>NW_027362762.1:645718169-646918169 GCF_046119375.1 Phyllobates terribilis
TCCAGGGTCTGTGTAACAGTGTGTAAGAGTGTGCTCCTTGGTCTGTGTAAAAGTGAGCTCCTGAGTCTGTGTAAGCGAGTGTTCCTGGATCTGTGGAAGAGTGTGTAAAAGTGTGCTACTGGGTCTTTGGAAGAGTGTATAAGAGTGTACTCCTGGGTCTGTGTAAGAGTGAGCTCCTGAATCTGTGTAACAGTGTGTAAGAGTGTGCTCCTGAGTCTGTGTAACAGTGTGTAAGAGTGAGCTCCTGAGTCTGTGTAACAGTATGTAAGAGTGAGCTCCGGAGTCTGTGTAACAGTGTGTAAAGCCCCCGTCTCACATAGCGAGATCGCTGCTGTGTCACGGTTTTGGTGACGCAACAGCGACCTCACCAGCGATGTCGCTATGTGTGACACTTTGCAGCAATCAGGCCCCTGCTGTGAGGTCGCTGATCGCTGCAGAATGTCCTGGACCTTTTTTTGGTCATTGCCCTCCCGCTGGTCAGCACACATTGCTGTGTGTGATCAGCGGGAGCTGCGATCAGGCTGGTAACCATGATAAACATCGGGTTACTAGGGGCACACGCGCACTTAGTAACCCGCTGTTTATCATGGTTACGAGCCTGCTAAAGTGAGCGGTAACCTCCCGCTCACCGTAGCAGAGTGGTAACCATGATAAACAGCGGGTTACTAGGTGCGCGTGTGCCCCTAGTAACCCGATGTTTATCATGGTTACCAGCCTGCTCCTGCTTCAGCAGGCTGGTAACCAGGAGCAGGACATCGTGGAAAGATTCTTTCCACGATGTTGCTGCTCCCCTGATCGTTGGTGAGCCTGCCTGTTTGACAGCTCACCAGCGACCACATAGCGACGCAGCAACGATCCCTGACAGGTTGTATCGTTGTCGGGATCGTTGCAGCGTCGCTAAGTGTGACTGGGCCTTAAGAGTGTGCTCCTTAGTCTGTGTGTCTGTATAAGGCTGGGAAACTACTACTCTGGCGTTGGACCCTACTCGAACACCTTGGTCCACTAGTGCTGCGATTTACTTTATTGCTGGATAAGGCGGGGGTCATATGAGCGAATAAACAATCAGTCCCATTCCCATCTAGGAGAGTGGGACGATTTTTTTTTTCACTTGTCATCTGTGTGCTGTTCGTGTGCAATCCATGTTTCTACTCCTCTTTCACGACATGCGCCGTACATGTACATGTATGACGCATGGCATGTCTACCCATTTGATGCGGGCTCCGGCGCTGAGCCCAAATCTTTCCCGGCACATGACAGCTGATCTGATCAGCTGTCATGTGCCCCAAACAGCCGCTGGTGGAATCGCGATCCACCCACGGCTGTTAACATGTTAAATGCTGCTGTCAATCTCTGACAGCGGAATTTAACATGGCTGCTCCGGAAGTGCTTGACTAATCCCACCCATCGGCGCCCGTGTCACATGACTGCGGGTCGGGTTGGCATGACAACCCGGGGTCTGCAGGAAACCCCTGCT
The DNA here is from genome assembly GCF_046119375.1 of Phyllobates terribilis. Lineage (NCBI taxonomy): Eukaryota > Metazoa > Chordata > Amphibia > Anura > Dendrobatidae > Phyllobates > Phyllobates terribilis. The sequence continues at coordinate 645,719,644 of NW_027362762.1, forward strand.
GTTGTTATTGCCGGGATGCTATGAGCGCCGCCCGGCGGTCGGCGCTCATAGCAAGTGAGCATTTTTGATACACACAGCAGGGCTGAGGCCCTGCTGTGTGTAGCACAGGCGATCAGATGATCGCAGCTTCTAGTCTCCCATGGAGTCTAAGTAAAAAATATAGATTTTTAAAAATATAAAAAATATATATAAAAGTTGAAATCACCCTCCTTTCGCCCCATTCAAAATAAAAATATAAAAAAATATCAAATATACACATATTTGGTATCTCTGCGTTCAGAATCGCCCGATCTATCAATATATAAAAATAATTAATCCGATCTGTAAATGGCGTAACGAGATAAAAAATCCAAATGCCAGAATTAATTTTTTTGGTCGTTGCAACATTGCAGTAAAATGCAATCAAAACATAATATCTACCCCAAAAAATGAGCCCTCACCCGGCCCAGGATCCCAAAAAACTGGTCTCAGAAAATACTGTAGCAAAATTTTAATTTTTTTTTTTTAACAAACTTTGGATTTCTTTTTCACCACTTAAATAAAAATGAACCTATACATGTTTGGTATCTACGAACTCGTAATGACTTAGGAAATCCATAATGGCAGGTCAGTTTTAGCATTTAGTGATCATGGTAAAAAAAAAAAAAAAAAACTGTGAAATTTCACTTTTTTTGCAATTTCACCACACTTAGAATTTTTTTCCCGGTTTCGAGTACATGATATGGTAAAACCAATGATGTTGTTCAAAAGTACAGCTCGTCCCGCAAAGAATAAGCCCTTACTGGGCCATATTGACTTCGAAGTATAAAAGGTATGGCTCTGGGAAGAAGAGGAGCAAATACATGAAAGCGCAAAAAAGGAAAAGGGTTGCAGCAAGAAGTTGTTAATCTTAATTAATTTTACAAAACCATTTACAGTTTCCCATCTTACAGATTACAGAATTGCAATGTATCCATAACAATCGGATGCCATACTGATGGTCCGTATGGCATCCAATATCTTTCTTGCAACCATCCGATTTTGGAGTCAAATCGGAGCATGCTGCAAGTTTTTACTCACGCCGAGTACAGCTGGGAAAGAATATGCAGATCTGCACTGCCTCATTCAATAACATAGGTCTGAGTTCAATACCTTTTTTTATCGGATTGCACTCGTCTAATTTATATTGTTGTGTGAGCGAGCCCTAACAGCATGCTCCTGAGTCTGTGTGTCTGTATCAGAGCGTGCTTGCTCCTGAGTCTGTGTGCCTGTATAAGAGCGTGCTCCTGAGTCTGTGTGTCTGTATAAGAGCGTGCTCCTGAGTCTGTGTGTCTGTATAAGAGCGTGCTCTGGAGTCTGTGTGTCTGTGTAAGAGCGTGGTTCTGAGTCTGTGTGTCTGTAAAAGAGTGTGTTCCTGAGTCTGTGTGTCTGTAAAAGAGTGTGCTCCTGAGTCTGTGTGTCTGTAAAAGAGTGTGCTCCTGAGTCTGTGTGTCTGTAAAAGAGTGTGTTCCAGAGTCTGTGTGTCTGTAAAAGAGTGTGCTCCTGAGTCTGTGTGTCTGTAAAAGAGTGTGTTCCTGAGTCTGTGTGTCTGTAAAAGAGTGTGCTCCTGAGTCTGTGTGTCTGTGTAAGAGCGTGCTTCTGCCTCTGTGTCTGTAAAAGACTCTGTGTCTGTAAAAGAGTGTGCTCCTGAGTCTGTGTGTCTGTAAAAGAATGTGCTCCTGAGTCTGTGTGTCTGTAAAAGAGCGTGCTCCTGAGTCTGTGTGTCTGTAAAGAGCGTGCTCCTGAGTCTGTGTGTCTGTGTAAGAGTGTGTTCCTGAGTCTGTGTGTCTGTAAAAGAGTGTGCTCCTGAGTCTGTGTGTCTGTGTAAGAGCGTGCTTCTGACTCTGTGTCTGTAAAAGACTCTGTGTCTGTAAAAGAGTGTGCTCCTGAGTCTGTGTGTCCGTGTAAGAGCGTGCTCCTGAGTCTGTGTGTCTGTAAAGAGCGTGCTCCTGAGTCTGTGTGTCTGTGTAAGAGTGTGTTCCTGAGTCTGTGTGTCTGTAAAAGAGTGTGCTCCTGAGTCTGTGTGTCTGTATAAGAGCGTGCTTCTGACTCTGTGTCTGTAAAAGACTCTGTGTCTGTAAAAGAGTGTGCTCCTGAGTCTGTGTGTCCGTGTAATAGTGTGCTCCTGAGTCTGTGTGTCTGTAAAAGAATGTGCTCCTGAGTCTGTGTGTCTGTAAAAGAGCGTGCTCCTGAGTCTGTGTGTCTGTGTAAGAGTGTGTTCCTGAGTCTGTGTGTCTGTAAAAGAGTGTGCTCCTGAGTCTGTGTGTCTGTAAAAGAGTGTGCTCCTGAGTCTGTGTGTCTGTGTAAGAGCGTGCTTCTGACTCTGTGTCTGTAAAAGACTCTGTGTCTGTAAAAGAATGTGCTCCTGAGTCTGTGTGTCCGTGTAAGAGTGTGCTACTGAGTCTGTGTGTCTGTATACGAGTGTGCTACTGAGTCTGTGTGTCTGTATACGAGTGTGCTACTGAGTCTGTGTGTCTGTATACGAGTGTGTTCTGAGTCTGTGTGTCTGTGTATGAGTATGCTACTGAGTCTGTGTACAAGTGTGCTACTGAGTCTGTGTGTCTGTGTACGAATATGCTCCTGAGTCTGTATTTCTGTGTATGAGTGTGCTACTGAGTCTGTGTCTGTGTACGAGTGTGCTACTGAGTCTGTGTCTGTATACGAGTGTGCTACTGAGTCTGTGTGTCTGTATATTAGTGTGCTACTGAGTCTGTGTGTCTGTGTATGAGTGTGCTACTGAGTCTGTGTACGAGTGTGCTGCTGAGTCTGTGTCTGTGTACGAGTGTGCTACTGAGTCTGTGTGTCTGTGTACGAGTGTGCTACTGAGTCAGTGTGTCTGTGTACAAGTGTGCTACTGAGTCTGTGTGTCTGTGTACGAATGTGCTACTGAGTCTGTGTGTCTGTGTACGGGTGTGCTACTGAGTCTGTGTGTCTGTGTACGAGTGTGCTACTGAGTCTGTGTGTCTGTGTACGAGTGTGCTACTGAGTCTGTGTACGAGTGTGCTACTGAGTCTGTGTGTCTGTGTACGAATGTGGTACTGAGTCTGTGTGTCTGTGTATGAGTGTGCTACTGAGTCTGTATGTCTATGTACACCCCGTCACAAACTGGTTGGCAGCGGAGGGATCAGAGCAGAGGGAATGGATAACAGCGGCCCAGGAACGAATGGAGCCAGAACCTCAGGATACAGGAATTGAACTGTGGGGAATCTAAAAACAAAGGCCCGTGAATTAAGGGTCAGTTACAAAGGACTATCCAAAGAGCAACTAATTGAGGCTTTGGAAGGAGCCAGACTTCAAGATGGCACTGAAGGTGGATTCCCAGATCAATTGGAGGTAAATGTGTGGCGCCCCTGAGGGTTCAGTCGCCACAGAGGTACTGCACCTCACCCAGAGGTATGGCGTCTCCTTCTCTCAGGTAAGGAGGGAGTGCTGCCCGGAACCCCAACACCCACATTCAACACTACACTGCTCCAGGCTGGCTGGAAGGGCAAGATGTATGCGCAGTGCTGAGCCCTGTCCCTGTCTCGAGTGGGGGGAAACCAAAGGTAGGGAGAACCAGTAGTGGGTGTGGGTGGAGGAAGCGGTTTAGGGGAGCACCATAGTAGTAGGTATAAAAAGGGAAGCCATCTTAGGGTGGCAGATCAGTGAGTGAGGACAGTCAGTCAGGGAGCAGAGTCTCCTTAGGAGCTCTGCTCCACAAGTAGGGCCCAGTGCTAGAGGCCCAGGAGGGGAGCAGAGGAGTAGGCTCCATTCTGTTTAAGGGATCCCAGGAGGTACAGTGAGTGCAGGATGGTACCCGTACGCCCCGAATCTGTCAGAAGACAGAGGGATCGCAGGCCGCAAGAAGGGGACCGGCCCCTGGACCAGCCGTGTTACTCCAAGTCTCGGCTGGAAAAACCGGAGGCTCCTGGCTTTTATAGCTCAGTTGCCAAAGCCTCATTCTAATCACCGTGAGGGTCAAGAAGGTCTGGGAACTCCAGTTAGACAGGAGGGACTTCAGAGCACCCGAGCGGGACTGAGAGTGGGGAAGCGCAGGGCTGGAGGGAGAAGACCCAGCGTGAAGACGGTCTAGAGAGAGGAACACAAGAAAGCGGGGTTCCGTCAGGTGCTCCTAAATAACCTGAGGAAGAGCTGAATCCCTGTTCTGGTGAACTCAGCACGACGTGGGAGGCTGTAAGCTGGACAGTGCAACCTGAGGAACTTAATCACTGTGAGTAAAGACTCGGATGACTGCACCGACTACAAGAGTAAACTGCCATTAAGTTGTGGACTGATTATTGCTGCACCATCAACCTCTGCACTACAACGCCCAGCGCAACCAACAACCCCTACACTGCCCTGGAACTAGCTCTTCCTGTGGAGAGCCATACCATCCCTGCTGCAGTAACATCAGCTTCAGAGGACTGCTCCGCAGTGGTGGCTCCCTTTGGCTGCATTCCACAGGTGGCGTCACAAACTATTCCAAAACCCCATATAAACTCAATACCCCTTTCTTTTTGTTGACCGCCCTGGGTCACGGACCGGGCGAGCCACCGTGGTATCCCCCACCAGCATCCACCGGCCCGGCTGCCGAGTACCCCACGGCTCTGGGGGTGAGTCATCTCTGGCGTCACGAACAGGATTCCGTGCCCGTTGCCACCGGGTACTGTGCGCCTTAAAAGACTGTAACACTTACTGTGGTGAAGATTTCCTGCCATTCCCGAGGTTTCCCGCCATTATCCGCCATTTTCCTGTCGCCACGCTGGAAGAAGAGGGGCGTAACCGCGGGAATCGGAGAGGCGTAACTGCTGGAAGCGCGCGAAGCCCAGGCCCCGCCTCGCGCCTTGACGCCGAACCAGGAAGCGTCAGGTCCTAGAAGAAGACCATTGTCAAGCGCACGCTCTGATGCCAGCCGCGAGGGAGACGCAAGGTCCTGGAAGGAGACCGTCGCCTGCGGAGCTGCGGCCTACCCGATCCAAGTAAACGGTTTACTAGGGGGGGGCGCAACAATGGCCGACGACCAGCAAGCCGCCGGAGCACCGGATAACGCTCCCGATGCTCAACTTGCACCCGGCGCTGCTCAGGCCGGAGCAGCCACCCCACCAGCAGGGGTCGCTATTCCAGTCATGCCCATGGCCCTGCTGTATATCCCCGGAGCAAAATGGCTTCCCCAGTTTGACAGAGACATTTTTGTGAACCGGCGGGATGTTGAGCCCGAGTTGGAGCAGGGCCATCCCGACCGGAATCTGTACCCCAGTGACCGTGTCACTTATACTCGGCACCACGGGGAACATGGGTGGTATGCCCTCCAAGTGTACCATGTGATCGAGGACACACCCCCGCAGGACATAGCTGATGACCCGGCTGGGTCCAGCAAAAGTCAAAAATACCTCAGGCGGGGATCCCACTACTAGTATAGTAGGTGGGACTAAACTGTAAATAGTCACCTGTAATTGTACAGGAGGTGAAAGTAATGTTTTCTTATATTGTGTGCATAAGTACCCGTCAGGGTATACAGACTCCAGGCTGGGGACTGTGAACAGCCAGAAACTGATTTTGTATGTGGTTCTGCACTTCTTAAAGTGCTTCCTATTGGCTTTATAAGTGCAAGCAAGTGACCTCAGAAGAAAAACCCGTTTGGCGTGGCGGAAGACGTGGTCTAGCACCAGGATCACCTATGCCCTGCAGCCACGCCCAGGGCCTACGTGGAGAGTTTGCGGACGGGTCCCTCATGCTGCTACCTTTGCACTCTGTTACCAGTAAAAAGGACACCACGGCTCTGTGGGCATATTAAATGCCTGGAAAAGTCAGTGGGTTGTGTGGTATGAGGAGGAGATGGCATTGCTTGGGGGTGAGGCCATAGAAGATAAACGGTAGGCTATTCAAAGGGCTCATGAAAGGCAGCTCACTGTGGAAGCAGCTAGAAACCCCAGCAGACATTAACCACTCCCCCCCCCTCACCATGTGGGAAACTCCAAGAGTGTCCAATAAGGACTTTAAATCATTTAATGAGGCTTCATGGGACATTGAGGGATTCTTCCAATACTTTAACCATCAATGTCAATTAATGGAAGTTCCAGAAATGGAGCGGATCAGACATCTGGTGGGGCTCTTAGAGGGTGGAGCTGCGGAAGCGTATCGAGCTATGGACCCACGTTGGAACCGTGAGTGTGAGGACATTATAGAAACCATCCTGGAACATTATATGGTTACTCCAGACACTTACAGGACTCAGTTCCACTCTTTAGCTTGTAATGGGGAAGGTTCTTTTAAAATGTATGCCCATAGGATCAAACAGGCGTGTCATCGCTGGCTGGAAGGAGAGGGTGCCTTAAGTTGGGAGACCATCCTCCAGGTTATCCTAAAAGAACAGTTCTTTGTCAAATGCTCCGCTGAGCTCAGGGAATGGGTGCGTGAAAGAAAACCAGCGACAGTAGAACAAGCTGCCGCTTTAGCTGATGAGGTTCTTACCATCAAGCCTCTGTGGAAAAAGCTGCTGGTGAATGGAGAAAAAAACTACCAACACTTTGGTCTCCTAGGTTTGCTGTCCAACTAGACCACTACCTCATGTTGATACCCATGTGAATCACCTTCTAGATAGTCCTACCTTATCCTCTGGAATGCGACAAGGAGGGAATGTAGTAGAGCGCAGGTGTTATGGCTGTGGGCATCCCGGGCATCTACAAGCCACATGCCCAGCTACCAAGTGGAGGAATCGTCCTCAACCCCAACAACCACCTTATCTACCCTCACAGGAATATCAGCCTCCAGGTTCCCTTACCTCCTTCCCCAGAATGCAAATGGGAAGGAGTGTGACACAGCGCAGATGTTACCGATGTGGGCTGCCTGGGAATCTGCAAGATACCTGCCCTCATCATCTATCAAGGAATAACCCTACACCAAATCGACGTATAAATTATTTAAAGACAAATATCATGGAGGAAGAGGTGTCACACCTCCTTGTTGACTTGCCTAGTGACTTAGACACCCATGTTCGACCATTAGGGGTTTATGGGGTGTGGGCCACAGCCACGAGTTCCTCTAATAATCAAAGAAAGCATTTACAAGAGGTCATGCTGGACGTCGGAGAGTTCTTGGGTTTTGTCACTCTGGGGCATTTCTCACCATAGCTGATCCCAGAGCGGTTCAGCTGGAGGCAATACATCAAGGACCTGGGATTACCATTGAATTAGCGGGAGGCCAATGGAGGAATATCCCAAAAGCAAATATAGAACTGAACTTTGGCTTTGGGGTCAAGCAATGTGTGGTTGGGGTGATGAGTGGCCTGCTTGCAGATATTGTCCTAGGAAATGATGTGGGAGATCTACAGTGCCAATTTGTGGGTTATAGGAATTAGCGTTTAAGTCAGAGGATGCGAAATGGAGCCTGGACCTTCAGCCCTGTAACTTTATTGTATGATATCCAAAAGAGAACCAGCACCAAAATGCTGATGGATTGTCCAGGCAGGGGGAGACCTGAGTCCTGGCTGCCATGTCTATGTGTACTTGACAAGTGACCTGTTGAGGTCACTAATCTGTGCACAAATTGAGAGGGGAAGGGGTTGTAACAGAGTGTCCCCCCAGCCTGTTTTCATGGACCATACTGAACTCAGGCCTCCAGTGGGGGAAATAAGTATTTGATCCCTTGCTGTTTTTGTAAGTTTGCCCACTGACAAAGACATGAACAGCCTATAATTTTAAGGGTAGGTTAATTTTAACATTGACAGATCAAATATCCCCCCCAAAAAATAAAGGAAATCACATTGTATAAATTAGATACATTTTTTTGCATTTCGCAGTGAGAAACAAGTATTTGATCCTCTACAAGCCATTATGAGTTCTGGCTCCTTCAAACCAGTTAGACGCTCCTAATCAACTCGTTACCTGCATTAAAGACAGCAGTCTTACATAGTCACCTGTATAAAAGACTCCTGTCCACAGACTCAATTAATCAGTCAGACTCTAACCTCTACAACATAGGCAAGACCAAAGAGCTTTCTAAGTATCTCAGGGACAAGATCATAGACCTGCACAAAGCTGGAATGTGCTACAAAACCATAAGTAAGAAGCTGGTTGAGAAGGAGACAACTGTTGGTGCAATAGTAAGAAAATGGAAGAAATAAATGTGATTTTCTTGATTTTTTTGTTGGAGATTCTATCTCTCAATGTTAACATTAACCCACCCTTAAAATTATAGACTGTTCATGTCTTTGTCAGTGGGCAAACTTACAAAAACAGCAAGGGATCAAATACTTATTTCCCTCACTATACAGTAGAGACCAAACATTTGGACACACCTTCTCATTTAAAGATTTTTTTGTATTTTCATGACTATGAAAATTGTACATTCACACTGAAGGCATCAAAACTATGAATTAACACATGTGGAATTATATAGTTAACTAAAAAGTGTGAAACAACTGAAAATATGTCTTATATTCTAGGTTCTTCAAAGTCCTTTTGCTTTGATGACTGCTTTGCACACTCTTGGCATTCTCTTGATGAGCTTCAAGAGGCAGTCACTGAAAATGGTCTTCCAACAATCTTGAAGGAGTTCCCAGAGATGCTTAGCACTTGTTGGCCCTTTTGCCTTCACTCTGCAGTCCAGCTCACCCCAAACCATCTCGATTGGGTTCAGGTCTGGTAACTGTGGAGGCCAGGTAATCTGATGTAGCACCCCATCACTCTCCTCCTTGGTCAAGTAGCCCTTACACAGCCTGGAGGTGTGTTTGGGGTCATTGTCCTGTTGAAAAATAAATGATGGTCCAACTAAATGCAAACCGGATGGAATAGCATGCCGCTGCAAGATGCTGTGGTAGCCATGCTGATTCAGTATGCCTTCAATTTTGAATAAATCCCCAACAGTGTCACCAGCAAAGCACCCCCACACCATCACACCTCCTCCTCCATGCTTCTCGGTGGGAACCAGGCATGTAGAGTACATCCGTTCACCTTTTCTGCGTCGCACAAAGACACGGTGGTTGGAACCAAAGATCTCAAATTTGGACTCATCAGACCAAAGCACAGATTTCCACTGGTCTAATGTCCATTCCTTGTGTTCTTTAGCCCAAACAAGTCTCTTCTGCTTGTTGCCTGTCCTTAGCAGTGGTTTCCTAGCAGCTATTTTACCATGAAGGCCTGCTGAACAAAGTCTCCTCTTAACAGTTGTTGAAGAGATGTGTCTGCTGCTAGAACTCTGTGTGGCACTGACCTGGTCTCTGAGCTGCTTTTAACCTGCGATTTCTGAGGCTGGTGACTCGGATAAACTTATGCTCAGAAGCAGAGGTGACTCTTGGTCTTCCTTTCCTGTGGCGGTCCTCATGTGAGCCAGTTTCTTTGCTTCTGAGTCTTTGTGTCTTTAAGAGTGTGCTACTGAGTCTGTGTCTGTGTAAGAGTGTGCTTCTGAGTCTTTGTGTCTGTAAGAGTGTGCTACTGAGTCTGTGTCTGTGTAAGAGAGTGCTCCTGGATCTGTGTGTCTGCATAAGAATGTTATCCTGAGTCTGTGAGTCTGTGTAAGTTCGTGCTCCCGAGTCTGTGTGTCTGTAAAAGAGTGTTCTCATGAGTCTGTGTAAGAGTATGCCTATGTGTAAGTGGACCTCTGTATTTATGTAAAATTGTGCCTGTTTGCATCTGTGTTAGGCCAGTACGCAGGAAAAGGGCTTTCTCGCGGCGTCCAGCCAGGCCCTTTCCTGATGGTCAGTAATTGTCAGCATTTAGGTTCCGTTCTAGGGATTCTAAGTGTGGATTCTGCATTTCTGCTCATTTGCCACTAAGCCACGCCTTGTGGTCATGTGCCACTAAGCCACGCCCCTTGCAATCACGTGCCGCTAAGCCACGCGCCCTTGCGGTCATGTGCCACTACGCCACACTCCCTTGCGGTCATGTGCCGCTAAGCCATGTCCCCTGCTGTCTGGTACAGTGTGGTTGGTTGTCCTGGGGGGCTGGGGCTGTCTCTAGTGTATTTAAGGGGTCCGTGGGCTCCGCCCCGGTGCCTAGTCTATCTCTTTCTAACCTGGGGTGAGGTCTCTGGCAGTAAATGCAGTGTGTGAGAGTCGTTGTCAAGGGTTCCTGCTGAAAGCTCCCTAGTCATCCTAGCCATAAATTTGGGCTAGGGGAATGCTGTGAGCAGCACGCTCTAACGTGTTGGTTCACCGGTTGGTGTCCACGCCACGGAAGCATCCTTGCTATCGATCCAGTATTCCAGGGTCCGCCATTGTATGTGTGGTCACACTGCCGCTTTTACACCCATGTGTTGGGTGCTGCAGAGATCCTCCTCCTCTTTAGGAACTTAGGTTCCAGGCCTTTCCTGGCCCGCAGCTATCCGCAGCTCTATACGCCGCCATCTAGTGCTCGGGCGTTTCATGCTGCCAAATCCTCCCTGCTCTGCACAGAGGTGTCTTGCAGTGCCGAAGTTTATTAGTTTCGTTTCTGGAGTGTTGATAACTCCCAGCATTGCACCTTGTTTAGTTACTACTAGTGTGTGCACTTAACACACTAGTTCATTTCTTTCTCTGTGCTTATCTGAATATTCCTCCAGGACTCAGCTACTGCAGCCCCTCTGCAGTCCGGTGGACCCAGACGTGTCCTTTAAGTTTTATTTTATTTTATTAAAGGACACGCCAGCGTAACAATCTGTTTGTGTGAAGATGTTCCTGCTTGTATGTTCAGATATTTTAGGCTTATGTAATAATATTGTAACCTACTATGCAAATGGACAAGCACCATTCCAAAAATGTAAGCACTGTGTCTCCCAACACTCACATGACATTGTTATGTCACATGACTAATGCAGCTCAGCAATGCATATACTTCACAGAGAAGACATTGGAACTGGTGCATATACTTCACATAGGAGACACTGGGGCTGGTGCATGTACATCACAAAGGAGACACCGGGCTGGTGCATATATTTCCCAAAAGAGAGACTAGGGCTAGAGCATATACATCACATAGCATTCACTGGGGCTGGAGCATATATGTGGTAATCTCATGTGGTGTATAGCAGGGTGCTGTACTCCTTGCAGTATATAATGTATCTCGCTGCCGCCAGTTTTTCTGTCAGGAGAAGAGTCCTCTCTTCTCAAATTACACACCCACATGAAACTCCACAATATAATGTTTGTCCAGTAAATGCCTCCAGGTAGAGGGTGATGATGGTAGTAGTAGTCTGTGCACCCGAGCCCCAGTCATAAAGAAGCCTTAAGAACTTAAACAGAAGTCTCTTTACTGAGGATAATGGGGCAAATTCTTATTCACAAACAGTAGGGAACTGAGGTACAGGATGACGCTCACGGTTGAAGACTGCTGTGCACCTGCAGACAGGCAGATCCTGGTAACCTCTGGTTTCATCAAATCTGAATATTTCTTCCTCAGCACTGTGCTCTGTTTCTGCCCTGAGGTAATTCTTCCTCCTAGAGGTGCAATTGTAATCTCCCTAATATGAAGATTATTAGCTCCCCTTATTGTGTATGTCCCCTTTTTAAGCACAGCAGTCAGGGAGAAAGTAGGTAACTCCTTCACCTACAAAATGGCTTCCTCTTCTCAAAATATCTGACCACCTACTGCCACTTCAATTCTTAACTACCTCACAGGATTTAGCTCCTCCCACTCCCATGTGACTGTTAGAGCTTTAGTCATTGACTGACTGCCCAGAGGCCTTTTTCCAGAAGCTTCTGCATATTAAACAGAGCTGGGTCACATGATCAAGCCTGTGAGAGGAAGATTAACCCTTTTTGTGCTGCTTAAAAAACACAGTTTACACAAAAAAACAGCATTTATATGAAACACACTATATTTCCGGTATCCCATAGAAATGGCCACTTTGTGGGATACCACATATACATCACATAGGAGTCAATGGGGCTGTAGCATATACATCACATAGAAGTCACTGGGGTTGCAGCATATACATCACATAGTATACACTGGGGCTGCAGCATATACATCACAGAAGACACTGGGGTGGAGTATATACAATAGGAGACCTTGGGGCTGGAGTATATTCAATAGGAAACACTGGGGCTGGAGCATATACATCACACTGAGCTGCATTGTCTTAATTTGTGAGATGGGAGCGCATCGCGCTAACTCCCTTCACAAATTACGTCCAGGCACTGGCCAGCGTCAGGACCTAATCCTTGATGGCATGCGCCGCATGCAGTAGTGAATGTTGTGTGCATGTGCAAAATGGGGCTACCAGCCACTGCAGTCCCTGGGAATCTGCCGAGGGCCAGAGAAAAAGTCATTGTAGTCTGGAGGTTCCCCACCCCTAAATTAAGCAGTGCCAATATGCTTAAATTTTTTAATATATATATTTGAGCCAGCCATAATACGCCTCAATGTCTTCCACATTGTCCCATATTACTATCTATTTTACTACCAATTTTCAGCCACAATTACTCCTACAGCAGGCAATGATAAATCCCAGTGTCAGAGAGCCTCTGGCTTTTACTGCCATACAATATTTGGGAGCGTTGAGCATCACATCAGACACATTATTAGGGGTAACAATGCAGTAGTAATACTAAAGGAATCAGTGGAATAGTGGAGTTTGTGAATACAGTGAGGATGGGCTTAAGAAGCATGAAACCAAAGATTTCTGTGTTGTGACCTCTGCAGTGACAAGAATTGGAATAATTCATCATGTCGATAGGAGTCAAAGTTGGTAACTCCAATCAGAAAGATGTCACTGGTTGGAATTTTTTGTTTGGCCCTTGAGTGCCTCTGATCAGTATATTACCACTATATTATCATATACTGTATTTACTCTAAGCCTCTTGAGAAAGCCAACAAACTGCTAGGCGAAACTTACGTTGGGGCTCCTTCTTACCACGGTTTACCACCTTCTCAGCACTCTCCATCTATACCTTGGTAAGGCATTTGTTACTTATTGACCAGGGCTACATGTTATTATGGCAGACTCCTGCCTTAAATGGATATTGTGTGTACCCCTGGTTTATATTTGATTTCTTCTTTTTTGCCTGCCGTGCTCTTTCCCATCTTCCTTGCCTTTACCCAATGCAATGGTCTGGGGGTTATGAGCTTATGAGTACTGGGTGTTCCGGATAGTATGCACTTTTCTGTCGTTCCATGCTATGACTATATTACCTATGTGATGATGTTTATTTATTGAAATTTAATTATTAAAATTTCTATTGCTCTTTACCATTTTGCTCCTTGTTCCTCCTTTTTATCATGTATTTACTCTTAGTATATTGATAATGTACTGAAAACAGACCATATACTAATAATTACTGATTGGGAGCCTATTTATACTACATGATTCAGGAAATGAACATTTCCTATGAACACTCATTCCTGATAGTTGCACAGTGAAAATGCACCCTAAAATAGTCCCTGTTCAAAAGCGAATCTTGACAATAATGTTAAGATTACCACTGGCTCTATTAGTTGCCACCATACAAATCACCTTCTGCAAAGTAACAATCCCAAGCACGGCAGGATTAACAATAATAAGTAATAACACGCTACATGCCCATAGTGAAAATAGCGAAGTACAGTGTATTAAAAAACCCACATAAATGAAATATAAGGCGCTGTAGAGGCAAGTGAACTTAATCACCTTAAATATGCATATTATGTAGACTTCTGTAAAATGTGCGGTGGATACGCCAACCAGCTTCCACAGATGAGTCCACAAGTCTGGTTTCTGATTTGGAATGTGTCTTGTTAACTTCAGTTAAAATCCAAAATGATACGTTGAGTAATTTGGGTAGTTCCCCAGCCACGGCTACTATCTAAATTTCCGTCTCCATGAGTGAAGCTCCTGGTTGCCGCTCCTGGATGCTGATCGAGTCGTCACTTAGCAAACTACGATATGCAACCTGGATGCTCTATATAATGAATATAATGCTGTGCAAATAATATAAACCTACAAACAATTAATCAAATGCAAACAACTCTTTCTGTATTCAACCCACGTGGTTTTAATGTGTCCAATTCAAATATCAATTTCATCTTGACAGCAATTGGCAAGTTTGAATGGGAATATAATGGGGTGTATTCAGATTTAGTGATTCGGCCAGTAGGTGCTGTAAATACGACCCTGAGGACTTTATTGCTCCGATTCACCTAGACTGGTAATGTTCACACCAGTCTTGATAAGGGAGCATAGTGTAGACAGATGCTCCTGATTCGTTAGGAGGCACGTGCCTCTTAATGAACCAGGAACATCTGACAGGCGTGTGCCTCGCCACAAATCTTACTCAGTCAGAGACTGGAGTAAGTTTTCTGATGTAAAGAACGCCCCAGCTCCATATGAAATAGACGACCTCTGGCGTCTTGTCTCTGTCACGTGAAAATGCCAAAAGTCACAAAAGTGTTGCTCAACTCTGTTTCTCAAAAAAATTGCAACTTTTCAAAGCAACATATGCCAGAATTTTGGCCTAATCACTTTGATGAACGGGGGCCTAAATCTTGGTGTTGGTCTGCTTTTGAACATATTTCCATTTCTAGAAATAAGTTATATGGGAACACATCTAATATTACATTACTTACATGTGTATGTTAGAACGGCAGGCTTTTGTGCTTGGATTTGTTAAAGAGGATTCTCTAAGAAGTTAATCCGTTAATTATAGGATTAACTGTAGATTGTTAGTGACCTGAATCCAGGGACCTTGTTGGAATGTACTGTTTGCTTTTCCTCTATGATTTCTCAACAGTATTTAACAAATTAATCTCTTCATATTACATTTTAATGAGCGCGTATAAGAAGTCCTTGCCTTCTATCATTGTTTGGGTAACGGGAAGTATGTAGGTCAGCTTCCATTGTCTAAGTTAATTAAAACTTCCTCATTCCAAATTGAAGGCTTTATGCTCTCATAAAGTCACTGTTAATGCTTGATCTATATTAACACGCAAATTAATAGAATAAAATAATTTTAAGAAAGAAATCGCCCACCATTGCTACTTTCATAACACTGCACACATAAGTCTGTTTTCATTTGACAGTTTAAAGGGGTATTCCGATCTCCCAGATCCTATCCCAATATGTAGTAGGTGTAATAATAATAATATTAGCAAATACCTACAATTAAAAATGTGCTATAGTTCCTCTGATTTGTTATGTCACTTACCCTATGTGATTACCCCATGGATACCTAAGCTACTGCAATGCCCTGCACATAGGGTAAGCGACATAGCTTATCAGAAATATGATATGGGCATGGGACTTAAAATCAGCTTTGGCATTTTAAAGCACATACGCTAATCACGTCTCCAAGCATGATATCCAGTTCCAAACTGGGGTCCATCAGTCCCACTCTTTAGCTCAACCTTTACACAGTGCTCTGTATGTGAAGATTATTAGCCATCCTAAAGTTACCTGCACAGCTGGGTGGCCAGAGTGCCATTTTGTGGGAAGAAATAGTAATGGGGGCCCAGTGCAAGGTCTGACTTCAGAAATCATAAAATAATAGCATATTCTACAAAGTGGTGAATCCAATTTGTAGGAAAAACTACAACACCTAGCAGGGTCTGAAAGTCTACGGCTGTGAGATTATGCTATGATTTCTAGTTTCTAAAGGTGGAGAAGAGGATTATAATATTTTACACTGTACATCATATTCAGACCCCTACCTGCCCTTTCATTAGGTCTTTCCTCAGCTACGTGAGTTGATCTAATTTCTGTACTGTCACTCAGGATGAAAGATTTGGGTGGGCAGCAGGGTATATTTGCTCTCACAGTACAGAGACTGTGGACCAGCTGGAAACTGCAAGATGATAAGTGGAGGCCTATTTTGGGTAACATAAAATTCCAACAGGGTCTCTCATACTTTAATACAGAGTTTGTGAGAAAAATCTGCCAGGAATTTTTGTGAAAATTTGCCAGAATTGTCAGATGAGCAGTCTGGCCCTCGATATGGTCGTGCTCAGGCATTGTAAGTGAACAAACTGACTGATGATAGGAGCAAGTAAAATGTTGACTGCCAAGTAAAGAAGAGCACGCGTTAATACCACAATTGAATACAACTGATACTTCATAATTCCTGTGAATATATATGCTGAGCATGTACGAAAGAGCATTTTTTGTAAATTAAAATTATTAAAGTTATCTAAGGACATGTCATGGGTAAACGTTTAGCTTGTGCAAATGGGTACTATATTATCTTGTATGTTCAGTTCTACATTGTACACAGTTGCTGGACGACAACCAGACACTTCTTGACTCCATATATTGAAAAGGTAGGGGTCCTATAGGCATTCTTTTAAAGATCAGTGTGTACAGTGGGGGAAAAAAGTATTTAGTCAGCCACCAAATGTGCAAGTTCTCCCACTTAAAAAGATGGGCAACTTATGATCTGGGTTCCTGTAAAGAGTAACACATCAGGTGTATGCATGAATCCCGTTCACTGAACTTCTCCAATCAAAGTGCTCTCCTTCAGCTAAGTTGACTCATCTCTGTGAGCGCCTTAGTAAGTTTCCTACGTTATTCCATTTTATTTTATGTAACTATATGCTGTAATGTTTTGTCCCCATTGTAAAATCTTTTGTATATTTTTTAGAAACACTACCTATCACTCTGGATTAAATATATAATTTAATAGTTCTGTTCCTTTTGTCCTGTAAACCGTGCCTCAAAGCCATAATCTACCTACCTGGCTTCCAGTCGGTCGGAAATATAAAAAATCTTTCTTGGGTTATTGTGGAGTTCGCAGTGATTGTATCAGAGGTACATACATATATTCCATGCTTTGGAATCGGAGGTGTATATACCATACACTCACTGTTAGTTTCCCGATAACCGGCCTATATTTGTAGAAACAGCCTGTGGCCTCCTCCATTAATCATCGGTCAATCAAGTAATTGTCCGGATGAAAGGGAGCAGCAGAGAAATGTTCGCTCCAAAGATAACAGCAGGTGGGCTGAGATACGACCTCCTGGCTGCAATCTTTGACAACCCTCTGCAGGTCCAATGCTGAGTATCTGCAACTACTCCCAGTGTCTTTTATCATCTGCAGTGCAGACATCACGTCTCCAGTGCTGCAGCCAATAACTAAGCTTTGAGCGGGTCATGCCGTCAACTCTGGCAGCTCTGCTGAGGTCATTGATTGACTGCAGCATTGTTGATGTGACATTAGCACTACTGACAATAATAGTCACTGAGAGCAGCAGCAGCAAAGACTTAGGATGAATAAAAAAAATAAAAAATAACAGCCAGGGAACGAGAGTTTTCTGAAACCGGAAAACTCATTTAATTACAACCTAGATCGGGTACTATCTCCCACTCCACTCATTGAACTCTTTTCTTGATGTGATCTTTAGCAGATTTGGACAAGCTTTAGTTGCACAGCTCTTCAACAATGAGCTACATCTCATTTTACATTTAGTAGAGACCTGAATTATACACATAATCTAGAGCACATATTTTTAATTCCTATGACGTGGCATCTTGTGGGAGGTTTCTTGGTTTCAGGGTCTGCTGCAACTTCCAAATCATCATTAGCACCAAGTACATTCTCCATCTCTATCATTTACAAAATTCATAAACTACCCTGATTTTCTCTTAATGTTTAGTGGTCTCTCTCAGTTGCTAAACCCATAACAGATGTCATGCCTGTTGTTTGTCTAGTCATGGCCTTAATTTAATGTTCTTCATACTACATGACTTGTGTTGCTCCTTTTTGGAAGAGTCAGTATGAATTTTAAGATGGTCTATTCTCTTTCAGGGTCACATGATTCATTCAGTTATTGGGTTGATGAAAAATCTCCCGTTGGACCAGACCAGGCAAGATCATTGAAACGTCTAGCAAAAATCTCATTGGTCAAGAAACTAATGAAGAAATGGTCTGTAACCCAAAATTTAACTTTCAAGGAACAACTGGAGTCCGGTATTCGCTATTTTGACCTACGAGTATCTTCTAAGCCAGAGGAAGCTGAAATAGAAATCTACTTCATACATGGCTTATATGGAATTAAAGTATGGGATGGACTTACAGAAATTAACACTTTCCTAACAAATCACAACACTGAAGTTGTGTTGTTAGACTTTAACCATTTCTATGCAATGGACAATGAACATCATTTGTATCTTGTGAATATGCTACGGGAGGTGTTTGGCAGCAAGCTGTGTATAACTGACTGTGTTGAAAACATTACATTACAGTACCTTTGGGAAAAGAAGTATCAGGTAGGCAAATGCTTCAATTATCATCAGTTAAATCAACCACTAAAAATAGGATTGTCACATAAGCTCAGAAAATGACCAACACTGTTGTAGAAGGATAGAGTAGTCAAATACAGGTTTATAGAATTTGTAGATTGTGCCATCATATGTATATTATATTAGTACTAAAAATATCTACCATTTGTAAATCCCATCACCTGTTACAGGTATTTTTAGGAATGGTCTTCAGATGTTCTGTGCGTGATAATAATTGGCATAGCGTACTTTAAAAATGTATTTACATTGTCATATAATCTCTTTGGCATACACTTTGATCAGGATCAGACAGAGATAGAAGAGGTCCCTGCACAAGAACAATATATGGGTCCTTTGCAATTCAATAGCTCATCATAATGCACAATTTCAACTGCTTTAAGGGTGGATATGGGGCCCCTTATCTCTAGAGCTCCTAGAGCAGTGGCAAAAGTTACACCAATGGTATGTCCGCCCCTGACTTTGATAGCTTTAGACTATAGGCCACTTACAATCTACATGTTACAGAAAGTTCACATATGTCTTACTGTATGTGCACAACAACTGATGCTTTAGTGAGATCCATCATCACTATGTGTTTTGCTTAAAGGGATTGGCCACTTTATCTTTATTTTGACAAATGTGTTGTCAACATGATTTTGTAACATTTATTAATATATTCAGTGCTGCTTTGAAAAGTAAGATTTTAATCAATATCTCATTGAACATAAAAAGAGTTTTCAAAATTTCGACCAGACTGAGTTCCATAGAACATTTTTTAACCCATAACATAAAAATAAGGCTACCACCAAGATTCACTATAGACACCATTCATATAGAAAACTTAATCAAGAAAAATGCATGATGCCTACAGTGAAACATGGTGGTGTCATTGTCCTTATATGGAGCTGCATAAATGCGCATGCTGTTGGGGAGCTACATTTTCGTTGATGGTATCATTAATTCAATGCTGCTCTATATTGAAAGAGAAGATGTTACCATCACTCCATGTCCTTGGTAGATGTACACTTTTCCAACATGACAATGATCTAAAACACACATCTGTTACATTTCTGAAGATGAACAGGGTGAATGTGATTCAGTGGCCAAATGTGTCTTCTGATCTGAACCCAGATCTCCTATGGAGAATTCTGAAGACACAAGTTGAGCATCAATCTCCAGCACCAAGGCTCTAAAAGAGGTCGTTCTTTAAGAATAGAAAAAGTTTACATGTTGCAATATGTCACCAACTTATTCTTTCCATGCCTAGAAGACTTGGTGCTGTCCTTAAACATCATGTAGATCATACAAAAATACTAGATGTAGTAGTTTTTGATGTGGGAGGTATTTATTTTTGCGTCAGCTAATTTGAGTAAAACTGAAGATTTTGTAATGAAAGTTATATTATTATTTACATTAAAAAATGTTCCATGAAACACAGTCTTGTCAAAATTTTGGAAATTGTTCTTGTGTACATCGAGATATTGATTAAAATCTTACTTTTCAAAGGGGGTGTACAGATTTTTGCTGATCACTGTAAATATTACAGTTTCCACTCCTTTTTTGAGCTCCATCCACTTATTAATGTAGACTTCTCCACAAACTGCATGGCTTTTCTGTTCTCAGCAGTTTATGGAAAAGCATGGGTCCTGTCTATTAGCTTCCTCCGATGGAATAACAGCGTACAAGGCAAAGCTTTTTTCCTAATTTTAAATTGAAGGATGCTCATGGACACGTCTTTTATGATACTTACTATGGCTAAAATATAAATATTACAGATTCACCTCCTGCATTTCTTAGTACAGTCTAACTCGCACCAGACTGCATACTTCTTTTATCAAAATGCAAGTTGATGGAGGAGCTTGTGACCAGACCGGTTGGTCATTCTCCAACTGAAAAACATTGCGTGTAGTGTTGAGCCACCCCCGTAGTGTTCGGGTTCGGTTCGGTTCGTTGAACACCGGGATGTTCGAGGAACTGTTCGTCGAACTGTTCGTCGAACACCTTAGAACACCGTCGAACACCGTTAAAACCAATGGCAGGCAAACAAAAACACATAGAAACACATAGAAAACACCTTCAAAGGTGTCCAAAAGCTGACAAACTGCTCAGAAGACACTCTCTTTAAAAAAGCCGGCCGGCAAATTCAGCAGCGGCATACACCGGTACCCGACAATTTAGACAAGAAGGAATAGAGCATCACACATAGATTAGATAGATAGAAACATGTCAGTCACACATATAGGAAGCACAGTGACAGTGTTGGTTACTGCACTTGTCATTTAGTGTAAAGGATTTATTAAAAAAATATATTAGTGTTTTCATGCACCGTCTCTTTAAAAAAGCCGGCCGGCAATTCAGCAGCGGTATACACTGGTACCCGACAATTTAGAACAGAAAGAATAGAGCTTCACACATAGATTAGATAGATAGAAACATGTCAGTCACATATATAATAAGTACAGTGACAGCGTTGCTTACTGTACTTGTCATTTAGTGTAAAGGATTTATTTTAAAAAATAATAGTGTTTTCATGCACCGTCTCTTTAAAAAAGCCGGCCGGCAATTCAGCAGCGGTACCCGACAATTTAGAATAGAAGGAATAGAGAATCATACATAGATTAGATAGATAGAAACATGTCAGTCACATATATATGAAGTACAGTGACAGTGTTGATTACTGTACTTGTCATTTAGTGTTAAAATAAAGGATTTATTAAAAAAAAAAAATAGCGTGGGGTTCCCCGTAATTTTAGTCTCTAGCGGAGGTTAAGCAGACGGCTGGGGCAGGTGTTTGAAGCCTGGGAAGGGGGTAATACCCACGGAGCTTCCCAGGCTACTAATATCAGCCCCCAGCTGAATACCTAGCCTTTACTAGCTATTAAAATGGGGGACCCCCTATTTTAATAGCTAGCAAAGGCTAGGCAGACAGCTGGGGGCTGATATTAATAGCTCAGGAAGGGTGCCATGAATATTGGCCCCCTCCCAGGCTAGAAACACCAGCCGTCAGCCGCCCCAGAAATGGCGCATCCATAGGATGCGCCAATTCTGGCACTTAGCCTCGCTCTTCCCACTGCCCTGTAGCGGTGGCAGCGGGGTAATAGGGCTGGGGTTGATGTCAGCTTATAATGCCAGCTGACATCAAGCCCAGGTTAGTAATGGAGAGGCGTCTATAAGACACCCCCATTACTAACCCCATAGTGAAAGTTAAAAAAAACACAAACACCCAGAATAAAGTCCTTTAATTGAAATAAACACACAATTCTTTATTGTTCTAAATTAAACCATACTTACCGTCACGCCCATTCCAGCTGAAGCCAACGATCTCCTGCAATAAAAATAAAATAATAAACCAACATCATCCTTACCTTTCCATGGTTCCCAGGACAGCTCCAGCTCTGCTACATCGAGATGACAGGCTGGACCGCAGCCACTGAGACACTGCAGACACTGAGAAGAGCAGGCTTGCTTGCGCTCCTCAGTGTCTCGCTGTGACGGCATCCAGATGAGCCGAGGTCATGTCCAATGAACTCGGCTCACCTCATGCACGTCACTGACAGCGTGGGAAAATTCTCCTGCACTCAGCGCTTTAGCGTGGGAGAATTCTCACGCTGAAGCGCTGAGTGCAGGAGAATTTTCCCACGCTGTCAGTGACGTGCATGAGGTGAGCTGAGATCATTGGACATGAACTCACCTCATGCACGTCACTGACAGCGTGGGAAAATTCTCACGCTGAAGCGCTGAGTGCAGGAGAATTCTCCCACGCTGTCAGTGACGTGCATGAGGTGAGCTCATGTCCAATGAACTCAGCTCACCTCATGCACGTGGACATGAGCTCACCTCATGCACGTCACTGACAGCGTGGGAGAATTCTCCTGCACTCAGCGCTTCAGCGTGAGAATTTTCCCACGCTGTCAGAGATGTGCATGAGGTGAGCCGAGTTCACTGATTGTTGGCTTCAGCTGGAATGGGCGTGATTGTAAGTATGGTTTAATTTAGAACAATAAAGAATTGTGTCTTTATTTCAATTAAAGGACTTTATTCTGGGTGTTTGTGTTTTTTTTTAACTTTGACTATGGGGTTAGTAATGGGGGTGTCTTATAGACGCCTCTCCATTACTAACCTGGGCTGCTTAACCTCCGCTAGAGCCTAAAATTATGGGGTACCCCACGCCAATTTTTTTTTAAATAAATCCTTTATTTTAACACTAAATGACAAGTACAGTAATCAACACTGTCACTGTACTTCATATATATGTGACTGACATGTTTCTATCTATCTAATCTATGTGTGATTCTCTATTCCTTCCATTCTAAATTGTCGGGTACCGCTGCTGAAATGCCGGCCGGCTTTTTTAATGAGACGGTGCATGAAAACACTAATATTTTTTTAAATAAATCCTTTACACTAAATGACAAGTACGTAATCAACACTGTCACTGTACTTCTTATATATGTGACTGACATGTTTCTATCTATCTATGTGTGATGCTCTATTCTTTCGGTTCTAAATTGTCGGGTACCGGTGTATGCTGCTGCTGAATTGCCGGCTTTTCATGTTTCACTGTTGGCACTGTTCCCATCGATTTGGGCAATCACTCTAATGCCACAACCACCATGGCTGTGGCATTACAGTGAGTGGCAGACAATCCCTGCATGATTGGTGCTCTAAATAGCGCCAGACATGCAGGACACGCCTTTGGTGCACGAACAGTTATCGAACATAACCTCGAACAGCCAAATTTTTTGCAAATCGTTCGGGTTCGTCGAACAACTCGAACACCGCCCAAAACAGCTCGAATTTGAGATTGGCGAACAGTTCTAGTCGAACACCGCTCATCTCTAATTGCGTGTGAGAAAGCAATTTTTCTGTCCAATGAGATTTGGTTCATATGTGAAAATTGTGCTGCATTTCGAATATTCGAATATTGTGATTTTACTGTGAATTATGGTGAATTGCCTCAGTCTTGCTGCAATTTCAGAAAATTTCTGGAAAAAATGCAAAAAGGTATTGATAAAAGTAGAAGCATCCTGTTACATTTAGGCGAGTCAGTGCTATGAATTCATTAAGACTGTTGTTTGTTGCAATAAATTGCTCTTTTTTTTAAACGGGCACACTAAAGTTGGCATATTTTAGGCTGTTTTAAAGGGGTCTTTTCATCATAAATGGTTGTAAATACTTTTATGCCCAAAAATGACAAAAGTATTCTCGGAGTGATACCTTTTTGGCTAACAAGAAATATATATATATGCAAGCTTTAAGAGCACAGAGACTCCTTTGTCAGGCAATATTACAAATGAATTCATAAGACAAGGGGCACAACACTTAAGAAATGTTACAGCAAGACATTTGTTCATGAGGGGTGATTCCTCATAATGATAAGTCAAAGAGTCAAATTTAGGGTTTTTAGTTGCAAATGACAAGTCTGTGGGAATGTTTAATTATTTGGAGAGCATCTGGTGGAGGTGTGAATTGAGTCGATGTAGTGAGTCATAAACCCAAGTGTTAGATTGAGTCCTGTTGTCAGTGAATTGAACATCCTTATCAATTTAAATTCCCAAATTTTTCTCTCTCTGTCGCCCTTGAAATGACCTTTTAGTACTAAAACTTTTAGATCTTTCATACAGTGTCCCGGACCAGAGAAATGTTTTCCCACAGGTGTGTCAAGTTTATTCTTAATTGTGTGTCTGTGTAAATTCATTCTCATTTGCAGTTTCTGCATAGTTTCTCCAATATAAACTCCTTCCAGTCACCTTGTACATTGTATCATGTACACCACATTGGAGGATGTACATGAAAAGACATCCATGATTTTGTAGACCTGATTTGTGCTTGGTATACAGACTGTATTTGATGGTAATATGTGGGTACAAGTTTTGCATATTTTGTTTTTGCATGGGAATGTGCCCGTCACTGATGGTGATGAGAGGACACTTCTGACAAAGAAATTCCTTAAGTTAGGGGGCTGTTTGTAGGAGAGAAGTGTCAAGAGTGTGCAAAGCAGTCATCAAAGCAAAAGGTGGCTACTTTGAAGAACCTAGAATATAAGACATATTTTCAGTTGTTTCACACTTTTTTGTTAAGTATATAATTCCACATGTGTTAATTCATAGTTTTGATGCCTTTAGTGTGAATGTACAATTTTCAAAGTCAAGAAAATACAGAAAAATCTTTAAATGAGAAGGTGTGTCCAAACTTTTGGCCTGTACTGTATTAATCTAGCCTTAAAAAGACACAGGCTTGGACTGGCCCACAGGAGAACAAGAGAGTCCTCCAGTGGGCCCCTGTGAAATCCACGACCCTCTTATATGAGCAGTATTTGGCACAATATACTTGAATCACTATGTACAGACACAGGCAGCATCTTATTCATTTAACAATCTACCCAGTTCATTGTTATATAAATTTGTGATTGAGGATAATGTCACATTTACATGTAGTTGAAAAGTGGAGCCCTGGAGTTGGTTACTGGTGGGACCTTGGCACCCCAGTCTGACACTGATTTCACACCTTCTGGAATTAATACAGTGACCATAGTTGATAGACACAAATGGCAAGAAAAACACTAATTCCCACAGTCAAAAATGCATGCCAACAGCATGCACTAATTAATCCCCCACTTGGGTGGTGATGGTACAATCGAAAACTGGTTATGTAGTCCACTTACTAGGCATCATTTATGTATGGAAGGTTTCGGAGGACTCTATTAAAAAGTTTTTTATGATCATTAATCAAAATGATTTTCCATTATTGCTCACTCCCATTTTCTTTAATTTTTAGAGAAACATAAGCCCTGAGATCCCAGTCTTAAGCCTCTCACATAGCCACATCAGATCTCATACTTTGCACTGATGAGGGGCAACACCCCGAAACACTTGTTTGCAAATTAAAATTCTGGTTTGGCTTTTATCCTAAGTCATGTGACAAGGCTCGTTAAAGCGTCGATATGGACTTTTAAGTTTGCTACTTCTAATAGGTGGCACTAGAGTTCAAGTCCTCTTCCTCTCTAAAGAGGCAATTTGCATATTTAATTTCCCAGAGGAGCATTACATGGCCTATAAGCCTCCTTACATTGGCATGTAGGGAAACTAAAACAAAAAGTAAAAAATATTCGACAATTCTCAAACAAGACAAAGTATTGGACATCCGTTACCTGAGTATCCCAGATTGTGTCTTCTGTAGGAAAGCAAAAACTATTGGGAATATGGTAGCCCCAACAATCCAAGGGAGACAAAACCACAAAATAAATAATTTTATTAATGAGGCATTGGGTTTTAGACCATGTGGATATTGTAGGGTATGTAAACTAACCAAAAATCAAATAAATTAGTACATTAGTGCAGTCACTAGCCTTGATGGCAAAACTCCGTATAAAATGAAAGACTCTATTCCACGTCAATAAAAAGGAGGGAAATACTGTATTGTATGTGGATTTAACAAGTATAATGTAGGGTGAATGAAAAAGCAATTATCTACGCGTATGGGAGAACATCTTAAAGGGTGGTCCGAAGTCAAAGTAAATTTTATTCTAAATCCCTATGTATTTGATGCCATAATTTAAACTAATTTCTTATATACTTGAATTAAAAATTCCCTATCCTTCCTAACTACACTTTCTAACTTCTTTTCTACTTTTTTCCCTACTTCCTTTCTGATGACACTTTGTTTGAGTATCCCAGTGTATAACATTAAAAAGGGATTCCTCAGCCACCCACTATCCAAACATTTCTATGAAATACACAAGGGAGAATAGGGGGAATTAGATTTTTTGGAATTGAAATAATTACGCCAGATTGCAGAGGTGATGGAATCAAAAAATGTCAAGGGCGGAGTAGATGGATCTTCAATCTTAATAGATTGGCACTTATAGGCCTAAATAGTAAAATTGAGCTATTCGCTTTTTGATGGTATGATGCAAGCTTCATCAAAGAAAAAATGGCTTTCGAAACACCAGTGTAATATCCAGTCTTGTCAAGTTATAATGTGGCTTGACTGATTTTTAGTATTGCCATTACCATTTTAGGAAATGATAAGGCATTATAGCTTATTATAGTATTTCTTATTTCATATATGTATATGTTTTTATAGATATAGTGGGTGTGTGGGGAGTGCGTATATGCACAATCCTTATCCACATACCTGGGTGGGTAATTTATTAAAGGGAATCTGTCACCCCCTGGGATTTTTCAGACCTCTAATATGGACATACAGGTGATAGATGTGTGAATCTATACCAACCTGTATGGCCCATATTAGAGGTCTGCTTGCTTTGAAATAGCTTTTTATTAAATTGCTTTTGACAAGCTTCGCATCCTTTAATCATTTATTAATAATTTTGATCAATTTGATTATGCTTTTATTGGTCTATTTATTTATTTATGCATTTATTGATTTAGGTCTGGATCAAGGAGTTATAATTTATTTGATGAATTAAAGTTTTTTAATGAATATGAATAAAGATAATAATTTATATTTAATATTATATCCTTGAAGATGAGCCAATATTTTATGAGTCTGAGAATCAGTTGGACTTTGTTGTTTGTATGCAAAGGACTATCTAGTACAACTAAACAAGGGGTTAATGGCCGAAATACAAAAGCAGGCGCAGGAATGGACATCAATAAAGGAATGCATCCGAGTCTCCTCACTCCCTGACGAAGAAAACAAAGGTTTTCCGAAACGCGTAGGAGAGTTGACGACTCTGACCACCAGAGGTCGCTATCTTTTTGTTCAGTGTGACATCACATTCTGTAATTACCATGTCCATATCCCAGCTCGCTACCGGCTTGAGCACGGCCACGTGTATGAAGATCTCTCCAAACCTCCTGCTATTTCTAAGGCCTACTTCACATGTTCATGTTTATAGCAGGTGTGGCATCCGTTTTTTTCATGGGTGCTATGTGTACCCATTATAACCTATGCTGCTATGCACATGTCCATGTTTTTGCATGGACTGTGTGTCCGTGCAAAGAGACATGTATATTTTTTTCCAGCAGCACAGATGACAAGGACCGAAATAAGCCTATGGGTCAATGAAAGACATGTATAGGAGAAGCTTTGTCATTTATCTCTTTCTTTAACCTTACTGGAGAAACACTGATAATAAACACTGATGTCATACGGATATCACACTGATGACACTGGTAGTTGTTTTTCACATACAGTACAGACCAAAAGTTTGGACACACCTTCTCATTTAAAGATTTTTCTGTATTTTCATGACTATGAAAATTGTACATTCACACTGAAGGCATCAAAACTATGAATTAACACATGTGTAATTATATACTTAACAAAAAAGTGTGAAACAACTGAAAATATGTTTATATTCTAGGTTCTTCAAAGTAGCCACCTTTTGCTTTGATGACTGCTTTGCACACTTTTGGCATTCTCTTGATGAGCTTCAAGAGGTAGTCACCGGAAATGGTCTTCCAACAATCTTGAAGGAGATCCCAGAGATGCTTAGCACTTGTTGGCCCTTTTGCCTTCACTCTGCGGTCCAGCTCACCCCAAACCATCTCGATTGGGTTCAGGTCTGGTGACTATGGAGGCGATGTCATCTGACGTAGTACCCCATCACTCTCCTTCTTGGGCAAATAGCCCTTACACAGCCTGGAGGTGTGTTTGGGGTCATTGTCCTGTTGAAAAATAAATGATGGTCCAACTAAACGCAAACCGGATGGAATAGCATGCCGCTGCAAGATGCTGTGGTAGCCATGCTGGTTCAGTATGCCTTCAATTTTGAATAAATCCCCAACAGTGTCACCAGCAAAGCACCCCCATACCATCACACCTCCTCCTCCATGCTTCACGGTGGGAACCAGGCATGTAGAGTCCATCCGTTCACCTTTTCTGCGTTGCACAAAGACACGGTGGTTGGAACCAAAGATCTCAAATTTGGACTCATCAGACCAAAGCACAGATTTCCAATGGTTTAATGTCCATTCCTTGTGTTCTTTAGCCCAAACAAGTCTCTTCTGCTTGTTGCCTGTCCTTAGCAGTGGTTTCCTAGCAGCTATTTTACCATGAAGGCCAGCTGCTCAAAGTCTCCTCTTAACAGTTGTTGAAGAGATTTGTCTGCTGCTAGAACTCTGTGTGGCATTGACCTGGTCTCTAATCTGAGCTGCTGTTAACCTGCGATTTCTGAGGCTGGTGACTCGGATAAACTTATCCTCAGAAGCAGAGGTGACTCTTGGTCTTCCTTTCCTGGGGCAGTCCTCATGTGAGCCAATTTCTTTGTAGCGCTTGATGGTTTTTGCAACTGCACTTGGGGACACTTTCAAAGTTTTCCCAATTTTTCGCACTAACTGACCTTCATTTCAAAGTAATGATGGCCACTCGTTTTTCTTTACTTAGCTGCTTTTTTCTTGCCATAATACAAATTCTAACAGTCTATTCAGTAGGACGATCAGCTGTGTATCCACCAGACTTCTGCACAACACAGCTGATGGTCCCAACCCCATTTATAAAGCAAGAAATCCCACTTATTAAACCTGACAGGGCACACCTATGAAGTGAAAACCATTTCCGGTGACTACCTCTTGAAGCTCATCAAGAGAATGCCAAGAGTGTGCAAAGCAGTCATCAAAGCAAAAGGTGGCTACTTTGAAGAACCTAGAATATAAGGCATATTTTCAGATGTTTCACACTTTTTTGTTAAGTATATAATTCCACATGTGTTAATTCATAGTTTTGATGCCTTCAGTGTGAATGTACAATTTTCATAGTCATGAAAATACAGAAAAATCTTTAAATGAGAAGGTGTGTCCAAACTTTTGGTCTATACTGTACATGCTTTATACCGATGTGTGAAGGAGGTCTTAAGGAGTATAAAGATTTCCTCTGGAGCCTAGCCTTGGGACTTTATTGCCAGTACATTTATCTCACTCAACCTCAGTAAGTGGGCTACTCAACCAGTTTTCTATTCTACCTTACCATACGAGTGGCGAATTAATTAGTGCATATTGGTGACTGTGGGAATCATTGTTTTTCTTGTCAAATTGTGTCTTTCAACTACGGTCAGTATATTAATTCCAGAAGGAATGGACTCCAGCGCTCGGTGCTCTTTTTAAAACTAACTTAATTTTAAACAGTCTATAGGTGTCTGTTTTCTATCCGGGCAGCGGATGTTCACTTAGTGTTGGCGCTAATATCAATCTACTCAGCTTCTCCTGTTCTACAACATGCTGTCTATAGAGTGCTCACCATTTCCAAGCTGATAGGTTCTTTTCTGTTAATGTATCACTGCCAAGTAGCACAAGACCTCTCCAGAGTTCTTATGGAGACAATGCTTCAATGAGCCAGCGCTGTCTTAGAGGCAGAAGAAGGCATAAAGCTGTAAATGTACACTTAGTCAGTAGTAGGTCTCCCAGGATTTCCAGCGCTGTCTGAGGCTGTGTGCCCACGTAGCATTTTTCAAGCGTATATGCTGCGGAATTTCCGCAGCGTAAACGCTTGAAAAACGCATATATATCCGCACCCCATGGTCCCCAATGGGATTCCGCAAGTTCTATGCACATGCTGCGGATTTTTCCGCAGCATTTATGCCGCGTTCAAAAATCCGCAGCATGTCATTTAATTTTGCGTTTCCGCAAGCGGAATTGCCTTTGTCCAATGCATAAAAAACGCAAGGCAATTCCGCATGTGGAAAACGCGTGATAAACGCGCGAAAAATGCGCGATAAACGCGTGCGGAATTCCGCATGCGTTTTTCCAGGAGAGGACTTGCATTTATGCAGCAGAAATTTTCTGCTTCATAAATGCAACGTGGGCACATAGCCTTAGAGGCAGAAGAAGGCATAAAGCCGTAAATGTACACTTAGTCAGTAGTAGGTCTCCCAGGATTTCCATTTTGTTTTGGCTTACTTACAATACATATATCACCTTTTGAGTACACAGAGGTATTGTGATTACTAGTAGAGATGATCAAACAATTTGAAATTCGAATTTCATCACCAATCGTAATACTTCAAAGCCTCTGATTGCCATGAATATAGGTGTATAACATTTGGAAGTCTCCAAGGACTGTATTGAACCCTTTTTGAGCACTGTAAAGGGGAATTTTCAAGCTGTCTCTTGAGCAGTTCAGAGCAATGCAATCTCCTCTCTTCCTGGTTTCTAGCAGGGCGGGATCTCCTCACTGAGTGACAGCTCTGGTGAAAAGAACTGTAATATTAGTAGAACTATAAAGCCCAATACTAATTCTGCTGTAACACGTTTAGCCATAAGTGGTTTGTTCTGGAGTGTGCGCACTGTTATACCTGTATTTACACATAGGGATAATAAGGCATTTGAACAAGCACACAGGTCCCACAGTGTTTGATAAGGAGACCTGCGGTAAAAGCTGCTGGGCTGGTGATCTATAATGGTATCTTTACGCAAGATGAGTGGGAGGGAGGTGAGTAGCTAGCTAACTTCTGTATAGAAGTCAATGAGCTAGAGAGAGCTGACTGGGATGTTAAGAGTTAACCCCTTTCCTGGAATGTAACTACTGAGAACTCTGGGCCAGGCACTAGAGGCCACGTTCCATGGAAATGAGCTGTATACTACAAAAGATAAAATCTCTCATTGCAAGAGAAGGATAGCAGATAGAGAAAAGCAAGTTAATTGCAAACTTGCTTATTTTCATACTGTCTAACTAATGAAAGAAGCACTCCCATCAAAGTTTTTATCCTGTTATGATATTGCAATCATCATATTATATAGCACTGTGTACTTACAATTACTCCTTTTGCCTTTCTACCCAGCTAATTATTCACTTTTCTCTGTTCTATGTAGAAACAGGAAGTCTCTTGTCCCTGCATCTATCAGTCCCCTCTTCAACACCTGACCCAGCTGCTGCCCCCCAAATGCCAAGGAACTTTGCAGTGACTAATGACTCATACAGGGAAAATTGACCTCAGGTTTCTACATAGAGCTTAGAAGGATTCAGGAGTCAGTTTTTAATCACGTGATGTCATAGATCTAATGGAAAAGAGAAGAATTATCTGGGTAGAAAGGCAAAATGAGCAATTTTAAGTACACAGTGCTGTATAATATGATGATTGCAATATACTAAGAAGATAAAAAGTTTGATAAGAGGAGTGCTTCTCTAAGTTACTCACCTGAAATTTCTCTGATCGCTTTCCTCTAACAGAGGTCTACTCTATAACTGATTAAACACTATCAGATGGCTGCCTTTAGACGGATATTCTTCATGTATTAGGGGACCATTGTATAGTGTCTTTTTGCAATGTAACTATCTAATCATGTGCTAAACTTAAATTTAAAACACACTCCCGCACAAAGACTTTTTGTGCTCTCATATTGAGAGCAGATGCTTGAAGTCTGCAGTTTCAGGGTTCAAGCTTTTATTATTTTGTAATACTTATCAAAATACTGTAACACGAACACCCATCATTTGTTTCCAGATCGACTGTCTTTGTTAGATGTATATTTTTGAGAAATGTGTAACTCGATTGTAAGATGACAAATACCTTATATTATTGTTTGCCTGGAACATGATTGAAAATCATTGGTACAAAACAGTTTCCAAAAATGGTTTGGTACAGTGTTAGTCAATTGAAAAAAATTGATTGTTCTCAGTGGGAGAAACAAAATACTAATCTTGTAGTTATGATACCTTTTAATGACTAATAAAAATAAAATAACTGATATTACAAAGCAAGCTGTTGAGACTACTTAGTTCTCTTCATCAGGCGTGGTAGAACAGGATCAGATACTTTGTTTTATTTTTATTAGTGATTAAAAGGTATTATAACTACAAGATTATTATTTTGTTTTTTCCACCGAGATCAATCAGTTTACAACAAAAAAATACACAATTTACTTTAGGATGTGGATCATACAAGGAGCGTGAGTTACTTTGTCTGACCTTACAGCAAGGAAAGTGAAAAACCTGCACCACCTGCAAGCAGCTGCAATAGTCAATGCAAAGCTGAACATGTACAATGCAGACACCTAAATAGGACTTGGTAACATTTCAGGTGCAAAAGCTCATAAAAAAGTTTATATGCAAATTATGAAAGAACACATGATCACAAAAAAACACAAATCAGAACAGAATCATAAAAACATAGAAAAATCCAGACGATCATTTAAGCCCAATGGACCATTAGCATTCAGGCAAATGATCCATTTAGTTTTGATTTGAAGCAGCAGCTTATTCAGATTGCCGCCTCTACTGGGAAAATGAAGCTGTTCTAAGCCAACAAATCTCAATGATTTAGGGTTAGCATTATGAAATTCAGTAACATGCTTAATAAATCTTTTAGAGCCCTTTTGGGTTTCTAGGGAATGTAAATGCTCCCTGATCCTAATAAATAAAGAACGTATAGTCTTCCCTATGTAAAAAAAATTACAAGGACAAAAAATTACATAAACAATATTTTTGGACCTACAGGTAATGAAATCCTTAACAAAATGTGTAATCGGGCCAATATGCAAGGGATTAGTCGTGAGGTGCAGATTACAAAAAGAACAAGAACCGCATCTAAAATTCCCGGAGGGAATGTTTTTCTGCAACCAATTTTTAGATTCCACTGGGAGTCTATGTTTACTGACTAAGTCTCCTATATTCTGACTACGCATGTAGGATACTATAGGTTTGTTTTTGGCCACTGATAATAAATCTGGATCAGACTCCAAAAGATGCCAATTGTTCAAAATGGCTTTTTTAATCCTGTCATTAATGGGACTATGTTTGAAATGAAAAATAAACCTTTTAGTAGCCGTTTGTGCATGATGGGAGGATGACTTATAGCGTTTTGATAAAAGACTATCTCGTGTAAATTTTTTTGCTTTCTCAAGTGCGGTATTTAGTTCATGTCTAGGATAACCACGAGCAAGAAAGTTGTTTTTCAACTCTGAAGCCTGATTGTGAGGAGCTGCCCACTTACTAAAGACTATGATACTTTTCCAGCAACGGACCACCATTTTTGTCAATATTATTTTTGTGTTTTATTAGTGATTTACTTGTTATGTTTATATAGTTCTGCTAACTTGTCAGTATGTGCACTAGATTCACTTGTAAAATGTCCAGCATTCCACTAATCTGTATCTCAGGACATCTTTATCTCAGGAGTCCATTGTTTTAACAGCCAATGGTCTCATTAGGTGAGTTTGGATTGAGACAGAGTGGTGCCGTCATCACAGGGGGTCTTACATGCAGTCTCAAATGAAGGCTTCTAGAATATTCTTCATTGTTTTTGGCTTACAGTGAATGCTTGAGTGGGAGGGTGATCACTTCTGTGCTGGGAGGGGGCTGACCCCAGAGATGTAGAGGAGAGACATGATTTAGTGGAGGAGTTGATGGAAGGACACTGGAGGGATAGGACCTATGGCTGTGGACGTGGAGCTGATGGATGGATGGTTTATGGAGTGTTGGAGATCAGTTATCAACTGGGCTGGATAAACGTACTACAGTTGTGGATATGTCGTTGGATATAAACTTTATTCTAGGACTGTTGCTACTGGATATCTGTGCTTCCATTGTTTTATCCTTCATCTGGAGGATCGTGGACTGTGGCAACAGACTATACTGGCTGGAGATAAAAAATCTGTGGGCCAACCAAAAGTTGGGAGACAGTGAGTATGGCCTGATACAAAGCAAGTGGAACTACTGAACCCAGATTGGGAATTTAAGGACTCAGAGAACTGTATTTTGGCCATTTACTTGGAACTGCTGCAGTACCATGGATGTGATTAATAAAATATTGTTGCATCGTTAACCTGCCTAGGTGATTACCTACAACCCACAACCTCAGATCTTTACAAGTGGTGGCAAGCGGTGGGATCACCTATCTCTGGAGAGCATACCAGGGAAAGTTACCGAGCGGTGACTTGGCAGAAGAGATGATGGAGGATGGACCGACTGAGTTGAGGATGCTGGACGTGCTAGGAGAGCGGGCCACGGAGATGGAGCGGGCGGCAGTGTTAAACAAATTGCTGGGTGTGCATGTAGAGATACCCCCACCCGCCCCAGTGCAGAGGACAATGGATTACAGGAGAGAGGGGTCTACATTTTTAAGGTACCGGGATATACCACAGTTCAATGAGGACACCTCGGATATTGATGAACATCTCCGCTTATTTGAGAACCTCTGCCTGCTGCATGAGGTGTCAGTCAGTGACTGGCCCAGATATTTGAGTGTTGGCCTGACCGGAAAAGCAAGAGAAGCTTTTAATAACTTGTCTTCGGTGGATCAGAGATGTTACTCTACCATTCGCAGTGCATTGCTTCACGCCGGAAACCTACCGGAGGAAGTTTCGGGAGACTGACAAGCCCGCTGCACACACGCATCGGGAGTTTGCTAACACACTACGTACGGCATGCACTCGGTGGATAGAAGGACTGAGGGCTCAGGAAGCAGAACATGTAATGGATATAATCATGCTGGAACAATTTATGTCAAAGCTCCCAGGTAATTTGAAAGAATGGGTGGCAGATAGAAAACCACTCAGCCTGGACGAGGCTGCAAGATTGGCTGATGATTGGTCTGCTAATCGACCAGGGCAACGTGGAAGTACAGCCCCAGTGAGTCAGGAACAGGATTTTACAGGGAGGCCATCGAGACCCATGGATCGGCCAGATGAGGGACAGCAGGGAGTTCAGACTTCACAAAAAGGGGGAGGCTGCCCAAGCCCCCAAGTACGGCCCGTGTTGGGGCGAGGAAGGCTTAACTGCCATAACTGTGGACGCATGGGACACTTTGCCAGGGAATGCTGGGAACGTTCTAGACCACATCACAACCTAGGACGAGGATTGGTGTGCCACTGGGCCAATGTCGTAACCCAAAGCCAAAGACCATCTCTCACTGCTTCAGCTGAGAGGAAGCGGCACAGTCTGCAGAATAACCCCCCACCTGTCGTGAGTAATACACAAAATGCCATGACTGTCACAATGAAGGAATGTAATCTGGGGGAGGTAAATTACATCAGGGAGGAGGCCCAAGGACTTCGGGACACTGGATCTACCCTCACCCTGGTCAGCTCAGATACTGTCCCCCCAGAGCTCCCTTTACCAGGCCGCCAAGTGACCACCCCCCTAACTGGGTGTCAGCACTCTGGGGTTGGTCGCAATGGATACAAGTTTAGTTCTCATTGGGCACGTGGGGAGTTTCCCAGGACAAACCGGGGATCGGGGGGGGGATGTGGAGGACCCCGCGGAAAGGACAGACCCCTGATCCAGCAAACTAAATACAGAGTCCTTGTCTCCATGCTTCCCTAATCAGGAAGTTGGCAGGATCTGAAAGACCATATGAGAGAAGCTGGAGATGTCTATTACACTGACGTATACCAGGGTGGAATGGGAACTGTGGAGTATATTCGCAAGGACGACATGGAATATGCTTTGAGGAAACTGGATGATACAAAGTTTCTTTCTCATAAAGGCGAGACCTCTTACATTCGTGTCCGTGCTGAAAAAGTGGGGGAAGTATGTGAGGAGCTGCCCACTTACTAAAGACTATGATACTTTTCCAGCAACGGACCACCATTTTTGTCAATATTATTTTTGTGTTTTATTAGTGATTTACTTGTTATGTTTATATAGTTCTGCTAACTTGTCAGTATGTGCACTAGATTCACTTGTAAAATGTCCAGCATTCCACTAATCTGTATCTCAGGACATCTTTATCTCAGGAGTCCATTGTTTCAACAGCCAATGGTCTCATTACGTGAGTTTGGATTGAGACACAGTGGAGCCGTCATCACAGGGGGTCTTACATGCAGTCTCAAATGAAGGCTTCTAGAATATTCTTCATTGTTTTTGGCTTACAGTGAATGCTTGAGTGGGAGGGTGATCACTTCTGTGCTGGGAGGGGGCTGACCCCAGAGATGTAGAGAAGAGACATGTTTTAGTAGAGGAGTTGATGGACGGACACTGGAGGGATAGGACCTATGGCAGTGGACGTGGAGCTGATGGATGGATGGTTTATGGAGTGTTGGAGATCAGTTATCAACTGGGCTGGATAAACGTACTACAGTTGTGGATATGTCGTTGGATATAAACTTTATTCTAGGACTGTTGCTACTGGATATCTGTGCTTCCATTGTTTTATCCTTCATCTGGAGGATCGTGGACTGTGGCAACAGACTATACTGGCTGGAGATAAAAAATCTGTGGGCCAACCAAAAGTTGGGAGACAGTGAGTATGGCCTGATACAAAGCAAGTGGAACTACTGAACCCAGATTGGGAATTTAAGGACTCAGAGAACTGTATTTTGGCCATTTACTTGGAACTGCTGCATTACCATGGATGTGATCAATAAAATATTGTTGCATCGTTAACCTGCCTAGGTGATTACCTACAACCCACAACCTCAGATCTTTACACTGATCGAGAAAGGTTTGGTCAGAAGTATTCAATTTACGCAGACGGAGAAATTGGCTGTATGGAACCCCAGATTTAGTATGCATTGGATGAGCACTGTTATAATGTAACAAAGTGTTACCAGCTGAAGGTTTTTTAAATAATTTTGTGTGAATAGTATTATTTTCAATTGAAATGGAAACGTGCAGAAAATCAAGAAAAGTCCCCCAAAATTCGCAGTAAAATTCATATTAGCTGTATTTGTGGTGTTCAAAAACTGAACAAAAGCCGTAAAATCTTATGTGGTACCCAACCAAACGATGAAAATATCATCAATATATCTTAAAAAAGATCTAATATACTTTTTTTGTGATCATGTGTTCTTGCTTAATTTGCATATAAAGGATGTGATGTCATGTTTTGTATGTAACACAGACCTGTAGAAGCGTCTCACGTGAAACAGCTGTTGTCTGCTTTTTTCTTCCCCGCTCGCCGGACTTTTTATCCTTATAGAATAAAGATACTGCTTTTAAGGACTGGTGAGTGCACCGCATTTTTCTTTCTTATGGTTACTTTGTCTGACCATAAGCATAGCTCCCAACCTTCCCAGATTTGGCAGGACTGTCCCTTCACGTGTCAGATTCTATTTATACTCACTTCTCCGAAGTTTTCATATCTCCCGTAGCTCTTCCTCCTGAGGGGGCAGGGCCGCTTCTTTCTGCGAAGTGCATAAATTAAATACTCACTTATTCTCCCTCCTGTGATCGGTCTCCCCCAGGACACAAACTCACATTTCACATCTACTCAGTATATGCAGGCT
Source organism: Phyllobates terribilis (assembly GCF_046119375.1). Lineage (NCBI taxonomy): Eukaryota > Metazoa > Chordata > Amphibia > Anura > Dendrobatidae > Phyllobates > Phyllobates terribilis. Next base: position 645,756,927 of record NW_027362762.1, read on the forward strand.
GTTGCTCTACCATTGAGCTATAGCCCACACTGCTGCTGATAGAAGAATTTAGTTATCTTGACCTTGGTTGCAGGCAGAGAACCCAGAAACAGCGTATACATATCCATAGAAATACATTGTGTATACAACAATGTATTTTTATGGTGCCTGTATACTGAAGTGAAGAAAAATATATTTTTTGTTCCTATTAAAGTATTTTTTCCTGTGAGTCTCTCAGTCGTGAACCCACAACATTTACATTACAGACTAAGTGCTTTAAGCTGCTGAGCTCTAAGCCCTAGTGATGTCACTGACAGAATTTCATGCACTTGATCTGTACTGCAGCCTCTGACTACAAGCAGATTATACTGATAGAAATACACTGCTGTGTGCAATATATGTATTTTAATTCTAGAAGGAGAATAAGAGATCTTTTCATCCTATAAAATTATTAAAAAATAATAATATAATAATGAAAAACACTTGATAATGAAAAAAATAATTTTATTAATGCGTTTTTTTAAAATAATGAACATCACAAATCAGCAAAAAACACGGACCTATTTGGTGTCCCTGTAATCGTAACGACCCACACAACACAGCGATCAGATTATTTACGGGGATCGGTAAATGGCATGAAAAAAATGGCGTAATTTATTTTTTTCTCTATTGAACCCATAAAAAATGTAATAAAACGGTAATGCCGAGGCCGTGTTCACATGTAGCGTAAATGCTGCGTTCTTTCTGCTGCTTTTTTTCTGCAGGTGTACGCAACACACAATGCAATAATAATCTCCTCTGATTATTGCGTGTTTGTTGCTTTTCTTTTATGTGTTTTCCCACTTATTTGATGCATTTTTTGGTGCAGAAATGAAGCAGAGTTTTTAACACTATTTTTAATAGTACAGAAAAGCTTTGATTCTGCACTTAAAAATGCATCAGCGTGAGTGGGAGTGGTAGTCAATCTGTGAATAATAATAATCCAATGTTCTTCAACACTAGTGCAGTAGTACAGCACAATAGAATTTTGACCTTTTTCTGTCCCTATGTGGAATGAGCTGTGCGCTCTGACTTCCTATCTCTATGCAGTTAAAGCATAAAAAGGCGCTGCTTGGCCAGCCCTCATCTTTTATACTTGTGTGATAATCCCCCCTGATTGGTTTTGCTAGACCATGGGATGTAATTGCTATAGGGTATTATGGGAAAGCCACCCTGGCTGTGCCTGACATCATTAGCCCGATTTGTGAATCTTCTGCAGTGTGTGAAATGGACGTTCCGCACATTGGCCTATTCGCACAAATCAAATCGCAAACTTTTTGAAATCACTCGGACCACCAAGTATCAGGAAATTTGACTCAAAGTTTATTTTCCATGGATCCAATTGATCATCTTTAGTTACCAGTAATGAAATGTTTGAGTCCTCGCTCAGACAGATGCATTGTATCCAGGTTCAGTCAAATAGTCTCGAAGAAAGTTGTGGTGTTTCGGAATACAGACAGGTAAACACTGACTAAATGAGACTTTCAGCTGTATTCAGATGTGCCTTGCATGTGTACCATCTTAGACCTCAGTTCACATTGCTTGGTATTCAGATGTGCCTTGTCTGCTATATTCATTGCTGTGAGGTATAAACTCACCCTAAGGACTCCGCTGAATGCAGCGCAATGTGGTTCATACCTGAATGCATGGATAACATACTATTTGACTGCTCTGTAGTCTCTTTACTATCATGGATTATTATACATATTATAAATGCAGGCAGTGACATCAGCTCATCAGATTTCTAATTATATGCGGAGGACACTCTTTTTAAAAGGTACTAATTGTCACCATGACGCAATATATGGAGAACAGCATTCCTACCTCGTGCGTAACACACCACCCAGCTTAGAATGGCATGCAGCTAATACTGCAGTTATGTGGCACACAGTAAAACGTTGTATTATCATTTGATGTTACTTACATTTATTTTTAGTTCCCAAAATATAATATGTGTGAACTTCATGTATCTCTTCTGCAGTAGTGTATATAGAAATCATGAGGCTCCCACCCAAAAAAGAAACAAAATAAATAATTGTCGGGGTCACAGAAGAGCATATCTCACAAGTTTCCACTTCATATTGTAATTTTCCTCCTGCTGAAGCTGTAGATTCCCATTTAATTGCCCCCATTAAGTATGATGCCAACAAAAGTGCCCCCCAAACACAGTATGATACCCCCATGGGGAATTCTCCACATTAGCCTCCACATGCACAGCATACTGACCCTACTGTACCCCACCTCACCTCCCACGGCAAAGTATGGTGAGCCTAACACAGTATGATTCCCACACAGCTCTCCATACAGTATAATGGGCCTACATACAGTATAACAGCGCCACACCTCACCACACTGTATAATGGCCTGCACTAGCCCTCCAAATAGTATAATGGCCCCCACACAGCCCTCCAAACAGTATGATGGACCCCACACAAACCTTCACACTGTATAATTGCTTGCATACAGTATAATGGCCTCCCACATAGCCCTCCAAATATTATAATGGCCCCACATAGCCTTCCATATAGTATAATGCGCCCACCATAATTCTCCTTATAGTATAATGCACTCCTTATTGTCCTCCATAGAATATAATGCACTTCCCATGGTCCTCCATGGAATATAATGCACTCCCCATGGTCCTCCATAGAATATAATGCACTCCTCCATATAATAAAATGCTCTCCCCATGGTCCTCCATATGATATAGTGCACTCACCGTGGTCTTCCACATATTATAATACACCCCCGATGGTCCTCCATATAATATAATGCACTCGCCATCAGGGCTGTGGAGTCGGTAAGCCAAACCTCCGACTCCTCAATTTCCATGACTCCGACTCCCTCATACATGTCTCATGTTTAAGTGATAAATTCACTGTAGCACAGATTCATCTCCGCTAAAAGTCTAGACCCTTAGATCAGGAATAGGACAGACATTTATAGGATATTTCATAACTTTCCCAAATTCTTATGAAAAATATTCCCCACAAACTGCATTGAACTACTGTACCCAATTTATTATATATTTTAGGAGTCGGATTCGGTCCATTTTATACTGACTCCACCAAAATGGGCTCCGACTCCGACTCCACAGCCCTGCTTGCCATGGTCCTCCATATAATATAATGCAGTCGCCATGGTCCTTCATATAATATAATGCACTCGCCATAGTCCTCCATATAATAAAATGCTCTCCCCATGGTCCTCCATATGATGTAATGCACTCACCATAGTCCTCCATACAATATAATGCACCCCCCATGGTCCTCCATACAATATAATGCACTCCCCATGGTCCTCCATACAATATAATGCACCCTCGATGGTCCTCCACACAATTTAATGTGCTCCCCATGGTCCTCCATACAATATAATGCACTCCCTCATGGTCCTCTATGCAATAAAATGCACCCCCATGGTCCTCCATACACTATAATGCACCCCCCATGGTCCTCCATAAACTATAATGCACACCCCATGGTCCTCCATACAATATAGTGTGCTCACTATGGTCCTCCATACAATATAATGCACCCCCATGGTACTCCATACAATATAATGCGCCACCCATGGTCCTCCATACAATATAATGCACCCCCCCATGATCCTCCATACAATATAATGCACCCCCCATGGTCCTCCATACAATATAATGCACCCCCACGATCCTCCATGCACTATATTGCACCTTCCATGGTCCTCTATACAATATAATACACCCCCATTGTCCTCCATACAATATAATGTGCCCCCATGGTCCTCCATACAATATAATGCACCCTCGATGGTCCTCCATACAATTTAATGTGCTCCCCATGGTCCTCCATACAATATAATGCACTCCCTCATGGTCCTCTATGCAATATAATGTACCCCCATGGTCCTCCATACACTATAATGCACCCCCCATGGTCCTCCATACACTATAATGCACACCCCATGGTCCTCCATACAATATAATGTGCTCCCTATGGTCCTCCATACAATATAATGCTCCCCCATGGTACTCCATACAATATAATGCGCCACCCATGGTCCTCCATACAATATAATGCACCCCCCATGATCCTCCATACAATATAATGCACCCCCCATGATCCTCCATGCACTATAATGCACCTTCCATGGTCCTCCATACAATATAATACACCCCCATGCTTGGGTCCCCTGAGTGTGTGGTGTGAAGCGCAGCACATCTCAGAACAGTGGGGGGCACTGTAATGATGTCATCTGATCTGACACTTCAGACGCCGAGGCTAAATGATGGGGGTGGAAGCGTCGGCTGACACTCCCTACTCCATCATCATTTCTCACACTGACGGCCGGAGGGGGGCTCGGTGCAGGAGGAAGGGGGGGCACTGATGGCGAAATGCAGGCGCTGACAGGCAGAGGGGGGCCCAGTTCGGGCGCTGACACCGGGTTCCCCTGGCTCACGGGCCCCATAGCAGTCTCGTGGCCTGCCTCCATTGGTGGTATGCCACTGCTCTTCTGTTATGTTGCATTTACTTGGGTGTGAAAATAAAAGGGCTAAAATAAAAATAAAATAAAAGAGCTTTGGCCATGCAACATAAAAGAGTGTGTAGTGGACTTAAGAATTGAGGATGTGCGTTAAGGATTGAGTTGGGTGTGACACCTGGCACCCCACCGATCAGATGTTCTTTGCAGCAATCAGACATAACTGATGTACAGGGCGGAATGCAGCAGCTTAGTGGCCGCTGACCGGGTTCTGGAGGTTATTTACAAATTCATCTCGGAGTAAATGTATATGGCTGCTATATCCTGCCCCATACAAATTTCAGCTAATCTATGGGGTTGCTGGACCCTTATATACATTCATACTAATGCCCTATTCAACAATCTATCAGTTGTTAAGTCTTTGACAACCCCTTAAAGATCGCAGTGTTGCAATCAATGTGCAGGTGGATGTGACCATGGCCTGTGAACTACTTCATATACAATTTCCTTCTACTTGTAGAAAATAGGCTACCCTGCTGCAGTACAAGATGACTTAGATGAACTAGGCACCCTTCATGGATGAGTGTTTGGGGTAGTGGTTGTTCTATGTGTTCACTGCAAATCCCCAAAGGTATCAATGGGACAAAGAACAGTTTGTTGCAACCTCACAGCTATTTGCACTTAAAAAAAAACTTGAAAACTAGCATGGGAACTTCTGTATGATTGTACAAAATTACATATTATAAAATATTATATGGAATATTCAAAACTTTGCAACCCTGCAGAATATACACATGCATGGTAAGTTTTTCAGGTTGAGAAGTCTTTGATTTAAGCTTCTTGAAGGTCCTAAAATTAGGTAAATACAACCTCACATGAATAACAAATGTCAAATTCTAGAGTTTCATTATTTAAAGGGAACCTATCAGCAGGATTTTGCTAAGTAAACTACAGGCAGTGTCATGTTAAGGCTGCTGCACTGATTAATATGATATCTGCAGTGCAGAAATCCGTCTTGTGGTTGTGTAATCAGTGTTTGCAGTTTTGAGTTAATGATATGCTCGTGCTCCGGGGCGGGACTGTACACAGGGTCTTATCCTGGTGCTCTAGGCCAGATCAGCAAGAAAAGACCGGCCCACAGGCCGCCTCGAAGCCTCTTCATAGAGACAGCCAGACAGAGAAACAAGGCCGGGCCTGCGGTCAGGACTTATCTTGCTGATCTGGCCTAGAGCACCAGGATAAGACCCTACCTGCCTGTTGCATGACCCAGTTTTGGCCAAGCTTTAGCTTTTGGATAATTGGCCTCACATTTGACGCTATAGCTTGGTATATAGGAGAGTTCATGGTTGACACAGTTATTGCAAGCTGCATAGGAGGATGCAAAGTAGAAAAGGACGTTCCATCACTTGTCTACAAAGATAAAACAAAAATATCCAAGTAGAAAATATATCCTTATGAGCCTATGCATTTCTAAATGATATTATGAAATGCTTCATAGTCATGGCTAAAGAGAAGTATTTAATAATATCGGTTTTAAATGCGTACGCTAATAAAGCTATTTTTTTTGCCTGGATTTTTTTTATCCTATTGGATTTAAATCTTATGAAATACAGGATTTAATTTTTTTTTTATTAATCTTTGAAAATTAGTGCTGGAACTTCCTTTTCTCCTAACCTATATTGTGGCATCCATTAGCCAGCTGGGATCCATTGTTATGCACTGTGTACCACACTATCATGTGGCATGAACTATTTTGGACATTTAAATGGAGCCTGTTACCACACAATGACTGTTCAAACCAAGTACAGATGCTTGGAGCACCCTTGGTGTGGCTAAACATTTAATTGCACCTTCTCACCTTCTTTTTTTCCTTTATCTCCACCCCATTCTTTGACTGACTGCTATGCCATTAAAGAGCCTGATAAGGGTGAAGATTGATGGAAATCAAGTAGATAGGAAGGTGCCATAAAATGTGTGGCCGTGCTAAGTGTGCACCGGCCACCTGTATTTAGTTGAACAGTCATTCTGTGTTGACAGACTACCTTTAATTTTTGGAAGGTGAGCTGGAAATATTTGCATTTTTTCCTACATCCTACAAGTCCAAATCATCACCCCTTCACCACCATGCTTGACAGTTGGTATCACCATCATGCTTGACAGTCTGTGCAAGGCATATGTGCTGGGATGTTGTGTTTGGTTTTCACCAAACATGGAGCGGACATTAAGGCTTAACATTTCCACTTTGGTCTCATCCATCCAAAGGTCATTCTTTCAGAAGTTTTGTGGTTTGTACACATGGAATTTATCCATGCTGCTATGTTCTTGAGAAGTAGAAGCTTTCTGCTGGCTGTCCTTCCAAACAAGCCATGCTTGTTCAGTCTTTTTCTAATTGTACTGTCATGAATGTGAACATTTAACATGGTAACTGAGGCCTTTGGAGTCTGAGCTCTATATCTTAGGTTTATTGTAATTTTTGTGAGCGTTGCACGATCTTACCTTAGGGTGAATTTTATGGGATGTCCACTCCTGGGAAGATTGTCAACGGTCTTGAATGTTTCCACTTATGAATAATGTTTCTCACTTCAGAGTGATGGACTAGAAATAGTTTGAAAATGGTCTTTTAACTCTTCCCAGACTTAGGAGTAGCAACAGATGCTTCTGACGCGCCCCCTGGGCCATGTTTGGGGAATACCCGGAGCCGGATCTGTTGGGGGTGGTAGTCCTCGTGGCGGTGACCCGGTCCGTGCCCAGGGTGTCAAACTAAGTGGCGATGTTTTTAGTGGCAGATGTGATATTGTTCGACTACGCCACCCGTTGAATGCGGTTACGAAACCGCCGCTGCAGGGCAGACCGCTGAGGCCGGTGGTACAGTTGTGCAGCGTGGGTAGTATAACCCCCAACGGGAGGGGTATGGCCTCAGGGCAGCAGACGTGGATGATGGGGATAGCGGATTTGCACGCAGGCACCAGGAACCACTCAGAGACGGTGCGGTGTAGTTCAGGGTCTTTACTGGTGACAAAGATAGACCCTCCCGGGAGTACTGGCTAGCGGTCGGGGTCTGGTCAGTCCGTGAGCAGACAGGATCTCCCCTGGCCAGGCGGAGTTGTAGGCCTCCCCAACTAACTGTACTCTTCCTGGCTACCTTGCTAGAAGCGGGTAAAAGTAGCCCACGTCCCTGAGTGTACCGTGTGGTGCTCACCCGTATGGCCGGTGACTCGGGGCCTTCTGGTAGCCTCCGCTCCACGACGGCGGTGCTGGTCCCTTGCGTGTGACCGTGCCTTCGGGTTTCTTGGCCAGAGGACCTGAAATCCCCTGCCGGTCGGTTTCTGCTGCTGGGTATGGAACAGTCCCCACAGCCTCGGACTCCGTGTCCGGTGAGATCTCTTCAGCCAAGGCGAGCTATCTAGCTTCCAGCCTCTGGCACTCACTCCTGCTCCTACAGAGCTCCTGTTGTCACTTTCCCTGCAACTGCTCCACACCACACCAGACTGTGTCTCTGTCTCTGTCTGTGTTCTTTTCTAACCCCACCTCAGCCCCAGTTTATATAGGGGAAGTTCTTCCCCTCCCAGGACTGGGCAGGAGGTGTGGCATGCTTAGGATTCCTGACCAGGAGACCTCCCACCTGCTCACAGACGTAATATTGCTATTACTGTGGTAACCAGACCCCTGGGGTTCCACACTTCTCTAAAATCATTGCTGACGTTGTTCCTCCTTGGCATTGTGCTAACACACACATGAATACTCCAGCCAAGCAAACTGCCAACACTTCTGCTTTAAGAGAAGTTACACTTGCAGATGAATATTTAATTTCAGGCATACTTCCTATGGAAGTACTTAATTTTCAGACACTGCTTCTGCATTTTGCCCTAGTTTTAGTTAAATAATGACGTGGTGTAATTTTAAGACGTTCATTGGACCAGATGTTCTTTTTTCTTTTGGCCTCATATGAAAAACCATAGAATTCAAAGAAAGTTTGCTTAGTTCTTCTCATGTGGAACAAATGCTACATAGTAAGAATGCTTTAAAAAATAGAATTGTCAGTAATTAATGAAAATTAAATATCAAAATGCAAAGTGAATGAACGAATGACAAATCTAAATTAAATCAATATTTGGCATGACCACTCTTTGCCTTTGAAACGACATGAATTATTCTAGGTATACTTACAAAAAAACAGGAATTTTGTAGGATCATCGTCAACTGCATGAGAACCAATTATACCAAAGAGGTGCTGATCATAATATTTATATGTAGATTGAAACACAGTCATTAACTGAAACAGAAACACTGTGTAGAAGTCTTTAAACTGGGTGAGGATTAACCAAACTCTGCTACTTGTTAGTAGGTGAGGTTGTGCAAGAACATTTCATGTCACAAGTCATACACCATGGCAAGATTGAATACAGCATCAAGACATCAGGTAGTTATACTACATTAGCAAGGTCTCTTCCAGTCAAAGATTTCAAACCAGACTGTGGTTGTAAAATGTGTTTTTCAAGCTCTTTTAAAGAAGCACCAAGAAATGGGCAAGTTAAGAATCGTATACACTGTGGTCTGTTAAGGAAGTCTAGTACAGCAGACATATCCTGCTTACTTATTTTTTTAATCGGAAAATGTCCAACAGTGCCATTAGTGGACTTCATGGAAAAATTGAAGTAAAAAAGCCATACTTTCAGTGTGGATACAATGCACTCAACTATGCATGAAAATGTAGGAAAATGGGGTGCAGAAAAATGGCCATCGGTGTTTTGGACTGAGGAGTCAAAATATTTGGCTGTAATTAAGTTTCCTTGACCGACCACTGCATTTGTGGACCATAATGTTGCCCATTTCTTGGTGTCTTCAATGCTGAGATATACAGGCAGATACTTATCCATGATTCATTATCATCAGAGAGGAATCTAATTGGTTCCAAATTTATTCTGCAGCAGTACAGCAACCCCAAACATACAGCTAATGTCATTAAAAACTATTTTAAGCATAGAAAAGATCAATGAGTCCTGGAAGTGATGACATGGCCCTCACAAAGTCTTGATCTCAACATCAAGTCCGTCTGGGATTACCTGAAGGATTTATATAAGCCTACATCCACAGAACATCTCCGATTAGTCCTCCAAAATGCTTGGAGCATTCTTTCTGCTGAGTTTCTTTAAATATATGTGGAAGGGTAGGTAGAAGAATTGATACTGTTTTGAAGGAAAAGGGTCATCAAAACAAATATTGATTTGATATAGATTTCTCTTTTGTTCATTCACTTTGCATTTTTTCACTGATAAATAAAAACTATTAAAGTGTCTATTTTTTAAATTATTCTTAATTTGCAGAATTTTTTTCACACCTGCCTTAAATTTATACAGTACCTATACAGTACTTTTTCACAGTACGGCACAAAAGCTTTGGACAGGGGTGAAGAAAATGCTGCAAAGTAAATACATTTTATTAACTGATAGAAATAAATGTGAATGGCATGCATGGAAGTTTTTCCAAATATCTTCTGTGTATGTAGGCTTGTGCAAACAAATCCTTCTGTATCTTCATGTAATCCCAAACAGACTCGATGATGTTGAAAGCCCTGATTTTGAGATCAGGGCTTTATAGGGGTCTTTCCCAGGACTCTTTGTTCTTCTTTATGGTGAAAATATGTCTTAATAACAGTGGTTGTGTGTTTGGGGTTGTTGTCTGTGTGGCATTTCATGAAAAGGCAGAAGGATTTGCACAAGCCTACATCAACTGAAGATGTTTGGAACAAACTTTCTATCGAGTTCCTTGAAAAACCTGTGTGCAAGTGTATCTAGAAGAATTGATGCTTTCATGTTGTTTTGAAGGAAAAGGGTTTATCATTGATTTGATTTTGAATTTTCTTTTGTTCATTCACTTTGCCATTTGTTAATTGATAAAATAAACTAATAGCACTTCTGTTATTGAAAACATTCTACTTTTGCATAGTACTGTATATATACTTTTATGTATGTAAATTGAAGTGATGAATCCTTAGTCACTAACCATTACCTCTAGGAAAATCTTTAAATCTTTGTGTATGATTCTGTTATTAAATCTTTGTGTTTTTTTTTCTAAATTAGGTTCTTGTTTTTTACCACTATAATATCTGGAACGAGCACCCGTTCCTTTGGGCAGGAAATAAGATGCCAGCACCATGGGCCAACACAACTAATGTACAAAAGTTGATTCAATTTCTGGAGACAACTCTTGGAGAACGTGCTAAGCGGGGGACATTTCATGTGTCTCAGGCCATTCTCACCCCACAGGTTAAAACTATTGTAAGGGGACTAAAATCTGGATTAAAGAATACACTTGTCCACAGGTAAATATAGACTAACTAACATTTACTTTTTTAGGTATTTTAAGATGCTATGTATGAAAGGCTTCATATTTGCATGCAGGTAAATTTGCATTTTTCAGCTTTATTGTGCTATTGTTTCATACAGAGATGGCACAGTTGAATATGCAGCTCGCTCCTTCAACTATCTTATCATGGACTTAGTCTTCTTACTTCAGTGTAAAACAAGAGACTTGTACTGTGAATCATTATGTGTATTTGCAATATGGCAGATGAGAGATAAACTGAATGATTGACTTGCAGAAATTCTGTAAAAGTAGAATAACAATAAGATATGGGATCCTTACAAACTTCCACACTAGGCACAGTCATCTAAGGAAAATAAAGCTCTTAAAGATTCCCAGGGTAAGACTGAAATTGTCTTAAGGGAATTAGCAAATTATAGGCATCGAAAGAGCTGCTAGTGCTAAAGCCCTAGAAACATCCATGACATCAACAAGGACTTACGCCATCATCTCTAAGTAGTTTTCAATGTTAAAAGTCAATGCAATAACAATTAAGCCACTAATGGGATATGAAAAAAACATCATCAACAGGCAATTCTATTTACAGTTATTGTAACCATTATTTATTGTATATCATTAGCTTCATATTCGACATTAAATATGTCCACAACAATGAAAAAGGTTTCTAGAACTATGGACAGAATAATGCATTATAAATGTAAAGGAAATAATATTACTTGAAAGTATAATATTACATGTGAAACTGCTTAAAAGGGTTCTTTTCATCATTGACATGCGTCTGTTAGTATAGATTCTACCTTGGGATATGTGCATATGCCATTAATATCTGTGATGGGAATATTCCTTTAAATACAAAATAAATCATAAATATACATGTTCTCTTACAATGAACTATATTATTATATTCATCCTAATGTTTGCCCATTTATCTCTGGGTATCTTTAGAAAATAAAACCCAAAATACTAATATATTTGTGAATTTCCTCTCTCATGGAAAGAAAGTAAATTATCTTCCTAGTGATCTAGTTTAGCTACGTCCAATGTTCAATTCTTCATAATGTGCCTTGCAACATGATTAGACATATTAGCCAAGTCAGACATCCAATTCGCAGATAGTACCCCTTTGCCGAGCAGGGTTTATCCGGCCTAAGTGAAATGCCCTTGATGCATCTTTTGGGCAGAAGAGCGTTAGCACTAGGAGCTGTGAATATGAAAAGAATAGGAAAAGGACAGAAGATGTGCTGCAATACCCAGGGCCACTACACATTGAATGGAGCAGCACTTTGCATCTTCATTAAATTTGGTTATATTTTGTGGCCGCCAGAGCAAATTACAGCTGATCAGTGTGGGTGCCAGGTGTTGGACAGATGCGAAACTCATATTGAGAATCTATACTACCAATAGTTCATTATTAGGATGGGACCAGACAACCCCTTCAAGGTGACCAACTGCATATGGAGCCCCATAGGCATTGTTCCATTGAATAAAAAACATGCAAATTAGCTCTTTGTCAGAAGAACTATTTCCCAAGTGGCACCTTTAAAGTAAGTGGACGAACCTTTAAGGAGGCTTGAATCATGATTAATCCGTAAGGTAGTGACCTTTTTGCTAATCACGTTATGCGTTTCATACATAATGTCCTATTGATGTATCTTTTTTTCTAGGAATCTTCCAGTGATACTGAATTGGGTGAAAACGCAGAAACCAGGCGCCATGGGTGTTAATATCATCACATCAGACTTTGTTGAACTGGTTGACTTTGCAGAAACAGTTATTGGACTAAATTATCTGCTGCTTAAAAACAGAAAAGATAAAGACATCGGCTAAGAAGGAAAACTGAAGACATCAGGGGTCTGTAATTACCATGGAAGAAATTATACATAGGTGAAAAAGAAATTACACCCAGTGTCCGTGCTTTTTCTTTTATCATATCTACCTCTTTCATTTATTTCACTTTGCTAATAATTAACAGATGAAGACACCATTCCTCAATTCTGCATGTCCAAGAATCTTATACTGTATATGAGGTTATTAGAATCAGGAGACACTTCCGGATAATTAGCTAGTGTAATATAAAATCTTGACTTTATTTTCCATGTCTTGAATAGAAGATGGAAGGCCAACCATTTTTTGAGAATAGCTTGGTGGTCATCTTCTATCCACATTTGTCAGTGTGTCCAGTAATGGTCCTCTAAAGAAATATTTGTATATATGTTTAATAAAAAGATGTAAAGGTGAACTTGTGTATTTTATTATATAAGCCATTTAATGTTAAGTTGGCGATCAGAAGATTCTGTGAAATTCCGAATCTATAACATAAGGCGGGATGCGTGTCTCTGTCTGAAGCCTCGATAGACTGCGCATGCGTGACGCGCAGTCTGGCTCCAGAGAGAAGCACGCATCCAACCGTTACAGGTAGGAGGAGGTATATGGCGCCGGAGATCTCCGGCGCCATACTTACATACTTACCTGACCGGGAGGAGCATTGCCGCGGCGCCTCTCTTCGCTGGAGACCGGGAGCGGAGTGAAGACGTTGGACCGCCGCGTGCGCATTGCGCTATCCGGCGCCATTTTACTGAAGACACTTTTACAGTGTGTCTTCAGCAAAATGGCGCCGGACAGCGCGGTGCTCCGGCGCCGCACTCCTCCCCCGGCCTCCGGCAGAGAGGACGCAGCAGCACTGGAGTACAGAGAAGAAAGGTGAGTATAACTGTTTATTTTTTTTGTATGTGTGTACAGTGTGAAAGGGATGAGGGGGCCACACATAACAGGATTGTGGGGTGAGGGGACCATGCATATATCAGGATTGGGGGGGTGAGGGGTACCACACATACCAGGATTGGGGGGTGAGGGGTACACACATACCAGGATTGGGGGGTGAGGGGTGCCACGCATACCAGGATTGGGGGGTGAGGGGTAACACGCATACCAGGATTGGGGGGTGAGGGGTAACACGCATACCAGGATTGGGGGGTGAGGGGACCATGCATACCAGGATTGGGGGGTGAGGGGACCATGCATACCAGGATTGAGGGTGAGGGGTGCCACAGATACCGGGATTGGGGATGAGGGGTGCCACGCATACCGGGATTGGGGATGAGGGGTGCAGCGCATACCGGGATTGGGGATGAGGGGTGCAGCGCATACCGGGATTGGGGATGAGGGGTGCTACGCATACCGGGATTGGGGATGAGGGATGCCACGCATACCGGGATTGGGGATGAGGGGTGCCACGCATACCGGGATTGGGGATGAGGGGTGCCACGCATACCGGGATTGGGGATGAGGGGTGCCACGCATACCGGGATTGGGGATGAGGGGTGCCAGGCATACAAGGATTGGGGATGAGAGGTGCCACGCATGCCAGGATTGGGGATGAGGGGTGCCACGCATGCTGGGATTGGGGATGAGGGGTGCCACGCATGCCGGGATTGTGGATGAGGGGTGCCACGCATGCCGGGATTGGGGATGAGGGATGGAGTGCCATGCATACTGGGATTGGGGATGAGGGATGGAGTTCCATGCATACCGGGATGAGGGATGGGGTACCATGCATACCAGGATGAGGGATACCATACACACCAGGATAGTGATGAGGGGTGCCATACATACCAGGATAGGGATGAGGGGTGCCACGCATACCGGGATGAGGGGTGCCAAGCATAACGGGATGAGGGGTGAGGGGTGCCACGCATACTGGGATTGGGGGTGAGGAGTGCCACGCTTACCGGGATTGGGGATGAGGGGTGCCAGGCATACTGGGATTGGGGATGAGGAGTGCCATGCATACCGGGATTGGGAATGAGGGGTGCCACGCGTACCGGGATTGGGAATGAAGGATGGGGTGCCATGCCTACCAGGATGAGGGATACCATACACACCAGGATAGGGATGAGGGATGGGGTACCATGCATACCAGGATGAGGGATACCATACACACCAGGATAAGGATGAGGGGTGCCACACATACCGGGATTGGGGGTGAGGGGTGCCACGCATACCGGGATTGGGGGAGAGGGGTGCCACGCATACCGGGATGAGGGGTGCCACGCATACCGGGATTGGGGGTGAGGGGTGCCACGCATACCGGGATTGGGAGTGAGGGATAGGGTGCCATGCATACCAGGATGAGGGATACCATACACACCAGGATAGGGATGAGGGGTGCCTCGTATACCAGGATTGGGGGTGAGGGGTGCCACGCATACCAGGATTGGGGGTGAGGGGTGCCACGCATACCAGGATTGGGGGTGAGGGGTGCCACGCATACCAGGATTGGGGGTGAGGGGTGCCATGCATACCAGGATTGGGGGTGAGGGGTACCACGCATACCAGGATTGGATGGTGGGGACAGGATAGGGGCAGCACAAATACAAGGAGGGGGGCAGCACATACCAGCATGGGAGACCATATTCCAATAAAAATGCTCACCACCCGGGCGTAGAACAGGTTCAATAGCTAGTTTCTATATAAATGTAGACGGCATACTACTTGTATCTCTCAATACTATGTTAGTATGGACTACCAGTACACGTGACTGTAATGTTCTTACAGTATTTGTGCACAAACCTTTTACGTAAGCTCACAGATTTCCAGTTTTTCTGTATTGCAGACCTATAGTGACCACATTGGATTCTAGATTGTCTTTTTAAAGCAATGCTTGCCCATCCCTCACATGGTATTGTATGCAATGCCACAATTTCCTTTCCTAAAGCGACAGATTCTGGTAGAAAATTCCTTGCGTGCCTTTGCGTATAATTGGAGGTTTTCATATGTACATTATGGGTCTATATCCTGTTGTAGTCTCCACATTACACATCATTGATCCATAATAAGGCCGCATTTAGGTTTCTGACATTACAGACATAACAAAAGACCTATAGCAGTCATAGTCAGCTCATAAGGGTGTGTTACGATGCAATCATTACAAGGTTTTGAAAAGATTAGAAGCATGTTTGTGAGATGAGTAAACCATAATGAAGCTATTATACAAGATACTAGCAGCATTATCACTGCTTTGAAAACAACAAAAATATGTAATGTACTAAATGCACTGAAAAATTAAGCTATCTTTAGTAAATAGTGCTGAAAAAAGATTACAAAAAATGTTTAAAGGGGTTTTCCACATTAATTTCTTTATTCCACGTGTTGGAGTCCTGGTCAAAACTGTCCCTATTGAAAGTAGATTAAAGTAATGTAATTAATCTCAACTTCCCTATTTGCTTCTTAAACCCTTCAGCCCCCCAAGCCTGTTTTCACCTTCCTGCCCAAGCCAAATGTTACATTTCTAACCAGTGTCACTTTATGTGGCAATAACTCTGGAACGCTTCAATGTCTCACAGTGATTCTGAGAATGTTTTTTTGTGACACATTGTTCTTTATTTTAGTGGTAAATTTAGTTCAATATTTTTTGCATTTATTTGTGAAAATATTGGAATTTTGGCGAAAATTTTCCAATTTTCTTTTATTCCCTTAAACCAGATAGTGATATCACACAAAATAGTTAATAAATAACATTTGCCACATGTCTACTTTAGATCAGCATAATTTTTTAATCAAACTTTTTTTTTAGGAAGTCAGAAGGGCTAAAAGTTTATCAGCGATTTCTCATTTTTCCAACAAAATTTACAAAACCAATTTTTTTAGGGACCACATCACATTTGAAGTGACTTTGAGGGGCCTATATGACAAAAATACCCAAAAGTGACACCATTTTAAAAATTGCACCCCTCAAAATGCTCAAAACCACATTCAATAAGTTTATCAACCTTTCAGGTGCTTCACAGGAATTAAAGCAATGTGGAAGAAAAAAATTTAAATTTTACTTTTTCCCACTAAAATGTTTCTTTAGCACCAAATTTTGCATTTGCAAGGGTAACAGGAGAAAATGGATCATACAATTTGTTGTGCAATTTCTTTTGCGTACACCAATACACTATATGTGGTGTAAAACTACTGTCTGGGCACATGGCAGGGCTCAGAAGGTCTGAAAGGAAGAAGCACCATTTGACTACAGGAACGCAAAATTCACTGGAATAGATAGTGGACGCCATGTCGAGTTTGCAGAGTCCCTGATGTGCCTAAATAATGGAAACCCCCACAAGTGACCCCATTTTGGAAACTACACCCCCGCAAGGAACTTATGTAGATGTGTCGTGAGCACCTTGAACTCACAGGTGCTTCACAGAGTTTGATAAGGTTGCGCCGTGAAAATGAAAATAAAAAAATCAATTTTCCTGCAAAAATGTTGCTTCAGCCCCAACTTTTTCATTTTCACAAGGGTAACAGAAGAAAATGGATCATACAATTTGTTGTGCAATTTCTCCTGAGTATACTGACACCCCATATGTGGTGGGAAACTACTGTTTGGGCACACGGCAGGGCTCGGAAAGAAATAAGCATCAATTGAATTCTGGAGCGCAATTTTGGCTGGAATAGATTAAACAGAACAGCTGAATCTCCCATAAGTGACCCCATTATACAAATTACACCCCCCCAATGAATTCATCTAGGGGTAGAGTCAGCATTTTGACTCCATATGTGCTTCACCAATTTTTATACTATTGGCTGGTGAAGAAAGAATAATTACATTTTTACCACTAAAATGTTGTTTTAACCCAAAATATTACATTTTTATAAGGGCTAACAGCAAAAAATGAACCTTACAGTTTGTTGGGCAATTTCTCCTGAGTGTACCAATACCCTACCTGTAATCAGGAAATAATTTTCAGGCACAGTGGAAAGCTCAGAAGGGAAGAAACATCATATTATTAAGGTTTAACACCTTATTAAGCACTCTCTCATTTGTAAGATCAGCGCTCAAGACATGGCATAGCTGTAAGCATTTATAGCAGTTGTTTGAAGCGATAGCATATTCTCTATCTACAGTAGTGTGATGGACTTGAATGTGTTATCAACAAGCTGAGACATTTTCTGAATTCCCATTCTTGATCAACCTTCAAGATCTTCTAGTTATAAAAAAATTGTAACCCTGATGTGTCCCAGATAATGCAGTTATGTCAATTTTTGCCTATTTCTGCATCATGCATTAATAGGAGAGTTGGTGCCGAGGTGGCTAAAACCTTAAAGAGGTTGTCCACTACTTTTTGATTGATGAAGTGAGTGGTTCGGGCTGGCGGCCGCCGCCACCTATAATAGTTGATCGGTGAGGGCACCTCAACCTGGATAAGTATCCCATGAGCAGCAAATGGAGATAGGAGGCAGAGGTGGGACAATAGCAGGAGATTTTAGAGAGAGTCCCACAGTTATTAGCGACGCACAAACGATCACACCTCTATCTATTACACAGTATATACAAAGTTTCTACATGATGTTGGGGCGAGAGCTGATGCCTGCTGCTCAAGATGCAAAGCTGGCAACATTATACTTCTACGTATGATGTGGTCCTGTATTGGAAAGGAGGAGTAAGTATAAATTTATAGGGTGTAAATCTGCATGACTGCTTTGGTCTGTGTACTCGGTTATGTATAACACCTACTGGCAACTGATCCGGGTAAGTCAATATTTCCTATAAACTCATTGTACAGGATTTGTTAGATGAATAAAAGCCCTATGATACAAGAATTCATAAATAAAATAAATTGGCTCTGAAACCTTGAAAAAGGGTATTCAGAAAAAGAGGCACTATAGAAAAGTCTTAAAAGCTTAGGGTCCATAGCTTGATACCCCTGGTATACCAGAGAATTAATGCATTTCAGATTAGACCCAATCTAATACTTAGCTAAGTGCTAAATGAAAGGAGACAATAGTGTTTTGTACATCTCTTTTCCATATTTAGTGTTAATTACAAGATATTATGCACATTATACTGTATGAAATTATGGGAGTTACTTTTTTCCCTCGTCTGAAACATATTTACAATGATGATATGTATTAGTTTTCTTTGTAAATTGCATAGTTCAAACATGTATTGCGTCCACAATTATTTCTATATTGTTGCTGTGACAAAACTATTATAAATCTGTTATACTGAAATGGGGATGGCATGGGTGCGATTGAGGGGTTAATGTGTTTGTTGTAAAAATTGAAGCTTTTCAATCAAGAAACACAAAAAATAAGAAAATTAGCCTTAGGCCTGTCACTTCAGCACTGCCTCCTTGATGCTGTCCCCATCTATGTTGACAGGACTGTGGCGGTGACGTCAGGACTACACTACACGACTGATGCAGTCAATCACTTGACTTAGGGAGTCTAATTTTATCTAAAATGGCATGACCAATGAGCCCAGTGATTGGCTGCAGCAATCCCATGCTGGATTTGGAGAGACATTGCTCATTTTCTTATTTTTACATATAGCAAGTCTGTTGAGTTAAAAAAAAAACTATAAAGATACGTGCACATTTTACAGAAATGTAAAAACAATATTGCTGTGCAGAGTTCTGAATCCCTGAAGCAACTAACAGAAGTGACATGTTTATTCTTCCTCGGAGAAGCTGGCCGCTCTCTATATTTGAAAATATACAGTAACAGATGCCGGCGGTGATTAAAGAATACGACCACCGACATTTTCCCGAGGCGACCTGAGAAAATTTGGCAGGTGCCCCAAGATCTGAAAGACGCCGTGTGCACATACATTTACTTGGAAATATATTTAGAAAGAAAATGACCTCATATTTCAGTATTAAGCGGACAAATGCACATATAGTAAATATAAAGGCAGCACTAATATCTCTATTAGACGTGATCTGGTTTTGTTTCTCTCTTGCATAGGGAGGGAAACTGATGGTAAAGCTAATCCCATGTGTGGAGCAGTTTTGCTATATAGTACATCAGAATACTACTAATGCTGAACAGAAAGACGCTACAAACCATATTATTCTATCAAGCTAAGGATGACAAACTGGTGCAGAAGTTAAACAAAATCCAGCTTGGTCACAAAACAATTGGCCAGACACAACTGATAAATCCAGCTTAACCCCTTAACGCTCCATGACATAATTTTACGCCATGAAGCGTGTCTGAATGTTTGGAGCGGGCTCAATACATTACTGATGTTAACTTCTTGAATGCCGCTTTCTATCATTGACAGCGGCATTTAAGTACTGCAGTCTGACCCGTGTGTTTATTCAAGTGCCCGTTAGCCCCCCGCAATCGCTTTGAGCCAATGGGTTACTATGACAGCTGGGAGCCTGCAGAAGGTCCATGTGTTTGTCATATTATTTCTCTTGTGATGTCCTAAGAGACTGTGATTTTTACTAGACTATATATAAATAGTTTACACACCCCTGTGAAAATGCCAGGTTTTTCTTGTGTAAAAAGATCATACCAAGAACAATCATTTCAGCACTTTTTCCGCCTTTACTGTCACCCATATCTGTTCAAATCCAATGGGAAACAAACTGAAATCATTTTGAGAGAGAAAATAAAACGAACAAAACTAAAATATGATAAGAACCTAACCTAAAAGTCTAACGGGTATCATGAAAATAATTATATGAATAATCAGTATATCAAAAAGAACCCCAGACACATAGGAGATATGAAAAATACACTATAATTTTATTATGTACAAAAAAATATAAGTTAAGACATCACGTGATAAATGTTGGGAGAGAAATAGCTAAAACCATAGTGGGATACAAAATACAGAATCCCAACAAGTGACAATAAGGAACGCACTAATGGTCCCAGGTTACTATAAGTGCCCCATAGACTACAGCAGGGGTCCTCAAACTTTTTAAACACGGGGCCAGTTCACGGTCCCTCAGACCATTGGAGGGCCGGAATATAGTTTTTTTTTAAAAGCTATGAACAAATTCCTATGAACACTGCACATATCTTATTTTGACGTAAAAAAAACAATACAGGAACAAATACAATATTTAAAATGAAGAATAAGTAAAGTTAGACAAACCGGTATTTCAATAGGCAGGTAAATGTCCCCAATAGGCAGGTAAATGTCCCCAATAGGCAGGTAAATATCCCCAATAGGCACCATAGGTCCCCAATAGGCAGGTAAATGTCCCCAATAGGCAGCATAGGTCCCCAATAGCCAGGTAAATGTCCCCAATAGGCAGGCTATTTCCCCCTTATAATGCCCCATGCAGGCTGTTCCCCCCTTATAATGCCCCATGCAGGATGTCACCCCCCATATAATGCCCCATGCAGGATGTCCCTTTCTCCCACCATATAATGCCCCATGCAAGATATCACTCCCCTGTCTTTATAATACCCCATGCAGGATGTCACCCCCCCATATAATGCCCCATGCAGGATGTCACTCCCCTGTCGTTATAATGCCCCATTCAGGATGTCACCCCCCATATAATGCGCCACGCAGGATATCACTGCCCTGTCGTTATAATGTCCCATTCAGGATGTCACCCCCCCATATAATGCGCCATGCAGGATATCACTCCCCTGTCGTTATAATGCCCCTTTCAGGATGTCACCCCCCCATATAATACCCCATGCAGCATGTCACTCCCCCATATAATGCCCCATGTAGGATGTCACCCCCCCATATAATGCCCCATGCAGCATGTCACCCCCCCATATAATGCCCCATGCAGGATATCACTCCCCTGTCATTATAATGCCCCATGCAGCATGTCACCCCCCCATATAATTCCCCATGCAGTATGTCACCCCCCCCCATATAATACCCCATGCAGGATGTCACCCCTAATATTATGTCCCATGCCTCCATACATTAAAAAAAAAATGCAATACTCACCTCCCTCCTCCTCACCTGCTGCAGCTGCTCAATTCCAGACTCCAGCCTCATCCCGCTCTGCGCTGCCTGTGATGGCTCAGGGGTGGGCGCGGTGTAAAGACGTCACCGCACCCTCTGACCTGACACTTCACAGGGAGCGCGCACCAGGAAGACAACGGATCTGCGGACGCACGGGGCCCTGAGCAAGCGGGGGGAAGGGCGGGCGCTGGCACCGCTCTCCTCTGCCCACAACCCAGTGGGCCGGATAAAAATCCTCCGCGGGCCGCATGTGGCCCGCGGGCCGTAGTTTGAGGACCCCTGGACTACAGTATAGTACAAGCAGATTAAACACAGCTGATATAGTAAATGCCCAGCAAGTCCAAGTGTACATAAAGTTATAAATAACCAAGCAATGTGAACTGAGGTCTAAGATGGTAGACATGCAAGAAATAGGAGCATGTTCACACTAGCAAAAAGAAACAAAACCTACAAAAGACAAAAGACAAACATATATCTCATACCCTACCATCATTATATATAAATGTAAAGCAAAGTTGCATAATAAATATAGGGTACTTAGTGAACTATTTTTGATCAAAAAAAGTATACAAGCCGTCCCACCAGCGGCAAGGTGACCCTAAATTGGGACGGTACCTATACTGCCTATATTAAAAACCTTACTGTATATCAAAGTTGAAGTAATGCATATAAAAGGGTAGACAAATAGGACCGGGTCCCAACTCCAGACCACCCAGGCCCGTGGTAAGCTACATATATACCAGTCAGCTCAACAAAGGGGATGCCACACCCTTAAATTGCACAGAATGCAAACAAGACAAAAAACCAAGCAATGTGAACTGAGGTCTAAGATGGTAGACATGCAAGAAATAGGAGCATGTTCACACTAGCAAAAAGAAACAAAACCTACAAAAGACAAAAATATATCTCATACCCTACCATCATTATATATAAATGTAAAGCAAAGTTGCATAATAAATATAGGGTACTTAGTGAACTATTTTTGATCAAAAAAAGTATACAAGCCGTCCCACCAGCGGCAAGGTGACCCTAAATTGGGACGGTACCTATACTGCCTATATTAAAAACCTTACTGTATATCAAAGTTGAAGTAATGCATATAAAAGGGTAGACAAATAGGACCGGGTCCCAACTCCAGACCACCCAGGCCCGTGGTAAGCTACATATATACCAGTCAGCTCAACAAAGGGGATGCCACACCCTTAAATTGCACAGAATGCAAACAAGACAAAAAACCAAGCAATGTGAACTGAGGTCTAAGATGGTAGACATGCAAGAAATAGGAGCATGTTCACACTAGCAAAAAGAAACAAAACCTACAAAAGACAAAAATATATCTCATACCCTACCATCATTATATATAAATGTAAAGCAAAGTTGCATAATAAATATAGGGTACTTAGTGAACTATTTTTGATCAAAAAAAGTATACAAGCCGTCCCACCAGCGGCAAGGTGACCCTAAATTGGGACGGTACCTATACTGCCTATATTAAAAACCTTACTGTATATCAAAGTTGAAGTAATGCATATAAAAGGGTAGACAAATAGGACCGGGTCCCAACTCCAGACCACCCAGGCCCGTGGTAAGCTACATATATACCAGTCAGCTCAACAAAGGGGATGCCACACCCTTAAATTGCACAGAATGCAAACAAGACAAAAAACCAAGCAATGTGAACTGAGGTCTAAGATGGTAGACATGCAAGAAATAGGAGCATGTTCACACTAGCAAAAAGAAACAAAACCTACAAAAGACAAAAGACAAAAATATATCTCATACCCTACCATCATTATATATAAATGTAAAGCAAAGTTGCATAATAAATATAGGGTACTTAGTGAACTATTTTTGATCAAAAAAAGTATACAAGCCGTCCCACCAGCGGCAAGGTGACCCTAAATTGGGACGGTACCTATACTGCCTATATTAAAAACCTTACTGTATATCAAAGTTGAAGTAATGCATATAAAAGGGTAGACAAATAGGACCGGGTCCCAACTCCAGACCACCCAGGCCCGTGGTAAGCTACATATATACCAGTCAGCTCAACAAAGGGGATGCCACACCCTTAAATTGCACAGAATGCAAACAAGACAAAAAACCAAGCAATGTGAACTGAGGTCTAAGATGGTAGACATGCAAGAAATAGGAGCATGTTCACACTAGCAAAAAGAAACAAAACCTACAAAAGACAAAAATATATCTCATACCCTACCATCATTATATATAAATGTAAAGCAAAGTTGCATAATAAATATAGGGTACTTAGTGAACTATTTTTGATCAAAAAAAGTATACAAGCCGTCCCACCAGTGGCAAGGTGACCCTAAATTGGGACGGTACCTATACTGCCTATATTAAAAACCTTACTGTATATCAAAGTTGAAGTAATGCATATAAAAGGGTAGACAAATAGGACCGGGTCCCAACTCCAGACCACCCAGGCCCGTGGTAAGCTACATATATACCAGTCAGCTCAACAAAGGGGATGCCACACCCTTAAATTGCACAGAATGCAAACAAGACAAAAAACCAAGCAATGTGAACTGAGGTCTAAGATGGTAGACATGCAAGAAATAGGAGCATGTTCAAACTAGCAAAAAGAAACAAAACCTACAAAAGACAAAAGACAAAAATATATCTCATACCCTACCATCATTATATATAAATGTAAAGCAAAGTTGCATAATAAATATAGGGTACTTAGTGAACTATTTTTGATCAAAAAAAGTATACAAGCCGTCCCACCAGCGGCAAGGTGACCCTAAATTGGGACGGTACCTATACTGCCTATATTAAAAACCTTACTGTATATCAAAGTTGAAGTAATGCATATAAAAGGGTAGACAAATAGGACCGGGTCCCAACTCCAGACCACCCAGGCCCGTGGTAAGCTACATATATACCAGTCAGCTCAACAAAGGGGATGCCACACCCTTAAATTGCACAGAATGCAAACAAGACAAAAAACCAAGCAATGTGAACTGAGGTCTAAGATGGTAGACATGCAAGAAATAGGAGCATGTTCACACTAGCAAAAAGAAACAAAACCTACAAAAGACAAAAATATATCTCATACCCTACCATCATTATATATAAATGTAAAGCAAAGTTGCATAATAAATATAGGGTACTTAGTGAACTATTTTTGATCAAAAAAAGTATACAAGCCGTCCCACCAGCGGCAAGGTGACCCTAAATTGGGACGGTACCTATACTGCCTATATTAAAAACCTTACTGTATATCAAAGTTGAAGTAATGCATATAAAAGGGTAGACAAATAGGACTGGGTCCCAACTCCAGACCACCCAGGCCCGTGGTAAGCTACATATATACCAGTCAGCTCAACAAAGGGGATGCCACACCCTTAAATTGCACAGAATGCAAACAAGACAAAAAACCAAGCAATGTGAACTGAGGTCTAAGATGGTAGACATGCAAGAAATAGGAGCATGTTCACACTAGCAAAAAGAAACAAAACCTACAAAAGACAAAAATATATCTCATACCCTACCATCATTATATATAAATGTAAAGCAAAGTTGCATAATAAATATAGGGTACTTAGTGAACTATTTTTGATCAAAAAAAGTATACAAGCCGTCCCACCAGCGGCAAGGTGACCCTAAATTGGGACGGTACCTATACTGCCTATATTAAAAACCTTACTGTATATCAAAGTTGAAGTAACGCATATAAAAGGGTAGACAAATAGGACTGGGTCCCAACTCCAGACCACCCAGGCCCGTGGTAAGCTACATATATACCAGTCAGCTCAACAAAGGGGATGCCACACCCTTAAATTGCACAGAATGCAAACAAGACAAAAAACCAAGCAATGTGAACTGAGGTCTAAGATGGTAGATATGCAAGAAATAGGAGCATGTTCACACTAGCAAAAAGAAACAAAACCTACAAAAGACAAAAATATATCTCATACCCTACCATCATTATATATAAATGTAAAGCAAAGTTGCATAATAAATATAGGGTACTTAGTGAACTATTTTTGATCAAAAAAAGTATACAAGCCGTCCCACCAGCGGCAAGGTGACCCTAAATTGGGACGGTACCTATACTGCCTATATTAAAAACCTTACTGTATATCAAAGTTGAAGTAATGCATATAAAAGGGTAGACAAATAGGACTGGGTCCCAACTCCAGACCACCCAGGCCCGTGGTAAGCTACATATATACCAGTCAGCTCAACAAAGGGGATGCCACACCCTTAAATTGCACAGAATGCAAACAAGACAAAAAACCAAGCAATGTGAACTGAGGTCTAAGATGGTAGACATGCAAGAAATAGGAGCATGTTCACACTAGCAAAAAGAAACAAAACCTACAAAAGACAAAAATATATCTCATACCCTACCATCATTATATATAAATGTAAAGCAAAGTTGCATAATAAATATAGGGTACTTAGTGAACTATTTTTGATCAAAAAAAGTATACAAGCCGTCCCACCAGCGGCAAGGTGACCCTAAATTGGGACGGTACCTATACTGCCTATATTAAAAACCTTACTGTATATCAAAGTTGAAGTAATGCATATAAAAGGGTAGACAAATAGGACCGGGTCCCAACTCCAGACCACCCAGGCCCGTGGTAAGCTACATATATACCAGTCAGCTCAACAAAGGGGATGCCACACCCTTAAATTGCACAGAATGCAAACAAGACAAAAAACCAAGCAATGTGAACTGAGGTCTAAGATGGTAGACATGCAAGAAATAGGAGCATGTTCACACTAGCAAAAAGAAACAAAACCTACAAAAGACAAAAGACAAAAATATATCTCATACCCTACCATCATTATATATAAATGTAAAGCAAAGTTGCATAATAAATATAGGGTACTTAGTGAACTATTTTTGATCAGAAAAAGTATACAAGCCGTCCCACCAGCGGCAAGGTGACCCTAAATTGGGACGGTACCTATACTGCCTATATTAAAAACCTTACTGTATATCAAAGTTGAAGTAATGCATATAAAAGGGTAGACAAATAGGACTGGGTCCCAACTCCAGACCACCCAGGCCCGTGGTAAGCTACATATATACCAGTCAGCTCAACAAAGGGGATGCCACACCCTTAAATTGCACAGAATGCAAACAAGACAAAAAACCAAGCAATGTGAACTGAGGTCTAAGATGGTAGACATGCAAGAAATAGGAGCATGTTCACACTAGCAAAAAGAAACAAAACCTACAAAAGACAAAAATATATCTCATACCCTACCATCATTATATATAAATGTAAAGCAAAGTTGCATAATAAATATAGGGTACTTAGTGAACTATTTTTGATCAAAAAAAGTATACAAGCCGTCCCACCAGCGGCAAGGTGACCCTAAATTGGGACGGTACCTATACTGCCTATATTAAAAACCTTACTGTATATCAAAGTTGAAGTAATGCATATAAAAGGGTAGACAAATAGGACTGGGTCCCAACTCCAGACCACCCAGGCCCGTGGTAAGCTACATATATACCAGTCAGCTCAACAAAGGGGATGCCACACCCTTAAATTGCACAGAATGCAAACAAGACAAAGAACCAAGCAATGTGAACTGAGGTCTAAGATGGTAGACATGCAAGAAATAGGAGCATGTTCACACTAGCAAAAAGAAACAAAACCTACAAAAGACAAAAATATATCTCATACCCTACCATCATTATATATAAATGTAAAGCAAAGTTGCATAATAAATATAGGGTACTTAGTGAACTATTTTTGATCAAAAAAAGTATACAAGCCGTCCCACCAGCGGCAAGGTGACCCTAAATTGGGACGGTACCTATACTGCCTATATTAAAAACCTTACTGTATATCAAAGTTGAAGTAATGCATATAAAAGGGTAGACAAATAGGACCGGGTCCCAACTCCAGACCACCCAGGCCCGTGGTAAGCTACATATATACCAGTCAGCTCAACAAAGGGGATGCCACACCCTTAAATTGCACAGAATGCAAACAAGACAAAAAACCAAGCAATGTGAACTGAGGTCTAAGATGGTAGACATGCAAGAAATAGGAGCATGTTCACACTAGCAAAAAGAAACAAAACCTACAAAAGACAAAAGACAAAAATATATCTCATACCCTACCATCATTATATATAAATGTAAAGCAAAGTTGCATAATAAATATAGGGTACTTAGTGAACTATTTTTGATCAGAAAAAGTATACAAGCCGTCCCACCAGCGGCAAGGTGACCCTAAATTGGGACGGTACCTATACTGCCTATATTAAAAACCTTACTGTATATCAAAGTTGAAGTAATGCATATAAAAGGGTAGACAAATAGGACTGGGTCCCAACTCCAGACCACCCAGGCCCGTGGTAAGCTACATATATACCAGTCAGCTCAACAAAGGGGATGCCACACCCTTAAATTGCACAGAATGCAAACAAGACAAAAAACCAAGCAATGTGAACTGAGGTCTAAGATGGTAGACATGCAAGAAATAGGAGCATGTTCACACTAGCAAAAAGAAACAAAACCTACAAAAGACAAAAATATATCTCATACCCTACCATCATTATATATAAATGTAAAGCAAAGTTGCATAATAAATATAGGGTACTTAGTGAACTATTTTTGATCAAAAAAAGTATACAAGCCGTCCCACCAGCGGCAAGGTGACCCTAAATTGGGACGGTACCTATACTGCCTATATTAAAAACCTTACTGTATATCAAAGTTGAAGTAATGCATATAAAAGGGTAGACAAATAGGACTGGGTCCCAACTCCAGACCACCCAGGCCCGTGGTAAGCTACATATATACCAGTCAGCTCAACAAAGGGGATGCCACACCCTTAAATTGCACAGAATGCAAACAAGACAAAGAACCAAGCAATGTGAACTGAGGTCTAAGATGGTAGACATGCAAGAAATAGGAGCATGTTCACACTAGCAAAAAGAAACAAAACCTACAAAAGACAAAAATATATCTCATACCCTACCATCATTATATATAAATGTAAAGCAAAGTTGCATAATAAATATAGGGTACTTAGTGAACTATTTTTGATCAAAAAAAGTATACAAGCCGTCCCACCAGCGGCAAGGTGACCCTAAATTGGGACGGTACCTATACTGCCTATATTAAAAACCTTACTGTATATCAAAGTTGAAGTAATGCATATAAAAGGGTAGACAAATAGGACTGGGTCCCAACTCCAGACCACCCAGGCCCGTGGTAAGCTACATATATACCAGTCAGCTCAACAAAGGGGATGCCACACCCTTAAATTGCAGAGAATGCAAACAAGACAAAAAACCAAGCAATTTGAACTGAGGTCTAAGATGGTAGACATGCAAGAAATAGGAGCATGTTCACACTAGCAAAAAGAAACAAAACCTACAAAAGACAAAAATATATCTCATACCCTACCATCATTATATATAAATGTAAAGCAAAGTTGCATAATAAATATAGGGTACTTAGTGAACTATTTTTGATCAAAAAAAGTATACAAGCCGTCCCACCAGCGGCAAGGTGACCCTAAATTGGGACGGTACCTATACTGCCTATATTAAAAACCTTACTGTATATCAAAGTTGAAGTAATGCATATAAAAGGGTAGACAAATAGGACTGGGTCCCAACTCCAGACCACCCAGGCCCGTGGTAAGCTACATATATACCAGTCAGCTCAACAAAGGGGATGCCACACCCTTAAATTGCACAGAATGCAAACAAGACAAAAAACCAAGCAATGTGAACTGAGGTCTAAGATGGTAGACATGCAAGAAATAGGAGCATGTTCACACTAGCAAAAAGAAACAAAACCTACAAAAGACAAAAATATATCTCATACCCTACCATCATTATATATAAATATAAAGCAAAGTTGCATAATAAATATAGGGTACTTAGTGAACTATTTTTGATCAAAAAAAGTATACAAGCCGTCCCACCAGCGGCAAGGTGGCCCTAAATTGGGACGGTACCTATACTGCCTATATTAAAAACCTTACTGTATATCAAAGTTGAAGTAATGCATATAAAAGGGTAGACAAATAGGACCGGGTCCCAACTCCAGACCACCCAGGCCCGTGGTAAGCTACATATATACCAGTCAGCTCAACAAAGGGGATGCCACACCCTTAAATTGCACAGAATGCAAACAAGACAAAAAACCAAGCAATGTGAACTGAGGTCTAAGATGGTAGACATGCAAGAAATAGGAGCATGTTCACACTAGCAAAAAGAAACAAAACCTACAAAAGACAAAAGACAAAAATATATCCCATACTGGTATATATGTAGCTTACCACGGGCCTGGGTGGTCTGGAGTTGGGACCCGGTCCTATTTGTCTACCCTTTTATATGCATTACTTCAACTTTGATATACAGTAAGGTTTTTAATATAGGCAGTATAGGTACCGTCCCAATTTAGGGTCACCTTGCCGCTGGTGGGACGGCTTGTATACTTTTTTTGATCAAAAATAGTTCACTAAGTACCCTATATTTATTATGCAACTTTGCTTTACATTTATATATAATGATGGTAGGGTATGAGATATATTTTTGTCTTTTGTCTTGTAGGTTTTGTTTCTTTTTGCTAGTGTGAACATGCTCCTATTTCTTGCATGTCTACCATCTTAGACCTCAGTTCACATTGCTTGTTTTTTTGTCTTGTTTGCATTCTGTGCAATTTAAGGGTGTGGCATCCCCTTTGTTGAGCTGACTGGTATATATGTAGCTTACCACGGGCCTGGGTGGTCTGGAGTTGGGACCCGGTCCTATTTGTCTACCCTTTTATATGCATTACTTCAACTTTGATATACAGTAAGGTTTTTAATATAGGCAGTATAGGTACCGTCCCAATTTAGGGTCACCTTGCCGCTGGTGGGACGGCTTGTATACTTTTTTTGATCAAAAATAGTTCACTAAGTACCCTATATTTATTATGCAACTTTGCTTTACATTTATATATAATGATGGTAGGGTATGAGATATATTTTTGTCTTTTGTCTTTTGTAGGTTTTGTTTCTTTTTGCTAGTGTGAACATGCTCCTATTTCTTGCATGTCTACCATCTTAGACCTCAGTTCACATTGCTTGGTTTTTTGTCTTGTTTGCATTCTGTGCAATTTAAGGGTGTGGCATCCCCTTTGTTGAGCTGACTGGTATATATGTAGCTTACCACGGGCCTGGGTGGTCTGGAGTTGGGACCCGGTCCTATTTGTCTACCCTTTTATATGCATTACTTCAACTTTGATATACAGTAAGGTTTTTAATATAGGCAGTATAGGTACCGTCCCAATTTAGGGTCACCTTGCCGCTGGTGGGACGGCTTGTATACTTTTTTTGATCAAAAATAGTTCACTAAGTACCCTATATTTATTATGCAACTTTGCTTTACATTTATATATAATGATGGTAGGGTATGAGATATATTTTTGTCTTTTGTCTTGTAGGTTTTGTTTCTTTTTGCTAGTGTGAACATGCTCCTATTTCTTGCATGTCTACCATCTTAGACCTCAGTTCACATTGCTTGTTTTTTTGTCTTGTTTGCATTCTGTGCAATTTAAGGGTGTGGCATCCCCTTTGTTGAGCTGACTGGTATATATGTAGCTTACCACGGGCCTGGGTGGTCTGGAGTTGGGACCCGGTCCTATTTGTCTACCCTTTTATATGCATTACTTCAACTTTGATATACAGTAAGGTTTTTAATATAGGCAGTATAGGTACCGTCCCAATTTAGGGTCACCTTGCCGCTGGTGGGACGGCTTGTATACTTTTTTTGATCAAAAATAGTTCACTAAGTACCCTATATTTATTATGCAACTTTGCTTTACATTTATATATAATGATGGTAGGGTATGAGATATATTTTTGTCTTTTGTCTTTTGTAGGTTTTGTTTCTTTTTGCTAGTGTGAACATGCTCCTATTTCTTGCATGTCTACCATCTTAGACCTCAGTTCACATTGCTTGGTTTTTTGTCTTGTTTGCATTCTGTGCAATTTAAGGGTGTGGCATCCCCTTTGTTGAGCTGACTGGTATATATGTAGCTTACCACGGGCCTGGGTGGTCTGGAGTTGGGACCCGGTCCTATTTGTCTACCCTTTTATATGCATTACTTCAACTTTGATATACAGTAAGGTTTTTAATATAGGCAGTATAGGTACCGTCCCAATTTAGGGTCACCTTGCCGCTGGTGGGACGGCTTGTATACTTTTTTTGATCAAAAATAGTTCACTAAGTACCCTATATTTATTATGCAACTTTGCTTTACATTTATATATAATGATGGTAGGGTATGAGATATATTTTTGTCTTTTGTCTTTTGTAGGTTTTGTTTCTTTTTGCTAGTGTGAACATGCTCCTATTTCTTGCATGTCTACCATCTTAGACCTCAGTTCACATTGCTTGGTTTTTTGTCTTGTTTGCATTCTGTGCAATTTAAGGGTGTGGCATCCCCTTTGTTGAGCTGACTGGTATATATGTAGCTTACCACGGGCCTGGGTGGTCTGGAGTTGGGACCCGGTCCTATTTGTCTACCCTTTTATATGCATTACTTCAACTTTGATATACAGTAAGGTTTTTAATATAGGCAGTATAGGTACCGTCCCAATTTAGGGTCACCTTGCCGCTGGTGGGACGGCTTGTATACTTTTTTTGATCAAAAATAGTTCACTAAGTACCCTATATTTATTATGCAACTTTGCTTTACATTTATATATAATGATGGTAGGGTATGAGATATATTTTTGTCTTTTGTCTTTTGTAGGTTTTGTTTCTTTTTGCTAGTGTGAACATGCTCCTATTTCTTGCATGTCTACCATCTTAGACCTCAGTTCACATTGCTTGGTTTTTTGTCTTGTTTGCATTCTGTGCAATTTAAGGGTGTGGCATCCCCTTTGTTGAGCTGACTGGTATATATGTAGCTTACCACGGGCCTGGGTGGTCTGGAGTTGGGACCCGGTCCTATTTGTCTACCCTTTTATATGCATTACTTCAACTTTGATATACAGTAAGGTTTTTAATATAGGCAGTATAGGTACCGTCCCAATTTAGGGTCACCTTGCCGCTGGTGGGACGGCTTGTATACTTTTTTTGATCAAAAATAGTTCACTAAGTACCCTATATTTATTATGCAACTTTGCTTTACATTTATATATAATGATGGTAGGGTATGAGATATATTTTTGTCTTTTGTCGGTTTTGTTTCTTTTTGCTAGTGTGAACATGCTCCTATTTCTTGCATGTCTACCATCTTAGACCTCAGTTCACATTGCTTGGTTTTTTGTCTTGTTTGCATTCTGTGCAATTTAAGGGTGTGGCATCCCCTTTGTTGAGCTGACTGGTATATATGTAGCTTACCACGGGCCTGGGTGGTCTGGAGTTGGGACCCGGTCCTATTTGTCTACCCTTTTATATGCATTACTTCAACTTTGATATACAGTAAGGTTTTTAATATAGGCAGTATAGGTACCGTCCCAATTTAGGGTCACCTTGCCGCTGGTGGGACGGCTTGTATACTTTTTTTGATCAAAAATAGTTCACTAAGTACCCTATATTTATTATGCAACTTTGCTTTACATTTATATATAATGATGGTAGGGTATGAGATATATTTTTGTCTTTTGTAGGTTTTGTTTCTTTTTGCTAGTGTGAACATGCTCCTATTTCTTGCATGTCTACCATCTTAGACCTCAGTTCACATTGCTTGGTTTTTTGTCTTGTTTGCATTCTGTGCAATTTAAGGGTGTGGCATCCCCTTTGTTGAGCTGACTGGTATATATGTAGCTTACCACGGGCCTGGGTGGTCTGGAGTTGGGACCCGGTCCTATTTGTCTACCCTTTTATATGCATTACTTCAACTTTGATATACAGTAAGGTTTTTAATATAGGCAGTATAGGTACCGTCCCAATTTAGGGTCACCTTGCCGCTGGTGGGACGGCTTGTATACTTTTTTTGATCAAAAATAGTTCACTAAGTACCCTATATTTATTATGCAACTTTGCTTTACATTTATATATAATGATGGTAGGGTATGAGATATATTTTTGTCTTTTGTAGGTTTTGTTTCTTTTTGCTAGTGTGAACATGCTCCTATTTCTTGCATGTCTACCATCTTAGACCTCAGTTCACATTGCTTGGTTTTTTGTCTTGTTTGCATTCTGTGCAATTTAAGGGTGTGGCATCCCCTTTGTTGAGCTGACTGGTATATATGTAGCTTACCACGGGCCTGGGTGGTCTGGAGTTGGGACCCGGTCCTATTTGTCTACCCTTTTATATGCATTACTTCAACTTTGATATACAGTAAGGTTTTTAATATAGGCAGTATAGGTACCGTCCCAATTTAGGGTCACCTTGCCGCTGGTGGGACGGCTTGTATACTTTTTTTGATCAAAAATAGTTCACTAAGTACCCTATATTTATTATGCAACTTTGCTTTACATTTATATATAATGATGGTAGGGTATGAGATATATTTTTGTCTTTTGTAGGTTTTGTTTCTTTTTGCTAGTGTGAACATGCTCCTATTTCTTGCATGTCTACCATCTTAGACCTCAGTTCACATTGCTTGGTTTTTTGTCTTGTTTGCATTCTGTGCAATTTAAGGGTGTGGCATCCCCTTTGTTGAGCTGACTGGTATATATGTAGCTTACCACGGGCCTGGGTGGTCTGGAGTTGGGACCCGGTCCTATTGTCTACCCTTTTATATGCATTACTTCAACTTTGATATACAGTAAGGTTTTTAATATAGGCAGAATAGGTACCGTCCCAATTTAGGGTCACCTTGCCGCTGGTGGGACGGCTTGTATACTTTTTTTGATCAAAAATAGTTCACTAAGTACCCTATATTTATTATGCAACTTTGCTTTACATTTATATATAATGATGGTAGGGTATGAGATATATTTTTGTCTTTTGTCTTTTGTAGGTTTTGTTTCTTTTTGCTAGTGTGAACATGCTCCTATTTCTTGCATGTCTACCATCTTAGACCTCAGTTCACATTGCTTGGTTTTTTGTCTTGTTTGCATTCTGTGCAATTTAAGGGTGTGGCATCCCCTTTGTTGAGCTGACTGGTATATATGTAGCTTACCACGGGCCTGGGTGGTCTGGAGTTGGGACCCGGTCCTATTTGTCTACCCTTTTATATGCATTACTTCAACTTTGATATACAGTAAGGTTTTTAATATAGGCAGTATAGGTACCGTCCCAATTTAGGGTCACCTTGCCGCTGGTGGGACGGCTTGTATACTTTTTTTGATCAAAAATAGTTCACTAAGTACCCTATATTTATTATGCAACTTTGCTTTACATTTATATATAATGATGGTAGGGTATGAGATATATTTTTGTCTTTTGTCTTTTGTAGGTTTTGTTTCTTTTTGCTAGTGTGAACATGCTCCTATTTCTTGCATGTCTACCATCTTAGACCTCAGTTCACATTGCTTGGTTTTTTGTCTTGTTTGCATTCTGTGCAATTTAAAGGTGTGGCATCCCCTTTGTTGAGCTGACTGGTATATATGTAGCTTACCACGGGCCTGGGTGGTCTGGAGTTGGGACCCGGTCCTATTTGTCTACCCTTTTATATGCATTACTTCAACTTTGATATACAGTAAGGTTTTTAATATAGGCAGTATAGGTACCGTCCCAATTTAGGGTCACCTTGCCGCTGGTGGGACGGCTTGTATACTTTTTTTGATCAAAAATAGTTCACTAAGTACCCTATATTTATTATGCAACTTTGCTTTACATTTATATATAATGATGGTAGGGTATGAGATATATTTTTGTCTTTTGTCTTTTGTAGGTTTTATAAAGTTATAAATGAATGAATGTCACATAGCAGCTATAGGTGGACTTACAGATAAATAAGTATCACATGGTGTTAAGGATCCGGGTGGTGGAACCTCTTTGCTGCGGTGCAAGGAGGGACCAGAGGGGCGTAACTAGGTATCAACTCGGACCTACCAAGGTCGTACGGCGGCTCAATCGACTCCGTGACCAGGGAAGGACCGAGCAGAGAGACCAGGTGCTACTCTGGGACCGACCTTGTATGAGAGCAGGTGACTCCCACGGGTCAGAAGGCAGGGGCAGCAGATGAGCACGGCAGGCAGGCTGACTGATGATCCGGGCAGACGGACTGGCAGACACGGCAGGTAACAAGCAGAAGCCTCCAGGTAGGCTGGCTGGTAGGCACGGCAGGTAACAGGCAGGTGCTTCCAGGTAAGCAGGCGGGCAGAGCCCATAGACAGACTGGCGGACTGGACTGTAGACAAGCTGGCGGACAGGACTGGTAGTCAGGCCGGCGGGCTGGACTGGTAGTCAGGCCGGCGGGCTGGACTGGTAGTCAGGCCGGCGGGCTGGACTGGTAGTCAGGCCGGCGGGCTGGACTTGTAGTCAGGCCGGCGGGCTGGACTTGTAGTCAGGCCGGCGGGCTGGCCTTGTAGTCAGGCCGGCGGGCTGGCCTTGTAGTCAGGCCGGCGGGCTGGCCTTGTAGTCAGGCTGGCAGCGGGACCTGAGGGCTGAAGCAGAGTTTAACACACAAAGCTACAACCTTGCACGGGCACCTCCATTTTGGAGGAGGTGCCTTTTAAATAAGAGGTTCTCCGGCCATTGGCCGGGGACTCCTTAGGACGGCGCGCGCGGCCCCTTTAAGAGGGAGGGAGCGCGCGCGCCCTAAGCACAGCACCCGGGGAGCTGCGTGTGCCGGCAGCA
This sequence comes from Phyllobates terribilis, assembly GCF_046119375.1. Lineage (NCBI taxonomy): Eukaryota > Metazoa > Chordata > Amphibia > Anura > Dendrobatidae > Phyllobates > Phyllobates terribilis. The sequence goes on from NW_027362762.1 coordinate 645,793,142, forward strand.
ACAGAGGCAGGGAGCGCGGCGGTGAGTAGGACGGCGTCCCTGCCTGTCAGGAGGCGAAGATGCCGATACTACACATGGCAGTTGAACATAGTCCAGCATGTGCCAACTAAATGCGGGAGATGTAAGGACTATTATAATACAAGCATAGCTGCGATCAGCATACCATATAATCATCTAGTAATGATGGCACAGTCTACTGAATGGTATAACAAATGCCGGCTTTGTACAAATACCTTGAGTCGTGATGGGGAACCTGGGGCTTAGACAGAGCGGTCAACCAAGCGCCTCAACGCATGTTTCACCTCACGACTTCGTCAGGAGGCGTGGTTACAATAAGAGGTGGGTCCTATTTATATGAACCAGGTGTGCAAATCACCGACGCGCAGTCAGTCGCGATGACCTGCCTCCTGCAATGCCGCGGCCCGGCGTGCAGTGCACAAGTGAAGGCGCTTCCTTTTGTTGAAAATAGAAGGCTGCAAGCAAGAAGTGCCCATTTTCTGAATGACATCATCGCTGACAGGGGGTGGCCAGTCCCCCACCACCAACGAGGACAGACCAGAACATAATAATGGGTAAGTGTAAAAGGAGTCGCACAATAATAATAGCAGGCATCCTAAATGATATCTAATGTAGGTTGTTAAGGGGACGGTTGCAAACCACTTTATTAAATAATGGAAAGCAACCGAACCCGGGGTCCGCGATGCAGCCTGGTGGACTGCGGCCGAACACCTTCCGGGTGAGAAGGTAAAACAACCAACTGATATATCAATCCCTTCCGTGTTACTGCACACCGGAACGGGAATAGGGATTCGCACCATCTCCGCTAACTGCACGAGAGATGTGCGTTAAATAATGTATCTGTAGTCCTGTTACAGCACAGGGACTACACAGCAGGCACTAGGATGCATGTGTGATACACGCCGGCGTACAAGTGCTCCCAGCCGGCATGCTACCGGACTGAGGAGTATCTCTCCACGTGGCTTACAGGCCGTGCCGGGAATACGGCATCTGCAGACTGCTCGGGGTGTATGGCGACCCTTTGTCAGAGCCAGACTGTCAGCCTAAGCTACCTGCCTCCCTCCATCTAAGGCTGCCTATCCCCCGCTAAACATGCCTGAATCAAGCTAAAGCACACTTGGAGCCCAAACGACCAAGCGTCCACACAACACCATCACTGCTCAATGATCAGAGCGCGCCGCCATGTTTGTGGGCGGGCTATTTAAAGATTAAGCCCTGCCCACTGTCGCACTATTGGTTACGTCACCCGCGACCAATCAGGTGGTGCCAGGTCACCGGATCAGCTGACTCCCAAACCACCAATCACGGTCCGCCATGTCACGGGCATGCTCAGTGCCGTGAATCCTGGACTTCGGCTGTAGCAGCCCTGTTTCCCTCCGCAACCTACGCTTCATGTTGCTAGGAACAAAGACTCAAGAGACAACTTGTACATCTCGTGCACCAGCTAGGCATTGGGACTGATGATGATGCTGAGCAGCATCAGCCCTGGCTGGACTTGAATGGGAGACCACAGAATCCACTGATAGTTCTGAACCCATTTCAAATCCAGCAAATGCCTGACGCCTAAGAGTAGGTAATATAAATATATGTATAACTGCTCACTGCATATAATAGATGCCAATTATCAACAGAAAAGGTATGTATGCACTCTCCATTTAGGGGGCAGTGTAGCTCAATACAGTATAAATATCTATAACATATTTAGGCAATCACAAGATAGAATAAATATTTGTCAAATGATCTGTCGACATTATATGTCCATAAATAGACCACATTATCAATAATGAACCAGATGAATAAAAGCAAAGAAAGAAACAGGAAAGTATATGGGAGGAAAGACGGGAAATTGTGAGATGGGGAAGGAATGCCAAAAAGGGAGAATGGGAGGAAGCAACAGGGAGAAAGAGAACAAGAGAGAGAGAGTAATCATCTATAATATAACCGGCCAAGCTTCCCTCTGTCTGAAGCCTTTATAGCATGCGCGACGCACAGTCTGGTTCCAGACAGAACAATGCATGGAGCCTTTACAGGTAAGAGGAGTGTATGGCGCCGGAGATCGCGGTATGCATAGACACTGAACACATACCGCGATCTCCGGCGCCATACTTACCTGACCGGGAGGAGAGTTGCCTCTCTTCTGGCTGGAGACCGGGGGCGGAGTGAAGGTGTCGGAATCAGCGCATGCGCTGTTCGGTGCCATTTTACTGAAGACACATTTGCGGTGCTCCGGCGCCGCACTCCTCCCCCGGCCTCCGGCAGAACGGGACACAGCAGCGCTGAAGCACAGTGGAGAAAGGTGAGTATAAGTGTTTATTTTTTGTATGTGTGCAGAGGAGTACCATGCATACCAGGATTGGGGGATGAGGGGTACCATGCATACCAGGATTGGGGGATGAGGGGTACAATGCATACCAGGATTGGGGGATGAGGGGTGCCATACATACCAGGATTGGGGGATGGGGAGTGCCGTGCATACCAGGATAGGGGATGGGGAGTGCCATGCATACCAGGATAGGGATTGGGGAAAATGCATACCAGGATTGGGGGAAGAGGGGTGCCATGCATACCAGGATTGAGGGAAGAGGGGTGCCATGCATACCAGGATTGAGGGGTGAGGGGTACCATGCATACCAGGATTGGGGGATGAGGGGTACCATGCATACCAGGATAGGGATCTGGGGGGGCCATGCATACCAGGATTCGGAAGAGGGGTCATGTATACCAGGATAGGGATGAGGGGTACCATGTTTACCAGGATAGGGATGAGGGGTACCATGCATACCAGGATAAGGGATGAGGGAGCCATGCATACCAGGATTGCGGATGAGTGGTGCCATGTATACCAGGATTGTGGGTGAGGGGTGCCATGCATACAGGATTGGGGGTGAGGGGTGCCATGTATAACAGGATTGGAGGTGAGGGGTGCCATGCATACCAGGATAGGGATGAGGCGTGCCATGCATACCAGGATAGGAATGAGGGGTGCCATGCATACCAGGATTAGTGGTGAGAGGTGCCATGCATACCAGGATTGGGGGTGAGGGGTGCCATGCGTACCAGGATTGAGGGTGAGGGGTGCCATGCGTACCAGGATTGAGGGTGAGGGGTGCCATGCGTACCAGGATTGGGGGTGAGGGGTGCCATGCATACCAGGATAGGAATGAGGGCAGCACATAACAGGATGGGGGAACAGGATTGGGGAGCACAAATACCAGGATGGGGGCAGCACAAATACCTGGATGGGGGCAGCACAAATACCAGGATAGGGGCAGCACATACCAGCATTGGAGACCATATACCAATAAAAATGCTCGCTACCCGGGCGTAGAACGGTCAATAGCTAGTCATGTATAATATAATAAATATGCTGATAACAACTAAGGACCAAATCACAATGCAGCAGATATAAAAATAGATGCAAATCATCAGATATAGATCTTGATAGAAGTAATCATACTGTGTTATTCCCTCAGATGATTCGTAAAACGTATTATAGAACTTGATGAAGCATCAATTGTCCACGTGAAATGGATGGTGATAACAATAAAGCAGCAACCAAGATATGACAGAGTGATAAAGCTATCAAAAAACCAAAAAGCACATAATTAGTGAAAATGTCAGTTCAATATTACAAAATAAAAACATACATATAGGATCCCATCATTAAAATGACGCTATAAATAAAAAAGTTATAAAAAAGACTTGAAGCTAACAGACTCATTAAGGCCAGAGGGCACAACCGTATCCTACACAGTGATCCAGAGTGTCTCTTTTTGTAGCAGTTTTTGTTTATCATTATCTCCCCTTACACCTATATACACTCTATTGATGCCACGAACTGAAAAACCTTTAGGGCTACAATTGTGGATATCAAAGACGTGTCTAGGGATAGTTTTAAGTTGGTGGGGGTCCGACAAGTAGCAGCATTTTTAATGTCCCTGATGTGCTCTTGGATGCAGATTTTCAGAAGTCTTGTGGTCATGCCTATATAGACAAGACCACAGGGACATCTGATGTAATAAATGACCACTTCTGTTTCATAGGTGATGTGGTTCAGGATTTTAAAGTTTTTGTCTTTGCCCGAATTTGAAAAACTAAAATATGATGGTTGTATAATAGAGAAAACCCTCCTATAATTGGGGATGTGGTTGTGTTTAGAATTATCCAATCACATTGAAACTCATGTTAAATACAGTGGGGAAAATAATTATTTGATACACTGCGGATTTTGAAAGTTTTCCCATCTACAAAGAAAGAATGGAGCGGTCTGACATTTTTATCTTAGGTACACTTCACCTGTGAGAGACAGAATCTAAAAAAATCCAGAAAATCACATTGTATGATTTTTTCATAATTAATTTGCATTTAATTGCATGAAATAAGTTTTTGATACAATAGAAAAACAGCACTTAATATTTGGTACAGAAACTTTGTTTGCAATTACAGAGGTCAGACGTTTCCTGTAGTTCTTGTCCAAATACATTCCTCCATACAGATCTTCTCCAGATCTATCAGGTTTTGGGGCTGTCGCTGGGCAACATTGAGTTTCAACTCCCTCCAAAGATTTTCTGTTGGGTTCAGGTCTGGAGACTGGCCATGCCACTCCAGGACCTTGAAATGCTTATTACTGAGCCACTCCTTATTTGCCCTGGCTACGTATTTTGGGTCATTGTCACGCTGGAAGACCCATCCACAACCCATCTTCAATGCTTTTACTAAGGGAAGGAGGTGGTTGACCAAAATCTGGAGATACATAACTACATCCATCCTCCCTTCAGTACGGTGGTGTTGTCCTGTCCCCTTTGCAGAAAAGCACCCCCAAAGTATGATGTTTCCTACACCATGCTTCATGGTGGGGATGGTGTTCTTGGGGTTTTACTCATCCTTCTTCTTCCTCCAAACACAGCGAGTGGAGTTGATACCAAAAAGTTTGATTTTGGTCTCATCTGACCACATGACCTTCTTCCATGCCTCCTCTGGATCATCCAGATGATGATTGGCGAACTTCTAATGGGCCTGGACATGTGCTGGCTCAAGGAGACAATTGAAGTGTACCTACGATAAAAATTACAGACTTCTCCATTCTTTGTAGGTGGGAAAACTTGCAAAATCAGCAGTGTATCAAATAATTATTTTCCCCACTGGAGTAGTCAGTACACAGCTACCATTATTTATAGTGATTCTAAATAAGTCCACATAAAGTTTAGATGTTCTAGTTGGATTTTCCTGACATTTTCTTATTTGCATTTTACAGCACAAGCCATATTCTGTAAACAGCTTTTAACACACCAACGCTTTAGAGTTGTTTTTCGGCAACTGCAGCTGGGGCTTTAGTCAAGGTCGAGGGAATTATGAACCGTTCCAAATATCAGTCAGTTTTGCAACAAATCCACAGTACTTCTCCTTAAAGTATGGCAGAATATAATGCAAAGTATTAATTGCTGTACCTGTTGACATAGTTTCATACAAATCACATAGCTGTGGTGAAAAGAAATCCTGAACATGCGTTTTGCTTAACCTTTTCGTCAGGAGGTGATATAGTTAAATACTTCCAAGTATAATTAATGCTGGGAACAATTACAGGTATTAACCAATGTGTGCCCATTATCTTGCAGGATCCCTGCATGTTGTCTTCCACTTCATGATGGACACTCTCATCCCAGTATATATCACATAGTAGGCGAGTCCGAAACATCAGCATGTTCAAATCCAGACAGACAAAGGAAACACTGAACACTCCTCCATGTCGGGTGGACAGCTCATGCGCAGGAGTTTGAACTCCAGCGACCGCATGGAATAAGTCTCTATAGATAGTTATAAATGAAAAATGAAGTGTAAAATGAAAGAAAACTGTGTAAAAGAAAAAGAGTGCATGTTCCATCCAGACAGTCACTAAACATACCACAGATGGGAATTAAATCTTAAAGTCCATAAAATATATCACTCCACTTGTTATACTCTATTTTTTGGATTATAAGAAGCACTTTTTTCCTCCAAATTTGGAGGAAAATGGAGGTGCATCTTATAATTCGAAGGTAGCTTACCTGAGAGCAGCAGCAGCGGTGGAGCGGGGTCACATGAGGCAGGGTCGCTGCTTGAGTAGGCCAACGACGGCAGGCATGGGGCAATGCTGCAGTGTCTATTGGGTTTCCCTGCGGTGGGTTTCGGGAAAATGGGCTGCCGGATACGGCACATGCGTAGATTGAGATCTTGGGAGATGATATCTCCCGAGATCTCAATCTGTGCATGCGTCGCCTCTGGCGGCCATTTTCCCACAAGGCTACCACAGGGAAACCAATAAGAGAAGGAGACCCAACGCCGCTCACTGGCGCCGACATCTTCTGAGACCACAGGCACCGCAGCATCACCCCACTCCTGTCGCCGCCAGCCTCCTGAAGCGGTGACCCTGCCTCCTGTGACCCCCCTCCACCGCTGCCGTCCCCCGGTAAGCTATCATTAAAACGGACTTCGAAGATGCACCACCACTTTATTGGAAAAAAAATCCTATTTTCCACCCCAAAATTTGGGGTGCGTCTTATGGTCTGGTGCATCTTATAATCCGCAAAATACGGTACATATCATATTAATATAATAAAATCCTCACTAGTACCGAGTAAAAAAATTAACATGACTAATTGATAGCATTATTACTATAGTTTGCCATAGAAAAATAAAAGTTTTTAAAGCATATAAATGAAAGTAAATTGCTGTACCCAATTACTGAACAAAACCACAGTTGAGTTTGACCATACAAATGTATTGTCCTGTAATGAAAACTCAGTTGAATGAAATAAAGTTCATATTAGACCTTCCATAATGGGAACATGATTTAGAGCATTAGAATTTAAAAAAATGTTAACTCCATAATAATTGTGAAAAAAGGGAAAATAAATGTACTCCTCTAGTCAAAAGACCAGTAAAAATCAAGTACAGTTTAAATACAGCCATGATGATTGATATAAATGTTGTGATAAGTTACCGTAATAGTTGACATAGTAGTAGTTTGTTGCTGTTCATAGGACAAATGCAAACAGATCCACTGCCACAGGTTGTCATAATGTAGAAATATCATATTAGATCTGAAAGTATATAAATAAAACTTGAATAGCCAACCTTTCCATTACCAGGAGATAAAAATGCAGGCAACTAGTCACAGAAGTGAATGTTCACAAAAATGGTTTGAAGCGAACGGCTTCATTTAACCTCAAGAGGACGACTGTTTTTAATTTTTAAGCAAAGCTTTTTTTAAATGTCCCCTCCCCTTATTCTCAAATATACTCTGTCCATTTCTCTCACTTGAAACTCTTTGGGGTCACGCCCATGGACATCTCAAAATGTCTTGGGATCGAACGCTGCCTATTCAGATCTTTTTCTTTTACAGCAGCCCTGATTCCCACTTTGTGTTACACAATGCGTACTTTTATTTTTCTTGTGATCATGTTGATATAGACAAGAGCACATTGCAAATTAGATCACAGCCTCAGAGTTACAATTAATATGGTGAACAATCATGTAATTTATTTATTTTAATTTATGTGTGGTACAACCAATATATTTCAATTTGCAAGTGGAGCATTCAATGACATAGACCACAAACGTAAAATCTCAAGTCAAACAGGTGTTTATTGGATAAGTTTACTGTATTTTAACCCAAAAGAAGCAGAATATTTCAAGTTCATAAGTCCAGTGTTGCGACAATTGCTGATGGTGGCACCACCATCTAACTTCTGGATATAACATCTGGATATGATTAGTGTTGTCCTAGACAGCACCAAGAACCACTGACCACCAATATACCAACAACTTTTGTTTCTACTTTAGGATGAAAATGCTGAGATTGGCTGATCAGAACCTCAATTGCAACCGGTTCCTTGGCAAAATTGTCTATTCTAAATATAGGCAATGAATCCCCACCAATCAGGTATTTGAAAGGTCTTCCTTTCATGGTTAACAGGCATAGCCTCATGCTTTTTTTGTGGCTGTGCTTAGTATTACTGCATAGTCACAGAGTTGAAGGTTAGGAGGCTGAAGTCTAATATTAATGACCTTTTTTAAGGAAACATATAAGAGAGTTTGATCAAAATTTTCTTTAGAACAGTAGGGGAGTGTATAAGAATTTTGGGAGGATATGTTTCCCATTGACTTTGAATCTCTGTTTTTCTATTTGTCTTTGACTCTAATACACAGCTCTGGTGTAGCTGGATTATTTCTAAAAGTCTGTTTATACAGCCCGATTTTACCCGTTATCACGCCCCGATCAGCTATATTGACGTCAGTCGGCACTCGTTTACAATCCTGTTTACTTGGGCCTTCGAAAACTGTCCGGTGTAAGCCGGATATAGTAAGGACATGTCTACCCACTACTCTAAGTAAGGCTTCTTTTTAATTTCTAATAGTCATGTGTGAAGCACAAAATGTTTAAAATGAAACTCATACAAGCCAATCTATTGAAAAGCTAATAAGAATGTCACTGCCTAGGTACTGCTATAGAAAATTAACTACCGTAAATGTATTGTATTATGACTAGATACAGGTAATCTTCATGTTTTCAGTATTACAGGACATGAATATCATCTATATAAAATAAAGTCATTTCAGGAGTTACCATCTACAGTATTTAATTCAATTTTAGATTACAGATGACTTTGTCAAAAGATAATTATTCAGAGTAATGGCTAGCAGCCACAGTCATGAGTCAAGTGTGGCATATCACCACTGCAGCCTAGAAAATATGCTGTATATTTCACTGAAATGTATTTGGTTAGCTATGCATCAACAATCGCTAAAATATGACTTTCTATCATGAAGACAGTACAAAAAGCACAAGAAATGCAATATTTGCCATGAACTTATAGTGTTTAAATGCTAAAATACTGTGTAATGTCGATGTATTTTCACACTTGTTTTAGATGCCAAAACACTTATTCTGTCTCGAAGAAATACATAATAAGCAGAAGGTTGACTATAAAAGTCCAGTGGGCACAAACAAGATAGGACACAGGTTGTTAAAAGGTCGATCTTCCATAAGACACTTTATTACCATGGGAAAGTGAAGAATAACATATGGTAGAGTAATGTAATGGCCAAAACAGGCCATTGATGAACTTGTAGCTAAATATTGTATAAACAAAACTGCCTAAGTGTAGGGTTAAAAATCTACATCACTGTATTTGATTATGCCCATTTAGTATGGCCAAGCGGTAAATAATGGATTGCGGCTGCAATCTCAGATTAAGGGTAACCAAATGTACCAAAGAATCCAAAGGAAGAGACATTCTTCACTTCAAATGTAGTGTAATGTGCACTCATATCAATAAGGCCTGGTCTTCATTGCTACTAGCTGGAACTAGACTTTGGATTTTCAAAGTGCTGCTCAAGAGATGGTAGGACTGATAACTACTTGGTGGGGACAGTCACTATTGTATCCAAAAAAAGAGAGGTTTCCATATATGGAAATGGAAATTATGTTAGGAACCTGGGTCCATATTTTCTGAAAAATAGATCCCAGAGCCTCCATTCATATCTTAAAGTTTTTACAAGGAAGCTGCATAATTTTAAATAGACAATGATGAAAATGGGAAGCATATTACAAGGTGCATTAACAGATTAACATGAAGAGACTACTCAACAAGAAGTATATTCGGTAATCTTGATCTGCTAAGGTTTTTTTTTTATATACAAGGTGATCTCCTACTAAAAGGAACAGTAGGAACAGTTACGTACAAATTAGTAAAGGGTTTACAGTACTTATGTTGTCCATTCTTCTACTTCCACTGCTTCCAAGAATTAATTATTATTAAGTGCAAGGATTACAACCTTGATTTTTCTAACAAGTAGGCGCTATAGAAGGAAAGGGCCTTATTATGATAATATTTAGTATATCTAGCAATAGGAGTATCTCAACCATGCCTAATGTCCCCAAGGTGCTCACTGATGCGTCTCCTTAGTTCTCTGGGATTGTCACGGGGTTACCACGACAGGTTGGAGCCAGGAGACCTCAGCGCCGGAGGGCTCCTGCTCCAACTCCGAGAAGAAGCACTTCTCCGTCATTTTAAATGTATTTCTTCCAGCAGAACAGGGGTTAAGCAGCCATGTTGGATTTCCCTGTGCTCACAGCTGAGCTCGGTTAGCCACTTCCTTTCCCTTTATAACCTGGGCTCTGATACTAAGTCCTTGTCAGAGCTAGCATTTGCTGCATGGCTAAGGAGTGTGAGGAGTTCTATGGGAAGAAGTTTGGGAGGAATAACTTGTGACTGTTGCCTGGTTTGTATGCTTGGTTATTCCTTATCCTTCTCCATTTTGGTTTATTCCCCCTACCTAAACATCCCGGTGCTTCCCTCTGTTATATATGAGAGAATATTTTGTGTGTCTGGAGTTTTCTGTTTACCCCTGTCCGTGTTGCCTTGTTTGTCTGGTGGGTGTACTTCAGTGCACAGTAGCGCCCCTCTTCCCTGGGTGGAGGAGAACAAGTGGAGGGCTTACTCAGGAGTTAGGGTGAGGGCAGAGGCCTCAGCATCTTCACCTTCAAAGATATCCTGGGGAATAGGGCGAGCTAGGGCGCCCCCTAGTGTTAGGGTCATGGTAGGAGTCCCTGATCCCTGGTCACCCGACAGCTGTGTCGTGACAGGGATAATATTAACTGGTCACATTTTTTAATGCCCATAGAGACTTTGTATTTTACAATTTATGTATATCCAATAGGGATATAATATTGTTGTATATCCTAATGTGCTCTTTATGTGTTCACTGTTTTTGCCTTTGATATTTTCGGGGGGTAATTTTTTAAATTGATATCAATAAAATCAGTCTTTAGGGATTTCTTTTGTAAACTGACACTGATAATCTTTCTAACCAATATTGAACACTGTAAGCTAGTAGCAGTTATAGTTGCTAACACAAATCATAGACTGCAGGTTAGAATATTGTGGCGCCCCTGAGGGTTCAGTTGCCACAGAGGTACTGCATCTCACCCAGAGGTGTGGTATCTCACTCTCAGGTAAGGAATGAGTACTGCCCGGGACCCACGCACTTGCATCCATTACACTTCAGGAGGGAAGGGTGAGTTTGCTCCTAAGGGAAAGCACAGTCCCTGGTCCCTAGCTGGAGGGTGGAACCATGTAGTGGGTGTGTGTGGAGGAAGCAAAACATGGGGAGCACTTCAGCAGTAGTATAAAAAGGGAAGCCATCTTGGGAGTGGTCAGAACAGTGGAGAGAACAAAGAGTGTGGACAGTGAAAGGAGCAGGAGCTCTGCTCAGGAGGAGCGGGTCTGAGTGAGAGAGGCCCAGGTGGTGAGACGGAAGAAAAGAGAGGAGCATGAAGGAAGAATCCAGAAAGAAAGAGGGGATCCCAGGGGTACGAGAAGTGCAGGAGGCCACCCGTACGCCCGAATCTACCAGGACGTGGAGGGATCAGGCTGCAAAGGGGACCGGCCCCTAACTAGTGGGAATTACAACATTCAGCTAGAAACCGGAGGCTTCTACATTTTCAAGGTGTGGTTGCCCACAGCCCCAATTAATCGCCAAAAAGGTAGCCGCACAGGAACTCCAGGTTGCCCGCCAAGATCTGAGGTTACCGGCTTGGGACACTGGTTGCGAGGCGCAGGGCAGGAGGGTGAGAGCCAGCGCAGGAAGACGACCGAGAAAGGCACACAGAACGGAGTCCCATTAAGTACTTGTGACATACCTGAGGGATTGCTGAACCCCTGCCTCGGTGAACGGAGAACGACATGGGTGGTGATGATTTTGCCCTTGTAACCAGGAGCAATGTGATAATCGTGAGTAAACCTTGAAGACTACACCCCACTGTGTCCGTGAATTATTGCTACGCCATCACCTGCACTACACGGCACAACAATAGCTACCTCATAATTAACCATCACAGCACCGCCCTGGAGCTTAGATCTAACTGTGGAGAGCTGAACCAATTCTGCTGCATTACCAACAGCTCCAGAGGACCTGCTCCGCAGCGGCAGCCCCATATAGCCGCATACCACAGGTGGCGTCACGAACATTAAAAGAACTTTAAATTCCCCTTTTCTTTATTCCCCTCTAATTGACCGCCCTGGGTCACGGACCAGGTCACTGCCACTGTGACATACCCCAGCACTGTCTGGCCCGGCTACCTAGTACCCCACGGCCCAGGGGGCGCCTCAATATATCATCAATAACAAAAAATATATTGACCAAAGCAAGCAAAATTTTAGCGTTCTAAACATAGAATTGAAAGGCTTTATCATTATCAAAACTGATAAGAATATTTCATGTGTGTCTTGCCTGTTGAGAATGAATAGTTGAAATCAAAATTATTCAACCACCACTGCAACTTACGGTTATTAGCTACATTTACAAAATTTCTGCTGTTTATAATAAACCACTCAAACAAGTACAAGCAAAATACCCGAACACAGCTAATATAACAAGTAGTTTCTCCAAATTCAACACAAAATGCCACTTTTAATGACAACTACAGTCTTAGAATTATTGAATGCCTTCATGGCAAGTATCTGTGGTACTTAGTAGAGCCTCTTTGGCTGTTTTAACCTGCTGCAAACATAATGCATAGCCGTCAGTAAAGGAATTCGAAGGGTGAGAACCCCGTAGATACCTGGGGAACTTCCCTAATGGAGAATAGCAGGTAGGGGAGTAGGCAATCCCAGTCTCGGCCATCCTTCTCCACGAACTTTTTAAGCATGGACTTTAGGGTCTTGTTGAACTTCTCCACCAGGCAGTCCATCTGTGGATAGTACACTGACATCCTGAGTTGTGTAATCAGGAGAGCCTTACACAACTCCCTCATCACTTTCGACTGAAAGGTGTTCCCTGGTCTGTCAGGATCTCCTTTGGCAGGCCCGTCCGGGAAAAGATATGTACCAGCTCTCGGACTGTGCTCCTGGCAGAGGAGTTTCTCAATGGTACCGCCTCTTGGTACCGTGTTGCCTAGTCCAGCACAACCAGTATGTATTGGTGACCCCTGGCGGACTTAACTAAAGGCCCTACAAGGTCCATGGCAATTTGGTTAAATGGGACCTCTGTAATGGGTAACAGAACCAGGGGACTCTAGAAGTGGGACACAGGGACAGTTAGCTGACAAGTAGGGCAAGACCGGCAGAAATTAACAATGTCTCAGTGACACCCAGGCCTGTAGAACCTCTGCAGGACCCGCTCTTGGGTTTTGTCTACTCCCAGACGCCCACCTAAGAAATGCGTATGGGTCAAATCTAATATCCTACATCTATAGGGACCCGGCACCAACAACTGCTCTATCACTTCCCCTCTTGGTTTAGTGACCTGATAAAGCGGCTCCTCATTTAAGGTGAAATATGGGAACCTGGGGTCAGCCTATGGTTATCAAGCAACCCCATTTATTACAGTCACATTGTCAAATGCACCTTTCAATGTAAGATCCTGCATTTGTATGGTACCAAAGTTCCCCCCAGAAACACCCAGTTCAGGAATCTCATCCTCATGGCTATCTGTCTCATCCTCATTACCAGCAAGGGCACACAGGGGGAACTCATCCACCTCTGACTGTAATGGGGATTCTTCATGGACGAACCGGCTTCGGTCTGAACTAGTGGGCATCCCGGCCTTTCCCCACAAGTCCCAGAACAGCCTGAAGTCCCATCCGATTATAACTGGGTGTAACAAGTCTCTGACCACCCCAAACTCATGGGACTCAGTACCACGGTTTGTTTTTATAGTCACTTGGGCGACAGCCAGGGTAATCCTTGGCGCCCCTGTGGATACAACGGACACCCACGTGTTTCCCAGGGATAAACTGGTGGGGGAGTGTGAACATTACCAGAGTCACCAAACTCCCCGAGTCCAAAAGTCCCAACACCAGTACCCCATTTATGGTCACAGAACAGGACTGTGGCCCCTCACCGGGCTGATAGTTTACACTGCAGGTGGGGTATGCATAATACGAACAGCGCCTTCCAACACTGCAGTCCATCTGCTCAGAGGACATAGGACAACGGGCGGCTATGTGTCCAGGACCTTGACATCTCCAGCAGATCATGTCTTTCCCAGCGGCCTTTGGCAACCCCTCAACAACCCCTTGGGTCCTTGGACACTCCCAAGTTGTGGCTCTACTTCCCATCTTTTGGGACTCTGGCTCCCTCTGAGTACCCCAGTATGGGGATGCAGCACCACCCGTCTTCCTTAAGGACCTCTCGACCACCTGATATCTTTCTATGAGGTCGACCAGGTGACCCGCATTCCAGGGGTCTCCCTGGGTAACCCATGTCTGCACAGGCATAGGAAGGGAGTGCACAAATCTGTCCATGACAACCTGCTCGACCATCTGAGCTGGAGTAGAGGACTCCGGCAGCATCCACTTCTGTAAAAGATGCAGAAGGTCAAACATTTGGGAGTGAGGGGGTTTATTGCCATAATACGCCGAGTGGTGAACCCTTTGGGCTCTGACTGACATAGTAACTCCTGCACATGCCAGTATCTCAGTTTTTAGTTTAACATATTTCTGGGCATCTTGCAAGGCCAGGTCTATGTTACTATGTAATAAGCCTTCTGGGGCTCACCAGTCAGATAGGGGGCCAGCACCTCCAACAACTGCTCCGGCGGTAGCTTTTCCTACTCTGCCACCCTTTCAAACACGGTCAAGAATGCCTCCACATCATCGCCTGGGGTCATTTTTTTCATGACTCATTTTTCCGGACGTACGAGTCATCACCTGCAGTTGGGGGAGGGGCTGTCGGCCTCCCACGTACGCCTTGGGGAGCAATTCCATCTGCTGCTGCAGCCAGAGCTGGTCTTGTTGGTGCTGCTGCTGTTGGTGGATCTGTTGCAATAGCAGCTTGCTTGTATCATGCTGGGCTAGCACCAGGTGCTTGATCAGGTCCTCCATACCGTTTGTCTCAGTTTCCCGGCTTATGGCTGTCTTTACCCAGGACATGCGGTTTGTCCTCCTCTCCTACACGTGGCTCCTGGGGATCTTGCCCACACTTCTACCGCCACCTGTGGTGGATCGGCTCACTTGGTTGCACATAGTGGTACACAGGAACACTGTCTCCTTAAATTCTTCCCAGATTTATTAGACAGGCAGCATAAAGCATGGGGAAGTAAAACAAACACGGCCCTTTGGGCAAAAACAGGTAAACAAAACAAAGTGGTGACACCAAACACAGTCCTTGTGGTAGCGGGGATCCACCCGCTCAGAATCCAGCAAACACAGGGTTCAGATTAGCACAGAACACATATCTCCTGTCTGGAGTATGCCTCTCCAGATAAACTGAACAACAACCTCAGCAGGACCTGTATTTAAACCCTAGACCACACCCTGAGGTGGAAATATGGAGAACAACCTCCCGCCCGCTCTATGGTTGTTCTCATAAAAACACGCCCTTTTACAAATGGTGGATTAACCCCTCTCAGCAAATAACATGCTGGAGGAAACAACAGTTTTAATTTACTGAAGCTAATAGCCTCAGGGAAATATATCTCTCCTCCAGCACTTTACCAGTGACTTTGTCACAGGAGTCAAAGGAACTTTTCTCCAAATATGGGGAAACAACATCTGCCTCTTGGAGTTTTTGCCTTCTTCTATATCAACATGTTAGGTTGTGGGATGAACTCGATGGACTCATGTCTATCTTCAACCTAAAAACTATGAAACTATAATATTCTTGGGTTGTCAAGAGAGAGGTCCAAAAAGTTAAGAGAAGATTTTATTGCCTTGCACAAACAAGGAAAAGGATACAAAATGATAACAAAAGTATTAAATGTTCCTAAAGATACTGTAAGAAGCACAGTTAGTTCACAAGTGCAAAAAGTTCAAACAACACTGACTATCTTACATGGAAAAAAGAGGAAGCTATCACTAGCTACCATCAGATTTCTGAGGAGGAAAAAAGCCTTGAGTGACTGAAAATTCAGGGGCATATTAAACACTGAAGGTCCTCATACCTAAACTCCAAGAAGTGCAGCATTATTGACCCAAAAGTACAAGAAAAGTTGGCTGCAATATATTCAAAACCATTTAAAGAAGCCATATAATTTTTAGGATTTTGTTCCATGGAGTAATTAAGTGAAAACTTTTAAGCCTATTTATCAGCGGTATCTCAGGAAGAGGTAAAATGAAGCAGACATTGAATAGAACACCCTTCCTACAGTGAAGCATGGTGGTGGCTTGGTGATGTTTTGGGGCTACTTTGCTTCATCTGGCACTGGAAACCTGGAGGACAAGGAATATTTAATCAAGCATCAGGAAATACTAGGAGAAAACATCATGCCTACTGTGAGGATGTTGAAGCCTGAACATAATCATCATGCTTACTGTGAGGATGTTGAAGCCTGAGCATAATTTGACATTCCAACAGGAAAATATCTCTAAGAACACCATGGTTTGGTTTCAGAAGTCCTGGAAGATTCTAGAGTGGCCGTCAAAGTTGCCTATATGAAGTTGTGGTGCAATAAGAGAGCAGATCATTTTGTAATATTTATTACTAAAGCCATCTTGGCCACATATTTAGGAAATTAAGCAAATTAATAGTTTGCTGACTTTTGTTTTTAGTGGTAGGGATATTAAAAGGGGTTATCCACTATTCTTAAAAACGTTATTTATGGGACTTAGTGCAAATGAAAAAAAAAATCCTAATCACCTACATTGATCCTTCTTACTATTGCAACACCCAAAACTGGTCCCTTACTCTGTTTCAGTAGGATCCACAATCATGGGGAAGACTGCTGACTTGACAGATGTCCAGAAGGTAGTCATTGACACACTCCACAAGGAGAGTAAGCCACAAAAGGTCATTGCTAAAGAAGTTGGTTGTTCACAGAGTGCTGTATCCAAGCATATTAATAGAAAGTTGAGTAGAAGGAAAAAGTGTGGTAGAAAAAGGTGCACAAGCAACCACGATAACCACAGCCTTGAAAGGATTGTTAAGAAAAGGCCATTCAAAAATTTGGAGTCATTGCTTCAAGAGCCATCACACACAGACCTATCCAGGACATGGGCTACAAGTGTCACATTCCTTGTGTCAAGCCACTCATGATTAATAGACAACGTCAGAAGTGTCTTACCTGGACCAAGGAGAAAAAAACCTGGACTGTTGCTCAGTGGTCAAGGTGTTGGTTTCAGATGAAAGTAAATTTTAATTTCATTTGGAAATCATGGTCCCAGAGTCTGGAGAAAGAGTGGAGAGGCACACAATCCAAGCTGCTTGAGGTCTATAGTGAAGTTTCCTCAATCAGTGATGGTTTGTGGAGCCATGTCATCTGCTGGTGTAGGTCCACTGTGTATTATCAAGACCAAAGTCAGCGCAGCCGTCTACCAGGAAACTCGTCTGACCTTAACCCCATAGAGAATATATGGGGTATTGTCAAGAGGAAGATGAGAGACACCAGACCCAACAATGTAGACAAACTGAAGGCTGCTATCAAATCAACCTGGGCTTCCATAACATCTCAGCAGTGCCACAGGCTGATCGAATCCATGCCATGCCGCATTGATGCAGTAATTGATGCAAAAGAAGCCTCAACCAAGTATTGAGTGTATTTACTGAACATACATTTCAGTAGGCCAACATTTCGGATTTTAAAAACATTTTTCAAGCTGTTGTTATAAAGTATTCTAATTTACTGAGACAATGACTTTTGTGTTTTCATTGGCTGTAAGCCATAATCATCAACATTAACAGAAATAAACACTTGAAATAGATCACTCTGTTTGTAATGACTCTACACTGTGTGCAGAATTATTAGGCAAGTTGTATTTTAGAGGATTATTTTTATTATTGATCAACAACTATGTTCTCAATCAACCCAAAAGACTCATAAATGTGAAAGCTTAATATTTTTGGAAGTTGGAGTGTTTTTTTTTTTAGATTTGGCTATCTTAGGAGGATATCTGTTTGTGCAGGTAACTATTACTGTGCAGAATTATTAGGCAACTTAATAAAAACCAAATATAATCCCATCTCACTTGTTTATTTTCACCAGGTAAACCAATATCAGTGCACAAAATTTAGAAATAAACATTTCTGACATGCAAAAACAAAAACCAAAAATATTAGTGATCAGTATAGCCACCTTTCTTTATGATGACACTCAACAGCCTTCCATCCATAGATTCTGTCAGTTGCTTGATCTGTTTTCGATCAACATTGCGTGCAGCAGCCACCACAGCCTCCCAGACACTGTTCCGAGAGGTGTACTGTTTTCCCTTCCTGTAGATCTCACATTTTATGATGGACCACAGGTTCTCTATGGGGTTCAGATCAGGTGAACAAGGGGGCGATGTCATTATTTTTTCTTCTTTTAGACCTTTACTGGCCAGCCACGCTGTGGAGTAGTTGGGTGCATGTGATGGAGCATTGTCCTGCATGAAAATCATGTTTTTCTTGAACGATACCGACTTCTTCCTGTACCACTGCTTGAAGAAGTTGTCTTCCAGAAACTGGCAGTAGGTCTGGGAGTTGAGCTTCACTCCATCCTCAACCCAAAAAGGTCCCACAAGTTCATCTTTGATGATACCAGCCCATACCAGAACCACACCTCCATCTTGCTGGAGTCTGAGTCGGAGTGGAGCTCTCTGCCCTTTACTGATCCAGCCTCTGGCCCATCCATCAGGCCCATCAAGAGTCACTCTCATTTCATCAGTCCATAAAACCTTTGAAAAATCAGTCTTAAGATATTTCTTGGCCCATTCTTGACGTTTTATCTTATGTTTCTTGTTCAAAGGTGGTCGTTTTTCAGCCTTCCTTACCTTGGCCATGTCCCTGAGTATTGCACACCTTGTGCTTTTTGATACTCCAGTAACGTTGCAGCTCTGAAATATGCCAAAACTGGTGGCGAATGGCATCTTTGCAGCTTCACGCTTGATTTTCCTCAATTCATGGGCAGTTATTTTGCACCTTTTTTGGCCAGCATGCTTCTTGCGACCCAGTGGGCTATTTGCCATGAAACGCTTGATTGTTCGGTGATCACGCTTCAAAAGTTTAGAAATTTCAAGACTGCTGCATCCCTCTGCAAGACATCTCACAATTTTGGACTTTTCAGAGCCCGTCAAATCTCTCTTCTGACCCATTTTGCCAAAGGAAAGGAAGTTGCCTAATAATTAAGCACACCTTATATAGGGTGTTGATGTCATTAGACAACACCCCTCCTCATTACAGAGATGCACATCACCAGATTTACTTAATTGGTAGTTGGCTCTCAAGCCTATGCAGCTTGGAGTAGGACAACATGTATAAAAAGTATCATGTGATCAAAATACTCATTTGCCTAATAATTCTGCACACAGTGTATATAATATATGAGTTTCATTTTTTGAATTGAAGAACTGAAATAAATTAACTTTTTGATGATATTCTAATTTTGTGAGAAGAACATGTATCTTGGTCTCATGCCTCCAGAGTATAAAATCCTATAGGAGAGGCTTCCTTCGTGGATGACACCCATGCATGTCATTCCTCTGCTGTGTATGCTGTATTGTGTAATGGCAAAAATTAACTGTAATAAATTTGCATGTTGATTTCCTTCAACCCTTCTCGTTAGAAGGTGCTCCTGTTTAAGTGTTAACCTCCACTGTCGACCTGGACAGCTCAGTGAGATGGTCGCAGTTTCATCTTTGTATCAGTTTTGCTACAATAATCTCACTGAGTAAAGTAAAAGTAAAGCTTTGCTAATTCTTCTTGTAGCCTTCATCTTTCTTAAATTTTTTTCTTTCTCAGGTCCTGTGACATTTTTTTTAGTGAACTTTCAATTCCGTCAATGACAGAATATTAGAGATGAGCGAACTTGTTCTGAAAACGTTCGCCAATCTCAAAGTCGGCACGAACATTGCAGATTTGGATTCTTGTTCGGATCCCCGAGCATTTTCCTCAAAATCGGCAAAAATCGACCAAAGTTCGGTAAATGATCAAGTTTCCACTAAAGTTTTTGTTAGGCCTCCTAACAAAAGCATTAATGGAAACTCGAGGAGGACTTTGGCTAGGATAGCGATGCTGTATGATGAGCAGGGGGGGACGCGTTTGATCACACTACCGGCGCAGGGGAATCAGCAGTACAGTTCGCACTGTTCCCCTGTGCCGGGTGCTGAAATGATATGAGAGGTAACATTGTTACCGCCGGTCAGAGCGCTGCGGGATCACGCTCTCAGTGTTATGTTCTGCTACCAGAGCTAAGGAAAGAGAGGAGATCTGTCCCTACGATAGAACTCAGCTTAATCCCTATGATGTAACAGGGGACCTGATCCTGCGATCAGACCTGCTAAAGTCCTAAGCTAGTCTGTACGGAGACCTATAGATGTGGGGAAGGAATCCCTACAAGTACTAAGGACTGGGAGGAAAATGGGACACCTCCTAACAGAAATAGTAGCAGACAGACGAACAAACAAAATATAAAGAACACAGAGGTCCGTAGACCAAGCAAACTAACAGAGTTAGATACAGAGCACAGGCTAGCTAGAAAGTAGTTATACAATGAAGTCCAGCAAAGCCAGAAGGGCGGAGCAGGATTAAATAGGCCAACAAGGTCATGTGACCAGCAAAGGAAAAAACCTAAGAGCAAGGTTCTAACAGTACCCCCCCCCCTTCTAAGAGGATCCTCCGGATCCCCTAGGACCAGGCTTATCAGGAAATCTCCTGTGAAACGCTCTGATAAGTCTGGACGCGGAAACATCATCCGACCTCACCCAAGAGTTATCCTCGGGTCCGAAACCTTTCCAGGCCACAAGATACTGCAAACTACCTCTATACCGTCTAGAGTTAAGGATGCGAGAAATTTCATATTCCCCGTCCTCCACCACTGGAGGAACAGAGGCAGAGGCGTCACAATCCGATACAACAGCTTTTTTCAACAGAGAGACATGAAATACCGGATTAATTCTCCAGGAGGTAGGAACCTCCAACCTAACAGCAGATTGGTTGACAACCTGAAGCACCTTAAAGGGCCCTACAAACTTGGGACCCAATTTCTTAGAAGGAATCCTCAACCGCAGATTCCTAGAGGACAACCAAACCATGTCACCAACAGCGAACAAAACCTCCTGTCCTTTCCTATCAAAGTAGTCTTTAGATTTTCTGTTGGCCTCCTGAAGATTACCACGCACATCCGTCCAAACTCTCTCCAAATCACCGGAAAAATTCTCCTCCTCAGGCACGGCAGATCCTAACTTGGAGAACGACCCAAACGACGGATGTCTCCCAGAACAACAAAAAAAAGGCGAACAACCAGCAGAAGAAGATGTATGATTGTTCAGAGCAAATTCAGCAAGTGGCAGAAACTCAGACCACCCCTCTTGATTGTCTGCCACAAAACAACGCAAGAACTGCTCAACATCCTGGTTTTTCCTTTCTGTCTGGCCATTAGATTCAGGATGATATCCGGACAAGAACGACAAATGAACTCCCAACCTGTCACAAAAGGCGCGCCAAAAACGAGCCACGAACTGAGGACCCCTATCAGAAACAATGTCAGTAGGAACGCCATGAAGTCTGACAATTTCCTTGACAAAGGCCTTAGCGAGAGTTTTAGCGCAGGGCAGTTTGATGAAGGGAACCAAGTGACACATCTTGCTAAAACGGTCCACGACCACCCAGATGACAGTAAAACCTTCAGAGGGGGGAAGGTCAGTTATAAAGTCCATAGTCAAATGTGTCCAAGGAGCACTGGGAACCTCCAAAGGACAAAGCAACCCCGCAGCAGGAGTATGTGAGGACTTAGATCTAGCACATATAGTACATTGACGCACCCACTTAATGACTTCCTTCTGCCATCCAGGCCACCAAAAACTGCGACCCACCAGTCTCTTGGTCTCAGAGATTCCGGGATGACCTGCCAACCAAGATTCGTGACACTCAACAAACAAATCTCTCCTAAAGGTCCCAGGCACAAACAACCTCCCATGAGGAGTGTTAGATGGGGCATTCTCCTGTGCTTTAAGAATCTCATCTTCCAAAATGGAGTCCAAAGCAGCTATCACAACACCTTCTTGTAAAATGTTCTCCTCTTTCTCAGCACCGACTATGGGAGAAAAACTGCGAGACAAGGCATCCGCCTTAACATTCTTAGTACCAGGGATGTAAGTAACGGAGAAATTAAACCGCGAGAAAAACAGTGCCCACCTAGCCTGACGGGCATTCAGGCGCTTGGCAGCATCAAGATATATCAGATTTTTATGATCCGTAAGAACCTGAACGGGAAATTCCGCACCTTCCAAGAAGTGGCGCCAGTGTTCAAATGCGAGTTTAATAGCCAATAATTCCCGATTACCAATATCGTAATTCAGTTCAGTCTCCGAAAATTTTTTTGAAAAAAAGGCACAGGGATGTAATCCATCCCCATTATCCTGAGACAATACTGCGCCAACCCCCACAGAGGAAGCATCAACCTCAACCAAAAACGGCTTAGTCACATCAGGCTGCATAAGGATGGGAGCAGAGGTGAACCTCTCCTTGAGGTACACAAAAGCTTCAATGGCCTCAGAAGACCACTGAACCGCATCAGCATCTTTCCTGGTGAGATCGGTCAGAGGTTTGACAATACTAGAAAAATTTTTTATGAATTTTCTGTAATAATTGGCGAAACCTAAAAACCTCTATATCGATTTCAAACCAATAGGCCTAGGCCATTCCTGTACAGCTTGAACTTTAACCGGGTCCATCTCAAAACCTTCGCTGGAGATAATGTAACCCAAAAAACTAATTCTCTGTACAGCGAACTCACATTTCTCCAGCTTAGCAAAAAGCGAATTGTCCATTAATAACTGTAATACCTCACGTACGCTCCGCCAATGAGACTCCAGATCCGGCGAATAAATCAAAATGTCATCCAAATACACAACCACATTTTTGCCGATCAAAGGTCTAAGGATGTCATTAATAAGATTCTGAAAAAATGCAGGAGCATTAGTAAGACCAAAAGGCATAACCAGATTCTCAAAATGACCCACAGGAGTGTTAAAAGCAGTCTTCCATTCGTCACCCTCCTTCATGCGCAACAGATTGTATGCCCCCTTAAGGTCAATTTTAGAGAACCACTTGGCCCCCATTAACTGGTTAAACAGATCAGGAATCAATGGCAGTGGGTAAGGATTGCGTACAGTAATTTTGTTAATCTCACGAAAATCCAGACAAGGACGTAAACCGCCGTCCTTTTTTTTTACAAAAAAAAATCCAACCGCCACAGGAGACTTAGAGGGCCTAATGTGACCGGCGGCCAAACTTGTCTGTATGTATTCCTCCAAAGCCTTCCTCTCAGGAATAGTAAGGTTAAATAAACGACTTTTAGGAAGAGTCGCTCCAGGGACAAATTCAATAGAACAATCATAGTCTCTATGGGGAGGCAAAACCTGCGATTCCTTCTCAGAAAAAACTCTCCAAAAATCCTGAATAGGAACAGCAATTCTCCCCTATCCAAAGCTGCAATACGCCCGTTACAACACTTGTCATAACATTTATGGCTCCAGGATTTAATTTCACTGGTAGACCAATCCAGTACAGGATTGTGAAATTTTAACCAGGGCAATCCCAATATTACTGGAGAAGGCAAGTTATTCAAAACTACCAAAACCAATTTCTCATGGTGAACACCATTAATAGTGAGAGGAAATTCACAGACCTTGAGAGTAATATTCTTCAAAGGGGAACCATC
The DNA here is from genome assembly GCF_046119375.1 of Phyllobates terribilis. Lineage (NCBI taxonomy): Eukaryota > Metazoa > Chordata > Amphibia > Anura > Dendrobatidae > Phyllobates > Phyllobates terribilis. Next base: position 645,816,776 of record NW_027362762.1, read on the forward strand.
CACAGAAACCACAGCAATGGGGGATGATAAAGGTTCGGGTTTTAAATTGAGTCTTTCCAAGAATCCCCCATCAATTACATTCAGAGTAGACCCACAATCAACAAACACCCGAAATTCCATTAATTTTTCCTGAGCAATCGTGGAAGCAGCTAAAAATACACCCTTGGAATTTAAACAGGCAATACGGGCATGACTGACCATTTTTTTTCTTTCTTCATACGAAGCTCACAGCCTTTAATCAAATGACCAGATTTTCCGCAATAGAAACACAAGCCTTCAGAAAATCTACGGTCTTTTTCTTGAGAGCGAGGTGCCACCGATCCAATCTCCATCGGTTCACCACTGTTAGTACACACATTCTCATAACCAGAAACTGACATAGCAGAGGATTTGCTCTCATTAACCCTTGCACGCAGTCTCCTATCCACCCGTATAGCTAATTGCATAGCCTGTTGCAAATCTTCAGGTGTAGGATAAGCAATTAGCAGGTCTTTAACCCTTTCATTGAGCCCAGCAAGAAATAGACTTTTCAGAGCAGAATCGTTCCACCCTGTTTGAGTAGACCAACGACGGAAATGAGTACAATATTTTTCCACATTACCTGATCCCTGTCTCAAACGTCTTAACTCAGTCTCAGCTGATGAGACACGGTCAGGATCATCATATAATAGCCCCAAAGCAGAAAAAAAAACTATCCACTGATTTGAAGCATGTATCACTAGGTTGCAAAGAAAAGGCCCACTCCTGAGGCTCTTTGCGCAAAAGTGACATTATGAACCCTATGCGCTGGGATTCATCCCCAGAGGACTTGGGTCTCAAACGAAAATACAATAAACAAGCATTTTTAAATGAAAAAAATTCTCGGTGTTCACCAAAAAATAAATCCGGCAAACATACCTTAGGCTCCAAGAAATGTGCTCCAGGACAGTTACTCACGTGCTGACGGAGCTCGGCCACCTCCAGAGAGAGTCCCTGCAGGCGATGAGCCAAATCCTGAACCGACACCATGATGGAACAGAAAAATCTTTCCTTAGAGAATTTGTTGGCTGGACTTACTGTTATGTTCTGCTACCAGAGCTAAGGAAAGAGAGGAGATCTGTCCCTACGATAGAACTCAGCTTAATCCGTACGATGTAACAGGGGACCTGATCCTGCGATCAGACCTGCTAAAGTCCTAAGCTAGTCTGTACGGAGACCTATAGATGTGGGGAAGGAATCCCTACAAGTACTAAGGACTGGGAGGAAAATGGGACACCTCCTAATAGAAATAGTAGCAGACAGACGAACAAACAAAATATAAAGAACACAGAGGTCCGTAGACCAAGCAAACTAACAGAGTTAGATATAGAGCACAGGCTAGCTAGAAAGTAGTTATACAATGAAGTCCAGCAAAGCCAGAAGGGCGGAGCAGGATTAAATAGGCCAACAAGGTCATGTGACCAGCAAAGGAAAAAACCTAAGAGCAAGGTTCTAACACTCAGATGTCAGCATGATGCCGCAGCTGTCACTGTAACCCGCGGTAAAAAGCTTACCATGGGTCACAGGTGTTGACTAATGAGACTATTACTCCCATCAGTCGACGCCTGCTGTCACTGTAAACAGCCAGTGCAGGCATTTCTGATGGGAGTATTCATCAGCCGGCGCCTGTGCTCCAAGTAAAAAAAAAAAGGCTAAAATTAATAAATAAATATTCAAATAAAAATAAAAAATACAGTTATACTCACTTACACCTAATCCCTGAAGCCCTTGTCACCTGTAAAAAATAAAAAAACACTATAACACCTATCCGCCGTAATCCAGGTAATCCATACTGTCCCATGCCAATCTCACTTGTAGAACAGTTACAGCTGCAGATGTTGTGACTGTTCTACCCAGCCGCCGGCTACTGTTAGAACCCTCCTGTTTGTTTTTTCCATCTTGTGTTTTGCGGTCACGTGATCATCTGCCTTTATATTCCAGCTCCGCCCTTTTGGCTGTGCTGGACTTCAGTGTTTGACTGTTTCTCTAGCCAGGTGCTTCTGTGTCTTTCTCTGTCAGTTCATTTGGTCCTTCGGGGACCTCTAGTACTTTTTTGTCTGTTTGTCTTTTTGTGCTCTGCAACAACTTCTCTGTTTAGGAGGTGTCCCATGTTTGTCCCAGTCCTTAGTTCTTTTAGGGACCCCTCCCCTTATGCTATAGGTCTTCATTCAGACTAGCCGAGGACCAAGGCGGGTCTGTTCACTAGGAACAGGCAGCCCGCTACATCGTAGGGATTCAGCTTAGTTTTACTGTAGGGACTGTTTTGCCTTATCTTTCCTTAGTACATGTTGCAGATCATAACAGCTACCCACTGACAGGAGCGTAATTGCTCCCGCAGTGTATAGCGCTGAGCTGCCATGAGAAAGGTCACAAGAGTTCATCAGCTGATGCAGCGGTGGTGCCGTAAGTGAGATCACTGGAGCTCATCAGCTAATGAGCTCCTGTGACCTCTCACATATGTTATTATATAAGAAGTTAACATCCTTTTACCCATAGCCAGATATTTATCAACATAGATATTTAAATTCTAAAATTTATTTAAATAGATATGTTGAGGCCACTTTGACAATTCAAAGGCTGTGCAAGCGTTAAAGAACTCAAAAAAGGATTCTATACAGCCCTAGAGAGACCTCAGACCATTACACATCTTTTCAGGGCAATTAAAGGCTTAGCGGTATGTGCGATTTGCAACAATTTTTTTGCTGTGAATAGAATTTTTGGGGACAATTTTGATGAAGCTGGCAAATTTAAATTTCAATAGATTTGATCATTTCTAAAACTATTCCTTTGCTAATTTTGTTTGAAGATTGAAGGAAAATGGCACATCTACAAATCTCATGAAAAATACGTTACTTCTTTATTGATTATCCATAAGAAATAGAAAAAAGATTAAAATACACGTGTCATAGTCTGAGAATTCACTGACGCCTTTCTGTTAACTCAGCGCCCTTTTTCGTAGCGTGAATCAGAGTATCATGGGAAAAAAATATCTAAAAACAGAAGCAACCCATTTTTCATCTTCTCTAGCTATTTGGTATATAGGATGGTGGGAAGAACAATACATTTTTTTCATGGATAATATGTTTGCATCATATGTCGTGTGGTATGGTCGCTACGTGGAGAACATTCTCCCTATATGGTTGAGCCCCATGGCGATCGTGCCTGAATTTGTGCGGTATCTTAATAATAATAATACCTTAAATTTTAAGATTTATGCACAGCCATGCCGATTCAAAGATAGAATTTCTGGATCTCTTTCTGTCAGGAGATGCATTGTCTGGTCAAGTCCTTACTGCATTGTTTTTAAAAAAAATGTCTGGTAATTCTACACGTCATGCAACTTTCTGCCATCCAGCTCACTCCATCAAATCTTACATGTTGAAAAAAACATACCAAGGGGTGGAAATTGGCAGAGGCATCTCGGATTCTAAAGTTGGATGTAAGACAGCTATGTGGTATGAATTCAAAATATGATTTATCATTTATTTACTGATATTATATTATTGCCAAGTATCATTTATTCATTGGAATATTTGCTATATTTCTATGTATTAATTCGCACTCGCACATGATTGATAGCTTCTGTTTCTAAGTATTTTTCAGTGATACTCTGATTCACTCTATGAATTAGGGCGCTGAGATGCCAGAAACGTGAAGTGAATTCTTAGACCATGCCATGTGGATTTTAACCAAATTTGAAGACTACAACATTAGTGGCACCCACAGGTATGGAAAAGACATGTGAGAATATGCTGTTGGTTGTATCTACAGCTGATGCAGCTTACTCCACAAATTTGCTTTGGATCATCTCACAGGACTTACTGGTGATACCATCTCTGAGGGCTATTCTATGCAGCCAGTATTTGCTTTGTATCCATGCTATTACCAATAAAGAATTTTTTCTTGTACCTATACCATCTTGTTGGAAGATCTACTTGTTTTAGCAGCTCTGAAAATGTATCGGACTTGTGTCCTTTTCATTATACCTTTCATATGCAGTTTTTTTATTATATGGTTTATGTGGTTTCTGGGAGCTATTTTGCCTGCATTCTGCTGCTATCTTTTGCGTCACTTTTCTATTGCTTGTACAGTACTAAGGAAGTCAGTGAAGCAGTATGAAGCTCCCCAGAAAGATTTTTCAAGTTTGACTTATTAAGACAAAAGATGTTGCCATTATTTCATATCGATAAGTATGTGAAAAAACACACTTTACTAAGATAATATAGAATTATAGCTATGAAAGGTGTGAGCCTGCCATACAGTACCTAGTGCAGGATTTTAATCCATGACGGCGTAGTGTGTTACTAATGGTAATGTTTGAGACTGTTGTCCTAAGTCTCTTCAGGTCATTGACCGGGCCCTCCCACGTAGTTCTGGGCTGATTCCTGACCTTTCTCAGAATCAATCCTACCCCACTAGGCGAGATCTTGCATGGAGTCCCAGACCGAGGAAGAGTGACAGTCATCTTGTGTGTCTTCCATTTTCTAATAATTGTGCCAACAGTTGTTGCCTTCTCACCAAGCTGCTTGCCAATTGTCCTGTAGCCCATCTCAGCCTTGTGCAAGTCTACAATTTTGTCCCTGGTGTCCTTAGACAGCTCTTTAGTCTTGGCCATGGTAGAGAGGTTGGAGTGTGATTGATTGTGTGGACAGGTGTCTTTTATACAGGTAACGAGTTCAAACAAGTGCAATTAATACTGGTAATGAGTACAGAGTTGGAGGACTTCTTAAAGAAAAACTAACAGGTTTGTGAGAGTGGGAATTCTTGCTGGTTGGTAGGTGATCAAATACTTATTTCCTGCAATAAAATGCAATTTAATTATTTAAAAATCATACAATGTGATTTTCTGATTTTTCTTTTTTGATTCTGTCTCTCACACTTGAAGTATACCTACGATAAAAATTATAGACCTCTCTGTTCTTTGTAGGTGGGAAAAGTTGCAAAATCGTAAGTGTATCAAATAATTATTTTCCCCATTGCACATAAATTATACATGTACAGTAATTTTGACCAGGGGTGCCCAAACTTTTACATTTAGACTTTTATATACAGTGGCATGTAAAAGTTTGGGCACCCCTGGTAAAAATTACTATTATTGTGAACAGTTAAGCAAGTTGAAGATGAAATGATCTCTAAAAAGCCTAAAGTAAAAGATGACACATTTCCTTTGTATTTTAGGCAAAAAAATCTATATATTTTCATCTTTTACATTTTAAAAATTACAAAAAGAAAAATGGGCTGATGAAAAAGTTTGGGCACCCTGCATGGTTATTACCTAGTGGCACTCCCTTTTGCAAGTATCACAGCTTGTAAACGCTTTTTGTAGACATACAAGAGCCTTTCTTGTATGAGGGATTTTCATTCCTTCCTTGGAAAATTCTTGCAGTTCTGTGAGATCCCTGGGTTGTCTTGCATGCACTGCTATTTTGAGTTCTAGCCACAGGTTTTCAATGATGTGCACATCAGGGGACTGTGAGGGCCATTGTAAAACCTTCAGCTTGCTCCTTTTGAGGTAGTCTATTGAGGATTTTGACGTGTGTTTAGTATCATTATCCATTTGTAGAAGCCATCCTCTATTTAACTTCAGCTTTTTTACAGATTGTGTTATGTTTGCATCAATAATTTGTTGAAATTTCATTTAATCCATTCTTCCCTCTACCTGTGAAATGTTTGTGGCACCCCGAGGGCTCGGTTGCTACAGAGGTATTGCATCTCATCCAGATGTGCGATATCTCACTCTCAGGTAAGGATGGAGTGTGGATCAGGACCCCGACACCTGCATGCATTACACCACATTTCCGGGGGGCAGGGCGACAGATATACTCCAGGCAGAGCACGACAGTCCCTGTCCCTGGCTGGAGTGGGGGGGAGAGAACACCGAGGAAGGGGGAACCCTGTAATGCAGGAGCAGGGAGGAAGTAGTTCCTGGGTGCACCTAGAGGGAGGTATAAAAGGTGGGCACCATCTTAGATCAGTGTTGAGTCTGAGGAGAAGTGACCGGGAGCAGAGGCTCTGCATGAGCTCTGCTCCAGAGGCGGGCCTATTAACTGAGGCCCAAGCCTGGAGAGGATGACAAAGGAAGAGGAGCAGAGAAGACTCCAAGAACAAGGAACGAAGGGACCCCAGGGGTGTGGACCGGCTGGTAGCCACCACACGCCCGAATCTACCTGCGTGGAGGGGTCAGGCCAAAGGGGGAGACCGGTCCCCGAAACTAGTGGAGGCGGGGAACTACCCTCAGCTAGAAACCGGAGGCTGTGACATTTTATGTGGCGCAGCCCCTTGCCATACCCGTTAGGAAGGCACCACATAGGGTCAGGGAAACGGAGGCCAACGTTTACCCGCCAAGGCCCGAGGCATCCGGACAGAAGCGTGGTCACTGGTGGGGTATGACAGGCCAGAGGAAGGACACACAAAGGGGGTCCTGTGAAGCGCTCCAAAGTTATCTGGGAGTTGGCCGAGCCCCTTACCTGGTGAGCACAGTGCGATGCGGGACGTTATGACCAGCTGAAGTAACGTGGATAAAGAACTGTGAGTAAAGATCCTGAACTGCATTACAGAGACTCTGAGTCATTACTCCCGCGCACCATCACTCCCAACATCCCCACTTGCTGCCCTGAGGCTATACTCCGCCCGTGGGGAGTTATACTACACTCTGCTGCACCCACAACACCAGCCTCAGTGGTCTGCACTGCAGCGGCGGTTCACTCCAACCGCAATCCATGGGTGGCGTAGTCGGACATTCAGAACGAATAGACTATCCCCTCTGGTTTGACCGCCCTGGGCACGGACCGGGTCGCTGCCACGGAGACTACAACCCCCAACATCTCACAGAGGCCCGGCTCCGGGTATTCCCCTACACACACGGCCCAGGGGGCGCATCATGTTCCTCCTGCTATTGGCTGCAACACAAACCCAAAGCATGATTTATCCACCCCCATGCTTAATGGTTGGTGAAATGTTCTTTTCTAGTGTTGAGCGAGCATGCTCGACACTGCTCGGTACTCGCCCGAGCATCACGCTACTCGGGATGTTCGGCGAGCACCGAGCATTTCCGGGTTACTCGGGCGGGAGCTCGGGTCTCCGCCCTTCATGTTTGGCGCTCTTTACAGAGCCAATGAACATGCAGGGATTGCCAGCCAGTCACTGTAATGCCGCAGCCATGTTGTTTGTGGGCATTACAGTGATTGGCTGGCCGCACAGCGTCACCTCGAGTATTTAAAACCGGGCGCCGCCATCTTGGACACAGTCACTCCGGATCAGACAGTGTAGGGACAGCACTGCTGATTTACGGAGAGATATATCCTGCAAAATAGTTAGTGCAGGGTCTGTAAAGGCTGCCAGATCAAACAAACAGTCCTTCTCAGGACTAATATCCATCCCAGATATCAGGCAGGCAGGCAAGCAGGCTGTATAGGAGACACAGTGGTTATACCAGCAAACGCTGCAATACAGTCCTGTGTGCTCCTGTTGCTGAAATTGCTGGACTTAGCTCCAGGTCTCGGGGGCCAGGAAAAATCCTTTTTTTTTCATCTAAATCCTCTTTTTTTTTTCCTCTTTCACACTGTACAAATACCCGTCTTATTAACCTTTTGATGTCCCCCCCCCCAAAAAAAAAGTGTGTCACTGATTTTTCAGACACAAATATATCTGTTGAAAATAGTCTGGTGTAGGCCAGAGAAATAGAAGTGTGGTTTTGCAGTTCCATGGGCCATTTGTATCTAATAAAAACAGTTTGAGTGTGTCGCTCACTGTTCAGCCGCAAATATATATATTTAAAAAAGTCTGGTATACACCAGTAAATTATAACTGTGGTTTTGCTGTTCCACGGTAAAAAATCTCTATTATCCTGTTTTTGGCATTTTTTGCCGTAAAAAAAAATAATAGTGTCTCCCTGATTTTTCAGACACAAATATATCTGTTGAAAATAGTCTGGTGTAGGCCCGAGAAATACAAGTGTGGTTTTGCAGTTCCACGGTTCAAACCTCTGTATTATCCACTTTTGGGCCATTTGTATCTACAAAAAACAGTTTGAGTGTTGCTCACTGTTCAGCCGCAAATATATACAGTATAGACCAAAAGTTGGACACACCTTCTCATTTAAAGATTTTTCTGTATTTTCATGACTATTAAAATTGTACATTCACACTGAAGGCATCAAAACTATGAATTAACACATGTGGAATTACAGTATATAGTTAACAAAAAAGTGTGAAACAACTGAAAATAAGTCTTATATTCTAGGTTCTTCAAAGTAGCCACCTTTTGCTTTGATGACTGCTTTGCACACTCTTGGCATTCTCTTGATAAGCTTCAAGAGGTAGTCACCGGAAATGGTCTTCCAACAATCTTGAAGGAGTTCCCAGAGATGCTTAGCACTTGTTGGCCCTTTTGCCTTCACTCTGCGGTCCAGCTCATCCCAAACCATCTCGATTGGATTCAGGTCTGGTGACTGTGGAGGCCAGGTCATCTGGCGTAGCACCCCATCACTCTCTTTCTTGGTCAAATAGCCCTTACACAGCCTGGAGGTGTGTTTGGGGTCATTGTTCTGTTGAAAAATAAATGATGGTCCAACTAGACGCAAACCGGATGGAATAGCATGCCGCTGAAGATGCTGTGGTAGCCATGCTGGTTCAGTATGCCTTCAATTTTGAATAAATCCCCAACAGTGTCACCAGCAAAGCACACCCACAGCATCACACCTCCTCCTCCTCCTCCTCCTCCATGCTTCAGGGTGGGAACCAGGCATGTAGAGTCCATCCGTTCACCTTTTCTGCGTCGCACAAAGACACGGTGGTTGGAACCAAAGATCTCAAATTTGGACTCATCAGACCAAAGCACAGATTTCCACTGGTCTAATGTCCATTCCTTGTGTTCTTTAGCCCAAACAAGTCTCTTCTGCTTGTGGCCTGTCCTTAGCAGTGGTTTCCTAGCTGCTGTTTTACCATGAAGGCCTGCTGCATAAAGTCTCCTCTTAACAGTTTTTGTAGAGGTGTGTCTGCTGCTAGAACTCTGTGTGGCATTGACCTGGTCTCTAATCTGAGCTGCTGTTAACCTGCGATTTCTGAGGCTGGTGACTTGGATAAACTTATCCTCAGAAGCAGAGGTGACTCTTGGTCTTCCTTTCCTGGGGCGGTCTTCATGTGAGCCAGTTTCTTTGTAGCGTTTGATGATTTTTGCATCTGCACTTGGGGACACTTTCAAAGTTTGCCCAATTTTTCGGACTGACTGACCTTCATTTCTTAAAGTAATGATGGACACTCGCTTTTTCTTTACTTAGCTGCTTTTTTCTTGCCATACTACAAATTCTAACAGTCTATTCAGTAGGACTATCAGCTGTGTATCCACCAGACTTCTGCACAACACAACTGATGGTCCCAACCCCATTTATAAGGCAAGAAATTTCACTTATTAAACCTGACAGGGCACACCTGTGAAGTGAAAACCATTTCCGGTGACTACCTCTTGAAGCTCATCAAGAGAATGCCAAGAGTGTGCAAAGCAGTCATCAAAGCAAAAGGTGGCTACTTTGAAGAACCTAGAATATAAGACATATCTTCAGTTGCTTCAAACTTTTTTGTTAAGTATATAATTCCACATGTGTTAATTCATAGTTTTGATGCCTTCAGTGTGAATGTACAATTTTCAAAGTCATGAAAATACAGAAAAATCTTTAAATGAGAAGGTGTGTCCAAACTTTTGGTCTGTACTGTATATATTTAAAAAAGTCTGGTATACACCAGTAAATTATAACTGTGATTTTGCTGTTCCACGGTAAAAAATCTCTATTATCCTGCTTTTGGCATTGTTTGCCGTAAAAAATAAATAGTGTCTCCTGATTGTTCAGACACAAATATATCTGTTGAAAATAGTCTTGTGTAGGCCCGAGAAATACAAGTGTGGTTTTGCAGTTCCACGGTTCAAACCTCTGTATTATCGACTTTTGGGCCATTTGTATCTAAAAAAAACAGTTTGAGTGTGTCGCTCACTGTTCAGCTGCAAATATATATATTTAAAAAAGTCTGGTATACATACACCAGTAAATTATAACTGTGGTTTTGCTGTTCCGCAGTAAGAAATCTCTATTATTCAGCTTTTGGTATTTTTTCCGTAAAGAAAAACAGTAATATTTTCTCCCTGATTGTTCAGATTGTTTAAAAGAGTCGGGTATAGGCCAGAGAAATAGAACTGTGGTTTTCCTCTTCCACGGTTCTAATCTCCTTTCTATTCCCCTTTTTCCATTGATAGAATCATAGAATCATAGAATCATAGAATGGTAGAGTTGGAAGGGACCTCCTGGGTCATCTGGTCCAACCCCCTGCTCAAAGCAGGATTCACTAAATCATCTCAGACAGATGTCTGTCCAGCCTCTGTTTGAAGACGTCCATTGAAGGGGAACTCACCACCTCTCGTGGCAGCCTGTTCCACTCATTGATCACCCTAACTGTCAAAAAGTTTTTTATAATATCTAATCTGTGTCTCCTCCCATTTAGTTTCATCCCATTGCTTCTAGTCTTTCCTTGTGCAAATGAGAATAAAGATGATCCTTCTACAATGTGACAGCCCTTGACATATTTGTAGACAGCTATTAAGTCTCCTCTCAGTCTTCTTTTTTGCAAGCTAAACATTCCCAAATCCTGCAACCGTTCCTCATAGGACATGGTTTGCAGACCAGTCACCATTCTGGTCGCTCTTCTCTGAACTTGCTCCAGTTTGTCTATGTCTTTTTTAAAATGTGGTGCCCAAAACTGTACACAGTATTCCAGATGAGGTCTGACCAAAGAGGAGTAAAGACCGATAATGACTTCACGTGATCTAGACTGTATGCTTCTGTTAATACATCCCAGAATTGTATTTGCCTTTTTTGCTGCTGCATCACATTGTTGACTCATGTTCAGTCTATGATCTATTAGTATACCTAAGTCTTTTTCACATGTACTGTTGCTTAGCTCTATTCCTCCCATTCCGTATATGCTTTTTTCATTTTTATTGCCCAGATGTAGTACTTTGCATTTTTCCCTGTTAAAAACCATTCTGTTGGTTGCTGCCCACTCCTCCAGTTTATTTAGGTCTTTTTGAATCCTCTCTCTCTCTCTTCTCTAGTATTAGCTATCCCTCCTAGCTTTGTGTCATCAGCAAATTTAATCAGTTTACCCTCAATTCCTTCATCTAAATCATTGATAAAGATGTTGAACAATACAGGTCCCAGGACAGAGCCCTGTGGTACCCCACTTGAGACATTCATCCAGCTGGATGTGAAGCCATTTACAACCACCCTTTGAGTCCGATCACTAAGCCAGTTATGAATCCACCTAACAGTAGCCTGGTCCATTGCATACTTGGTCATTTTTTCAATAAGGATGGTGTGAGATACTTTGTCAAATGCTTTGCTGAAGTCAAGATATACTATATCTACAGCATTTCCCTGATCCACCCAGTCAGTGATTCTGTCATAGAAGGAAATTAAGTTAGTCTGACATGACTTGTTAGTTACAAACCCATGCTGACTCTGGTTAATCACTTCATTCTTATCCATGTACTTACATATATGTTGTTTAATAATTTGTTCAAAGATCTTTCCTGGTATAGAAGTCAGACTCACCGGCCTATAGTTCCCTGGGTCCACCTTCTTCCCCTTTTTGAAGATAGGAACAACATTTGCTCTTCTCCAGTCTTCTGGGACTTCTCCTGTTCTCCAAGAATTTTCAAAGATTATGGAGAGTGGTTCTAAAATTTCTTCTACGATCTCCTTCAGTACTCTGGGGTGTAATTCATCTGGACCTGGAGACTTGAACTCATTTATGTTAGCTAAATATTCCCTCACAATCTTTCTGTTTACAGATAACTTGGATTCCTCTATTCCTTTAAAAGGACAGTGAAGATCAGTTGATGTTACATTTTCTTTCTGAGAGAAAACAGATGCAAAATAGGAGTTAAAAAGTTCGGCCTTCTCAACATCCTCTCTTACCATTTCTCCATTTTCATCCTGTAAAAATCCTATAGCATCTTTGACTTTTCTTTTACTTTTGACATACCCCCAAAATCCTTTTTTATTGCTTTTGACATCTCTTGCAAGCCTTAATTCATTGTCAGCTTTAGCTAACCTGATACGTGCCCTACAGGATCTGCAGACTGCATTATAATCTTCTTTAGATATGCCTCCCTCTTTCCATTTAATAAACATTTCTTTCTTTCTTTTTAGCATGTGTTTAAGTTCTGTGTTCATCCATCCTGGTTTCCTTAAATGCTTCCCATTCTTCCTACTTTTCGGGATTGTTAACGATTGTGCTTTGAGAATCTCATTTTTAAAAATTTCCCATCCTTCCTGGATAGTGCGAGTGTAAGTTATTTTAATTACTTTACAATGGGCAAGGCGCGTGGCAAGGGACATGGAAGTGGACGTTCTGGTGATGGTGCGTGCAGAGCACGGGGCCGTGGCCAAGGTGAAAATGTGCCACAACCGACAGCCACATCTTCTCGCTCCCACTTCTTGACCGAATTACTAGGGAAGCACAGAACAACACCAGTATTGCGAACTGATCAGTGTGAACATGTTATTAATTGGATAGCAGATAATACTTCCAGTTACCTGGGCACCACCACCTCTGGCCTGTCTTCCACACGGTTGACTCTTAGTAGCCGTGAGTCTCGACCGCATACTCCTCCTCACCCTGATGCTCCTTCCTCCCACCATGCCGAGTGTCGTCAGACAGCAACTGATACCACACTTGGACACTCTGAAGAGCTGTTCACTGGTCCATTTCCAGATTTGTGCCCCTCGCCTGCTCCGCTTGAAGTGGTGGAAGAGGAGATCCCATGTTGCGATGCCCAAATATTTGAACAGCCACGGCCACAGGAAGTCGACGCTGGCAATTTGTCACAAGAGGTGGACGATGACGAGACACAATTGCCAGGAAGTGAGGAGGAGGATCGTGGTGCGCAAGTGGAAAAGGAGGAGGTGGTGGATGATCTAGTAACTGACCCAATGCGGCAGGAGGACATGCAGAGTGAGGCCAGCAGCACACAGGGGGAGGAAGGCAGAGTACCCCAACAGGCAGGAAGAAACAGTGTGGTGGCCGCAGACAGAAGGCGGGCACCTGTTCCCCGTACCACCAACAAGAGGGACGTTGCCAGTACAACTGGTAGGTCTTCCAGAGTCTGGAATTTTTTTAAAGACTTTGCTGATAACCCCAAAAAGGCCATTTGTACCACCTGCCATGCCAGCATCAGCAGGGGTGACAAAACTACCAGCCTGACCACCACCAGCATGATCAGGCACATGGCAGCAAAGCACCTGACTTTGTGGGGCGAAACCCAGGGTCCACGACCAGTGTCAGCGGATGTCACCACTGCTTCTTCCACTGTTGTGCGTGCAATAGAACCCCCTGTTGTGTGTGCAAGGCAATCCCCTGTCCATACTGCATGCAAAGATGCCCCCTCCTCTCAGTCTTCACTTGTTATGGCAGTTTCTCAAGAAACAACATCAACGTCCACGTCCACGTCCCACCGCAGCATCCAATTGTCCATATCCCAGACCTTTGAACGAAAGCGGAAATTCGCAGCTAACGCCCCACAGGCCACAGTCCTAAATTCGCACATTTCACGACTGCTTGCGTTGGAAATGCTGCCTTTTAGGCTGGTGGAGACGGAATCCTTCCGCAACCTTATGGCGGTGGCTGTCCCTCGGTACTCGGTCCCCAGCCGACACTATTTTGCCCGGTGTGCCATCCCCGCACTACACAAGCACGTGTCCCAAAACATCTGCCGTGCCCTCAACAACGCAGTTACTGGGAGAGTCCACCTGACAACGGACACGTGGACAAGTGCTTGTGGCCAGGGACCGTACATCTCACTGACGGCACACTGGGTAAACATAGCGGAAGCCAGGACCCAGTCGGACCTTGGGACGGAACACATCCTCCCCACACCGAGGATGGAGGGCCCTATGTCAGTCAGAGTTGCCCCCACAGTGTACTGCTCCTGTGCATCATCCTCTTCCTCCTCATGTTCAGCCTCCATCTCAGATATCACCACATCAGTTACAAGCTGGAAGCACTGCAGCACTGCCTCCGCCAAGTGGCAACAGGCTGTGCTGAAACTCCTAAGCTGAGGTGAGAAACCTCACACTGCTTGTGAGTTGTGGACAGCTGTGAAAGAGCAGGCAGATCTGTGGCTGAGACCGCTGAACGTACATCCAGGCATGGTCGTGTGTGACAATGGCCGTAACCTGGTGGCGGCTCTGAGGCGAGGCGAGATCACACACGTACCATGCCTGGCTCATGTGCTTAACCTCGTGGTTCAGTAATTTCTTAAATCGTACCCCGAAATGCCAGATCTGCTCGTGAAAGTACGCCGCCTGTCAGCTCATTTTCGCAAGTCGGCTACAGCTTCCGCCGCCCTTGCTGTGTTGCAGCAGCGTTTGCAGCTTCCGGCACACCGACTGGTGTGTGATGTCCCCACACGTTGGAACTCTACCCTCCACATGTTGCAAAGGATTTGTGAGCAGACGAGAGCAGTTGTGGAGTACCAGCTGCAACAAGGCAGTCGATATTCAGGTCAGAATCCACACATAAGACCTCAGGAGTGGATCTGGATGTCTGACATCTGTACCATCTTGACAAACTTTGAAGAGTCCACCCAGATGGTGAGTGGCGATGACGTCATCATTAGCGTCAGCATTCCACTTGTCTGTCTTTTGCAACACTCTCTGCAGAGAATTAAAGAGGAGGCATTGCAGCCAGAGTATGATGAGATGGATCAAGAAGCTGTAGCGGTCGATTACACACAGCCCAGCCTCATCTCATCCCAATGTGCATTGGGGGACAATGAGGGAGAGGAGGAGGAGGAGGGGGAGGAGGAAGAACAGGAGCTTGTATCATGCGCTGTAGACGGAAGTACCTGTACAACTGTCATACCGTCGGTTCAGTGTTGGTGGCCTGAGGACAGGGGGGAGGAGGAGGGGGAGGAGGAGAGCATGGTCAGTCGTCATCTTGGTGAGGACACGGAAGTCTTGCCCGTTACCAGTCTGGCACGCATGGCTGACTTTATGTTACGCTGCCTTAACTGTGACCCTCGTGTTGTCAAAATGTTGGGTGACAGTCATTACTGGTTGATGACACTTTTAGACCCCCGCTACAAGGAGAACTTTCACTCTCTTATTCCTGAGGTGGAGAGGTCTACAAAAATGGGGCAGTACCAGAAGGCCCTTGCTGCAGAACTGTTAAAAAGTTCCCATCTGAACACGCTAGCGGCAGAGGTCACAGTTCGTTGACCAACCAAGGCGTACAAGCGAGAGAGAGGCAACTCCAATCCAGCAGAGGCATGGGAACACTTTCAATGTTCTGGGACAGTTTTCTGAGACCCGCCCAGCTTACAGGCCCTGAGGTGCGGTGTACTCTCACAAGGAGTGGAAAGTTTCAAAAGATGGTGAGGGAGTACCTTGCCGACCGTACCAGCGTCTTCCGTGATTCCTCTGTGCCTTTTAATTATTGGGTGTCCAAGCTGGACACTTGGAATGAACTCGCTCTGTACGCCTTGGAGGTCCTGGCCTGCCCTGCTGCTAGCGTGTTATCGGAGCGTGTTTTTAGTGCCGCTGGGGGAATTATAACTGATAAGCGCACTCGCCTGTCAACTGACAATGCTGACAAGCTGACCCTTATCAAAATGAACAAGGGCTGGATTAGGCCAGACTTCTCATCACCACCAAATGACAGCAGAGTAACATAAAGTCAAATCCACTGTGTTATTTCGGTAGGTGTATTCACATGCACCGCTTCACACCCACACATGGTTATGCGCTTCCTCATTTCGGCTGTTTTATGTTCTTCTCCTTATCCTCAGCCTCCACCACCACTATACCACCAGGGTGACCGTGGTCCGTGTTGCCATTATTGAAAGTTCCTCCGTCCTTATTTTTGTCAGCTTTTGCTTTGAAGGCATAACCAAAGACTGTGGGAGACCCACTCCCCAATAATGGGAGTAATATTTTTAAGATGCTGTACTGTATGGTTCTTTTAAGGGGCATTGCAAGTTCCTCCGTCCTAATTTTTGGCAGCTTTTGCTTGGAAGGCATAAGCAAAGACTATGGGAGACCCACTCCCCAATAATGGGAATAATGTTTGTAATATGCTGTACTGCATGGCTCTTCTAAGCGGCATTGCAAGTTCCTCCGTCCTAATTTTTGGCAGCTTTTGCTTGGAAGGCATAAGCAAAGACTATGGGAGACCCACTCCCCAATAATGGTAATAATGTTTGTAATATGCTGTACTGCATGGCTCTTCTAAGCGGCATTGCAAGTTCCTCCGTCCTAATTTTTGGCAGCTTTTGCTTGGAAGGCATAAGCAAAGACTATGGGAGACCCACTCCCCAATAATGGGAATAATGTTTGTAATATGCTGTACGGCATGGCTCTTGTAACGGGCATTGCAAGTTCCTCCGTCCTAATTTTTGGCAGCTTTTGCTTTGAAGGCATAAGCAAATACTATGGGAGACACACTCCCCAATAATGGGAATAATGTTTTTAAGATGCTGTACTGTATGGCTCTTGTAAGGGGCATTAAAATCGTCTTGTTAAGCTACTGCGACCTCCACCACTTTTCCGAGGGGCATTAAAAGCGTCCTGTTGAGCAACTGCGACCTCCACCACTTTTCCGAGGGGCATTAAAAGCGTCTTGTTAAGCTACTGGGACCTCCACGTCTCTTCTGAGGGGCATTAAAAGCATCTTGTTAAGCTACTGGGACCTCCACCACTTTTCCGAGGGGCATTAAAACCGTCTTGTTAAGCTACTGGGACCTTCACGCCTCTTCTGAGGGGCATTAAAAGCGTCTTGTTAAGCTACAGGGACCTCCACGTCTCTTCTGAGGGGCATTAAAAGCGTCTTGTTAAGCTACTGTGACCTCCACCACTTTTCCGAGGGGCATTAAAAGCATCTTGTTAAGCTACTGGGACCTCCACATCTCTTCTGAGGGGCATTAAAAGTGTCTTGTTAAGCTACTGCGACCGCCACCACTTTTCCGAGGGGCATTAAAAGCGTCTTGTTGAGCAACTGCGACCTCCACCACTTTTCCGAGGGGCATTAAAAGCGTCTTGTTAAGCTACTGGGCCCTCCACGTCTCTTCTGAGGGGCATTAAAAGTGTCTTGTTAAGCTACTGCGACCTCCACCACTTTTCCGAGGGGCATTAAAACCATCTTGTTAAGCTACTGTGACCTCCACCACTTTTCCGAGGGGCATTAAAAGTGTCTTGTTAAGCTGCTGGGACCTCCACGTCTCTTCTGAGGGGCATTAAAAGCGTCTTGTTAAGCTACTGGGACCTCCACGTCTCTTCTGAGGGGCATTAAAACCGTCTTGTTAAGCTACTGTGACCTCCACGTCTCTTCAAAGGGGCATTAAAAGCGTCTTCTTAAGCCACTCTGAACTCCACAGCTCTTCCAAGGGGCATTGAAATGTTGTTTTTAATTACCTCTAACCTCCATGACTCTTCCAACGGGCATTGCATTTCCTCCTAATTTTTGTCAGCTTTTGCTTTTCAATGCATAGGCGAACACTAAGGGAGACCCACTCCCCAATAATGGGTAGAAGGTTCAGTGCTTAGGCCAACAGTGTACAGGAGACCCAGTTGCTATAAATGGAAAAAACGGTTTAGTTAAGGCCCTCTGACCTCCATGTCATTTCCAAGGGGCATTGGAGTGCCTCAAAATTTTTGGTAGGCATTGCACTCACTGTATGCCCTATAACTGTGTAGCCGAACCGCTCATTTTGTTACAGAAACATATCCTACAAGACATATGTGGTTGACTGGCCTGATATTGATGTGAATGGTCCCTGTTCCTCCTGCTCTTTCTCCATTTCCACTACCTCATCCATCATTTATCACCTGAAGCTTTGTTTTAACGGGAGTCATAGAACTGGGATAGTAGCAGGGAAACATCCAGCAATCCTCGGAGGAGGTAGGATATGCGCCAAAACGCTGACCACCTCAGGCCTAGCCGCTACTACATACATGCGCCTGCATTCCAAGAAAACAAAGCAGATGCTAACCTCTATCATCATCATCATCATGGTCCTCACCTTGGCACTCTCAACTCCCCTGATGGAGAAGCCAGGGCCCACCGGAGGAGTCTGGTTCTCTGGTGGGCTCGTCCAATGCTGCCCTAAAGCAGGCAGGGCTAAGAACAGTGTTTGGGTTGATGTTCCAAGGAGAAATAGGGGCGGCTGGGGACCAAGTATGGACACCCGGCCGCCCCCTGGCAGCTGGGGACCGTGTGTGGACACCCGGCCGCGGGGTGGCTTGGGACCGAGTATGGACACCCGGCCGCCCCCTGGCGGCTGGGTACCGAGTGTGGACACCTGGCAGCCGGGCGGCTGGGGACTGAGTATGGATTCCAGGCCGCCAACGCAGCCATGACGTGGTTGCCAGATTCTGCCTCCAAATGCCTAAAAGGCCCAATTTCAAGTGCAAGCAAGCAAGCAGTATGGTATTGCAGCCTGGGGGTGGGTGGGTGGCAGGCTGCACACTTACGCTTGCATTCCAAGAAAACAAAGCAGATGCTAACTTGTATCATCATCATGCTCCTCACCTTGGCACTCTCAACTCCCCTGATGGAGAAGCCAGGGCCCACCGGAGGAGTCTGGTTCTCTGGTGGGCTCGTCCAATGCTGCCCTAAAGCAGGCCGGGCTAAGAAAAGTGTGTGGGGGGATGTTCCAAGGAGAAATAGGGGTGGCTGGGGACCGTTTATGGACACCCGTCTGCCCCCAGGCGGCTGGGGACCATGTGTGGACACCCGGCCGCGGGGCGGCTGGGGACTAAGTATGGATTCCAGGCCGCCAACGCAGCCATGACGTGGTGGCCAGATTCCGCCTCCACATGCCTAAAAGGCCCAATTTCAAGTGCAAGCAAGCAGTATGGTATTGCAGCCTGGGGGTGGGTGGGTGGTTGGCTGCACATTTGCACTTGCATTGCAAGGAATGGGGGAGGTATAATTGAACAGTGCCCTGGGACAAGAACTTGCACGTGGATAGTTGCAAGTCTGCATCTTCTGATGCGGCAAGGATGACTTCTGATGGGCACACTTTTAGGCAGTGACCTGGGAGTCAGAGATGCTTCCAGGGGTCTTCCCCATTCTGTTCCCATGTCTTTTCAGCACTGTATGCATGTGTCACACAGCACATGGCCAGATAGGGTTGTAAAATGTTAAAATGACATTTCCCGGTGAATGCATTTGTCACGGTTGAAAGCAATACAAAAGTGCAAAAACGCATAAAAAATGCTACTTCTGAACATAGCCCAAGGTGTGGAGGAGTATTTTTGTTTTGGGGGGGGTATTTATTTTACCTTATACACAAGTCTTTACCCTGGAAAGGAACTTCCTGAGGCTAAGTGCCCACGTTGCGGAACTGAAGCATATTTTTTACGCTTCTCCCTGGCGGGAAAATCGCATGCGGATTTTACATGCGGTTTTCCCGCCAGGTAGAAGCATTTGGGAGGCGTCTTTGCAGCGTCTTTGCATGCATTTCCGCATGCGGGTTATCAAGCACTTCTCCAAGTGATTTAAGCATCACTTGGAAAAGTGCTTGACAACTTGTTCACACTATATAAATCCATGCAACCGGCATGGATTTATATAGGGTGACCAAGTAATAGTTAAAAAAAAGAATCAGAATGGTAAAAAAAAAAAAAATAAAGTTTATACTCACCTACCGATGCATTCTCTGCCCCGTCCGGAGTCTTGAGCGGCTCACGCTGTTGTGTGCAGGACCTGCGGTGACGTCATTGAGTCATGTGATGGGTCACATGACTCAATGACGTGGCAGGTCCTTCAGACAACAGCGCGACAGAGGGAAAACATCAGAAGATAAGTATAAACTATATTTTATTCTTTTTTTTACAGGTTCTTTGGTACCCAGGTCTGGATGAGAGTCTCCTCTCCTCCAGACTTGGGTACCATCCGCACATTGATTCCGCATTCGGAAACGCAAAATTAATGAACATGCTGCGGATTTTTGACTGCAGCATATACGCTGCGGAAAAATCTGCAGCATGGGCATTGACATTGCGGAATGCCATTGGGGACCATGGGGTGCGGATATACATGCGTTTTACAAGCGTTTACGCTGCGGAAATTCCGCAGCATATACGCTTGTAATACGCAACGTGGGCACGCAGCCTTAACATATTTCAAAGGAAAGCAGTTTCAGTTTCGTTTTTGAGCGTTTTATTGTGAGTAGTGTTGAGCGATACCTTCTGATATGAGGAAATATCGGATCGGATTGGATCGGACTGATACCCAAAAAGTATCGGATATCGCCGATTCCGATACCGGAAACCAATGCAAGTCAATGAGACACAAATATCGTAATAAAAATAAACCCTTTCTTTCCTTGTAGGTTAGTTCTACATGAAGTAAAACAACTAAGAATAATGCAGAATGACATGAAAAGCCGGCAATTCAGCAGCGGCATACACCGGTACCCGACAATTTATAACAGACAGAATAGAGCTTCACACATAGATTAGATAAATAGAAACATGTCAGTCACATATATATGACGTACAGTGACAGTGTTGCTTACTGTACTTGTCATTTAGTGTAAAGGATTTATTTAAAAATATAATAGTGTTTTCATGCACCGTCTCTTTAAAAAAGCCGGCCGGCAATTCAGCATCTGTACCCGACAATTTAGAATAGAAGGAATAGAGAATCATACATAGATTAGATAGATAGAAACATGTCAGTCACATATATATGAAGTACAGTGACAGTGTTGATTACTGTACTTGTCATTTAGTGTTAAAATAAAGGATTTATTTAAAAAAAAATTGGCGTGGGGTTCCCCTTAATTTTAGTCTTTAGCGTAGGTTAAGCAGACGGCTGGGGCAGATGTTTGAAGCCTGGGAAGGGGGTTAATACCCACGGAGCTTCCCAGGCTACTAATATGAGCCCCCAGCTGAATACCTAGCCTTTACTAGCTATTAAAATGGGGGACCCCCTCAAAAAAATGACGTGGGGTCCCCCCTAATTTAATAGCTAGCAAAGGCTAGGCAGACAGCTGGGGGCTGATATTAATAGCCCAGGAAGGGTGCCATGAATATTGGCCCCCTCCCAGGCTAGAAACACCAGCCGTCAGCCGCCCCAGAAATGGCGCATCCATAGGATGCGCCAATTCTGGCACTTAGCCTCGCTCTTCCCACTGCACTGTAGCGGTGGCAGTGGGGTAATAGGGTTGGGGTTGATGTCAGCTTATAACGCCAGCTGACTTCAAGCCCAGGTTAGTAATGGAGAGGCGTCTATAAGACACCCCCATTACTAACCCCATAGTCAAAGTTAAAAAAAAACCACAAACACCCAGAATAAAGTCCTTTAATTGAAATAAACACACAATTCTTTATTGTTCTAAATTAAACTCTACTTACCATCACGTCCATTCCAGCTGAAGCCAACGATCTCCTGCAATAAAAGAAAAATAATAAAGCAACCTCATCCTTACCTTTCCATGGTTCCCAGGACAGATCCAGCTCTGCTACATCGAGATGACAGGCTGGACCGCAGCAGAAAGCTGCCATCCAGCCTGTCATCCCGCAGACACTGAGAAGCGCAGGCATGCTTGCGCTCCTCAGTGTCTCTCTGTGACGGCATCCAGATGAGCCGAGTTCATGTCCAATGAACTCAGCTCACCTCATGCACGTCACTGACAGCGTGGGAGAATTCTCCTGCACTCAGCGCTTCAGCGTGAGAATTTTCCCACACTGTCAGTGACGTGCATGAGGTGAGCTGAGTTCATTGGACATGAGTCTGACCTCACCTCATTCACGTCACTGACAGCGTGGGAAAATTCTCACGCTGAAGCGCTGAGTGCAGGAGAATTCTCCCACGCTGTCAGTGACGTGCATGAGGTGAGCTGAGTTCATTGGACATGAACTCGGCTCATCTGGATGCCGTCACAGAGAGACACTGAGGAGCGCAAGCATGCCTGCGCTTCTCAGTGTCTGCAGGATGACAGGCTGGATGGCAGCGTTCTGCTGCGGTCCAGCCTGTCATCTCGATGTAGCAGAGCTGGAGCTGTCCTGGGAACCAAGGAAAGGTAAGGATGATGTTGCTTTATTATTTTACTTTTATTGCAGGAGATCGTTGGCTTCAGCTGGAATGGGCGTGATGGTAAGTATGGTTTAATTTAGAACAATAAAGAATTGTGTGTTTATTTCAATTAAAGGACTTTATTCTGGGTGTTGTGTTTTTTTAAATACTTTACTAGAAATTCATGGTGGTCATGTCTAATATTGGCGTGACCCCATGAATTTCGGGCTTAGGGCCAGCTGATAATGCCAAGCTGGCCTTAACCCCTTTATTACCCAGTGAGCCACCGCACCAGGGCCCTGGATGAGTTGGGTACAGCGCCAGAAGATGGCGCTTCTATGAACGCGCCATTTTCCGGGGCGGCTGCGGACTGCAATTTGCAGCGGGTGGGGCCCAGAAAGCTTGGGCCTCCCTGCGCGGCGGATTCCAGCCCCCAGCTGCCTAGTTGTACCTGGCTGGACACAAAAATAGGGCGAAGCCCCACGTATTTTTTTTTTTAAATTATTTCATGAAATTCATGAAATAATTAAGAAAAAAAGGGCTTCCCTATATTGTTGTGTCCAACCAGGTACAAATAGGCAGCTGGTAGTTGGGGGCAGCCCGTTCCTGCCTGCTGTACCTGGCTGGACACAAATATAGTGCGAAGCCCCACGTCAATTTTTTTTAAATTATTTCATGAAATAATTTTTTTAAAAAAGGGCTTCCCTATATTGTTGTGTCTGGCCAGGTACAAATAGGCAGCTGGTGGTTGGGCGCAGCCCGTTCCTGCCTGCTGTACCTGGCTGGACACAAATATAGGGAGAAGCCCCACATCAATTTTTTTTTAATTATTTCATGAATTTCCTGAAATAATTAAAAAAAAAATTGAAGTGGGGCTTCGCACTATATTTGTGTCCAGCCAGGTACAGCAGGCAGTAACGGGCTGTGCCCAACCACCAGCTGCCTATTTGTACCTGGCCGGACACAACAATATAGGGAAGCCATTTTTTTCTTCATTATTTCATGAAATAATTAAAAAAAAAAATACGTGGGGCTTCTCCCTATTTGTGTGTCCAGCCAGGTACAACTAGGCAGCTGGGGGCTGGAATCCGCAGCGCAGGGAGGCCCAAGCTTTCTGCCCCCCCCGCTGCAAATTGCAGTCCGCAGCCGCCCCAGAAAATGGCGCGTTCATAAAAGCTGGATGCTTACAAAAATATGGCAAAGCCCACGTCAAAATTTTTGGGAAAAATTAATTAAAAAATAAATAATAATTTAGGGACTGCATCTTTATTAACTCCTCAAATGTCATTTAGTGTTAAAATAAAGGATTTATTTAAAAAAAAATTGGCGTGGGATCCCCCATAATTTTAGGCTCTAGCGGAGGTTAAGCAGACGGCTGGGGCAGATGTTTGAAGCCTAGGAAGTGGGTAATACCCACGGAGCTTCCCAGACTACTAATATCAGCCCCCAGCTGAATACCTAGCCTTTACTAGCTATTAAAATGGGGGACCCCCCCAAAAAATGATGTGGGGTACCCCCTATTTAATAGCTAGCAAAGGCTAGGCAGACAGCTGGGGGCTGATATTAATAGCCCACTAAGGGTGCCATGAATATTGGCCCCCTCCCAGGCTAGAAACACCAGCCGTCAGCCGCCCCAGAAATGGCGCATCCATAGGATGCGCCAATTCTGGCACTTAGCCTCGCTCTTACACGCTGCCCTGGTGCGGTGGCAGGGGGTAATAGGGTTGGGGTTCATGTCAGCGCCAGCTGCCATGAAGCCCAGGTTAGTAATGATGGGCATCTATAAGACACCCCCATTACTAACCTACAAAGTGTTAAAAAGAAAAAACACACACTACACCCAGAAAAAAATAATTTATTTGAAATAAAACACACAATTTTATTTAATTCTTAGTTTACTAAAAAAATAGTTACCTGTCCACGTTCCTGCGCTGATCTCCCATGCACAGCTGTCACATCTGGAGATGGTGACAGCTGTGCATGGCTGCTGTAAGCTCACACTGCCGGGAACACGTCCGCTCCCGGCAGCAGGAGCCACTGACTGAGGTCACCGGAGTGCATTCAGGCAGTGCAGCTCCGGAGACCTCCTTTACGGCACTGCTGTACCGTGGGAATTTCTCACGATACAGCAGGGCCGTAAAGGAGTTGACCGGAGCAGCGCTGCCTGAACTCCGGTGAACCCGCTTATGCAATGACGGGGCTGCTTTACGGCCCCGTCATTCTAGCGGCGGCAGCGGTTCAGAGCGGTCACATTCTATGTGGCTGCTCTGAACTGGAGATCATCGTGGGACACTCGTGGACTACTACGGAGGGGTAAGGATGAGGTTGTGGTTTATTATTTTATATTTTATTACAGGAGATCGATGGCTTCGGGGAATTAGGTGTCTAGGTGAGTATAGGTGTAGTTTTTTATTTTTTACTTTATTTTAGGTGGCGATCGGCGGGGACAGGTAATGTATAAACTAATTTATTTTTGGTAACCACTGGCCACCAATGACATGTATTTAAAATTTATTGGGGACCATGGGGCAGTTTAAATAGCAGGATCAGGCTGATGGGAACTACTGCTCCCATCGAGCTGATCCTGCTGGCACGAGTGGACGGGGGACAGACATAGGCCGATGGGAGTAGTAGTGTCACATCGGCCTATGTCTGCCTGCACGCACACACCCGCAGACATCGCACAGACACCGCAGACATCGCACAGACACCGCGCACACCCGCACTCACCCGCAGACATAGCACAGACACCCCACACACACTCGCAGACACACGCACAGACACCCTGCACACACTCGCAGACATCGCACAGACACCGCACACACACCGCCCACACCCGCACACATCGCACAGACACCCACACACACCAATCATGACGGGCTGATGGTCTGGGAGGTGAGGCTGACCTGTGCGGCCGTGGGAAAGTTCATGTGAGTTCATGCAGTCAAGCATGAACTCACATGAACCCTCTGAGGGCACCGCGGCTACTTCAAATGAACAGCTGATCAGCATCACCTGATACCTCAGCTGTTCATTTGAAATAACCGGCGGGAAAGCGCAGCACAGAACGGGAAAGCCGGCGGTGAAGTCTTTTCACTGCCGGCTTTCCCGTCCGGGTCCTTCGCTCCCCGCTCCTTGGTGCTGCGCTCCCCGCCCGGTCGTAACTTACGATCAGGATGGGAGGTGGCGAGGGGAGCGGAGGATCGGGGTGGGAGGCTGCGGGGAAGCAGTATGGGGCTGTGTGATTGTTTAAAAGCCGGCGGCTTTTTACCGCCCGCCGGCTTTTAAGCAATCAGGAGAATTCTCCCACGCTGGGATGGCATTCTGATGACAGGCTGGATCGCAGCTGAGCGCTGCCATCCAGCTTGTCATCCTTCAGAGACACTGCAGAGCGCAGGCATTATGGGAACTTCCGATTCCGGTATTCGATATTCTAAAAGTATCGGAATTCCGATACCGCGAATATCGGCCGATACCCGATATTTCAGTATCGGAATGCTCAACACTAATTGTGAGCCCTTAAAAGTGGCTTAATACCTCTGACCACGTTGTTGACAGCAGTGACCTGGGGGTCAGAAATGCTTCCTGGGACGATCCCCATGCTGTCCCCATGTCATTTGAGCACTGTCACTATCGTTTTGAGCACTTGTTAGGCTTTTAAAAGACTGCCGGGGGTGCCGCCGCAAAAATGCTTGGGTCTCCCATAGACTAACATTGGGCTCGTTGCTCGGGTCGAGCACCCGAGTATCACGGCGAGCTCGGCCCGAGCTTCGAGCACCCGAGCATTTTAGTGCTCGCTCAACACTATTCTTTTCCTGAAATTCTGTGCCCTTTTTCTCCACACATACCTTTGGTCGTTGTGGCCAAAGAGTTCTATTTTAACCTCATTAGTCCACAGGACTTGTTTCCAAAATGCATCAGGCTTGTTTAAATGTTCTTTTGCATACTTCTGATGATGAATTTTATGGTGAGGATGCAGGAGAGGTTTTCTTCTGATGACTCTTCCATGAAGGCCATATTTATGCAGATGTCTCTCTACAGCCGAACAATGTACCACAACTCCAGAGTCTGCTGAATTATTCTGAAGGTCTTTTGCAGTCAAGTGAGAGTTCTTATTTGCCTCTGTAGCAATCCTATGAGCAGCTATCACTGAAATTTTGCTTTGTCTTTCAGACCTTATCGTGACCTCCACGGTTCCTGTTAACTGCCATTTCTTAATTACATTTCAAACTGAGGAAAGGGCAACTTGAAAATGCTTTGCTATCTTCTTATAGCCTTCTCCTGCTTTGTGGGCCTCCACCATTTTCATTTTCAGAGTGCTAGGCAGCTGTTAAAAAGAACCCATGGATGTGTTTTTTTTGGCACAAGGTTAGAGGAGGCTGGGTTTTTATAAAGCTAGAAAATATGCATCACTTGGCCTTTCCTAACATTGATAGTGAACAAGCCATAACCCTTACAGGCTAATTAAGGTCTGAAACCTTCCTTGGTCAAAGTTATGTGAGCACACAAATCTAAAAGGGTGCCCACATTTTTGCATCGGCCAGTTTTCCTTTCTGTAAATTTAAAATGAAAAAAATACAATATACAGCTCTGGCAAAAATTAAGAGACCACTGCACAGTTTTCTAAAAATCACCATCTCTACATGTCTGACAGCCATTCCATTCCAGTGTCAGTTGAATTCCAACCAAAGTCCACCTCATTCTACTTAATGTGCTTCTGATTAGGTGATCACCTGAACCAAATCTTATGTAACGAGGGAAAGTATAAAAAACACTGCTGTGGTCTTCACAATCCTCTTGAAATAGGACAAGCTGGATGGCAAAACAAATGCTAGGAATAGCCCAAAAGTAATTTGAATGAAAACATAATTTTTAACCATGCCAAAGGAGTTGAAAAGAAAAGTCTTGAGTGAGGAAAAGAAGGGCTCAATTCTGGCTTTACTAGCAGAGGGATGCAGTGAGCGTCATGTTGCCTCCATCCCTAAAATTTCTAAGACGGCAGTCCATTACAACAAGGTCAAGCAGCAGACATTAGGGACAACAAAACTACAGACCGGCAGAGGGCGAAAGTGACTCTCCACTGACCGGGATGACCGTCATCTTATTCGAATATCACTCAGCAACCACAGGATGACATCAAGTGACCTCCACAAGGAATGGCAAATGGCAGCTGGGGTGAAGTGCCCGGCAAGAACAGTTCATAACAGGCTCCTAAAGGCAGGCCTCAAGTCATGTAAAGCTAGAAAAAAGCCTTTCATCAATGAGAACCAAAGAAGAGCCAGGCTGAAGTTTGCCAAAGACCATAAGGATTGGACCATAGAGGATTGGAGTAAGGTAATTTTCTCTGATGAGTCTAATTTTCAGCTTTGCCCAACACCTAGTCGTCTAATGGTTACATGGAAACCTGGAGAGGCATACAAGCCACAGTGTCATGCACCCACTGTGAAATTTGGTGGAGGATTGGTGATGATCTGGGGATGCTTTAGCAAGGCTGGAATTGGGCAGGTTAATCTTTGCGACGGACGTTTGAATCAAGCCGCATACAAGGTTATCATTGAAAAACACTTGCTTCCTTCTGCTCAGGCAATGTTCCCCAACTCTGAGGACTGGTTTTTCCAGCAGGACAATGCCCCATCCCACACAGCTAGGTCAATCAATGTGTGGATGAAGGAGCACCACATCAAGACCTTGTCATGGCCAGCCCAATCTCCAGACTTGAATCCCATTGAAAACCTCTGGAATGTAATCAAGAGGAAGATGGATAGTCACAAGCCATCAAACAAAGAAAAACTGCTTAAATTTTTGTGCCAGGAGTGGCATAAGGTCACCCAAAAGCAGTGTGAAAGACCGGTGGAAAGCAGCCAAGACGCATGAAAGCTGTGATTAAAAATCATGGTTATTCCAGCAAATATTGATTTCTGAACTCTTCCGGAGTTAAAACATGAGTATTGTTGTTTCTAAATGAATAAGAACTTGTTTTCTTTGCATTATTTGAGGTCTGAAAGCACTGTTTCTTTTTTATTATTTTGACTATTTCTCATTTGCTGCAAATAAATACAAAATGTTTAGCTTTGAATTTTGGAGACATGTTGTCAGTAGTTTATAGAATAAAACAACAATGTACATTTTACTCAAAAATATACCTATAAAGAGAAAAATCAGAGAAAATTGAAATTTTGCAGTGGTCTCTTAATTTTTGCCAGAGCTGTATATACAGGTGCATCTCACTAAATTAGAATATCATCAAAAAGTTAATTTATTTCAGTTCTTCAATACAGAAAGTGAAACTCATATATTATATAGAGTCATTACAGAGTGATCTATTTCAAGTGTTTATTTCTGTTGATGTTGATGATTATGGCTTACAGCCAATGAAAACACAAAAGTCATTATCTCAGTAAATTAGAATACTTTATAACAACAGCTTTAAAAATATTTTTAAAATCCAAAATGTTGGCCTACTGAAATGTATGTTCAGTAAATGCACTCAATACTTGGTCAGGGCATCTTTTGCATCAATTACTGCATCAATGTGGCGTGGCATGGAGGTGATCAGCCTGTGGCACTGCTAAGGTGTTATGGAAGCCCAGGTTGCTTTGATAGCAGCCTTCAGCTCGTCTGCATTGTTGGGTCTTGTGTCTCTCATCTTCCTCTTGACAATACCCCATAGATTCTCTATGGGGTTAAGGTCAGGCGAGTTTGCTGGCCAATCAAGCACAGTGATACTGTTGTTTTTAAACCAGGTATTGGTACATTTGGCAGTGTGGACAGGTGCCAAGTCCTGCTGGAGAATGACATTTCCATCTCCAAAAAGCTTATCGGCAGAGGGAAGCATGAAGTGCGCTAAAATTTCCTGGTAGACGGCTACGCCGATTTTGATCTTGATAGAACACAGTGGACCAAAACCATCACCGATTGTGGAAACTTCACACTAGACCTCAAGCAGCTTGGATTGTGTGCCTCTCCACTCTTCCTCCAGACTCTGCGACCTTGATTTCCAAATTTACTTTGCATTTACTTAGTGTCAATGACTGCCTTCTGGACATCTGTCAAGTCAGCAGTCTTCCCCATGATTGTGGAGCCTACTGAAACAGACTAAGGGACCTTTTTAAATGCTTAGGAAGCCTTTGCAGGTGTCTTTTGTTAATTATTCTAATTTAATGAATTAATGACTTTTGTGTTTTCATTAGCTGTGTTGTGTTGAACTAGATCACTCTGTTTGTAATGACTCTATATAATATATGAGTTTCGCTTTTTGTATTGAAGAACTGAAATAAATTAACTTTTTGATGATATTCTAATTTAGTGAGATACACCTGTATATATTTACTGAAATACAAAGGAAATGTGTCATTTTTACTTTAGGTCTTTTAGAGAACATTTCATCTTCAGCTTGCTTAACTGTTTACAATAACAGTAATTTTGACCAGGGTTGCCTAAACTTTTACATGCCACTTTATATATATATATATATATATATATATATATATATATATATATTGTACAAAGCGGGTGAACATGTCACCAATTTTCTAAGTAAATATATTTCTAAAAGTGCTATTGACATTAAATTCTCACCAGATGTCGCTAACATCCCTTCCAATCCACTCAAGCAATGAAATCAAACCATAGATGTCCATAAATTAAGAAATTAAGGTATGTGTAATAATGAGAAATGACATTGGGAAAAAATATTGAACACATGAAGAAAGAAAGGTGCAAAAAGCTGTGGAAAGTCATAACGCAACCTGAAATCTATCAGTAATTAGAAAGCAATCCTACCTTAGTGAAAAATAATATCCGCTGGTTCAACTGATGGCCTTTAAAAAGGTGTCTCATTACCAAGGTGCCACACAAGAAACATCTCATGATGGGTAAAACCAGTGAGCTGTATCAAGATCTTCACAACCTTATTGTTGCAAAACATACTGATGGCATTGGTTACAGAAGAAGCTCTAAACTACTGAAAGTTCCATGGAGTACTGTTGAGGCCATAATCCGGAAGTGGAATGAACATCATTTCACCCTAAACCTGTGATGACCAGGTGCTTCAAGCAAGATTTCAGACAGCGGAGTGAAAAGAATTCAGAAAAGTTGTTCAAAAGCCAATGAACAACTGTGGAGAGCTACAGAAAGACCTGAAATCAGCAGGTACAATTTGTTCAAAGAAAACAATAATTAATGCACACAACCACCATGGCCTGTATGCACGCTCACAGCGGAAGATCCCATTTCTGAACCAAAACCATGTTCAAGCGCGTTTAAAGTTTGCTAAACAACATTTAGACAAGAATACAGTGGCATGACAAGAATCAGCATAACTAATTATATTGCAAGTCAAATTTTTGTATGATTGTCTATAAAATGATGGTAGTGTCACATTCGAAGCAGTTGTGGATGGTGAGATATGGAGCCTGAAAGTTAAAAGTTCAAAACATTGTTACTAGTGTTGAGTGAGTATGTTCTATTAACCCTTTCGCCGAGTATGCTCGGGCCGAGCTCCGAGTATTTACAGCTGCTCGGTGATATGGTTGAATCGCTCCAGTGTGCATGATTTGCAACTGTTTGACAGCTTTATTACATGGGAGAAATGTGTAAGAAATAGACATTCCTGACATGTGATAAAGCTGTCAAACAGTTGCAAATCATGCACACGGGAGCGATTCAACCATATCACCGAGCAGCTGTAAAGACTCGGAGCTCGGCCCGAGCATACTTGGACCAGAACATACTCGCTCAACACTAATTGTTACGCTTTTACAGTGTACTGTATAATATATAATTTCCCCCACAGTACCCCACATAGTATGATATTCACCATAGCATCCCTATATACAGTATGATGTCCACCACAGCCTTCTATGTTATATTGTAACCACAGCCACCTATACAGTACGGTCACCACAGCCCTCAGTATAATGTCCTCCATAGCGCAATATACAGTATTGTCACCATAACCCCCGATATAAGGTCCCCAACAGCTCCCAATACAGTAGAGTCACCACACACCCCAGTATAATGTCCCCCACAGCTCCCTATAGAGTATGATATCTCCACAGGCCCCAATATAACATCTCCCACAGATCTCTATATAATATGATGTCCCCACAGCCCGGGTATAATGTCCCACACAGACCCCCATATGATATGTCCCCACGGCCCCCAGAATAATGTCCCACACAGACCCCCATATGATATGAAGTCACCACAGCCGCCAGTATAATATCCCCCACAGATCCCCATATGATATGATGTCCCCACAGCCCCCAGTATAATGTCCCCCACGGACCACTAAATGATATGTCACCACAACTGACAGTATAATGTCCCACAAAGACCCCTATAGGATATGAAGTCAACGCAGCCCTCAGTAAAATGTCCCACACAGACCCCCATATCATATGATGTCACCACAGCCGCCAGTATAATGTCCCCCACAGACCCCCATATCATATGATGTCCCCCATAGCCCCCATTCAGTGGACAAATATAAGAAAAATAAAACAAAGCTTATACTCATCTAATCCCTAATCCAGGCTCCATGTTCACCGCGGCTGCTGTCTCCTCTACTATCTCATATAACAGTGGGTGCAGCGATGTCATTGCGCCGCTCGACGTCCCCTGCGTGTGCCATCTCCAAAAGGGTGCAGACCTGAAGTAGCCAGCGTCTTGTTGGAAGTTCCTAGAGGAGCAGGGAGCTTATCACAGCTCTTTTGCTTCTGTCCCGGGCGGTGATCACATGAATTGTATTTGCGAATACAATTGAGTGCAGCAAAGGAGCAATGGCTGGGGGGCAGGCAGAGAGGGGTGTCCTCACCCTGGCCGTCGGTGTGCTGAATGAATGCGGCCTGAGGAGGTTTCTGGGCAGCCACAGGCATTCAGCAATGTCAGTTTGTCTTTTTTTTCAACATGCACCCCCCTCGGGGAAGCAGCAGGTAGCGCCCTAGTCGGGTGGCTACCCTGCCTACCCGTTCTCTCGGCCCTGTGAGGAGATGCACACCTCTTAATAAATCAGGAGTGTCTGACAAATGGCATGTGGCCCCCACAAATCTTACTTCAGTCTGCGACTGCTTAAAGGGTTGTCCACTACTGTACAACCCCTTCATAATCACTTCAGTCCCATATAGGATAGAAATAATCGATATTCACCTAATTGTTATTCCTGCATAATATGAGCATTTTGGAAATATAAAAATTGGTTTAGGGGCCATCAATTATCAAAACATTTTGTGGTATGGTAAAAGGAATATGGATTTTTTGATTTGAGAATGTACCTATAGGAAACACCATGGGGAATCATATTTAAAAATGGCAAGAACAGAATCAAGGTTAAATTGGAGTATTGCTCTGCTCATATATATATATATGTTGTTTTATTTTAGAAAAGCTGCTGTTTCTGTGCAAGGTAGTATATTTATAATTTCAATATATTGTATAGGAAAGTGAATAGGAGTTTTAGCGTTTTGTGGTATAAACAAGATATATAGGTAAATCATACGTAGCTCTTGGATCCCCAGAGATCAGCAAGTTATCCTATAACTATGTATCATATATCCTGTATGGTATAAAATCGATTATTGCCTGTAATGCATCTCTGTTTTTATATGATAAGATTTATAAGATTGTGCTTAAGATTTCATAATAGGATTGGCATAAAATTTACTGAAACCCACATATTGTTATTAGAGGCATATTTAGAGAATGAAGTCAAAACAACCTGATACTAATAGGTACTTGTCTGCATGAAGGCCAAGTTATTCCTATGAAACTGTAATTACAACGCAAGCTCCAGGTAGGTACCACTCCTCCCTAGCAAATAACTGAATATATAGTTTGTGTAGAAGCCAAATAAATAATTAGAATAACAGCGGAGCACCATGATTATATAATTATTCTAGCATGAATACCACATGCATCACCACAAATTGACAGCAGTTTAACATTTTAGGCGTGTCTGCAAGATCATTACATGTGCTACCTGTTTCACTGCATTCTTCAGCTTCTTCTGAACAGATGTCATCCAGCCGGCATTAATGAGAGTCGTCATGTTCTCTTAGAGTAATTTTTCTTTATTATCATCAATCAGCACATAAGATGGTCACTATCATATCATAAAAATGTTGGGCATGTGATAGAGACATGAGAAGTTTGCGTTCTAAAAGTCCACAGATCACTTGAACTAAATGGGCACTGAGCTCCTAATTTCCGATTAGCTGAACTGAGCCCTTCATTTTTCACTAGTTGCACTGAGCCCCTAACTTCTGATTAGCTCTACTGAGCCCCTAACTTCTGATTAGCTCTACTGAGCCCCTAACCTCCAATTAGCTCTACTGAACCCCTAACTTCTGATTAGCTCCAATAAGCCCCTAACTCCCGATTAGTTCTACTGAGCCCCTAACTTCCGATTAGCTCCACTGAGCCCATAACTTCATATTAGCTCTACTGAACCCCTAACTTCTGATTAGCTCCACTGAGCCCCTAACTCCCGATTAGCTCTACTGAGGCCCTAACTTCCAATTAGCTCTACTGAGCCCCTAACTTCCGATTAGCTCTACTGAGCCCCTATCTTCCAATTCACTCTACTGAGCCCCTAACTTCTGATTAGCTCTACTGAACCCCTAACTTCTAATTAACTCTAGTGAACCCCTAACTTCTGATTACTTCCACTGAGCCCCTAACTTCTGATTAGCTCTACTGAACCCCAAACTTCTGATTACCTCTACTGAACCCCTAACTTCTGATTAGCTCTACTGAGTCCCTAACTTCTGATTATCTCTACTGAACCCTAACTTCTGATTAGCTACACTGAGCCGCTTACTTCTGATTAGCTCTACTGAGCCCCTAACTTCTGATTAGCTCTACTGAACCCCTAACTTCTGATTAGCTCTACTGAGCCCCTAACTTCTGATTAGCTCTACTGAGTCCCTAACTTCTGATTAGCTCCATTGAGCCCCTAACTTCATATTAGATCTACTGAGCCCCTAACTTCTGATTAGCTGCACTGAGCCCTTAAAGGAGTTGTCCACTACTAGGACAGCCCATTTTCACTCTGTGATGTTCTCCCCCATTAAAATAAAAACATCCATACTCACCTCCTGTGCTTCTGCCGTTCCAGTGGTGTCAGCACTCACATGAGCCCTGAGCCCAATCAGCGCTGATGTCACTGTCTACTTCTTGGAATGTATAAGTAATCAAGAGGAAGTGAGCTGCCAACTGCAGCTCCTACTCCTTCTTGATTACGTCTACGTCTGAAGACGGAGAAAGTGACATCAATGCTGATTGGGTGCAGGACTCACATGACATAACAACCTTACGGGAGCCCTGGGATTGCAAGTACCGCCACCGTTGGAACAGCACTGGCATGGGAGGTGAGTATAAATGTTTTTATTTTAATGGGGGCAAACAATCAGAGTGAGAATGGGTTGTCCTAGTAGTGGACAAACTCTTTAACTTTTCATTAGTTGATCTGAGCCCCTTACTTCCGATTAGCTACACTGAGCTGCTTACTTCAGATTAGCTACACTAAGCACCTTACTTACAATTATGCACTGAGCCCATAATTTCTGATTGGCAACATGAGCCCCTAACTTCCGATTAGCTACACTGAGCGCCTAATAGCTGGTTATCTGTACTGAGGCTCTAACTTCTGATTAGCTGCACTGAGCCCCTTACTTCTAATAAGCTGCACTGAGCCCCTTACGTTTGATTAGCTGCACTGAGCCCCTTACGTTTGATTAACTGCACTAAGCCCCTTACTTCTGATTAGCTACACTGAGCCCCTAATTTCTGGTGAGCTGCACTGAGCTCCTAATTGCTGGTTAGCTGCATGTAGCTCCTAACTTCTGATTAGCTACACTGAGCCCCTAACTTCTGGTTAGCTACACCGAACCCCTTACTTCTGGTTAGCTACACTGAGCTCCTTACTTCTGATTAGCTGCACTGAGCGCCTAACTTCCTATTAGCTTCACTGAGCCCCTAATTTCTGATTAGTTGCATCAGTGTGTCCCAAACTCCAGTTCTCACGGCCCCCCACACGTCATGTTCTCAGGTTTTCCTTAGTATTGCACTGGTGGTGGAAGTATCATCAAGGCATCAGGAATTCTCTCACCTGTGCAATACTATGGAAATTCTGAAAACATGACATGTTGAGGGTCGTGAAGACTGGAGTTTGGGAGACACTGAGCTACACTGAGCCCCTAACTTCTGATTAGCTGCACTGAGCCCCTAACTTTCCATGAGTTGAACTGAGCCCCTAGCTTCTGATTAGTTACAATAAGCCTCTAATTTCTAATTAGCTGCACTCAGCCCCTAACTTCCGATTAGCTGCATTGAGCCCTTAACTTCCGATTAGGTGCACTGAGCCCCTAACTTCTGATTAGCTCCACTGAGCCCCTAACTTCAGATTAGCTCCACTAAGCCCCTAACTTCCGATCAGTTGTATTGAGCCCCTAACTTCTGATTAGTTGATTGAGCCCCTAACTTCTGATTAGTTGCACTGAGCCCCTAACTTCTGATTAGTTGCACTGAGCCTCTAACTTCTGATTAGTTGCATTTAGCCCCTAACTTCCGATTAGTTGCATTGAGCCCCTAACTTCTAATTAGTTGATTGAGCCCCTAACTTCCGATAAGCTGCACTGAGCCGCTAACTTCTGATTAGCTGCACTGAGCCCCTAACTTCCGATTAGTTGCATTGAGCCCCTAACTTCCGATTAGCTGCACTGAGCACTGAATTGTCTAGTGTGAACAGTGTACCGCGATGGCTATGAATGGAGCAGTATCCCCAGACGGAAGGGAGAAGTGGTTAGATGTCCAGCTGGAAACGCTCTTCAGCAAAATAGAGTTTCCTGAAGAAATGCAGGAGCTGATAAAGAAGGCTGTGAAGGGAGCAGCAAATGAGACTGAAGCTATTGAACGATTAAAGTGCCTGTTAAAATCGCAGCAGCAGGCATTTGAGAAACGACAACAGGACTCGCAGCAGGCATTTGAGAAACAACAGCAGGTATTTGAGAAACGACAACAGGACGTGGTACGGGAAGGGCAGGAGCTGTTGGCCCTTTACAGACAGGTGGCAATGGACCGTTCCTTGAGTTCTCCTGTGGCGCCGGTACTATCACAGAGTGCCCAGGGAGGCAGTAAGATATGTTGTGAACTGGGTCCTAAGACTATTGCGTTTTTTTTTGTTAAAGTACCCCCTATAGGTGTGGTTGTCCAAAAGGGGCGGAGTCTCAAAAGAAGGTGGAGCATAGAAAACCAAAATTGGTTACTGGTTTTGAGTTGGTACTGCCTAAAAATGACAATTTGACCATTGATAACTGGGTAGCTCCAGTAGAAGGGGTTGACATCAAAGCGGGAGGTGACTTGTTGGTCCATAACACCATGGGAAGTGACACAGACTCCACAGCTGACGGTGACAGTACGAAAGTAGAAAGAGAGTTCGGTCAGGAGGAGCTAAACGAGGTGAGAAAGTCTCCCTCTCGTCGTCGAAGGCGCAAGGGCCACAAAAAAGTTGCTCCTGTAGCCTTTGCTGAAAGGGTAAATGAAGAAAATGCAATGCTGTGTGCCTTTATTCCAAGTGTGGATCCTCCTTCAAAAGCAGAGGAGATCAGGAAGGAAGAGGAGGTGACGTTGCCAGTAGCAACTTCGGTACAGTATCAGACAACAATGAAGATCAGGTGGAAGAGTTGGATGCAGTTCTGCAGATTCGTTACAAGCAGGATGATCTACTGAGACAGAAGGATCAGGAACCGACAGCCCTGAAAGAGGAGGTGGCCAACCGTGACCAAGAGCTGGAGCCTATCAGGCAGCAGTATCCGAGTGATGTGCAGCAACTAAGGAAAAACATGGAGAACGTGTGCCCGGACCACCTGAGCCTAGAGTCTGAACGGCAGAAAATAAATCAGGTTGTGAGGAACTGGCAGCAAGAACTGGAGGAAAGCAGCGAGGAAATCAACAAATGGAAGGAAATGCTCCAGAAAAATAAAGAGGAGGATTTTCAGTTGAAGCTTGACAAAGCGGAGTGTGAAGGTGAGTTGTGCGAGAGGAAAGATCATTTCTTCTCAGTTAGAGCTGTACCAAGTGAAGAAAGGCTCTGTGGATGCGGAAGAAGCAGAGGTCTCAAGAAAGGAAGTGCAGAGATTTCAGGAGCAGATTAAGCAGCTAATGCAGGAGAAGCAAAGGCTGGATGAGTTTCTACACCAGAGGGATAGGGAGCTATCTGCCTTAAAAGGGGCGCTGCAGGATGAAGTTTTGGACGTGAACAACTGCGCGAACAGTTCAACCGAGAGTTGTGTGAATCCAAGAAGGAGTATGGTGAACTCATGAGGGAGCTGCAGCAATTCCAGGACCAAGTAAAGCCTCTAATGCAGGAGAAGGAGCGGCTGGAGGACTCTCTGTACCAGCGAGACAGGGAGCTATCCGCCCTGAAAGAGGCATTAAAAGATGAAGTGTCTGGTCACGACCGTGAGGCAGAAAAGATGCGTGAAAAATTCAATAGGGAACTGCAACAAACCAAGAGAGACTATGAGGATCTCCGCAAGGTTAAGGAAAAACTAGAGGATGATAAGTCTGATGCAGAACACATGCGCCAAGTGATTGAGAAAACTCTGCAGGACACCCGTGATGAAAATGATGATCTCCGCAGAAAGACCCTAGGACTGGATGCTCAGGTGAAGGAGCTGAAGACGTTCGGTGTTGATCTCCAGAGGGCAGCGACGTGCCTTATGGATAGAATTGGAAGACAAAAAGGGGTAGGTGGAAAAGCGCAGTACAGCCTGTATGGAGATATGTTATACACGCAGATATAGTGGTCTGCTCACCTGAGTTGGTTGTGCAGACCGCACAACCCGGGTAAAACAGCTACTGGCACTGATAGCGCTGCCACGATGCCTTCAGCGTCTCCTCTGGGTTAGCAGACGGAGCATCCAGTCACGTGGCTCCTAGAGCGGATCACGTGGGTGGTGACATCATCGCAGGTCCTGCAGCTGGAGGTGTAACCAGATCTCCGCAGCCCCGAGCCACAGGAGGCCTTGTTCACTGGTTGGTACTTTGCCAGGCGACCTTTGAGCTCAACAACTTCTTCCTCTAGCTCAGCTACTCGCCTCTCAGCAACCCATCTCTGAAGCTCTTCCTGCTTCAACTGCTCCTTTATCAGCAGAATTCTCTCAGACCTCTCTGTCTCCAATGCGCACTCTCGGCTCTCGACAGCCTGTCTCTCAAGCTTCTTTTGCTTCAAATGGGCTTGTAACGTCTCCTTCAGCTCCTTGATCTTGGCTCTTACATCCACCGAATCATCCAAGCTCGCATTATTCAAGGAGGCATTTGCTTCATACCTCCCTTCTCCGATAGACTCCTCCATCTTTTTCCGCTCAGCTTCCATCCTGCCAATTGTATGCATAAAGTGCAAAATGAAGTGGTCAGTGGGGCGCCAGAAACTGGATAAGGCGCTCAAGTAGGATATAAACAAACCTCTTTATTGAAGTTATAATGCCCACAACGCGTTTCTGCAGCGATCTGCTGCCTTCATCAGGTGCAGTTATGGGGAAATGACAGAAACAGCCACTTTTATACATAAAACAGAGGAACTAAATGGGAGGTACCAAGTGAAACTTGGTACTTAACCCCTTAGTCACCATTCACAAAAAACAATTGCAATTTTATGACAAAGAGAACTTAAAAAGGCATTGTGGGCCAATAACAACACATTATAAACTTACTGTGAAGATGTAAGATGTAGATATTAGCGGCAATACTTTAAAAAATACATACATATAAAATGCATATATAAATGAAAGTAAATGAACACATTACATAAAAATTAATGAGGCATATCCATGAAGATCTGCACCTCCACCAGTTCTTTATCTCAAAAATATTAATAATTCATCTACATACACTATCAATCGCTAAATTCAATCCTTCCGGATATAATGTACTCAATTTAAAAATCCAAAAATTCTCTTTCTTCATAAGATAATTAAGCCGATTTATTGCATTATCAGGGACTTGCTCTAAAATCGTGAGTCTCAAGCTACTGGGATCTTTCTGGTGGGCAGTCAGAAAGTGCTTGGAAACACTATGCTGCACATACCCATTTTTAATATTAGAGCAATGTTTATTAAGGCGGGTCTGCATTCTTTGTATGTTCCGGCCCACATATTGCAAACCACATCCACATTGCAACAAGTAGACCACATAGTCAGAATGACAGTCCATTTTACAGGTGATGGGGAATTGTTCACCAGTGGTTTGCGAGGAGAAGGATACTGCCCCATGGTTAATGGTACTACAGCATAAACAGCCAGGAGATCTGCAAGCAAAACAACCTACTCCTTCTTGTCTTTGTCTGCCAGATCTCCGTACTGAAACTGCAGATTTCAATTTCATATTACTGGGCGATATAAAGGACCGTAAATTCCAATTCTTCCTATACACAATCCTGGGTTTACATGGCAAATGCTTGGACAAAACCGGATCCCCCAATAGGATGCACCAGTAACGATTTAATAATTTCTGTAGGTACATTCTAGATTT
Organism: Phyllobates terribilis; assembly: GCF_046119375.1. Lineage (NCBI taxonomy): Eukaryota > Metazoa > Chordata > Amphibia > Anura > Dendrobatidae > Phyllobates > Phyllobates terribilis. The sequence continues at coordinate 645,856,393 of NW_027362762.1, forward strand.
ATTAAAAGTAGTCACTAAACTCCAATCTTTATATCCTATATTCGCATGCTCACATTTAGGGCCAGAAATTCAAGCCAAACATAATTCCTGACTAAGCGGCTTAATTCTTTTATGTGCATCTCTAATCAATTTCTTAGGATACCCCTTCCTCAAAAGTCTTTTTTCAAGGACATCAGCCTCCTTTTCAAAATCTTCATCCTGCGTACAATTTTTCCGTGTACGCCAATACTGGCCATACGGAATGTTCTTAATCCACCTTGCAAGATTGCCACTGTCGAATCTAAGGTAGCTATTTACATCCACGGTTTTGAAGTGGGTGGATATGAGAACCCTCCCCAAATTATCCAGTTTCAAAACTAAGTCAAGAAACTGTATAGAGTCGCTTGACATGGATACAGTGAACTTAAGACCCCATGGGTTACTACCCAAAACTTCAAAGAAATCCTGGGCTGATTTTTCCATCCCTTCCCAGATAAAGAGCTGATCATCGATGTACCGATGATATAATCGTATACGGCCTTGGGTTAGAGGAGAAGATGTGATGAACAAGGATTCAAAGCTTCCCATGAATATATTCGCGTAGCTGGGAGCTACCCTCGTCCCCATTGCACAGCCCTTTATTTGCTTATAGAAACTATCCTCGAATGAGAATACATTATTATTTAATATAAATCCTATTGACTTCAAAATGAACTCTTTTTGAAAAAGGGGGATACCATCATCTTCCATTAAGTAATGACGCACCGCTTCTATACCTAGTTCGTGGGAAATGTTACTGTAAAGAGCTGCAACGTCTGCTGTAATGAGAATACAGTTTTTCACAGACGGCAAATTCCTAACTGTGGCAATCAAAGTTGAGGAATCTTTGAGATAAGACCCCAATTCACATACATATTTCTGAAGGAACAAGTCGATGAAGTGTGATAGATTGGACGTAATGAAATTTATCCTGGATATGATGGGACGCCCGGGCGGGTTACAGGGATCCTTGTGTAATTTGGGCAAAAAAATAAAAAATAGGGGTCCGGTAACTTGAGATATCTAAAAATCTCTTTTCATTCTTATTCAGAATGCCCTTTTCATAGCCTTCCTTAATCAAATAATTATAATTAATAAAGATGGAAATGGAGGGATCAATATCCAATTTATGGCAGTATTGATCATCACTAAGTATCCTGAGACCCTCACATAAGTACCAAGACCTGTCCATAATCACGACACCTCCTCCTTTATCGGCACTTTTTATTATAATGTTATTATTGTTCTTCAAGGACTGCATCGCTTCCCTTTCACTTTTCATCAAATTGTCCGATTTTTTTACACCGCTCAATCGAGCGTAGATCTGAGGACCAATTGTTGAAAAGATTCTATATGCGCACCCTTATGGTGCATTGGGTAAAACTTATTAGAGCCTCCCCTAACCGCCATATGCTTATATTGATCAGTCGGGATGGTTACCTCATCAGATGGATTAGAAAAAACTGCAGGAGCATTGGGAGCTGGCAATTTATTACCACGTTCCTCTATCAAAAAATGTCGCTTAATGGTCAATTTACGAAAAAATTCGGTCAGATCTAGGAAAAGATCGAAACTGTTTAATTCAGCATCTGGACAAAAAGATAATCCTTTAGCTAATAAGGAGATTTCACCTTCTGTGAGCATGTAACCTGAAAGGTTAAATATACCACGCGATCTTAAATCACTAATCTCCGAAATTTGTGAGCTGGATGCTGCCTCTCCTATACCTTTGTTTTCTTGGTAGCTAGAGATTCCGAGGTGACGGCCATTACCTGTGGTCCCTCTACCTCCTCTACATCCACGTGCCCTCTTTTTCTTTTTGGGTGGCGCCCTGGTGCCACTTGAAAAAACTGAGTAATTTTTTAATCTTTCATTGTTATTGGTAGCTTCAATGGGCCAAGCGATGGTGTGGATCCCATTGCTATATTAGCCGTGTCTAACATGGGCGCAGTTAGAACCAGGGCAGAATTTTTTACCTCCAATAATGGCGAGTCCATGGTGCATGTGGTGTCTATAATGGGCTCAACCAAATTAGTATTGCTATCTCCTGATTCAAATAATTCCTGACTACTATCTGGTCCTATTACCCTATTAAAGTCTTGCGAAGTCGGGTGGATTGTGTGACATAAAGAAGCATCTACAACAATCTGAACAATTCCCCATCACCTGTAAAATGGACTGTCATTCTGACTATGTGGTCTACTTGTTGCAATGTGGATGTGGTTTGCAATATGTGGGCCGGACCATACAAAGAATGCAGGCCCGCCTTAATAAACATTGCTCTAATATTAAAAATGGGTATGTGCAGCATAGTGTTTCCAAGCACTTTCTGACTGCCCACCAGAAAGATCCCAGTAGCTTGAGACTCACGATTTTAGAGCAAGTCCCTGATAATGCAATAAATCGGCTTAATTATCTTATGAAGAAAGAGAATTTTTGGATTTTTAAATTGGGTACATTATATCCGGAAGGATTGAATTTAGCGATTGATAGTGTATGTAGATGAATTATTAATATTTTTGAGATAAAGAACTGGTGGAGGTGCAGATCTTCATGGATATGCCTCATTAATTTTTATGTAATGTGTTCATTTACTTTCATTTATATATGCATTTTATATGTATGTATTTTTAAAGCATTGCCGCTAATATCTACATCTTACATCTTCACAGTAAGTTTATAATGTGTGGTTATTGGCCTGCAATGCCTTTTTAAGTTCTCTTTGTCATAAAATTGCAATTGTTTTTTGTGAATGGTGACTAAGGGGTTAAGTACCAATTAGTTCCTCTGTTTTATGTATAAAAGTGGCTGTTTCTGTCATTTCCCCATAACTCCACCTGATGAAGGCAGCAGATCGCTGCAGAAACGCATTGTGGGCATTATAACTTCAATAAAGAGGTTTGTTTATATCCTACTTGAGCGCCTTATCCAGTTTCTGGCGCCCCACTGACCACTTCATTTTGCACATTATGGATACAATTGGCAGGATGGAAGCTGAGCGGAAAAAGATGGAGGAGTCTATCGGAGAAGGGAGGTATGAAGCAAATGCCTCCTCGAATAATGCGAGCTTGGATGATTCGGTGGATGTAAGAGCCGAGATCAAGGAGCTGAAGGAGACGTTACAAGCCCATTTGAAGCAAAAGAAGCTTGAGAGACAGGCTGTCGAGAGCCGAGAGTGCGCATTGGAGACAGAGAGGTCTGAGAGAATTCTGCTGATAAAGGAGCAGTTGAAGCAGGAAGAGCTTCAGAGATGGGTTGCTGAGAGCGAGTAGCTGAGCTAGAGAAAGAAGTTGTCGAGCTCAAAGGTCGCCTGGCAAAGTACCAATCAGTGAACAAGGCCTCCTTGGAGAAGGAGAAGGGCAAACAAATTGCGCTTAATCCTTTAAACCATGAGAAGGTGGACCTGAGGAGGGCTGAGAGAGTGTTAAAAGAAGATAAGTATGGAATGGAAGTTGTCAAGACGAGATTTCTTGAGTTCAAAGCTGTGAGGCAGCTCAGGGGAAGCATACAGGATGAAGAAGCTGAAAGTTAGTTGTCCCTGAAATCTGAGCCGGATGATCGTCTGGAAACCACTGGTGAGACAGAAACGTCTCGGTACAAGTGCCTCATGTACCCAAAGATTTGAGAGAAGAATGCACCTGAGAGTCAGTGCATGAAGAGTTTAAGAAGGCCATGGGAGCCTGTAAGGTGTACTCGACCTCAGAAGCTAAACAGCTGGTGGTCCTGTCCACAACCGAAGTCACAGTGAAGAGGGTGGCTATCCTAAGTGACATGCACTGGCGATGTGTTCGCACGAAGCGGTTTGTCCAGTTGAAGACGGAACAAGCCATTAGACAACTGGAGCTTATGAGAAAAGCTCAAAGTCTGCGGGAAGATGTCATCCGGGTGTCTCATGTGACGGGCCCCCTGGGCCGTGGGGTACTCGGCAGCCGGGCCTCTGGTTGCTGGGGGATATCACGGTAGCTGGCCCGGTCCGTGACCCAGGGCGGTCAGTAAAAGGGGGATATATTTATATGGGATTTAAAGTTTTCGTGGCGCCACCTGTGGATTGCGGCTAAAGGGTGCCACCGCTGCGGAGCAGTCCTCTGGAGCTGGTGTTACGGCAGCAGGGATGGTGTGGCTTTCCACAGGTAGAGCTGGCTCCAGGGCAGTGTAGAAGTTGCTAGTTGCGCTGGGCGTTGTAGTGCAGGGAGGGAAAGATGGCGCAGATGAAAGAAGGTACGGAGGCAGTACGGTCCAGTCCTCCGAGTTTTTACTCACAGTTCTTATGACAGTTCCACTGGTGCACTGTTCTGTTGTTTGCCTCCCACGTCGCGCTGCGTTCACCAGGCAGGGGTTCAGCACTTCCTCAGGCAGATCAGGAGTACCTGGCAGAACCCCACTTTCTCGTGTTCCTAGCTAGACCGTCTTCACGCTGGGTCTTTCTCCCTCCTGCCCTGCGCTTCCCACTCTCAATCCCGCTCGGGTGCTTTGAAGTCCCCCCTGTCTCGTCAGAGTTCCCGGACCTGCTTGATCCTCACGGGGATTAGAATGAGGCTTCGGCAACTGGCTATAGAAGCCAGAAGTCTCCGGTTTTCCCAGCCGAGACGTGGTGTAACACGGCTGGACCAGGGGCCGGTCCCCTTCTTGCGGCCTACGATCCCTCTGTCTTCTGACAGATGCGGGGCATACGGGTACCCCCTTGGATCCCTTCTTAGAACGGAGCCTACTCCTCTGCTCCCCACCTGGGCCTCTAGGCCTGGGCCCTACTTGTGGAGCAGAGCTCCTAAAGAGACTCTGCTCCCTGTCTGACTGACACTCTCTTCTCAACTACACAACTGCCACCCTAAGATGGCTTCCCCTTATATACCTACTACTATGGTGCTCCCCTAAACTACTTCCTCCACCCACACCCACTACTGGTTCCCCCTACCTCTGGGTTCCCCCCACTCCAGCCAGGGTCACGGCTCAGCAGCTGCGCTCATGCATGTTGCCCCTCCAGCCGGCCTGGAGCAGTGTAGTGTTGGATGCAGGTGTTGGGGTTCCAGACAGCACTCCCTCCTTACCTGAGAGAAGGAGACACCACACCTCTGGCTGAACCCTCAGGGGCGCCACACATGCTCTGGTAAGAAAGCTCATTGGGAGAAATGGCCGAACCATGCAAATGATGGTAAAGAAGTCTGGTGTGATAAAAATAAACAGTCCACGTGATCATCAGGACTGGATACCGGATGAAGACGGCATGGTGTCATTCTCTGCTGTAGGCACAGAAGAAAATCTTGCATATATACAAATGCTGATGGAGTACCGAGTGACCTACCTGTGAGAGGTAGAACAGTTGATTCTCGCCAGACTGCGAATAGAAAGACAGCGTCGCCTGAGCAGCAGAAGATGGCAGCCATCTATAAATTGTGAGGCCAGACAGAGAAAGGGGCCCCTAAATATTAGAACAGCTACAGCAAAAGTTAGAGACCTTTCAGGATGTCCTGAGGGTAGTGGGCGTGGGTTTAGAGGTAGTGAGACCTCCACTAACTCAGGTCTGAAAGGCCCATGCAAACGTCCCAATAGAGTACGAGACAGTACGGAGTCGGACCGGACCTTATATACAAGCGCAAGTGAGTCGCACTGCTGTATTAACCGCTGGGAGCGGGGGAGGTCTGACAAGGTTACGACTAGGAAATGTGACTTGACGAAGTTGGAGACAATGACGAAATGGTAGGTCCCTAAGGAATGGGCTAATGTTGATGACTAAGGGGCTGAGCAGCGCAAATGTCAAGTACATGGTCTCTGTATGAACTATGGGTTATAATGTGATTGTGTATATTATGTGTTCAACCCCACAAGTTTGAACAGGGGGGGGGGATATGTAATGCAGCGGCTTGCTGCATTGCCAAAATGTCAGAGAGGGGTGTGTTCTGGCTGACCATGTACCTCCCCTTCAGGTGACTGACCACATGACTGTGAAATCATCACAGGTCCTGTGCGCACAGAAGGATATATAAATCCTGATGGTTTTTGAAATGGTGGAGAAGCCTGGTCCCTGTGTCTGGGACACCATTAGCCTGGAGAGGGAAGAGGCCTGGTCCCTGTGTCTGGAACACCATTAGCCTTGAGAGGCAAGAGGCCTGATCCCTGTGTCTAGGACACCAGTAGCCTTGGAAGGCAAGAGGCCTGATCCCTGTGTCGGGGACACCGTTGGCCCTGGAAGGCACGTGGCCTAGAGACCACATCTCGGGAGCCTTAATCCACAGCTGTGGCAGAACAGAGCTGAAAGAAGCAGCTAAGACCCGGCAAAGGTAAATCGGTGCATTAAATGAATATTGATGTTGTACCTTGCTGAAGTCTGTATCTGAAGCCAAGCGAGCATAGCTGCCACTGAAAAGGCTCTAGGATATTACATGTGTAACATTCCTGCTAGCCACTAAGATGGACTATGTTATAAGCAGTTTATGATGTGTAATAAACTGCTGGACTTCATATTACCGGAAAACGTTGCATGTGTGCTTTGATTGCCCCGGTGAAGTGAGTGCCCCTCAACATGATCATTATCGCTACCTTACAGCCCCTAACTTCTGATTAGTTGCATTGAGCCCCTAACTTCTGATTAGTTGAGTTGAACCCCTAACTTCTGATTAGTTGATTGAGCCCCTAACTTCCGATTAGTTGCACTGAGCTCCTAACTTCCAATTAGTTGCACTGAGCTCCTAACTTCCAATTAGTTGCACTCAGCTCCTAACTTCCGATTAGTTGCATTGAGCCCCTAACTTCCAATTAGTTGCACTGAGCTCCTAACTTCCAATTAGTTGCACTAAGCCCCTAACTTCTGATTAGTTGCACTGAACTCCTAACTTCCGATTAGTTGCATTGAGCTCAAAACTTCCAATTAGTTGCATTGAGCCCTTAACTTCTGATTAGTTGCATTGAGCCCCTAACTTCCGATTAACTGCATTGAGCCCCTAACTTCCGATTAGCTGCATTGAGCCCCTAACTTCCGATTAGTTGCACTAAGCCCCTAACTTCCGATTAGTTGCACTGAACTCCTAACTTCCAATTAGTTGCATTGAGCTCAAAACTTCCAATTAGTTGCATTGAGCCCTTAACTTCTGATTAGCTGCACTGAGCCCCTAACTTCTGATTCGTTGCATTGAGCCCCTAACTTCCGATTAGCTGCATTGAGCCCCTAACTTCCGATTAGTTGCACTGAGCCCCCAACTTCCGATTAGTTGCACTGAGCCCCCAACTTCCGATTAGTTGCACTGAGCTCCTAACTTCCGATTAGTTGCACTGAGCTCCTAACTTCCGATTAGTTGCACTGAGCTCCTAACTTCTGATTTGTTGCATTGAGCCCCTAACTTCCGATTAGCTGCACTGAGCTCCTAATTTCCGATAAGCTGATTTGAGCCCCTAACTTCTGATTAATTGCATTGAGCCCCTAACTTCTGATTAGGTGCATTGAGCCCCTAACTTCTGATTAGTTGCACTGAGCTCCTAATTTCCGATAAGCTGATTTGAGCCCCTAACTTCCAATTAGTTGCACTAAGCCCCTAACTTCCGATTAGTTGCATTGAGCCCCTAACTTCCTATTAGGTGCATTAAGCCCCTAACTTCTGATCAGTTGCACTGGGCACTTAACTTCCGATTAGTTGCACTGAACTCCTAACTTCCGATTAGTTGCACTGAGCTCCTAACTTCTGATTTGTTGCATTGAGCCCTTAACTTCCGATTAGCTGCACTGAGCTCCTAATTTTCGATAAATTGCATTGAGCCCCTAACTTCTGATTAGTTGCACTGAGCTCCTAATTTCCGATAAGCTGATTTGAGCCCCTAACTTCTGATTAATTGCATTGAGCCTCTAGCTTCCGATTAGTTGCATTGAGCCCCTAACTTCCGATTAGTTGCAATGAGCCCCTAACTTCCAATTAGTTGATTGAGCCTCTAACTTCCGATTAATTGCATTGAGCCCCTAACTTCCGATTAGTTGCATTGAGCCCCTAACTTCTGATTAGTTGCAATGAGCCCCTAACTTCCAATTAGTTGATTGAGCCTCTAACTTCCGATTAATTGCATTGAGCCCCTAACTTCCGATTAGTTGCATTGAGCCCCTAACTTTTGATTAGTTGCATTGAGCCCCTAACTTCCTATTAGCTGCACTTAGCTCCTAATTTCCGATAAATTGCATTGAGCCCCTAACTTCTGATTAGTTGCACTGAGCTCCTAATTTCCGATAAGCTGATTTGAGCCCCTAACTTCCAATTAGTTGCACTGAGCTCCTAACTTCCGATTAGTTGCATTGAGCCCCTAACTTCCAATTAGTTGCACTGAGCCCCTAACTTCCGATTAGTTGCATTGAGCCCCTAACTTCTGATCAGTTGCACTGGGCACTTAACTTCCGATTAGTTGCACTGAGCTCCTAACTTCCAATTAGTTGCACTGAGCTCCTAACTTCCGATTAGTTGCATTGAGCCCCTAACTTCCGATTAGCTGCACTGAGCTCCTAATTTCCGATAAATTGCATTGAGCCCCTAACTTCTGATTAGTTGCACTGAGCTCCTAATTTCCGATAAGCTGATTTGAGCCCCTAACATCTGATTAATTGCATTGAGCCCCTAGCTTCCGATTAGTTGCATTGAGCCCCTAACTTCCGATTAGTTGCATTGAGCCCTTAACTTCTGATTAGTTGCATTGAGCCCCTAACTTCCGATTAACTGCATTGAGCCCCTAACTTCCGATTAGCTGCATTGAGCCCCTAACTTCCAATTAGTTGCACTAAGCCCCTAACTTCCGATTAGTTGCACTGAACTCCTAACTTCCAATTAGTTGCATTGAGCTCAAAACTTCCAATTAGTTGCATTGAGCCCTTAACTTCTGATTAGCTGCACTGAGCCCCTAACTTCTGATTAGTTGCATTGAGCCCCTAACTTCCGATTAGCTGCATTGAGCCCCTAACTTCCGATTAGTTGCACTGAGCCCCAACTTCCGATTAGTTGCACTGAGCCCCCAACTTCCGATTAGTTGCACTGAGCTCCTAACTTCCGATTAGTTGCACTGAGCTCCTAACTTCCGATTAGTTGCACTGAGCTCCTAACTTCTGATTTGTTGCATTGAGCCCCTAACTTCCGATTAGCTGCACTGAGCTCCTAATTTCCGATAAGCTGATTTGAGCCCCTAACTTCTGATTAATTGCATTGAGCCCCTAACTTCTGATTAGTTGCATTGAGCCCCTAACTTCTGATTAGTTGCACTGAGCTCCTAATTTCCGATAAGCTGATTTGAGCCCCTAACTTCCAATTAGTTGCACTAAGCCCCTAACTTCCGATTAGTTGCATTGAGCCCCTAACTTCCTATTAGGTGCATTAAGCCCCTAACTTCTGATCAGTTGCACTGGGCACTTAACTTCCGATTAGTTGCACTGAACTCCTAACTTCCAATTAGTTGCATTGAGCTCAAAACTTCCAATTAGTTGCATTGAGCCCTTAACTTCTGATTAGCTGCACTGAGCCCCTAACTTCAGATTAGTTGCATTGAGCCCCTAACTTCCGATTAGCTGCATTGAGCCCCTAACTTCCGATTAGCTGCATTGAGCCCCTAACTTCCGATTAGCTGCATTGAGCCCCTAACTTCCGATTAGTTGCACTGAGCCCCCAACTTCCGATTAGTTGCACTGAGCTCCTAACTTCCGATTAGTTGCACTGAGCTCCTAACTTCTGATTTGTTGCATTGAGCCCTTAACTTCCGATTAGCTGCACTGAGCTCCTAATTTTCAATAAATTGCATTGAGCCCCTAACTTCTGATTAGTTGCACTGCGCTCCTAATTTCCGATAAGCTGATTTGAGCCCCTAACTTCTGATTAATTGCATTGAGCCTCTAGCTTCCGATTAGTTGCATTGAGCCCCTAACTTCCGATTAGTTGCAATGAGCCCCTAATTTCCAATTAGTTGATTGAGCCTCTAACTTCCGATTAATTGCATTGAGCCCCTAACTTCCGATTAGTTGCATTGAGCCCCTAACTTCTGATTAGTTGCATTGAGCCCCTAACTTCCGATTAGCTGCACTGAGCTCCTAATTTCCGATAAATTGCATTGAGCCCCTAACTTCTGATTAGTTGCACTGAGCTCCTAATTTCCGATAAGCTGATTTGAGCCCCTAACTTCCAATTAGTTGCACTGAGCTCCTAACTTCCGATTAGTTGCACTGAGCTCCTAACTTCTGATTTGTTGCATTGAGCCCTTAACTTCCGATTAGCTGCACTGAGCTCCTAATTTTCGATAAATTGCATTGAGCCCCTAACTTCTGATTAGTTGCACTGAGCTCCTAATTTCCGATAAGCTGATTTGAGCCCCTAACTTCTGATTAATTGCATTGAGCCTCTAGCTTCCGATTAGTTGCATTGAGCCCCTAACTTCCGATTAGTTGCAATGAGCCCCTAACTTCCAATTAGTTGATTGAGCCTCTAACTTCCGATTAATTGCATTGAGCCCCTAACTTCCGATTAGTTGCATTGAGCCCCTAACTTCTGATTAGTTGCAATGAGCCCCTAACTTCCAATTAGTTGATTGAGCCTCTAACTTCCGATTAATTGCATTGAGCCCCTAACTTCCGATTAGTTGCATTGAGCCCCTAACTTCTGATTAGTTGCATTGAGCCCCTAACTTCCGATTAGCTGCACTGAGCTCCTAATTTCCGATAAATTGCATTGAGCCCCTAACTTCTGATTAGTTGCACTGAGCTCCTAATTTCCGATAAGCTGATTTGAGCCCCTAACTTCCAATTAGTTGCACTGAGCTCCTAACTTCCGATTAGTTGCATTGAGCCCCTAACTTCCAATTAGTTGCACTGAGCTCCTAACTTCCAATTAGTTGCACTAAGCCCCTAACTTCCGATTAGTTGCATTGAGCCCCTAACTTCTGATCAGTTGCACTGGGCACTTAACTTCCGATTAGTTGCACTGAGCTCCTAATTTCCAATTAGTTGCACTGAGCTCCTAACTTCCGATTAGTTGCATTGAGCCCCTAACTTTCGATTAGCTGCACTGAGCTCCTAATTTCCGATAAATTGCATTGAGCCCCTAACTTCTGATTAGTTGCACTGAGCTCCTAATTTCCGATAAGCTGATTTGAGCCCCTAACATCTGATTAATTGCATTGAGCCCCTAGGTTCCGATTAGTTGCATTGAGCCCCTAACTTCCGATTAGCTGCAATGAGCCCCTAACTTCCAATTAGTTGATTGAGCCTCTAATTTCCGATTAATTGCATTGAGCCCCTCACTTCCGATTAGTTGCATTGAGCCCCTAACTTCTGATTAGTTGCATTGAGCCCCTAACTTCTGATTAGTTGCACTGAGCTCCTAATTTCCGATAAGCTGATTTGAGCCCCTAACTTCTGATTAATTGCATTGAGCCCCTAACTTCTGATTAGTTGCATTGAGCCCCTAACTTCTGATTAGTTGCATTGAGCCCCTAACTTCTGATTAATTGCATTGAGCCCCTAGCTTCCGATTAGTTGCATTGAGCCCCTAACTTCCGATTAGTTGCATTAAGCCCCTAACTTCTGATTAGTTGCATTGAGCCCCTAACTTCTGATTAGTTGCATTGAGCCCCTAACTTCTGATTAGTTTCATTGAGCCCCTAACTTCTGATTAGTTTCATTGAGCCCCTAACTTCCAATTAGTTGCATTAGTTGATATTATTAAACATTTTTTATTTTTTTTTTATTTTTAGTCCCCTAGGGAACTTGAACCTGAGAGCATTTGATCACTTATGCTATATACTACAATACTGTAGTATTGTAGTAAATAGTGAAATCACGGCTATGAATCCTGTGGCTGACCCTCATATAAGGACTAACATGGCAGTATGGGAGCCTCATGCAGGCCTCCAGGAGCCTTGGTAACCCATTGGTTCCCCATGATCACCAAAGTGACCAAAAATGCCCAATTGTTTATTACGCAAGTAATGTAGCAAGCAACATCTAAGGGTTCTAAACTGTTTTTTAATTTTATTAGCTATGAACAGTCTTCTCAGCTTTGTGAGAAAAGTCTTTGGAGATGGATGGTCCTGTAGAAAGAATTAGCAGCTAAACGAAATATACCAAGCACCTACTAGGCCAATTCATAAACCTAAAAAAACCTTCAAAGCTTACAGCCCACATAAGAAGCAGAAGAGCATCATCTAGTGGTTATGATTGGAAATACAGGAGGTTTAGAAGTTACATAGTAGTTTCATCAAGTTTGTTTTTAAAGTGATTTTCAATCTTCACATTTTTTTTCACCATCAGCTTCCATTATGTAAAAATAATAAAATCAGATGTATTCATCTTCCCCAAATCCAGCGCTGGCGCTCTGCCACTGCTATTCCCAGTGTCGGACTGGAGAACACGGGGCCCACCAGAGAACATCATTCTTAGGGCCCACCATCCATTTACTTTAGAAATAAGACAGGTACATCAAGATAAAGCCTATGAGACAGAATATCAGAGAGTTCTTTTATTTTTCTTATCATTATTTGGAATACATTGGATTTAATGGACTACGTTGGACTAACATGGGATCTAGTTGGTTAATACAATAATCAAAGGGGGATGTGTAGGGTAGTGGCTTTGTTTTTTTCTTAATAAAGTATTTTATTTTATTTTTGTAACACTTTATTGTAGAATTAGTAATTGAGGTATCTGATAGACACCTTTAAATTATCATCGCTGGGGCTTAGTGTGAGACAGTGTTGTTTTTTTTGCCTCAAAAGTTGAAACCCCTTTACTATTAATTCACTGCCTAATGCATCAGGGGAATTGGGAAGGAGTTGGCTACCCCCAGAAACAGACCACCCAATGTGATATTTTGTGCTTGGGGCGGCTATTATTTTTAGATTAGGAAGTAACCAGCATCTAAGGACCTTCCCATCCCAATTGGATCAGTTTGGTGTTGGTCGGTTATAAAAATGTGTGGATCCATATAAAAAATGATTAAATAAATAAATTAGGTTGTTTCACATGTCAACATTTTATCCTGTGTTAGCTTGAAAACGTAACCAGGAGCTCAAGAAGACAACAATTACCTGTTTCTATTCAAAAGAAATAGAAATAAATGGCCCCAGTATAACAGATACAGACTGCTCAATGCTGCACAAATGAAGAGTTAGAAAACAAAACTAACAATGGCTCCTCTCATTCTACATAAAAAACAAGGTAAAAATGACAGCAGCAAACTGATACTATCAGGATGGGAAGGCCCATGGATATTGGTCCCTTCACACCCTAAAAAAAACAGCCAGCAGTCACCCCAGATGTGGCCTGTCATGTTGAATGGTCCAATTCTGAGGGTAACTCTGCTCTTCTCAATACCCCTGTGTTTGCGTAGTCAAAGAGGTTATCCAGGATTTTTTTTTAACTATGAGGCTAAAAACTAACAGGCAGTTAGTTCCTAACTACCTTCCTTTTCTACCCGGTGCTGGCATAGAATGGTCACCGACTACTCCTGCTCCTGATACAGCTGCTTCACGTCAACAGAGCATTGGCAAGTCATGCCCGGTCAACAGAGCAGAGTGGAAGAGAAACCTCTGCTCTTGCAACATGACATCAGCAAAAAACATTGAATATCCAGCAGGAGAGGTCAGTGACAACTCTGTGCCAGCAGAGATCGACACCGGACACTAACTGATTGAGGACTCCATCCCCCACCACCCATAACACCCCTTACTGAATGAGGGCCCCCATACTCGCACTGATAGTTGTACATACATTATATATGAGTATAAGTGCTCACACACAGTGTACACAATAAACGCATACCCAATAAATAAACACACAGAAAACCTTACTTTTTAGCTGAGTTGCTGAGTGCAGGTAAAAAGGCTCCACTCAGTGAAGTGCAGCCTGCAGACCCCCTCCATCTCTCTGCCCTTACAGCAAAAAAAAAACATAAGTGTGTGTGTGAGGGGTAAAAAAGGGCAGAAGGAGGAGGTGTTAAGGTGGCACAGGAAGTAGTATTAACCCCTTCTCGATGTTTGTTGTAAGTTTATGTCATGGTCGGGAGCGGTTTTCCACAAAATGACGCAAATTTACGCCATGGCGATCATGTGGGCACAGGAGCAATGATTGCATTATCGCTGCCGGGAGTTCGGCTTAAATGAAAGCACCACCCCGGGTCATTTAACCCCATAAGTTAACGCAGCATTTAGAAAGCAGGGAAAGGGAGGGGGCTCCCTCTCCCTTCAGATCAGCGCCCCGTGACTTCATCACAGGGGCCTGGTCATTGCCTTGACAACCCGAGGTTGGCGAACTGTGGGTCAGCCAGCTACAGCAAGCCGGTTAGACCAAACTCAGATCATGGTCTAAGAAGCGTCTGTCAGTGCAGCTCCGACAGGTATAATGCATTGCAATGCTGGTACATAGCAATACATTATACTAGTGATCAGACTAATAAAAGTCCCATAGAGGGACTAAGTAAAAAGGTTAAAAAAAGTGGAAAAATATTTAAAAAAATCATAAAATAAATTAAAAAATATTAATCAGTTATGACCTAATATGTGATTTAGAAACAGAACTTTTAATAAATAGTCTATAATGGTGGAGAGTTAGAGAAAGTTCTCTTTCTTTATTAATCAAGCCATACCTGGTTAAGGGCCTCCTCCCATCCCCGATCTCCATCAATAAGGGCGCCAAACCTTTTTAGTGCTGCAATATAAGAGATTTCTTTCATTCTTCTTATTGTCATGTTTTTCTTGTGCTTTTACATTTTGCAAGTTTCCAGTTTGGTCTATGTTGGATTTGGTCTACATTGGATTGGATTGGATTGGATTGGATAAGTATATTTATGTAAAAAAAAACAACAACATATTTTTGGTATGGCTGAAAACGTCATCTTGTCCCGCAAAAAACAAGCCACCATACAGCTCCATCAGTGGAGAAATAAAAAAGTTATAGCTCTCAGAATAAAGCGATGCAAAAACAATTATTTTTTTTATAAAATAGTTGTTATTGTGTAAAAGCAGCAAAACATAAAAAAAATATAAATGAGGTATTGCTATAATTGTACTGACCGGAAGAATAAAGCTGTCTTATTACTTTTAACATATGGTGAATGGCATAAAAAAAAACAAAAAAAAACAATTCCTGAATTGTTGTTTTTTGTTCATTGCCAAGAGTGTGCAAAGCAGGCATCAAAGCAAAATGTGGCTACTTTGAAGAACCTAGAATATAAGACATATTTTCAGTTGTTTCACACTTTTTTGTTAAGTATATAATTCCACATGTGTTAATTCATAGTTTTGATGCCTTCAGTGTGAATGTACAATTTTCATAGTCATGAAAATACAGAAAAATCTTTAAATGAGAAGGTGTGTCCAAACTTTTGGTCTGTACTGTACATAGAATCAATGGTGTTATAAAAATAATGTACTACAATGTACTGGGCACTATACAGGCAGATATGCAATTTTCACTCGGCAACATCCATTGCTGCTTGTTTCTGGAAAACATCCATACTGGAAATCAACACCTGTAAATAAATTCCTAGAGAAGTGTAATCTCCAAAATGGGGTCACTAGAGTGGGGATTCTGCTCTTCTGGCACTTAGGGACTCTGTATATGGAGACTATTCTACGATATTTTGTTCTCCAAGAGTCAAATAGTGCTCCTTCCTACCAAAGTCTCACCTTGTGGCTAAGAAGTACTGTACAGACACATATAGGGTATTTCCACGTTCAGCAGAAATTGTGGGACAAATTTTGGTGCTATTTTTTACACAGCCCACGCACCGCAGCATCGCCCCGGTCCTGCCGCCACCGACCTCCAGAAGCAGCAACCCTGCCTCCTGTGACCTCGCTCCATTATCTAGTATGGGATAATTTTTGCAGCCAATGGTATGTACAATATTAGCTTACCAATTGGGTTGTCTAATCTAGTGTATATTTCGTGACCTATAATGAGGAAACCAGAGCTGAAAAGATCAAATACTAATACAAGAAAAAAAAAAAGTTTGATTTGCAGTATAAAAAAAATGTGTTCTGAACTACTTGGGAACTAGTACGTTATGGAAAATGTCTCATATTGCAATTGTGGTGAGTGAAAAGAACATAAAGTTAAAGGTTTGAGTCAAGTCAATAGAAAAATGGTCTCTGCAAATGTCAATTCTTCTATATGCACCAATTGAATTTCGTTTGGTAGTAATAAATAATGTTGGATGTCATTTACACATTCAAAAATGTTTTGCTGTCAGTGGCATGCCAAGATAAACAATAATGGAAACAGTGGAAAGGTACGTCTGCTAATATGAATTTGCATAAAAATCTTTCAATTATATTTGTACCTGTTTCTATGAATTATCTCAAATGTTATATTCCTATCAAAGGATAGCAACCTTCTCTCCTTCTCGCTGCCTTCACCTCAATCTGTTTGCAATGAACTCAAACACAATGGGTCCAAATCATCATTTGCGGTTTTTGTAAGTCACTTTTCCTTTTTTGTCTTGTGTTGTTTGTTTTGTTTTGCCTGTTTTTCCAGCATTCCTCACATGTATTAAATCTGTCAAACAGTTGCAAATCATGTTCACGGAGCGAAGAAAACTTAAAGCCTGAGCACGCTATAAATACTCGGTGCTCGGCCAAGTATACTCTGCGAAAGGGTTGACAAAACATACTCGCTCATCACTAATTAGTACATTTTATATTTAATAATGAGGATTCGGTTATAAAACCAAAGCCTATAAACCATTTCTTTATTACCAGACCAAAGTGTATACATCTTCCAGTTCTGGAAGGCATTTCTTCTTGATAAAGCGACCACATTACATGCAAAACACGCGTCGGGGTTGTCCTTGGGGACCCTCTTTTCCACTTAATCTCCTGCTCCCTCCTGCGCAGACTTTGGGTAAGGTCTATTCCATTACATGCTTAGCTTGCTCATGGTACTTCACTATGTAGCCGTTTCAAACATATATGATGCATGTTGCTGCTACATGGTAATATTCCCACCTAGGAATTACTTATAATCCAGGAGTCTTTTTAGACTTATGTATGTCTTTCCGAATTTCTTTAGATAAAGACTCACATTGAGAGCATGAGACGTTGCCATTTTCTTAAAATTATTCAAGCACTAGACACTTTATAAACCTATGCAGGAGGTTTTCTTCCCTCATTTTTTGTCCTGGTTCTATGTGACTTTTTTGCTGTTTTATGTTTACCACTTTGATCTAGTAAAATATTTAGCATTTTCTATTTATCATAAAGTCCAGTTCCTCCTTTTGCTTGTGTTCATTTCTCCATGGAGTTGTGTCAATGAACCCAGATGCCCGATTGTGGCATCACGGATTCATTTGTTTAATTATATGGGGCCTTATGTTTTCACCTCTTCTTAAATGTGTAACATCGATAAACACGAATGTTTAATGTAAATCATTTTACCTGTTTTACAATGTGAAATTAGACGGAAGAAAAACAAGTTAGTACATTTTATATTTAATAGTTAATGAGGATTCGGCTGTAAAACCTAAGACTATAAACTATTTCTTTATTACCAGACTTGTGTCGAAGTGTTCTTGCAATGCAGATAACACTCATATACATCTTCCAGTTATGCATTTAGGCTAAAGCTATGTGCCTATGATGCAGAAATGCTCCGGATTTTTCCTGAGCGTTTCCGCATCTCCCTGGCAGAAAAAACGCATGTGGAGTGTACATGCGGATTGTACATGCGGATTGTACATGCGGATTGTACATGCGGATTGCACATGCGGATTGTACATGCGGATTGCACATGCGTTTTCCTGCCAGGGACATGCGGATGTGAAGCGTTCTTCACTTGCATTTCCGCATGCTGGTTGTCAAGCGCTTTCCAGGCGATTTTAGCATCACTTGGAAAGTGCTTGACAACTTGGTCACACTATATAAATCCATGCAACCGGCATGGATTTATATAGTGTGACCGAAAAAGAATGGTAAAAAATAAAAAATAAATATTGTACTTACCTTCTGATGGCCTCCGGTGTCCTTATCCGATGCGTCTTGGCTTGCCGGCAGCTCACGGTGGATAAAAGGACCTGTCATGACGTCATTTAGTCATGTGACGGGTCATGCGACCGCCGACATCAGCGGTCGCGTGACCCATCACATGACTAAATTACGTCATGGCAGGTCCTTTTTAGACCATCACGAGCTGCCGGCAAGCCAGGACGCATCGCTAAGGACACCGGGGGCCATCAGAAGGTAAGTATAATGTATATTTTTTATTTTATTCTTTTTTTTTACAGGTACTATGGTACCCGGGTCCAGGGAGAGTCTCCTCTTCTCCAAACCCAGGTACCATAAGCACATTGAAACGCATGGATTCCGCATGTACAGATGCAGTGATGCGGATGTCATGCGGTCCAATGCAAGTCAATGGCGGCGAAAACGCCGCGATTCCGCAAAATAATTGGTAGTGCTGCGTTTTTTTCCGCAATGATAATCCGCAGCGGAAATTTCCGCAGCATGTGCACAGCACATGCGGATTATCATTGGGGAACATGGCAGGCCTTTTACCAAGCGTTTTTAAGCGTTTCTGTAGCGCAATTGCCACTGCAGAAACGCTTAAAAAACATATAGTGGGCACACAGCCTAATACTATGTTATAAAAATCTTGACATTTTTAATCTATTTTGGTTATTCTATCTAGCCAGAAATTACTGTATAGCATGTGGCAGTTGTAATGAAACCGGACCATTCAGACACAATATCTGTGTGTAAAACAATCCCGTCTTGATCTTCGATCTTCACATGGCTCATTCATATAATGTGCTTCACAGTGTGGTGGATATTTAGCTATACTCTGCTCTGTGCCTTCCCAACCGTCACGACTGTGGCTTTGTACCTAAAAGAAAACCAAAGATAAACATAATTTACAAATCTGTTTTCCCACCCCTAATCAAACACTGGTTTATCAGCTATAATTATCTGTCTTTGGACCCACCACTCTACTGAAACCATGTTAACCAAAGTCACTAACGATTTGCCAAAGCGATCTGTCAAAGCCTTAGGACAGGTCACTAGAGCACGGGACAGCAAGATAAATCAAGTGCCTAAAAATGGGGTCTTTCAGAGGAAGGCAAAAAGAGACTAAGGCTGAGTTCACACGATGCGTTTTTCATGCGTTTCCGCGGCGTTTTTGCAGTTGCGTAAACGCCGCGGAAACGCATGAAAAACGCATGGTAGAAGGGCAGCAATGTTCCCCAATTGAAATCCGCATGTGCTGTGCCCATGATGCGGATTTTTCCGCAGCGTAAACGCTGCGGTCAAAAATCCGCAGCATGTCAATTAATTTTGCGGAAATGCTGCTCTTTTGCCGCCATTGACTTGCATTAGACCGCATGGAATCCGCATCACTGTATATGTTGATGCGCTTTTCATGCGGTCTAATGTGCGGATGGTACCCGGGTGTGGATGAGAGGACTCTCATCCAGACCCAGGTACCATTAAAAAAAAAGAATAAAATAAAAAATATATATATTCTCACCTTCTGACGGCCCGCGCAGCGCTCCTGCTTGATTCCCCGCACTTCGCGGTTGAATGAAGAAGGACCTTCGCTGACGTCAGAGTCATGTGACGGGTCACGTGACGCTGACGTCGGAAGGTCCTAAAGTCTTCACTGGGTTCAAATCCCACCAAGGACAACACCTGCAAGGAGTTTGTATGTTCTCCCCGTGTTTGCCTGGGTTTCCTCCGGGTTCTCCGGCTTCCTCCCACACTCCAAAGACGTACTTATAGGGAATAATAACAGAGGCTGAGTTGGTTACAGCAATACAAACAAGTCAAGAAGTAATTTGGCTGAGAAAGCTTAACAAGTAACAACCAATTGGACATGCACAGAGCTTTGAAGGCAACCAATGTCTGACACTTGCACAGATGGAAAGAGTTAACCAAAGAACCAAACTTATTGATGTGAAGATCCAAGCTACAACTAAGGATAATGGATAGTTTTATAAAGCAATTGATTTGTAAGAAGACATTCTGGGCTAATAAGGAAGTTGGTGCTAATATACTAAGCGTTAGCAGATGAATTCCAATAGTAGGAAGATGAGGTTCTATCAGGCGCTGTCCGCTGATATTATCAGAATGTGAACAGTTTGATTCTATCCTCAAATTGACTTACTTATATGTCACAAAAAAAATCAAATAAAATATAAGGCATTAAAAGTGCTACAACAAACGCGTTTTCAATTTTGAATCAAAGTCTTCATCAGGTAAAAACACATGGGTACAGTGGATTGCAACTGACATTTACAGAAGAAAAGGTGAGAAAAAACAGCAGGTCAAAGGTTCAGTAAGTGGGCTACGGAGGCCGAGAAGGGTCAGAATTGCAGACTGGTAATGCATTATTAAACGCACTTCTATTAATGCTGCCAGTAGAGGTCCACAGCATGACTGCTGTTAATTTACTCCTTTATATGTAATCATGTGTATGGCCACAAGATGTCACTTTAGATATTTTTAAGATGTTCTAAAGTTGTAATTCTAATGTGTTTCCACTAGATGTCATTGGTGTGGTTATTATTAATTGGCTCTTTTGAATGTAGAACTTTTTCTGCTATTAGCTGTCACTGTAGGGCCCTCTTCATTTATTCATTTTGTAGCACCATTAAAAGTGCTTTACAGAGATCACAAACACCGTCCCCATTGGGGCTCACAATCCAATCCTATCAGTTTGTTTTTTGAATATTATTATGGTTATCGGTTTTGATTTATGGGAAATATAAAAAATATAAAGTGTTAAAATGTAAAAATAAGTTAAAAAATGAACATTTTTGCTACATTATTGGATTATAAAATGGCCTCAGAGATTTCATTCAGTCTGGTTGTAAAGTACAGAGTTTGAACATCTAGAAGACTTCTCGTTTCTTCAGGACTTCCAATATATTGTATCTTCTGAAATATGATCGATGGGTGTGATTTTAAGTTTTTGGGAATCAGATGCATGATGACAAGTAAAATCTTTTGACACATTGTGTCTACGGGTTTTGAAAGGGTGATTATTTAATGTCATGTAGCATTTGAACAGTCATGGCAACATATTGTTGTTGATATGGACATTCTAGCAGGTACAGTATATAACGAATTTGCTTTGGCACGTAAAATGTTCTGTGATTTTAGTCTGTGGCAGGCTGAAAAGATGTCTGGTTATGTGCTATTATACAGCAGCACAGACATTGAGAATGACAACATGGAATCATCCTTTTATAGGTAGGCATATACACAGTGTGGACGAATTTTGTGTCGAAATTGCTGTAGAGTGAGGTGACATATATAGTTATGAGTCTATAGTTTTCATTTCAGATGTATCTGTTCAATTCTTTATTCAGCTGAGTGGAGTCCTTTAGGTGGCTGGGGAGATTTGCGACATATTCCCGAAGATAGGGATCTAGATAATGAGATAAATGACAAGTAGCTGTAACGCACATGGTAGTGGAACCACTGGGCCGTGGACTGAGGAGATCCTGGAGGGGCCTGACTAGGCAAACACCTGACTCTTTGCTGGAGCCCCTGATGGTGTGGTTAGACTTGGCTCCAGATGTGTGTCAGGTGCTACTCCAGGACAGAGGTAAGGTACACGGAAGCTGACCTACAAAGGGGTAGGACGCTGGAACAGCCAGTAATGGATGGCACAGCAGGCACAGGCAGGTGTTGGACAGGTACTGGCAGACTCAGCTGGCATACAAGCTGATACGGCAGGTACTGGCAAGCACGGCTTGTATACAGGTGAAAATTCTAGAATACAGAAAGGCATGGCAGGTGCTGGCAGGCACAGCTGGTATACAGGGATACAAGAACAGGGGACCTGACAACTAGCAAGTGTGCAGACAAACTGACAGAACACGTTGCTCAGACTCCTCCCAACAGGTGGAGGTGCCTTAAATAATAAGTGTCTCTGAGCGATTGGCTGGGGACACTTTAGGACAGTGTGCGCTGTCTCTTTAAAAGACCAGGGATGCATGTGCGTGCCCCAAGCGTAGTACCCAGGGATCTGCCAGATGTGCGCAGACCCTGGGAGACCACAGCAGCAGGAGGAAGTGCGGGCCGAGGACCAGGGCGGTGAGTGAGTCGGCATCCCTTCGGGGGAAGAGGAGAATGGGAATCACGCAGGGATCCTGGCGCTACAGAAGCTGAGTTAATACTGGAAATTAATGACCAACCTGGGGGATTTGGTAAAGATTTGTGTATTTTGGGTAGATGATAGAAATAGGGTATAGCTGGATGTGAGATAAGTACAGAAACTTTTTCCTCTTGTGAGTATTTTATTGCTTGTTGCTTCATTGATAAGTTTTTGAAGAGTAGTATATAGTATCATAAAGAATCTGTTTAGCTTCATCCTGATATTCTGCAATAATTCTGTATCACAATACTGCCACTTCTCAATAACAAGCCGTGAGTCAGTATAGTCAAGGAGTCCGAGGACAATAGCCAGGAGGGTACGTCATAAACAGTGGGAAGAGAAAAAGACGTAGAGAGGTCCCGGTCCATGGTCAAAATACCGGGAGGATAGCGGATCAGAGCAAAGGGATTAGACAAAGGGATGGTCAGAACGAGGTCCAAGGTCAGGCAGCGATAGCTCAATAAGCAAAGCACTAGGCACAGAGAAAGCAAAGCACTAGGCACAGAGAAAACAAACCACACACAGCTGAAGCCACGATTGGCAGCTATCTGGGACTGCCAGCCCAGTTAAGTAGCTGAGTAATCAATCAAGGAAATGGAGCACCTGGCAAGAGTTCAGCACCTCTCAGTCTCAGATTGGAAGTCCGAGCTGTCAATCAAAACACAGAGCTCAGCACGCCCCTGCACTAGACTGGACAACTGAGCTGTCAATCACTGCGTCCTAAGACACACTGAGGGGTAGAATCGTTACATTCCTCCCTTGTCTGCTGACCCAAAGTCCGTGTCTTTATTGATTTTAAATGCACCTAGGACTAGTTTTTCTTTTCTCAATAAATTAGTTTTTTTATTTGGATGTGTGTGTTGTGTTTTTGAAAGATCCTGGAGATCACTGAGGACTGCATCATGGAATGTCTTAATGATGTGTCCCTGACTCACCAGTGGATGAAACTTTGTAGATAGGTTTATATCTTTATGTTTAAATAAACTGTCCAGGATATCCGTGACTATTTATTTTGCTATATATATCCTTCTTTGATTTTTTCTTTTTGCTTATTGCAAAATGTCTATGGAGAGTTAATTTGTGTTATTCTGTGATAAATCCAAAAATAAGTTGAAGTGTTCTATAATGTTAGAAGGTGAAAAAAATAAGCCTTTCTCCAAGAGGGTTGGTTCGTATGGACTCAATCTGTTGTCTGACACGTTGAATATTTTTACTGTTTCCCTGGTGGGTGTTAATTTTTGTTTTATATACCATTTTTTTCTATTTTTCCTTCATTTCTTTCCCCATATTTTAATTTCCTTACCATTTATTTTTGTTTTATTGGAAACAATGTAGTAATTAAACCTAAGTAAATAAGATAAAGAGGGAGGCAGCAGTCAGCGAATACAGAATTGTGCTATGCTTTTTCGCATTGTTCACAAAGTGTGCACTGACATATACATCTTCTCTTTTAACCTAACAGTATTTCATTAGGGAGAGACTCCACTATCTGTCCCTTTTTATTGCATATAGTATTAACTAGCTGTTGAATAAAGGGTTTGGAGTAATAGCAACAGCTGCAGACTTATGCTGGAGGGACAATGTTGAGCAGACAGTAGTTTGTTTAGTCTGTACTGTATGCCTTTTCAATTGTTTTAATGGTGTCACTTCTTTCCTGTACCCTCCATGTTGTTGATGGTGAAGATAATGGTGGCTTTATGTCCTGAATAAAACAGTTCATTCTCCCACAATGTTTGAGTGTTGATGATTTGCTTAAAGTATAAAGGGACTCAGCACAGAATGACTGTTCAAACCAAGTACAGATGTTCAGTGCACCCTTGGTGTGGCTAAACATTTAAGTGCACCTTCCCACCTACTTGTTTTCCCTCTATCTATGCCCCCTTTTGTTTTGTTGACAGCCCTGGCTTTATAGAGCCAGAGAAGGGCAGAGATAGATGTATTCATTCATCTCTCACCTAATCTACGGCTACTGTCCCACACACAATCTCCGAATCTCCAAGAGTACTCTTGTGCATACTCTGGAACGCACTGTCCTAACCAACTCTGCCCTGTCTTTCAAATGCAACCTGAAAATCCATCTATTCAAAAAAGCTTACAGCCTGCAAAAAAGCTAATGCCACAACACTGCCATATGAGCAGTCTCTCCTCTCACCTACTGTCTCCTTCCCCATTACCTTATAGTTTCTATAGTGACAAAGTTGAAGTTACGCAGGGGATGGATCTTTCAGCAAGACAATGATCCAAAACACCGCTCCAAATCTACTCAGGCATTCATGCAGAGGAACAATTACAATGTTCTGGAATGGCCATCCCAGTCCCCAGACCTGAATATCATTGAACATCTGTGGGATCAGTTGAAGAGGGCTGTCCATGCTCGGCGACCATCAAACTTAACTGAACTGGAATTGTTTTGTAAAGAGGAATGGTCAAAAATACCTTCATCCAGGATCCAGGAACTCATTAAAAGCTACAGGAAGCGACTAGAGGCTGTTATTTTTGCAAAAGGAGGATCTACTAAATATTAATGTCACTTTTCTGGTGAGGTGCCCATACTTATGCACCTGTCAAATTTTGTTTGAATGCAGATTGCACATTTTCTGTTAGTACAATAAACCTCATTTCAAGGCAGAAACATTACTGTATCCAACAGTTATTACATATATCAAACTGAAATAGCTCTTGCAAAAACACCAATTTTTATAAAACATTAAGCTTAAGATTAATAGGGGTGCCCAAACTTTTTCATATAACTGTATTTGTAGGGTTTTTTTTACATTTTGATTAGAGATTTGCGGATCGCTTTGCGCAACCCCGGTCCAGGTGAGTGCTCTTTGTCTGTGGACAGGGCTTGCGCAAACTTCCTCACCTTCCCAGTGATCCCATGTTCAGCTTATGATTTGCTGGTCTGGAGCATCGTCAAAAGTGAGCTGTAATCAGCACAGATGACGTCACGCCAGGCCGATGATCAAATGCCGCGCCAGAGAGCACTGACCGGGACTGTGGTTGCATGAAGCGATCCATCCATCTCTAACATTATTATTATCGCTTAATATTAAGCAGAATGAAGTATATTGACATAACACAGTATGATGCCTTCACAGCTCCCCATACAGTATGATGGTTTCCACAGCCCTCAACACAGTATGATGTCTCCATGGCCCCTAAAACAGGATAATGGCTCCCACAGTACCCCAGACAGTATGATCCACCAAATCTCTCCAAACAGAATAATCCCCCATAGCTCTACACACAGTATGATGGCCCCCACAGCTCCCCACACAGTATGATGGCCCCTACAGCTCCCCATACTTACAGTATGATGCCCCCATAGCTTCCCACACAGTATGAAGCGGCAACACAGTATCATGTCCCCCCAGTACATTCCTGCACACTTTATGATCCCTAGAGCACCATGCATAAAGTATAATGGCCCATACAGTACCCCACATAGTATAATCCCCGTGGTCTGATGGATTCCACACAGCATGATGTCTTCACACATTTCCCCTATAAGTGAATAACAATAAAAAAAATGCTACTCACCTGTCCTCGCTCACAGACACGATCTAGTTACTTTTACTCCATCCTGCACAGGCTGGCATGTCAGTCACACTGTTGTGGGCATGCTTCCAGCACGTAGTATCATTGATATGCCCACAGTGGTGAGACTGACATCTCAGTGTGTGCAGGGAGAAGGAGAAGTTGTCATCCCTCTTGAACCTGCAATTGTACATTACTATTGCAGTATATAGTGAAAAATACGTTCTTCTATGAAGTCCACCACACAGGAGGACCAAGATGACGGCAATGAGAGCCTTCAGAGGGTCTTACATATGCCCTTAGCAGTAAAAAGACATCTTTATTCCAAGCAAAGTTGTCCTATGTTGATGTTTTCGGTGATGTACAGCATTTTACAACGATTAACCACATTGTTGCATGGAGACACACTTGGCAGCTTACCTTGTAATGATATTTTCTCCCAACAACAGAAAGTAAAGGGTCATCAAATGCACAGCAGGTTTTTAGAGTCGGTGACAGCTCGGTTCTAAAAAGATATGGCCAATAATAACAAACAGTCATAGTGTAACACTTATTGCAGGTTATCCTTCAAAGTAACTATCAAACTATAACATTATGTTAAGACTATGTATTCTACAGACTCTGTATAACATATTACTGACATTATTTTGTTGCATATCTCAGAAAATTAAAGTTATGATTCTAGTTAAACAAATCTATCTTTACAGGAAAAGTATTAGATAATCTCTTTAAAACTTGTTTTCTTGTAAACTTTATAGTATGTTTCCACTGATTTTTACTTACATGGTATCAACATATGATCTTTTGTTTCCAGACGTTCGTAGAATCACCAAGAAAATTGTCATAAAGAAAAGAGCTAGAACTGCTCCTATTATTGCCCCAGCTGCGGCCAAGGATGATGTGTCCTTTAATGGATATTCTATAGAGTAACAAAGTCAGGGGTATAATTCATATCAAATGCTTTAATACCACTTGTTTTTTTATTCAGTCACATTGAAGGGAATCTGTCACCAGGTTTTTGGCACGTAATCTAAGAGCAGTATAGTATAGAAACAGAAACCCTGATTCCAGTGATGCATCACTTACTGGGCCTCTTGCTGTTGTGTTTATAAAACCATTGTTGTATCCACAGGATATTATCACTAGAGGACAGTTTGCTCAAAAGCTACAAATCAGTGGTGTGGGAGGGGTTATACAGAGCTCAGTATTCTGAGAACTGAGAGATCTGTAGCAGATAAAACAGTTTTTAATCAAAACTGTAGCACCCAGTAAACTAAGTGACACAATGCTGGAATCAGAGTCTCTGCTCCTACATCATGCTCCTCTTAGATGGGGTAACAAAATCTGGTGAGATTCCCTTTAAGCATTGCATTGGTTGTTGGAAACTTGATCAGCAATAACTTCCTGATCACTGGGGGTCTGACCAATAGGGAACAGCCCCATGTGAATCGAGCGATGGTCGATCACTGCTCCACTCATTCTTATGGTAGTGCCAATCAGATCAGCGGAGCACAGCGCACAACTATCTCAGCTAAGAATGAGCTGTTCGGCTGATCTTCAGCACTCCCATATGAATGGAGAGGCAATGTGTATTATCAACCACTCCATTTACACAGGGCCTGGTTCTCGGGATTGGTGGTGATTCCAGAGGTAGACCCTCCAATCATCAGGAAGTGATCCCAATGTAAGGGTGTGGAGAGTGACTGTCGTGTTCTTGCCCCTGAAGACAATAATTGTGCTAAGTGAATAGTGTCATGCATTTTTGTAGATGTATTGTAATATGTTAATTGTGGACTATGTCATGAGGCTTTAGGAATGTAATGTTTAGTAATGCATAGTATTTTAGGTAATGTTGCTGCTATGTGGGTACTGTAAAGGTAATGCCTAGTCTGAGTAATGTACACTCCAGCACGAGCATAGGGTAAGCACAGGCATTGTAAGTGTAATATGCTGAGTGCATACTGTTAGAAGATAGCAACTGTAGTTAAGTAATTGAAAGGTTAAGTCTGCCCAGCAACAGACTACTGGGGCAGGCAGAGTAAAGAGACAGTTAATGATTGGTCTGACCAACAGTGGGAGGGATTTGGGCCAGTTAAAGAGAACCATTTCCTCGTTTAGTTAGTGAGAGAGTTCGTTGGTGACAGTGACAAGGTCAAATTCATGGTGCAGTGGACTGATCGCAACAACAGCACATTTTGTTCTGAGCGGTATGGGACCTTACAAAATTCCCTGAGAACATTCCAGCATTGTCCAGAGCCTAAGGCTTGATACAGGTGCTATGGGGAGCACCTTAACTCCTTCCGTACAGAGGAAGATGGACGTGGAACTGCGCAAGGGAAATGCAACTAATCTTGGAAATACTATGGGGCAGACGGGAAATCCCTGGGGCTGAATGAACCAGTAAGTGTAAAGATAGTTCATGCTAAACAAAAGGAAAACATGAAAGTGTGCTTTGCTATGGACCTAAGCAACATAAAAGGTTGTGCCCAATACTGCGTGTTTGTTTATGATGAAAATGGACAGTTAAGTAAACTTCTTTATTACAAAACGAACTGGGTATCCCCTGATGTGCGCGCGGCTGTTCCTGAGGATGGAGACCAAAAGGCAGAGGAGGCCTACGGTCTGCAAGTGAGTGTAATGCACCCTACACGAGACAGCACACTGGGACGAGGACACAAATTTCCTGTAGAGTGTGAGGGGGAGATGGAGCAGCAGCTCGACCACGGCTACCTCCCTCTGGCACCTTACAAATCCTCCAGTCATCAGGAAGTTATCCCCAATATTTAGGATAGGGGATAAATTCTAAACTTGCGAATATCCTTTTGACTCCTTAAGGACCAAGTCAATTTGGACCTTCATGACCAGGCCCCATTTTTCAAATCTGACAAGTATCACTTTATGTGGTAAGAACTCTGGAATCCCAACATATCTCAGTAATTCAGTGAATGTTTTTTTGTGACACATTATACTTTATGCTATTTGTAAATTTAGGTTGATATGTTGTGTTTATTTATGAAAATATCAGAAATTTGATGAAAAATTTGAAAACCTAGCAACTTTTCAATTTAAGTTAATAAATAACATTTTCCATATGTCTACTTTATGCCAGTGTCATTTTCAAGCGTCCTTTTATTTTCTTAGTTTGTTAGAAGGATTACAATTTTTGCAGCTATTTCTATCTTTTTTCAGGAAATTTACTAAACATTTTTAGGGACCTATTCACATTTGATCTAACTTTGAGGGTTCTGTATATTGGAAAATGCCCCCAAAGTGATACAATTTTAAAAACTTAAAGTTTTGAAAACTTGTGTCACAGATTTTGTTAACCCTATTGGTGTTTCACAAGAATTAATACAACATGAATTGAAGTAATTAAAATTATATTTTTTCCACTAAAATGTTGCTTACACATCAAATTTTTCATTTTCACTAGGAACATTAGGAGAAAATGGACCCCACAAGTTGTTTCCCACTTTTGTCTGAATACAGTGATACCATCTGTATGTGGTCGAAAACTACTAGACTGGACAAATGTCAGGTCCCATAAGGGAAGGTGCGCTATTTGACTTTTGAAGCACAAATTTAGCTAGAATAGATTGGAGGTTCCAAGTCGCATTTGCAGAGTCCCCTAGCAGGTGTGTAACGTTTGTGGTCGCAGAGGGTGCGACAGCATCCGGGCCCGTGCTGGAGGGGGGTCACCGATGCCAATTTCACCTGGATGTGCGCCCTTGGCCGCAAATTCTGGTGAAATGTATTGAGGCGCAAAGACCGACTGCCTCCCTGTGCTGCAATATGCGCTGCAGGCTAATTAGAAGCCGGAAGCAGACGTTGCCTTGCTAGTGAAGGCCGACAGCAGATGTTGGCTTGCTAGTGACGAGCGGCACATGTCAGTGACCTCATGTGCTGTGCTGCATGTGCTGTTATGCTGACGTCACCAGCTGGCTCCTGCACCAGCTATAGAAGAGGATGCTGCATGGTGTGGGAGTGGAGGAAAGTGAGAATAATCATTTGTTTCCTTTTAAAATGTGCTGGAGAAGAACAGAAGGGGCCCAGGATGGGGGCATTGTACCAAAATGGGGACATTATACTAGAATGGGGGACATAACACCAGAATGGGGGACATTATACCCGAATGAGGTACATTATACTAGAATAGGGACATTATAGCAGAATGGAGGACATTATACCAGAATGGTGACAATATGCCAGATTGGGGTCATTATACAAGGATGGGGGACATTATTCCAGAATGGCGACATTATACCAGGAAGTGTTGCACTAAACCAGGAAAGGGACCAGAATGGGGGAAAATGTTATAGTATGGGGCCCAGAATGGCTGGCATTATTACTGGAAAGTTACTGGAAAGTGCCAAAATAATTACTGGAAGGAGAAAGGACAGGGGGCATTGTTATATGGGGTACGAACAAGTATGTCTTGATAGGATCTAGAACTCTACAAGGGCCCATACATCTGACAAACATGCAGGTGGATGCCCAGTTCCAAATTTTGCACCGGCGCACATCAGACTCTAGTTATGTCACTGTCCTCTAGGTTTACTGTATATAACATTGGGCCATGAAATTGAAAATTCATACTTGTCACTAAAATGTTGATTTAGCCCAATTTTTTTTCATTTTTCATTTTCACAAAGAGTAACATGAGAAGATGGACCCTACAATTTGTTACCCACTTTCTTTTGAATGCTCTGATACCCAGTATGTGATCAGAAACTACTATTTGGACAAAAGGCAGTGTTTGGAATGGAAGAAGCGGTATTTGGCTTTTTGAGCTCATATTTGGTTGGGATAGATTGTAAGCGCCACAACGCATTTGTAGAGACTCTGTGGGGCCAAAACAACAAGGAGTCCCACAAGTGACCTCATTTTTTAAACTACACCCATCATGAAAATCATCTAGAGGTATTGTGAGCATTTTAAAATGTTTCGGCGCATGGCAGTGCTTGGAAAGGAAGGAGCTCCATTTCACTTTTGAATGCAAAATTGGCTGGAATAATTAGCCGAACACCATGTCACGTTTGGAGAGCTCCTGATGTGCCTAAACAGCGGAAACCCCCCACAAGTGACACCATTCTGAAAACTAGACCGCTCAGAGAACTTATCTAGAGGTGTGATGAGCACCTTGAACCCCAAGGTGCTTCGCAGAAGTTAATAACATTGAGCTGTGAAAATTAAACAATATATATTTTTCCCACAAAAATTTAGTTTTAGCCCCAAATTTTCATTTTCACAAGGATAGCAGGAGAAAGTGGACCCAAAAATTTGTTATGCAATTTGTCCTGAGTACACAGATACCCCATATGTGATCGAAAACTACTTTTGTGGCACAGTGCAAAGCTCAGAAGGCAAGAAGCACCATATTGGAGTTCAGATTTTGCTGGAATGGTTGGAGGGTGTCATATCACATTGGCAGAGCCCCTGAGGTGCCAGAACAACAGAAACCCCCCATATGTGACCTCATTTTACAAACTACATCCCCCAATGAATTCATCTAGGGGTGCAGTGATCATATTGACACTACATGTGCCTCATAGAATTTTATACCATTGGGCGGTGAAGAAAGAATAAATTACATTTTAACCACCAAGATGTTGTTTTAGCTCCAAGTTTTTACCTTCTCTAAGGGCTAATAGGATACATGTTTATAACAAACTGAAGTCCATTTTTTCCTGAGTGCGCCAACACTCTACATTTAATCGGGAAATACTTTTCAGGGATAGTGCAAAGCTCGGAAGTCAAGGAGCACCATATTATAGTGCAGATTTTACTGCTATGGTTTGCGGGTGCCATAACCCACTGAGAGAGCCTCTGAGGTGACAGAGCAGCCGAACCCGCATAAGTGACCACATTTTACAAACTACCCCTCTCAATGAATTAATCTAGGGGTTCAGTGATCATATTGACACCATGCGTGTGGCACAGAATTTTATACCATTGGGCAGTGAAGAAAAAATGATTTCATTTTTACCACCAAAATTTTGTTTTAGCCCCAGATTTTACATTTTCACATGGGAAAGTAGTTACAAATGGCACCAAAATATGTCCCAGAATTTCTGCTGAACGTGGCAATACCCCATATGTGGCTGTACAGTACTGCTTAGCCACACAGCAAGACTCGGGAGGAATGGATGGCTATTTGCCTCCTGGAGCGCAGATTTTTCTAGAATAGTTTTAAGATTCCATATATAGAGCCCCCAAGTGCTAGAAGAGCAGAATCCCCCCCCTCAAGTGACCCCCATTTTGGAAATTATACCCCTTTGGGAATTTATCTACAGGTGTAGTGACTATTTTGACTCCATGGTTTTTTTTCCAGAAACAAGCAGCAGTGGATGTTGCTGAGTGAAAATTCCAAACACCCGTTTTAGTACGTTGTAGTGCCCAACTTGTGCTTCTGAAGACATGCACCCATAAATTAGGTGGGCTCTCACCGCTACAGAAATGTCAAAAATGTGGACGCTAAATGTGGTTTAGGCACACTGTATGGCTCAGAAGGGGGGGGGCATTTGGATTTAGGAGCACAGAATTCATTGGATTTCTTTTGGGGGGCAAGGAGCCACAGGGCTTTTCTAAAGCCTTTGTACTACCAGTAACATGGAAGCCCCCCTATATTTTCATTAACAGATGATGGACCTGAGTGGGGACTTTTTTTGTGAGTTGAGTTGAAGCTTTTGTTGGGGACAGTTTACATAACATTTTGGATCACATTTATCCTGCGCTCTACACTGAGAACTTACATTGGGGTTTCCATCTACATGTGAGTGACGTGATTCAGATGAAACCCCTAAGGGATCAATTCACTATAATGAGGCAGCAGAGTTACTCTGGACTCTGTCTGGTCTCTGTTCAGCAGTGTTCTTCTTTTCAGAAGCACACAAAACTGGCTGATGGCACTTTTATGCACACCTAAAAAGAT
Source organism: Phyllobates terribilis (assembly GCF_046119375.1). Lineage (NCBI taxonomy): Eukaryota > Metazoa > Chordata > Amphibia > Anura > Dendrobatidae > Phyllobates > Phyllobates terribilis. The sequence continues at coordinate 645,888,975 of NW_027362762.1, forward strand.
GGACACCGCTGGATCACAGGTCAGATGGTGTCCACAGTGCCTCCATCTGCCTCATTATAGGGAAACATCCACCGGGGGTTCAGTCTGAATCATGTATTTCAGAGATTTACATGGAATCTCATCGCAGGATATATGTGAGCAGAGCTTTACTGTGATCTTTGGGAGGCAGAATGAACAAATCAACAGTAGATCAAAAATTGGTTTTAATTATTTTTTATGCCATTCCTCGTGCGGTATAAGTGATTAGACGACTTTATTCTTTGGGTTGGTGCGATAACAGATTTATATAGTTTTTTAACCCCTTCCCGACATGCACCATATATACGGTGCTGCGGGAGCTGGGTTCCCGCAAAGCACTGCATATATATACAGCTCCTCGATCGCGCGGGCTCACGCTGAGCGCAGCCGAGATTGAGTGTGGATGTCAGCTCTATGTGAGAGCTGACACCCGGCAGCAATGCCCATGATGGGTGCTAGCACCGATCGCGGGTGTTTAACCCCTATGATGCTGCTGTCAATAGTGACAGCAACAACACGGGGCATCGCAGAGGGAGTGAGCTCCCTCTGTGCTTCCATCAGCATAGCGCGATGCAATCGCGTTGTGATGATGGTCTCTATGGTGACCCCCGATGCCAAGATGGCAACGGGGTCCTTCAGGAAGATGGCCAGTCAGCGCCTGCTGAGAGAGCAGGAGCTGAGATGCCTCCTTCCTGCCTATCAGACGCTGATCTGGTGCTCAGCAGTGCAGAAGCATTGCAGAGTATTAGATCAGCGATCAGAGCAAGGAAAGTTGATGTCCCATAGTGGGACAATTTAAAAAAGTTAAAAAAAAGTTAATAAAAATTCTAAAAATATTTTAAAAAAATCACAAAATAAAGAACAAAAAAAAAGAAAAAATATTAATCCAATAAATACATTTATCTGTGTAACAAAAAAAAAGTACACATATTTGGTATCTCTGCATCCGGAACAACCAGACTTATAAAATTGTCCCACTAGTTAACCCCTTCAGTGAACACCATAAAAAAAATAAATGAAAAACAAGGGAAAAAACTGTTTTTTCAAAATACCGCCAAACAGTGGAATAAAACGCGATCAAAAAGACAAATGTAAATAAAAATGGTACCGCTGAAAACATCATCTTGTCTCGCAAAAAACAAGCTACCATACAGCTCTATCAGCTTAAAAATAAAACAGTTATAGCTCTCAGAACAAAGCGATGCAAAAATAATTATTTTTTCTATGAAATAGTATTTATTTTGTAAAAGCGCCAAAACATATGTAAAAAACTAGAAATGTGGCATCGCTGTAATCGTACTGACCTGAAGAATAAAGCTGCCTTATCAATTTTACCACATGCGGAACTGCATAAATAAAAAAGATTCTTGACTGGTTGGTTTTTGTTCAATCTGCCTTCAAAAATCTGAATATAAAGCGATCAAAAATCGTCATGTGCCCGAAAATGCTACCAACAAAAACGCTACTTCATCCTGCAAAAAGCAAGCCCTCACATGACTGGCAGCATGACATGACAGCTCTCAAAGTATGGCGATGCAAAACTAGTTTTAAAAAAAACAAAAACAAAACAAAAATGTCTTTTAGTGCGTGACAGCAGCCAAACATTAACACTAGTGTTGAGCGATACCTTCCGATATCAGGAAATATCGGATCGGATTGGATCGGGCCGATACCCAAAAAGTATCGGATATCGCCGATTCCGATACCGGAAACCAATGCAAGTCAATGGGACACAAATATCCGTATGAAAATAAACCCTGTCTTTCCTTGTAGGTTAATTCTACATGAAGGAAAACAACTAACAATAATGTAGAATGTATTGGCGGAGGTGGTTGCCCAAATCGATGGGAACAGTGCTCACAGTGAAACATGAAAAGCCGGCAATTCAGCAGCGGCATATACCGGTACCCGACAATTTAGAACAGAAAGAATAGAGCTTCACACATAGATTAGATAGATAGAAACACATCAGTCACATATATAATAAGTACAGTGACAGTGTTGGTTACTGTACTTGTCATTTAGTGTAAAGGATTTATTTAAAAAAATAATAGTGTTTTCATGCACCGTCTCTTTAAAAAAGCCGGCCGGCAATTCAGCAGTGGTACCCGACAATTTAGAACAGAAAGATAGAGCTTCACACATAGATTAGATAGATAGAAACACGTCAGTCACATATATAATAAGTAGAGTGACAGTGTTGGTTACTGTACTTGTCATTTAGTGTTAAAATAAAGGATTTATTAAAAAAAAAATTGGCATGGGGTTCCCCGCAATTTTAGTCTCTAGCGGAGGTTAAGCAGACGGCTGGGGCAGATGTTTGAAGCCTGGGAAGGGGGTAATACCCACGGAGCTTCCCAGGCTACTAATATCAGCCCCAGCTGAATACCTAGCCTTTACTAGCTATTAAAATGGGGGACCCCCCAAAAAAATGACGTGGGGTCCCCCCTATTTTAATAGCTAGCAAAGGCTAGGCCGACAGCTGGGGGCTGATATTAATAGCCCACGAAGGGTGCCATGAATATTGGCCCCCTCCCAGGCTAGAAACACCAGCAGTCAGCCGTCCCAGAAATGGCGCATCCATAGGATGCCATCACAGCCTAACACTGAGGAGCGCAAGCATGCCTGTGCTTCTCAGTGTCTGCGGGATGACAGGCTGGATGGCAGCTTTCTGCTGCGGTCCAGCCTGTCATCTCGATGTAGCAGAGCTGGAGCTGTCCTGGGAACCATCGAAAGGTAAGGATGATGTTGCTTTATTATTTTACTTTTATTGCAGGAGATCGTTGGCTTCAGCTGGAATGGGCGTGATGGTAAGTATGGTTTAATTTAGAATAATAAAGAATTGTGTGCTTATTTCAATTAAAGGACTTTATTCTGGGTGTTGTGTTTTTTTTTAAATACTTTACCAGAAATTCATGGCAGTCATGTCTAATATTGGCGTGACCCCATGAATTTCGGGCATAGGGCCAGCTGATAATACCAAGCTGGCCCTAACCCCTTTATTACCCAGTGAGCCACTGCACCAGGGCCCTGGATGAGTTGGGTACAGCACCAGAAGATGGCACTTCTATGAACGCGCCATTTTCCGGGGTGGCTGCGGACTGCAATTTGCAGCGGGGGTGGGGGGGCAGAAAGCTTGGGCCTCCCTGCGCTGCAGATTCCAGCCCCCAGCTGCCTAGTTGTGCCTGGCTGGACACAAAAATAGGGCGAAGCCCCACGGCAATTTTTTTTAATTATTTCATGAAATAATTTAAAAAAAGGGCTTCCCTGTATTTTTGTTTCGAGCCAGGTACAAATAGGCATCTGGTGGTTGGGGGCAGCCCGTTCCTGGATGCTGTACCTGGCTGGACACAAAAATATGGTGAAGGCCACGTCAAATTTTTGGGAAAAATTAAATAAGATGGAGACGCTTATTGTAGTACCAAAAATATAAGTGGCTATCTGAAATCCATTATGATGTATCCAACCTTTAATTAATATTCTGATTATATATTCTACATACAATTCATGGAAAATAGGTAGTATATTTACCCTAAATGGGAGTCATACATATAGAAAAATTGTTTAGGTTTAAAACTACCAAATATGGACATAATAAGGGCTAAATCGTAGAAACAACGAAGATCAAAAACAGGAAAACAACGATCATAAAGCCTTCAAATTTATGTAGAAATTTATCAAAGTTTATTAAGAATAGTGATAAACAGACATGGGGGTAAGATATAAATGCAGCCAGTGTGAACCATATAGATCCAGCTACACGCAGTACAGCATAAAGCTTTACACAGAAATTTTAGATATATATTCACAAATAGTACAATAAAGTGATACATTATATATTCTGTGTTAAGGTATACTTTATCTGTGAATGTATCTCACTGATACATAGCTTCTTAACACAATATACTGTCTGGGAAGAAAACTTTGTTCTGATTTATAACCCGGTGTAGGCTTTACTCTTATCATATGTAAACATTATGACAGAAGTAGAATGGTCTGTGAACAGGTCTTGTCCGCCATTGCTTATCTGTGATAGCTGGCCACTGTCACGGGATTGGAATGTTGGACAAGAACCTATGAATTTTCATGCTTATGTAATATTAGGTTGGGTAAGTCTTTTTCTAAAATGTATAAAGCTGTTGAAGAATTCAGTTATGGCAGAAGCATTGTGGACCTGTGAAGAGGACGCTCTTTACAGCGTAGGACCTAGGACGCATTCTCTGCTCATCGCTAAATGCTTCTTAAGCTAAAGTTTCCGGATGGATGATGTACATGCTACTAGGGAAATCTTTTTCTTCTTCTATCTAATAGTAAGTATGTAACCTTTATAAGTATTTAACCTTTGTAACCTTTAATCTGCAAAAGTGTACGCAATATCATAATATCATACTATTCCTTTGATTCTGTATTTTATCTTTCAAATTAACGGTTATAAATAAAATTGCGTTATATTACAAGTGGCTGCCTTCTTTAAAGCCGTATCCGAACCTTATTGCTAAAAACTTGGCAATACATAATTTGGCGTAGTCGGCAGGATACACAGAAGGCTCAGAAGTTCTTTTCTGGAAAGTAGAAGGGACTCTGTGTGATAGTTTGATATTGCTTAAAACATGCCTCTCTTTAAGAAAAAAGAGGTTGTAAGTGTTTCTGTAGAAATTCCAGGGTGGGAGCAGGCTCCTTACCATATTTTGGCCAAAGAGTGGTCGCAATGTGTTGGATTAAGTGAATCATGGGACAAATGTTTGAATGATGCTGAACCTGCTGATGTGGTGACATGTCTGCAAAAAGTGAGAGTGGCAAAAAAACAGGAATTGGGTGCTGTGAGCAGGAAAGGATGGATTTTGTTACATGCTTATAGGAGACAGCATGAGGAACGGCTTCAATTGCTGCAAAGAATGCAAGCGTTAGAACAGAAAAGGTGTGAAATGCAGAGTGCTTTGACAGTGGTGCAATGTCCGAATAGGCTGCTAAAGGATAAATGTGATGGGTATCAACATGTTGCAGAAAAGGCAGCTGTACGTGTAAAAAGATGTAGGAAAGTTTGTTGCAGACGGATCAAGCGTTCCACAGAGCTCCTGTTAGTGTGACTGGGGAAGCGGGGGCTGGGCAGATGGGTATAAGGTTTGAAAGGTTGTGAGCGTTTGTGATAGATCACGGATGAGAGATAGAAGTGACTGTAGGGATGTGGTGAGGAGGGCCAGGATTTGGAGAGATATCGCCGGCCGTCAGAAGGAGCAGGGAAAGTCTTAGCAGGAGAGGGCATGAGGTGGCTGTCTGTGTTTGGAAACACAGCTTCATTGTGCCATCTATAAGCAAACTGTTGCTTTGCATTGCCAAAAAGCTCTATTTGTGTTTCATTTGTCCACAGAACATTTTCCTAGAAGGATTGTGGTTTGTCCAGGTACTCTTCGGCAAAGATCAGTCGTTCATTTTTATGTCTTTTCTTCAACAATGGTTCCTTCCGTGGCCTTCACCCATAAAGCTCTGCTTGGTTTGGTGTGCAGCGTATGGTATTTTTTGAAACCATGACCACAGACTGTTCCAGGTTGGCCTTAAGGTCTTTGGATGTTTGACGTGTTTTTTCCACCATTCGCACCAACCTTCGAAGACCTCTCTCATCAATTTTCCTCTTTCCCCCACTTCCAGAGAGGTTCTTGATGGTTCGATGCTTGCCAAACTTCTTAACACTGCGCACTGTCGAAACTGGGATACCAAGGTCTTTGGAGATGGCCTCATACCCTTTGGAAGTCTTGTGTTTATTAATAATAGCAGTTCTGATGTCCTCCGACAGTTCCTTTGTTTTCACCATTGTGGCTTTTTAAAACACTGAAGGCAAAGGATGGTAACACCAAGTGTTGATCTGATTTAAATTTCTTTTTTCACTTTGCATTTTGTTAACTGATAAAAAAATTATAATATTAAAACTTTTTTCTTTTTTAAAGCATTTTTACTTTGCAGCATTTTTCAATACCTGCTGCTACAGATACTACTACTACTACATTTGTGTATGAAGGGATCACTATGCCTTAGATATCCATCAAATAGGCATGCAAAGGAAAAAAAACACAAGAGAAGCTGCAAAACATAGGGTAATAATGTAAGAAAAAGGTAAAATCTAGAGGGTCAAGTTGCAGACTCACCTTCAGAGGTTGTGCGGTGGGTACAACACCAGTAAATTTAAATTTTAAATTTTCATGGGATAATCATGCAGCCTCGATCCTGCATCTTCGGTTGATTGTACCAAAATCAACAAGAAGAGTAATTGGGTACATGGGGATCATATCAGCAAAGGACCTTCTATGGCCAGTAAGGTCATGGGTGTAAATTGTCCAATTGAAATGATGCTGATATAATCGGAAGAATCTTATTGAAAAGTCTCAGCCAACAACATGTTTCGGGTAACACAAACCCCTTTTTCAAGTCACAGGGTAGATCTGTCTACCTCAATTGGATAATTTGCACCCAAAACATTCCTGGATACCGAAAATCTATTGCTGATCTGATTCCCATATACCCGATTAGAAATCCATTGAAGACCTTACACAGCTTTTTGAAATGCCATAACAACCTAAGTTAAGAAAATCCAATTAACACAAACACCAATATACATTAGCATAATGTTTTTAACTAAGTTATACATGTAATGGCTGGAATACAAGTCTTTCCTTCACATTAGAGAAATTGTCACTTTCTTAGTAGCTTTATTTTTAAATAAACTCCTGATAAGCACCAGTCAGTATTTCTTTTAGCTATTTGGCAAAACTAATCGAAAATGTAATTTTAGTCAACAGGTACTATTGACCACAATATAGTATACCGATGGTACAAGAGATGACTGGGCTTAAATTCAAAGTGATCAAAGGTATAAATTACTTTTTACTTTCAGTAGGCTCGTCACACAAGTAACACTGTCATTTTTACACTTTGCTTAAATCTCAGTGAACTGTGAGAATGTGAAGGCTGACACATTTAAGGAAAGGTAATGAGCATTCAGCTGACGTTTCTTAGCCTAGAAATATCTAGGTCACAAATGAAACAACCACTTTTTGCTACAATGTAGAAAACAAAACTGACGAAAAACGAAAGTGATCGCAATACAAGAACTTTGACCAAATTCAAACCCTTCCATATTGTGGTTTTTTATTGGATATTACAGTCTTAAAAGAGGAAGACTGATATCATATTGAAGAATCATTTGGTTGTAGTTTTTACTGTTAAACATGATTTAACCTGTTACAAGTGGACAGTTTTCCATTTTGATGCTATGGGCATTATTCTCACGAATAAAAAGCTGTTTTCCTACATGTAATATTACAATTTGTTTAAAGAGAAAAAAGCATGACATATGTGCACTACGAGGATTTTGTTTTTACAGTAATGAGAAAAACTAAGTATACCCTCTTTGAATTCTATGATTTTGCAAATCAGGTCTTTAAAAAGTTTTAATATTAGGTTAATAAAACCTCAGATGAATACGATGACAAATTAGTCATTATTTAACAAAAACTAGGCCAAAATATAAAAGCAGTGTGGAACATTAATTATAAATCAATAACTTGTAAAACCACCTTTTACAAAAATAACTTAAGATAATTTTCTGTAAGACTATCAGTCTCTCATGCCATTCTGGATGAATTTTGGCCTGATCTTTAAAATGTTGCTTAAGTTCATTGGAATAGTATGCTGCTGTGGAATATGTTGGTGCTATAGAAATTAAAAATATGAAACTCAGTCTTGTGAGATAAAGATTAAAATCTTACTTTTCCAAGGGGGTGTGCTCATTTATGCTGAGCACTGTATACAGGTATGACAGATTCTTCTGCACTTGTTAGGGCAGTTTTTCTTACAAGATGCACAGCTCTTCTGTCCATAAAATGGCTCTTGGCGGAGGAGCATGTGACCAGATCAGTTCATCAGTCTCATCCAACTGAAAAACACCTCACATGAGAAAGTGGCTTCTATTGGAGGAGGATGATGACAGGTCTGGTCACATGCTCCTACATCAGCTGTCATTTTGTGGACAGAAATACTGTGCAGTCTACGAGCAAGGCAACACTACCAAGTGCATGAGAAGGTCCCGTCGTACCTATATAATAGTAAATGTACACAAAATCATGTCCCAAACACATCTGTTAAAGTAAAAAAGTAGCCAGGCCATTAAGGTTCTGAAACGGCATTTTAACAGGGTTTAGATCTCGACTTTGACATTACATTATATCACCTTGATTCTCTTCATTTTCAGTCATTCTGATACAGATTTGCTGAAGTACTTGGGATGATTCTCCTGTTGCATGACCTAGTTTTGGCCAAGGTTTAGCTTTTGGAATGAAGGCCTCTGACTATCGAATACTTTGGTATACAGGAGTTCATGGTCATCTCAATGACAGCAAGGTGGCCAGGTCCTGTGGCTGCAAAACAAGCCTACAGCATTCCTCTTCCACCATCATGCTTGACAGTTGATATGAAGAATTTGTCGAGAACCAAACACAGCATATCAGCAGAAACAGGGCACAGGGTGTTAAAGACAAACATCTCCATTGTGGTCTAACCTGTACAGAGGACATTGTTCCAGAAGTCTTGTGGTTTGCTCAGATGCAACTTAGCAAAATTAGGCCATGCTGACATTATTTTTAGAAGACACTTTCTTCTGGCATACCTTCCAAAGAAGCCATACTTGTTCAGTCTTTTTCAAGTTGTGCTGGTATGAACTTGAACATTTAACATGCTAACTGAGGCCTTTAGACTCCCGAGCTGTAGCTCTAGGGTTAATTGCAATTGCTATTTGCGGTAAGGTTCTCTTTGAATAAATAACAGTGAAATTTGTCATGGGTTGTAGCTCATCTGAAGCTCAATTTAACTTCTTTTTTTGTTATGTCCTGATAAGTAAATCCATACAATTTAAAGAGGAAGCTCTTAGTTTTGCTTATGACCACACACACAATGCCAAGAGTGTGCTATTCCATCAGGTTTGCATTTAGTTGGACCATGATTTATTTTTCAACAGGACAATGACCCCAAACACACCTCCAGGCTGTGTAAGGGCTATTTGACCAAGAAGGAAAGTGATGGGATGCTACGCCAGATGACCTGGCCTCCACAGTCACCAGACCTGAACCCAATCGAGATGGTTTGGGGGTGAGCTGGACCGCAGAGTGAAGGCAAAAGGGCCAACAAGTGCTAAGCATCTCTGGGAACTCCTTCAAGATTGTTGGAAGACCATTTCCGGTGACTACCTCTTGAAGCTCATCAAGCGAATGCCAAGAGTGTGCAAAGCAGTCATCAAAGCAAAAGGTGGCTACTTTGAAGAACCTAGAATATAAGACATATTTTCAGTTGTTTCACACTTTTTTGTTAAGTATATAATTCCACATGTGTTAATTCATAGTTTTGATGCCTTCAGTGTGAATGTACAATTTTCATAGTCATGAAAATACAGAAAAATCTTTAAATGAGAAGGTGTGTCCAAACTTTTGGTCTGTACTGTATATACTGCTCAAAAAAAATAAAAGGGAACACTTAAACAACAGAATATAACTCCAAGTAAATCAAACTTCTGTGAAATCAAACTGTCCACTTAGGAAGCAACACTGATTGACAATCAATTTCACATGCTGTTGTGCAAATGGAATAGACAATAGATGGAAATTATTGGCAATTATCAAGAAAAACTCAATAAAAGAGTGGTTCTGCAAGTGGGGACCACAGACCACATCTCAGTACCAATGCTTTCTGGCTGATGTTTTGGTCAGTTTTGAATGTTGGTTGTGCTTTCACACTCGTAGTAGCATGAGACGGACTCTACAACCCACAGAAGTTGCTCAGGTAGTGCAGCTCATCGAGGATTGCACATCAATGCGAGCTGTGGCAAGAAGGTTTGCTGTGTCTGTCAGAGTAGTGTCCAGAGGCTGGAGGCACTACCAGGAGACAGGCCAGTACACCAGGAGACGTGGAGGGGGCCGTAGGAGGGAATTAACCCAGCAGCAGGACCGCTACCTCCACCTTTGTGCAAGGAGGAACAGGGGGAGCACTGCCAGATCCCTGCAAAATGACCTCCAGCAGGCCACAAATGTGCATGTGTCCGCACAAACGGAGTCCACCAGAAGAGCCTCGTTGGAATTGGGAATTTCACGAGCTTCTATCATGCGAATCCTGAAATCTATTGGGTGGAAAGCTTATCGTCCACATCTAATTCATGGTTTATTGGAGGATGATCCAGACAGGCGGCTGCAATTTAGTGAGATTATGCTTAACGAAACTGAAGAAAATCCAGTAATTTTAGATAACATTATGTGGAGTGATGAAGCTTCTTTCAAATTATCCGGCCATATTAACAGACATAATTGTATTTACTGGTATAATGAGAACATGCATTTAACATTAGAGCAATGACTAAATGAGCCTGGTGTCAATGTTTGGGGTGGTATTTCAAGTTTTGGTGTTTTAGGACCAATATTTTTTGATGGAACAGTCACAGGAGATAAGTATCTCGAAATTCTAATGAATCAAGTTGTTCCCCAGTTACAGCAACAGCCTAATTCAAATGACCTTTATTTCCAAGATGGGGCCTCTCCACATTATTCAAGAGTAGTCCGCGAGTATCTTGGTGAAACATTTCCTAATAAATGGATTGGCCGAAGAGACCCACTTAATTGGCTGGCACGTTCACCAGACTTGACCCCAATGGATTTTTGTCTTTTGGGGAGTACTCAAGGACAAAGTTTATAGTCGAAAACCAAAAAGTGTCAGTGATTTGAAAAATTACATAAGATGCATTTCAAGAAATTAATACCAAAGAGGCTTCTGCAAAAAAAGTTTGTCGAAGCGTAAGAGGCGACTTCAAAGCTTTGCAAATTGTAATGGAAAACAGTTTGAGCACCTGCGCTGATAAATGAAATTGTCAATGTTATGCTTGTGTTAGTAAATATAATTTTATATATAAATCAAAATAAATGTTATTTTCTGGCCACCTACTTTTGGACCACACTGTGTATATGTATATATATTATATATATACTTTTGGACCACACTGTATATATATATATATATATATATATATATATATATATATATATATATATATATATATATATATATATATATATATATATATATATACACACTGCTCAAAAAAATAAAGGGAACACTTAAACAACACAATGTAACTCCAAGTAAGTAACACTTCTGTGAAATCTACCTGTCCAGTTATGAAGCAACACTGATTGTGAATCAATTTCTCCTGCTGTTGTGCAAATGGAACAGACAACTGGTAGAAATGATAGGCAATTAGCAAGATACCCCCTATAAAAGGAGTGGTTCTACAGGTGGTGACCACAGACCATTTCTCTGTTCTCATCCTTTTTGACTGTTGTTTTGGTTACTTTTTCATTTTGCCATTGCGCTCACCCCTAGAGGTACAGTAGCATGAGGCGGTGTCTACAGTACAACCCACAGAAGTGACTCAGGTAGTGCAGTTCATCCAGGATGGTACATCAGTGTGACCTGTGGCAAGGAGGGTAGCTGTGTCTGTCAACACAGTGTCCAGAGCATGGAGCAGATACCAGGAGATGTGGAGGGAGCCATAGGAGGGCAACAACCCAGCAGCAGGACCGTTACCTCCTCCTTTGTGCAAGGAGGAACAGGAGGAGCACTGCCAGAGCCCTGAAAAATGACCTCCAGCAGGCCACAAATGTGCATGTGTCTGCACAAATGGTTAAAAACAGACTCCATGAGGGTGGTATGAGGGCCAGACGTCCACAGATGGGGTTGTGCTAACAACCCATCACTGTGCAAGACGCTTGGCATTTGCCACAGAACACCAGGATTGGTAATGTCACCATTAGCGCCCTGTGCTCTTCACAGATGAAAGCAGGTTCACACTGAGCACATGTGACAGACGTGACAGAGTCTGGAGACGCCGTGGAGAGCGATCTGCTGCCTGCAACATCCTTCAGCATGACCGGTTTGGCAGTGGGTCAGTAATGGTGTGGGGTGGCATTTCTTTGGAGGGCCGCACAGCCCTCCATGTGCTCGCCAGAGGTAGCATGACTGCCATTAGGTACAGAGATGAGATCCTCAGACCCCTTGTGAGACCATATGCTGGTGCAGTTGGCCCTGGGTTCCTCCTAATGCAGGACAATGCCAGACCTCACGTGGCTGGAGTGTGTCAGCAGTTCCAGCAAGATGAAGGCATTGAAGCTATGGACGGCCCGCCCGTTCCCCAGACCTGAATCCGATTGAGCACAACTGGGACATCATGTCTCGCTCCATCCACCAACGTCACGTTGCACCACAGACTGTCCAGGAGTTGGTGGATGCTTTAGTCCAGGTCTGGGAGGAGATCCCACAGGAGACCATCCGCAACCTCATCAGGAGCATGCCCAGGCGTTGTAGGGAGGTCATACAGGCACGTGGAGGCCACACACAATACTGAGCCTCATTTTGACTTGTTTTAAGGACATTACATCAAAGTTGGATCAGCCTGTAGTGTGTTTTTCCACTTTAATTTTGGGGGTGACTCCAAATCTAGGCCTCCATTGGTTAATAAATTTGATTTCCATTGATGATTTTTGTGTGATTTTGTTGTCAGCATATTCAACTTTGTACAGAACAAATTATTCAATGAGAATATTTCATTCATTCAGATCTAGGATGTGTTATTTGAGTGCTCCCTTTATTTTTTTGAGCAATATATATATATATATATATATATATATATATATATATATATATATATATATATATATATATATATATATATTATATATATATATATGAGTATTAGGTGCTTTACATAAATGAGGACGTTAATTAATTCAACATACTAACTTCTTTGTTTATGCCAAAGTAATACTCTATAGTCCAGAAGATAATTATGGAACTTCAATCATTTATTAAAAATTATGTATTTTACAATATAATAGTAATAAACATTGCTTAACAGCAAACATCACAGCAAGCACCAACAGTTGCGAGAATAACAAATTATTCATCATAAAAACATAGTTTACTCTAGCAAATTATAAAAAATTGGTAAACTTAAATTTGGGAACATAAAAAAACTTCAGAATCTGAAAATTACATCCTAACACTTACCAGAAGCGCAAGTAAAATATTTGATTTATATTTATAAAAATTCACATTATAATATGCTTTTCTAACCTCCAAATGTTATTGCAGATAAAATTAAGATCTTAAGACCATTGTTCTCAAGGAGATTTTACAATCTTCTACTTCTGTTCAACTATTTTTACAGAAGTGTTTATATTTTTTTTTTGGTTGTTTTCAAAATCATTCACATCCCTGATAGCAGCAGACAGCATTTAACAAATAGTTATGCTAATACATACATTCGAAAAGTGTAAAAGCAGAAAAACAAGCCACTTGTTACAAATCTATAAGCACATTATATATAGCTGGCTACAATAAAAAAAGCTTCAAAATAGTACCGAAATGGTCTCTGACCCGAACGCAAACCTACCAATCATAGATCAGCATTTAATAAAATAATAATTAAAAGCCAAAAAAATACTCCAGTAAAATGTAATCATTTACTTGAAGATCTCTTGCAGTAGAGGGCTGGTATTGGGTGAACCTCATTGAATTCAGAGGTTCCTTCAGTTTTGTAAACAATCAACTGCTTCTTGAGAAAAATTGTTATGAAAATGCCTTTCCTGCAAGATTTAGATCAATGTATCCTAATGGTCGGTGTTTATGGTTGATGTAAATTTATCATGCATACACAAAAATTATTACTTTTCTTAGTGGTATTGGCAAATGTCAATAATTTGATATTTACGATACATATGCCGCTATAATTGAACTTGGGTTAGAAAAATGTTTGCATAAGTACTATAACAATACGTAAAAATGGGGCCACCTTTACCTGTAAGGCCTCATTTAGTAATTTAGGCTTCATTATCTACAAATTCATTTCAATCAATAGCATACTCAGACCAAGGCTAAATTATTGTAGGCTACATCTTTGTTTGGCCCAGATTTCTAGTGTCGAACCACCCTTACACATACTGGACCTTGAGCAATAAGATCCACTAACCAACTTGTTTAGTGAATATAAAGATACTAGTAATGGGTTACATTTACACTACAAGATGATCTTGAAGAAGCGTTTCCTGATTATCTTGCGGCGTAAACAGGCTGCCGATCACCCGATGAACAGGCAAAGTGCTTGTTCATCAAGTGAAATGATCCTTTGTGCAGCGTATAAGATTATTGTTCTCAGTGGTGTTGCGCAGTCAAGAACTATGGCAGCCTATGCGCGATCTGGTATAGATCGCTTAGTATGCATCATTTGCTTTGGTCTGCCTGTGTAAAGGTTACCGATCGGTGGTAGTATCATGCCGATAGTCCATGTAAATGGACCTTAAGATACATATTTACAAGGTTTGGAAGACTGGAATTTTTTTTTTTACACCATGTAAAATAAGGAAAAATGCAAATCAGGTCTCAACATTAAAGTTGCACATAGATATATTTAGATTGATATGGGAACCATTTACCAAACTACTACTAGAATAATATTCTGAACACATGGAAACATTCCTAGATTTTACTATATGGTTTGTAACATTAATCGATTACATACATTAAGCCGGAAACAATATCTAATGCTAACTTTCCCTTCCAGAATAGTAGTTGTGATGTGAAAGGAAAGAAGTTTACTTTCCGAGGTGGCCAACGCACAAAGACCTAATGGAGACTGACGAGATTGACTTCAAATCTATCAGGCCAATATGGCCTACACAATGACTATTAGAATACAATCTAATTGAAACTGGATGACAAGTCTATTTGGCCAATGAAACACAAACATGGGGCAGATTTGACCAGTTTGGCCACATTTAACTAGCATTGCTGAATAGCGATCAGATTATATGCGCGATAAATTCATTACTGGTCATTTAACATTTATGCAATTATTGTTGCATTCAGCATAATTACAGCAATACCTACAGCACAAATATGTATTTGCCTAATCTAGAAGATCTCCGCAATCGATTCACCATGTAAAACAGCATTAGAATAATACATGAATGCGTCAATCTGATGCGGATTGCTTGGGGTGAGAGGACCTGGATCTGTATCACCCAAGTCATTTGCAGATATGCCTTTATGTAGGGATCATGGTAATTGATTAAAGGGCATTTTCACTTTCATTCTCATTGTGGTGGCAGCACCCAGCTGACTGGCTAGTAACCAAATTAAAATATAACCATCAGTTTTTTTTTGCTTTAATTGTCCTAGTCCTGTATTTGCACAGGGATAAGTGTATTACACTTACAAACATAGCCTCTTCAGATAATGAACAGCTATGTCCCCTTAACAGTAGAGAAGACTGGAAATCTGCAGTGGAGATGGTATTCAGAACTAATTATGATTTGATTGAGAATAATCACTATTTATATACAGAATGCAGATCTCATTTACACTAGAGTAACAAAGATACCGCCTACAACTGAAGGCACATAAATAGGCTGAGCTTCACTATGAGTTAAAGATCATTTCACTGACAAGGTTTTGAGGGCATCCTATGGGTATCATAGACAGAGAGTGGTGCAGACAAATAGCGGAGCAGGTATCCTTTATCAGTGCTGAGCTGTAGAATTTCTTAATATATCCTTAATGCAATCACAGCTCTGTTATCTCACAAGTTCTTCCTCATGGCAGTCATCAGTAGATGGAGCTATTTAGCACAATATATACAGATATCTCCTAAGCTTCTCTTTATAGATTCTTGCAGGTCGCCAGGATTTCAAATTGAATTTTATGTCAATTCAAGGACATTCTATGCTCTGTATCAAAAGGAGGAAGTTTTACTAAAATGTATTACTACAATTTCCCTCGGGATCAATAAAAGTGTGTCGTATGGAATTGAAAATGAAATCAGCAAAAACTTTTGAACTTTTCTGGATTAAAGTACAAATTTGAGGGTGGGCATTTACATCTTTCTCTGTCTAATAAAGGAAATTTTCTTTTTCTCATGATAAACCGTATTCAATGTGAAAGCAGTAAAATAATGTATGAACTCTAACTGTTCCTTAATCATAAAGTGAGTCTGTAATGTAAATCACTTACTGGGCTGCGTAGTGCAGTTTTTATAGAATCACTTCTTTCCTAGCTGGAGATCACTTGAGGACTACTTGACATGACCCCAAATAACCAATCTCACCCCCACCACTGATTGGCAGCTTCCTGCTTATGCACAGTGTACTCATAAAGCTGCCAATCAGTGGTGGGGGCAAAGTATACAGAACTTCGCATACAGAGAACCGGTACATTTGCAGCTGATAAAAGTTTTTAATAAAAAACTGCAGCACCCAGTAAAGCAAGTGACATTACTGGAATCAGGGTCTCTGTCCCTGCATGATGCTACTCTGCGATGGGGTAGGAAAACCTGCTGACAGATTTCCTTTAACATGTGAAGTTCAGACTAACATTAGCAGCTGCTTGATTAAGCAAAAAAGAAAATCATTCCTATGTTTTCTCTCTTTACTTTCTCATCCATCCCTTCAGATTTTATCATGACATTTTAAAGGAAATGTACATACACGTGAAAATTTTTTATAGCGCCAGCACTATCATACTGATATTTCTGAACTGTACAAAACAAGCATCTTCAAAATGTTACCTTGTCAAAACATAAATTACCCTTCAAAAAATTAGGAAAAAGTTGCACTTGTGTGTTCGTCTGAGGCAAAATACAACCGTTTCCGAGTCAAAATTATCACAATTCTTTTAGTTATAAAACTGTCAAAAAATCCAACTCATTTTTTTTAAACATTGAACAGGTTTTCCACTACTAATTTCACTCTCTTTCATAACTACCAGTTTTCTAATAGACTCCTATTACCTGCTCCGCTCCTGTAAACTCATCTCTGTGTGGGTCATCTAGTCTTCTGTTGTGATTCTGGCTCTGCTAATTCCGGTCTGGAAACCGGAATCAGATGAATTATTGGTGGGAGTGAGGCCACCTCTGTGAGTGACAGCAGTGTGAGCATGCATGCTCATGTCAGGCTTCCCTCTACTCCTCTACCTGTTTCCTGGCTTTGGAGTGCCCTCAGCTGACAAGCGCTGCGATGTGCTGTTGATCATTAGAAGACATATCACAAGGCTTCTCAGCTGAAGGGACGGCACTTCAAAGCTTCGGCAGAGTCAGTCTCCACCTCCCATGACCAAGCTCAGATCAGGTGTCACGCTCCTCTCTGCTTGGGTCCTGCCAAAGCTTTGAAGTGCCGTCCCTTCAGCTGACAAGCCCTGTGAAATGCTTTATAGTAACATGCAGCACATCGCAGGGCTTGTCAGCTGAAGAGACAGCACTCCAAAGCATCGGCAGGATCTGTGCAAGAGAGTGAAGTCTGATATGGGCATGTATGCTCATACTGCTGTCACTCACAGAGGTAGCCCTGCCCCCACCAATGACATGGGCTACTCTGTTCGTCTGATTCCGGTCCCCAGATTGGAAGTAACAGAGCCAGAATCACAACAGAGTACTCACACAGAGATGAGCTTATAGGAGCTCGGCAGGTAATTGGAGTAACGGATTGTTAGAAAGAGTTAGGACATATGAAAGGGGGGTGAAATTAGTGGGAAAACCTCTTTAATTATTTTGCATATGGTTAGAAAAACATGGCGGCATTCTTCCAAAAACAGCATGTGAACATGATTGGTCCTATGTTGGTATTGCAACTCAGCAATGAAGCCAAGCTCTAATGTCAGGCACAGGCTAAAGACAAAACTGTTTTTTGAAAGAAAGGTGCTTTGATTTTGTAACCCACACAACCCTTTTTTAAAACAAAAAATTACATAAGCATGAATATTTGTGAGCTGGCGCAAAATGCAAACTATAATGCAGTGGCCTGTACCAGTATGTTGGAGTATACTCTCAAAACTAGGTGACAAAAGGACCTCTTTCATAAAAATAAATCCTCTTATTTAAGGCGGACATACACATTAAATCAATTTCATCCGTATACCCAGGCAGGTGCGAGATCATTTTGTTCCTATTGGAGAGGTGTGTGGCAGCAACTTATTTTACTCCCCCTATTAGGACCACGTCACTTTCAACACAGGATTAAATAATGATGTCAAAAAGTCATGGACTACGTTTTTCAGACTAAAGCCCCTCATACACAGATTAATATGAGCTGCACCTGCCGATAATGACGAGTTCAGATGTTACTCGAATGTGTATGGGAGTATGGGACAACTAATTGTTGGGTGATATGATTGGGCTTGTCCAATTTCAGATTGCTGATCACTCTGTTCTCCTGGACATGAGTCAGCGGCAGACATGTTAATCGACAGCTTTCTCAAAGAGAACACAAGATCACTTGGCCGATTGAGCACTCCTTCGTACAGAAGAATTGGCCCAGATGGCTGTTGGATGAACGATCGGCTGAGGCATCATTTATCCGACAGCCATCTAATGGGTAGTTTAAAGGTCACAGTCCCCTGTGCTCCTGGAACGCAATATCAGAAACTTTGGCACACTCAAATATAACAAAATATGTCAATAGATACCTGCAAAGCAGCATATTCGGAGAAGTAGAAAAAAAAAACAAGCAAGGGACATATTTATTCAAACTTTCGACAAGTAAAACTGGCCTTTTCACTCATAGTAACCAATTATATCAAAGCTTTCATTTTACAAGAGCAACTTCTAGAATAAAGACAGGATTTTCTTCAGCCATATTTAAATAATTGCCCCACAGGGTATAGTATTCAGTTATGTAGTGTGGTTCTGTGGTAACCAAAAGGTATAACTTAAAATTCCTGTATCTCTTTTAAAAAATCTGTAGGCGGATCCATATGCTACTTATAATACCGTTGTTTTCTTACATGGCAGAGTTGCAACTAAGCCCTCTTCTCTGGCACCAGGGCCTGGGTATGACCACACCACCTTAGTATGCAACTTTTAGGGGCATACTTTATGTGGAATTTTCTTATTGGGCCCTCTCCAGCATTATGACCTGTGTAAGAGAGCACCCACTAAAGTTAGTATATGCAGGTTGAAGGGGTTGTCCACTACTAGGAGAACCACTTCTTAAACTAAATGTTCGGCCCCGATAAAATAATAAAGGCTATACTCACCTCACATGCCGGCTCCGTTCCAGTGGTGTCGGCACTCATGGCTGAGATGCGGTGGTATGACATGTGATGCCAGGCGCCCAATCAGCGCTGACGTCACTGTCCCCGCCTTCGGACAAACTGAACATGAAGAGAAAGTCTGGGATCAGCTGTAGCCCTGGCTTCCGCTTCATGTTCAGCTCGTACAAAGGCGGGGACAGTGACGTCAGTGCTGATTGGGTGCCCGGTATCACGTGTCATTCCACCGCATCACAGCACCGGGACCGCGAGGGCCAAACATTTAGTTTAAAAGGGGTTGTCCTAGTAGTGGACAACCCCTTTAATGTTGCATTACTGACGAGTGGACTGCATGGATTCTTTCTTGAAGTTTATGAGTCAGTACAGCATAGGATAAAACATAAGCACTCATTGGAATTTCTTAGACATTGGCACAAATTAAACAGTAAAATTGTTCTAAGTGGCAAGAGCAGCATCAGTTGGAGGCACTTAGTCTAGCTATAGCAGATGAAGCTTAGGGTATCTTCACATGAACATAAAAATTTCTTACATTTATGCAAGAAGGGTGTAATTTATTTGCCCACCAATACGGATGTAAAACTTATGTAATGGTAGAAAAAGTCTACACTGCATAACAATGTAATCATTTTATAAGGGTATATACAGACTTCCACTCAGGATCATTATATATTATAATGTTTCCAATAGCTGCACATGCTGGCAAAGACCTGCAAGAATATGGGTTGATCTGCTGTACCCGGTAGGAGCCACTAAACAGTATGATGGAGCTGTGTTGTTCAACTCTGCAACTGTTTACATCAGGCCACCGCCACAGCAGAGAAAAGCTAGTCGTGGGGGTGCAGGTCTGATATTGATGACTTATCCTTTGGGAAGGTCACTAATATCAAGGTGTTCAAACATCCCTTTAAGTTTTATCTTCTTATAGACACTGACTTGGCTCAGCGGTATCATTCCCCACATGTACACATAAATGATTTCTGCTCCTATAAGAGAAAACTGCATATGGATACAAAAAGCTCCCAGAGTTCAATGGGAACTTTACCAACCTATATACAGTTAGCTTGGGTATTAGCCCTTGCCAATAAGTACACCAGTAAGTGGAAGGTAAAAGAATTCAGATATCCATACGTTTTCCATATTGAACAGCAAAATTTGGCCCGAATTATAGATTTGTTGAACTTCGCAATGCTCTCATCAACATGGCTCAAAGACAAGAGGATTGCTTTGTGTTTTGAACTAATAACCACTCGTATTTAGAAGGCTATTCCAATTATGCTCTCCATTTACAAACGTGCAAGATGGAGCACTATTCTCAAGGTGCAGTCCCCCAAGAGGTGGGATTTACAGCTATTAGACATTTACAGAATATCCTGTGGTACAGCCTAAATGTCTAACATAGGAATACCACTGTAAAGTAACATACTCTGACTCAAAAAATGTTCTTCTGTTGAATTTTAGAAGGTATAACATAATACTCTTTGGCACTGCTAAATGGTTGAGAAAGGTTATTGGGGAAGGTGTCAGATGTGTTTGTTAATGCTTAAGGCGGTTGACCTAATATCAACGCTTAACATATATTAACAGGAATAGATAACTGACTGACCGCTTATAACTCCCCAGATCACGAGATTGAGGGTCCCATTGTGCACTGCCATTTCACACAAGCTCTATGAGGACTACAAGCAGTGTGGATGCTCGACTCCAATTCTGTTCAAAAGGAAGACTACAAATCTCTGTTCTTCTCACTGATGGAAGTCCCAGCAAGAAGACATAGGTTTTGGACCAAGCCCTTTAAATTTTGTCCCATGTTTGATAGTCTATAGTTTGTTTAGTGAATATAGTTACACATCTGCAGTCTTGAACTAGGATTCGTTAGGTCCACCAGAGAAAGTGACTATGGGGCCTAACCGCCATAGATAACTTGGTTGGCTAGTCCAATCTTACACCTGTAAATGAGACTAGCTGCAGTGATGTTTCCCCTAATTGTCAAAAAGCAACTTCTGTCATTTTGTGGTGTATTGTACTGTAATTTAATTTTTTTTGTATTCACACAGAAAATAATGATAAGATCCAAAATGATCAGTCCTGTAGTAATGAAAATTCTGTCTAGAACACACTGGAATAATGAGCATAACATAACCTATATATGTGTATATTGTGCGTGCCTTGCCGGTACACTGGTTTGGTTTGTGGGTGCTTTTATGTATCCACTACACTAAGTATCCACTACACTTATAAGCCCATTGATAATAAGCCAAAACACCCAAACCAGCTCCACTATCATTGAGTAATATTGAGCGGCACTTAATGATGTGGCAGGTTAGCATTATTTAAATTACTAGACATAGTGTGGGATATAAAGATTTAGGGAAATTAAATAACAATTACCTAGATTTTAGGAAATATCAGGAGGGACAGAGTTGCAGGAGTGATGAAGTTCGGGGTAAAGGTTTTACTTGAGTAAAATACGACAGTGAGAGATTTTCCTTCCTTAATGTTATATTTTATGCAAATAAAACCTTTACCCCGAACTTATACACACACACACACACACACACACACACACACACACACACACACACACACACACGTACATATACACATAGGAAATTCACAGGCAAGATAAACAAATGTTATTGTTCTCATTTCTCACCTAAATGTAAAAAAAACAAGTTTCATGGTCACCTACAAAAATGCAGCAATTTTGTGTTCTTAACCAATCCTCATACAGGATTCCATGACAGCAGTGTATACCAATATATATACATAAAGCACCTGTTGCTAGTAAACTACTAAGCTATACGTCTAGGAAATATCTATGGTAATGGCTTCTTCAACTACTCCAAGTAGCGCTCACATAAATTATCAGTAGGTCGAGTGTTAGATGGTACAAGAAAAGCGAAGATGAATGGATGTACCGTACATACTTGATGCAGCAGAAACAAAAAAAAAAACAAATGGGAGTATTAACAAAAGTGGAAACAAATGTTGTGGCTACATGAAAACATTTTTTTTTTTTTTCCTTTTTAATATTCTATTAATAAAAAAAAGTCATCAAGGCAAATAAATGATGAAAAAAATTGAAATAATATTACAAATCTGATCTACGCTGTCTGGTAGTTCAATTTCAATGCTATAAGCGTTAAAACATGTATTTTCTCGAGTGAAATACTAAACATACAGCACATAATCGGAGCTGTAGAAAAAGTACAAGATTGCTAAAAAATACCTTACAAAAATAAATTGCGTCCTTGAATGTGGTGAAGCATCTTACAAATAAATCTTCGGATTCTTAACTCTCAAGTGCTCCTAAAGGTAAGTGGGCTATAGTACATTTCATTGATAGCAGCATTGTTTTCCATCCTTACTAGTTTCCAGGCCATAGCAGAAAATACAATGGATATAGATGAATTATCTACATTTTCTTTTAGTGCATTGAGGCACCTGCTAGAGCTATTATAAAATACTTACCTACACAGCCTTAATAGCACAAACATATCAAAACAGCCCCACATGACATTTCAATGTACCAGTCAACTGTGACACTGCTGAACGAGAACACGTTTCGGCCACTAGTGCCAAGATACAAATAGGCTGTTATACCATTGTCTTTCCTAGTCTAATAAATCAATTCTTCAAAACTCTATTTATTTACATAGCTCCGATTCATGTCACTGCAAGAAATTATTTGACTGATATCATTTGATCATTTTTAAGTATGGTAAAATAGGGAAAAAAGTAGCAACATAAAAAGTAAGATCGAAAGTGTAAATCTGACAATCATGTAGCTGAATGCACATAAGTCCACTTGCGGTAGTCTCTACACATACCACTCCCTTCTGGATATGACAGAACCATCCACATGGGAAACCAAGTCATCTTCATTGTCGAAGTTCTGATTGTACCGTGAGACTACCGGTATGTTTTTTTCAGTATAATTGTTGCCTGGTCTATCAAAGTGCTCTTGATATCGGTTATAGCTGACAATGTGGTTCCAATCTGAGTTTTCATCCTCATGGAGATATTCGTTATAAATATGATCATTACTTTTAATGTCAACCTCCTTCTTTGGGTTGTCAGGAAATGGATCTAGATCTTCAGGTTGAAGAACATCAATCTGGGACTCTTTCTGCATATCTGAAGGAGGAATGTAGCTCTTTGTAAAATAATCCCCCCGGAACGTCTGTTTTCTTCTGTGGTATATAACGCCAATGAGCACAATTAAAAGAATCAAAAAGAGACATCCACCAACTACGCTGCCAATAATGGTGCCAAAATTTCCATCCTGTAAAGTTGCCATGGTTGAAGCTGGAATATGAAATTTTCTGGAGTTTGTTGTTAACTCTGCATCATAGGCTGAATGGGTCTGGGGAGCTGTCGGAGGTGCAGTAGTAAGAGGAGGATCTAATGGAAGTAGACATGAACAAAAGGGAAGACAATGTCAATATGTGCTAGTAACTAAGTTTGATAATGACAATGAACATAGGTTTTGTATATGACTGCAAAACCCAATAGTCCGCAGCAACAGATCAAATTTCATCTGATGGAAACCACTGCTTATATTGGGCAGTAGCTTGTACTTAAGAAACCTTCAATTTGTTTTAAGCACAGATATTTCATACACATTTAGACACGTAATGTATGCACATCAACCACTTTCCTCCAATGATACAATATGGAATCTCATCCTATAAGTCTAAAAAATAAGAGTCATGCTTTTCACTTTACATTACACTCGTTGATGTAGGCAGGTTCAGCCGACGTTAGTCTAATGTGTATGGGGGGGGGGGGCTTTAATGCAGCAGATCTCTTTCATCCAACTGTTACTGCTGATTGGTGAGATATAAAATCACCTTAAAGGAGATTAGGAACAATGGACTGCACTCCATGTTAAATTGTCTGCCATGTTTCCCAACATGCACATGCTGCGGAAATTTCCTCTGTGGATTATCATTTGGAAAAATCCGCAGCACTACCATTTCTTTTGATTAACTCGGCGAAATTGCCGCCATTGACTTGCATTGAACAGCATAACATCCGCATGTATACATGTATGCATGCGGATGTTATGCGGTTCAATGCACGGATGGTACCCGGGTCTGGAGAATAGGAGACTCTCCTCCAGACCCGGGTACCATTAGTAAAAAAAGAATTAAAACATAAAAAATAAAAAAAAATATTACACTTAATTCTCCGGTGGCCCCAGGTCTCCTCTCCAGTGGCGACCTCTGCCCTAGGCGTCCTGCGGTGTTCTGAAAGGACCTGCGGTGACGTAATTTAGTCATGTGATGGTCACGCGACCGCTGACGTCAGCGGTTGCGTGACCTGTCAGCTGACTAAATGACTCTCCGGGCCACCGGAGAGGTAAGTATAATGTTTGTTTTTATTTTTTACATTTTAATTCTTTTTTTTTTTTTTACTATAGATGCTGCATTTAAAGCAGCATAAATTGGTCACACAATATAAATCCATGCCAGTTTCATGGATTTATATTGTGTAACCAACTTGTCAAGCACTTTCCAAGTGATGCTCAAAATCGCTTGGAAAAGCACTTGAAAAACCGCATGCAGAAATGCATGCAAAAACGATTCTCCCTGGCAGAAAAAACGCATGTACAATCCGCATGCGTTTTTTTCTGCCAGGGAGATGCAGAAATGCTCAGGAAAATTTCTGCTTTATTTCTGCATCGTGGGCACATATCCTTAAGCTTTGCTGTTTAGTGCTATAATGGAGGGCATTTACCAAAAGCCAAGCATGAAAACAGTTTCTCCTACATCTATCAGTGAGATAGCTGTGGAAAAAAACTGAAATGACATTACTTTCTAAGGGCAACTAATGAATGATGTAAATTTGCTGTCTAAGTATATAGTCACAAGTACAGACAGATACCGTATTGGAATATTTTAAGGACATCCAGCACTGTATGTCATCACCAAAATTTATTGAATCTTTCCTTGCTATATTTAGTAGTGTTCCCTGCTGGTGCTGAACTGAAACATCGACCGCTACCATCCTTTGGCAATTTATGTTTAGAGCCTGCAGATCTTTTCTATAATTTATTTCTAACATAATTCAATATAACAGGATGGGAATGGTGTAAATTACACAAATCTATTTTTTTCTTTTCTTATAATAGAATTAAACCCTGGTGAATGTGAAATAAATTATGATGAAATAAGAACCTTATGATTGCTCATAAGTTACCTTAAAGCACCACTCCAGCGTTATTTTTTTATTTCAGCGCTGGAGTGGTGCTATTAATGTAAGTTCCCTGTGCCTAGTCTTATACTTACCAGCCACTGTCTTCTTCAGGTCTTCCCGGTGCCGCTATGGGCCCGGCCGCCATTTTGCATCAACAACTTCTGACTGACCGAAAGTCAGAGGCAACGGTCGCAAGCTCTCAATTTAAGTCTGTGAGAGCCTTGTTCTGGTTCACATAGACTTACATTGAGTTGTAACTTCCAGATTGCTCCAGCAAACACTTGAGAGATTCAGCACATCACAATCTGTTGCAGACAGACAGGAGCGGCACTGGGAACAGCTGAAGATGGCAGTTGGTAAGTATGAGACTTAGTGCAAGGGAACTTAGATTAGAAGCACCACTCCAGTGCTGTAATAAAAGAAAACGTTGGAGTGGTGCTTTAAAATAGGGGTTCCTGTAATTTGCAGCTGTTTATACCCATCTATTACAGCAGTGTTCCCCAACTCCAATCCTCAAGAGCCACCAACAGATCATGTTTTCAGTATGCCCTGAGGACTGGAGTTGGGGAACACTGTGCTATCGCATAAAAACAATAAAAATTACTATTTACAAAAACTACAAGATGACCAGACAGCGCTTCTAATATGTCTGTTGTAGTTAAAACCTGTATTATATTCACTATTCCTGTTTGTCGAGGTTTGGATTTGGGAATCTGATGGATTATGAGGATTTAAAGGAGTTTATAAATTATTAGAGAATATAAAATATTTAATATCCAATCCTCTTCCAGAGCACTGAAGTGTGCAAAAAGTTGCAACATGATCCCTTAACATGTTTCATTGTTTAAGATCACAGCTTCATCAGGGTATTGCGATCTATATTGTGCACAAAAACTAAGAGAAACCCAAGTAACTAACCAAAACCCATCCTTTTTTTCCTATTGATTTATACATTAAACAAAATATTTTGCAGTTCTCAGCCATTTTAATCCTTTAAAAGTATATTTATGTATTATATCTTTTTAGCAGTATTGTTGGCTAGTTCTGTGCATTAAAACCATTTAGAAGGCATCTTTTTGGTTAATATTTTGTAGCCATCATCATTATCAAACATGAAAATCAGGACCTGATTAGTATAGTTAAACAGTTAGGACAATGCATAAAATGTTAGGAAAACTAAATAACATTAGTAAAATGAACAAGCAGTGTAAATCCAGCCAGACAGAGGCAAGATCACTCCGAGTTTATTTCTTTTTACTTTTCTTCAGACTAAGTGTATAGTCTAGCTAAAGCTTTATATCTATTGAGTTTTCTATCTATCCACGCACACACACATAGAATGTGCAGGAAAAAATATTTTGTTTTCCAGAACATTCCACAAAAGCTCGATTGGATTGAGATCTGGATCAGGCCAAGTCAATACCTTGAACTCTTTGTGATCTTCCTCAAATCATTGCTGAACACTTTTTGCAGTGTGGCATAGTAAATTATGTTGCTGCAAGAAGGTACTACCATTAAGAATAATGTTGTCATGAAACGATATACTTGGTGGTTGTTTAAAGGGAATATTTAAGTAGGACAACACAAGGGAAACATTCCGGCACCACGTTGCTTTCCACAAATAAATCACTAGGAATCGCCTCAGACTGTGTGCTTTAAGACTGACGGTGGTGTACATCCAAGTGAATTACAATTTCATAAACAGAGCAGAGATAAAGGTAGCACTCACCAAGTCTTCTTAAAAAATCCATCCTTTAGGCTATGTGCCCACGTAGCAGATTTGATGCAGAGCGTTTTTGCCTCTCTCTGGCAGAAAAAAAACGCATACAGATTTACATGCGTTTTTTCTGCCAGAGAGAAGCGTTTTTTCAGAGTTTTCGCATGCGTTTTTTCAAGCACTTTTCCAAGCGATTTTGAGCATCACTTGGAAAAGTGCTTGACAAGTTGGTCACACTATATAAATCCATGCAACTGGCATGAATTTATACGGTGTGACCAACTTAGATGCTTTAAATGCTGCATCTATTGTAAAAAAAAAAGAGAATTAAAATGTTAAAAATAAAAAAAACCTGTATACTCACCTCTCCAGTCTCCTCCCGGCAGCGATCCTCTCTCCTCGGCGTCCCGCGGTGTACTTGCAGGAACTGTGGTGACGTCATTTAGTCAGCTGATGTTCACGCGACCATCACCTGACCGCTGACGTTAGCAGTCGCGTGACCATCAGCTGACTAAATGACGTCACCACAGGTCCTGCAAGTACACCGCGGGACGCCGAGGAGAGAGGACACTGCCGGGAGCAGACCAGAGAGGTGAATATACAGTTTTTTTTTATTTTTAACTTTTTTATTTCTTTTTTTCACTGCATGGTAGCCGGGATGCAGAGGAGTTGTAGTCTCCTCTTCAGCCCGGGTACCACACGCACCGCGATTACGCTGCAAATTTGCGGCTATTGAATTTAATTGAAACGCAACAAATCCACATATACCTGCGGGTTTGCTGCGTTTCAATGTTCCTCAATGGCCGTGAATTTGCAGCGTAATCGCGGTAGAAATGGTCATGCTGCGTTTTGCAACACAATGCGAATTTGGCGCGCTAATTAGCGCATCATGTGCACAGCACATCCGAATTCACATTGCTTTGCATAGCAGACGGTTTTACAAGCGTTTTCGCGGCCGCAAAAACGCTACGTGGGCACATGGCCTTATTATTATATGCGTTGAAGCGCCGGAAGGCAGCAAAACAGCCGTTGTCCTTTTCTCCTCTCCCCCACACACCCTTCAGGGTCTCAGTCCGATGCCTCACGCTGATATGTCCCGCATATAACAATAAAAGACGGATTTTTTAAGAAGACTTGGTGAGTGCTACCTTTATCTCTGTTCTGTTTTTGAATATTTAAGTAGGCTCAACCCTCCTAAGCCCTCTATAAAGGCTCGTATAGGTCATAGGAAGCTGAATAAAGTGATCCCTTGATATCTGCTATCTGATGTCTTATTCCAGAGATAGCCATGTTCTTCTTATATGTAAATAAGCTGTTCAGGGCTATTGTCAGAACACTGATCTGCATGCATGAGACTCCGCCTCCAGAGCTTATTTTAAATAAAAGGGGAGTTACCAGAGTGAGACAAGTAGCTAACACAGAACAGGAGAACTGAACTATGTCTTCTTGCAAACACATTTACTGCATCTCTCACAGCTCTGCTGTATTACAACCTTGTCTGGCTGTGAGAGGAAGCTGAAGCACTAAGAGAACACTTGTAGATGTGTCAGCTCTGCAGTGAGATCAGGAGAGGGGCAATAACATATTACACTAGTAACTCCCGCTTTTAATAACAATAAGGTCTGGTGGCAAATAATGCAAATAGGTGTCCCACCCATAACAGCTCATTTACATATCAGAAAAATGTGAATTTCTCTGGAATAAGACATCGGATCACAGATATCAAGGTAACATTTTATTCAGCTTTCATGACCTACATGCCCATATAGTCGGCTTAAATGGGCTGACAGATTTCTTTGAAGTAAGTGGTGTCAAAGTATTATCCACATGAAAGCCAGGACCCAAGGTTTTGCAGAGCTTTACCCAAACCATCATACTGCATTCACTGTGTTCTTCCCATAGTCTATCATGGTGCCATCTTTTACCCAGGTAAGCAATGCACATAACATCTGGCCAACCATGTGATTTTAAGAAAATGTGATTCATCAGACCAGGCTTCCTAAATGGTTCCTGTCAGCTCCCCTGGCTGTCCCCAATCTCTACTATAGTGGTATGGGTGTAGATTTCTTTATAGTTAAACTATCATCAGAAAATGACTTATTGTTTAAAATCAGGCTTTTGTTTTAAATGTACTTTTTAAAAAATTGTGTCTGTTTTTTTCCTTTACAGATCAAAATCTGTGTTCAAAATAAAAAAAAAAAATAGAAATATTTCTATTTTTTACATTGGCCAGTTTTTTATTTTTTATTTTTACACTCTAACTTCTTGTGGTTTCAGGAAACAACACATGTACATACCTGTAATGGCTAGATCACAACAATATCTTTTGTATTTGTCTATTGAGCCTGTGCAAAAGGTCATTATGAAGGAAGGGGAGCAGGGTCAGCTGTGACATCAGCTATTGGGATTGGGGGATCCTATGTTATCAACTGTGTCTGCCTTTAATGAAGCCTGCTGAAAACTCATAGGGTATGTGCACACGATGCAGAAATGCTCAGGATTTTTTCCTGAGCGTTTCTGCATCTCTCTGGCAGGAAAAAACGCATGCGGATTGTACATGCGGTTTCCTGCCAGGGACATGCGGAAATGAAGCGGTCTTCACTTTCATTTCCGCATGCGGGTTGACAAGCGCTTCCCAAGCGATTTTAGCATCACTTGGAAAGTGCTTGTCAACTTCACACTATATAAATCCATGCAGCCGGCATGGATTTATATAGTGTGTGAATGTCAAAAAATAAAAAATAAATATATACTTTACCCTCTGATGGCCCCCGGTGTCCTGCTTCGCTCGGTCCCGGCTGCCGGCAGTGAAGACTTTAGGACCTTCCGACGTCAGCGTCACGTGACCCGTCACATGACTCTGACGTCAGCGAAGGTCCTTCTTCATTCAACCGCGAAGTGCGGGGAATCAAGCAGGAGCGCTGCACGGGCCGTCAGAAGGTGAGAATATATATATTTTTTATTTTATTCTTTTTTTTTTTAATGGTACCTGGGTCTGGATGAGAGTCCTCTCATCCACACCCGGGTACCATCCGCACATTAGACCGCATGAAAAGCGCATCAACATATACAGTGATGCGGATTCCATGCGGTCTAATGCAAGTCAATGGCGGCAAAAGAGCAGCGTTTCCGCAAAATTAATTGACATGCTGCGGATTTTTGACCGCAGCGTTTACGCTGCGGAAAAATCCGCATCATGGGCACAGCACATGCGGATTTCAATTGGGGAACATTGCTGCCCTTCTACCATGCGTTTTTCATGCGTTTCCGCAACTGCAAAAACGCCGCGGAAACGCATGAAGAAAGCATCGTGTGAACTCAGCCATATTATAGATTGTAAGCCTGTGAGCAGGGCCCACTCTCCTCCTGTAACTTACAAGTCCTACAAAAAAGGAATCCTGACCAATTCAAAACTATATATCAATCTTTATTAATTATGTTATACATAAAAGGATTAATTAAAAAAAAAAAAAAAAAAAAAAAGAAAGGGGACGTCAAACAGAAGCAGGAATCACATACAGATTACTATGTACTGCTAAGTAGATGTAATAATCTCCCAGAAGTAAAGTGACAGTGCAAAAAAAAATATAATCACTCCTGTACATTCACACAAGAAGTGCTTTGCTATAGTACAATGACTAAGTATTGATCAAATACATACAAAAAAGTACATGTTAGTTCATGCATGAGTACAGCAGACCAAACATAATTTAAATAGATATCATGAATTAAATAATATAAATGAGGCCATAAGTCCTACCCAGAATAGTACATACAGTGATTACAGTCCTACTCACATCACTCATAATGAGACTACTTGTGGAAGCTACAGGCATCCCAAATGTTAAATATCAGTTACAAGTGTAAAATGCAAAACTGTAAAAAAAGCAGCGCTACATGGTGAAAACAACTGAATAACTGGTCATAGAACCTGTGTGGATCCTGCAGGAATACCCCTGACGCGCGTTTCACGTAAGCTTCTTCCGAGGGGTCCGGAAGCTTCCTTCTCCTGTAACTTGTTTGTGTGTGCCCCTGCTTAATTGTAAAGTGCTGAGGAATATGTTGGTGCTATATAAATAAAATGATTAAAACTTTTCCTGAAAAGGACACAAAGTAGGACTCTAAAAAGCCCAAATTACAAGGTAGTGATATATATGAAAAAATTTGCCCAATTTAAAAAAAAAAAAGTTACACACAGGATAAAAACCTTATTTAAAAAATAGGTCATTTTCTGATTATAACTTCCATTCAATCTGATCATGTCTTCTGCATTTGAAAAAGGTAGATTTATTCTGCAGCATTGCTTACGCTAAAGAGGCCGGACTCGTATGGCTGGGCATCTCATCCCTTGGAGTAGTCCTACCTCATATTGCCTGCACAGTGGTCCTACCATAACTAGAATTTTATGCAGGTGTCACTCAAACCCTGTGAGGCGAGATCAGATAAGACGTAGGACTGGTCCATGGGAAAAGATGCTCAGTTGGAATTGCTTCATCAGCACACAAGACAGTGCAGAATAAAACCACATTCCTTACACTGTCACACAAAACTCCTTATCAGAATAAAAGCATCTGCACCCATACCACTATAGTATTCCTCTTTTAAGTAATTCACGCTAAAGTAGTTATTCTGAGGTATAGGAACAGATGGGCTAGTTTTCACTAATTAAGAGAATTAATGACCCTTGGCACCCAGGGCGCTGTTGCCATTTGTCATGCTTCGGAAACCTGCCATTTTGGAGATGCCCTTGTTATTAGCCATCATAATTTTCACACACGTAGTATAGCAGTGTATCATAGTATATCACCATCATGTTTTTGCATACCTCATTACTATGTGGGGGTATTATTTGGTAGAGAGTATCATTAAAGGGGTTGTCTGGTCAAAAGTGATAAGTCTGCAGTCACTCTGTGTGACTGCAGACTTATGAATCTCCCTAGCGCAGGCACTGTGCACTGTGGGGATTCGCCGGTATCAGACCCGGGACCAGAGGATATGTATGAGTTATACATACCCCTGGACAGAGGGAAAAGCCTCGTTCTCCATATATTTGCATTGAGCGAGGCCGCGCCTTCTAGTCGGACGCGCCTGCTGGCCATCCGAGTCACTAGACGGGGTGTGGCCTCGCTCCATACACTTGTATGGAGCGAGGCGGCGCCGGCTGCCCGGGGTATGCATAACTCATACCTAGCCTCCGGTCCCGGGTCTGAAACTGGCAAATCCCTGCTGCGCACAGTGCCTGCGCTGAGGGGATTCGTAAGTCTGCAGTCAAACACAGTAACTGCAGACTTAATACTTTTGACCGGACAACCCTTTTAAGGAAGTATATGGTAAAATTATGTATTGTGTGATGTTTTGCATTAAACAACAGTCAGATGTGATGGTGACATTTGGACCTCGCATGGTTTCATCATCGAGCACTGTAAGACTTTTTTATATTTTTAATATTCCAAGACTGTCTTGTCTTTTGCAAAAAAAAATGTATTATTGAGTATTAAAGAAACATGTGCATAAAAAAACCACACTGTTTATGTATACAATTCTACTCAGAAATAGCACGCATTGCGCCATCTTAGTTGCTAAGAGATCTAAGACAAAATTATAAAAGGACAAACAAAATCTCAAATATTTGTGTTTTCCTTAATTTGTTCGTGGAGACCAGTATTCCCCAAACAACAGTCCTCACGGCCCCCACAGGTCATGTTCTCAGGTTTTCCTTAGTATTGCACAAGTGGTGGAAGTATCATAAAGGCATCAGGAATTCCCTCACCTGTGTAACACTACGAAAATCCTGGAAACATGACCTGTGGTGGCCATGAAGACTGGAGTTTGGGAAACTCTGGTGAAGACATAACCAATTAAAACCTTCAGCATAAAGGAGTATAGAGGCTGATTCATCAAATAATTTTCGCCAGAATTCTTGAAAATTGTTTATAGTTTTAACAATTTTAAACAACTCATACATGCACAAAAGATTTCCGACAGTTTTTTTACAGCAGTTTCAGCCAGCTCAGCCAACTTTTTGAAAAGTGTATAGAGCTTAGCCTGGAGGGGCGTAGCCTAGCACAGCTGACAAATTCATCATTATTTACACACAAAAAAGTGTCCTAAGTTATAAAAGAAATGCACTTCAGTACCATACTAGCTTACATTTCTTGCGGTAGCTGAGAGATGCGCAAAGTAAATTAAGAGGCATACGCTATCCTTCAAGAATTGGGGAAAAGTCTCAATGAATTTTGTGCATCTGCACAACCAAATAAAATAGTTATTTCTTTTTCATTTTATTGATGAAGAGTAGTCTATGGTTCATCAAACGTCAACGCACCATTCATGAAGACTGATGTGTGAAACATGTCTATGGCTCTGATTCATCAAACATCAATTCATCATTCATCAATGAAATAAAAAATAAATCACAATTTATCTTATTTACTGAATATACATACTGAAAACTGTCCAAAATTTTACCAAATAGCAATAAAGAAAAATCAAATAGTCTAAAACAAAATAAGTAAAATTGTGTTTCATATGTTGCAGTATCAAAATGACTAATGTATACAGAGGGTACAGAAAGTATTCAGACCTCTTTAAATTTTTCACTCTGTTTCATTGCAGCCATTTGGTAAATTCTAAAAAATTTTTTTTCTCATTAAAGTACACTCTGCACCCCATCTTGACTGAAAAACAACAGAAATGTAGACATTTTTGCAAATTTATTAAAAAAGAAAAACTGAAATATCACATGGTGATAAGTATTCAGACCCTTTGCTCAGTATTGAGTAGAAGCACCCTTTTGAGCTATTACTGCCATGAGTCTTCTTGGGAATGATGCAACAAGTTTTTCACACCTGGATTTGGGGATCATCTGCCATTCTTCCTTGCAGATCCTCTCCAGTTCCATCAGGTTGGATGGTGAACGTTGGTGGACAGCCATTTTCAGGTCTCTCCAGAGATGTTCAAATGGGTTTAGGTCAGGGCTCTGGCTGGACCAGTCAAGAATGGTCACATAGTTGTTCTGAAGCCACTCCTTTGTTATTTTAGCTGTGTGCTTAGGGTCATTGTCTTGTTGGAAGGTGAACCTTCGGCCAAGTCTGAGGTCCAGAGCACTCTGAAGAGGTTTTCATCCAGGATATCTCTGTACTTAGCCGCATTCATGTTTCCTTCAATTGCAACCAGTCGTCCTGTCCCTGCAGCTGAAAAACACTCCCATAGCGTGATGCTGCCACCGCCATGTTTCACTGTTGGGATTGTATTGGGCAGGTGATGAGCAGTGCCTGGTTTTCTCCACACATACCGCTTAGAATTTTCACAAAAAAAGTTCTATCTTCGTTTCATAAGACCAGAGAATCTTATTTCTCATAGTCTGGGAGTCCTTCATGTGTTTTTGAGCAAACTCTATGCAGGCTTTCATGTCTTGCACTGAGGAGAGGCCATTCTGCTATAAAGGCCCAATTGGTGGAGGGCTGCAGTGATAGTTGACTTTGTGGAACTTTCTCCCATCTCCCTTCTGCATCTCTGGAGCTCAGCAACAGTGATCTTGGGGTTCTTCTTTACCTCTCTCACCAAGGCTCTTCTCCCACGATTGCTCAGTTTAGCTGGACGGCCAGGTCTAGGAAGACTTCTGGAGGTCCCAAACTTCTTCCATTTAAGGATTATGGAGGCCACTGTGCTCTTAGGAACCTTGAGTAATGCAGAAATTATTTTGTAACCTTGGCCAGATCTATGCCTTGCCACAATTCTGTCTCTGAGCTCCTTGTGCAGTTCCTTTGAGCTCATGATTCTCATTTGATCTGCCATGCACTGTGAGCTGTGATGTCTTATATAGACAGGTGTGTGCCTCTCCAAATCAAGTTCTATCAGTTTAATTAAACACAGCTGGACTCCAATGAACGAGTAGAACCATCTCAAGGAGGATCACAAGGAAATGGACACCATTTGACTTAAATATGAGTGTCTGAGCAAAGAGTCTGAATACTTATGACCATGTGATATTTCAGTTTTTGTTTTTTAATAAATTTGCAAACATTTCTACTTTCTGTTTTTTTTCAGTCAAGATGGGGTGCAGAGTGTACTTTAATGAGAAAAAAAATGAACTTTAGAATTTACCAAATGGCTGCAATGAAACAAAGAGTGAAAAATTTAAAGGGGTCTGAATACTTTCCGTACCCACTGTATGCATATTACAGTACTTCATGCCGAATGCTATTAAGTTCCACAGTAATTTAAGGACATGAGAGATTGCCTTACAGGACTGCCATGAATATCCTACTAAATAATGTAGACTTTTAGGAGACATTGACGCATTCAGTAATATTCATGTGTCATTGTGCGGTAAAGTTAATCTCAAAATGAAACACTATTAACTAGATCTTGCAAAGTATTAATATATATGAAGTTATCTCCTCTGGCAGAGGTAGCACTTTTCTATTAGGAACACTTCCGATAGAAGAGACTTTGGCTTCCATATACCATTAGACAAAGAGCCGTGGTTGTGTAGGATTTATGTAGTGTAATAGTGGATGGAATGAGCACAGCCTTTGTAGTAACACACCAGGGCTGTGGAGTCGGTAAGCCAAACCTCCGACTCCTCAATTTCCATGACTCTGACTCCCTCATACATGGCTCATGTTTAAGTGATAAATTTACTGTAGCACAGATTCATCTCAACTAAAAGTCTAGACCCTTAGATCAGGAATAGGACAGACATTTATAGGGCATTTCATTACTTTCCCAAATTCTTATGAAAATAATATTCCCCACAAACTGCATTGAACTACTGTACCCAATTTATTATATATTTTAGGAGTTGGAGCCGGTCCATTTTATACCGACTCCAGCAAAATGGACACCGACTCCGACTCCACAGCCCTGGTAACACCGTTATAGCTGGATACCAGACCAACAGGTGATTATTATATTTTCACTCTATTGCATCCCACTAATAAAGTTGGTCTATTATTTCATGGAATCACTTCAGGGAATGGGAAAACAATACTACAGAATAGTACTATCAGACTTTCAGAATCATCCTGGTTAGGGCAGGGGCTTTGTTGGGAGTGATCAGAGTAAGTATTTATTTAATATAGCGCCATTAATTCTACAGCGCTTTACAGACATTATGGGCACTTCACGTTATTAACCTACATGATCTCACGCTGTCACTTTTTTGAGAACATATGGATTCATTGTGTAATAACAGTTTCTAACACCACTGGCTCAATACACCATGTCCACCAAGGACAAGTCTGCATATATGCACAATACTGTATCTTCCTAGAGTACCCCTTTAACATCATTTACATAATTGCTTGGAAAACATGAACAAACAGTTTTTAAAAGGTATGGAGAGAGTCTAGAACTAATCCAACTAGCAATCAGCTGTCTTTAATGCACTTGATACTTTGTGACCTTAAATCAGGGGTGGGGAACCTCAGGCCCTGGGGCAGTTTAAGGCCCTCGATGACCTTTTATCCGGCCCCCAGGCAGATTCCCGGGGGCCGCAGTGCTTGGCCGGCAGCTGTATTTTGACGGCCACCAAGCCATTCATTTCTTCTTGCTCTGTGAGAAGGTGCAGTGATCACTACTGAACGTTGAGGCGCGTATTACGCCCTGACACCAGTGCCAGCGTTAGGATGTACTTTGTGGGCGAATTTAGCAGGCAATTTGTACGGACCCTGAAGGATGGTATAAATAGCCAAATGGCCCTCGGCAGAAAAGAGATTCCCCACCCCTGCTGTAGATGGACAAGGTTGTTCTAGTGAAAATTGTGTGTGGTTACTAACTACATACTAATATTATATAGAAATCATATTATTTTATGTATTCATGCAATGTCAACCAGAAAAGGTTTTATTTTCAATTAGGTATAATCGGAATGTACTGAACAAAACTATTTGGTGTTAAAAGACATGAAAAACAAAAAAACAACAAGTATGTTTACTGCAATAAATCACTGACCATCTTTGACCATCTAAAAGTTGGATAGAGTCAAATCATAGGAGTTGTGTGTCCAACATAGTGAGAATCATTGTGAAAGAGTCTGAGCAACAGCCAAAACTGTCCACCAGGTGGTGGTGTAATACTACAAACTAGATCAAGACAGCTGAAGTGGTCCCGGTGCCCCTACCAGTACTTGCTAAGCTTTTCAATGAGTACGAGTAATTATTCTGAAACTGAACACGAGCGATCAAGTGAGCAAATTAAATACTATACTAGTTTCTATATCTTACTCCCATCCTGTTAATAACACTTCAAAAACAGCTTCCTCTTTACATCCCAGCAAATAGATGCGGCCCAAGTAACCCACAAAACCCAGGCTGCTCATCTTCAGGAGAAGCCAAATCTTCCTCACTATAGTTTCAGTCCGAGTACTGGTCATGAAAAAAAACAATGGGTTTTGAAACATTATTCAAGGGACAGTGCAGATAAACAATTTTTTTTTCACTGACCGAATCTGCATGTGAAAAAATAAATAAATCGCAGCATGCAGTAGTTTCCTTTGTAAACTGGATAAGAGTCATCCATCCATTCAAATTGATGTGTGTCAAAAAATAAATAAAATGTCATATAGTGCCACAGTTTAGCACCTGATTTTTATGGATACATAACAATTTTGTAACAGGAAACTGTAAATGATTAATAGCTGCTGCTGTAAAAAAAGGATTGTATAAGGATGACAAAAAAAAACACAAAAAAAAACAAAAAAAAAAACAGTCCTACTTTTCTGGATGAAACTCAATTTATGCGCTTGTGTGAACCCATCAGTTACTGTCCTCTGACCTTCAGCAGAACACTGGGGGGAATTTACAAAGCTAAAAACATCAGAAATCTAGTGGAATTTGTGCCAAAAAAGGTCTTTGTTCCACATGTATTATATTTTTAGATACTTTTAGTGGCTCTGCCCACACAGGGGTGATGCTTCACTGAAAATGGGTATGGATTCACAGGAGTTGGACATTGTTTGAGATGTGAAATGCCAACATTGTATTGCAAATCTCTAATGCAAAGTAAGCCAACTAAATAGTAGCTGCAAACTTTGACTTTTTAAAGACTTGAAATTCCAAATCATCCAGCATGAACCACAGTGATAAATGTAGTGTACAGTCAGACTGTCAAGTCCAAATTTAGACTGTCTAAAAATTAAGCCCCCGTCTCACATAGCGAGATCGCTGCTGTGTCACGGTTTTGGTGACGCAACAGCGACCTCACCAGCGATGTCGCTATGTGTGACACTTTGCAGCGATCAGGCCCCTGCTGTGAGGTCGCTGATCGCTGCAAAGTGTCCTGGACCATTTTTTGGACGTTGCCTTCCCACTGGTCAGCACACATCGCTGTGTGTGACCAGCGGGAGCAGCGATCAGGCTGGTAACCATGATAAACATCGGGTTACTAGGGGCACACGCGCACTTAGTAACCCGCTGTTTATCATGGTTACGAGCCTGCTAAAGTGAGCGGTAACCTCCCGCTCACCGTAGCAGAGTGGTAACCATGATAAACAACGGGTTACTAGGTGCGCGTGTGCCCCTAGTAACCCGATTGTTTATCATGGTTACGAGCCTGCTAAAGTGAGCGGTAACCTCCCGCTCACCGTAGCAGAGTGGTAACCATGATAAACAACGGGTTACTAGGTGCGCGTGTGCCCCTAGTAAGCCGATGTTTATCATGGTTACCAGCCTGCTCCTGCTTCAGCAGGCTGGTAACCAGGAGCAGGACATCGTGGAAAGATTCTTTCCATGATGTCGCTGCTTCCCTGATTGTTGGTGAGCCTGCCTGTTTGACAGCTCACCAGCGACCACATAGCGACGCAGCAACGATCCCTGACAGGTCATATCGTTGTCGGGATCGTTGCAGCGTCGCTAAGTGTGACGGGGCCTTTAGACCGTTTTATCAAATCAGCCCCAATTAGTTTTGGGACAACAATGTTGTTCCCAGCAAGGAAACATTACGCAATACCTTGAGGAGTTTGCAGTCTTCAAGAAGGTAATTAATTCACTGTAATTGTGTTACAAAAAAAGAAAAAAAAGGGAGAAGACTTAGACTGACAACTTAAAATGCAATTTGCTTTTGCGTAATTAACAATAGGTTGAAAAAAAAAAAAAAACTGTCATGTAAAAAAAAAAAACTATTAAACTGCAGATATGGGGTTAATCTGGAGGTTAATAGCGTTCTGAAATTGCCAAGTGCCGGCACTGAAAGCCCCGCTGCTGAGAGGAAATGAACTTTATTCCTCCCGGCAGCCTCTGGCTTTCAGTCATAGGAGTTGGCTGGTGCAGCTTCAATCATCGCTCAGTGCATAGTGAGCGAAGGTTGTAACCAGTTAGTATTAGTGCCGGCTGTCAGTCAGTGATGGGGCATGGTTACAGCTTCCGCTCACTATGCACTGAGTGGTGACTGAAGCCACGCCGGCCCACCCCCATGACTGAAATCCTGAGGCTGCCGGGAGGAATAAAGTTAATTTCCCTGCCAGCAGCGGGGCTTTCAGTGCCGGCATTCGGCAGCTTCAGAACGCTATTAATCTGCAGTTTAACAGCGTTTTTTAAATGATAAATTCCCTTTAAACAGCGTCTACCATGAGCTTTTCTTCAATGGAAACAAAGGATGGGGCATGCTATCCAAAACAGTACGTCAGATGCCGGCTCCCTGACTTTGATAACATGCAGCAGTTAACCTGTTAAAACCCGCTGTCAATCTCTGACAATGGCATTTAACACACGACGTGATCAAGGGGCACCGATGGGTTGCCATGATAGCAGGGGGTCTGCCGACGACTCCCGTGCACGTCATTTCGACCCTCCTGTGAAAGCCAGCTAGCTGGTATTCATAAGAGATCGTGATTTTCTCTATACATGGAAGTGCTGATGCCCTGCTATATACAGCACAAGCGATCAGATGATCGCAGCTTCAAGTCCCCTAAGGGGACTATTAAATACAGTAATAAGTAAAAAAAAAAAGTTTAAAAAATATGAAAAAAAGCGCACAAAAGTTCAAATCAACCTTTTGTCCCATTTAAAAAAAAATACACATATTTGGCATCACTGCGTTTATAAAAGTCCAATCAATCAAAATAAAAAATAAATTAATCTGATTGGTAAATGGAATAATGAGAAGAAAAATACAATTCAAATTTTTTTTTCACCACTTAAATAAAAAAAAACAAAAAACACAAAATTACTCGTGTTTGGTATCTGCGTACTCATACTAACTTGGAGAATCATATTGCCATATCAGTTTTACCGTATAGTGAACATGGTAAATGAAAAATCCAAAAAACAATTGTGAAATTGCACTTTTTTGCAATTTCAACGCACTTGGAATTTTTTCCCGCTTTCCAGTGCATCACATGATAAAATGAATGATGTCATTCAAAAGTCCTGCAAAAAAACAAGCCCTCATACGGCTTGGACATAAAAAATGAAAATGTTATGTCTCTTGGAAGAAGAGGAGGAAAAATTAAAAAACGGAAAAAGAAAATCAACAAAACACAGAAAATGGCACGGGGGGTGGAGGAGTTAAACAAATTGAGTGACAGTACTAGACAACTACCAATCAGCTAATTGTTTGCTGCTTAGCGGAAGTTTAACAGACTGTTTACACAGGAAGACTCTTTTTTCAGATGCGTGCTGAATGATCAGTAACAGATCCTTGTGTCTGCATAGGTAGCACTGTTCTCGGCAGCACAGGTCTTTTTTTTCTCAGTACATCGTCCTGTGTAAACAATGATCTTTTGTGCAGCACAAAAGATCATTTCACCAGATGAATGAACTTTTTACCTTGTTTGTCCGGTGATTGGCAGCCAGTTTAAACTGCAAGATTATTGGGAACCAATGCTCCTAAAAATGCATGTTCACGATAATCATACAGTCTAAATGGACTTTAACTGCACCAATTAAATTGAGTTGCAAAATGCTAAACTAAGCATCTTTGTTAGTGACGACATGTGTGGGGAGTTGGTTTACCTTGCTCTGCTTTTGCCTTCTCCTGGGTTTTTATTCACCCCACATCTAAAGGTCACCATCATTTCCTACTTGAGACTCATGTTATATACTTGCAGAATTGTCTAGAGAGCATATATCCTATTAGATTTTTTCCCACTATTAAAGTGGTGT
Organism: Phyllobates terribilis; assembly: GCF_046119375.1. NCBI lineage: Eukaryota > Metazoa > Chordata > Amphibia > Anura > Dendrobatidae > Phyllobates > Phyllobates terribilis. The sequence continues at coordinate 645,930,138 of NW_027362762.1, forward strand.
CTTTCCGAATTTTATACATTATCCATATCATTTTGATTTTTCCTTATTAAAGGCAATCACATACAGTACAGACCAAAAGTTTGGACACACCTTCTCATTTAAAGATTTTTCGATTGGGTTCAGGCCTGGTGACTGTGGAGGCCAGGTCATCTGGCGTAGCACCCCATCACTCTCCTTCTTGGTCAAATAGCCCTTACACAGCCTGGAGGTGTGTTTGGGGTCATTGTCCTGTTGAAAAATAAATGATGGTCCAACTAAACGTAAACCGGTTGGAATAGCATGCCGCTGCAAGATGCTGTGGTAGCCATGCTGGTTCAGTATGCCTTCAATTTTGAATAAATCCCCAACAGTGTCACCAGCAAAGCACCCCCACACCATCACACCTCCATGCTTCACGGTGGGAACCAGGCATGTAGAGTCCATCCGTTCACCTTTTCTGCGTCGCACAAAGACACGGTGGTTGGAACCAAAGATCTCAAATTTGGACTCATCAGACCAAAGCACAGATTTCCACTGGTCTAATGTCCATTCCTTGTGTTCTTTAGCCCAAACAAGTCTCTTCTGCTTGTTGTCTGTCCTTAGCAGTGGTTTCCTAGCAGCTATTTTACCATGAAGGCCTGCTGCACAAAGTCTCCTCTTAACAGTTGTTGTAGAGATGTGTCTGCTGCTAGAACTCTGTGTGGCATTGACCTGGTCTCTAATCTGAGCTGCTGTTAACCTGCGATTTCTGAGGCTGGTGACTCGGATAAACTTATCCTCAGAAGCAGAGGTGACTCTTGGTCTTCTTTTCCTGGAGCGGTCCTCATGTGAGCCAGTTTCTTTGTAGCGCTTGATGGTTTTTGCAACTGCACTTGGGGACACTTTCAAAGTTTTCCCAATTTTTCGCACTGACTGACCTTCATTTCTTAAAGTAATGATGGCCACTCGTTTTTCTTTACTTAGAATTTGTATTACGGCAAGAAAAAAGCAGCTAACAGTCTATTCAGTAGGACTATCAGCTGTGTATCCACCAGACTTCTGCACAACATAACTGATGGTCCCAACCCCATTTATAAGGCAAGAAATCCCACTTATTAAACCTGACAGGGCACACCTGTGAAGTGAAAACCATTTCCGGTGACTACCTCTTGAAGCTCATCAAGAGAATGCCAAGAGTGTGCAAAGCAGTCATCAAAGCAAAAGGTGGCTACTTTGAAGAACCTAGAATATAAGACATATTTTCAGTTGTTTCACACTTTTTTGTTAAGTATATAATTCCACATGTGTTAATTCATAGTTTTGATGCCTTCAGTGTGAATGTACAATTTTCATAGTCCTGAAAATACAGAAAAATCTTTAAATGAGGTGTGTCCAAACTTTTGGTCTGTACTGTACATTTTACTATTATCCTGATACATTAGGGCTGGTTTCTCAATTCTTGCATATTATAAGTCCTGCACTTTACCCCTCATGCCATGTATTATTGTTTGGTATAGCTTTATTGAATTACTTTGCATGTATTTATTGTATGGTTATGACTAACCTTGGCGCATTTACCTCTGAATTTAGGCACTGGATTATAATAGAGCAGGGGGGAATGTTCCCTTACTCCAGGGGCCCCGGTTGGTACTAGTAAATTGTGACTTTTTAAAGGTTTTTAATTGTTTTCTGTCTTGGGATCTTTAATAAATATTACCTTTTCATTCCTGATCCTTGCTGTTTGCGGCTTTTTCTTGATTTTTGCACAAATGCTGCATTTACCACAACTGCATTTTAAAACCGCTTTTACTAAACAAAAAAACTCTTTGATTGGACGACACAAACAGAAATTGGAATATGAGAGCATATACATTAACAATCCAAAGCAACTCACCTAGAATAGTGATGATCTTTTGGTCACTTTTCTGACCAAGAGCATTGGCGACTCTGCACATATATGTCCCAGAAACATTGTGCGTTAGGGGGTAGTTGAAAAGTAGTGAATTATTGACAGATAATAAACCTCCAGGCCAAATTCCGTCTGACCTGTGTTAATAGAAGTTACACGCATGTTGAATTGAAGTGTTAGATAGAAAAAGTACTCATTTAGTAAGCATTAAAAGATTATTCTTTTCTTTACATTACATGGTTTAGAAAGTGAACATTACCATAAGTGCAGTAAGTATGAATGTTTACGTGAAGCTCATTGTATACTACAATGAAGAGAAGTCTGTATTAGCATACATTTCTAAATACAGAGCCCAACATATTAGTAAGAGATTGTAAAATGGAACTTCTTATACGGCATAAATGGAGATAACTACCATCAGGAGGCTGCTTCAGCTGCAGGGTGTGACCCCCGTCCAAACAGGAGTCCTATGGAGGGAGAGTGACTGTCAGACAACTCTGGTGCCACTCATGGTAGGTGAACAAGAGGACAGCCTTCTAAAACACAAACCAGACTGACTCATTGATGTCCAATGGTCTCTGGTGGGACAGTACTAATACCTAATCAATCTATGTATATTAGGCTGTACATACAGTACTGTGCAAAAGTTTTAGGCAGCTGTAGAACAAATGCCGCAAAGTAAGAAGGCTTATAATAGAAGGTGAAGTACTTGCTAATACTTTACTACAATGAGGACATTACATATTCACATTTGCCATTGTTATTGCTATTGTTTAGCACAGACTGGAGGGTGTACTGTACACAGAGTTGGGGCACAAATCACGTTGCTATTACTAGATTTCACATTTTACAGTTGAAGACACCATTTACATCACGTGAGAGTCTTCACTCCTAAATTGGTTTGTGTAGGAGGTTTCTGCCTGCAATAGCAATATATCATGGCACAGAATATTAACCAGTATAACATCTGCCAAGCACATAAAATAACAGCCAAAACATTGAAGAAAATGCGTTTACCTGGTCCATTTTATCTCTGTGGGTGGTGGATTAGCGTCAGCATTACACTTCAATTGGACATTTCTTCTGCCAACAAACCAATTGCCATCATAGCCTGTGATTGACACTTCAGGGGCATCTAAAACAGAGAAAGAAAACCTTTAAATGACACTCATGTTCAGAATTGAGGATAGGGGAATAAACCGCTCTGACAGTAGCTTATCACCTAGGGAAGGACAAAGAATCAGGCATGTTGGAATCCAACTTGCTGAAACCACCTTCCTACAAAATATCTGCTGAGAAAGTCGGCAGACATACATACACATGAGATAGTTGGCTGATCCCAATAAGATTGGCACGTTCAGCTGACTTCTCTCATATGTACTGCCTGTTTACACTGCAGGCAAAAACTACACACAGCTTAGTGATGGACAACATACCAAATTTTTGTGAAAGGTTTGTAGAAAGCCAACAAGCACCCCCTCACCATGGAGTGTACAGAACGTGGCTTCCATGAACACAATCTATAGAGCCCAGGGGCAGACTTCCAACATCTGCTGCTACAAGCGCACGGCTACAATTAGGGCAATACAGAAGGAAAGATGAGCAGCGCAGCCACGCACTCAGGAATGTGTAAAGATAGCATCTGTGTACAGGCTTTTCCATTTATATACTATGTCTGACTCCAGAAAAGCCTGAAGGAATGCTCACTTCTTTAATCTCCTTGAAGTGTTTCCCCTAATAAGGAAGTCCTGGTAGCCGCTATCACACATAGGTAGTCATTTATCAGGCAGCACCTGGCCAATGTTTAGATATCACTATACGGATATTTCAGTATCACAGCATCAGTCTGCAGCACATGTAAATGCAGCTCCGGAAAGGGCATTGATGCAAGCATCGGTCTTTCCGCAGCGAACAATTGTGAGTAGTAAAGGCCCTCCTACATCCTAGATGGCTGCCGGCCGAGAAATGCTTTGGCTGATCGGACGTCTGGCATCTGTCTCGCCAGGCTCTCCCATACACAGGAGAAGCTCGCTCAGATGGCAGCTTATCTCTAAAGAACAAAGTGATCGGTAGTCCGAAATTGGACATACCGGATCCTAAACCGGCATGATTGGAAGGGGCCCCCCATACACAGACTGTCAGCTTAACCCGCCAGGTTCGAATAATGTTAGTTTAATATGAATGGGGGCCTTAAGCATAGAAATGGCTTTACTTTACATGTTCGTTCATATAAAAGGCTTTCATCTTTCCGTTGCTGCGTGAAGCATTTTTACAGAATTTATAGGCTTCCTGCAAACTGTAATTTCTGGTTCCAGTAATTTATTCAGCCACTGAAAATCCATGATGTATTATTCATTTAGGACGTTGCAGTACTTCTTCTCCCTTGTGCAGTAAAGTATGCAGGTTGTAGCGCAGGTCTATTCAGAAATCTGAATTCACATATCGAGAAGTATTTATTCAGCTAGCTGAAAACAAACTGCATGTGTAGTGGTGAATATCCAATACATAGAGAGTACCACTGCTAACCATCTCTGGAGTGAGGGCAGCCATACTTTACCTGATCCTCTGTAATGCTAGGAAATAGATAAATACAGAGTTCTTATAATAATCGGGTGTCCCATAAATAAAGTGTCACCTATCCACAGCAGAGAAGATAAATGTCTTCTGAGACCACAACTAATCTCAATAAAGGGGCCCAGCCTCCATTGTATAAATGCAATGTTAGTGACCTCCTACAGCGGGTCAATGGAGCGGTGGTTGTACACACTCAGGGATGCATCATTTACACAAAGGATTTGGGACCCCTTGTTCTCGTGATTGGTAGGGGGTCCAGTTGTCAAACCCCCAGAGATCATACATTTATCATCTATCCTGTGGCTAGATAATGCAGTGCTGTAAAAAAATATTTGCCCTATCCTTTTTTTTTGCTGTTGTTTTTTCACATTTTGGCATATGTGAATATTTAAATTTGACTTGAATATTTAAAATTAAGCTACTTTTAATATCAGACAAAGATAACCCAAGTGACAGAAAATGCTGTTTTTAACTTCTTATAGTATAAGGGGTTGTCCCACAAGCAAAGTACTTTATAACCCCTTCTTCACATATGACGCAACAATAATTTTTCATTTACTCAGCCCAATGTTATACAATTCTGTGAATTGCCTGAGGGTTAAAAATGCTCACTACTCCCCTAGATGAATTCCTCGAGAGGTATAGTTTTCAACATGGGGTTGATTGTGGGGGTAATGGCTGTGTCTGACTGTACAGGAACACGGTCTGATCATACCACATCTCCTGGGCAGGGAAAGGAAGCAAAAGAGCATACAGACATTACAGCATGGTTATCTCATTATGGAGATTACCGATGAGGTATTTAATTTTATATTTGAATAGTCTGGACTTTTATGGACGATAGGTTTAATTTTGAATCTTTTTAATTTTTTTTAATTGGTCCCCAGTGGCTTTTCAAGTAGGTTTTCTGTGAAATACTGCAGCGTTTCAGAGTCAAACTTACAAGGCTGAAATCATAAAGTCAGCGCCCATGGGCCGGCAGCATGTACAACCCCTGGCAAAAATGATGGAATCACCGGGCTCGGAGGATGTTCATTCAGTTGTTTAATGTTGTTGAAAAAAAGCAGATCATAGACATGGCACAAAACTAAAGTCATTTCAAATGGCAACTTTATGGCTTTAAGAAACACTAAAAGAAATCAAGATAAAAAATGTGGTACTCAGTAAGGGTAATTTTTTTCAGACCAAGCAGAGAGAAAAAATTATGGAATCACTCAATTCTGAGGAAAAAATTATGGAATCACCCTGTAAATTTTCATTTCCAAAACTAACACCTGTATCAAATTAGATCTGCTCGTTAGTCTGCATCTAAAAAGGAGTGATCACACCTTGGAGAGCTGTTGCACCATGTGGACTGACATGAATCATGGCTCCAACAGGAAAGATGTCAATTGAAACAAAAGGAGAGGATTATCAAACTCTTAAAAGAAGGTAAATCATCACGCAATGTTGCAAAAGATGTTTGTTGTTCACAGTCAGATGTGTCTAAAATCTGGACCAAATACAAACAACATGGGAAGGTTGTTAAAGGCAAACATACTGGTAGACCAAGGAAGACATCAAAGCGTCAAGACTGGAGACTAAAAGCAATATGTCTCCAAAACAGGAAATGCACAACAAAACAAATGAGGAACGAATGGGAGGAAACTGGAGTCAATGTCTGTGACCGAACTGTAAGAAACCGCCTAAAGGAAATGGGATTTACATACAGAAAAGCTAAACATAAGCCATCATTAACACCTAAACAGAAAAAAAATAAAGGTTACAATGGGCTAAGGAAAAGCAATCATGGACTGTGGATGAAAGTCATATTCAGTGATGAATCGCGAATCTGATTTGGGCAAGGTGATGATGCTGGAACTTTTGTTTGGTGCGGTTCCAATGAGATTTATAAAGATGACTGCATGAAGAGAACATGCAAATTTCCACAGTCATTGATATTATGGGGCTGCATGTCAGGTAAAAGGCACTGGGGAGATAACTGTCATTACATCTTCAATAAATGCCCAAGTTTACATTGCTATTTTGGATAGTTTTCTTATCCCATCAATTGAAAGGATGTTTGGGGATGATGACATCATTTTTCAAGATGATAATGCATCCTGCCATAGAGCAAAAACTGTGAAAACATTCCTTGAAAGAAGACACATAAGGTCAATGTCATGGCCTGCAAATAGTCCAGATCTCAATCCAATTGAAAATCTTTGGTGGAAATTGAAGAAAATGGTCCATGACAAGGCTCCAACCTGCAAAGCTGATCTGGCAACAGCAATCAGAGAAAGTTGGAGCCAAATTGATGAAGAGTACTGTTTGTCACTCATTAAGTCTATGCCTCAGAGACTGCAAGCTGTTATTAAAGCCTGAGGTGGTGCAACAAAATACTAGTGATGTATTGGAGTGTTCTTTTGTGTGTTTGTGTTTCATGATTCCATAATTTTTTCCTCAGAATTGAGTGATTCCATAATTTTTTCCCTCTGCTTGGTCTGAAAAAAATTACCCTTACTTAGTACCACATTTTTAATCTTGATTTCTTTCAGTGTTTCTTACAGCCCTAAAGTTGCCATTTGAAATGACTTTAGTTTTGTGCCATGTCTATGATCTGCTTTTTTTTCCACATTAAACAACTGAATGAACATCCTCCGAGACTGGTGATTCCATAATTTTTGCCGGGGGTTGTAATAGCTGTCAGGTTCCATTTAATGTGGCCTCTGAAATATCCATGAAATAAAATTACACATTACTGTAAATGACATTTACAATATCGCATTGTCTTACTTTACAAGGCAGCTGAACAAATGCAGAATGAAGTTTGATCAGTAGACACCGTTGATTGTACTCACACTGTATATCCAATGTAAATGGAAGCTTAATATCACTTTCCAAAGCAGGGTGCTTTACAATGCAGGTTATGTTTCTTCTTCTTGCAAACCTGGTTGGGACCAGCTTGTATTGGCTTATGACGGTCACAGTTTTATTTGCAAACGTTGTGAAAGCGGCCTCTGCTCTCCCAAGGGACTCTTCCCAATAAATTTCGGCAGCGGGTTTTCCTGTAGCTGCTCTGCAGGTGGCTGCTACAGTTTCATTTGCTCCATCCATTAACTGGTGGGGTCCTTTAGTTATACTCACAGTAGGTTCAACTGAAAAATAAAGTGACACAATTCTATTAGAACAGCACAAGCCTTAAACTATGCAGTCATTTAATGGCATACTGTATAGCCAGTACCATAAAAGCAGGGATTCAGATTTCTAAACTGAAGATTAGCAGTACACAGGACAATGGGGATAATTTTGTCTTCCAAACAGTACGGTTTTCTCCTCTAAGCCATGGTAACTCATGTCAGTAACTTCAGACACTGAACTGATGGTGCTAGGGATGTTCTAGAATTTCTTAAAGGGTGCCCAGAATTATAAAACTCTTGACATGTTCGACCTCCACCATTCACTAAATGACCCAGCTGACCACTAGGCCGCTATGTTTCCTCTCATGGGAGAGCAGAGCTAGTGGTGAACACATCCACAGAATGTGCGGCTTTATACTTTTGTAAATATGTTTTAATGATATTATCACTGCTGTTTTCACGCTGTCCACTTTGTTGTCTGACAGTTCCAGTCTTCTACTTTGCGTGTAGTCTGGGGTAAGGACACCGGAATTACTCATTACAGGAGGACAGCTGCAATGTACTGCTACAAGCTACTTTATAGGTGTACTCACAGATAGGCTGTGTTCACATGTCCAGTAATCATCCGTTACAACGGATCCAGCAGCAATCTGTTAACAAAAAAGTTGTTTAGACAACTTTTTTGTCCAGCTAAAAAAAAAAAAACTGATTTCAAAATGGATCCGTGTTTTTTTTAACATTGAAGTGTATGGAAAACTGGACATGTGAACACAGCCTAACTGGACAGGGGCTTGTACTTCATCTGTACTAGTACTAGTTGAGATTAGCCTACTGCCATTTTGCTGACATCTATTACATTGCAGCTGCCATAAAGTGCTATAGTCTACTGCACTTTGTATAGAAATAGTGCAAAAATGTGTTTGCCTCCATATCTCTTCTATAGTTTTACATTGAATTAATGAAATGCATTCCCGTGCATCTAAATGTAGATGGTAGTTCATATAGAGCAATATAGGCTGGCATCAGATGCTTTAAGTTGCTGTCGTTTGATGCCCCTTTCTTTGATGGGTTTGATTCCGCTTTAGACTCCTTGTCTTTGGTATCAGACATTAGGTTAGGGTATTATTGGGATGTAAAATCATATTATTTCGTAGTATATTACAACTAATTGGATGTACAAATTGGCCTCCATTGGAGGTTAGCATTTTTTTTTTTTAATTTTAAGTTCTTAAAAGCTATGTCATAATTATTCCTATTGGAGCTAGATTTGGTTTCATCAAAGTATTCAACTGTGATTGATTGTGCTGCAGACACCAGGTTATATCTCAGAATGGGAATGTCTGCAGCTTCACACAGTTGTGGCTATAAATAGTAGTGAGGAACTAGTAAAGTGAAGCTCTAGCTATGTAATAAATCCAGTATCCATGTTCAGTGCACTCTACTGTCTGCTGCGATCCGTATTCATTGCAGGAACCGACTCTGTATGATGCAATGTGATCCTACAACACTAGATCTTACTGGGAAGATGGGAGCAGCATGCCCAATCTTGCAGGATGCTGGTAATGTTTCTGCAGGATTTCTATGAAGTAAGAGCAGAAAATGCTTTTGAAATAACTAAAGAGTAACCGTCCTTTAATTATTATTTTAGAAATCAGTAGTAAATGGGAACAGAAGAAACTTATATCTTATCAGAGAAATCAGCTTCTTTCTTCTCCAGGACTGAGCATTTGTTTTCAATTCTCAGGTAAAATCTGTCTTCAGTGAGTACAGTATTCCCATTGCGGAGATAAGAGACGACTGTTAGTGCTTATGAAGTTCTATGGAGAATGGTAACTTTCTTTTAATGAAAACTTGCAGCAGAATGTATTTCTCTGCCTCTAGCGCCTCCTTTCTCTCCATAGAATGTTACAAGCACCAACAGCCATCTATCTGAATACAGATTTTACCCATGAATTCACAGTAAAAGGTCAATTAAGGAAAAGAAAAAAGCTAATTTCTCTTATAAGATGTCATATAATCATTTATTTTCATGTGTACTATTGATTTATGAAATAAAAATTAAAAACGATGGTTATTTTTTAAACAACCATTACTCAGAAGTGTGCGCCTAGCCTGCAGAGATGACATTACATCCATCATTCACACCATGGATGCAGCCAATCACTCTCCTCAGCACTCATGTGCTGTATATGCAATCATTAGGTTGAGGCCAGGGATTGGCTGCCAGTGTTACATGAATGGTGGACAGGATGTCATGACTGCCACACTACCAAGGACTACTGGAACGTGGGGCATTTAATTGGTAAGGAATGCTTTTTCTATTTTTTTTTTTAAACAGACAACCGTTTTACAAAAGTCCCAAGTCATGGAGCTAGACATGATAAACAGATAATCCAGCAAGCTTTATTGAAACCATATTAAAATCGGCACATGAAGCCCATGAGTATAGTCTAGCTGACATGTTCATTCCTTGCTGATGGAAAGCCATTAGTAGCTTTTCATGAGTAAGGCAAGATTACCCTTAGGCTATGTGCCCATGATGCAGAAATGCTCCGGATTTTTCCTGAGCGTTTCTGCATCTCCCAGGCAGAAAAAACGCACGCTAAGACCATCTGTCGAAACATGTTGGCTTAAGCACTGTGTAACCCCCTGTTTGGATTGAAGATTTTATCTTTTGCACAATAAATTTTGGAAATTGGATACCACTTTGCTGGAAAACTTTTTCTTCTATGTTGATTACTGGTCGCAGGACGAGTGAGAATCTAACGGGACAGATTTATAGTACTGGCTGGGGAGCTGCTTCACCTCCTTTTACTAGTAAACTAAGTCAGACGTACTCCAGTCTATGACTGGAGGTAACATTTGTGGCAGAGGCGCTCAGCACTTGTAAGATGCGTCTAATCCATTAAGAGGAATACAAGGCACCAGTCTTAAGGAATCAGGCCCAAAGTGCTGTGTCTGTAGCAAATCCATGTTGTCTTATCCCCTTCAAAGTGACTTCAGCCTATTCAACATATCAGATGATTCTTTTTAAATTCAGACACATTGTTACTATAACTATAATAGGAACAACACACAGGAAAAACAATCCAACAAGGGTCACAATTCAGGCACTACAAGGAATCCTTTCCACCTTACACACTTACCAAGCACTGTCACAGTAGTTGATGACTGTACATTTCCAAGCGGAAACGTCACTGCTTTGCATATGTATTCCCCGGCATCAGGAAAGTCTACATGATTTATAACAATTGTGGCATCGTGAAGTGATGTATTTTTGAAAGTCGTTCGATTATGGTAAGATTCCTGAAAAGATATTCCATAAAGTGGGTGCTGAACAGCTATAGTTTGAACACTTTTGCCAATTACTTTTTCCCAGGAGATTTGGGTTATTGTTTCATTGACTTCAATTAAACACTTCAAAGTAATGTTCTTTCCCCATACTGCAGTTTCATGTGGATCCACGTGTATTGGCCCGGCAAATGAACCTGGAAAAAGAGCAGAAAGCATGCATTTAAGGTTGTGGTAGAAATACTTCAAGCATGCCATGGAATAGCAACTGCCCTAATTTAATAAAGGTCAGTCCAATAAACTGATAATATTCATACCAGTTTGAAAAAAAAAAAAAAAAAAGATTATATATATTTATATTATTACTTTTTTTATTCGCTTGCTTTGGAGTGTGCTAAGGATTCCAAATCATGTCCAATGTGGTTCACTGGCACACCACTAATAAGCCAGGCTGGCATGCTGGGCAAACAATTTACCATTAGCCCAGAGTAGTCTGTTGCATACCGTGCCCGGTAAGGCTTAATGTCACCAGGCATGTGCAGTAAAGCTGGGTGTACATGCGTCAATGACATAGCTCTCCTGCGGCAATCTCTTTCCAGCATATACAAGGTGTGCAGATGAAACCAAGGCAAGTACATCTGGCTTCTGACGTACTTGCCTCGGTTTCAGGGCAGGAAGTAGATACAAAAATGAAGGACAAGGAATGTTTGTTGCGTCTAAGAAGCCTTTATTCTCCATGGTCTGAGCAGAATATTGCACTAGACAATTGGAATAGATTAGACATCCTTCTTTATCCAGAGATACAGAATGAAACATGTGCCTGGAGAAATGCAAAGTTGAGTGATAAACTGCTTCTAAGGAAACCTGTCACAGGGAAAAAAAAACACACAAGAATGAGAAAAAATAGAGCGAGTAGTGATTAACCCTTTCACGACCATGCAATTTTCCGTTTTTCTTTTTTCTTCCACTTCTTCCCAGAGCCATAACTTTTTTATTTTCCCGTAAATATGGCCATGTGAGGGCATGTTTCTTGCGGGACGAGTTGTACTTTAGACTGACACCATTGATTTTACCATAGTGTACTGGAAAATGGGAAAAAATTCCAAGTGCAGCGAAATTGCAAAAATAGTGCAATTGCACAATAGTTTTTACCATGTTCGCTAAATGCTAAAACTGACCTGTCATTATGATTCACCAGGTCATTAGGAGTTTGTAGATATCAAACATGTATAGGTTCTTTTTTATTAATGTGGGGAAACAAAAATCCAAAGTTTGTAAGAAAAAAAAAATGGCAGCATTTTCCAAGACCGTAGCGTCTCCATTTTTCGTGATCTGGGGCCCGGTGAGGGCTTTTTTTGTGCTGAGCCGACGTTTTTATTGATACCATTTTGGGGTACATCCAATATTTTGATCATCAGCTTCCATTTTATTGAAATGTAGCAGAGACCAAAAAATGTAACCCTGGCGTTTCATTTTTTTTATTGTCACACTGATTTTATTGTTTACTGATCGGCTGAATTGTTTTTATATTTTGACATATAGGACATTTCTGAACACAGCGATAGCAAATGTTGTATTTTTCATGGGAGAAAAGGAGGGTGATTTGAACTTTTGTATATATATATATATTTTTTTTTTCATTCTTTTCACTTTTTACTTTAATAGTCCCCTTAAGAGACTTGAAGCTGCAATCATTTCTGATTTCTGAACGCAGTGATACCAAATTTTTTTTACTGTTTTATTTTGAATGGGGTAAAAAAGGGGGTGATGAGAACTTTTATATTTTTCTTAATATTATTTAAAACATTTTTTCTACTTTTTACTTGCTTCAATAATCTCTTTAAGAAACTTGGAGCTGCGATCATTGCCTGTGCTACACACAGTAGGGCTTCAGCCTTGCTATTTGTAGCAGAAATCATCTCCTATGAACGCCATTCATAGGAGATCTGCAATGACAAGCACTGGGTCTTTTGCAGACACCCGCCTGTCATGCCACAACCCATCAGCGCCCTGCGATCATATGACGGGGCACCGCTGGGCGTGACTAATGACGCTGTCAGTGATTGACAGCGGCATTTAACATGTTAACAGCAGCGGGTGGATCGCGATACCACTCGTGGCCGTTAGGTGCACATAACAGCTGATCAAATCAGTTGTCATGTGCCGGGAAAGATACGTACTCGGCGGCCAGAACCCGCATCAAAGGAAGGTAGGTGACCTATCTATAGGTCATAGGTCGTGAAGGGGTTAATAAGCTGAAGCCTTATACTACCTCGTCAGCAAAAATGTGTGCAGTATCCAAGTGGATAGACAGCAGGACAGGCTCTTAGAATATGACGACACAAGAAGAAAAAAATAACAAGGGAGAACACATAAAATAATAAAAAATACAATATCACAATCATTGGACTGTTCTGCTGAATAAATGTACCATATCATTTGTATCACACAGTGAAGAACACAGCCCCCCCCCCCCCAAAAAAATGTGTATATATAAATAGAAAAACTGGAGCAGCGCCACAGAAGTGTGGGTATGAGGTGCTTGAGAAAGGTTCACACCTTAGAGACGAAACGTTGCCATTATGGGCTAATAAATGGAGTGCTGCCTCCAACTGCTGCGATTGATATCTATCTATCTATCTATCTATATATATATATATATATACACACACACACACACACACTACAGACCAAAAGTTTGGACACACCTTCTCATTTAAAGATTTTTCTGTATTTTCATGACTATGAAAATTGTACATTCACACTGAAGGCATCAAAACTATGAATTAACACATGTGGAATTATATACTTAACAAAAAAGTGTGAAACAACTGAAAATATGTCTTATATTCTAGGTTCTTCAGAGTAGCCACCTTTTGCTTTGACGACTGCTTTGCACACTCTTGGCGTTCTCTTGATGAGCTTCAAGAGGTAGTCACCGGAAATGGTTTTCACTTCACAGGTGTGCCCTGTCAGGTTTAACAAGTGGGATTTCTTGCCTTATAAATGGGGTTGGTACCATCAGTTGTGTTGTGCAGAAGTCTGGTGGATACACAGCTGATAGTCCTACTGAATAGACTGTTAGAATTTGTATTATGGCAAGAAAAAAGCAGCTAAGTAAAGAAAAACGAGTGGTCATCATTACTTTAAGAAATGAAGGTCAGTCAGTCCGAAAAATTGGGCAAATTTTGAATGTGTCCCCAAGTGCAGTTGCAAAAACCATCAAGCGCTACAAAGAAACTGGCTCACATGAGGACCGCCCCAGGAAAGGAAGACCAAGAGTCACCTCTGCTTCTGAGGATAAGTTTATCCGAGTCACCAGCCTCAGAAATCGCAGGTTAACAGCAGCTCTGATTAGAGACCAGGTCAATGCCACACAGAGTTCTAGCTGCAGACACATCTCTACAACAACTGTTAAGAGGAGACTTTGTGCAGCAGGTCTTCATGGTAAAATAGCTGCTAAGAAACCACTGCTAAGGAAGGGCAACAAGCAGAAGAGACTTGTTTGGGCTAAAGAACACAAGGAATGGACATTAGACCAGTGGAAATCTGTGCTTTGGTCTGATGAGTCCAAATTTGAGATCTCTGGTTCCAACCACCGTGTCTTTGTGCGACGCAGAAAAGGTGAACAGATGGACTCTACATGCCGGGTTCCCACCGTGAAGCATGGAGGAGGAGGTGTGATGGTGTGGGGGTGCTTTGCTGGTGATACTGTTGGGGATTTATTCAAAATTGAAGGCATACTGAACCAGCATGGCTACCACAGCATCTTGCAGCGGCATGCTATTCAATCCAGTTTGCGTTTAGTCGGACCATCATTTATTTTTCAACAGGATAATGACCCCAAACACACCTCCAGGCTGTGTAAGGGCTATTTGACCAAGAAGGCGAGTGATGGGGTGCTACGCCAGATGACCTGGCCTCCACAGTCACCAGACCTGAACCCAATCGAGATGGTTTGGGGTGAGCTGGACCGCAGAGTGAAGGCAAAAGGGCCAACAAGTGCTAAGCATCTCTGGGAACTCCTTCAAGATTGTTGGAAGACCATTTCCGGTGACTACCTCTTGAAGCTCATCAAGAGAATGCCAAGAGTGTGCAAAGCAGTCATCAAAGCAAAAGGTGGCTACTGTGAAGAGCCTAGAATATAAGACATATTTTCAGTTGTTTCACACTTTTTTGTTAAGTATATAATTCCACATGTGTTAATTCATAGTTTTGATGCCTTCAGTGTGAATGTACAATTTTCATAGTCAAGAAAATACAGAAAAATCTTTAAATGAGAAGGTGTGTCCAAACTTTTGGTCTATACTGTATCAAAAGAGTGCAGCAGCACTCCATATGGCCAAGATACGTCTTAACAATGAAAATATTAGATCTAAACGGTTTTGCTCAGCAACAAGTACAGTACTTATAAAAAGGAAGGTTTTTAGCGCATAAATTGGCCAATTCATGTGTGCCCATCAATCATGGCAAGGTAACCTCCCCCTGATGGGTAACTACTCTGCCTTCCATGCCACTTTTACAGTTTAGATCTAATATTTTCATTGTTAAGACGTATCTTGGCCATAAGGAGTGCTGCTGCACTCTTTTGATATATTTTATAGTTACAGCAGCTGGCACCAGTTCACATTAGGAAGTGCTGGTCAGGTTTCTCTGGTTTGTATATATATATAATTTTTTCTTTTATACTTTTACATTTTTAAAAGAGTCCCCTTATGAGACTTGAAGCTGTGATCATCCAATTGCTTGTACTATACATAGCAGTGCATCAGCCCTACTGTGTACAGCAGAAATCACGATCTATCAACGCTGGCCACATGCGTTCACAGAAGGATCGTGATGACAACTACAGGGGTCATCAGCATACCCCGGCTGTCATGACAACCCAGCGGTGCTCCACAATCACATGACAGGGGCGCATGTTAAATCTCGCTGTCAATGATTGACATCAGGATTTAACTAGTTAACAGCCGCAGGTGGAGCACTGATAGCTGATTAAATCAGCCATCATGTGTCAGGAAAGATGCGGGCTCAGTGTGTGAGCCTGTATCAAAGTCCGGGACACGATACAGAATACAAATATACGTCATATGTTGTGAAGGAGTTAACAAGAAACTATCAGCAGGTTTCGCTATTTAATCTGTGAGCAACATAATATAGCGCAAGTGAGCCCGATTCCAAGGATGTGTCACTTACTAGACTGTGTGTTGTGTTGTAGTTTCGATACAATTGGTGTTTTAGCAGCAGGAGATTATCACTGCCCGACTAGGTCTAACGTGCACTGCACTCAGGGTAATCCGAGGAAGCCCGCCCCCCACCACTCACTGGCAGCTTCCTGACCTGTACACAGGAAGCTGACAATCAGTGGTGGGCGGGGTTATACACAGTTTGGCATTATGACCACTGCTACATCTACATCAGATAAAAGAGGGAGTCTATCAAAATTACACCAAGCAGTCCTGTAAGTGATACATCATTGGAATCAGGGTATCTGCCCCTACATTATGCTGCTCTCAGATTACACAGCAAAAACCTGCTGATATATTCCCTTTAAAATGAAAACCATCAATCATGTGTATATACATATATAATGTATAGTGCCAGAAATAAATGAATTGTCAACAGTTCAGTTATCTGTAAATGCTTGAGAGCTGGATATGCTTTTATTCGGCTATTTTTATACGTCATATTTCCTTTCTTTTATTTTGTAAAAAAAAAAGTACCTTCTGTACCATTATTATACTTCCTGGCTAGACAGGTGATTATTCCTATTTTTTTTGTTTCATCTTCGTTACAAAAACTAAGGACATGGCACATTATAATTTATATAATTAATCTGTCTGAAAGAAATGGCAAAAAGCCTTGGCATTTCATACTGTGACAGACCGATTTAAGTAAATTGAAGTACCTCAATTTTAAGGCAATAATAGGAAAGAAATCTGCCAAGAAACAACTAGCAAAAATTCTCCAGAGCTATTAACAGGCTTTGTCAAGACACCCAACAGGGAGCCGCTAGAAGTCGGAGTCCAGAAATGTGCCAAAAACCTCCTGGCACCCTATATACACGGAACAACTACTCAGGAACAAGAGCCGTGCAGCAAAGGTAAAGTGTAGAAACAAGACTTGCTGGAGAGCTTTACACTTCTGCCATCTTCCTCTATAGCCATGCGGTAGTAATGAATTTATATAAAGGGTTTCTATGGAAACCAACTCGAGAAAACAACACATTCACTTTGAATGAAGTCAGAGGGTAAAAAATATAATTGTTTGTTTCTAAAAAGGAACAGACAAATGGAATGTCTAAACGCAGGTGTGAATGGAGTCTTAAAATCACAACCAAAAGGCCATTCAGCTATTGAAAAAAAAAAAAATAAGCCCCCCCAAGAAAAAAGAATGGTGCATTGCCTTTAACCCACTTTCCAATTATTGGTGTTTAGATCCTATTAAATATTCAGTGATTTACAAGATTTACAGTGATCAACTATTCTACAAGATTTACATTATTTCGTTACAGCCAGGTAAGGGCGTCATTGCTTCCCAACAATGGACCTTGTGAACAGTATTTCCATATGATTGATCCTGCCTAAGACACAAACTATTAAGATCATTGACAAATAACATCGTTTATTGTTCACCTTTTCCTACAAAAAAAACTGGATTGTCCGGTAATAACAGTTATTCCATAATGACGTAGCAGCCAGCTTTAACCTTAATACCACAGCAATTTGGATCCCTTTTCCCCCTCCACATTTATAGGAACTTATCCAGTTGGCATGCTTTTTTTGCTTCAAATGCAATCATTTGTTTTATGAATACTAAAAATATTCTTTTTTTATTTTTTCTCATTTGTTTTTCATTCCTGTCTGTAATAGCTTTTGCTCTATTAACAGCAGGTAAACGGTTCGCTATACAGCAGCCATACAGTAAATTGGTGTACAATGCAATATAACTGGTCATATACAACGTAAAAAAACAAGCACTGCTGCAGAGTGACGCGCTTCATATACCTTGACTTTGTGGCTGATATTAAAACAATAAAATATGGCCCTAGATTGCAATGATGCCATGAATTGTAGCTCGAGCCGTCTTGTCCACAACCTCTGGAAGGAATACAGACCTGGCGTAGGAGTGTGAAAAGATGGATTGTTTATGTTACGCTAATATGTATCCAAGCTACTCATCTGCATGGTATTTATACATCTGTTACCTGCATTGTTTCTCTAATAAGAAATTAATGGACTTCTTGGATTCCTGTAAGTACAGGGGCTTAGTTGGAAATCTGCTCCGCATTGTGCATGAATTTTCAGTTTGGTGATTGTTTTTTCTTAAGTGATTTAATAGGGGTAGGTACAAGATTAGGCAGGGAATCGAAAATGTGAAATCTTAACAATAAGTAATGTACTCAACTGAAAGAGTATGTTTACACTGCACCTTTTTCAGCTATGTTTTGAGCGGGTCCGCTAAAATAAATAAATCACTAACAAAACGATAAAAAGACTGGTCCTATACATTTGTGAGAACTACTCGCTGTTCATATGTTCAGGCTTTTGAACGTCTTTTAAATGCTTCAAACTTTGGAAGATACCAAGGGTTTAAAAGTAACTTGTATATATTCTTCTGGGGTTTTCCGCTAGAAAGACACTCATTACTTTACAATACAATTCAATGGGAAGGCTACAAAGATGCCTGTAGAATTTTCTCAGTATTTTCACTTCAAAACTTTCTAGCATTTTCTTCATTAATCAATGGATTAAAAAAAAAAAAAAAATCACTAAAACACTACTAGAAAGATGTCCAAAAAACATTGAAAAAATAAAATAGTCACAGAAGTTCAAATCAAAAACTGCTAACGGAAAAAAAAAAAAAAAAGAAGACACTAGGTTGACAGAACCCCGGAAAAAAAAAACAGTGTTTCCTTAAGCAGCCCCTTGGCTCATCACATGGCTATTGCCATATGCAATTTACATACTTGTGGTGACCATTTTTCTCTTCTGCTTCCCTCAAGGCACCTGTAACACACGTGTCTCATCTTCAGGGCTGAGCACTAGTGATGAGCAAGCATGCTCGTTTAACCCTTTCACCGAGCACGCTCAGGTGCTTTCCGAGTATCTTCGGCATGCTCGTATATTAAGTACGAGTCCCTGCGTCTGCATGATTTATGGCTGTTAGTCAGCCTCAACACATGCGGAGATTGCCTGTTTGTTAGGGAATCCTCACATGTGTTGAGGCTGACTAACAGCCATAAATCATGCAGACGCAGGGACTCAAACTTAATATACGAGCACGCCAAAGATACTCGGAAAGCAACAGTCAATTCATGACGATCTGTGGCATTCTGTGAGCCAGAAATCTCACTCCAGTACCTTACTGATGTGAAATGTCAGGCATAAAGCTCGGGCACGTCGCTTGTCAGAAGCTCCAGATTCATGGAGATACGCACCTCTTGATGAATCAGGAGCATCTCACTCCAGCACACCCCTCATCAAGACCAGTGAGAACAATGCCAGTCTTGATAATTCAGGCCCAAAGTCTGCAGAGGAGAAAACTTATGAAAAAAAATTGCAGGATACAAGTCATATAATGGCCAGAAATAGGGTTATGCCTCATGTACACACATGACAGCTTATAGTGAAAACTTTACGTTCTTCGCATTTAGGGTTGTCCAAGATAATTAAAACGTTACACAAAGGCAGCAATGCATGTCAAATAATAAATATATGCTGACTTCTTTCCTTCTGGAAGTTCCAGCGTTGCCTCCTAAAGATCCCCGCTTGTCTTCTGCTTACATGGGTTACAAACAATCACAGCCTGTACAGCGCACAGGACTTCTGTAATCCATCCCTATCTTTAGCGGGTTTTGGACTAGCTTAGCTATAGAAATAAGCCAGTTGTTTACATTAAAATCCATTTGAAAAATTAAATTGCCAAGTTAAATTTAAAAATTGGAAAAGTATTTTAGTAGTCCACAGATTAAAGTAGTGTTCTCATCTTTTCATCAGGAGTCTCCCAGTGCCAGGGGCGGTGAGCTCCAGAAAATAGACAGTTCGGACCATGAACGTACTGCTAAACCGAGTGCTCTCCCATGTTGCTAGCCTAGGTAACTGGCCAGTTGAGGACTGCAGGATGGCCGGAAATCTACGCAACAAAGCTAGACAGAGTAGAATTAAAAATCCCTCCACTCTTGAGAAATGAGAGGCGTTTTAATGAGCGGTACATTGCAAAGTTTCTTATTTTAACAAGCACTTTGCAATTTTAACCATTTAGAAGCTTGAGATAAACCTTTTAACTGCCGACCACACAAGTATTTCTCTAACCGCTAACATGCATGGTTAGCTTTAGTAAATAACAGAAAGGGCCCCTTACACCAAGCTGGAGATAGGAAAGCAAACGCCTCCTATTGGGCGGCTGCATTTCTGTGGTTTAAAGAAGTAATTAAATAGAAAACAACTAGAAAATAAGATAACACATGAAATACCTGGACAATACAGTCCCTGCAGCACAATAAACACAGTAAATCTGTATTCCAGTTTCATTTGGGTTTTCTGCTTAATGTAATGCTATATAAAGGCTGAGCAGATTACTCATACTGCCCACAAGATGGCAACATTCCTCTTTTTGAACATATTGTTCCTCCCTGAGACGTGTTACCTTTTCAGAGCACAGCAGTAAGAAAGCACATAATAGAGATGCAGCGTGTAATGTGCACATAAATAGAAGGAAACATGGTGACATTTCACAGTGTAGGTAGAGCAGGAATAGCCAGGCAAAACCAGCGTAACCTTTCCTATACGTTAAATAATGAGCATAAATGATGTGACTCTAGCCATGGAGTGTTCCTTATGGGCCCTATGAGAAATGACAACCTGTTTACATAACAGGTTTTACTTCATTCAGACAACTTATGGTATCTAGATTTCATTGCCAACTTTGATGACAATCAGTACTTTATTACATGTCTCTATGCAAGAATAGGGTGAAGATTTATTCACAACATAGTATTACTGCTGAAACAAACTCTGGCATCTGTGTTGGGGAGACAATTCAGAGAAGAGTGTCCTGTCAATCAAAGGCCGAACGCCGGCAGTGGGCAGGGTAAAGGGAGAGAGCACAACAGAGCGGGAATCGCAGTGTATGCCTCACTGCAACTGCGAGTAACACTTCAAGGATACATTTCTCAGAAAAGCCCCAACAAAATACCACAAGGAAGGTATGAATGTAATACACATTAAAGGGACTTTATACTCATGCCTTTAGTAAGGGGATGAATATCATGCTGACCGGTCCTCACGGACACTGATGAAGAGCATTTATTCACATGCTGGGGTACAATTACAACAGTTACATCAGTTTTCCACAGTAATTTCTTTAAAAGATTAAAATTAGAACTCAACACAAACACCATTTATAAAGCCCCACTCATCTCTATTATCAACTCCTATGTCAATTCTTACTTAGAATTAAAAAAGGGGACACTGCTTGCAGGCTGCTAAGGAATCATTAAAGCCCCCATTTTCCAGCTTTCTGCCTCAATTTGGCACAAACCTCTTCAAGCGTACAATTTCAGTGTCGTGCCTTATATTCCCAACAGGTGGGCACAGTGAAGTGGGGAATGTGGCACAAGCCACTACACTAGTGAGGAGTTACACGGTACGGTTGAAACAAAAGACACTTGTTCAACCACAGGATTCCCCATGGTGTTAGTGGGGCTTGCTTCCATTGTGTCTTATTAACCAATGACTAGATGTCACATGAAAATAACTATTCCCTTCCCACCCAGCGTAACTGCAGTTTCATTACAAGTCACTAAGTGCTCAGAGGAACAGTAAAGTCAGAAATCAAGCTTATCATTAAACAACAAATATAATTGCTCTCACTGTTACGCAGCACTCGGGTCCAGCATGGACTGTCTGCGGGTCTCCTGAACCAAACTTTAAATTGACTTGACTTGTATTATAGAGCGGGGGCTGGAGAGCCACACATCCTTAGCCAAAGGGGCCTGGCTTTGCCCTCTTTCTGCCCACAGGCAGGCTTCTATTGCAGCCGTCTTACAGGCCAGTTACAAGAAGGAAAGGGGCATGGCAGACTGCTTGAGACACATAGAGAAGGTGAACGTCTACATATTAGACATTAATTCCCCTCATTCTTCTAATCAGTCTTGCCGCCATTCCCTGAGGCAGCGTTTTAATGACAATTAGGAAGCTACAGCAATCGAGAAGCGGAGACCCTTTATGAAATAACATTAAAATAACTGTCCAAATGAAAAATCCCACAGAAAGATTCATGACACCTATAGTAGAAAGTGAAGCAGATGCCAAGTCTTGTGCAGATCTGACATGCGGGTATAATACCTATGCAGAGAGAAACAAGCCAGAAAGACATTTTCAGGACTACGTATGCAGAAACACAAAAAAGCTTCCTAAAGTGGGTGGGTTGCTAGGAGATGTGGGTGTCCATGAACTGGCACTTTTAAGTAATAAAATAAACTGTACACTCTTTTTATGAAAGCCACCACTTTCCCTTTCTAAATGAAGGTCAAATAAATCACGGTGAACACATTCTGATAAGCTTATAAGTTGGAGGCATTGTTTGGTTTATTACAAAGTCCTTTCACGGCTTCAGTCACGGCCAGCGAAAGCTTCACTGTGGCAAAACCTAAGCAAATAGCACTCATGCCCTTGGATTGTGGAAGCAAACAACGCATTGGCAGGGGCTGAGATGGTTCTAGTAGAGTGGAGCAGACAGAAGCCTGTCCGGCTGGAGCGACCTCACAGTCATCATGTTGTTTGAGAAGTCACAATACCTGTTAATGGAGCTGACTGGAAGAAATTCTCATGCATAAGCACTTGAGACAGCAGGGCTGGCTTCTCCAGGAGATGAAGATACCACTGCAGTCTTTACTGCTGAGACAGCTGCTTACACATGACCTTCATTATTCCACACTCCATATGGAAATTGGTAAAGGAGCTGTCCTTCAAAAAACAGAAGGCGTTCGCTTTTATTGTTGGTAAAGTTGTATTAAATCGCTGCTGCCATATTTATGTTACATATTATAGAATGCAGGAAACAACAATATTTGGACTAAAAGTTTCCGAATTACAAAAAAAAAAAGAATAATTGGGAACGAAAAGCCAAATGTCACCATGGTTTTATATTAAAGCGTTGTCTTTATTTCCATAAAGGACATGATTTTCCGGCTCTTACTAAATGGAAGTAGCATAGATCCTCTTCCTGCACCATGGCCTTCCTCACAGATTGCACACTCTCCGGCCCACAATATGGCTGCCTCTGGCCAGTCCATCAGTCTGCTCCAAATGAAAAACCCCAATCCCATGTAAGGATCAGTGCCCACGATGCGCTATTCAAGCGTTTATGCTGCAGAATTTTTGCAGCGTAAACGCTTGGCAATCCTTCCCACATTGTCCCCAATGAAATTCCGCAATTTCAATGCCCATGCTGCGGAATTTTCCGCAGCGTTTTTGATGCACTAAAAAATCCGCAGCATGTCCATTATTTGTGCGTTTACGCATGCGGAATTGCCATCTCCAATGCATTAGAAAACACATGGCAATTCCGCATGTGCAAAACGCACAGAAAATTCCACACGCGTTTTTCCGGGCAAGGAGATGCAGAAATTAAGCGGAAAATTTCTGCTTCATTTCTGCATGTCCTCTCCCGGAAAAACGCATGCGGAATTCCGCACGCGTTTATTGCGCGTTTACCACATGCGGAATTGCCTTGCGTTTTTAATGCATTGCACAAGGCAATTCCGCTTGCGGAAACGCAAAATTAATGGACATGCTGCGGATTTTTGAGCGCAGCATAAAAGCTGTGGAAAAATCCGCAGCGTGGGCATAGAACTTGCGGAATCCCCTTGGGGACCATGGGGAGCGGATTACCAAGCGTTTACGCTGCGGAAATTCCGCAGCGTAAACGCTTGAAAAACGCTACGTGGGCACCCAGCCTAAAGGTGTTTTTCAATTGGAAGAAGCTGATGGAGGGGTCTTGTCATACTGATCTTATGGACAGGAGAGCCGTGCAGTCTGGAATACAGGTAACACTAATAAATGCAGGAGGAGAACCTGCCATACTTATATTAATAGATGTCACAAAATCATAACATTTGCTAAACTAAAGGTACAATGGCTAACCCCTTTAACGCTGTCCCTACAATGCCCCACTCTTGCTGAAAGTATTGCTTGCTTTCAAAACATCTAAGGCTATGTTCACACATCATGTTTTTTTTTGTGTCAATTTTCTGCAGCAAAACCCGATCTTCAAGGGCATTTTATTCAGGATTTTTCTTGCAGTTTTTTTTCAGCATTTTTTTTCGCTGCCCCTCTGTCTTTTTTATGCATGTACATAAAGTTCTGTGAAAAAAAAGAACCCCATTCTATTTTGGCATCAAAAATGCTGAAAAAAAGCAGATACAAATTTTGATGCCTTTTTGATGCATTTTTTCAGCGGTTTTTTTTCACCACCCATTACTTCCTATGGGTGAAAAAAAACCTGTAAAAACGCTTAAAGAGGTGACATGCTCTATTTTCCATAAAAAAACATGAAAGGCACAAAATCCTGAACAAAAAAAACATGATGTGTGAACAGAAAATTCTGGTTCCTCATAGACTTTGCTGGTACTGCAAAACGCAGCTGAAAACTTGCATGAAAAAAAACCACTGAAAAAAACATGATGTGAGAACATAGCCTAAAGGTGCCATGTATTAGCAGGTTAAGCATAAACCTCTGAATTTGGGATCATATTGGAGGAAATGTCTTAAATACCTTTCAAACAGAAACTGTGGGCATGATCCTATTTTAGACTTGGCTAGATGTCATGCATGTATAAAATATGGAAGTGAGACAGTAGAGTGACGGAAGGCTGTCCTCTCATTCACGCTTTACTGTGAATACATGCATGTGTAATATTAGATCAGCCCATCCATACACAGAGGATTCTCTACATCAGAACCTGAATGAGAGGACACTGCGTTTTCCATCCACACACCATCACTTGGGGACGATGCAATGCCAGCTATACATCTGAAGCACGCTAATTAAATTACAGTAATGATTTGCTGCGTGCATCAAAATGTCACCGTGAGTGCAATGCACCAACTGATCCGGTCATCTGAAGCTGTGTGCTTAACCTTCACAATTGGTGCCGTGCCGCAAACAAGAAGTCCTTCACAGCCTAATATGATTTATACCATTTTCACAGCATCAAAGATTACAGTCTATAGGACATGAGCTTAGTTATGCTGAAAATGAAGAAAAAGATCCACTGATACATAATGTTAACCCATAAAGAAACAGTACCTTACTATATGCCACAACCGTCATTAGAGCAATAAAAAAGCTAGGAAGCTACTGAATCCATCAGCATAGGACATAAATGATTCATGAGTCTTCAGAAGACACTCCGTTTTCAGTTCTATGGCGCTGCACTTATTTCTAGCACACCAGAACGCTAAATGATCTTTTTTATAATTGGGTGAATTAAATCTTCATTTAGTACATCATTAGTGCTTAGAACTTCTGCTGTAGTTACACAGGAGAAGGGGGTCTTCATTTCTGCACTAACTAGGAAACCGTCTCTTTAATTAAGAGTACAAATGTCTGTGCTAAAATTCTAGCATCTAAACTTGAGTCCATTATTCCAGAATTAGTTCATGCTGATCAAGCAGCATTCATTAAAAGGAGTTCACATAACACTTACAAATTCTGCAATGTAATGCACGGCTCTAAAAATATTCCAACCCCCAAACTTATGAATAGCTCTTGTAGCAGAAAAAAAGTCACAAGAGGAAATGTACATTGTATTTTTAAAACGGGTGTGTCAAATAGTTACTAAAGACATATAGGAAAAGCCTGTACTTCCAAAACTAATAACGACAGTTTTGCATAAAAGGGAGTCTGTCACCACCAAAATAAGTAACTAAACATATACTGTACGTAGGGGACGATTTATTAAACCCGGTGTAGTGCACACCAGTCCTAATGAAGCGCTTCGCTGGAGTTCACTGACCTGATTCATTAGGTGGGTTCACCATTAAATGAATCAGGTGCGCCTGGTACCCAGCGTGTGCCATCGCCAGAAATATATACCAGCCGGGGGCTGTTGTACAAATGTGGGGTAAGTTACGCCACTTTAGTGGCATAAGGTATTATGAATTTGACGGACGAGCCCCACCCATATTGGCGTAGCTGTAGAAGCCAAAAGTAGCAATATTTTTACACAATTGCAGAGTTGCACAAAAATAATGTGGCTTATTATGGTGTTTACATCAGATTTCTGGGGAATCGCCTTCTTTGCTTGTATAAAAATCATACCAGTAGCAGTAGTTTAGCCTGACAGTACATAAAGAGGTTGTCCACTACAATGTGTAGTGGGCAGATGGATTTAAACTCTGGAATTAAGGCTTTCTTCAAATACCTTGCATTTCCAAATGTGCCTGTGAGCGGCGCTATCGCTGTCCGCTCAACCCCATCATGTGACCCCCAACTGAAGCGGCCTCTGATGTCCGGTGAGGTCACGTCAACTTCCGGAATTGGAAAGTGGGACCCAGTCTCCCTGAGTGACCAGACTGTGGGCAGTTTCACAATGTCATTGCTAACACTCTGCGATGTAAGAGCCTGCAATAACACTGTGTGAACACGGCTGAGTTCAGGGAGTGCTGTTAAAAATGTATGCACCGCTCACAACTTATTTTTTTATGCCAACTAAACCACTAAAAGCTGTATTACAGGTATGATTTTTTTTTAAAGATGCCATGTCCCCTATATGTCTATATAATTTGCTTAGTTGGAGTTCTGGGGCTGATAAACTCCTTTTAAGTATGTTATAGATACAAAGATAATATTGTGAGATATACATAGTATAGGCCTAATATTTTTTTCAGATCAAGAAACTGAAATGTCAGAGGTTTATCAACTAAATGCATTTTTTTCCAGCCTTGAACAGGAGACCTAAGATATAAGAAACAGACGGGCTGCTTGGGACATGCATGGTTATACCCAGCTGTACAACACAATGCACAATGTGGAATCCTAAGAAAAGATGCTCCAGAATTGTTATTTCATAGGTACTAAAAGTATGTTATAATGACATCTGTGTCGGAGCCTCTGTTTCAGATTCTATCAGATGAGACTGGAAGAAAGACGTGGCATGCACCGCTATAATTCACACCAGAATAATGGACACCACGATTAATTCCACCGTCAATCACTAGGTCTATCAGGCATCAGTGGTACTGGTACGTAAGACAGGTCACTGTGTTGTGGTTTTCATTATACACAGACACCATGAAATGTAAGTAAACACAGTCAAAAACCAGGCATGTCAAAACTGGGCAACTGACAGCAGAAACCATGTCAAACCATGACGTTCTCCAAGAATAAATTGAGGTGGAAAACCTCTAAGTGTGGAAACTATCCAGACATTTAAGGGGCTCCTGTCTAAGTCAGCTCATTCCCAATGTCTTTTTCAGATGTATGGAGCTACCTACCATCTACACAACTACACCTTTCCCACAAACAAAAGTTAATTTAGTCAATAGATCTTGGAATAATAATAGGTTACACAATTGGATGTGTTTAAATAAAATGTTCCTGTGCTGAGATAATCCTAGAAATGTGCCCTGCTGTGTACTGTGTAATGGCTGTGTCTGACCATACAGGGACATGGTCTGATCATACCACATCTCCTGGGCAGAGGGGGAAGCAAAAGAGTATACAGACATTACAGCAGGGGAGCACAGCTGATTATTTCTTTGAAGTAGGGAAAATATATATTCTTGTACGTGTTAGCCAGTAGATAGAAAAATATTTAGATTTGAGAGTCCTCAGTGGTTGATACCTTTTAATGGCTAACTGAAAAGATGGTAACAAATTGCAAGCTTTTGAAACTACTCAGGTCTCTTCATCGGGCATAGTATGAAGAGACCTGAGTAGTCTCAAAAGCTTGCAATTTGTTACCATCTTTTCAGTTAGCCATTAAAAGGTATCAACCACTGAGGACTCTCAAATCTAAATATTTTTCTTTGAAGTAAAATTTTGTTTATAAACAGGCAGTGAAATGCTTTACCTCACAAGAATAATCAGCTGTGATCCCCTGCTGTCCTGTCTGTATACTCTTTCCCTTCCTCCCCGGTCCAGGAGATGTGGTATGATCAGACCATGTTCCTGTATGGTCAGACACAGCCATTACACAGTACACAGCAGGGCACATTTATAAGATTATCTCAGCACAGGAACATTTTATTTAAACACATCCAGTTGTGGAAATTATTATTATTCCAGGATATATTGATTAAAATGAACTTTTGTTTGTGGGAAAACCCCTTTAAGTACTAATTTTAAGCATTAATTATAAATAGTACAAATTTTACATACATATCTAAATAAAACCTGGTCAGCAATATCATGTTGCTAAGTGCAAACTTATCTTCCCAGACTAATAGTTTGGTTGCCTATAGGTTAATGTAAATGAGGAAAACAAAAAGATGAACCCAAAGCAGCAGCGCTCATTACCAAGCAGCAGCTGCCAAAGCAATTAAACTCGGGGGTTCGTAAAAGGAGGGCTACAATTCTATGATGTAAGCATTTTTTTTCCCCCATTAAGATTACTTGTAATTACATTAAGGACGTGGAGTCCAGTTTTACCAGATCCACAACATATATAATAGATCCCCTTTGTAACAGCTCCTAGTGAACCCCACTGACTAGAAGTTTGTCCGATTTCAGTTTTGCCATTTTTTTGTCTTAAATTACAGTGCAGAACAATGCAGCTGGTGTGTTTTAGGCTTTTCAAGTTAGAAAAAGGATTTATTAATTTGTACAAATA
Organism: Phyllobates terribilis; assembly: GCF_046119375.1. NCBI lineage: Eukaryota > Metazoa > Chordata > Amphibia > Anura > Dendrobatidae > Phyllobates > Phyllobates terribilis. Next base: position 645,958,828 of record NW_027362762.1, read on the forward strand.
AAAAGGGTCAGCACAATGATCTGAAACTAAAACTATTTGTAACAAGAACTGCAATGGATTACCAAAAACAAAGGAGGGGCGTTTTTGAGATAAAACTGCTGTGAATGTGCCCTCCTAAGAAAAGATCCTCAGAATATGTATATTATGAGGAATCCATGTACAGAATTTACTAAAACACATCAGGAGAGCTACTGTTAGACATTAACCCCTTCACGACACGACCAATTTCCATTTTTGCCACCACTTCTTTCCAGAGCCATAACTTTTTCTTTTTCTATCCACATAGACATTTGGGGGCTTGTTTTCTGCAGGACGAGTTGTACTTTTGAATGACAAGTTTCATTTTACCACATAATGTACTGGAAAACAGGAAAAAAATTCCAAGTGGGGAGAAACTGAAAAAAAAAGGCTATTCTGACTCTTTCTTGGAATTGTTTTTAAGGTGTACATTTTGTGGTAAATGGCCCTGCAACATGATTCTGCTCATTAGTACGATTACAGCAATACCAAACACGTCCAAATAGTTTTTATTATTTTAGTGGAAAAAAACAGAAGTTGCAAAAAAAAAATTTTTTTTGTACAATGAGACTTTTTTATTTTTTATAGCTACCATTCTGAGATAGATGTGACGCTTTCGTTGCTTGTTACAGCATTTTTTGTGGAATTGCAGAGACCAAAAAACGTAAATTTGGGGTTCTTGAATTTTTTTTGTGAACGGTATTTACCGATCGGGTTAATTATTTTTATATTTTGATAGATACATATATGTATTTTTTTAATCTTTATTTTTAATGGGGCAAAGAGGGGTGATTTGAACTTAGATTCTTTTTAAATTTTTTAAAATTTTTCACTGTTTTAATAGTCTCCCTAAGGAACTTAAAGCTGCAATCGTCTGATCACTTGTGCTAAAAACAGCAATGCCACAACATCGGGTATGGGGCGGGCTCATCCCGTGAGCCTGCTCCATACACCTGCTTCCGACTTGCACCGAACATACAGTGCCTACAAGTAGTATTCAACCCCCTGCAGATTTAGCTGGTTGACACATGCGGAATTAACTTGGCATTGTGACATTTGTACTGTAGATCAGCCTGGAAGTGGGAAATGCACTGCAGCAAATTTTTTTTTTTTTTTTTAAACGTAAAAAGTTAATTCAGAGTGTCATTTATTATTCAACCCCTCAAACCACAAGAATTCTGTTTGGTCCCCCTAAAGTATTAAGAAGTAGTTCAGGCACCAAGAATAATGAGCTTCACATGTGTGGATTAAAGATCTCTTTTGCCAGCCTTTTCTGACTATTTAAGACCCTCCCCAAACTTTTGAACAGCACTCAGACATGGTCAACATGGGAAAGACAAAGGAGCATTCCAAGGCCATCAGAGACAAGATCGTGGAGGGTCACAAGGCTGGCAAGGGGTACAAAACCCTTTCCAAGGAGTTGGGCCTACCTGTCTCCACTGTTGGGAGCATCATCCGTAAGTGGAAGGCTTATGGAACTACTGTTAGCCTTCCACGGCCTGGACAGCCTTTGAAAGTGTCCTCCCGTGCCGAGGCCAGGCTTGTCCGAAGAGTCAAGGCTAACCCAAGGACAACAAGGAAGGAGCTCCGGGAAGATCTCATGGCAGTGGGGACATTGGTTTCAGTCAATACCATAAGTAACGTACTCCACCGCAATGGTCTCCGTTCCAGACGAGCCCGTAAGGTACCTTTACTTTCAAAGCGTCATGTCAAGGCTCGTCTACAGTTTGCTCATGATCACTTGGAGGACTCTGAGACAGACTTGTTCAAGGTTCTATGGTCTGATGAGACCAAGATCGAGATCTTTGGTGCCAACCACACACGTGACGTTTGGAGACTGGATGGCACTGCATACGACCCCAAGAATACCATCCCTACAGTCAAGCATGGTGGTGGCAGCATCATGCTGTGGGGCTGTTTCTCTGCCAAGGGGCCTGGCCATCTGGTCCGCATCCATGGGAAGATGGATATTACGGCCTACCTGGAGATTTTGGCCAAGAACCTCCGCTCCTCCTTCAAGGATCTTAAGATGGGTCGTAACTTCATCTTCCAACAATACAACGACCCAAAGCACACAGCCAAGAAAACCAAGGCCTGGTTCAAGAGGGAAAAAGTCAAGGTGTTGGAGTGGCCTAGTCAGTCTCCTGACCTTAACCCAATTGAAAACTTGTGGAAGGAGCTCAAGAATAAAGTCCACATGAGACACCCAAAGAACCTAGATAACTTGGAGAAGATCTGCATGGAGGAGTGGGCCAAGATAACTCCACAGACCTGTGCCGGCCTGATCAGGTCTTATAAAAGACGATTATTAGCTGTAATTGCAAACAAGGGTTATTCCACAAAATATTAAACATAGGGGTTGTATAATAATTGACCCACACTTTTATGTTTAAAATTTAATAAAATTCAACTGAGCAACATAACTTTTTGGTTTGTAAGATTTATGCTTCTGTTCATAAAACCTACTCTCGTTTGCAGTTTGAAGGCTCTAACTTATTTGCATCTTATCAAACCAGCTAAATCTGCAGGGGGTTGAATACTACTTGTATGCACTGTATACCGTGCATGTCGTGAAGGGGTTAAAAACACATCCAATGTTTTATTACTTGGTCCCAGAGTTATGGAATAATGTAATGAATGTACAAAATACTTAAGCCATTACATTTAGCTTCTCACAGAATTTTAGGGTTGAATAAATCATAGTTTTATAGGATTTATAACCTCATGTAATAGAGGTCCCGATATGCAATATGGAGGTTTTTTTTTTTCTTTTTCCGAACGGAACAGATGTAGTCCTTACTTAAGTATTATTCACCATAGGCTCATGGATAGTTTCCTGCAACTAATTAATTCTCTCCCTGATCCTCCAGCATTCATAGTTTGTGATTTAAACAGGAACAGTGATGATCCATCTGTTTTCTGGGTGATGTCTCCAATACTGCAAGAACTAAGATCTTTGTCACTTGTGGAAATTAAATATCTTAAATGCTAATTATATTAAAAGGTTAAGATTATTATAAAGAACATTCCAATGTTCTTGTATGATCTATTAAATTGCATATAGTTAATATATATTATGAAAGAGTATGTTCTTTATTCTTATATGGCACTCATCATAAAAAGAAAATCAGTCACCAAAACATCTTAATAGAAGGAAGCTTACACAGCAATCAATCTAGATTTATTTGCCATAAAATATATGTGTTATTCTGTATTGTCTGTACATGTCCCCGCTTAATTGTAATGTGCTGCGGAATAGGTTGGCACTATATAAATAAATTTATTATTATTACCTGTAATTTCTCAGTCAGAAAACACACATAGATACATATGCATATATTACACAATACTGTGCAAAAGTTTTAGGCAGGTGTGGAAAAATGCTACAAAGTAAGAATGCTTTCAAACACAGAAGTGTTTATAGGTATTTTATCAATTAATAAAAAGCAAAGAAAATGGCTAAAAGAGAAACATAAATCAAATCAGTATTTGGTGTGATAATCCTTTAACTAAAAGAAATTATATTGTTTTAAAGGCATACTTTCACACAGTTTATGAAGGAAAAACTCCAGGACTCCTTGTTCTTCGTAATGCTGAAGACTGTTCTTAAATGGGGTATTCAAGTCTCGACGTTATCCCCTATCCACCAATCTTGAGAATAAAGGCCCCGTCACACATAACGAGATCGCTAGCGAGACCGTGGATACGTCACGGGTTTTGTGAAGCAATAGCGATCTTGCTAGCGATCTCGTTATGTCTGACAGGTAGCAGCGATCAGGCCCCTGCTGTGAGATCGCTGATCGTTACAAAGCTTCCTGGACCATTCCTGGGTCGTTGCGCTCCCGCTGGGCAGTGTGCATCGCTGTATTTGACACCTTATCAACGACCTCGTTAGCGATTCAGAACTGAGACACGTAGGCGTGCATAAATTGGACTTTTCCGCGCACCTCGTCCCCGATTGGTGGGCGCTACAGCGTTCTCATTTTCCGCCGTGCATAAAGAAGGCAACAGAATAGAAATCGATGTGGAGTTACAACCGAAGAACACTACTACAATCCACAAACCAGAACGCTTGTCAGGAACAAAGCCCAGATGAATGGATACAGAGTCACATCCGGAGAACGCTACTACGATCTGAAACCAGAACGCAGTCAGGAACAAAGGGATGGAATTGCTACAACGTGGCCTTCTTTTAAACCAAGGCTGCCCAATCAGAACGCAGTAGCGTCCACCAATCGGAGATGAGGGGGCGCGGAAAAGTAATTTTATGCACGCCTTTGTGACACAGTACAGTCCCTATCAAGGTGTGGATCATTGAAATAGCTGCTGTGTGAAAGTGTCCCAACGACCGCCAAGATCGTTAGTTAGATCGCTGGGGCGGCTGAAATCGTTGGGAAGTTCTGCATGTTTGACAGCATCTCCAGTGATCCCAAAACCGTGACATAATAACGATCTCGCTAGCGTTCTCGTTATGTGTGACGGGGCCATAAGGGTACTGAGGAGCCTTATGTGAATGCAGCTCTGATCCAGGGGAGGATGGAAACATTATAATTACCACAGGAAGCGGGGATTTCTTCAAGGCCCTAGGCCTGCAAGCATCAGATACTTGATTGAATAAAAAGACAGCAACAAGACCTCTAATATAAGGCATACAGGTAGGTATAGATTTACATTTCTATCACCTGTATGCCCATATTAGAGGTCAGACAGGTGCCAGGGGGTGACAGATTCCCTTTAAGGAAAATCCTAATGGCTAGAAGATGTGAGACCAATCTTAGCTTGACACACAAGAATGAGGAGGGCAGATTTACAACCGGTAAAAATAAGAGCCTTAGCTAGCAAGAAAACATAAAATCCTTTGTCTACCTTACAGAAATTATGAAGTGAGGTTTTATGAACGGCGTCGATATAATACATCGGTAAGTCATTAATCCATGTTTCACTGGAGTTCTTCCCTCCATAAATCTGAGCCATTTCCATGACCCAGGTTTAGGAATTTTCTTTCATTATTCCTTTTTATTTTATGTAATTGTATATGATGTATTATTTAGTCCCCTTTGTAAAATCTTTTGTAGATTTTTATAAACACTGCCTACTTTTTGGATTAAATATATATAAAATTTAAAGGGGTTGTCCACTACTTTCACATTGATGCCCTATCCTTAGGATAGGCCATCAATGATCGGCTGGTGTCCCGCACCCGGCACCCCCGCCAATCACCTGCTATCGGTGCCGGCAGGAAGTGCTTACCTGCGGTGCTTGGCCGTCAAGTTGCAGTGGCCGGTGCTTGTTACTGCACATCCGCCTCCTATTCAATTCAATGGGAGGTGGATGTGCAGTACCCCGCTGCGGCCATTACAGATGGACGGCCAAGCACCGCAGGTCAGCACCTCCGGCCGGTGGCCGCTGCCGATAATGGCTGATTGGCAGGGGTTCCGGGTGCGGTACCCCAACCGATTAATGTGAAAGTAGAGGACAACTTCTTTAATAGCTTTGTTCCTCTTGCTCTATAAACTGCATCCCCGAAGTCAAATGCTATCGGTAGCGTGATTGGTGGTTGCAGCTCGTAGTTTTTCTTGGGTTATTGTAGAGCTTGGCAGTGACCGTACTGGGGTAATATATACACATACAGTGGTACAGTCTGTATTTACTATACGGTCACTGTAAGTTTCCCAATAACCTACCTAGTAGTGAAAGCAGCCATCGCCTCGTCTATCAATCGTTGGTCAATTGTGTATTATCCTGACGATTGGGGGCAGCGGATTGCTGTTCCTTGACAGTGGGCATGAGAAATTTAAGTGCCCATACACATTAGATGAATAAGAGGACTGCTATTCTGAATTTTACTACATCCAAGCTTTTGTTCTTAAAAGTTCTGGCAGTGGCTTATTGCTCTATTCTTCAAAGAGAACACATATACTTAGATCACATATGGGGAGAGTAGGAAGTGGGGTTGGGAGGAATTGTGGTTTGCTTAAATCATCAGATTTTGAGCCCCACGGATTACCGAGATTGAGGAGTGTTGATTACCTCTGTATAAGGCCAAGTTCACACGAGCATATAAAAAAATAATTTGAGTTTCATCCAGAAAACAGACAATTTTTCTCTCATCTGTTAACCGTATGCAATCCATTTTTTATACATCAGCAGGTATTAAAGTGAACCTGACACCTGTTACATGCTGCTCAATCTGTGGGCAGCATGCATCAGGCACTGGCTGTATAAACACAGCCAGGTATGTTTAACTAAGAAATGCTGTTACGTTTCAGTGAAAAACATACTTTAAAAACCAGCTGAGTCCAAGCCCTGCTGTAGACTAGCTGGACAGGCGGCTTCCAAGGGAAGTCTACAGCACTGTCTCAGTGCCCAGCAGCTTTCAACGTTTTTCAGACACCCCTGGCTGCGCACATAGAGCCATTGCCTGATGAATGTATCAGCTTCTATTCAAAAATTACAAAACTAAATACAGTTTCCTATTAAAGAATTGCAATTTATCCATAGAAATCAGATACAATACGTTGGCCCCGTATGGAATCTGATTATTACTTTTTTTTCTCACCCATGGATTTGAATAGGTGAGTCTCATTCAACACACGGAAGAAACCAGTGCATGCATTTTTTTTTTTCAAGAGCAGATTCTGACCGTGCAAAAAATAAATTGCTCATCTGCAATGCCCCATTGAATAACATTTGTCTGAATGCTGTCTGCTTTTCATGGACAGCACTTGGACCGAAAATACGGTCGTGGAACTTGACCTAGCACTGAGGAAAATGCTGGCACTATAAGCAACATTTACTATATGCGTGCTTTGGAAAAGGATAGATACAATCAGAAATAGAATTAATTTACAAGAAAAAAAATTCTCCTCTGTAAATACAATCTGTATTGTTACAGTCAGTCCAAGTACTTGTTGGTACAGATGGAGGCGCAAGCTGCTGTACCATAAGTAATATTTGTTTCTGCCTTATCACGAGAAAAAACAATGACATCATGAAGTTAGAAACTACATACAGCAATAAAGAGCAATCTATCATGATGCACCTCACATTAAATTCTCACATCATCTTGAAAGCAGGACTTTCACCACATTTGCATGTTAAACTGGCTACCTCATAATAAAGTGGCTGAAGAGCTGAATGAAATGTACTTTTCCTTTTTTCATTTCTCTTCTCAGTTGCAGTTCGCTTCTAACGTTTAGGGCACCTACTATGCCAATTTCCCCTTCAACCAAGGGACTACAAAAAAACAAAACACCACATTTACAAAACTCTGGATCTGTCCCAGGTATTAGAGCCGATACCTAAGATAGATTCAAAGAGCTGCAAGTGCCAAACGCTGCTTGCACCATCACCACTACAGCTGTCCTCTCCTGGCACTGTCGTGTAATTACAATATGAATGTCATTACAGCGCTGGGAAAGTGAGCAGCATTTGACACAAACAACGCTCTGGATCTCTCCGAGGTATTGGGGAACTATTTCCTGATATCTGGGACAGATCCAGAGCGTTGTATATAAAGACATTACAGTGCAGCTCTTCTCTTCTCCCAGCGCTCGGAATGAGTGTAAGCTCAGAGAGTGAGGAGATCCCAGTGTGAAAAGGGTAAACACATTATACTCACCAGATCAGAATGAAAAAGACTTTTCTGACCTTCCCCATCTACAGTTTTCATTTTTTTCCCTGTATGACACTGCCATCCTATGATTGGATAATGTCATAGAGGGAAAAAATAAACATCCCCAAAGAAGAATCTCTGTTAAAACTACCTTGGTGGAAGGGGAAGTTAGCATATTAAGCACTTAAACTTTAGAAGGCAATATCTCTGCCATGGAGAGGTGAAATAAAAGGAAAGCTGTTTTAATCAGCTTTCCAGCCACTTTATCATTAGGTGGTCAGTTCAACATGCAAAAAGTGGTGAATGAAAGGTCCTCTTTAACCCCTTCCAAAAATCTACCGTACATATACGGCACAAGTTGTGTATGGAGTTTGGTCAGAGGCTGAGCCTAATATCCAGCAGATAATGGTTGCGACACACAGCCAGAATGTGCCTCTTAACAGCTGTTAAAGGGGTGGTCTGGTCCAAATAGTAAGTCTGCAATCACTCTGACTGCAGACTCCGGAATCCTACCAGCGCACACAATGTGCGCTGTGAGAAGGCCTGTGGAGTCCATTTTGGTGGAGTCTGTGTTGGTATAAAATGTACAGACTCCGAAAATATATAGCAAATTGAGTACAGCATCTGTCCCAAAATGGTAAAATAAAGTGTATGCTTGTATGCACAGCGGTATTGTCAAAGGAATTAAAATGTTATCATAAAAATGGCTACACAAACCCCAAAATGTTTTTTTTTTTTTTACAAAACTTTTTTTTACCACTACTCAACTAGTTAAAAGATGAATAATGTGACTGTACTGACCTGGAGAATCATAATGCCTGGTCATTTTTACTACACAATAAACGCTGTAAAAACAAAACCTAAATAATGCCAGAATTGCAGGGGTTTTTTTTCCACAAATTCACCACACTAGGAATCCCCCCCCCGCGTTTTCCAGTGCATTATAAGGTAAAATGAATGATGTCATTCAAAAGTACAATCCACCACGCAAAAAACAAGTCTTCATACCATTATACGGTTGGAAAAATATTAAAAAAAATAAAAAAAGTTATTGCTCTTATAAGGGAAGGAAAAAAAATAAAAACAAAAATTGGCAGGGGCACAGGAAGCATTTCCTTTGCTAGCGAACTCCAGCGGTAGCCAGAATCTCTCCCGTCTTAAAGGGAATCTGTCTCCAGGCTTTTACTACCCCATTTGACAGCAAGATGTAGGGGCAGATATCCTGATTCCAGCAACGTATCACTTAAAAGTTTTTTGTCAGAGCTGCTTAAGGCAGCGCTGATTGAAACACGAAAATACCAAAAGCCACTCAATTTTTGCGCAACTCCGCATTGCACATACATTTTGTGACTATTTCTGGAATAAACACTTTGATGTATCTGTACCAAAGTGTATGTGTCTACAGAACAGAAAGCTCACAGATGAACACTTCAGGCTGTGTGCCCACTATGCGTTTTTTAAGCCTTTCAGCAGCAGCAATTCGGCTGCAGAAACGCTTAAAATACGCTTGGTAGAAGGTCAGCCGTGTTCCCCAATGATAATCCGCATGTGCTGTGCACATGATGAGGTACCAATTATTTAGCGGAAGCGCAGCGTTTTCGCCGCCATTGACTTGCATTACAACGCATGGAATCCGCATCACTGCATCTGCAGATGCGGAATCCAAGAGTTTCAATGTGCGGATGGTACCCGGGTGTAGAGGACAGGAGACTCTCCTCCGGACCCGGGTACCATAGTACCTGTAAAAAAAAGAATAAAATAAAAAATATACATTATACTTACCTTCTGATGGCCCCCGGTGTCCTTACCGATGCGTCTCGGCTTGCCGGCAGCTCGCGATGGTCTGAAAAGGACCTGCGTGACGTCATTTAGTCATGTGACGGGTCACGCGACCGCTGACGTCGGCAGGTCCTTTAGTGTAACGTGAGCTGCTGGCAAGCCAGGACGCATCGGATAAAGACACCGGGGGCCATCAGAAGGTAAGTATATATTTATTTTTTACTAAGTTGTCAAGCACTTTCCAAGTGATGCTAAAATAGCTTGGAAAGCGCTTGACAACCTGCATGCGGAAATGCAAGTGAAGAACGCTTCACATCTGCATGCCCCTAGCAGGAAAAACGCATGTACAATCCGCATGCGTTTTTTTCTGCCAGGGAGATGCAGAAACGCTCAGGAAAAATCCGGAGCATTTCTGCATTGTGGGCACATAGCCTAAGTGGGCTTTAACTGTGGTGTGTTTTTATGCCACAGATTAAAGTGCAGTGAAACCACCAGAAAATCTGCACGAGCTACATGTGGATTTTGATGCGCGATTGACACTAGTTGCAACAGATTTCACCTCTTAAATTTTGGCCTCTATTGGGTAAATGGGATTCTGTGGCTATGCTCAGCAAATTCAATATTCTTGAAGGTATCTGTCCCACAAATACATGGATCTTAAAAGGAATTTGTCACCAGGATTTCACCTCCAAGCTATTTTTATGGGCATGTAGCTTTTTCGAAGACCAGTCCAGCAATACAATTACATATCCAGTCAATGTCTTTGTTACTGAGAAATCAGTGTTTCCATTGATATGCAAATGAGGCTGAATAGCTAAAGCCTCTGTCACTCCAGCTCTATTTTCCACCCAGCGCTGCCCCTTTCTGCCTTACTGACGGCCCCTTTTTCCTAAAGTCACACAGCATAGAGGCTGACCTTCAAGCAGGCGGAGGTGGCACAGGATGGGGAATATAGCTGGGGTGACAGGCTTCAAATCTATGATCTCCATTTGCATATCAATTGAACAAATAACGTAGGATTGAACTGATCATGTAAAAGTATAGCTGGACTTATCTATGAAAGAGATACATGCACATATACATAGTTTGGGGGGCGAAATCCTGCAGACAGTTTCCCTTTAAAATATAGTGCCCGACAAATGTTTTACATGTAACCTTTTTATATGGCCATCTGCTGAAATTTTAGAACTATTTAAAAAATGTCCTGCCACACGTCAGGTCAAGACTTTTAGCAAAATGGATACACACCAGAGAGTGTGTTATTACTATGCAAGCTTACAGACAGCAACTATGAGCAACTGTTTCAACAAAGACCAAAAGCTACAGTCTCAGCTAGAAAACAAAGCCTAACAGGTGTAATGGGGCTTTCTTCTAACCCGAGATTGCACAGCTGGAGTGTAACCCATTCTACACAGGGAGTAAATCATCCCTCAGCAGTGTCCACTCCGTTATTTCTTATATACTAATGTACATTCCCTTCTTTTCTGAAACACACAAACGTTCTTGACACAATAAGACAGAAGTAGATGAAGCGGGATTACAGAATATAAATATAGTTACATCTATACATATTTTCAGCAGGGACTACAAGCAGAAGTAAAGAACTTGTGAATTTGAGCAAACTATATGTTCACAGAACCTCCAACATTAAAAGGACAACATTCTTTACCATTGCCCCCCTCCAGTAGTGTGTACTTTTACCCATAGCTGTCGTCTGCCATTTCCACTAGTGCTCAGGTCCTCTCCTGCACCACATGACAGTAGCTCACACAGCGGACCGTTCGTTCCTTTCTTAATATAAACCTATGAGAGCTTTGTTCTGAGTCTCAGACTTACAATAAGAAAGTGCTGTGTGACCAAGCTGTCAGAATTGTGGTCACATGATGCAGAAGAGGAACAGAACAGCGCTGGAAATGGCAGAAATTGGCAACTGATAGGCATTTTAATGCACACGTTGCACACACATTACTGATGGCTAACTGAGAGGGCAAAAGAAAAACAAAGCACTGGAGTGGCCATTTAACCACTTGTGGAAAGAGGTTTTTGTAGTTCCACGCCAGTGGAAGAGCTACAACTTCCTTGCTAGTGGAGAACTGCCCAGCTTCAAAAGTATTGCTAGGACTGAACAACGCTAGGCTGCTTTGCTCGCTCGTCTGTGTTGACTTGTAGTGAAGCAAGATTTCTGGATTCTACCATTACTACCAAAGAATTGTAAGGCTATGTGCCCACGATGCAGAAATGCTCTGGATTTTTCCTGAGCGTTTCTGCATCTCCCTGGCAGAAAAAATGCATGCGGATTGTACATGTGGATTGTACATGCGCATTGTACATGCGTTTTCCTGCTAGGGACATGCGGATGTGAAGCGTTCTTCACTTGCATTTCCGCATTCGGGTTGACAAGCTCTTTCCAAGAGATTTTAGCATCACTTGGAAAGTGCTTGACAACTTGGTCACACTATATAAATCCATGCAGCCGGCATGGATTTATATAGTGTGACCGAAAGAATGGTAAAAAATAAATCTATACTTACCTTCTGATGGCCCCCGGTGTCTTTATCCGATGAGTCCTGGCTTGCATGCAGCTCGCGGTAGACTAAAGGACCTGCCGACGTCAACGGTCGCGTGACCCGTCACATGACTAAATGACGTCACGGCAGGTCCTTTTCAGACCATCGCGAGCTGCCGGCAAGCCAAGACGCATCGGATAAAGACACCGGGGACCATCAGAAGGTAAGCATAATGTATATTTTTTATTTTAATTCTTTTTTTGACAGGTACTATAGTACCAGGGTCCGGAGGAGAGTCTCCTCTTCTCCAAACCCGGGTACCATCTGCACATTGAAATGCATGGATTCCGCATCTGCAGATGCAGTGATGCGATTCAATGCAAGTCAATGGCGGCAAAAACGCAGCGTTTCCGCAAAATAATTGGTAGTGCTGCGGATTTTTCCGCAATGATAATCCGCAGCGGAAATTTCTGCAACATGTGCACAGCACATGCGGATTATCATTGGGGAACATGGCAGGCCTTCTACCAAGCGTTTTTAAGCGTTTCTGCAGCGGAATTGCCACTGCGGAAACGCTTAAAAAACGCATAGTGGGCACACAGCCTAAGTGCTAAACCTCACGATTCATGAGAACAACTAGAATGATACCGTTCCAACATTTCAAGATACTCCTAACTTTCAAAGCCTCTTGAACTGTAAGGCTGGATCTCTACTAGGAATTTGGTACTTATCTGGTCATGCATCTTCTTTAACCTTGGACTTTACATACACATAACCCCGTCCTGTTTTTTCCCCTCTTCACCTTCACTTTTAGTCCACCCTTTTGTCTCTCCCCTTCTTTACCCCTCTCAGTCTGGACAGTATTGTGCTGATCATCTTTTGCTGTTATACATGTATTTGGAAGGACTTATTGTACTTCTTTTTGTCAGCTGTTCAGTATTTGCATAACTTCATGCACAGTATGTTAAATTATTTTAGAGAAAAAAATTAAAAGTTGCATTGCTATATTGTATTGTTATATGGATATTACACTCTTCAGGCTCCAGCAAAACATTATCAATAAGTAATGTAAATTTTTAGTTAATGACTAGTAGCCGTATAGAAGCCAAAACTGTGATGAATACTTTGTCCACAGAATGGATTTTACTAGTAAACACTTACTATACAGAAGAGTAGGAAAGGTTACGTCATCACATTACTCAATAGTGCTCAGGACAGGAATGAGAAGCCATTGGCACCACATCTGTTACTGGACTGTACATGGCAGACTTGTGTTACCCATTCTTGGTATGAACAAAGTAAGATCTATGGCTATAAGGTAACCTGGCACAGGAAATCTAAGCATGGCAAACAGAAAGCTGTATTGATGTGTTTCAGATATTTCTTCATACACTGGCTGCATGTAGAATTTCACACATACCTGAGTGTACACGCCTGACATATAATAACAGGACACAGCACTACTCAGGCTTCAAATATAAGGAAATATAGGACATCACATGACAAACTTCTTGCACATGGGCATCATGTATTTAGCAGCATTAGATAAAAGGGGTTATTCAGGCTGCAATGAAACTCTGCAGTCACTATGACAGTGCGATGCGTCCCCTGTATTCCCCATGCAGGTGGGTATTCACGTGACTGCAAGCATGCATACTTGTGCCCACATGCCAACTAGTCCGGTCAGCCCATGATATAAATCATATACAAGCAGTCACATGACCAGCCACACACACAAGGGAAATATCCGGAAATCATCACACTGTCGGGATCGCACAGTGACTGCATTGCGACCCAGCCAACTCCTTTAAATCCAGAAGTGGCAGATAATTTCTGAAATGGATCTGGCAGCACAATTTCACTAAAAATGAGCATGCGGTGTATATGAAAATCCACAGCATGATCCGATTTCAGTGGAGATTTTTATCCTACATATGGATCTGATTGTAGTGGACAGTACATGGGGTAAGTGGCGGATTTGCAGAGTGGACTACGTGCCATAAACAGCAATAAATCCCCAATGTCTAGCTCAGGCATTACAGATCTCTTTTGTGAGACTCTTAACATGGCACCCAAACACTACTATTCTCTACATGCCTTTTATTTTACAAACAAGTACGGTACATGGAGTTTTTTTTCCTGAAAGGTATTCTTCTCTAGAAACATAGGGAATGAGGAGCTATGCAGTGTGCCATGAAGAAAGCTACAAATAAAAGACATCTGCAGCATGTCGAGGATGCTGAAAAAGGTTAGCCCTGCTCTGTAGGTAGAAATTACATACTAAAGGTGAGCATTATGGCTTGAGCAATTTAGTCTATCCATTTTGACATTTTCACTAAAATTAACCAATTCATTGCCTGTTTTAAACTTGACGGCATTGATGCTGCTGTTCCTCATATCAATGCTTGGCTGGTCGAGGCAGACAAAATGCAATGCTCCAGTGACCATGGTCACGTAAATATCTCAGTTGCTCCTTAGCAACAAACCACAAATGGACACTTTACCAGCATGTGCTATTGCTAAGCGGCAGGGTGTAGACTGTTGCTATGGAGGGAATTTCAAATGCTTGTGTAGGGCTGTGTTTGCATGTTGACGTTATATTGTGTATTTTGTGCTGCAAGTGAAAAAAAAAAAAACGCAAATTGCAGCCACAATTGTGGGAATGGTTGACATTTAACATTCCCTCGGCAGCAACAGACTTCCAAGTTTCCACTTAGTAACCATACAAGCTGGGAAAGTGTTTACTGCACTTTTTGGTGCATATAATGCTGCTTTTTTTTGCTGCTCAGCCTCACTGATCTCAGTGGGTAAACAGCTGTACAGGTATGTGCACACTCATTTTTTTTTTTTTTTTTTTTTTGAGCCGGTCAAAAACATTTAGATAGATACTGCTTGAGGAAGCTCTCCTCTTTTGGGAATTTTTGATCAGGTTATTATCCGGACAGTACTTATTTTGCCGTGTTTTCCATCAGGAGCCTCTTCAAAAAAAAAAAAAAAAAAAGTGACATGCACTTTTTTTCTTCCCATCCAGGCATTTTACAAAACCTGATGTGGAAGAAAACCGTAAATAGATGGAAAATATTAACAGCAAGTCACTTTACAATAGGAATGAATAGGGAGGGTCCTTCAATGTTTTTAGGTGTTTTTCAGAGCAGAACCATTCCAAAAAAGACTTACCATAAAAAACTGAAAGAATGGACATGTTGCTCTTATAAAAAATGCACTCCCAGTAAATAAAGGCAAGGAAAAAAACTGCAATGTGTGACTGAGATTTTAGAAATCTAATTAATTTTACTACTACTGGAAAATGTGGAGTTTTTTTCTGCCCTAAGGCAAAACCACTAAATATGAACAAGCTCTAAGAGACTATTTACAATACATCCTGCAAAGCAAATGCACCCTTAGTCTAATTGACAGCCTGCTCTGCACACATGCACTACAGAGCGGGCCGTCAAGCAATGTGCAGGGTGAGTGATAGAGTGCTCACAGTTTAGTGAGCGCTGACTGTACCAGCTCCCTGCACTGACCTGATGACTGGGAGCGAGCGGATACAAGGAGAATATAACATCACTTTCTCCCTGTAGCCGCTGTTCCAGCAAGCCTGCCAGACATTATTTAAAGCGCACCTGTCATCAGGATTATGCTCAGTAAACTACATGCACTGTGTCAGGAGGGCGACATTACACTGATTAAAATGATACCTTGGTTGATGAAATCCATCCTGTGGTTCTTGTATAATCTTTACTTTCAGTTTGGAGATGATATGCTCATGCTTCGGGGAGGCCTGTGGGGGCGCTCTATCTGGTGCTCTGCTTACATAGTCATCTGTATGCTCTTATAACAGCTCACTGTGCCTTCACTGACCTGCCTCCTATTTTACATAATGCATCTAGTAGTACGGGGCTAGGTAAAATAGGAGGCAGGTCAGTGAAGGATCAGTGATCTGTCATAAGAGCATACAGATGAATATGTAAGCAGAGCACCAGATCGTGCTCCGGGGCGGCCTGTGGGGGGCGCTCTAGCATATCATTATCTCCAAACTGAAAGTAAAGATTACACAAGAACCACCGGATGGATTTCATCAACCAAGGTATTATTTTAAACAGTGTAAATGCGCCCACCTGACAGTGTATGTAGTTTACTGAGCACAGTCCTGCTGACAGGTGCGCTTTAAATGCTATTTGCCTCCAGATTACCCTTATATCTGCAGGTAAATAGCATTTAATTTTGGAAGTGACAGGTTCCCTTTAATAAAAACAGTGTCTATGCCACCCCCAACACCTCCAGCTCCATCAGCTGGTCCTTGAGATCAGTACCCAAAGATGAATTAGAGGGTTAATAAAGTGCATATTAACATATGTTTACATCTAGACCTCTGGAAGTTAAGGTTAAGTTCACATGCTGCAGAAAATTTCAGCTTCAGATTTGGTGACAAATCTGTAATGAGTCCACGTGTGTAGAAATCTCCGTACTCAATTTACTGAGTACTGAATAGGGTGAAAACCGCAATAAAAATCTGCATAATAATGAGCATGTTGCAGATTTTCCGCAGTGTGTTTCTGGGATTTGTGGTGCGGATTTGTGGTGCAGAAGCTGCACCACAAATCTACAATGTATGAACTTGATCTAAGTCTTGTTTAGATATTAGTGATGTATGTCCTTGAACTGAGTGACACAATGACCTAGTGAAATACAACTTTTCATAGCAAGGAGTCACAGAATAAACAAGTGACCTAACCCTAACAGCAGAAACATCAATGGAATGTAAATGAAAATAAAAATTCCTCACGCACCCAGTGACTGTACTTTTCTATCTACAGCTCACACATGAGTTCATTTATGATTAACCAAGTTGTACGACTGCTGAACATGCAAACAACCAACATACACAGGGCTAAAAATCACAGCTCCAACAGCTAATGGTAACATGTCACTTCAACAAAACAATCAATGTTCAGACATGATTTCTACTGAAAAACAAAATATATTTGGCTTTAATCATAGAAAGTTATTACATACAAAAGTGCTTGATGCATAGGCCTCATTTAAGTGTCAGTGTTTTCTAGGTTGTTGTTTTTTACTGAGTATAGTCTATGGCCAGATTTTCTTGTTTGCTTTCCTGCAGATCATTGGTCCACAAATAAAAACATGTCCAATTTTGACCCACTTTGCTTGGAAAAAAAAACAAAACATGCAAAGTGCATGGATGCCATCCGTGACGCACCAGTAACCGGTCCGTTTTTTACTGTCTGATGGATAGAAAGAGCCTGCATACCTACTGATGGTAAAAAGGGACACAGACCAAAAATTGGTTAAAAAAACCCTATGAAAAGATAATCAGTATTTTTTGTATGGATGTGTTCAGAATGGACGTGTGACTCTTGCCCAAGGCCGAGAACATAAATAAGGCTTTATTAACGTATCTGTGGTACTATTAGCAACTGATACATCAAAAAATCTGATTGAACACACACAGAAATTCCCCAACTATAATACCATTGATACAACTTTAAAAATGAAAAAAAAACACCTTATACTGCTTGATAGAAGTCATTTTTTTTCTGGTTGACCAAAGAAAACATATGCAAACCATAGTCAGACAGTTGTACCCATTTGGCAGGACCCTGCAAAGAGTGAACACTATGGGAGTTTATGGTGGCTCAGTGGTTAGCACAGTAGCCTTGAAGTGCTGGGGTACTGGGGTCAAATCCCACCAAGGACGGCTGCAAGGAATTTGCGTGTTTGTATGGGTTTCCTCCGGGTATTCTGGTTTTCTCCAAAGACATACTTATAGGGAGTTTAGATTGTGAGCCCCAATGGGGACAGCGATGATAATGTTTGTAGAGTGCTGTGGAATTAATGGCGCTATGTAAGTGAATAAGATAAATTTAGAGTCAACTCTCATTTAACTGGCAGCAATATCACTTCAGCAGCCCATGAACGTGCACACTTAAATCAGGTAAGCGTATGTTTATTTCATGCCTCAGACATCTGCTGTCAGGGGGCAATCAGGACACCATACATCAAACTAAGGGCACCCTGCACATTAGAATGATACACACAGAAACTGGAGATTTTCGCCAACAATCTGATGTGTATGGGGGCCTCCTCACAGATTGTCCAGGAAAGAGAGAACCAGTCTGCTGAATTTCAATGCCTGTCCAATTATATTGTTCTCTGGAGTAAACCGCTGCCAGAGGTGTCTCCCCCATTTAGAACACATGTAGCTGAGCATTTAAGTGTATAGGGGGGCAGGATAAGCAGTTAGCCCAAGGAGCATATAACCTACTTAAAGAGGTATTCACATTTTGTACATTTATGGCATTTCCTCAGGATATTGCATAAATACTAGAGGCTGGGTTCACAAGTCCGGATATTTCCATTCCCGGATAAAAAGGTACCAGAGATATCCATGTCCCGTGTGTCCGTGTGTGTCACACGTGTGGCAACCATGTGCCGCATCAGGATCACACAGACGGCGCCTGGGATTCAGCGCTACAGTTAGCTCTGTTCCCAAGGGCCGGTTGCTGAACACTACCTTCATCATGGTTCCTGCCAGCGCTGCGATCAGCACCAGCAGGGACCATGATGAGGGTAGTGGTAGTCTGCTCCTGCATTGTCCCAACCTGTACAAATAAGAATAAAATAATAATCCATGTATTCACCTCTCCTAGGTGTCCCCTGCTGCAATCCATGAGCCACTCCTGAGCTACAGCTCAGTGAGTGACAGGACAGCGCTCTGGAGCGGCTCATTCTCCCCGGCTCCTCGGAAGCAGCGGTTGCATGGATTACAGCAGGGGACACCTAGGTGAGGTGAGTACATAGATTTTATTTTATTCTTATTTTTACAGGTGGGGACACTGTGGGAGCAGACTACCACTACCCTCATCATGGTTCCTGCTGGTGCTGATCGCAGCGCCGGAAGAAACCATGATGAGGGCAGTGTTCAGCACCCGGCACTTGGGAACAGCGCTAACTTAGAGCTGATTCCGTGGCGCCAGTCCGTATCACACTGATGACACACAGATGTCATCTGTGTGTGTTCAGCGTGAGGCACTTTTGCAGTCCGTTCATCTGCAAAAAAAACGGACTTGTCTCTGTGTGGAGCACACGGACACATGGTCCGTGAAAACACACTGAGATGTGCACAGACCCATAGATTTGAATGGGTCTGCGTCTGTCAGTGTCTCCGGTACTTGTGGAAACTGTCACCACACGTACTGGAGATACTGACTTGTGAAAGAGCTCTTAGTAGGGAGAGTTGTCAAAGAAGAGGTGGTGGAGATAAAAAACAAGCAGGTGGGAAGATGTAGTTAAATAATTGACCATGTCACAGAGCACCAAGCACCTGTACTTGGTTTGAAGTCATTCTGTGCCGACAGTCCCTTTAACTAGTTTTCTAAATGGGTATGGGGCATTAGACTTAAAAAAATCTGTTGGTGGTCACACAGCAGCACGGTGGCTCAGTGGTTAGCACTGCAGCCTTGCAGCGCTGGGGTCCTGGGCTCAAAGCCCACCAAGGACAACATCTGCAAGGAGTTTGTATGTTCTCCCTGTGTTTTTGGGGGATTTTTTCCCACATTCCAAATAGGGAATGTAGATTGTGAGCCCCAATGGGGACAGTGATGATGATAATGTCTGCAAAGAGCTGTGGAATATGATGGCGCTGTATAAGTGAGTAACACAATAAATATATGGGTAAATTCCCATACTGCAGAAATTTCTGTGACAATATATTGGTTCCTTTAATCTGAATGGGATTGCTTCAGGTAATTGGGACAGATTTTAGCTACCAAAATCTGCAGCAATTACGCAAACAAATGAACATACCATTGAAAATTTCTCGCAATCAAAAATGTAACCAGATTTGTAGGAGTGTTTAGAACATCTGTGTTTTTCTTCTGAATTACTAGTAAACAGAGACTATCAATGTGCATAATATTTATGCTACTCACTTATATAGCGCTATCATATTCCACAGCGCTTTATAGACATTATGGGCACTGTCCCCATTGGGGCTCACAATCTACATTGCCTATCAGTATGTCTTTGGAGTGTGGGAAGAAAGCGGAATAGCAGGGGGAAAAACACGGGGAGAACACCCAAACTCCTTACAGATGTTGTCTTCGGTGGGATTTGAACCCAGGACCCCAGCGCTGCATGGCTTCAGTGCTAACCACTGAGCTGAACATAAAGCTGCAACGTTCAGGATGGGAGACCTGCAGCCAGTCCGATCTCAGACAGAAGTCTGAATGCGCCCTTAGGATGAGAAGTTGAGAATATCCATAAGATGCCATACGAACATGAGGTGAATATGCAAACTCCAGGCAGTGCTGCTTATGTCAGGACAGGAGCTGTAGCTAAGAGACGCCTCCTCATGGTGTGTATCCCCACACCATATCATTGCGCCTGGGTATATGTCACACAGTGGGGACTGGCCGGCAGCAGCACACAGGTGGCTCAGCTGAGGTAACTTTGCTCCTGAGAGGAGGACATGAGGGCACGGGCGACCAGCCTGACATGGGGCATGTGTGCCCACACCATATCATTGTGCCTGTGTATATACCACACACTGGGGACTGGCCGGCAGCAGCACACAGGTGGCTCAGCTGAGGTAAGTTTGCTCCTGAGGGGGTACATGGGTGGTACATGGGGCATGTGTGCCCACACCATATCATTGTGCCTGTGTATATACCACACAGTGGGGACTGGCCGGCAGCAGCACACAGGTGGCTCAGCTGAGGTAACTTTGCTCCTGAGGGGGTACATGGGTGGTACATGGGGCATGTGTGCCCACACCATATAAAGTAGCCGTGGTCAGGCTCACCTTGCAGCGCTAGTCCTCCCCATGCATGTCTTCCCACAGAGTGGAATAACAGAGAAGCCTTGACAATGGCCGTGCAGCACAGGTGGTAACCACAGCGAAGGTTAGTCCTGTTGTCAGTCACACAGCACAGTGTGCACACAGCGGAGCCGCCTCCTCCCGGTGACATCAGCACAAGCCATGGTCTCCCAGGTCACGGTGAGGTAGCCGGTCCCTGGCACACAATACGGAGGCAGGCCCGTATCACACAGTGCATCACAGTGTGGGGAGGGAGGCTCGGCCCATGGCAGACAATTGCCTGTACCGGGGGAGGGGGCGCCGGCTCTACACGGAACCAGCTCCAAAGTTTAAAGGCAGAATGGCCGGACACACGGGCGGCCGGAGGGGCTGGCTGCCGGGAGGGCAGGGATGCTGCTCCGGGAATGGCCGGGCTCGGACTCTGTGAAGGAATGCGGGCGCCCCACTTCCTGCCCGTACACAAGTAGGCAGCAAGTAACGGTCCTCACAGACAAGTGACAATGGCTGCAGGGCACACCACTCAGCCTCCCCCGGGGACCGCCACAGGGTGGGGTGAGCCGAGCACAACATGACGGGGCAACGAAAAGTTGTGGGAGATGAGTGACACGAGCCGGGCACCCAGCACCGAGCCGTGCTCCCCACAGCACCCCGCCCCCTCCCCGAAACTACTCACCAGACACCCTGCAGAGGAGCAGCCAGGCGAGGGCACAGGCGCAGGGCAGCAGTCCAGCACACGAGCCCCGGCTCCACGCCATGACTGCGGGGAATGCCGCCGCCGCGGCTGCCTCCTCTCCCCGGATCGCAGGCAGCTGCTCTGCTGTAACACAACGCGGCTCCCAGTCCCAGCCTCACAATGCGCGGAGCACGGAGGGGGTGGTGGCTGGGATGCGCCGCAGAACCCGAGCCGACTGGGAGGGGCCAGGCCAGACAGATCTCAGAGGTCACCCGAGCGCTGCTGGGGACCCCCGCAACGAGCATGGGTCACCCGAGAGCTGCTGGGGACCCCCGGAACGAGCGTGGGTCACCCGAGAGCTGCTGGGGACCCCCGGAACGAGCATGGGTCACCCGAGAGCTGCTGGGGACCCCCGGAACGAGCATGGGTCACCCGAGAGCTGCTGGGGACCCCCGGAACGAGCGTGGGTCACCCGAGAGCTGCTGGGGACCCCCGGAACGAGCATGGGTCACCCGAGAGCTGCTGGGGACCCCGCACTGGACCCAGGAGAAGTGTCCCTCCACATCCTGTGCTGTGCGGAGGGCAGAGTGTGAGGGCTCCTGAGGTATCGCTGGTCACGTATGCTCCACACGTCCCCGGTCCACGAGCCCCCATAACATACCCACTATGTATAGATAGACAATGCATACATGCTATATATACAACCTGCCATCTAATATACCTTATAGTGTGTCCGCAAGCACAGTGGTGGGGCATATATATATATATATATTTATATATAATGCATACACGCTATGTATACAATGTACCATCTAATATACCATACAGAATAGGGTTATCTGTGTGTCAGCAAACCTAATAGTGATATATATGTGTGTGTGTATGTGTATATATATATATATATATATATATATATATTTTACAGGGTGGTCCAAAAGTAGGTGGCCAGAAAGTGTAATAAGGTTATAAAGGGGGAGATTTATCAAACATGGTGTAAAGTGAATATGTGGAGTGATGAAGCTTCTTTAAAATTATCCGGCCATATTAACAGACATAATTGAGACCATGCATTTAACATTAGAGCAACAACTAAATGAGCCTGGTGTCAATGTTTGGGGTGGTATTTCAAGTTTTAGGACCAATATTTTTTGATGGAACAGTCTCAGGAGATAAGTATCACGAAATTCTAATGAATCAAGTTGCTCCCCAGTTACAGCAACAGCCTAATTCAAATGACCTTTATTTCCCACAAGATGGGGCCCCTCCACATTATCCAAGAGTAGTCCGCGAGTATCTTGGTGAAACATTTCCTAATAAATGGATTGGCTGAAGAGGCCCACTTGATTGGCCGGCACGTTCACCAGACTTGACCCCAATGGATTTTTTCTTTTGGGGAGTACTCAAGGACAAAGTTTATAGTCGAAAACCAAAAAGTGTCAGTGATTTGAAAAATTACATAAGATGCATTTCAAGAAATTAATACCCAAAGAGACTTGTGCAAAAAGTTTCTGTCCACCTACTTTTGGACCACCCTGTATGTGTATGTATATGTATAAATATATTCAAAAGTTTGGGGTCCTTTAGAAATGTCATTATTTTTGAAAGAAAAGCACTTTTTTTTTCAATGAAGCTAACATTAAATGAATCACAAATACACTATATCCATTGTTAATGTGGTAAATGACTATTCTAGCTGCTAAAGTCTTGTTTTTATTGCAATATCTACATAGGTGTATAGAGGCCCATTTCCAACAACCACCACTCCAGTGTTTTAATGGTACATTGTGTTTGCTAACTGTGTAAGAAGGCTAATGGATGTTTAGAAAACCCTTGGACAAGTATGTTATTAGCACAGCTAAAAATGGTTTGGCTGATTTGAGAAGCTATAAAATTGACCTTCCTTTGAGCTAGTTGAGAATCTGGAGCATTACATTTGTTTGTTCTATGAAACTCTCAAAATGGCCAGAAAAAAGAGAACTTTCATGTGAAACTCGACAGTCTATTCTTGTTCTTAGAAATGAAGGCTATTCCATGCGAGAAATTGCCAAGAAACTGAAGATTTCCTACAATGGTGTGTACTACTCCCTTCAGAGGAGAGCACAAACAGGCTCTAACCAGAGTAGAAAGAGAAGTGGGAGGCCCCACTACACAACTGAGCAACAAGACTGTAACATACCTGGCGGCGTGCTTGCATAGTGCACCATCTCCCACTATGCAAGATCGCATCTTAACCTTCAGTCCAGTTTGTAAGTCGTGCTCCTGTTTTACTGTGTGCATGCTTTGGTCTGACTGCTTGGGGCGGTGGCCGGGTTACTTCCTGTTTCTTATAGCTGCTGTGGGCGCACTCCTAATGCGTCCCCAGCCTATTGCTGTGAGTCACTGGATATTTAAACCCACTCCACCCTGTAGGAGATGCCTGAGCAACTCTTACCTTCAGAGGGCTCCTTGCCCTCTGATGTGCCAGGTCCCGTTCTGTTTCTTGCCTGTCCTCCGACCCGGGGGCTGTATTCCCAGGCCTGTCTGAACTATCTCTTAGCCTGTTTGTCCGCCTCTCTGGGGGGTTGTATACCCAGACTTGCTCCTGTATCTTGTTGCAGTGTCAGTTCCTGTCTGAACACTCTCCTAGCCTGTTTGTCTCTATGTCCGTACCTTCCCTTTTCCTGCAGTATCTGAACCTGCACCTAACTCCAACTCGTTGTCTCTGTACTTCTGTTTGTGAGTTTTGTGTGCACTCGCTACTTCATGTGTAGTACCTTGTGTGTATCTGGTTGTGCTTGTCCTTTTTCCCTTCCTCTGTATCTTCCTCCTGTGTTCTAGCCATCTTCCTGCATTTTCCTGTCTGTTCCATGTGAACAGAGCCCTGTCCTCTCTGCCTCGTCCACCGCACCTGCGGTTTCGCTCTGCTCAGCCTTGTCCACCGCACCTGCGGTTTCGCTCTGCTCAGCCTTGTCCACCGCACCTGCGGTTTCGCTCTGCTCAGCCTTGTCCACCGCACCTGCGGTTTCGCTCTGCTCAGCCTTGTCCACCGCACCTGCGGTTTCGCTCTGCTCAGCCTTGTCCACCGCACCTGCGGTTTCGCTCTGCTCAGCCTTGTCCACCGCACCTGCGGTTTCGCTCTGCTCAGCCTTGTCCACCGCACCTGCGGCTCTGAACCCATTTCCCAGTCTGTACTGGACCCTATCCAGCCTGCGCTCCAACCTGCCAGTGCCCACCTGTTTGCATACCAGCCGTGCTTGCCAATACCCACCTGCCTGTCTGCCAGTCTAATCTGCCTGTTCCTGCATTCCCCGGTGTGGGTCAACAACTGTGACTGGGGTCTGACCTGGAGTCGCACCTGGTCCCTCTGCTCGGTTCCTCCTTGGTCCACAGAGTCGACTAAGCCGCTGTGCGACCTTGGTCGGATCAGGTTCATACTTAGTTACACCCCTCCAGGCACTCCTCGGTTCATGGTACAGTGGGACCACTAATCACGCTCACGCCAGTCAGTCCAGGCGCGAGCGTAACAAAGACAAGTACATTAGAGTCTCTAGTTTGAGAAATCGACACCTCACAGCTCCTCAACTGGCAGCTTCATTAAATAGTACACGCAAAACGCCAGTGTCAGCGTCTACAGTGAAGAGGCGACTCCGGGATGCTGGCCTTCAGGGCAAAGTGGCAAAGAAAACGCCATATCTAAGACTGGCTAATAATAGGAAAAGATTAATATGGGCAAAAGAACACCGACATTGGACAGAGGAAGATTGGAAAAAAGTTTTATGGACAGATGGATCAAATTTTGAGGTGTTTGGATCACAGAAGAACATTTGTGAGACGCAGAACAACTGAAAAGATGCTGGAAGAGTGCCTGACGCCATCTGTCAAGCATGGTGGAGGTAATGTGATGGTCTGGGGTTGCTTTAGTGCTGGTAAAGTGGGAGATTTGTACAAGGTAAATGGGATTTTGAATAAGGAAGGCTATCACTCCATTTTGCAACGCCATGCCATACCCTGTGGACAGCGCTTGATTAGAGCCAATTTCATCCTACAACAGGACAATGACCCAAAGCACACCTCCAAATTATGCATGAACTATTTAGGGAAGAAGCAGGCAGCTGGTATTCTATCTGTAATGGAGTGGCCAGCACAGTCACCAGATCTCAACCCCATTGAGCTGTTGTGGGATAAGCTTGACCGTATGGTACGCAAAAAGTGCCCATCAAGCCAATCCAACTTCTGGGAGGGGCTTCAGGAAGCATGGGGGGGTGGATTTCTCAAGATTACCTCAGCAAATTAACAGCTAGAATGTCAAAGGTCTGCAATGCTGTAATTGCTGCAAATGGAGCATTCTCTGACGAAAGCAAAGTTTGAAAGAGAAAATTATTCTTTCTAATAAAAATCATTATTTCTAACCTTGTCAATGTCTCTACTATATTCTCTAATTATTTTGCAACTCATTTGATAAATAAAAGTATGAGTTTTCAAGGAAAACACAAAATTGTCTGGGTGAGCCCAAACTTTTGAACGGTAGTGTATATACATACATACATACATACACACACAGACAATATATGTCTTCACACATATGCACGTATACATACCCACTATTTCTAACATATACACACATATATACAATGTAGTATACCGTACCGTATAGATAGGATTATCGTTTGTCAACAAACACAATTGTGGGATATGTGTGTATATAAATGTATTTTACGCACAATGTATTCGCACATATACATACCCGCTATACAGTGAAATGAGTATTGAACTCGTCACCAATTTTCTAAGTAAATATATTTCTAAAGGTGCTATTGACATGAAATTCTCACCAGAGGTCGGTAACAACTCATCCAATCCACACAGTGAAAGTAATCAAACCATAGATGTCCATAACTTAATTTATGTGTGATAATGAGAAATGACACTGGGAAAAGTATTGAACACATGAAGAAAGAGAAGTGCAAAAAGCCCTGGAAAGTCACAACACCAGCTGAAATCTATCAGAAATTAGAAAGCAATCCTGCTACTTAGTGAAAAATAATATCAGCTAGTTCAACTGATGATATATAAAGAGTTGTCTCATTGCCAAGGTGCCACATAAAAAAACATCTCATGATGGTTAAAATAAGTGAGCTGTCTCAAGATCTTCGCAACCTTATTGTTGCAAAACATACTGATAGCATTGATTACAGAGGAATTTCTAAACTACTGAAGGTTCCAGTGAGCCCTATTGGGGCCATAATCCAGAAGTGAAAAGAACATCCTTTCACTATTAACCGGCCGCAGCCAAGTGCTACCCCCAAGAAAGATGTGGAGGGGGCCGTAGAAGGGCAACAACCCAGCAGCAGGACCTTTACCTCCTCCTTTGTGCAAGGAGGAGCAGTGCCAGAGCCCTGCAAAATGATCTTCAGCAGGCCAAAAACATCCATGTGTCTGCTCAAACTGTCAGAAACAGACTTCATGAGAGTTGTATGAGGGCTAGATGTCCACAAGTGGGTGTTGTGCTTACAGCCCAACACTGTGCAGGGCGATTGGCATTTGCCAGAGAGCACCAAGATTGGCAGATTCGACATTGGCGCTCTGTGCACTTCACAGATGAGAGCAGGTTCACACTGAGCACATGTGACAGAGTCTAGAGACGATGTGGAGAACTTTCTGCTACCTGCAACATCCTCCAGCATGAACAGTTTGGCAGTGGGTCATTAATGGTGAGGGGAGGCATTTCTTAGGATGGCCGCACAGCCCTCCATATGCTAGCCAAGGTACCTTGACTGCCACTAGGCACCGGGATGAGATCCTCAGACCTATTGTGAGACCATATGAAGGTGCAGTGAGCCCTGGGTTCCTTCTGATGCATGACAATGCTAGGCCACGTGTCTAAAGTGTGTCAGCAGTTCCTGCATGATTAAGGCATTGATGCTTTGGACTAGCCTTCCCGTTCCCCATATCTGAACCCAATCGAGAACATCATGTCTCATTCCATCCACCAACACCACGTTGCACCACAGACTGTCTAGGAGTTAACTGATGTTTTAATCCAGGTCAGGGAGGAGATCATCCGCCGCCTCATTAGGAGCATGCCCAGGCGTTGTAGGGAGGTCATGCAGGCACTTGGAGGACACAAACACTACTGAGTATCTTTTCCTTGTCTTAAGGCATTTCCACTGAAGTTGGATCAGCCTGTAATTTGATTTTCCACTTTGATTTTGAGTATCATTCCAAATCCAGACATCCATGGAATATTTAGATTTACATTGATCATTTTTATGTTTTATTGTTCTCAACGCATTCCATTATGTAATGAATAAAGATTTGCAACTGGAATATTTCATTCAGTGATGTGGTATTTTGGTGTTCCCTTTATTTTCTGAGCAGTGTATATACACACGCAATGTATTCACAAATATACATGCACCATGTGTATATATATATATATATATATATGTGTGTGTGTGTATGTGTATATATATATATATATATATATATATATAAATACAGACCAAAAGTTTGGACACACCTTCTCACTTAAAGATTTTTCTGTATTTTCATGACTTTGAAAATTGTACATTCACACTGAAGGCATCAAAACTATGAATTAACACATGTGGAATTATATACTTAACAAAAAAGTGTGAAACAACTGAAAATACGTCTTATATTCTAGGTTCTTCAAAGTAGCCACCTTTTGCTTTGATGACTGTTTTGCACACTCTTGGCATTCTCTTGATGAGCTTCAAGAGGTAGTCACCGGAAATGGTTTTCACTTCACAGGTGTGCCCTGTCAGGTTTAATAAGTGGGATTTCTTGCCTTATAAATGGGGTTGGGACCATCAATTGTGTTGTGCAGAAGTCTGGTGGATACACAGCTGATAGTCCTACTGAATAGACTGTTAGAATTTGTATTATGGCAAGAAAAAAGCAGCTAAGTAAAGAAAAGCGAGTGGCCACCATTACTTTAAGAAATGAAGGTCAGTCAGTCCGAAAAATTGGGCAAACTTTGAATGTGTCCCCAAGTGCAGTTGCAAAAACCATCAAGCGCTACAAAGAAACTGGCTCACATGAAGACCGCCCCAGGAAAGGAAGACCAAGAGTCACCTCTGCTTCTGAGGATAAGTTTATCCGAGTCACCAGCCTCAGAAATCACAGGTTAACAGCGGCTCAGATTAGAGACCAGGTCAATGTCACACAGACTTCTAGCAGCAGACACATCTCTCCTCTACAACAACTGTTAAGAGGAGACTTTGTGCAGCAGGCCTTCATGGTAAAATAGCTGCTAGGAAACCACTGCTAAGGACAGGCAACAAGCAGAAGAAACTTGTTTGGGCTAAAGAACACAAGGAATGGACATTAGACCGGTGGAAATCTGTGCTTTGGTCTGATGAGTCCAAATTTGAGATCTTTGGTTCCAACCACCATGTCTTTGTGCGACGCAGAAAAGGTGAACGGATAGACTCTACATGCCTGGTTCCCACCGTGAAGCATGGAGGAGGTGTGATGGTGTGGGGGTGCTTTGCTGGTGACACTGTTGGGGATTTATTCAAAATTGAAGGCATACTGAACCAGCATGGCTACCACAGCATCTTGCAGCGGCATGCTATTCCATCCGGTTTGCAACAGGACGACAATGACCCCAAACACACCTCCAGGCTGTGTAAGGGCTATTTGACCAAGAAGGAGAGTGATGGGGTGCTACGCCAGATGACCTGGCCTCCACAGTCACCAGACCTGAACCCAATCGAGATGGTTTGGGGTGAGCTAGACCGCAGAGTGAAGGCAAAAGGGCCAACAAGTGCTAAGCATCTCTGGGAACTCCTTCAAGATTGTTGGAAGACCATTTCCGGTGACTACCTCTTGAAGCTCATCAAGAGAATGCCAAGAGTGTGCAAAGCAGTCATCAAAGCGAAAGGTGGCTACTTTGAAGAACCTAGAATATAAGACATATTTTCAGATGTTTCACACTTTTTTGTTAAGTATATAATTCCACATGTGTTAATTCATAGTTTTGATGCCTTCAGTGTGAATGTACAATTCTCATAGTCATGAAAATACAGAAAAATCTTTAAATGAGGTGTGTCCAAACTTTTGGTCTCTACTGTATATTCTATATACAATATACTTGGGGTATTGCGTTTTCTTACCACATAGTTCTATGTGACGAGCGCCATATTCATTGCTTGATCTACAAAAAGTTGCATGGTTGAAAATTTCCCAGTACTATCTTTTCAAGTCACAATAAAGGATCACTGCGATCCTTTTTTTTCAACATGATTAGTTGAATGTCTGTTTTATTTAACCTTATTATTCATGTGCAAACTTACACATACCCATCTCTAAATTTGTTTTACTGTAGTGCCTTTTAGCCAATGAAACCCCCAGTATGAACCAGGTTCTTGCCAATGTGAGCAATGAACAAGGCTGCTGGCCATATTTCCTCCATAGGTAATTACCGTAGGTAGTCCATCAGTAAGCTCCATGATATACTTTGTTTCCATGACTCTTAAGGAATATAAAACTTCAGCCATGTTTCAGTACTTATCTGGAAATTGTACTAACCGTAATTTGCAGACTTTAAGACGCACCGGACTATAAGACGCACCCCAAACTTTGTGGAGGAAAATATATTTTTTAAATAAAATGGTTGTGCATCTTATAGTCCGATTTTAGGGTGGCTTACTAGGGGAGGCAGCTGCGTTGAAGCGGGATCACAGAAGGCAGGGTTGCTGCTGCAGGAAGCTGGCGGTGGCAGAACTGGGGCGATGCTGGAGGCCCTGGGCTGGGAGGAGGGGGTGTCCCGGCGCTTTGAGGCTACAGGCCCTTGACTGTCAGAAAATGTTGCCAATGAGTGGAATTCCCACACATCCCATTGATTTCCCTTCGGTGGGCTTCAGAAAAATGGCCGCTGGAGGCAGCGCATAGGCAGATTGAGATCTTGGGAGACGACATCTCAATCTGCACATGCGCTGTCGCCTCCTTCCTGCAGCAGTGACCCTGCTCCACCGCAGCCGCCCCCCAGTAAGCCAAATTCAGATAAGACGCACCCGCATTTTCCTCCCAAATTTGGGGAAAGAAAAGTGGGCTTTATAATCCGAAAATTACGGTACTTCATTTCTTAGTTACCTGGAAGAAAAAGAGACTCCTGCCCATCAAATTCAATTTTCCTAGGCCTGACTAATCTAGAGGACATCAGAATAAAACCATCTGCTTGTTTGTAGCCAATTTTGCTGACTAAATCTTGTAAGTTCACTGCATCAATTAAAATTGAGTTTAATGGCTATGTTTGATGTACACACTGAGTATTGGCATTCAACATGAATTCCACACGTGCTATTGTATGCCATAATTCACTCCTGGGTTTCCTAACAATAGAAAAGAGATCATGGATACCAAGAGGACACTCCTTTGGCATCTTTTGAATCTATGGGAATATCTCCTGGCGGATATGCTGAACATGATGTGGACATGGCTTAATGTAAACCTCGCTTTCACAAGATAAATCATTGACCATTTTTTTACATTTATGATAGAACCAGCAGGGAAAAGGATCCACGGAAGCACTAGAGGAGGTGAGTATAGTGTTGCTTTTATTGTGTTCCACTTTTGCATTAAATCTGCAGAAAAAGTGCACTAAAATCTATATGACAAGGTGCATATTTATTACTATGGATATTCTGTGGCTTCTGGCAGAGTAGTCACAGCAATTTTGCAATTTAGGAACATACCCTTAAAGAAGCACTTCCATCTATATTTTTTTTAATAAATGTGTGTATATGTGCATGTAATGTGGGGTCAGTGTATTAATATACTCGCCTACCGCCACTCTCTCCGGCGTCCAGTTCCCTTCTTCTCTTAGTGATTTCACCACTCTGCTGACTGTCCAGGTCATGCTGCGTGATGCAGAAGTGGCTTTTACAATGTAAGGGGCTCGTGCAGACGGCCAAAGGTTCTCTCATCCAAAATAATTAGGCCGATTATGCAAGTGACACTCTGAGGCCGATTATGCAAGTGACACTCTGATCAAACTCTAATCAGAGTTTGATCAGAGTGTCCGCATAGGGTGATCAAATTCTCTCGGATGAGAGAATTGGAGCACACTGTCAGTAGAAGATGGAGAACCACATTTATCCATCTTCTCCATTGTGTCATTTTTCAGAAATTGGACCGCACTCAGATGTCATCAGATTGCAGTCCGATGATTTCCAAGAACTCATGGACTTGCATGGCCGAGTGCGATCTGAATATCGGATCAAACTTGGACACAGTCCAAGGAATAAAAAGAACATGTGCATGGCCCCATAGACTAACATTGGTGCTTTCATTGTAAAAGAGACTTCTGGCTCATGCATAGAGTGAGCCGGATAGTTGTAATTGCAGTGACATCACTGAGATGTGGAGCAGAACGGCGCTGGATCCCGGAGAGAGCAGGGAGGGGAGTATAGTAATACACTCACACTAAACACCATACACATATGCACACATTAACTATGGGAGTGCTTCTTTAAATGGGATTTACAGAGTCAATATAATATTTGCGTCACAACTTTTTCTCTGCTTTCCAATATTGTATTTGCTTGGCATTGAATGCTACTATTTAGTGTATGGCAGTCTATTAGATTTTATCTCCATGTACCTACCCAGGATGCTAGCATATTAACCACAATACAAACTAATACATTTGGCTAACATTATCTTTTTAAATGCATAGCTAATCAATGTCCAGCTACAAATGCCTGCTATATAAACAGTAAAATATTTTAATAATATATCTTTATTAGATAATTAGAATTTGCAGCCACAGCCTATATGCGGTTGTTTTTGTCATCCATTTCATTTCACTTGTAACATATATACCACTTTTTTATGTTAATATGTGAGCACTTTAAAGTTGGTAGATAGGAGATTCAGTGCAATGAAGTGTTGACATGTCTCATTGTTTTCCTGGTCATTCCAAAATGTTTGTCATCTTGTAGATGCAGATTTCAACACTTCTCCTCACGATATCATTGACCCACATTATCTTGAAGGAACCAATGAAATACTTTTCTGAATCTTTTGTCATTATGTAAAGATTAAGCAAGTGATCCATGTCCAGTCATCCTGAGACTGCTGACACTTGTGTATTGTAATACCAAATTTTTCCAATGTGCTAACAGTGAAATGGTTTTTATGTATTAAGGTTTTCGAAGGGCCTATCTTCTATGACTGCTGAATATGAAAGATTAAGTTCTTTTTACAATTAATCAACGACCACGTGTCTCCTGCCAGCCCCTCAAATGCCTTTTCCAGTTATGTAAATACGGAATGTTTAAAGGGGTTATCTAGCACTTTTTTTCTATGGGGTTCAGAACTTACGGGCATGTAGTTGCTAACTATCTGTCTGTTCTGCCCTGCGATGATTGCTCCCAGCTCAGGCGAAGATTCTACTGCTACCTTTGAACTTATGTCAACAAAGCATCTCTTCCTCTTCTGATCTGCTTTGTCGACAGGGCATCACTGCTGACGTCATGCTGATTGATAGCCAAGCGCCCCACAGTTAGACAGCTGTGAGCCAGCTATCAATCAGCATGACATTGGCAGTGATTCGCCATTGACAGAACAGAGCAGGAGAGTTTCCGACTGGAGCAGTCTGGCACCACTCTGAGCTACAAGAGATTGTTGCAGGGCTTAACAGGCATGGATTTAGCAACTACGGTACCTGCCAGTTAGTTCTTAGTCCCATAGTGAAAAAACCCCTCAAAGTCCCAGACTACCCTTAAAATAATGCCTTATGTTCCAATTATGGGTTGTTGGTTGTAAGAGCGCAGTTCTGAATAATGCTACTTTACGTCTTTCTCCTTTTGCGCCTTAACAAGGAACTAAATGTGATAATTGATTTTTCCCCATAAGTTCAGATTAGTTTTATAACATATCTGGAGTTGTTACATAGTTATATGTATATAAGAGTGATGGTCATTATCTCTACATAAACTATCTACTTTTCAGGACTTGCACACCACTATCGCATAATAAGGAACATGCTACTACCATGTACTAAAGAATTTGCTACCACTTACTTCATGTAGGTCAGGCTTCACAACATACTGCCCGCCAAAGGGTTTGCTGCAGCCTGCAGAGCTGTGTGGCAGAAGCCGGCTATTTTCTTTTATTCTTCCTGTATTCAAATATATTTTCATCTTTCAGATGCTAATACATTTAAACACTTTCAGGGCTGCCACCAGCAATTTCAGAGCCCCATACTGGTAACATTTTTGGGCCCCTTTGAGACTCTGCCCAGGCTCCAACCCAACTCCGCCTCTAGCCCATGAAGCTCGAACCTTCCACAGTCCCAACTTCACACTCTTGGAAAAACTACACTTCTGAACCACGTCCTCACCAATCACGCATTAACAGTTCCCATCGAACACCATATCACATACAGTACATAGCCATCAGTTTTTATTTTGGCCAAAAGATTTTTTTAAACCTGCCACCACGAAATGGTAGACTCTTTAGCAGGGCTGTACTCTACTCGAACCTATTAAAAATTTGCTAAAATACCCAATACTCTTTTTCAGGGCTGTGGATTCAGAGTCGGTGCCCATTTTGGTGGAGTCGGTATAAAATGCACCGACTCCAACTCCTAAAATATATAATAAATTGGGTATAGTAATTCAATGCAGTTTGTGGGGAATATTTTTTCATAAGAATTTGAGAAAGTTATGAAATGTCCTATAAATGTCTGTCCTATTCCTGATCTAAGGGTCTAGACTGTTAGCTGAGATGAATCTGTGCTACAGTAAATTTATTACTTAAACATGAGCCATGTATGAGGGAGTCGTGGAGTCTGAGTCGGTGTCATGGAAATTGAGGAGTCGGAGGTTTGGCATACCGACTCCACAGCCCTGCTCTTTTTAGGTGTATTTTGATTTATTTTTCTTTAAGGGAATATCACATTTCTTAAAATGATCAATAATACCACATACAAGGGACAAATACCATCACACCATGACCACACCACCACATAGTGACAAAATACTGCCACACCATGACCAGACTACATATTACCACCACATAGTGACTGAAAAATACCACATACAAAGAACAAATACTGCCACACCATGACCAGACCACCTATTACCACCACATAGTGACCGAATAATATCACATGCAGGGGACAAATAACGTCACACCATGACCAGATCACATATTACCACCACAATGTTGACCGAATAATAACACATACTAGGGACAAATACCATCACACTGTAATAGAAGCCAAAAGCCATATTGTCATCTGCTGGTTGACCACAATTAAACGGAATCAAGATGCCTTCGGAATGTTGAAGTGGGAACAGATTTGAATGTGAGACCCGGTCAGGTAACGTCCAGTGAGGAGTTTTTAAATATAACGGTCGAGCGCACCAAACCTGAGGTGATTTCGGTGCCAAGCTGCAGAGAGAAGGAGACGCGCGTGGAATGTGCTGAGGAAACCAGCCTGACAGGTCAGAGGCAGAGACCTACGAGGCAGCACAGGCGGACGCCAGTGAACAAATGCCGGATTCACCGCAGAGGTCCCCCGAGTACCGCGGCGGCTGAGGAGATCTGCTTGTGGTAC
The DNA here is from genome assembly GCF_046119375.1 of Phyllobates terribilis. Classification (NCBI taxonomy): domain Eukaryota; kingdom Metazoa; phylum Chordata; class Amphibia; order Anura; family Dendrobatidae; genus Phyllobates; species Phyllobates terribilis. The sequence continues at coordinate 645,993,835 of NW_027362762.1, forward strand.
AGGGTGACTTCACAGTACCTGACATTGCCCGTCAACCGACAAGGTCCGGACCTCTCTATCCAAGGCGCGAGAGACTGCCTCCAACTTCCAAGCAAAGAGGAGATAAGAGAGAACTGTGTTAGAGGAGTCACGCCAGAAACAGAGGAGCTGAATAGGGCCGACACTTAAAATGATCATCCACAGTACCTGGGGCAGTAGGGTTTAGGATGTCAGGTTGAGAGGGTGAAGGGCGAAGTGGAAAAAGCCAAACTAGATTTAATTGACTTTGTTAGACAGAGACTTGCGGCCTAGCGGGAATAACCGGTGACCCCCGCTAGGGCCATTCACGGAGTTAAAGAACTGCTGTGGTGACTCCCACGCCAGGGCACATCACATTATTTTGGGAGATTGTTCATTGTCACACCATGACCAAACTGCATATTACCACCACATAGTGACTGAATAATACCATATACAAAGAACAAATACTGCCACATGAAGACCAGACCGCATATTACCACCACATAGTGACTAAATAATACCACATACAAGTGACAAATACCGTCACACCATGACCAGATCACATATTACCACCACATAGTGACTGAATAATACCACATACAAGGAACAAATACTGCCACACCATGACCAGACCACATATTACCACCCAATAATGACCGAATACTACAATACTGATCATTAATAAAAAAACACAATGCTAATATTACCATAAGTGCCATTATACACAGGAGCTCTGTACATAGTATACAGTTTATTGTGTAAGTGTACAGTTAATGCAGTGTCTCACCAGTGACATTATAAACAGGAGCTCTGTATATAATGTCAGTGTACAGGTAATATAATGCTCACCAGTGACATACACAGAAGCTCTGTATATAGTGTACAGGTAATACAGTGATCACCGGTGACATTATACACAGGAGCTATGTATATAGTGTATAGTGTGAATGTACAGGTAACACACTGACTCACTAGTGACGTCTCTAGTTGAAGTCCTCCATCTTTGCTTTTCTTCTTCATCCAGCGCAGATCGCCATCACTTCTTCCAGCCAGGCTCGACGCAGAAAATAAGTTATCTAGAGCACCGCTTCCAGAGCACATACCCCACTTTTTCCCTAATTTCTGCACTATATCAGATAAAGGAAAAAAGTGACATAGTGACGCCCTGCAGAGTAACAGGACCCCCCCCCCCACCCAATTCATCATTTGCTCTCCCCCACTCTCAATTCATATTTGCTGTCACCACCCTCAAGTCATCATTTTCTGTTCCCCCACCCCCAGTCTCAATTCATCATTTTTACTCCCCCACACCCCAGTCTCTATTCATATTATTTACTCTGCCCCACCACCAGCCTCAATTCATAATCATTTGTTGTACCCTATCCCCCAGTCTCCATTCATAATCATTTACTCTCCCACACCCTCAAGTCTTTATCTTTTGCTGTTCCCCAATCCCCAACTTCAATTCATCATTTGCTCTCACCCACCCCCAATCCATCATTATGTGCGCTCCCCCACCGAATCCTCAATACAGCATCAGCTACTGTCCTCCACCCTCAATTCATCTACATTTGCTCCCCCCACATCCATTTAATTAATTTTATTAAAAAATATATTTTTTCATTCTTATGTGACATGCAGAAGTAGTGTTGTTGCTTCAAAAGCATCCAGCAACTATAAGAGTTAACACAGTCACAGGAGAGAAGGAGTGTTTAGCAGAGCCCCAAGGGGATTGTGGGGAACTTGCTTATTGTTCTGGCTGGAGCCTTAGAGAGAGGTGGTGTGTGATCTGTATCTCACAGGAGGCAAGGGAACAGAATTCAGGTCAGGAAGGAAGCTAAACACAGGTCAGATAGACTCCCTGAACTAACAGTGTGGAGTATTATCGGGCAGAAAGATAAGGACTGGAAGGAATCATGTCATAGGGATAATCTCCCTCATCAAACCCTCCCCCCCTCCGTCTTCATGCAGAATAAAGAATGCTGTGTACTAGTGAGTCCTTGTGAAGGAAAATCCTGCTGTTTATGCATTGAAGTGTGCTGCCAAGAGACCTAATCTGTGCTGAATTATGCTACTGAAGAGACTGACTTTACTGTGCCTGCTTTAAGAGACTGTACTGTAATGAAGATTGTTGCTGTAATATCCCTGAATTGCACTGGCTGTGCGTCAGATTAAATTCCACTGTTAAACTGTTGAAAAAAACTCTTGTCAGATGTGTCTGGTCAGCAACTGAATCTATCATGTGCTTGGTCGCCCTGAGTAACGGATCCCCCAGGATTCCAACGAATTCATGAAACCCGTCTCGCCCTATCTGAACCTAGTGGCATGCGTGTAACACTTACCTCTCACTCGATCCCCTGCAGCTTCACTTCCAATGTCCAGTGCGCGTTCATGCTGGTGTAATGACATCATTGAGTAAGGCACCGTCACCAGCACGTTCAGGAAGAGGCGGAAGGAGCTCCGAGCTGCGTGCGCTGCCATTATGTTGACGGCCATGGGGCTCCAGGAAAGTTCCCTTCACCAACGAGATGTGCACTGCAACCCACCCCTGCCCCTGGGGCCCAGTGAGCAGAAGCAAAAGAGGGGGGCCCGGACTGGCTCTTTGCTTCTTCTCACCGTGCCCCATACACCAGTAAGTGCAGTAATGCCCTGATGGCGACCCTGAACACTTGTGCACAAGGATTGGGGTAGAGGAGTGTATGTCACCCTTGCCGTGCAGCGGCGTGATGAGGTCAGCATGCTGCTGACCTCATCACACTGCTGGTGCTGCAGAGGAAGTGCAGTCCTCGGGCACTGGTAAGCGCTCCATGGAGGAGCTGAAGATTAAATGTGGTATTATTTTAGATGAGGGGGCCCGGGGCGGGAAGGAATAGTTTTACTGTGAGGGTACATAATGGGGCAATGAAGGACATTATGTGTCAATTTGGGACCTTATTTGGCAAAGGGGGACATTATGCTGCAATTAGGGGGGATTGGGAAAGGGGCATAGTACAGCGAGGGGCAGTAGGTGTTATGATCTGCAACATAAACTAAGGAAAGATAGGGGAAAGCTGTCCCTACAGTAAGACTAAGCTGAATCCCTATGATGTAGCGGGCAGCCTGTTCCTTGTGAACAGACCCGCCTTAGTCCTCGACTAGTCTGAACGAAGACCTAAAGAATTAAGGGAGGGGTCCCTAAATGAACTAAGGACTGGGACAAAAATGGGACACCTCCTAAACAGAAGTTGTTGCAGAGCACAAAAGACAAACTGACAAAAAGTACTAGAGGTCCCAGAGAACCAAGCGAACTAGACAGAGATAGCCACCGAAGCACCTGGCTAGAGAGACAGTCAAACAGCACTGAAGTCCAGCAAGGCCAGAAGGGCGGAGCTGGAATATATAGGCAGATGGTCACGTGACCGCAAAACACAAGATAGAAAAAACTAACAGGAGGGTTCTAACAGTAGGGTGGGTTAGACTTTATGCAGAGAGGCAGTGTGGAGGGATATTATGGAGAGGGGCAGTGTTGGAGGGAAATATTATGGACAGGGGCAGTGTGGGGGGACGTTATGAAGAGGGTGGAGTATGGGAGGATATTATGGAGAGGGTGCAGTGTGGGGAGATATTATAGAGAGGGGCCGTGTGGGGAGTATTTTGTGCAGGAATCTCAGTGAGGGGAAATTATTCAAGGGCACAGCATGGGAGATATTTTTATTTATGAGTCAGTATAATGATACTTTTATTTTTAAGGGCACTGTGTCGGGATGTGCTGCAGAAAACAGATGAGAGAAGTCTGGGGAGATCGGCTCTGGGCGTGAAATCTCATGATGGCTTCTGTGCTACATGAAAACAAAAAGGATGGGAACAACTCCAATGAGAGAAGATGTCACTTATAAGGTACCTGGATGTAAATGTTTATTTGTGATACTGACTGCAACTCATCAGTGCTGTGGTTCCTGTATGGTCCAAAGTCTGATAATGGCTGATAACAACAGCTCCCAGTATTTTCGTACCATTTTTAAGGACTTACTGGGAATTGTAGGTTCATGCAGTACATTTATATATGGGACTGACCTGAAATTACAATTGATCACTGTATTAAGCTTGGTGATGTATACATGTACTGATTGGGGTTATGGCTCTGCATTCATGGACTGACAGTGGTTCTAGTATTGCATTTATGTGTAGTGATACCGTGATGTCTGCGTTCCCATGTCTTGTTCCTGAGTGATACACACTTTTCTTATATGTAAATGAACTTCAGGACTATGGGCTGGACACTGATCTGCATGAGAATCTTTCTCCAGAGCTTATTTACATAATAAGAGAAATGTGGATTTCTGTTGAGTGGGACATTGGTGATTTTAAGGTGTTTGTTTGGCTTCCTATGATCTACGTGCCCGTGTGGATGGCTTGGGAAGGTTGGTCCTACTGACAGATTCCCTTTAAGTCAATGGCCACTAATTGGCTGCAGTAATCATGTGACATCCACTGCCAGGAGAGAAAGCGAGGAGCCCAAACAGAGACATTGGAAGAGGAGCAGAGGAATGATGAGTGTCCGGTAGGTGAGTGTTTTTTTACACCACTAAGGGACCATTTTTTAATGAAAAGAAAAATAGTGGTCAGCTCCTTTAAAAGATTTTAAAGTCTGATAAATTTGTGAATTCTAGTAACTGGATCTAACTTCACTATTTTCTGTTAATATAATTCTTAAATACTTTTTTAACTCAACTGCAAGAAGTTTGTATGTTTTCCCTGTGTTTGCGTGGGTTTCTTCCGGATTCTCCGGTTTCCTCTCACACTCCAAAGACATACTGATTGGGAATTTAGATTGTGAGTTCCAATGGGGACAGTGGCGATATTGTCTGTGACGCGCTGTGGAGTTAATGTCGTTATGAGAGTGAGTAAAATAAATAAATGTATGTACTGATGGGGTTTCTGGCGATGTACTTGTGATGAGTGGTTGTGGCAATGCATTCATGTACTGATAGCGGTTCTGGCATTGCATTCATGTACTGACAGTGGTTCAGATCTTGTACACATGTAAAAATCCATAACATGCTTCATGGCTATATTAAAACTTAAAATTCCTCTAAACTTAAAAGATTCAAGATTTTGAGGTGGATTTGGCAAGTTTTTGCTCCAGAAACTCAGTTTAAGTTAGTGTGTTCACACTGTTTTTTTGGAGCAGAAACTCTCTAAATCCTCTTTAAATACTCAAAACTTGGTTCTGGTGATGTGTTAATGTACTGATGGTGGTTCTAGTGATGTATTCATGTAAATACCCCCTTTAAAAAATTTTGCTGCCCTTGGAATTAGTTAAGTATGACAATGTGGCCCTTGGACCAAAAAATGCTGTGCACCCATGATGTACACACAACACAAATTGCAACAAATTTAAGTATAAGAAGTCTGCCTTTAAAACTCAAGAAACTTGCCAACTTTGTGTGAATGACACTGCTATGACACATTTAGCCATTACCTCAAAGGTGAAAATCACACAATACATGTAGGTAAAATACATTTTTATCCATCAGTTCTCTTGTACATTTAATAAGTTGTCTTTTCCAATATCTGTTTATTGGAGCTTCTTAACAAATGTCTGCTAGCATACAAGGTTTATAATAAATTAACCCATATTTGCAAAATATTAAAATACTGTAAACTTACTATTCAACATCAAAAGCCGGAACATCAAAATACTAAAGGAATAGATTTCAGTGTCTCCTCACAACTGCCAACCAGCTGAGCAGAAAGATATCACTTTTCACATTTTTGTGCCTGGTTTCATAAAAGTAACCTCTAACAAAGATATTGTTTCACCAGACAGCCTGCCACCTGTCCCATATGTAGATATTATATTATACTCCAGAACTGTCTGATCTACAATTCAAGTGACGGCAGCATACAGTACAGACCTAAGCTGCATTCACACTGGCAATTAGGAAAGCCATTTTCCTGTCAATATTCACCAAAGTTAGGAATGGATCCCAACTTTGTGGAGAAAAAAAATACATGTATTAATGTTTTCTGCTTTCCTCTGTACTGGCATCTGAAATGGTTTTGGTGAATAAGGACTATTGATACCATCTCCGATGCATGTTTCAACCCTTGGGTAATACAAATTGAGGCATAGCTATCAATACTATCAAATTCTTAGCAGTGCAAACTTCGGGCTCATTCAGACATCAGTGGTGTTTTCTTGTATGCAAAAAACTGACATTTCAGTATTTGGATCAGTGTTTGTTCAGTCTGTCAGTTTCTACCATCAGTTTTTCTCATATGCAAAAAAAAATAAATCATGAAGGTTTCTCAAGCTTTTCCTTTCACATCTAGCTGTTCGATTTTTGCCACAAATCCATCGACTGGCATTGACGAGTTTGATCTGTGACTCAGATTCAAAATCATAAATGGCTCTTGTGTTTTCGTGCAGACCACTTGGTCTGCAAAATACAAGGACATGTGAAAAACCCCTTAGACTATAGACTGAAAAACACGGATAGAACTTATTAGTGAAAACCTGACATCTGAATAAGTCCTTAGACTAGTCTTAAAATGCATCAGACTCATCATAGTGGTTCATGTTGCTTCAGAAATTTAAAAATTGTAAAATGGGAGAAAGGTTGAACTTGATGGACCTAGGTCTTTATTCAACCTACGTTACTATGTTACTATGTCTAGTCTAAGATTACTCCACCTATTAGTTGGATTACTTTGTGCCAAAAATGTGCTTCACAGTTCTGGAACTTTTTTTTTTACACATGAAGTCACCCAAAAAGACTTTCCCCTTCCCTGTAAAGTTGATGACTAGTCATTCCTAGCATGAGCTTAAAGGGAACCTGTCATGAAAATATCGCTAATAGCGTTATGACACAGCAGCGCCCGCACTGAACACCTCGCTGACGGAATGAAATTAAATATATTCCCCATGGCAGACTGGCTCTTTCAGTCACAGTGGTGGCATGGCCCTTTTGGCATGTAGATTTTTTTTCTTTAGGGTGTTTACTTTATAAGTTATTTAAATTTATATTTTCATAGATCTAACTTTTGTGGAAATGATGATACCAAATATGTGTATTTTTGTAATTTCTTTTTTTATATTGTGAGCTTGAAAGGTGATTCAAACTATATTTTTTATTTAGATAAATAGGAGGTAAGGTGCAGTACTCAACATTGGTCAATAAATATTGTACAAGGCTGCTGCGTCCCTCTACTCCGTACATTGTTTATATCCATCCACTGGGTTTTGGAGCCCGCCCCCCTAAAGTGGATCTGACATCTGTATCTTACATTCTCCCAATAGTGTAGTGTGCGTTGCTAGCTCTTGGGGAAGGCAAGTATTTTGCACCCCTAAGTCCATGGACCATTAACACTCCCAGAACCCCTTCCACAGCATTTAGTATTTTGAATCCTTTATTCCTCAAGCATTAAAATAAGACTAAGTTCTTATTTCTGTAAATACGGTTTGTCTATTTTGTGTAGAGGAATAAAGGAATTCATATGCAAAAGTATCCCTTTGCATCACTTATGCAAACAGAAGTAGAGTGATTATTATGGAATCCATTTGAGTTCCATTTTGTGCCAGTTTTCAGAACACTAGAAAAAAGTTTTCAAGCACTATTTTTTTCTGGTCTACAATCGGAAAACGGAACCTAGACAGACCCCATATTAATCAGTGCAGGACCACCTGCTTTCATTTGCATCACTAATGCTTCAGATCCTTTTTGCACATGGATTCGAATTGTCCTTTCCTCTAAACAGAACACTACAAATGGAATGTTAGCCACCCGGTCCAACACCTCTCTACCCACATTACTAATCATCTCGCTACTCCTGCCCTGCAGACTGACTTTGACGCGCCACCTGGGCCGTGTGGGGAACCCGGAACCGGGCCTGTTGTGGGATGCTGGGAGTTGTAGTCCTTGCGTGGCGGGAACCCCATGCCGTGGCTCAGGGTGGTCAACTGAAATGGCAGTCTATTTGTGCGGTTTTATGATTAAATGTCCGACTACGCCACCCGTGGATTGCGGTCAGAGTGAACCGCCGCTGCAGGGCAGACCGCTGAGGCTGGTGTTGTGAGTGCAGCAGAGGATAGTATAACTCCCCACGGGAGGAGTATAGCCTCAGGGCAGCAAATAGGGATGTTGGAGGTGATGGTGCGCGGGAGCAGCAGTAACCACACGGAGTCTGTCATGCAATTCAGGGTCTTTACTGTTGGTGGTATTAAGGGACCCGTCCAAAATACAAGTTAACGATGGAGGCCTGGTCAGTCTGAGAGCAACTGGGAAATCCCGCTGGTCAGGGGGAGTTTGTAGGCCTACCGTGCTGACTTCACTCTTTCTTGGCTATCCCGCTGTAGTGTAGTGGTAGCCCACGTCTCTGAGTGTACCGTGTTGTTCTCACCCGTATGACTGGCGACTCGGGCCTTCCGTACTTCTCACCCCTCCAGGGCAGTAGTGGTCCCTCTCGTGTGGCTGCGCCTCCGGGCTTCCTTGGGCCAGAGGACTTGAAGTCCCCTGCATGGTGGTTTTCTGCTGCTGGGCTTATAGCCCTCACAGCCTCGGACTCCAGTGTCCGGCTTAGCAAGTCTCTGGTCAGGACGAACTCTGCTAGTTCCCCTCCTGGCCTCGTGTTCCTCCTCTGCCTACAGGGACTCCTCAGCCTGCTGCTGACCTGTCCCTATCTGCAACTTGTCTGGAACTTCTCTCTGGCTGGACTCTGCCTGTCTAACCCCGCCCCAGATCCAGTTTATAAAGGGCAGGTTTCTCCCCTCCCTGGACTGAGGCAGGAGGTGCGGCATGCTAATTGTTTCCAACCAGGGAGCCTCCCACCTGCTCTCAGACATGACATTGCTGTCACTGTGGCGACCAGACCTGGGGTGCCACATTCCCCCCTAGTGAAATTTAGTACTCCGGGACTAAACACATTTTTGCAAAACACAACATAACAGGGTATAACAATACAATAACATATGTACAAAAAGTTTAGTATTTAGAGATCACGGCACTCCCGCAACCAGGTGTCCATGTCACCTAACAAGGTGAAGTCTTGAACGGTGCTGGGACCTGTCCCCACAAACCCCAAGTTCCTGGCCTTGGGCGTGGCGGATAGGCTGAAGCTAGCTACTTTGGACCACCAGGGAGGGCCACGCCGGACAGGTTTTTCTTCTGTGGTCATCTTCGCAAGAGGGCACCTTTCCAGGTGCAACTATGTAGTTCCGGTTATCCATTGTCCATAACCTGTATGTCCATGAACGCTGTCGGGTAACTAGAAAAACATAATTAATATTCAGGCAACAAACACAAAAAAACAACTTTTGCAATATACAGGTAGATATATTACATTTTAAATTCTCCAGCGAGCGGGCATTTGACCTTTAGTGCTCCTGGTGGACCTACGTAACCCACTGTCTGGTGGTACTCTACTCGGGTCCCCTGTTTCCACCCCCTGTGTACTGGGTGTACTCGTGCCTGCACTAGAGGTGTTTGCAGATGTTACGGTAGCTTGGGCAGCTTTCTGCGTACTCTTTGGCCCACCACGGGCATGGCAGGTTCACTACTAGCAGAGGGTTGATTCTCCTGAGCTGCTGGTACGGAATCTTGTGCCTCCGGGGCCACTTGCTCTTCCAACACTACCGGCTCTTCTGCAGGCTCTTGAGGGGTCAGCTGGAGGAAGGTAAGGACGGGTACCACTAAGGCGTTGTTGATTTGTGTCCAGGACCGGGGAAATTCTCCGAGCACTGTACTGACCATTTCTTCCCTTTCCTCTGCGGGTTGAGGGCTATCTTGGTCTTCATCAGCACTTTGCAGCTGCTCGGGACACCTCTTCATGTGGTCTCTGGAGACAGTGGCTGTGGTCTCTCCTCCATCCTTACTGATAACACATACCTTTGGGTTTTCACGGCTTGACGGCAGTACGGTGTACGGGTCTTCCTCCCACTGGTCATCCAGCTTGTGGAGCCGTCTCTTTCTCTTCAAGACCTGTTCTCCAGGTGCCAGGGGAGCAGCAGGAGCATACTGGTGGTAATTCCTCTCTTGCCTCTCTCTTGCTTGAGACAGACTTCGCTCCACCCTCTCCTGTACTTTCCGGTACTGCTGCTGTCGTTCTGTGTCCCAGTCTGCTTCTGGTGAGGTGTCCTCGGGTGTCAGGACTCCCATCTCCAGGTCAATTGGCAGCTTACCAGGTCTTGCTCTCATTAGGTAAGCCGGGGTGCAGTTGGTAGAACCCACTGGGATATGGTTATACAAGTCCACTAGATCCAGCAGTTTCTCAGGCCACAGGCTGCATTCCTCCAGGGGCAACGTCTTGAGCAGGTCTATTACTACCTGGTTCATTTTCTCACACATCCCGTTGGTTTGGGGGTGGTAAGGCGTTGTCCTTATCTTCCTGCAGCCATACAGGTTGCAGAATTCCTGGAAGACTTCAGCCTCGAACGCTGGACCTTGATCAGTCAACACTTGCTCTGGGTACCCGTGCGAGTGGCAGAAATGCTGCTGAAAGGCTCTGGCGGCCTTCTGAGCGGTTAGGTCTTTGACAGGGACCACCACTAGGAACTGGGAGTAGTGATCTATGATTGTGAGGGCGTAGACGTATCCCGATCTGCTCGGAGCCAGCTTTACGTGGTCCAGGGCCACCAGCTCAAGGGGCTGCCTTGCGATGATGGGAAGCAGGGGAGTCTTCTGGCTGGCGCGGTCCTTCCTCTTTAGGTTGCACGGGCCACAGTCTCTGCACCATCTCTCTATAGCCCCTATTATGCCTACCCAGAAGAACCGCTCACGCAACAGGAACTCCAGCTTCTTCCATCCAAAGTGCCCTGCTCCGTGATGGTATGCTTCTAGGACCATAGCCGCATCCCGCCTTGGGACCACTACCTGCCAGATCAGCTCATGTGTTCGAGAGTTGACGGTTCTGCGGCACAACCTCCCCTCGTAGAGAAACAGCTAGCTCCTCTCTTTCCACAGCTGCTTGGCCTCTTCTGGAGCATCCGGATCAAGGTGGGCATCAGCCTGGGTCAGCATCTCTTTTACCAGGCGGACTGCGGAGTCACTATCTTGTGTCTCTGCCCAGCCATGGTGGGGTAAGGGATTGAACGTAGCGGTAGCAGAGCACCTCTCCTTTATGCAGTGGGAACACTGGTTGATACCATGATGGTGGAATGCAGGGAGTTCGATTTCTTCCAGTTCTTCTGGATCCTCTCCCCCGTCCTGCAAGTGAGGCATTCTGGACAATGCATCTGCGTTGGCATTTGCGCGCCCTGTCCGGTATTTGATAGTAAATTCGTAATTGGACAGCCGGGCCATCCATCTCTGCTCTAGGGCACCAAGTCTTGCAGTGTCCAAGTGTGTCAACGGGTTGTTGTCCGTGTACACAGTGAACTTAGAAGAAGCCAGGTAATGCTTGAAGCGTTCGGTGACTGCCCACACCACTGCCAGGAACTCTAGCTTGAAGGAGCTATAATTCTCAGGGTTTCTCTCTGTGGGTCTCAGCTTTCTGCTAGCATAAGCAATTACCTGTTCTCTGCCCTGCTGGATCTGGGACAGTACGGCTCCTAGCCCCACGTTACTGGCGTCGGTGTGGAGGATATAAAGCTGGCCGTAATCAGGGTAGGCCAGGATCTCATCCCCCGTGAGGGCCATCTTCAGCTGGCGGAAAGACTCCTCCTCCAGCTTGTCCCACTTAAAGGGCGGCTTCTAACTTTTAGTCTTTGACTGACCTAACAGGAGGTCCTGCATAGGGGCTGCCATTTTGGTGAACCCGGAGATGAATCTTCGGTAGTAGCCTACCAACCTGAGGAACTGCTGCACTTCCTTTATGCTGGAGGGTCTTGGCCAGTCCTTTATCACCGTGATCTTGTCAGGGTCTGGGGCTACTCCGTCACCACTCACCACGTGTCCCAGGTACTGTACTTTTGGCTTCAGTAGATGACACTTGGAGGGTTTCACCTTTAGGCCGAAGCCTGCCAGGGCATCGAACACCTCTGCCAGGTGCTTTAGATGGTCCTCATAGATGTTGGAATACACGATGAGATCGTCCAGGTAGAGTAGGACCGTCTCGAAATTTCTGTGCCCCAGACAGCACTCCATCAGCCTCTGGAAGGTCCTTTGTGCGTTGCAGAGTCCGAACGGCATACAGTTGAATTCACTGAGACCCATCGGGGTGGTGAATGCTGTCTTCTCTTTGTCGGCCTCTGCTACAGGAACCTGCCAGTACCCGCTAGTGAGATCCAAAGTAGAGAAGAAGTTAGCAGATTTTAATGCAGCCAAAGACTCCTCTATCGTAGGTAACGGGTACGCATCTTTGTGTGTTATTCTGTTGACCTTTCTATAATCTACACACATCCTCATCGTGCCATCTTTCTTTTTTACAAGAACTAGGAGCTGCCCAGGGGCTACAGCTATCCCTGATCACCCCAGCCTCCTTCATTTCTCGCAACATACCCTTGGCATTCTGATAGTGTGCAGGGGGTACAGGCCGGTATCTCTCTTTTATGGGTGGATGGTCTCCTCTGGGGATTTGGTGTTCTACCCCCTTTACTTGCCCAAAGTCTAGCGGATGTTTACTAAAGACTCTTTCGTACTCCTGAACCACCCGGTAGACTCCCTGTTTTTGGTGTGAGGGAGTAGAGTCGGTGCCCACATACAGTTTCTGGCACCAGTCCTCCATTTGTTTCTTGGAGCCGTTACCCTCCTCTGGTTGAGATGGAGGCAAGGGTTCCACGGCCTTTACAGAGTTCTGGTTAATGGTGAACAATTTGGCTAGAGTGGCATACCGGGGCAAGTATACTTCTCTTTCCCCAATGTTTAGGATGCGGACCGGTACCCTCCCATGGCGGACATCAACCACCCCCCGTGCTGTCAAAATAGTGGGCCTACTGTCTCAGTAAACGGGTTCTACCATAGCTTGGTAGTCTCTACCTCTTAACCCGATTGCAGTCCGGCACCAGATCATCATTTCACTTTTTGGGGGCATGGCGATAGGGAACGGGTCACTCATCCTAATGCTACCAATCTCACCACCAGACAGTTCTACCTGTTGCCGCTTCATCAGGGCTCTGATCTCCTTTTGTAAGACATGCTGCTGGCTGGAGCTGGCATTCATTGCAACCTGCTGTAATATAACAATTATCACTGAAAGACAATTTTCAATTACGTTAGTACCCAAGGTTATTTTAGGGTGACTTTCACGATGGTCAATGTCCACAATAATCAGTCCTTGCGCCGGCAGTTCGACTTTACCAATTTTGATGGTCACCTCCTTGAACCCCACCTGCGGCACGGGCTGACCATTGCTGGCGATGATGCTCAAGTCATTATCTGGGTAGCGGGTAATATCCGTGTCATCCCAGTACCGCTTGAAAAGTACATAGGGGATGGTGGTTACCTGTGACCCGGTGTCCAACAGTGCACTCATGGGAATGCCATCGAGTACCACAGGCAAGACCGGTCGTCCCCCCACATACTTGTCACGCCAGTTTGACGGGCCTGATGATCTTACGCCTGGGGGTTGGCCCTCTGCCCCAGGTTGAGCTCATTTAAATTACAGTACCTCGTAATATGTCCTGGCTGGCTGCAGCGGCGGCAGATGGGTTGTCCATCCTGGTCGTAGCGGTCCGTTGGCTTCCCTCTGGATGGTGGGATCCTCTTCTGTCGGCGCCACGAGACGTCCTCCGGACTGGTAGCCAGCTGGATCTTTCCTGGAGAGGATACCTGTAACGACTGCACAGTCCTGGTTAGTGCGGCAATGCTTTTAGTCAGCTCTTGGACCTGATGATGCAGGTCTGCAGCCGGGTCTTTGCCCAAAGTCTGTGCATCAGCTCCCACAGGCTCTGCAGACAAGGGCGCCGCCTCCTGGTGATAGGTGATAGCAGGGCGTCTATGGGTCACAGCGCCACCTGGTGCCGGTTCTCGGAGCACCCAGATGGCCCTGTCTTTGAACTGTGCAAAGTCTAACTCAGGGTTCTGCAGGGCCATTAGGCGTAACTGGGTTCGGTGGGCGCTGGACAGCAGACCCTCAATGAATTGTTCAGTCAGCAGTTTATCTGCATTCCGCACACTGTCAGGGTCTGCCTGCTTAATGGCTCTCAGGGCCTCTTGCAAATTCAAAGCATAGTCTCTTATACTGTCTTGGGCCCGCTGCTTGCACCCATAAAATCTCATTTTGATCTCTGCTGAGGTGCGGGTATCAAAAGTGTCCTTTAGATGGGCTAAAATCTCCTTCACGGTCCCCTTGTCCCTGACTGACCAGGACTTTACTTCTCGTTGGGCCGCGCCGGTTAACTGGCTTATCAGTATGGTCACTTTTTGTTCCTCCGTCAGGGGGTACACTTTGAATAAGCTATACAGTCTCTCTTTAAAGTCGCTCAGGGTATGCGACTCCCCTGAGTACTGGGGCAACCAGGCCGCTCTGGGGATATAAGGCATCGTGAACGGCATTACTGCGGCAGCGGCCGCGCTGGCGGTGACAGTTCCCTCCACTTCCGTCATCCTCTTCCCCCATTAGTCAACCGTGGCCTACCTTCCGTTGCTTTTCTTCTGTAGGCCGCAGCTCCGCAGGCGACCGTCGGGGTTGAGGACCTTGCGTCGCGTCCTGGTGACGTCAGCGTCCGCTCGGCTCCTTTCAGGACCTTGCGCAGCATCCGTGCGTAAGGCGGGGCTCCAGTTCTTGCGCGCTTTCGTCGTCCACGCCCCTCTTCTTCCCGCGCGGCGTCCCAGAGATGGTGCCCGATGGTGGGAAAATGGCCGCGGATGGCGGGAAACGGCTGCGGATGGTGGGAAACGCCACCAAAGTAAGTTTACAGTCTTTCTTCAGGCACGCAGTACCCGTTGGTGGCGGGCACGAAATCCTGCCGACTACGCCAAAGTTGACGCGCCCCCTGGGCCATGTGGGGAACCCGGAACCGGGCCTGTTGTGGGATGCTGGGGGTTGTAGTCCTTGCGTGGCGGGGGCCTGATCCCATGGCTCAGGGTGGTCAACTGAAATGGCAGTCTATTTGTGCGGTTTTATGATTAAATGTCCGACTACGCCACCCGTGGATTGCGGTCAGAGTGAACCGCCGCTGCAGGGCAGACCGCTGAGGCTGGTGTTGTGAGTGCAGCAGAGGATAGTATAACTCCCCACGGGAGGAGTATAGCCTCAGGGCAGCAAATAGGGATGTTGGAGGTGATGGTGCGCGGGAGCAGCAGTAACCACACGGAGTCTGTCATGCAATTCAGGGTCTTTACTGTTGGTGGTATTAAGGGACCCGTCCGGAATACAAATTAACGATGGAGGCCTGGTCAGTCTGAGAGCAACTGGGAAATCCCGCTGGTCAGGGGGAGTTTTTAGGCCTACCGTGCTGACTTCACTCTTTCTTGGCTATCCCGCTGTAGTGTAGTGGTAGCCCACATCTCTGAGTGTACCGTGTTGTTCTCACCCGTATGACTGGCGACTCGGGCCTTCCATACTTCTCACCCCTCCAGGGCAGTAGTGGTCCCTCTCGTGTGGCTGAGCCCCCGGGCTTCCTTGGGCCAGAGGACTTGAAGTCCCCTGCGTAGTGGTTTTCTGCAGCTGGGCTTATAACCCTCACAGCCTCGGACTCCAGTGTCCGGCTTAGCAAGTCTCTGGTCAGGACGAACTCTGATAGTTCCCCTCCTGGCCTCGTGTTCCTCCTCTGCCTACAGGGACTCCTCAGCCTGCTGCTGACCTGTCCCTATCTGCAACTTGTCTGGAACTTCTCTCTGGCTGGACTCTGTCTAACCCCACCCCAGATCCAGTTTATAAAGGGCAGGTTTCTCCCCTCCCTGGACTGAGGCAGGAGGTGCTGCATGCTAATTTTCCCCAACCAGGGAACCTCCCACCTGCTCTCAGACATGACATTGCTGTCACTGTGGCGACCAGACCTGGGGTGCCACACCTTCATAGATTTATATGCAGATCAGAGCAGTCACTGACTTCTCTGCACATGAATATTCAGTGTGCTATGAATTTATTCCCAAAATTGACTCCAGTGCTTCTGACGCGCCCCCTGGGCCAGTGTTGTTTGGGGGATACCCGGAGCCGGATCAGATGGGGGTTGTAGTCTCCGAGTGGCGGTGACCCGGTCCGTGCCCAGGGTGTCAAGCTCAGTGTGTGGCAGTCCTTATAGATGTTACTAGATGTTCTTTTATGTCGACTACGCCACCCGTTGATTTGCGGTCAAAAGGCCGCCGCTGCAGCAGGGTCCGCTGAGGCTGGTGGTGTGTGTGCAGCTGCGGTAGTATAACCCCCAACGGGAGGGGTATAGCCTCAGGGGGTCAGGTGTAGAGGATGGTGGTAGTGGTGGTGCAGTGTGGATGTTAAGAAGACTCCGAGCCGGGCTGTGCAGTTCAGGGTTTTTACTTACTGCTGTTCTTGTGGTCACTCTGGCCTTAAGTGACCGCCCGAGCCGTGCTGCGTCCACCAGGTCTTGGACTCGGCCAACCCCCAGGTGATTCTGGAGCGTGGTCCTGAGCTCCCTTTCTGACTTGTCCTTCTCTCTGGCCTTCCCCACCAGGGATCCACCTAAGTCCGGCTCCCTCGGGCCTCTTGTTGGTAAACCCTTGTCTCTGGGTTCCCTGACCCTATTCTTGGTTTGCCTTCCGGGTGGATTTAGTGGGTGGTCGTGGCAGATCCTGCCCACGACCTCCGGTCTCTGGCTAAGGTGTGCTGTAGCCTCCACCAGCTTGGGATCCGGTACCCTGTTGCCAACTCTTCACCCTCTGATCTAATTTTGGGTTCTTGGAGTTCCCTCTTCTCCCCCTTCTGGGTCTTTCTTTCTCCTCTCTCTCTGCTTCTCAGGCTCTTTCAGACTGACCAAACCTCTACAAAAGACTGACGTCTCACAGACTGACCCTGATCTAAGATGGTTCCCACCTTATATACTCCCTCTATGTGTGAGCTCAGGTGACCAGCACCCAATGAGCTCCTAGCTTTACCCAGGCTGCTCCCCCTATCTGCCCCTACACTACTGGGATGTTCCACCCCCCTCCCACTCCAGCCAGGAACAGACACTGTCGTACCTGCACATTTCTCTAGTGGGAGTACCATCGGTCTGTCCCTCGGAAATGGGATGTGTGTAGTGCATGCAGCTAACTGAGCTCAGTTCCACACTCCATCCTTACCCGGGAGTGGAATATCACACCTCTGGGTTGAGGTGCAATACCCCTGTAGCAGCCGAATCCTCAGGGTGCTACACTTCTGCCTACTCCCAAGAGCTACACTGCCTGTCATACAGTATCTATGTTGCTGCCTATGCAGCAGTCCAGAAGAGTGCAGTAGTCGAGATGACTTTTTCATGCTGTTGCGCTCTACATAGGCTGACCAAGATGACGAAGAGCTCAGTATAATAATTTTGCTGAGTGCTCATCTTAGTCACTGTCTATGCAGAGTACAGTAGACAATGGCGTAGTCATCTCTACTATTGCACTGTGTATAGCTACTGCAGTTAGCATCAAGCAGGCTTCAGCTAATGCTTTCTGGGCACCAGGCACAACCCAAGCGTTCGCAGTAGAAGTGGCACTTGCCAGCCACTCGGTGAAGACTCCATAGGGGCTGGACCTGGATTGTATTGACCATGAAGGAGGCCGGAAGTTTTGCAGCCCCATAGAATTTGGCGCCTGGAACAACTGTCCCCTTGCTTCCCCCATGCTGTGCCACTTTGTCTCGGACAAACCCTTTAAAATTTAGGACACTTTTATAGCATTTAGATATGATCTGGATGTTGCATTTATATTTTGGCAAAAACAAGGGCCATCACACCTAGAATACAGTAAGTGTAAAATATGCAGGTGCACATGTACGCTGTGGCCACCAACAAACAAATATATCCTAAAGTGAAAAATGAATGCTTAGACACACTGCAGTAGGTAAATAAATATGAACACATGTAAAAAACATAGGGTACTTTGTTAAAAAATGTTTAATCAAAAAAGTGTAAAAGCTATCCCACCGCAACAAGATGTACCCAATCAGTATGGTCCCTAAATCTAGTAACTCACCTCTCTGTGTCAACCAGGCCTCAAAATAGATATGAGTAAAGCAGGATCAATGCCTGACTGTGCTTAAAGCCTGCCTGTGGAAAGCGTAGTAGATAAGGATGCACAGCCCAGTGGTAGGGTGGAGTGCCACGCTATGCCACTTAGTCCCAGACAACCCCTTTAAAATTGAGAACACCTTCATAGAGTGCTGATATGATCAGGATGTTGTATTCTGATTTAAATCAAAATGAGTGTAACCTAAAGACAGAAAAAGTTTAAAAGTTAATGGCTAAAGCTTTGACAGTATTTTCTGATCTTCTATTGCTTCTACATGGGCTGGTCTGACTATGCATGCAGGATTTATGTTCCTTTGGGTGGTCTGAATCCAATTTTCAATGCTAAAGACAGAAAAAGTATAAAGATAAAATTTTTAACTTACCCTTTTTCCAATTTCAAGAGTCAGAAGTTAAATGGGGCAGACCCATCTGTTAGTACGTGGAGACATGTGGACACGTATTCTTCTACCCTTTTGTTGTAACGCTAATACGGACTCTATTACATGGTAGTGCTGTATATTGTGGCGTGCTCATAAAGTTTTGCCACATTTCGGCCCTAGGGTCCCTGCCTTCCGAGGTGCTGGAGGTACGCCAGCTGCGTTGGCGACTTCCTCCTCTTTGTTCTTCTACTGAGCCTCTGCTGTCAGGTGGGAAAGCCATCAGTAGTTTCTTTACCAGCATTGGCTTGTATTCACGCATTTGGCGCTCCCGCATTGGTGACGAAAGTAATAATGGTACGTTCTCCTTGTAGCGGGTGGCCACCCAATAATCTGCACTGGTAACAATACGGGCAGCTCTGTGGTCATTGCGCATGCACTGCAGCATGTATTGGCTCATGTGTACTAGGCTGCCCAGAGGCTACGACAATCTATCCTCAGTGGGAGGTTTATCGTCTGGATACTCTGTATACCCCCAGCCATGCTCCAGTGATGCCCGTGAGCTGATCTGAGTGCCACCCTGCTCTGAACACGATTGTTCCTCCTCCGACTTCTTATCATCATCATCCTCCCAAACTGTCCCTTGGCTGTACAGTTTGGTACCTGATCGCTGTTGGGGCAGTAATCCACTCTCTGAGCCATGCATGGATGGCAGGCCTGATAACGGTGTGAATTGGCCCTGCTTCTCTTCCTCTGGTGCCACCATCTCATCCATCATGACATGAATTATTTTTTCCAGCAGACATATAAGTGATATATAGTAACGCTGATGATGACGTTATCAGCACTGGCCATATTGAAAGAATATTCGAAGCAGCGCAAGACGGCATACACATCCGCATGGAGGCCCACTCATTTGTGGTGAAGTGTTTTTCTGCAGAACGACTCAGCCGTGCATGCTGCAGCTGAAACTCCACTATTGCCTGCTGCGGCTCGCACAGTCTCTCCAACATATGCATTACATCTTGTTGGTACATCGCATATCAGCCAGTGAGCGAGAAGGCAGAAGTGATGCTGCAACACAGACAGATGAGCAGCAGCAGGGGGAGAATGCGAAAGTGCGCACACCCTGCCCACACTTTCAGCAGAAGCACCGACAAGTGTGGGTAGGTTTTCAGGAAGCTTTGCAACACCAAGTTGAGCACATGCGCCAGGCGGGGGATGTGTGTCAAACCGGCTATTCCCAGAGCTGCTACGAGATTTCGCTCATTATCGCAAACCACCAGGCCGGGCTTGAGGTCCACCAGCACCAGTCACTGATCTGTCTGAGTTTCAGAACAGCCTGCTGTCATTTTCCCCTGGCTGTGCTGAAGTTGGTGGTGCAGGTTTTACTGTGACTGGATGAGGAAGCGGAGTAGGAGGAGGAGGCGGCAACCTGAACAGATAAACGTCCAGTAATCCTCGGTGGTGGTAGCACATGGACTATAAAGCCTTCTCCCTTTGTCCCAGCTGCCACTACATTTACCCAGTGGGCAGTTAGGAAGATGTAAATTTATTGGCCGTGCTTACTGGTCCACTTATCGGTGGTTATGTTTACCTTGCAGATGATTGTTTTGTGCAGTGCACACCTGATTTGGTCCGCAACATGTTTGTGCAGGGCAGGGATGGCCCACCTGGAAAAGTAGTTGTGGCTGGGAACAAGATACCGCAGGACAGCCACCGCCATCAGTTTTTTAAACTATCCATCTCCACGAGCTGGAATGGCAGCATTTTAAAGGCCAGTAATTTGGAAATGCTGTATTTTGGACCATGGGTGGCAAGGGGGGTATCTCCTCTTTCTCATGAGGGTTTTGGGGATGAAAAGCTGAACACTTCCATGGGACAGTGTGGAGATGCTCATTGACACTGGTGGTGGTGGTGATAGTGATGCTGTCAAATCCTCTCTTTGCGGGGAGGCAGATGGCGCTGTTGATCTTGAGCGGGAGGAAAAGGCCGAGATCGCTGCAGAAGAGGGAGCATGGGGAGGCTCACATCTGTCATGATTTTTAAGGTGTGTACTCCACTCCTTGTGCTTGGAATTCAGATGCCTCATCATACAGGTGGTGCTCAGGTTCAGAACATTTATGCCTTGCTTCAGGATCTGACGGTACAGCGTGCAAACTACCTGACGCTTGTCAGCAGCACATTCCCTGAAGAAATTGCATGTCAGGGAGTTCTTTTGAGCTGTCTTTGGTGTGCTGATTTCAGCGGCCCAGTGAGAAGTAGCAGCCGACATACTGGCTAGGGGCCGCCCCGCTGTGCCTTTGCACCCTGCTCCCTCTTTTGCTGTGCAGCTGTTGCAGCATGGCCACCTCCTCTTTCTGCGAACTGCTCATGTCACTAGGATGGCCTCTGCTCCATGTGGGGTTTAGGACCTCCTCAACTCATTGCTGGTCTGCACACTGCAAAAAGACACTGCAGTTGGGAACTAAGTTTCGTCATCATCTGACATGCTGCGGTGGTCCACTGACCATGTGCACTAGCCCTTCCACGTACACCTCCTCCAACCTAACAAGTGGTTGGGCATCAGTGCACTCAGTCTCTTCCACTTCTGGGGCAGGGCCAGGTGTATGACCATGGAACCACAGTCAGCAGAGTCATCAAAAAGCAGAAGAGACTGCTGCATGACTTTGGGCTCAGACTGCTTGGCTGATCTGCAGTGGGGTGAGGTGGAAGCCGGATGACAATTGCCCTCAGATGCCAACTGTACTCTTTCTGCAGTGGACCAGGTGGAAGATAATGCGAAGGAACTGGAGCCTCTCTCAGCCATCCAATCTAACACCTTTTCAACATCTAGTGGCCTCACCATTCGTGCAGCTGTATTCGGGCCTACGAAAGGAAGCATAACATCCTGTCACCTGCGTGCACCAGAGGAAGGTGTTGTATTTGGGCATGTAGCAGGCACAGAACGAACATGTCTCTCCCTGCATCAGCTAACCCTCCATTACCATCAGCAGCTACACATCCATGTCCCCTATTTGATGCTCTCCTCACTTTTGGAAGTGTTTTTTCTAAACACTACTCGAAAAGAGATGGCGAAAGAGTAGAGTTATTTATTTGCAACACTACTAGAAAACACACAGCTGTCCTGAAAAATTATTTCTTTGGCCTATAAATGGCAACAAGATGGCTGATGCCAATTAATAATAATAATAATAATAATAATCTTTTTATAGAGCCAACACATTCCGCAGCGCTTTTCTATTCAGAGGTTCATATACAACAGTCATAAGTAACAGTTAAAGATAATACAATTAAAGCAAAAATAATGACGACCCTGCTCATAAGAGCTTACAATCTACAATGAGGTGGGTTTGACGCAAAGTATAGGTGCTTATTTACAATGATCCTCCAGTCATTTTGAGGGAATGAGGGATAGATAAACGTTGCATGAGCTAGTCGCCAGCCAATATTTGTAGTGCTTTTGGGTGCGGTGGAGTTTGGTGGAGAATTATGGAGAAATAGTGAATTGGCTATAAATAAAAGGACTTCGATTAGGGAACGTGATAGGCCGCCCTAAACAGATGTGTTTTTAGGGAGCGCCTAAAACTGTGTAAATTGTGATTAGTCCTAATTTCTTGGGGAAGAGCATTCCAAAGAATAGGTGCAGATTGGGAGAAGTCTTGGAGCCCGGAGTGGGAGGTACGGATTAATGCGGATGTTAGTCGAAAGTCGCTTGAGGAGCCTAGAGAATGGGTAGGTCGATAAACAGAAATGAGGGAGGAGATGTAGGCATAGTAATCTTAGTGTATGTAAACTTTTGACTTTGCAGTAAGTAATAAAAATGCCTTAAAACATTCTCTCTCTCTCATTATTCTGGCATTTGGCAAATATTAAAATTGATGGTGATCCTAATTGACCTAAAACGGGAAAAGTTTATTCTGATTTCATGTCAGATATTGAGAAAAACATGCATGTATGTCTTTTTATATAGTGTATGTAAACTTATAGTTTCAACTGTAGATGACCCTGGCTGCTGCATTAGGGATGGACTGGAGAGGGGAAAGTTGAGGGCAGTGGAGGGGGGCAATTAAAAGAGAATTACAGTAGTCAAGGCGGGAGTGGATGAGGGCGACAGTGAGGGTTTTTGTTTCTATGTTGAGAAAGGGGCGGATTCTACAGATGTTCTTCAGGTGCAAGCAACAATTTATTTGCCACACTACTAGAAAAGAAAGCAGTCCTGAAAAATTATTTATTTGGCCTATAAATGGCAACGAGATGGCTGATGCCAATTATTTATTTGCAACAATACTAGAAAACACACACTGGTCCTGAAAAAATATTTGTTTGGCCTATAAATGGCAACGAGATGGATGATGACAATTATTTGCCATACTACTAAAAAACATACACCGGTCCAGAAAAGTGATTTCTTTGGCCTTTTAATGGCAACGAGATGGCTGATGTGATTTATTTATTTGCAACACTAATAGAAAACAGAGTACACACAGCGGCTTAAAGGCACAGTACTCCCACAGGCAGTGGGTGCAGAGTACACACAGTGGCTTAAAGGCAGAGTATTCGCATGGGTGGGGGGGGTGCAGAGTACACAGCGGCTTTTAACACAGTACTCCCACACATATGGCTTGCAGAGTACACACAGCAGCTGTTGGCACAGTACTCCCACAGGTATGGCTTGCAGAGTACACACAGTAGCTTAAAGGCACAGTACTCCCAGAGGCAGGGGGTGCAGAGTACACAAAGCGGCTTTTAGCACAGTACTCCCACATATATGACTAGCAGAGTACACACACAGGCTGTTGGCACAGTACTACCACGGATATGGCTTGCAGAGTACACACAGCGGCTTTTTTGCATTTAGAATCTGTTCCTCACTCCAGCTGCGTCCTATCCCTACACTAATGAGAGCAGAATGGCGTGGCACTCATGATCCGGCCTTTATACAGGCCGGGTCACATGCTGCACCAGCCAATTATGGCTCCGGAAGTGCCCATAGTCTAAAAGCTTGTTGATTGGCTGCACTGCAGCCTTTCAACAAGCTTTATTAAACTGACAAACCTGATCAGGAAACCGGACGTATATTAAAAAGTCTGTGTTCATGGTTCGGTACCAGACACAAGGTGTCCGCTACGGACCCCACACTTCACCGTTTGGGTTCGCTCATCCCTAGTGCTGAGCATGGATAGCAGCATGTACCTGGAAGTGCTGCTGCAGCTGCTCAGTGTACTCATGCTGGTAATAATCCATGGTCCGTTGTTGGCAGGTGAGTCTATAAGGCTTGGAATGCCCCCTGTTCAGGCCCATTATCATTACCCGAAACGGGAGTGGGTTGAGACCTCACAGAAAGGCTTAGCGACAACTTTATAGGAAATCTGTTT
Source organism: Phyllobates terribilis (assembly GCF_046119375.1). NCBI lineage: Eukaryota > Metazoa > Chordata > Amphibia > Anura > Dendrobatidae > Phyllobates > Phyllobates terribilis. The sequence goes on from NW_027362762.1 coordinate 646,017,597, forward strand.
AGTCTAAATATTACCTTTGCTGCCTGTGATGTGAAATTTCCAGTAATAACTGATGATATATAAAGAGCTACATCACTGAGGCTTCCACATATAAGTTTAACAGAGACTAGTGATGGATGCCATACAGTGAATTATGACATCACTTAAAGTTTAAAGGGACTCTGTCAGCACAGAATAACTGTTCAAACCATGCACTGGCGCTCAGTGCATCATAGTGTGGACAAATATTTAAACGGATTTTCCCACGAACAAAAGTACATTTTATTCACTAGATCTTGGAATAAAAATAAGTTTCACATTTAGATGTGTTTAAAAAAAATGTTCCTGTGCTGTGAAACTCTTATAAATGTGCCCCTGCTGTGTACTGTGTAATGCCTGAGTTCAACTGTGCGGGAACAAGGTCTGATCATATCACAGCTCCTGTCCAGGGGAGGAAGTAAAAGAGTATACAAACATTACAACAGGGGATCACAGGTGATTCTTTCTGTGAGGTGAAACATTTCCTGCCTCTTTTAAAACAATGTTTTATCTTAAAGAAACATTCATTTGTGATCCTGTGCTGTAATGTCTGTATCCTCTTTTTCTTCCTTCCCTGCCCAGGAGTTGTGGTATGATCAGACCATGTCCCTGCACGGTCAGACACAGACATTACACAGTACACAGCAGGGGAACATTATCTCAGCACAGGAACATTTTTTTTTTAAAAAAAAATCCAGTTGTGGAACTTATTTTTTTTCCAAGATCTATTAATTAAAATTAACTTTGTGGACAAGCCCTTTAAGTGCATCTTCCCACCTAAGGGAATGTGTACATGTTAAGTATTTGCCACAAAACAATTGCAGCATTTGACAGCACATGCAAAGTGAATGAGATTTCTGAAATCTCATGCACACCACACTGATTTTCGTTTTCCTAAGGCCACATTCACACATTTCACACAGTATTTGGTCAGTATTTTACCTCCGTATTTGTAAGCCAAAACCAGGAGAGAGTGAAAAATGCAGAATTGGTGCTCGTGATTCAATTATATTTTTTCCTCTAGGGGCTCATACTCCTCTGCGAGAAAAATGGACAAGTGCAATCGATAAAAAATCGTATTGCACTCTGACCAATGTTCTTCTATGAGTGACATTTCATCTGCGATTTCTTTCTCAGCTGAAATCGGACTAAGAAAAAAATCGCAGTTTGCTTTGTTTTGTGTATCTCGGACGAGACTCACCAATGCTAGTCAATGGGTATGAGAAAAATAACGGACGGCATATGGACCATCCGTATGCCATCCGTTTTTTACGGAACATAGTAACAGAATTAAAAAAAATCAAATCATCTCATGAGAGGAAGTGACACACAAGGAAGTGTTGTAAGGGTTGGTTTAAAATCCTGTCAGAAAGCGTCCACGAAGTTTAGTTGCAAGAAGATTTGGCCATGTCTCGTTCCATTAACGTCGAAATGCTGTTGGTATTAGGAACGTAAAGGATGCATCGTGGACATACATACGAGAGTATGTCGGCAATTGTTTCCTAATTATGCCGAAAGTCCCCCGGTTGTCCAAATGGGAATGAGTAAGTGTTTATATTGCCTCAATCTGTTTTATTTTTCATGTCCATTTATTATTTGTATTGCTTTTATTTGGATTTTAAAATAAATCGCTGTCCCCTTTGCTAGTTTTAAAGTACCATTTTGTGTAAGTGTACACCTGTCCATACCTACATGTTTTGTAAACGGCCATATCTCTACATGAGCCGCTTGAATTTTTTGGCACCAATCATGGACTTAAGACCGTAAGTTTCATCAAATTTAGCAAATGTTGTTTTTTCCATTTATATTTAAAAAAAAATAAAAAAACATTTTGTAATATGTGTTGATCTCTCATATAGAACAGAATCTAACTTACCGGAAAGTAACCCAGCCTCTGAGGCCGAGCCTGGCCAGTCCCACCAGAATTTCCAGGACCATCGGAGGAGGATGCTCCTGGCCCATCTGCGGAGGAGGAACCTGTCCCAGCATCACAAGGTCACGTTCCGACCGAACAAGAGGATCAGGCCAGAAGCAGCAGCCCAACCCTGGCCCTTGATATATCCCCCCAGGCGACTGCAATACCCCGGCAACTTAGACGAAAGAGGGAGCAGCAAAATCAATCTATCCAGCGTCAGGTTGACAGTCGCATTATGGACTACATCGCCCGCACCATATCAGACGATGGTGAAGAAGCATTTTGCTGAAGTTTGGCTCAGCACCTACGCCAAATCCCACCACAATTAAGGCTGCCCACAAAATCAGCCATATTACACCTTCTCAATGCTGCCATCCCACCAAATACCCCACACAACATTTTTGCATATATTGAAAGGAACCATCAAACCCAAAGTATGAGACAATTAATATCTGAACACCCTCTTTCTTCCACGGGTCATTATACTCAGTTAGACCACACTCAAACCACTGGCCAAACTATAGACATAGGTCAGCAGAGCACCATTGATCATCTGCCAACCACAGGACATCATAGAATCTACGTCCACCAATCATTGATGAAACCACATAGAAGCTCACCAATGCATCCATCATGTGGTTCATCACAAAGCTATTTGTATAGTGACCAGTCCTACCATGGGCCACAAACAACCTATTCACAATTTTATGGGCATGGTGAAGTTTAACATCAAGGTGCACATCAGCAAGGCTCATTTATTGGGCATCGCAGACAAAGAGCCTCCTAGCATTCAGTAAAAATGCTCCTGGTTGGGCATGTGCTCCTCCAGAAGTTTATGGGCACAGCCAAGAACCAATTAACCTCCCCCATATCCACCCCCCTGCAAACATTGCGCCATTGCCTCCAAACCCACAACAACCCCCCCAACCCCAAACATAGTCAACACCACCCTCCCCCTCCACATCACATCATTCATTTTTAGAATTATAAATAAGTGATTGATTACATTACTGAAGTTTTATCAAAGGAAAATACATTTTTGTTGTGCCAAAAAACTAGGCTTATTTTATTTACAAAATGATGATTATAAAGTAAAGTTACTTTTTTGTTGTTATCACAAAATGTGGCTTCTCATTTATTACGGAATGTGTGCATTCATGACTTTACTGTTTAAGGAAAAAAAACATAGCTTGATTATTATAAGTTAGGCCAAGACTATTTGACATATCATATGGCAAGATTTTCTTGCCAGGGTATGGATCCCTCAGGCGTCAGAAAATAATTCGCAAGAAGTTCACGGACTCTGAGGCCTGAAAGATCCCTGCGTCTGGGCAAAGCATGTGCAATTGGACCAGGATTGCTAGCCAATCCTCCCTTAGCGTCCACAGAAACAGGCGAATCGTGGACACGGGTAAAATTGTGTAATATTACACAGGCCTTAATGACACCGTTGACATTTTGCTCGCTTCACTGAAGGGCACTAAGCAATACCCTCCATTTTGCGGTCAAAATGCCAAAGGCACATTCTACCTGACACCATGCCCAAGTAAGCCTGAAATTAAAGATCCTACAACGTTTGTCAAGATTTCGTCTAGGATAAGGCCTCATGATATACCATGAAAGCTGAAATGCCTCATCAGCCTGTATGACATAAGGAAGTGGCTGACCAGCTGATGCTGGAAGAATTTGTGGGGGTGGCACACCCAGTTGATTGTCCCTAAGCCGCCGACCCATTAAGGAAGAACTAAAGATTTGAGAATCTCCAGTTCTTCCATAGGCCCCAATATCTACAATTATAAAATTGTAGTTGCTGTCAACTAATGCCAGCAGCACTACGGAACAATATTGCTTAGAATTGTAGTATTGGGACCTTGAGTTTGGCGGCTTCTTGACCCGGATGTGCTTCCCATCTAGTGCACCCACAAAATCGCGAAACTGAGAATTCTGGTACATTCCTAATGCCATCCGCTCCCAGGGTTCAGGGGTTGCCGCCGGCATCACTTTCTCCTTAAGGCGATCCCAGATTTGTGAACAGGTGTGCTTCACAATATTTGAAATTGTTGTCCTACCAAGGAGAAAGTCTAAATGTAGGGCAGTGTAAGATTCACCCATTGAATTAAACCTACAATTTTAAAGAAACCAAAAGAAATTAAACATACATTTGGAGAATTTCAGATTAGAGTTGATGTTTTGTAACAATTTCTTCAAGCCAAATTTATCATATGAACTAAAAACATATGCTACATCAGAATTTTGAACACATAGATTACAAAGATTTGGTAAATACATAAAATAAATGTAAAAAATTACATTAGGGTAAGCCGAAGGCGTTCTTCCGTGGAAATGTAAGGGCGAAAATGTGAAGTCTGAAAAGTAATGGCTGAACGAAGCTCTGCCATCAGAATATCAAAGGTCTCGAGTGACATTCTTGTGTTGGCCATAAATTTGTCAGGATGCCTGCGTAGATGTCCATCATATAGCCTGGAAAAATTCCCTCTTGCCGGACGCTGGGTGAGGAGTGGATGCACCCAAAATCTATGCCGCCTCCTCGGAGCAACAACAGGTGAATATCCAACCCCATACTCCCCGGATAACACTCAGTTGAAGAGGAGCTCCTCGGTAGGATCAAAACTGAGAGCCCTAGCAGCCATACTTCCTTGCAAAAAAATGAATATTTTATTCTGAAGAAAATATGGATGTGCTCAGCATCAAACATGTTGCTTAAAGGGGTTTATATAGAGATAGCACACTTCAATTCCCTACAAAACAAGGTTGAATGTGCATTTCTATCTCCAGTGAAAAACACATCACATACGGATTGCATACGCATGACATACGGATGTTCCGTTATTAAAATCGCAGGACACTAGCATGACATTCGCATGACACTCTTCCTTTTTTTAGGTCCATAAAACGGGACATTTTTTTTCTCACATATGAGTATGTGCCCTAGCTGTTCCAATCCTGGTTTTCACTTACAAATACTGAGGTAAAGAACTCACCAAATACTCAACGTGTATAAGTGGCCTTACAGGTTTGAAGCAGTTTCAAATCTGCAGCATGTCAATTCTTTCAGAGTGTTGAAGAGTTTTTCACTCTTTATAATGAATGGTAAAAAACACAAGTAAAATAACACATAAGAAAAGTTCAGATTTTACGCAGCATTGTTCCTACAAAGAGACACGTTTTTGGAGCAGAAGTGTCTGCACTAAATATTTTATGTGTGCACACACCCTTACAGTCTTTAACTGTTTTATAAAGTTAGTGTTACTTCATGGCACTCTTTTTCTTTAGAACACTAGTTTAAATACTATTAAATATATATCTTGTTTTCTTTTATTTAAACCTGAGTGTGTCCTATAGTGAGACGCGTCTTATAGTCCGAAAAGTACAGTAGTCTGATTGCTTTAATAAAGTTGGGAAGGATTTTTTCCTGCAATGTAAGGTAATGGGACACTGTCGCTAAGGTCTCATTCACACATCTGTGATTCTTTTCATCTGAAAAAACAAGGACTGTGTTTTGTCAGAGTTATGAAGCAGCTTTTCATAAGTGTTTGGTCAGTGTTTCAGTTTTTACCATCAGTGCTTCATCGGTAATTTTCTCATATCCCAAGAAAACAAAAATAAAAACTTCCAAGCTTTTTCTACATATTACAATTCTAAAAACGGACTGCACACAGATAGCAATGTGTGCTATCAGTGTTTTTTCATGAATCCATAGACTTGTACACTGTCTGCTAAAGCACACGGACATGTGAACAGCTCTATAGATTATAATGGGTATGACTTCTGTTCTTGAAAACATGGACAGAACACGTATGGGTAAAACAAACTGCTAAATGTGACCTAAAGGATCGTTTTGCTTTCCCTTGGAACTTGGACTGTTTTTCAACTTTGAGAATTGTCTACCTATGTTACAGTAGATTTCAAGCCTATTAACAAAATATTATGATTGATCTGAATCAAATATTCTCACAGCTTTTGTCTTTAATTTCACAACTCCTTATTAATCAGATAAAGAAGAAAATCATTCCGCCATAGGTTCATGGAGCAAATGCACAAGCATTTTACCAACTATGACAACAGGATTTAACAAGACAATTTAGTGCAAAAACTTTAAGCTTGTGACAGTCAAGCATCTTCATGACTGAAACAAGAACAATGAAATGAGAATGACTGAGTTTTCAACCAGCAGAAACCTGACCACCAATATTGCTTGTTTTCAACACCAAGACATTCCCCGAAAGACACGATGTTCACCAGACAGCAGGATGAGACATGATAGACCACTTCCTGATGGAAAGTGTCAGATGTGTTGAATGTTAGGAGCATGATGCGACTCGACTTTATCAGTTTGTTAAAGGGATGTTTACCTGTGCGAACAATTTTTATTTTATTTTTTACTTTAATACATGTATTTTGGGCTAAAAATTAGCAAATTGTCTATTCAGAGAGAAAGAGAACTAGAACTCTAGTGCCACCTATAGGAAGTAGCAATCCTAAAAGTCAATATCGACCCTTGCCACATGACTTAGAATAAAAGCCAACCCAGAATCTCAATTTGCAGACACTGTGTTTTTGGATACTGCCCCTTGTCAGTGCAAAGTGTGAGATCTGGTTTGGTTGGGTGAGAGGCGTCTGACCGGTATCCAAAGGGTAACGTTTCTCCTGGTCCCAAACATGTTAACTGTATCCTAACTTATTTCTATATCTTACCCACTAATAGGCCCACCACTGCCTATCTTCCTACCTGGCCTTACCCTTTAAGCCCTATATTAAACCCTATGTCCTAAATCTAATTCCATACTTTCCCTATATACTACACATTACTCACATTGTACATTACATCATAATAACTGAATAAATCAGTACCTAAAACATTCTATACAATTTTACATCACTCCATTAAAATGCAATAAGACCACATGTCACAATACACACTTTACAATTGTTATCTTCAGGGGAAGGTATATGACAATCCCTGTCACACCCTTACACACATTCAACTTTGATGTGGTTTGTGTTCATAAATCAGCAGAGAGGAGATTATAAAAAGACTAGCAAAAGAGTTAGACTGTTAGAATGAGCTAATTTAACCCATTTTGCAACGAGTAATAAACAGTGCAACTCGTAGACTATAAAAGGCAAACGGCAAATTTTTTTTTTAATAGAATACATATGCAAACATTTTTTTATCCAACAATACATGCATTTAAGTAAGAAAAAAATGTCTCCAGACATCCCCTTGAAGTAAAATTGGGATAAAGGCAGAGGATGTTGCACTGATAGGAAAAAACTGAGAGGAGAAAAAAAGTGATACAAATGGATGAAATGTAAAATATTATGCAGGAAAACTAAAATTTTGAAAAAGAAATAAAATGTTTAGTTTAAATTGGACTTGCTTGAAAGTATTGATGCTTTACTCTACATCATAATCTACATGTAGAAAGAGATTTGCAGAGAATGCTTTGCAGAAATTCTCATTTACACTTTGTCAAAATTTTAGGGCATTAAGAAAAGAGAATCTGTGTGATCGTGATATTAAGGAAGACATAAATCATCGCAAAACAACCCCTTGGTGCATCCCAATATACAACCCCAATTCCAATAACATTAAGATGCTATAGTAAAATGTAAAGAAAAAAAAAAGCATCTTGCTGCTGGACGTAGTGATGATCATTTGTGGTGAATCCTGGATGTCAGGAGTTGTGAAGCTGCTGGTAATTTGCTCTTTACACTGGAATCAGGAGGAGTAGATGCCAAAAGGTAGGAGATGGCTGCATATGCATTTACTTGTGAAAGTAATGTGGACATCGGGGATAGTTCTGTATCACGGTCTGAGTCTGTGGAGCATTCTTTTATTCTCAGACTAGTAAGTATCTACACTAAGGGTGCAATTACTTTTCTTCTGGCATATGCTGCTTATTCACAATCTGGTATCTTAGTGCAGATTGTGGTCTTAGTGCTGTGTATTTGTTTTCAGAGCAAACGATCTTCCATTCAGAAGGCTAATGGTACCGTCACACTGAGCGACGCTACAGCGATCCCGACAACGATACGACCTGGCAGGGATCGTTGCTGCGTCGCTGTGTGGTCGCTGGTGAGATGTCAAACAGTTAGATCTTCCCAACGACGCTGCAACGATACGGCGACCTGTAGCGACCTGTATAACGATGTCGGCGGTTGTTGGGACCCTGTCACACAGCAGCTACTCTGACGATTCAGACCTCGATGAGGGACGTACTGTGTGACGCTGTAGTCACATTGGCGTGCATTTGCGTTGCCTTTTCCACGCCCCCTCAGTTCCGATTGGTGGTCGCTACTACGCTCTGATTGGGCGGCGGCCTTGCCTTAAAAGAACATAGTAGCGCTTCCGTCCTTTGTTCCTGACCGCGTGTTGGTTTGCAGATCGTAGTAGAGTTCTCCGGGCTGCGACTACACATCGATTTATCTATTCTTCAACGGTTCTTCTGACACCTATTCTCTGTGTGCACGGTAGGTATCATTTGGGGTCTCAAATGCGTTTCCATTTTTACTTAATTTATAGGACACCTACCAATTATCTGCTATCATTGCTCTGGACGGAGGGAGGGCTTGGCTTCTATCTGTGTACATATGCTTTTGCATGGGCAGCCATCTTAGGGGGTCTCGTGTGCACACATGTAGCAAACGGTAGTACGGTTCAAACAGTGTTTTTTACTTTTTTAAAATGTTCCATGTAAGCTCACTGTATACTATTCTTTATTTCAGATGTCTTACAATAGCGAGGAATTTTTCCGTGAATTGATTGAGATGCATCGGTCCCTGCCCTGCCTTTGGCAGATTAAATGGGCCAAGTACAGCAATTGAAATAAAAAAAGGGAGGCATATGGGAAACTGGTTGCTCTCTTTAAGCAGCATAATCCCTGCGAGAAGGTAGATGAGAGCGTTGTTAGATAAAGATCCAGGGTCTACGCACAGTCTATAAAAAAGAGCTCAACAAGGTGGAGAAGTCAAGGAAGTCTGGTGCTGGCACAGATGAGGTTTATGTGCCCTCGTTATGGTACTATGACTTGCTTGGCTTCACCCGTGACCAGGAGCTACCTCGGACAATGGTATCTTTGATGCAGCCGACCCTGGAACAAGACCCTGAGATCCCGATTGACACCCCTGTTGGAGATGTAAGTATCTTCTTTGCTTCCCTGTAAATAGCATTTAAACTTTGTATGTACATGCCATAGTTGAATAGAAAATATTAATTAAGGTTTTAACTGCTTAATTCTGCAGTTTACAAAAGTTATCCCTTCCAGTTCAGATAAGTACACTCCTTTACTATTTTCGCCCCACTCAGTCCTCATACCGTTGAATGCCATTTCATATCCTGTACTGCTAGTGCCTCCCCTCACATTTGTTTCCAGTGCATGTTTACCCATGCTGGTCATGATATATCCAATGCCAACCCATTTCTGTGGTGTTTTGCTGGATGTTGTAAAATAATTTTTGGGTTTTGCTTTAACATTAACTTTCTGTTCCCGCAGCACCGTCAGCAAGATCTGTCGACCACAAGAAGTGACGACATCCCGGGTAGTGAACCTAGTCTGGAGGAGGCTACTGAGGGGTCGAGTGAAGACCCTGCGTCCTCAACTGTACCTCGGCGACTAACAAATTTGCGTAAAAGAAAGGCCACCTTGTCACCATTAACAGATCTCGTCTCTTTGGCAAAGCAAACTTTAATGCAGCAGACCAACACCGGCATGGACAGCTTTGCAAACTTCGCTGCTGATAGACTTCGGAAGCTGGATGACAGCCAGAGGATCCACGCCGAAAGGGTCATTTTTGAGACATTAAGTACATTAAGTACATTAAGACATTAAGCTTTATGAACTTGATGAAACGTCAACAGTAAATAGTAGGATCGACCGTGATCCTTGTTCACTGCAGTCATGGACCCAAATGCCAGAGCCACTTCGTAGTACACCAGTGCGTCGGATTGGACCTCCGCAAAACCTGCCGCTTGGCCCCTCTCCACAGTATCCCATGTTTTCTCAGTCTTTCCTTTCACAACTATCTTCTCCACCCAGGCAAGGATTTTCGAATGCAGACAACCAATATGAAGATCTGTAGTGACGTTTTACTTTACTGTTAGGGTTTATGTTTAATTGTTAAATTGTTAAGTAATTGTTAATTTAATAGTTAATTTAATTGTTTAATTGTTAAAATATTTGTTTGTAATAAAAATGTTTTTTTGGCTTAAAACTTGCAGCCTGCTTTACTGAATTCAGCATATAGTTATTAGCAGGTCTACTAGGCGGGGTAATGGGCTGGGTGCATCTGTACAGATAATAATGGGTGTGAGTGATGAAACATGTTATTATTTTTTTTAACAAAGATTACACAACAGTGGATATAAACTTTAAGGCTTTTTTATAACAACAAAATAAATATAATAACAACAAAAAACAAAAATATAATATAATAACAACAAAAAACAAAAAAATTAGGGGCTGTCGCCCTGCTGTTGGGCCGCCACAAACCTTGCCAGCATCACTCCGTGCTGTTTGACTACTTCAGTCAGTGTCCGCTGTGCCGCCATCATCCTCCTGTGTGACACCAGGAGGTCCTGTAATGTAGGGATTTCTATAGAGGGAATGGTAAAACTTAACAAGAATAATTCTGTACATGCATCTAATTAACAGGTACATGTTTGTTATTTAACACTTATGGTTTTCGGTTTGCTTGGGTGATGACGAGCTGAGGGACCACCCGGATCCTCTGGCATCACTGGCTAGGGAAAGTCATAACACTTCATAGTACACGACAGCCCTATCCTTTCCAAGTTGTATGGACCTTATTTTATGTGCAAGAATTACCGGAAGGCAAGGCTGCACCCATATCACGGAGTGATGCTGGCGAGCCTGTAGGTGACGAGCCTGTAGGTGACTCCTGCTGGGGCTCCAGGTCAGCAGGTGACTCCAGCTGGGGCTCCGGGTCTGCAGGTGCTGGAGAAAAAATACCTTATTACATACCTGAGGTACTGCACTGTAATTACTGTTGTAACCAATATGCCGCCATATACTGTGCTAACCTATGTTAACGCCACTCACCACGATGGGGCTCTGTGACCAGATGCTGGCATTGTGGTCGCTGGATCTGTACTGCAGATCCGCCAGCTTCTTTCGGATCTGGGTAGTGGAGCGCTGCACCCCAAATCTTCGGGCTAGGCTCCGACTTATCCTCCGCAGCACAGCCTGCTTGTGGAGGACTGGATGTCCTGGGTGCTCATGACACTGGTAATCTCTGGCATCCACCTCTGCAACCAAGTAGCGCACCTCTGCGTCCCCCCATGGTGTTGCCCGTCTCCTGGCCGCCATGTTGCCGCCTCTCCTGACAAGCTAGTCCACATCAATGTCGTAAAACCCGCCCATGACGTATCAACGCCGTAAACCCCGCCCATGATGCATCAACGTCGCCACAGGGACGCGCGGCTTATTAGAGGACGCTACTGCGTGCGCGAAGGAAGCGCCCTGAATTCAGAGTATCTCCCGGTCAGACCGGAGATGCTGCTGCGTTCGAAAAGTGACGCATCATCAATACAGCGTCTCCGGTCACACGGGAAGACTGGTGTGTTGGTGGTTTTATGTATAGATATATATCTATATTTTTAGATAGGTATGCATACTTGTATGTCTGTGAGTATGTATGTGTATATGTAGGTATCTGTATATGTGTGTGTATATGTGTGTAGATTATATGTATCTGAAAATGTATGTGTATATGGATGTATCTGTATACATATGAGTACATGTATGTATATACGGGCCCTTACTACTGTAGGAATGAGAAACAAAGCTTTTGCAATGTAAAACACACAGTTTATTAGACAAATCAGTACAAAAATGAAAGTAGTGTATAAATGTCAGTAGTAGCCCACTATAAGTTCTGATGCTGCCAAGTAACAGCACCAAGACCGTTAAAATATTGGCAGTAATTGTCTCGGCAGGTCTTCGCATCATGGGTGTTTCTGCCGGGTCCCAATGGTTGAAGGCCTGCAATTGCGGGATCGTTTGCGCGCCATTCACCGAGCTGCACTTCCCCATTTGTTAGGCCCACAGAGTCCACGAAGCCAGGCGGACAGCACGCCAATGCATCGCGCCGGCGAAGGAAGTTGTGAAGCACGCAACAAGCCAAAACAACTGAGTCTATTGATTCAAGCTTCATGTTAATAGGCATGTGGAAAACTCTGAAGCGATTGGCCATGATACCGAAGGCATTTTCTACAACCCGACATGCCCTTGACAAGTGGTAATTGAAAATTCTTCTTTCCTCCGTCAGACTTTTTTGGGGGAACGGTTTGATAAGATTGGGATGAAGCGGGAAGGCCTCATCAACGACAAAAACAAAATTAAGGTTGCCTCTAGTCTCAGAGTTGGGAGGCAAGTGAAGGTCACAGTTGTTCAAACGCTCTCCAAAGAGTGTGTGCTCTAAAACACCACCATCGGAAACCCTTCCGTTCATGCCAACATCTACATTTATAAATTCGTAATTGGCGTTAACAAGGGCCATCAGGATGATGCTGAAATAGCCCTTATAATTAGTGTTGAGCCACCCCCGTAGTGTTCGAGTTCGGTTCGGTTCGTCGAACACCCGTGTGTTCGCCGAACTGTTCGTCGAACTGTTCGTCGAACACCTTCGAACACCGTTAAAACCAATGGCAGGCAAACAAAGACACATAGAAACACATAGAAAACACCTTCAAAGGTGTCCAAAAGCTGACAAACTGCTCAGAAGACATAACTAACACATGGAAAAGTGACAAGTACATATAGTCATGCGAAAATAAAAGAGGTGGAGGAGTAAAAGGAGGGGGAGACACAGATATAGGCATGTCATGCCCTTCTAAAATCCAAAAAGTGAGAAGCCGACACGGCCAGTCCGCTCCTGCCTGTGCCACCTCCGTGTCGCCGGGTTTGTGCCAGAGCCGCGGTGAACCCTGATGGCCAGCCCCCCTCTCCCAATACTGGTGCCTGTCCGCTGGTGGGTCGAGCGAGCCCACCTGTGGTGGAGGCAGCTCTAAGCTTTTTAATTTAAATTGTCTCTCTAATTTGAATGAATACACTTTAAATCCATTTACAAGGATCTATTGGAGGGCAAGTCTCATGCCAGCAGCCGCGTAATTCCAGCTCCAGTAGCGTCCACTAAAGCTGCTGCAGTTAAAAAGCTTTTATAAGGATCGAGCTCGGCTGTCCACCGCAAGGCATCCTACTGCCAGTCCCAGCCCCTATGCCTTGGGGTGCCTCCTGATGCTCTTCACTAAGTATCCCATGGTCCCGAAGAATTTTCTTTGAAAAAATTAAGTGTCTAAACTACAGGTGGTGTAGCTTGCTTAACAGCCGGGATAATCCGCTGACTAACAGACACTGCTACTAGGCACAAAGTATTTCCTGGGCTAGATGCAGTTAAAAATTTGTAATTAGATACTCTCGTTGGATGCTGAGAAAGCATTCCATAGAGTCTCCTGGCACGCCATATATGATTCTCTTAAAAAGCTTGGGGTAGGGGTCTAGGGGACCCTTTTATAGCCAAAATCACGGCCCTGTATCGCAATACGTCACCTAGGCTGAAGATAAATGGAACTGTAGCACCCTGAGGGCTCGGTTGCTACAGAGGTATTGCACCTCACCCAGAGGTGTGATATCTCACTCTCAGGTAAGGATGTAGTGTGGATCAGGACCCGACACCTGCATGCATTACACCACATTGCCGTGGGGCAGGGCGACCAATATGCCCCTGAGATGGGCACGACAGTCCCTGTCCCTGGCTGGAGTGGGGGGAGGGAACACTGAGGAAGGGGAACCCTGTAGTGCAGGAGCAGGGAGGAAGCAGTTCCTGGGTGCATTGAGAAGGGAGTATAAAAGGTGGGCACCATCTTAGTTCAGTGCAGAGAAGTCTGAGCAGAAGTGGCAGGGAGCAGGGGCTCTGCATGAGCTCTGCTCCGGAGGCGGGCCTAGTAACAGAGGCCCAGGCCTGGAAGAGGGAGAAGGAAGGAAGAGGAGCGGAGAAGGCTCCAGGAACGAGGAATGAAGGGATCCCAGGGGTGCGGACGGGCGAGTCGCCACCGCACGCCCGAATCCACCTGCGTGGAGGGGTCAGGCCAAAGGGGGAGACCGGTCCCTGAACTAGTGGAGGCAGGAAACGACCCTCAGCTAGAAACCGGAGGCTCTGACATTTTATGTGGCGCAGCCCCTCGCTACACCCGCTAGGAAGGCACCACATAGGGTCAGGGAAACTGGCGCCAAGTTTACCAAGAGGAGGCCCGAGGCAGCCGGACAGAAGTGTTGGTAAGAAAGGCCAGACAAAGGACACACAAAGGGGGTCCTGTGAAGTGCTCCAAAGTTATCTGGGAGTTGTCTGAGCCCCTCACCTGGTGAGCACAGTACGACGTGGGCAGCCGTTACCTGCAGACGTGGTCTGGATAATAAGAACTGTGAGTAAAGGCCCTGAACTGCATCACTGACTCCGTGTCGTTACTGCTGCTGCCCTGCACCATCACCCCCATCCTCCGCATACACTGCCCTGAGGCTATACTCCTCCCGTGGGGAGTTATGCTACGCTCTGCTGCACCCACAACACCAGCCTCAGCGGTCTGCCCTGTAGCGGCGGTTCACTCTGACCGCAATCCACGGATGGCGTAGTCGTACATTTAAACATCAAAACCACATAAATAGTTCCGCCACTGGTTTGACCGCCCTGAGCCACGGAACCGGGTCGCCGCCACGAAGACTACAACCACCAGCATCCACCAAAAAGGGTCCGGCTCCGGGTGTCCCAAGGCCCAGGGGGTGCGTCAGAACATTTTCATCACCTTTCACAATCACCAATGGGACAAGGCAGGGATGTCCTCTGTCCCCTCTCTTATACATCCTAGTGACGGAGCACCTGCTCTCATCAATTCGCCATAACCCCAATATTAGGTGGATTGAGGTGGGAGGCACCGAGTACAAGTGCTCTCTATTTGCTGATGATGTCCTAGTATATATCACTCAATCACATATATCCATCCATGCTGTTATGGCTGAAATAGATCACTTTGTTACATGGTCAAATTTTAAAATCAATGCAGCGAAGTCTGAGGCCCTCGATGGCTCCCTCCCCAAATCCATATAGGATTCCATCCAGTCCAACTTTCCCTTTGCCTGGCCCTCACAGGGTATCAAATACTTAGGAATTCCTATTCATAGAGACCTCTCCCATCTATGTTATCTTAATTTTGGGCCCTTTATTGAACAACTCCATACAGATCACGGTTGGCAAGTTAGAACTGTAAGATTCACTACGTGAACCGCTGGTGTTTTGTGGAAAAGCACATGTACACTGCGTTCCAAATTATTATGCAAAAAGTGTTTAGGAGTGATAAGGGAAGAATTTGTTTGTTTGTCAGTTAAACTCATTGATGGTGATGTGTGTCAGGGCTCTTTATATCACTGTAAGCAATTGCAGACACCTGTGCTAATTAGTTTGGCAGGTGTGTCCAATGAAAGGCAAGACTACTTAAGAAGGCTTTCTCACATTATTAAGCAGCCTACATTTTCTGCCAAAATGGGAAAGAAAAAGGATGTGTCGGCTGCTGAGAAGCAACAAATTGTGGAGTGTTTAGGTCAAGGCATGACTACAATCAACATTGTGCGATGATCAGGATGAAGTGTCTTGGCAATCAAGAAGTATGTAGCTGATTCACAGTACACACGTGTGCGTGCTGATAAGGGCAAATTGAGGACTCTTTCCTACAGGCAATTACGTCAGGTTGAAAGAGCAGCGGCAAAAAAGCCTTGTCATAGCAGCAGACAAGTTTTTGAAGCTGCTTGTGCCTCCAACATCCCCCGAACAACAAGATGCAGGGTCCTTCAGAGGTTTGCAGCTGTGCATACGCCATCCTGTCGACCTCCTCTATCCACTTCACACAAGCAGAAACGGCTCCAGTGGGCCAAACATTACATGAAGACTGATTTCAAAACTGTTTTGTTCACGGATGAGTGCCGTGCAGCGCTCGATGGTCCAGATGGATGGAGTGGAGGATGGCTGGTTGATGGACACCCCACGCAAACACGGCTACAGCACCAACAAGGAGGAGGTGGAGTAATGTTTTGGGCTGAAATCATGGGGAGAGAGATTGTCGGCCCCTTTAGGATCCCTGAAGGCGCTAAAGATGAACTCCATAATGTATGTGGATTTTCTCAAACAGCACTTCCTGCCATGGTTCAAGAAGAAGAACCGTGTATTTCACAGCAAGATCATTTTTCTGCATGATAATGCACCATCTCATGCTGCACATAAAACATCTGCATCTCTGGCTGATATGGGCATAAAAGGGGACAAACTTATGGTGTGACCCCCATGCTCCCCTGACCTCTACCCCATTCAGAACCTTTGGAGCATCATTAAAAGGAGTGTCTATGATGGCGGGAGGCAGTTCACATCTAAGCAACAGCTCTGGGAGGGTATTCTGTCCTCATGCAAAACAATTGAAGCAGAAACCATCCAAAACCTGACAAATTCAATGGACGAGAGAGTTCAGAAGCTCCTTTCGAACAAGGGGTCCTATGTGAAAATGTAACATCACCTAGAATAAAGTTTTGAGTTGAAAACTGTTTGATTTCAGTTTCTAACACCCTGCTAATGCTTATAATTTCAAAAATGACCATTTTTTTGGTCTTTATTAAAATGAAAAGGTTGATCAAAAAGTTTGGGGGATCTAAGAGTGTGGCAACCCAGTAGTCATGATTACTTCGAATTCTGACAATATGAGGGTCATGCTGCAGGTAGTGCAGCAAGAAGGCACTTATGTGTCTTGCGCATCTCGGAGCCCCAAAATTAATTTCCAGGCTAGATGCAGCTAAAAATTATTTTTAATTTTAAATCTGGTGAAGCTTTAGTATAGATGGCCTAATAGGATCAGTGCTGCACACTGCTACAAAGCCCAAATTATTTTCCAGCCAAGATACAGATAAACATGATTAGTAATTTGAAAGCTTAAAACGGTTGGTAGGGTGATTTTAACCAATCATCAAGCTTTTACTCTCCCCAGGATGACACAGGGGTAGAAAAGTCGTTTCGGATCCATGATTTGTTCATCTTTATGAACGTGAGTCTGTCTACATTATCAGTGGAGAGCCGCGTGTGCTTATCTGTCAGCACACCACCAGCAGCGCTGAACACACGTTCAGACAGAACGCTGGCTGCGGGGCATGACAAGATCTCCAAGGCGTAAGTGGCTAGCTCCGGCCATTTATCCAGATTGGAAGCCCAAAAAGAGCAAGGGTCCAGTGACACAGTCGTAGCTTCAATGTTTACTTGGAGATACTCCTGTACCATCGTCTCTAGGCGTTGACTATGTGTCAGACTTCTTGTCTCCTGTGGCCTTGCAAAGGATGGGCTAAAAAAGTGGTGAAATGATTCCGCAAAATTGATGTTACCAGCAGATACTGTGGTTCTGTTACGGTTTGAGTGCTGAACACTTGACGGTCCCACGGTTGGCAAGTTGGAACTGTGAGATTCACTACGTGCACCACTGGTATTTTGTGGAAAAGCACATGTAAGATTCTGCAACAGTCTCTGCTGATACTCCTGCATGCGTGCATCCCTTTCTATGGCAGGAATAATTTCTGCAAATTTACTTTTGTACCGGGGATCTAACAGTGTGGCAACCCAGTAGTCAGGATTATTTCTAATTCTCACAATTCGAGGGTCATGTTGCAGGTAGTGCAGCAAGAAGGCACTCATGTGTGTTGCGCATCCAGGAGCACCAAGTCCCTGTTGTGTTGGTGGCGAGGTAACAATCATGCTTCCTTCCTCTGTCCTCTCCCCCCAACCTCGCACAACAGAAATGTGATCAAGGTCTCCCTCATCTGATGAGTCTTCCATCAGTTCGTCCTCCACTTCTTCCTGGGCTCCTGCACCTTCCTCACTAGTTTGGCTGCTACCTTGCGCCCTGGTAAAACCATCTCCCCCACCCTCACATGCCTGCCGCCTTGGTGCTGCCGACCGTCTGGACCTTGCAGATGTTAGCCCTTCCGCATACAACTCCTCCTCCTCTACTTCCTCCACCTCCTCTTGTGCCACCACCTGACTCCGAATTCTGTTTAACGTGTGCTCCAGCATGTAAATCACCGGAATAGTCATGCTGATAATGGCATCGTCAGCACTAAACATCTTCGTCGCCATTTCAAAACTGTGCAGAAGGGTGCATAGGTCCCTGATCTGAGACCACTCCTCCAGCGTGATTTGCCCCACCTCTGAATCTCGTTGGCCCAGGCTATACGTCAGAACGTATTGCACCAGGGCTTGTCCGTGCAGCCACAGTCGCTGCAACATGTGCAGAGTTGAATTCCACCGGGTAGGCACATCGCATTTTAGCCGGTGAAGTGGCAGGCCCAACGACTTCTGTAGAGATGTAAGTCGCTGAGCTGCGGGATGCGAACGGCGGAAGTGAGCACACAGCGACCGTGCCCTCTGCAGAAGGCCATCTAGTCTGGGATAGTGGGCTAAAAATTGCTGGACAACCAGGTTCAACACGTGAGCCATACAAGGCACGTGTGTGACATTGCCCCGGCGAAGGGCCGCACCCAGGTTTGCAGCATTGTCGCACACGGCCTTCCCTGGTTTCAGGTCCAGTGGAGACAACCATTCATGAAATTGGTTCTCCAGAGCTGACCACAACTCCTCAGCTGTGTGACTCACATTTCCCAGACATTTCAATGTAAAAACCGCCTGATGACGTTGAGCCCTACTGCCAGCATAGTAAGGAGGTGTGCAGGATCCCTTCTGCGCAGTTAGAAAGCTTGTGGCATGACCAGACAGGCTTTGGGTGCAGGTGGAAGACCGAGAGGAGGTTGAGGAGGCAAAAGCAGTGGAGGAACTTTGACATAAAGAGGATTGACGCACAACTCGTGGGGACGGCAAGACTTGGACAGCAGCCCCTTGTCCTGCTGTCACCATAGTTACCCAGTGCCCAGTCAGCGACATGTAACGCCCCTGTCCATGCCTACTCGTCCAAGTGTCTGTGGTGAAATGCACCCTGTCACACACAGAGTTTCTCAAAGAAGCGGTGATGTTGTGTGCGACATGCTGGTGGAGCGCAGGCACACCTTTCTTTGAGAAGTAGTGCCGACTGGGCATCTGGTACTGGGGCACTGCGACGGACATAAGGTCTCGAAAATCCTCTGTGTCCACCAGGCGGAAAGGCAGCATTTCTGTAGCCAAGAGCTTGCAGATGGTGAAATTCAACCTCTTAGCTTTCTCATGGCTAGGAGGAAATGGTCTTTTACTTGTCCACATCTGAGGGACCGAGGGCTGGCTATTGTGCTTAAACGGGGTTGATAAGGGTGTCCCCGGCAAACTGCCGGTCTGTGAGGAAGATGCAGGCGGACATGTTAGGTTGCCTTGATCCAAAGGTGGTGCTATCGATGTCGGACAGCGGTCAACACCAGCTGGTGTTCCCACCTTCAAAGAAAATGATGACCTGCCAATCACGCTGGCTGTTGCGGGTAAAGAGGTGGCAGGTCTGCGCCCCAAAACAGGTGTGACTGCTGTCCCCCCAGTCACAGAGGATGAAGAGGCCGCGGATGCACAAGATATGGCAGACGGTGGTTGGCCCGGCCGGCTAGGCCGCATTGTAGCACACTGAGCTTCCCACTGCAACTTATGCTTCATGTCCATGTGCCGGTTCATGCATGAAGTACTCAAACTATGTATTTTTTGGCCTCTACTTAGCTTTTGCTGACAAATGTTACAGATAACACGAGTTGGGTCATCTTTATCGATCTGAAAAAATGCCCAGGCTATGCAAGGCTTAGCACCCATGCGACCTGAAGAGCCACCACGACTTGTGGTGAGAGGCAGAGTTGTGTTTGAGGATGCAGTTGTTGACGTGCTTCCAGTACTACGTCTCTGTCCAGGAAGGCGCAACCTGACCTCGTCGTCACTAGCATCTTCCTCCACCTCCTCTGCTGACCTCATCTCTTGGCTGACTGTGGGTTGACAGTAAGTGGGATCTCCAACCTCATCATCATCACCCTGTGCGTTATCACACCCGTCGTCCTCAGAGCCAACCTGTTCCTGCCCTGACAAAAAACTAAAGTTGTCGCTCCAATCAGGTATTTGAGTCTTATCATCGTCTTCCTCATTGTCTTCACCAACAGGAGTTACAGTTTGGGAATGAGGGTCTACATTATGGTCAGAACCTTCTGCGTCTGGTCCTGGATCCGACTCATAAAGATTCTGGGCATCAGTGCAGATCATTTCCTCGTCTGGATTCACAGAAGCGCTGGAGTCGACCTCTGATTCCCAGGCTATAGTATGAGTAAACAGCTCTGCAGACTCAACCATCTGTTCTACCTCATACTCAGACGGGCAGCTGGAGATTTGGGAGCTGTGAGGAAGCAAGTGCGATTGGGGTGACACCTTTGAGGACTGGAGTATTTGTGATGTTGAAGTTGATGTGGAGGAGAGCCCACTTAAAGGAGCACTTGATATCCGTTGAAGCACCTGCTGTTTTTGTGCCTCATCTGGAATTTGTAGCGATTGGCGTGGCCGTAAGAAAGGGATCTTATCACATTGTCCGCTAAAAGAAGTAGACATTTTAGTTTGGCTGGAAGATGGTCTTTCTTCTGCAGATGTTACTGTTGCTTTAACACCTACCCCACGGACACAACCTTTTTTCCCCTTCCCAACACGCCTATTCCCCTTTCCACCAGCAGCAGGCCTTTTTCCACTCATTTTGGTGGTTAACTAATTCACAACTCTGGAGTTGTTTGCACAAAAAAACAATGGATGGTAACCGAGCAGAGCTGAGTGGCCAAACTGTGGTATTAGGCCAAAACTATTGGCTGGGTTAGATGCAGAAAAAAATTATATTCAATTTGCAACCTGATGGAGGTCAGTATAGATGGACTAATACAACAAGTCCCACACACAGCTAGAAGCCCAATATTTTTTCAGAGGTAGATGCAGAAAAAAATTATATTCAGTTTGCAACCTGATGGAGGTCTGTATAGATGGATTAATAGAACAAGACCCACACACAGCTAGAAGCCCAATATTTTTTCAGAGGTAGATGCAGAAAAAAATATATTCAGTTTGCAACCTGATGGAGGTCAGTATAGATGGACTAATACAACAAGTCCCACACACAGCTAGAAGCCCAATATTTTTTCAGAGGTAGATGCAGAAAAAAATATATTCAGTTTGCAACCTGATGGAGGTCAGTATAGATGGACTAATACAACAAGTCCCACACACAGCTAGAAGCCAAATATTTTTTCAGAGGTAGATTCAGAAAAAAATATATTCAGTTTGCAACCTGATGGAGGTCAGTATAGATGGACTAATACAACAAGTCCCACACACAGCTAGAAGCCCAATATTTTTTCAGAGGTAGATGCAGAAAAAAATATATTCAGTTTGCAACCTGATGGAGGTCAGTATAGATGGACTAATACAACAAGTCCCACACACAGCTAGAAGCCCAAATATTTTTTCAGAGGTACTGTAGATGCAGATAAAAATTATTTTTAATTTGCAACCTGATGGAGGTCAGTATAGATGGACTAATAGAGAAAGTCCGACACACTGCTAGAAGGCCAAATATTTTTTCAGAGCTAGATGCAGAAAAAAATTATATTCAGTTTGCAACCTGATGGAGGTCAGTATAGATGGACTAACAGAGAAAGTCCCACACACTGCTAGAAGGCCAAATATTTTTTCAGAGCTAGATGCAGAAAAAAATTATATTCAGTTTGCAACCTGATGGAGGTCTGTATAGATGGATTAATAGAACAAGACCCACACACAGCTAGAAGCCCAATATTTTTTCAGAGGTAGATGCAGAAAAAAATATATTCAGTTTGCAACCTGATGGAGGTCAGTATAGATGGACTAATACAACAAGTCCCACACACAGCTAGAAGCCCAATATTTTTTCAGAGGTAGATGCAGAAAAAAATATATTCAGTTTGCAATCTGATGGAGGTCAGTATAGATGGACTAATACAACAAGTCCCACACACAGCTAGAAGCCCAATATTTTTTCAGAGGTAGATGCAGAAAAAAATATATTCAGTTTGCAACCTGATGGAGGTCAGTATAGATGGACTAATACAACAAGTCCCACACACAGCTAGAAGCCCAAATATTTTTTCAGAGGTACTGTAGATGCAGATAAAAAGTATTTTTAATTTGCAACCTGATGGAGGTCAGTATAGATGGACTAATAGAGAACGTCCGACACACTGCTAGAAGGCCAAATATTTTTTCAGAGCTAGATGCAGAAAAAAATTATATTCAGTTTGCAACCTGATGGAGGTCAATATAGATGGACTAATAGAATGATGCTATGCCCAAAAGATTTTACTTCACTAGGTGCAGTAAAAAAATTGGTATTCTATACACAGGTGGTATATCTTGCAACACAGATAGGCTACTCCACTGACTAACACACTCTGCAATAGGCCAAAAAGGACTAGCTTTGCTAGATTCAGCGAAATGCTGTGAAAAAAACTTGCACAGCACTGGCACAGACCTGCCTGGCAAAAACTGATAGGAACTGATGTAACCTAGTCCTGAAAAGGACTCCAATTACAATTAGTCTTTACTCCCACAATCTATCTATTTAAGAGCACAGACCTGCCTGATAAAAGTCGTAGGAAATGCTGTAACCTAGTCCTTAAAAGGACTGCAATCACAACTATTCCCTACTCCCAAGCTATCTGTATATTTGTGCGAAAATTGGCTTGAAATTAACAAGGTATAGCGCACACAGCAACAGCGGTGCCGTCTAACACGCAGCTGCAGCAGTGAGAAAATGGTGGCGACGGGGAAAATGGCTTGGTCTTATAGGGCAAGGACATGTGACATACACTGCCAATGACACATGCCCTTGCTTGTGTGAAAAAAAGCACTTCGCTCCGTGTGTGCGCTGCTGATAGGCTGACAGATTGCACCTCCCCACTGCAAATGCGGGAAAGAGAAAAAAAATGGAGATCTTCATTGTTCCTGCAGAGATCCATCCCCTGCCCCTCCCCCCACCCCGCTGTACACTCAAACTGCGTATTAACATTAATTTTCATCATTACTGAGAAAAAATCCAGTTATGATTTTGGTGCACGAACAGTTATCGAACATAACCTCGAACAGCCGAATTTTTCTCAAATTGTTCGTGTTCGCCGAACGGCTCGAACACCGCCCAAAACAGCTCGAATTTGAGATTGGCGAACAGTTCGAGTAGAACAACGCTCATCTCTACTTATAATTAAAGAAATAGGATCCGCTGTTCGGTGATTGAGTGATCCGGACATGTTTCCCGTCCAAAGCCCCACCACAGTTAGGGAACTGCCAAAGCTGCTCAAAATCGGAGGCAATCTTTTTCCATTCCTCCTCCGTGTTGGGAAACTGCATGTAGCTACGTAGACTGTGGAAAATCGCATTACATGTCTCTGGAATTAGAACGCTGAGCAGGGTCCTTGAAATGGCTGCAGAAAAATGCAAGTCTTGCAGTGAGCGTCCGGTGGCCAGGAATCGCAGCGTGACTGCCAATCTTTCATCTACCGGGATGGCAGCACGCATCGCTGTATCCTTCCGTTGAATAAGTGGAGTAATTCTTTCCAGTAAATGTATGAAGGATTTCTCTGACATCCGCAGATAGTTGCGGAAATCATGAGGATTCTTCTCCTGCAGCTCTCTTACAAGTTGCATGTGGGACAAATCGGACCTCTTCTGCAGCCACTCTCTGGTCCACATGCGACGCTTTCGTTTGGAACGCCTCTCTAGCATCCGTGCCTCATCTTGACGGCGAGCTTCCTAAACCAGCAATGCAGCAAACACAACAGCACACTCCGCATTGTTCATGATGGTGCAAACTGAAAAAAATAAAATGAAAGAAAACTGCATTCCATTCCGTTAGTGCGCGTGCCAGAAAACGTGCTGTATGGGTGTGTGCACACGAGACCCACTAAAATGGCTGCCCATGCAAAAGCATATGTACACAGATAGAAGCCAAGCCCTCCCTCCCTCCAGAGCAATGATAGCAGATAATTGGTAGGAGTCCTATAAATCAAGTAAAAATGGAAACGCATTTGAGACCCCAAACGATACCTATCATGCACAGAGATAGGTGTCAGAAGAACCGTTGAAGAATAAATAAATTGATGTGGAGTCGCAGCCCGGAGGACTCTACTATGATCTGCAAACCAGTACGTAGTCAGGAACAAAGGACGGAAGCGCTACTATGTTGCCTTCTTTAAGGCAAGGCCAATCAGAATGCAGTAGCGACCACCAATCGGAGCTGAGGGGGCGTGGAAAAGGCAACACAAATGCACGCCTATGTGTCTCAGTTCTGAGGCGCCAACTAGGTCGTTGGTAAGATGTCAAACGCACCGATGCATGCTACCCAGCGGGACCTCAACGATCAAAAAAAGGTCCAGGCCATTCCGACACGACCAGCGATCTCACAGGAGGGGCCTGGTCGCTGCTACGTGTCACACGTAGCGAGATCGCTACTGAGGTCGCTGTTGCGTCACAGAACTTGTGACTCAGCAGCGATCTCGCTTAGTGTGACAGGGCCTTAAGACTAAAATAAAGAAGTGTGCTATTTGCTTTAAGAAGTGAGTGGACTTGTACGAGAAGTCCTTATTAGCGATGAGCGAACATGCTCGTCACTGCTCAGTACTTGCCCGAGTATCTCACTGCTCGACATGCTCCGCTCTCGGCGAGTATTTCCAGGTTACTTGGGCGGGAGCTCGGGTCCCCTCCCTGCATGTTTGGCGCTCTTTAGACAGCCAATTAAGATGCAGAGATTGCTTTCCATGCACTGTAATGCCATAGCCATGTTGATTGTGGCATTACCGTGATTGGCTGGCTGCATAGCGTCATCCGGTCTATATAAGACCTGGTGGCCCTATGCTCGTCACAGTCTACCCCGGAAACAGGCTGAGTAGGGAGAGCTGCTGCTGAGTCAGGGACATAATTGGCGGTTTATTAGTTAGTATAGGTATTCCACAGCAAGATATATATATCCATCTGAACTAACAGTCCTTCTAAGGACTAATCCAGCTGCATATATTAATCCTGATTGCAGGAGTTAGGCAGGCAGGGTTTGTGGCAGTGTATATGACGCGCCCCCTGGGACATATTCCTTTTTGAGGGGAATACCCGGCACCGGATCAGATGGGGGGTTGTAGTCTCCGAGCGGCTGTGACCCGGCCCCGTGCCCAGGGCGTCAAGCTCAGTGTTATGTGGCAGTCCTACAGATGTTATTAAGAGTTCTTTTGTGTCGACTACGCCACCCGTTGTGATGCGGTCACTGTGGCCGCCGCTGCAGCAGGGTCCGCTGAGGCTGATGGTGGGTGCGCAGCTTGGTGAGATAACCCCCATCGGGAGGGGTATAGCCTCAGAGGGGACAGGCGCAGAGGATGGGGGTTGTGGTGGTGTAGTGCAGACGGCAGTGAAGACAGAGTCGGGTTGTGCAGTTAAGGGTGTTTACTTACTGCAGATGTTGTACTGGTCACTCCAGCTGCTAGTGACCACCCGAGCCGTGCTGCGTCCACCAGGTCCTGGATCCAGCCAACCCCCAAACAAGTCCGGAGCGTGGCCCTGAGCTCTCCCTCTGTCCTTTCTTCAGCCGTCCCCACCAGTGATCCACCTAGGTCCAGCTCCCTCGGGCCTGCTGTTGGGACACCCTTGGCCTTGGGTTCCCTGACCCTTGATGTGGTGTGCCTTCGGGGTGAATGTGGTGGGTGGCCGTGGCAGATGCTGCCCACGGCCTCCGGTCTCTGGCTGGGGATTGTTTTTACCCCCACCAGTTTGGGTTCCGGTACCCTTTTGCTGACTCCTCACCCGGTGCTCTAATTTGGGTTCTTGGGTCCCTTCAGTCTTCCCCCTCTGGGTCTTTCTCTGCTCCACTCTCTCTCTCTCCAGGGCTGCTGTTTCCTTCTCTCTGCCGATTTGTTCTCTGCATCAGACAGGCTCCTCTCCAACTGACTTGTTCTCTACAACTGACTTGTTCTCTGCATCTGACCCTGATCTTAGTTGGTGCCCACCTTATATACACCCTCTATGTGTGAGCTCAGGTGACCAGCACCCAATGAGCTCCTATCACTACCCAGACTGCTCCCCCTATCTGCCCCTACACTACATGGGATGTTCCACCCCCCCTCCCACTCCAGCCAGGAACAGACTCGGTCGTACCTGCACATTTCTAAGTGGGAGTACCGTTGGTCTGTTCCTCGGAAATGGGATGTATGTAGTGCATGCAGCCTACCGAGCTCAGTCCCACACTCCATCCTTACCCGGGAGTGGAATATCACACCTCTGGGTTGAGGTGCAATACCCCTGTAGCAGCCGAATCCTCAGGGTGCTACATTCCCCCCTGGTAAATCACAGCACGTCCTCGGGCTGTAAGACATAAAACAACACCAAAACATACAAAATTTTCATATAAACATATAAAACATATAAAACATTATATATATATAAAACTTTTCATATAAACATTCTCGTCGTCTCTTGTTTCAGGTTCCTCCTTCGGACACTGCGCAACATGTGTCCGGGAAAAGTGCGACAGTCTCTTAGAAAAAACTGGTTTTCCTATAAAACCGGTAGGGGGCGCTTTAGGAAGCGCAACTATATACAGGGGAAGTTGGAAGTTGGCCGCTCTCAGTCCTCGGCCAGGTAGAGGGAAGGGAATGGCTGCTCACAGTCCTCAGCCTGTGGGATTAAGGGGTTAACGGGTAAACAGTTCACACTTGCTGGTCCCAACGGGGACTATATATATATGTATCAACAGTTTCTTTGGTACCCGGTCGGGTAACTATTTACATCACTTGCTCTGCCGCACTCAACGGCGTCTTCCTCCTGCTCTTTGAACTTCAGACCCGTCCGGGTCCTCTTGCTCCTCCTCCTCGCACCGCAACTCCTCCTCCGTCAGGCGGTGTACGTGGAGGGCGTAAGGTCCTTTGGCACACTTGTGCCGGGTGAAGGTGACCTCGTCTCCGATGTAGAGGTCACGACCTCTGTGCCCCTCCGGCAGATGGGACTCCACGTCTCTGCGCGTGACAAAGACGTCGCCGAGGGTGTTGTTGTCTCTGATAAAGCCCCACCCGTGCTGCTGGTTAAACTTGATTACAGTCCCGGTGGTACGGGGACTGTGCGCTGCACGGGGGTCCCTCCTGGTCCGGCTCTTTTGCTCGGCGCTCCTTATTTGGGCCTGTTGTTCCCGGACCCGCCTCTCTCTCCGCTCCCTCGCGAACTCTTCGAGCTGCTGTCGGCAACACTCAGCGCGCTCTGCTGCAGCTGCCCTAGTTTCCTGAGTGAACCCCATTAGATCTTCTCCGGTGGGGTCCCACTCAAACTGTGCTTCCGCTAGCGGGGGCGAGATCCGTGCCACGGGCTTCGGAGCCGGAATCAGGGGGTTCATCCAGGGGTCTTAGTTTCTGCTGCCGTTCCAGCTCATGGTATCCTTCGGGCCAGATGAAGGGCCGCCCGTCCGGCCATGTGAGCTGGCTGAACAAGTCCTTCCCCAGGTGTGGCACCCTTGGTTTTACGGGCGCGGGCGCGGTGGTGGTGGCGCCCGGGTTGCCCAGGCCTTGCGGCCAGGCCTGGGGCACCTGGAAGGTGAAGGGCACCATTAGGACGGCGGCACCCTGGGCTACCTGGCCTTGCGGCCAGGCCGGAGGCTCCGCGGAGGTAGGGGGCGCTGTTGGTGATGCGGCGCCCGGGGGTACTAGGCCTTGCGACCAGGCTGGTGGTATTTCCTGCTTTGTCACGCTCCGGGTCGAGGCGCGTGACGTCACAGGGGTCGCTGCGGCGGCTTCCGGTCGGGGCCTAGTCCATAGCGGTGACATGGCGGCTACGGGCACAGCAGGGGGACTTTCGGGCTCTGCGACGGGGAGCTGGGGCAGGTGGGCGGTTTCTCGGCTTGGGGTATAGGCGTCCCCTTTACCTGCCTCCATGCGTTCGACTCCCTTCTCGGCGCCGTCTCCGGCCTTGGGTCCTCCCGCGCCATCCTCAGAGGCGGTCTGCTTCCTCTTCCAGGGTAGCGTGCTCCGTTGACTGGTCTCTGCTTGCTGGGTCATCTCCCGGCTCCACTCCGCCAGTATCTCGCGCTGTCCCCGGGCCATCCTCCGTGCGAGGCCCTCCAGGGCAGTCTGTGCACACTCCTGGTCTCGGGGGAGCTGTGCAAGGACCTCCACTAGGCCTAGTGGGGTCGTGGTGTCCAGCAGGCTCCTGACCAACGGGTCGGTGCTGCTCTGCTCTTCTTCCAGCAGGCTCCTGGCCAGCGGGCCGGTGCTGCTCTGCTTTTTCTCCATATCCGGGTAAGCTTCTCCGCTACTCCTCGTTAGACTTCTTGCCTCCGGGTGCGCTCGCTCCAGACTGCTCCAGGCGGCACCCATCTTCGTTCTTTTCTTTCGTCTCCTCCCACTTCGAGGGCGGTCCCGGGGCAACTCGGTGACTGTCAGCTCCAGGGGTAGTTCTTTCACGCTGACAGACACCTCCAGCATCACAGTCTCTGTTGGTGGGGGCGGTTTCCACTTTTGGCGCCATTTTCTGTCCTGGCCCACGATGGGAGGTGGCCTCTTGCCCTCCTTTGGCACGCCCATAATGGCGTCCGCTGCTCTTCCAAGGCGGGAAATCTGCGGTTTTGGCGGGAAGCGTCGCCCAGTGGCGGGAAACTCTGCAGATGGCGGGAACAAGTTGGAAATGGCGGACAATCGGCGGGAAACGACTGGTGATGGAGTCCGATGGCGTGGACCCTCCGGAACCGGCGGGAGACTTCTTTCTGAGGTAAACTTGCACTTTTCTTCAGGCACGCAGTACCCGGGTGTTGCGGGCACGTAATCCTGCCGACTACGCCAAAGTTGACGCGCCCCCTGGGACATATTCCTTTTTGAGGGGAATACCCGGCACCGGATCAGATGGGGGGTTGTAGTCTCCGAGCGGCTGTGACCCGGCCCCGTGCCCAGGGCGTCAAGCTCAGTGTTATGTGGCAGTCCTACAGATGTTATTAAGAGTTCTTTTGTGTCGACTACGCCACCCGTTGTGATGCGGTCACTGTGGCCGCCGCTGCAGCAGGGTCCGCTGAGGCTGATGGTGGGTGCGCAGCTTGGTGAGATAACCCCCAACGGGAGGGGTATAGCCTCAGAGGGGACAGGCGCAGAGGATGGGGGTTGTGGTGGTGTAGTGCAGACGGCAGTGAAGACAGAGTCGGGTTGTGCAGTTAAGGGTGTTTACTTACTGCAGATGTTGTACTGGTCACTCCAGCTGCTAGTGACCACCCGAGCCGTGCTGCGTCCACCAGGTCCTGGATCCAGCCAACCCCCAAACAAGTCCGGAGCGTGGCCCTGAGCTCTCCCTCTGTCCTTTCTTCAGCCGTCCCCACCAGTGATCCACCTAGGTCCAGCTCCCTCGGGCCTGCTGTTGGGACACCCTTGGCCTTGGGTTCCCTGACCCTTCATGTGGTGTGCCTTCGGGGTGAATGTGGTGGGTGGCCGTGGCAGATGCTGCCCACGGCCTCCGGTCTCTGGCTGGGGATTGTTTTTACCCCCACCAGTTTGGGTTCCGGTACCCTTTTGCTGACTCCTCACCCGGTGCTCTAATTTGGGTTCTTGGGTCCCTTCAGTCTTCCCCCTCTGGGTCTTTCTCTGCTCCACTCTCTCTCTCTCCAGGGCTGCTGTTTCCTTCTCTCTGCCGATTTGTTCTCTGCATCAGACAGGCTCCTCTCCAACTGACTTGTTCTCTACAACTGACTTGTTCTCTGCATCTGACCCTGATCTTAGTTGGTGCCCACCTTATATACACCCTCTATGTGTGAGCTCAGGTGACCAGCACCCAATGAGCTCCTATCACTACCCAGACTGCTCCCCCTATCTGCCCCTACACTACATGGGATGTTCCACCCCCCCTCCCACTCCAGCCAGGAACAGACTCGGTCGTACCTGCACATTTCTAAGTGGGAGTACCGTTGGTCTGTTCCTCGGAAATGGGATGTATGTAGTGCATGCAGCCTACCGAGCTCAGTCCCACACTCCATCCTTACCCGGGAGTGGAATATCACACCTCTGGGTTGAGGTGCAATACCCCTGTAGCAGCCGAATCCTCAGGGTGCTACATATACATCACAATAGGGTCCATTGCACGTTCTGTGTGCTGCTGCTGTTACAGATATCCATATAGCCCTACATGTGTGGGCTATTTTATCTTTTTTGCTCTTAATCCTGATTATTTGCTAAAAAAGCAATCCAGAGTACACCATTTTACTGCTCCATTTGCTTGTTAGCAGAATACAGCCAGATTTTTTTGATTATATTCGCATTACTGTATTGTAGAAGCAGAGAAACTTTCCCATGATCACACGTGATCAGATATTACTGCGGTAATAATACAGACATTTTGTGGAGCGTGCCAAATACTCCACTCCATATAAAGTCCACCAGCTGTGTTTTGTTGAACCTATTCATA
Organism: Phyllobates terribilis; assembly: GCF_046119375.1. Taxonomy (NCBI): domain Eukaryota; kingdom Metazoa; phylum Chordata; class Amphibia; order Anura; family Dendrobatidae; genus Phyllobates; species Phyllobates terribilis. Next base: position 646,048,012 of record NW_027362762.1, read on the forward strand.
CTTGGCCGCTGACAAATACCATTCTATTAGGCAACTGCCTGAAACCGCGGCCATCAGACGTGATCCCATATTACTGCCGTAATAATACAGAAATTTTTGGGAACGTGTCAGATATTACACTCCATTTAAAGTCTGCCAGGTGTATGTTGTTCCAAACTATTGACACTTGGTTGCTAATAAATACCATACTATTTGGTGACTGCCTGAAACCGTGGTCATCAGACGTGATCCCATATTACTGTCGTAATAATCCAGAAATTTTTGGGAATGTGTCAGATATTACACTACATTTAAAGTATGGCAGTTGTGTGTTCAAACTTATTTACAGTTGGTCGCTGACAAATATCATACTATTAGGCGACTGCCTGAAACCATGGCCGTCAGATGTGATCTCATAAAACTGCAGTAATAATACAGAAATTTTTGGGAATGTGTCAGATATTACACTAAATTTAAAGTATGGCAGTTGTGTATTCAAGCCTATTTACAGTTGGTCGCTGACAAATACCATACTATTAGGTGACTGACTGAAACCGTGGCCGTCAGATGTGATCTCATATTACTGCAGTAATAACACAGAAATTTTTGGGAACGTGTCAGATATTACACTAAATTTAAAGTATGGCAGTTGTGTATTCAAGCCTATTTACAGTTGGTCGCTGACAAATACCATACTATTAGGCGACTGACTGAAACCGTGGCCATCAGACGTGATCCAATATTACTGCCGTCATAATACAGAAATTTTTGGGAGCGTATCAGATATTACACTCCATTTAAAGTCAACCAGGTGTATGTTGTTCCAAACTATTGACACTTGTTCGCTGATAAATGCCATACTATTAGGCGACTGCCTGAAACCGTGGTCATCAGACATGATCCCATATTACTGCCATAATAATCCAGAAATTTTTGGGAATGTGTCAGATATTACACTACATTTAAAGTATGGCAGTTGTGTGTTCAAACCTATTTACAGTTGGTGTCTGACAAATATCATACTGTAAGGCAACTGCCTGAAATCGTGGCCATCAGATGTGATCCCATATTACTGCCGTAATAATACAGAAATTTTTGGGAACGTGTCAGATATTGCACTACATTTAACCCCTTTCCGGCCCAACGTGCACTAGTACGTATTTGCGCCCTGGGACTTAAGAGCCTGATACATCTTAGTATGCCTCGGCGATTTCACAGCTGACACCCAGTGCTATGTGCAGGGAGCGGTCCAGCACTGCTCCCTGCACATTAACCCCCGAAATTGCAGGAGCAAGGGGGGAGGTAAGCGCCGATACCTCCTCTCCGGCGTCCCGCGGCGTCTGAGTCCGGTCCTGGATGTTGTTATGGTGACCCGATGACAACATCCGGGTCACCAGGAGGCAAGAAGTTACTTTGGTCATGTGCAGTGCACGACCAAAGTAACTTCTCCCTGTGCAGCTCTGACAGGCTGTATAGCACAGGGATTGTGTTGCATTTCTATGCTATAAAGCCGATCAGAATGTAAAAAGTGAAAGTCCCATAGTGGAACAATGTGTAAAAGTAAGAAAAATGTCAGAAAGTGAAAAAAAAAAAAATTAAAAAATAATCCAAAAAAATAAAAATATATTGTACCCATAAATAAAAAATCTTATGGAAAAAAAATAAACCAATAAAAGTACACATATTTGGCATCGCTGTGTCAGGAACGACCTAACCTATAAAACTGTCCCAATAGTTAACCCCTTTAGTGAACACAGTAAAAAACAACAACAAAAAAAGAAACAAAGCAAAAAACAATGCTTTATCATCATACCGCCAAACAAAAAATGGAATAAAACACGATCAAAATGACGAATGTAAATAAAAATGATGCCACTGAAAATGTCATCTTGTCCCGCAAAAAACAAGCTGCCATATTGCTCCAACGGCTGAAAAATAAAAAAGTTATAGCTCTCAGAATAAAGCATGCAAAAACAATTCTTTTTTCTATAAAATAGTTTTTATTGTGTAAAAGCGCCAAAACATAAAAAACAATATAAATGTGGTACTGCTGTAAATGTACTGACCCGAAGAATAAACCTGCCTTATCAATTTTACCACACGCGGAACGGCATAAAAAAACCCCCAAAAAACAATTCCCGAATTGTTAGTTTTTGTTTATTCTGCCTCCCAAAAATCAGAATAGAAAGTGATCAAAAAATGTCACGTGCCCGAAAATGGTAACAATAAAAACGTCAACTTGTCCCGCAAAAAACAAGCCATAACATGACTCTATCAGCCGAAATATGGAAAAATTATAGCTCTCAAAATATGACGATGCAAAAACTAGTCTTTGCAAAAAAAAAAGAGTTTTTTAATGTGTGACAGCTGTCAATCATAAAAACCCAATATAAATTTGGTATTGCTGTAATTGCACCGACCCGAAGAATAAAGTTGTCTAATCACTTATACCGCACGAGGAACGGCGTAAAAAATAAACTATAGGGTTAGGGTTGTGCTAGGGTTAGGACTGTGCTAGGGTTAGGGTTGTGCTAGGGTGAGGTTGTGCTAGGGTTAGGGTTGGGCTAGGGTTAGGGTTGGGCTAGGGTTATGGTTAGGCTAGGGTTAGAGTTGGGCTAGGGTTAGGATTGTATTAGGGTTGGGGTTGTGGTTGTATAAGGGTTGGGGTTGTATTAGGGTTAGGGTTGTATTAGGGTTGAGGTTAGAGTTGTGTTGGGGTTCGGTTTTTTCTGAAGTAAAGAAAAAAAATGACGATGATATGGCGACTAGTGTTGAACGCAAGTGCTCGATATTTGAGTTTGCATCGGGTGCTCGGGTATGAACCGAGTATAGCGGGTGCTCGGGTGACATGTTTGAGTCTCCGCCCCATATGTTTTGCAGCAGTTACACAGCCAAAAAAACCTTGCGGGGATTGCCTACCATGCACGAGCGATCCCTGCATGTTTTTTTTTGGGTGTCTAACAACCGTGAAACATGCGAGCAGGAACTCGAGCATGTCACTTGAGCACCAGCGATACTTGGTGCATACCTGAGTACCCGATGCAAAATTAAGTAGTGAGCACTTGCACTCAACACTAATGACAACTTATTCAATATGATGACCTAATGTTATCAAATTCTGTGTCGTACCCCTGGGTTCAAAATGTTCGCTATATCCCTTGATAAAATACTTGAGGGGTCTAGTTTCCAAAATGGGGTTACTTGTGGGGGGTTTCGACTGTTTAGGCACATCAGGGGCTCCCCAAATGCAAAATGGCATCCGCTAATCAATCAAGCAAATTTTACATTCAAAAAGTCAAATGGCGCTCCTTCCCTTCCAAACCCTGCCGTGCGCCCAAACAGTGGTTTTCACCCACATATGGGGTATCTTCTTACTCAGGAGAAATTGCACAACAAATTGCATGGTGCAATTTCTCCTGTTACCCTTATGAAAATGCAAAATTGGAGGCTGAAAAACATTTTTTGTTTGAAAAATGTGAAAATGTTATTTTTACGGCTCAATGTTATAAACTTCTGTGAAGCACCTGGGGTTTCAGGGTGCTCACCACACATCTAGATAAGTTCCCTGAGGGGTCTACTTTCCAAAATGGTGTCACTTGTGGGGGGTTTCCACTGTTTAAGCACATCAGGGGCTCCCCAAACGCAACATGGCGTCCGCTAATTATTTAAGCAAATTTTAAATTCAAAAAGTCAAATAGTGCTCCCTCTCTTCCGAACCCTGCCGTGTACCCAAACAGTGGTTTTCCCCCACATATGTAGTATCAGCGTGCTCAGGAGGAATTGAACAACAAATTTTGTGGTTGATTTTTTAATGATACCCTTGCAAAAATAAAAAAATTGGGGTCTAAAGTAACATTTTAGTGAAAAAAAAGAAATGTTCATTTTTTGCTTCCACCTTCCGAAAATTCCTGTGAAGCACCTGAAGGGTTAATAAACTTTTTGAACATGGTTTTGAGCACCTTGAGGGGTGCAGTTTTTAAAATTGTGTCACTTTTGGGTATTTTCTGTCATAATGGCCCCTCAAAGTCACTTCAAATGTGATGTGGTCCCTAAAAAAATGGTTTTGTAAATTTTGTTGTAAAAATGAGAAATCACTGGTCAACTTTTAACCCTTATAGCTCCCTAATAAAAAAAAAAATTTGGTTCCAAAATTGTGCTGATGTAAAGTAGACATGTAGGAAATATTATTTATTAACTATTTTGTGTGACATATCTCTCTGATTTAAGGGCATGGAAATTCAAAGTTTGAAAATGGTGAAATTTTCAAAATTTTTGCCAAATTTCCATTTTTTTCACAAATAAACGCAAGTGATATCGAAGAAATTTTACCACTATCATGAAGTACAATGTCATGAAAAAGCATTCTCAGAATCAGTGGGATCCGTTGAAGCATTCCAGAGTAATTCCTTCATATAGTGACAGTGGTCAGAATTGTAAAAATTGGCCTGGTCATTAACGTGCAAACCACCCTCGGGGGTAAAGGGGTTAAAGTATGGCAGTTGTGTGTTCAAGCCTATTTACAGTCGGTCGCTGACAAATACCATACTATTAGGCAACTAACTGAAACAATGGCCATCAGATGTGATCCCATATTACTGTCATAATAATACTGACATTTTTGGGAACGTGTCAGATATTACACTACACTACATTTTAAGTATGACAGTTGTGTATTCAAGCCTATTTACAGTTGGTCGCTGACAAATAGCATCCTATTAGGCGACTGACTGAAACCGTGGCCATCAGACATGATCCCATATTACTGCCGTAATAAAACAGACATTTTTGGGAACGTGTCAGATATTACACTCCGCTTAAAGTCTCCCAGGTGTATGTTGTTCCAAACTATTGACACTTGATCGCTGACAAATACCATACTATTAGGCGACTGCCTGAAACCATGGCCATCAGACGTGATCCCATATTACTGCCGTAATAATCCTGAAATTTTTGGGAACATGTCAGATATTACACTACATTTAAAGTATGTCAGTTGTGTGTTCAAACCTAGTATTCACAGGTGGTCACTGACAAATACCATATCTGTGAACAATATTGTCAGAGTATTATGCCACTTTTATGGACTGACAACAAAACATACAAAAACCAAGCTAAAATGGATTTCCTGGAAAAAATGTCAAAAACATTCTTTCCAGGGTAATGACTTGTATATAAGGCTAAAGAAATAATAAAAAAAAAGTTATGGAATGTGGAAGAGATTTATGCGACCATAATGAACAGTCATCTCAAGCTGATGATACCACCTAGCAGCACCTGTCCCTATTTTAAATGCATGTAACCGCATTATCGATAGGGAATAGAATAGAATTTTATTTTTTTTCGGGAGCACCAGCAGCACGCAGTGTAAGGCAATAATACCTGGTTGGATCGGTGTAATACACTATCCATATTGCGATACCTCACCCGTAAACGACTTTCAGATAAAACAGGTAATATTGTAGAATATAGAATCTATTTGAATTGTCCTTGCCATTATTAAAAAGTGGGTCTCCTATACTGTTATTCCGTATATATGCAGCAATTTCAAGGGCTGGCAAAAATTAGGACGCACTCCAATACACATTTGAAGAGACGTAAAAATAGATATATATATATAAACACATCAGGATCTTTAGTATAAAAATCAGACTCGCCAATGTAACCTCAATGTAATCACATTGTACAGCTCCTGCACCTCCTCCTCCTCTGCTTCGGCCTCCATCTCCGAAATGACCACATCAGTCACAAGCTGGAAGCGCTGCAGCGCTGCCTTGGCAAAGCGGCAACAGGCTGTGCTGAAGATAATATGCTTATGCTTAGGTGACAAACCACACACAGCTGCAAAGTTGTTGAAAGCTGCAACAAAACAGGCAGATCTGTGTCTCTCACCACTGAACATACAGCCAGGCATGGTCGTGTGTGACAATGGGCAGAACCTGGTGGCGGAGAAATGACAGCCGGAGTAAATTCGGCTTCCCTCTATGCAAGTCCTTTCATCCTACCTAAAGAATATGGCTGTGGTGGAATACAACTCTCACTGAGAAGCAGCCCTGGCTGAGAAAAGTCTTTGTGAAGGTTCCTCGACACTCTATGGCTGCTTTTTTACTGTGGATTGGACGTGCTTATGCATTGCAGATCAGGCCATTGCCCAACTCTGTAGTCTTGAAATTCAAGGCGCAAAGACAGATCTTTGTGTGTCGAAGTACCACCGAGAAGTGTGAGCTGATGTTGGACGGGCTGCCATTGCTTATGCAACAAGCTGCATTAGCGGACTTCCTGGGAGAAATGACAGCTGGAGTAGATACGGTTTCCCTCTATGCCAGTCCTTTCATGCAATGTAAAGAATATGGCTGTGGTGAAATACAACGCTCACCGAGAAGTAGTCCTGGCTAAGAAAAATCTGTGTGAAGGTTCCCGGACACTCTGTAGCTGCTTTTTTACTGTGGACTGGCTCTAGCAATCTATAAGATTGCAATCTACAAGATCCCTTCACTGGCCCCCAATTGCCCAGCGTATCCTGTTCAAACTACTAACACTTAAAAAAGGAATCGCCGCACTACTGCTTTCTATAGGTGCACGAGTAGGGTCCAACACCAAGTCTATGAAAAATAACCTCGGCACTCAATTGTGAAAAATAAATGTGGAATTTATTACAGTCCAAACAAAAAACAGACGTTTCGGCCTCAATCAGCGGCCTTCATCAGTGTCTTCTAAAACCAAGAACAAGATAACAATCAAGTTACAAAGTACAAGTATAGGGATATAAACAATGAAGCATATTAGAAAAAATTAAATAAAATAAAAATCAATGTCACATGTAGAATGCATTCAATACATATGAGAGAAGACTTCAGTAAAGGAAACCTACCAAGTTGTTTGGAGTCAGGTGTGAGGGGAGAGTGGGCAGATGCCTCTAGGAACATATGTCAAACCTGTGGAAGTACACGGGTCATTAGGTCAGGTGCCAAACCCCAAATATACTCAGGTACTGTCAGACAACCTAATTAGGGCATACCTGTTCATCTGTAAGGGAGGTCCTGATGTCCAAACGCGGTGTCCACCACTGGTTTATGTGAGGTGACCCAGTATAGTGGTCCATGGCGCTATTTAAGTGCGCAAGGGGAGGGGGTGATTGGCTATTAGGCCAATAACGTGCGTTCAGTGTGTGGCCTGAGGGTGGTGGAACGCAACTCTGCGTGTCAGCAGGGTAGCGTGCGTTCCGAAATACCGGATGTGACGTCACCGGATGTGACGTCACCGGATGTGACGCGCGCGGAACAGGAAGTCCTATGCGTTCCACAGTATAGGAAGTGTATTTCAATACATAGAGTTATGCATTCCACACACAGAGGGGGCGGTTTCAGTCATAACGATCGTCAGTTATCTTGTCACGTAGTTGGGAGTGCATGATGGTGAGCTGGGAGAGTGCATCCAGGGCTGCAAAGTCCGTTCCTTTGTAGTGGATCAGTGATTAGTTCATAGGAGGTGTCCCACACAACATAATATAGTTAGAAATTTCATCTGCAATATAAAATCAATTGTTAAGACCAATCATTTCTATAGGGTGATAACGACTTGTAATGTTGTCAATTAATTTATAAATACATTTCCATGCAGGTAAATCTCATCAAGTTGTATAAACTGCCCATAGAGTCGGGCACTTGATCCACTTGCGGTGGATGTCAATCAGATAAAGGAGATCAGGTCATAGTCCCTATTGAGACCCCTGGGGGCAAGGGACTGTAGTTCGTGTATCCAGTATGCCTCCCTCTGTTTAAGGAGGCGTACACGATCGCCACCTCTCCGTGGTGGTAGTACCTGTTCTAATACTTGGAATTTTAGTTGTGAGATCTGATGTCCTGCTGTGCTGAAATGGAATGGGATGGTTAATAATACATTTTTGCAACGGATAGTGGATTTATGCTTGGAAATTCTGTCCTTGATCGGTTGGGTGGTCTCACCGATGTATACCAGGCCACAAGGGCATTTAATCAAATAAACAACAAATGATGTGTCACAGGTAAAGAAATTTTGTATTTTGTATCCCTTCCCAGATTGTGGATGATGGATGGTATCGCCCCGCAGAACATTATTGCATTGCCTGCATTGCAGGCAGGGAAATGTCCCTGTTCTGGGATTCTGTACAAATCTCTGTCTCGGGCCTGGGTTTGCACTCCCTATGTCCGCGCGTATTAAAGAGTCCCTAAGGTTAGATGGTCGTTTGAAACACGGTAAAAATGGCATTTGGAAGGATGAAATGTCTGGGTAACCTGTACCTAGTATGTTCCAGTGTTTCCTGATTGCTTTGTGAAGTATATAAGCGTATGGGTGGTGCGCATGTACAAAAGGAATGCGATCCCTGGTGGGAGTGCGTTGGCTAGCGGGCGTTATATGCTTCTGGTCAAGGACGGATGCGGGGTAACCCCTCTCCAGAAACTTTTCTCTCATTTCCTGGAGTCTCACCTGTTTGAGCTGTTCATCGGTTACTATTCTGTCCACTCTTTTGAATTGGGACTTGGGGATGGAACTCTTCATAGCTCTGGGGTGGTTACTAGTAAAGTGCAACAAACTGTTGCGATCGGTTGGCTTAGAGAACAGGTCTGTGGATAGAATGCCATGTTGGTCTTTCATTACCATGGTGTCAAGAAAACTGACCTGATGGAGGTCACTGGTCATGGTGAAATTGAGGTCGGGCCAAGCTGTATTTAAGCAAGAGAAAAATTCTACCAGGGAATCCTGTGGGCCAGCCCATATGCAAAAGATGTCGTCAATATATCTTTTCCACATAATGGAATATCTTTGAAACAGCGGGTGTGGGTAGACGACATCACTTTCAAAGGCTGCCATGTAGCAGTTTGCGTATGGGGGGGCCACATTCGATCCCATAGCTGTCCCTCTTACCTGAAGGGAATAAGTGTCTTGAAATAGAAAGAAATTTTTGGTAAGGACTATGTTGAGGAGGTCTATGCAGAGACTGGATATCCTGGGGTCTGTTCCAGATTGTGACAGTAATTGTTGGACCATGGTGATGCCCCGTTCATGGGGTATGGATGTGTACAGGTCCTTTACGTCAAAGGAGGCTAAGATGGCATTGGGGGGGTTTGCCCGGTATCTCTTAAGCCTTTCAAGAAGGCACCCGTGCCCAACAGATAAGATGGACTGCGCTGGGTCAGTGGTGTGAGAATTTTCTCTAAGAAAATCGAGAGTGGTGATAGTAATGAATTAGTGGAGGCTACTATGGGTCTCCCAGGGGGTTGTTCAAAATTCTTATGTATCTTGGGCAGAACATAGAAGACTGGGGTGATAGGAAATTTCTTGATAAGAAATTCGCTTGTTTTGGAATCTATGACTCCTGCTGTTTGGTATCCCTGGACCGTAGTCTGGATTAGTGTGTTTAAATGTGGCGTGGGGTCACTCGGTAAGGGCTGGTAGGTTGTTGTGTCTCCTAATTGTCGTTCTATTTCTTTGATGTAATCAGTTTTATTCATCACTACGATTGCTCCCCCTTTGTGAGCTGGTTTGATTATGAGTGATTTGTTGTCCCTTAGTTCCCTCAAGGCTTGTTGATCTAATGGTGTCAGGTTCTGCTGATAGTGTAACTTGCCCCTTTCACAGTCTGTACGTAAGCTCTGGAATGCCCCATCTATGAAACCGATAAATGTCTCTAGTGCATGGGTGCCATGTGGTGGTCTGTAGGTACTCGTATTCCGTAAGCCGAGTTCCTCGGCTGTGATAAGTGCCCTGGTGTCTACTTGATTCTGGTCCCGAGTAGGTATTGATTTGGAGAAATGCGTTTTTAATCGTAGTGTGCGGTAAAATCGCTGTAATTCCATGTCCAACCGAAATGTATTGTATCTACCCAGTGGACAAAAAGACTACCCTTTTGTAATACAGATAGCTGGGGTATACTTAGGGTATGTGATGATATATTTACCACCAGGGGGTTGCTTGGGACCTCGTTACTCGATTGTAGTCCATGTTTCTTGTGTTGCCCGCCCCGCCGCGTCTTCTTCTTTGTTGTCGTCATGGAAGGCCTAAAAAAGGAGCAGAAGGAGAATGATGATCTCGTCTGTCCAACTCTGAACCTGTTGTAGAGGCGTCTGAGGGGGATTTGCTGTAGTGGTAGGAACTTTTGTCCGTAGAAAAGTTGTCCCGCCATCGGTAGACTCTATTTGATGCGTAATCTTCCGTGTCACGAACAAATTTAGACCTTTTCCTTGCTTTTGTGTCCCGTTGGTGATTCTCGATGTTAATCTTGATCTTATTTTGTAGACCAACGTATTCTTCCGGAATGATAGTTGTCTGGAGTTGGGTCTCTATGTTCTTAATTTCCTCCTTCTTCAGAAAATCAACAGTTAATACCATACCATTTGAGTAGGGCAGGCCAGGCAGGTGCTGGTAGTGGGGCACTCAATTATTAGGGGAACATATAGGGCAATCTGTCACAAAGACAGGGATTGTCGAACAGTGTGCTGCCTACCTGGCGCTCGAGTCCGGCACATCGCTGATCGGGTTGACAGATTACTGGGAGGGGCTGGTGAGGACCCAGCGGTCATGGTGCACATTGGCACAAATGACAAAGTTAAAGGTAGGTGGAAGGTCCTTAAAGATGATTTCAGGGAATTAGGCTGCAAGCTGAAAGCAAGGACCTCCAAGGTGGTATACTCTGAAATACTACCGGTACCACGTGCCACGCCAGAGAGGCAACGGGAGATTAGGGAGCTAAATAAGTGGCTCAAGAACTGGTGTAGGAAGGAGGGATTTGGGTTCCTGGAGAACTGGGCCGACTTCTCAGTTGGCTACAGACTCTACGCTAGGGACCGGCTGCACCTTAATGGGGAGGGTGCAGCTGTGCTGGGGGAGAAAATGGCTAGAAGGTTGGAGGAGTGTTTAAACTAGGGATTGGGGGGGAGGGTATTCATTTTATAGGTGGGGAAGATAGTGCAGATAGTGACCTGGGCACAAATAAAGAAATTGGGGGTGGGGTTAGAACAGTCAATAAAGTAAGAAGGAATAGAGGTACAGAGAGATACATAAAATGCATGTAGACTAATGCCAGAAGCCTCACCAACAAAATGGAGGAATTAGAATTAATTTTGTTGGAAAATAATTATGACATGGTAGGGCTATCTGGGACGTGACTGGACGAGAGCCATGACTGGGCAGTTAATTTACAGGGCTATAGTCTGTTCAGAAATGACCGTACAAACAAGCAAGGGGGGGTGTTTATATGTAAAATCATCCTTAAAACCTGTCTTGTGGGAGGATATAGGTGAATCTAATGAAAATGTAGAGTCCCTGTGGGTGGAGATAAGGGGAGGGGGAAAAAATAATAAATTACTGATAGGGGTTTGTTATAAGTCTCCAAAAATAATGGAAGTAGCGGAGAATATCCTCGTAAAGCAAATAGATGAAACAGCGACTCAAGGAGAAGTCATTATTATGGGAGACTTCAACTACCCTGAAATACATTGGGGGACAGAAACATGTAGTTCAAGCAAAGGTAATAGGTTTTTGACAACTATGAGAGACAATTACCTTTCACAACTAGTTCAGGACCCAACAAGAAGGGGGGCACTGCTAGACCTAATATTAACCAATAGGCCAGACCGCATATCAAATATACGAGTTGGGGGTCACTTGGGTAATAGTGATCACAAAATAATACGTTTTCATGTAACCTTTAATAAGATGTGTAGTAGTGGTAACCCCAAGGACACTAAACTTCAGGAAGGCAAATTTCCAACGGTTGAGAGATGATCTTAGTGCAATAAACTGGGACGATATCCTGAGACATAAAGCTACACAAAGCAAATGGGAGACATTTATTAACATCCTGAATAGGACCTGTGCACAATATATACCCTTTGGGAATAAACATGCTAGAAATAGGAGGAAACCACTATGGCTAAATAGAGCTGTAAGGGGCGCAATAAGTGACAAAAAGAAAGCATTTAGAGAACTAAAGCAGGTAGGTAGTGATGAGGCAATAAATAAATATAGAAAATTAAATAAATTATGTAAAAAACAAATCAAGGCAGCAAAGAAAGAGGCAGAGAGAATCATTGCCAGAGAAAGTAAAAATAACCCCAAAATATTCTTAAACTACATAAATAGTAAAAAACTAAAAAATGATAGTGTTGGCCCCCTTAAAAATAGTCTGGGTGAAGTGGTGGATGAGGATGAGGAAAAAGCCAATATGCTAAATGATTTTTTTTCAACCGTATTTACACAAGAAAATCGCATGACAGAAAACATGATTAGTGATAACAAAAATTCTCCATTAAATGTCACTTGCTTAACCCAGCAGGAAGTATGGCGGCGTCTAAAAATCACTAAAGTTGACAAATCCCCGGGCCCGGATGGGATACACCCGCGAGTACTGCAGGAATTAAGTAACGTCATAGATAGACCATTATTTTTAATCTTTAAAGATTCCATAATAACAGGGTCTGTACCACAGGACTGGCGTATAGCAAATGTGGTGCCAATATTCAAAAAGGGGACAAAAACTGAACTTGGAAATTATAGGTCGGTAAGCTTAACCTCTACTGTGGGTAAAATCCTGGAGGGTTTCCTAAGAGATGCTATAATAGAGTATCTGAAGAAGAATAACCTCATGACCCAATATCAACATGGGTTTACGAGGGACCGTTCCTGTCAAGCTAATCTGATCAGTTTTTATGAGGAGGCAAGTTCTGGACTGGACCAAGGAAATGCAGTGGATGTTGTGTATATGGACTTTTCAAAAGCTTTTGATACGGTTCTACACAAAAGGTTGATACATAAATTGAGAACAATGGGGATAGGGGAAAATATATGTATGTGGGTTAAGAATTGGCTCAGTGATAGGAAACAAAGGGTGGTTATTAATGGAAAACACTCAGACTGGGTCTCAGTTAACAGTGGGTTACCACAGGGGTCAGTATTGGGCCCCCTTCTTTTTAACATATTTATTAATGACCTTGTAGGGGGCATACAGAGTAATATTTCAATATTTGCAGATGACACTAAACTCTGCAGGGTAATCAATACAGAGGAGGACAATTTTATATTACAGGAGGATCTATGTAAACTAGAAGCTTGGGCTGATAAATGGCAAATGAGCTTTAATGGGGATAAATGTAAGGTAATGCACTTGGGCAGAGGAAATAAAATGTATAATTATATGCTTAATTGTAAAACACTGGGCAAAACTGTAACTGAAAAATACCTGGGTGTATTGGTGGACGACAAGCTCATGTTTAGTGGCCAGTGTCAGGCAGCTGCTGCAAAGGCAAATAAAATAATGGGATGCATTAAAAGAGGCATAGATGCTCATGAGGAGAACATAATTTTACCTCTATACAAGTCATTAGTGCGACCACACTTAGAATACTATGTACAGTTCTGGTCTCCGGTGTATAAGAAAGACATAGCTGAACTAGAGCGGGTGCAGAGAAGAGCGACCAAGGTTATTAGAGGACTGGGGGATCTGCAATACCAAGACAGGTTATTACACTTGGGGTTATTTACTGTGGAAAAAAAGAAGGCTTAGGGGTGATCTTATTACTATGTACAAGTATATGAGGGGACAGTACAAAGACCTTTCTACTGATCTTTTTACTCTGAGGTCTGAGACGGGGACAAGGGGGCATCTTCTACGTCTGGAGGAAAGAAGGTTTAATCATAATCACAGACGCAGATTCTTTACTGTAAGAGCAGTGAGACTATAGAACTCTCTGCCGCATGATGTTGTAATGAGTGATTCACTGTTAAAATTTAAGAAGGATATGGATGCCTTTCTTGAAAAGTATAATATTACAGGTTATATATACTAGATTCCTTGATAGGGCGTTGATCCAGGGAACTAGTCTGACTGTCGTATGGAGTCGGGAAGGAATTTTTTCCCCAATGTGGAGCTTAGTGTTTGCCACATGTTTTTTTTTGCCTTCCTCTGGATCAACATGTTAGGCTATGGGTTGAACTAGATGGACTTAGTCTTCCTTCAACCTTAATAATAATAACTATGTTACTAAATCAAAGGAACACTTGTTTAGAATCTGTTCAAATTTAGTAGTATATTCAGTATTATTCGAGAATAGGGTCAGCCGTAGCTGTACCCTCAACCCCCTTGGAATGCGCTGGGTTTTTAGGTACTCGGTAAGAGTGGCACAATGCAGTTCCTGGTTGACAAGATGTCAACGTTCCCTCTCAAGGTCTCTCCCCCGGGTTTCCTTGGGTGCGACTTTCAAAAAATCACTTGAGAAGGTTGATTGTGCCAAAATACTAGAAGTCTCCTCAGCATTATATGAGAAGGTGAGAGGAATAGACATGACACTACAGTGTGCAGGCGTATAGGCGTATATACTTAAAAAAGGAATCGCCGCACTACTGCTTTCTATAGGTGCACGAGTAGGGTCCAACACCAAGTCTATGAAAAATAACCTCGGCACTCAATTGTGAAAAATAGATGTGGAATTTATTACAGTCCAAACAAAAAACAGACGTTATGGCCTCAATCAGCGGCCTTCATCAGTGTAGTCTAAAACCAAGAACAAGATAACAATCAAGTTACAAAGTGCAAGTATAGGGATATAAACAATGAAGCATATTAGAAAAAATAAAATAAAATAAAATAAAAATCAATGTCACATGTAGAATGCATTCAATACATATGAGAGAAGACTTCAGCAAAGGAAACCTACCAAGTTGTTTGGAGTCAGGTGCTTAATTGTTTATATCCCTATACTTGTACTTTGTAACTTGATTGTTATCTTGTTCTTGGTTTTAGACCACACTGATGAAGGCCGCTGATTGAGGCCGAAACGTCTGTTTTTTGTTTGGACTGTAATAAATGCCACATCTATTTTTCACAATTGAGTGCTGACGTTATTTTTCACAAACTACTAACACTGACCTACAAAGCTTTCCATAACCTTTCCGTACATCTCTAAACTAATCTCCCAATATATTCCCTTACGTAATCTTCGGTCCTCCCAAGACCTCCTTTTCTCCTCCACACTTATTCGTTCCTCACCCAATCGCCTCTAAGACTTTTCCCCAATATCTCCCATCCTCTGGAATTCTGTGCTTCAACACGTCCACTTAGCCACCACATTCGGTTCCTTCAGACGAAACTTGAAAACCCATCTCTTCAAGACAGTCTACAGCCTGCCATTACCTTGCTGCCACCTCAACACCACTGGAGCTACTGCAACATCCCAACCTATTTTCTCTTTCCCCACCATCCTGTAGAATGTAAGCTCGCAAGGGCAGGGTCTATAAGACTTAAGATGCAATCTGGCACCTTGGCAAAGCACAATTCTGTTCTCACTCTGATATCTAACATGCTGGAGAAAACTGCACCTACTGCCACTCAGTGTCTTTAGCTCCTACAAAATAATTCCTGAGAAGGAAATTGTGGATGGCTTCGCTTCTGGTACTGGGTGATAATACCATGGCGTGCCATAATTCACTGGAAAGATCCCTGGCTGGTTTGAGACAAGCTCATTCCCACAGAAAAGTACCAGATAGCTAAGGAGATGGTGGCCTCTATCATCATGAATAATTTGCTCGTTGTCTAGGAGACCGACCACTGCTGCTGTTTACCTTGTGAACATTGTGTTGAAGCTTGATTGACCCAGGGCCTGCAATCCTATGCGCTGGGGAGACGTGTTCCGTCTCAGGGTCCAACTGGATCTTGGCTTCCACACTATTAATCCAGTGTGCCGTCAGTGAGTTGTACCGTCCCTGGTCACAAGCACTTGTCCACGTGCCTGTGGTTAGGTGGTCCTTCCCAGTAACTGTGCTCGTGAGGGTACGGGTAATGTTCTAGAACTTGTATAAGGACCAAGCACCGAGGGCCAGCCGCAATGAGGTTGAGGAAAGCTTCCACCTCCATGGGCCTAAAAGGCAAAATTTCTAGTGAAAGCAGTCGAGAAATGTGGCAGTTTAGTATTGCAGCCTGTGGGTGGTTGGCTGCGTATTTGATCTTGTGTTCAAAAAAAGACTGGTGTAGGGACAACTGAACGCTTTGCTGGGACAGGGAAGTGGACATAGTTGCTAATGGTGATAGTTGCAAGTGTGCAACGACAGGTGCAGAGTGAGAGGCATTTTCGCCTGCATCATGGCTCGAGGCTTGGCGTGCACGTACAACAGGGGAAGAGGCAGTGGTGTCACCCACAGACACTTTTTCTGGACCCTGTCATTTGGCCCATCGACTTCATCGTCCACCACCTTGTCTTACACTTCCGCACCCTGGTCCTCCTCCTCACTTTCTGTCCATTGTGTCTCATCATCATCCACCTCTTGCAACAGTAATTGCACTTTCCCACCGTCACCTTCGGTTGACCATGGCTGCTCTAATATTTGGGCATCGCTACATGCGATCTTCTGTTGCCCTGCTTGAAGCGGATCGGGCGAGAGGCCCGAATCTATAAATGGAAAAGTGAACATCTCTTCAGAGTGTCCAAGTGTGGGATGAGTTGTCTCCGGGGACTCGGCATCTTGGGAGGAAGGAGGATCAGGTACTAACCAAAATCGCACAATGTCTGTCCGCTATTTCTTCCTTCTTCTCTGATAAATTTCTAAAACTTAACATGGATAAAACAGATTTCATCATCTTCCCCCATCTCATTCAACCCCCCATATGACTTATCTATCAACGGTAACCCTGGACTATAATCTCTCCTTCAAACCACATATCCAAACCCTTTCCACTTCCTGCCGACTCCAACTCAAAAATATCTCCTGGATCTGCACATTCCTCAACCACGAATCTGCAAAAACACTAGTGCACACCCTTATCATCTCCTGCCTTGACTACTGCAACCTTCTGCTCTGTGGCCTCCCTTCTAACACTCTCACACCCCTCCTATCTATCCTAAACTCTGCTGCCCGACTAATCCACCTGTCCCTCTGCTATTCCCCTGCCTCTTCTCTCTGTCAATCCCTTCACTGGCTCCCCATTGCTCAGATACTCCAGTTCAAAACCCTAACCATGGCATACAAACCCATCCCCAACCTGTCTCCTCCATATATCTGTGACCTAGTCTCCCGTTACATACCTGCACGCAACCTCCGTTCCTCACAAGATCTCCTTCTCTACTCCCCTCTTATCTCCTCTTCCCACAATTGCATACAATATTTCTCCCGTGCATCCCCCCTACTCTGGAGCTCTGTACCCCAACATATCAGACTCTCGCCTACTGTTCAAAAGGAATCTGAAGACCCACCTCTTCTGACAAGCCTGCAACCTGCAGTAACCCTCGCTCCACCATACCGCTGCACGACCAGCTCTACCCTCACCTACTGCATCCTTACCCATCCCTTATAGACTGTTTGTGTACCCTCATGGGTAGGGTCCTCTCTCCTCTTGTACCAGTCGGTGACCTTGACTCGCCCAGGGTGATATGGGGGACTCGGGCCTTTACCTTCTTTGTAGGATGTCACGGCAGTCGGCTCCCGGGCTCGTCCTCTGGGGTCACTCTTTAAAAAGGGGGTTTTGTGAACAGTTTGTCTCGTGACGCCACCTGTGGTTCCCGGTAATGAATACCGGCGCTGCTGCAGACCTCCGGGGGTGATGGGATGGCAGCTGGGATGTTTCTGCTCCCCATAGGCGGAGCGGGCCCCCGGGGCTGGGTTGATGGAAGGGATGCAGGTGAGAGGTGGCCTGGTCGGATCAGGGGGAATGACGGACACGCACACAGGGGATTCGCTTCAGTACCTTTACTGGTGTAACGGCAGGTAGGCTCCAGGGTACTTAATAGGAAGGGTGCACTTCAGAACTCTCCCCAGTGAGCGGGTTGTAGGCCTCCTGGTCCGTGTTTTCCTCTCTCTAAGCTTCTGGCCAGCCTGGAACTTGGCCTAGCTTCTATATTGTTTTGCTCTCTCACCTGACAGCTTGGTAGTAGGACTTTTCTCTGGCAACCACTATCCCTGGATGCCGGGGCCTTCGTGGTTCCTAGTCCTGTAATTGATGGCAGCTTCAGGATGACCAGGGGTCTGGAAGCCTCCTGGTATGCCGGTTGTCCATACTGGGTGTAGAGGAACCTGTAGGCACGGACCCGGTGTCCGGCTTGTTTCTTGGGTGAGCCTGTGATGCTCCTCTGCCCCCTCAACTCCTCTCTCCGCTTCTCTTGCCTCGGCCACACTCGGGGCCCTCAACACACACAGCAGCTCACGTGCTGCTCTCAGACTGCTCTCTGACTAAAAAGACTCACTGCCTCACTCCACCCTTCATATATATATCCCTAACAGGGCTCCCTCTGGTGATCTGAGGTGGAAGGGTGGAGGTGTCTGTTTGTAGTGAGGGCCTCTTGTGGAGAAGTCCATCCATGCACCCTTTTTGGGTCCTGTGGTACCTGTAGTTGCAGGGTGCCACAACCTCTTTTCACATGTAAAGCACCATGAAATAAATGGCGCTATGATAATAAATAATAATAAATATTAGTGATGAGCGAACGTGCACGCCACTGCTCGGTACTCGCCCGAGCATCACGGTGCTCGACAAGCTCGGTGCTGGCAAATAATTTCCGGGTTGCTTGGGCAGGAACTCGGGTCCCTGCTCTGCATATGTGGCGCTCTTTAGAGAGCCAATGAACATGCAGGGATTGATTGCCATGCACTGTAATGCCGTAGCCATTTTGGTTGTGGGCATTACAGTTAGTAAAAGTATTCCATAGCATATCTATATATCCATCTGAACTAACAGTACTTCTGAGGACTAATTCAGCTGCATATATTCAGTGGTGATAGCAGAAGTTAGGCAGGCAGGCAGTGTATGTGGCAGACTACAGTGCATATAGTGCAAGAGGGTCCATAGCACGTTCCTGCTGCTGCTGTTCTTACATATATTTGTAGACATAGCCCCATATATCAGGGGCCAGGGCAAATTTATTGTTTTGATCTTAATCCTGGTTATGTACTTAAAAAACAATCCAGAGTACACCATTTTTCTGCTCCATTTGCTTGTTAGCACTGCAGAATAAAGCCAGATCTGTTCCATATTTCAGCGATAAAAATCCAGAAATTTGAACTGAACGTGGAAAATATTGGCCTCCTTTTCCATTCTGTTGCAGTGTGTCAGTGAAGCTATTCACGTTAGGTCTCTATGAAGAATAGTATTAGCAAATTACAGACCTGCTATTTAAAACCATGGTTCTCTGTCAGACATTTCACATATAACAGCATTCCAAAATCTGCCATTTCTGCCTTTCATTTTATTGCAGTGTGTCAGTCAAGCTATTCACACTAGGTCTCTGTGAAGAATAGTATTAGTAAATTATAGGCCTGCTATCTAATACTGTGGTTCTCTGTCAGATGTATCACATATAACTGCAGTTCAAATCCAACCATTTGTAGTGTGCGTGGAAAATATTGCCCTCCATTTATAGATTGTAGAAGTGTATCAGTGTACACCATTTTACGGCTCCATTTGCTTGTTCGCAGAATACAGCCAGATTTTTTTACTTTTATTCATATTACTGTACTGTGGAAGCAGAGGAACTTTTTTCAATGATCAGACACATGTGATCCATATGACTGCAGTAATAATACAGAAATTTTTAATCTTTAATACAGAATTTTATTAACCTGCGGTTCCGCTCTGCTCTGCTTTTTCACCGCTCCGGCGGTTCCGCTCTGCTCTGCTTGTTCACCGCACCTGCGGCTCCACTCTGCTCTGCTTGTTCACCGCACCTGCAGTTCCGCTCTGCTCTGCTTGTTCACCGCACCTGCGGTTCCGCTCTGCTCTGCTTGTTCACCGCACCTGCGGTTCCGCTCTGCTCTGCTTGTTCACCGTACCTGCGGTTCCACTCTGCTCTGCTTGTTCACCGCACCTGCGGTTCCGCTCTGCTCTGCTTGTTCACCGCACCTGCGGTTCCGCTCTGCTCAGCTTGATCACCGCGCCTGCGGTTCCGCTCTGCTCTGCTTGTTCACCGCACCTGCGGTTCCGCTCTGCTCTGCTTGTTCACCGCACCTGCGGTTCTGCTCTGCTTTGCTTGTTCACCGCACCTGCGGTTCCGCTCTGCTCTGCTTGTTCACCACACCTGTGGTTCCGCTCTGCTCTGCTTGTTCACCGCACCTGCGGTTCCGCTCTGCTCTGCTTGTTCACCGCACCTGCGGTTCCGCCCTGCTCTGCTTGTTCACCGCACCTGCGGTTTCGCTCTGCTCTGCTAGTTCACTGCACCTGAGGTTTCGCTCTGCTCTGCCAGTTCACCGCACCTGCGGTTTTGCTCCACTCTGCTTCGCCTGTCCTCCGTGCCTGCGGTTCTGCTCTGCTAGTCCACCACACCTGCGGCTCCCTTTGTGTGTCCCAGTCTGTACTGGTCCCTATTTTGCCTGTGTTCCTACCTGCCAGTACCCGCCTGTCTGCATGCCAGCCGTGCTTGCCAGTGCCCACCTGTCTGCATACCAGCCGTACCTGCCAATACCCACCTGTCTTCATACCAGCCGTGCCTGCCAGTACCCACCTGTCTGTATGCCAGCCTAACCTGCCTGTTCCTGCATCCCCGGTGTGGGTCAACAGCTGTGACCGGGGTCTGACCTGGAGTAGCACCTGGTCCCTCTGCTTGGTTCCTCCCTGGTTCACGGAGTCGACTGAGCCGCCATGCGACCTTTGTCGGACTGGGTTGATACTTAGTTACGCCCCTCCAGGCACACCTCGGTTCATGGTTCAGTGGGATCACTAATCACGCTCACACCAGTCAGTCCGGTTTCGAGCTTAACAGTTTGCTCAGGCCATGGTCCCCGTTGAGCCCCACGGCCCTTCGCTCTCGGAGACATTTGAATCCTTGTCTGGCGAATACGTGCACCAAGGAAAATTTTTTTCTCAAGCTGAGGTCCAGGCGATTTACGCACCAGCCCAAATGGAGCTATCAGCACTCGTTCCTGCGGATCCACCATGGTACTATGGGGATCCAAAACAAAGCCTTGCGTTTGTGGAGAAATGTATGTTGCATTTCAAATTCTATGCTCACTATTTTCCCACTGATCGGGTGAAAGTAGCATTCATGATGTCCTACTTAGCGTGTGATGCCTTGAATTGGATCACCCCCCTATGGGAAGCATGGGATCCTATCGTCTCTGACCTGCAGGCCTTCCTGGTGGCCTTTCTAATGGTCTTTGATGACCCTAACCCTGAGGCTTCTGCTAAAGATTCCTTTCCCAGTATCCTGGAGCAGCCCCGATGGGTAATGTGTGTAGGTAGCCTACCAGTTCTCCAACCTGAAGAGACTGCTGCCCACACAGAATCCACACAGGATGACAATGCTCCACAGAATACTTCCCTTCCCAACCTCAAGAGGCAGTCCAGACGTGCAAGGTGTAGAGGTAAACCGTCACGCCAGATTCTGTCCTCCCAAAGACCTCCTGTTCCCCAGCCTGTAGAGGCAGCTATCCGCACAGAATCCATGAAGGATGACTATGTTCGTCAGGCAAAGCAGAGGCCAGAACTCAGTCACATAATCGGATTGCGGTCCCGCTGCGGTTGTTTGGGACCCCCTGATGGTCTTTGTCCAGCGAAGGTTGGAGAATCCCAAGACATTAGGCCTGTAGGAGAGGCTGCCCTTGGCATTAGTGTTTCCTCTCCACAGATGACCATGACTGTCGCCATGGCAAGTGAAGGCCTCGGATTATCCGGAAGTTTTGGGCTTAAAGCCTTGAAGAGTCGGTGTCTGATTCCCGTCCGACAACTTCAGAAGCCGGTTTGGGCATTGTCAACGGAAGGACGATACCTACTTAGAAACAGTCAAAATATGTCTGTACAAATTAAGCTCCAGATTGGAGCATTACACATGAAGAAGTTCACATTCCAGGTGCTGTCTGGTTTACCCACAGGACGTCCAGAGCCGAGAGATCTAGTGCCCACTCAGGTCTGGAGATCCTGCATGGTGTTTCCTTGGGGACTGCTGAGGTACAAGGGGACAGTCAGCAGTTTATTCTTCTTCTTCACCAGATCTGCTAGTCGCTGACTCGCTGTGTGCTGAAGTCTCCGAAGGAAGGGAAGCGGAGGCAATGTCCCCACACAGCCTCGACGATTGTACCAATGATTTGGCTTTAGGTACCGCCCCGCCTCGCAGACGTGTCATCTCAGAACCCAGACTGAAGTTGGTCCCTAAGCCAGGATCTTCTATCTTTAATAAATCTGGCAATAAGTCCATCAAGGCGGTGGCTACCCCCAAGTCTCTGCACCCCTCCAACCAGGCGGAGGACCTCCAGCTGCCTCCTGAATCCTCCAGGGTGCTACCTGATAACAAATGGAGTGAGACTTTCCTACACCCTGTACCTGGTACTTCGCCCACTTCATCCAGTAAGCTTGGCAAAGTGTACGTCAAAGCGGTGGTTAACCCCGAGTCTCTGCACCCCTCCAACCCGGTGGAGGACCTCCAGTTGTCCTGTGAATCCTTTGGGGTACTACCTGATATTAAAAAATGGAGAGAGACTTTCCTGTGTCCTGTTCCTGGTACTTCATCTGTTGCTGAGGATGGCTCGATGGGAGGAAGCATCCTAGTCACCAAGATGGAGAGACCAGTTTCGTTCCCTCTAGTGGACAGAAGAGGAAATCTTGAGGAGAAGGATCGGCCTCCAAATTCTCTGCAGAAAATCCTTGCTGGCTGGAGGAAGAGGGGGCGTAAAGGGGGGGGGTACTGTAACATCCCTGGCGTCGAGCTTGCATGGTGCACCACCTCCCACCATGCAAGACCGCAATCTTACCTGTCAGTCCAGGCTGCACACTTTGCTCCTGTACCTGCTGTGTCCATGTCTCTTGTCTGATTGCTTAGGGCGTCGACGTGGCTTTCTGCCTGTTTCTTATAGTTACTGTGTGCACAGTCCTAATGCGTCCCCAGCCTATTGCTGTGAGTCACTGGATACTTAAACCCCCTCCACCCAGTAGGAGGTGCCTGAGCAACACTTTCACTCAGTTTGTTCCTTGCAACTGACTTGCCAGGTCCTGTCTTGTATTTTGTCTGTTTCTGCCACCCTGGGGGCTGAGTACCCAGGCCTGTTACCTGTACCTTTGACTCTTAGTCTGTTTTCCGCCACCCTGGGGGCTGTATACCCAGGTCTGTTATCTGTATCAGTATCTGTGACTTCTAGTCTGTTTCTGCCACCCTGGGGGCTGAGTTCCCAGGCTTGTTCCTGTATCTTGTTCCTGGTTCAGTTCCTGTCTGAACTGTGTCCTAGCCCATTACCTGTTTGTCTCTATGTCCGAACCTTCCCTTTTCCTGCAGTGTCTGAACCTGCACCTAACTCCAACTCGTTGTCTCTGTACTTCTGTTTGTGAGTTTTGTGTCCACTCACTACTTCATTGTAAGTACCTTGTGTGTATCTGGTTCTGCTCGTTCTGTTTCCCTGCCTCCGTATTTACCTCCTGTGTTCTAGCTATCTTCCTGTATCTTCCAGTCTGTTCCATGTGAACAGAGCCCTGTCCTGTCTGCCTTCACCGTCTGCTCTGTTCTGCTCTGCTTGTTCACTGCTCCGGTGGTTCCGCTCTGCTCCGCTTGTTTATCGCACCTGCGGTTCGGCTCTGCTCTGCTTGTTCACCGCTCCGGCGGTTCCGCTCTGCTCTGCTTCTTTACCGCACCTGCGGTTCCGCTCTGCTTGTTTACCGCACCTGCGGTTCCGCTCTGCTCTGCTTGTTCACCGCTCCGGCGGTTCCGCTCTGCTTGTTTAACGCACCTGCGGTTCTGCTCTGCCCTGCTTGTTCACCGCTCCGCTTGTTACTGCACCTGCGGTTCCGCTCTGCTCTGCTTGTTCACCGCACCTGCGGTTTTGCTCCACTCTGCTTGTTCACCGCTCCTGCAGTTTTGCTCCGCTCTGCTTGTTCACCGCACCTGCGGTTTTGCTTTGCTCTGCTTGTTCACCGCACCTGCGGTTTTGCTCTGCCCTGCTTGTTCACCGCTCCGCTTGTTACTGCACCTGCGGTTCCGCTCTGCTCTGCTTGTTCACCGCACCTGCGGTTTTGCTCCACTCTGCTTGTTCACCGCTCCTGCAGTTTTGCTCCGCTCTGCTTGTTCACCGCACCTGTGGTTTTGCTTTGCTCTGCTTGTTCACCGCACCTGCGGTTTTGCTCCGCTCTGCTTGTTCACCGCTCCTGCGGTTTTGCTCTGCTAGTCCACAGCACCTGCAGCTCTGTTCCTGGATCCCAGTCTGTACTGGTCCCTATCCAGCCTGCATTCATACCTGCCAGTATCTGCCTGTCTGCATTCCAGCCGTGCCTGCTAGTACCCACCTGCCTTCATACCAGCCGTGCCTGCCAGTACCCACCTGCCTTCATACCAGCCATGCCTGCTAGTACCCACCTGCCTTCATACCAGCCGTGCCTGCCAGTGCCCACCTGTCTGCATCCCAGCTAACCTGCCTGTTCCTGCATTCCCCAGTGTGGGTCAACAGCTGTGACCGGGGTCTGACCTGGAGTAGCACCTGGTCCCTCTGCTCGGTTCCTCCCTGGTTCACGGAGTCGACTGAGCCGCCGTGCGACCTTTGTCGGACCGGGTTGATACTTAGTTACGCCCCTCCAGGCACTCCTTGGTTCATGGTTCAGTGGGATCACTAATCACTCTCACTCCAGTCAGTCCGGGCGCAAGCGTAACAACCTCCAAGGCGTAGAAAGACAGTTCATGCCACGTGTCTAGCTTGCATCTTCCAAAACCTTTCCCTCCTTTTCAGAGTACCCCGTGTTTCAGGGCTTGGGCGCTGGGAGGGTCTGAGAAAATTGTCCCAGACCTTTGACCTCGTTATCTTGCCTCTGCCGCATCTGATTTGTGTCTCCCTTGCTTGTACTCCTTGGTTGTCCAATGAACTGTCTGACTATGACCTCTGCCACCAGCCTTGTCAGATGGGAATTTTTTTTTGTTATAATTCTTCAACAAGACCCTGAACTTAATATCTCCAAAAATGAACTCCTTCGGTTTCCTCCCTCTACTAAGCTACCTATACCTGACTTTGCAATTTCTCTTAGGTGGTGCCACCATAACTCCCATTCGGCATGCCTGCTATCTTGGAGTCATATTTGACACACAACTTTCCTTTATTCAACGTGGAAAATCACTCACTCGCTCATGTCATCTGCACCTTAAAAACTTCTCCAGAAGTTGACCTTTTCTCACCTTTGATACTGCAAAAAGTCTTGCTGTCGCTCTTATTCACTAGTGCAACTCTCTTCTAATCGGTCTCCCTCTAAACAAACTGTCTCCTCTCCAATCCCTTCTGAATGCAGCAGCCAGGGTCATATTTCTATCAAGCCGCTTCACCGATGCCTCTACCCTGTGCCAGTGATTGCACAGGTTAGGTTAAACAATCACTACAGAATACAATACAAACTCATCTCTCTCACCCACCAAGCTGTCCACAGTTCTGCACTGGCCTATATCTCTTCCTTCATTTATGTGTATCACCCCTCCTGTGCCCTCAGTTCTACAACTGATCTAAGACTGGCATCCTCCTTAATCAGAACCTCACACCTCCGTCTCCAAGAATTCTCTTGTGCCGTGCCAGTTTTCTGTAATGCCCAAAATGCGTACAATGCGATGGTCACGGTAAAGGCAGGGGAACATAAAGTCGGCCTTGTGTGCCAGACTGACAACAGCCAAGACTTCCTTGTTCTCACCAAGAGTAAGACTGTCTATGTTCTCTTTCACCTCCGCCTAATCATTATCACCCAATCATGGGATGAGGCTGGGCTGGGTAACATCACCCTGTATTGTTCCTTGATCTACCTGAAATCCCTCCTCTTTAATTGTGAGCAGCGAGCGGGATGGTGACGCTAATTATGGCATCATCGCCGCTCACCATCTTGGTGGAGTCCTCAAAGTTTTGGAGGAGGGCACAGATGTCAGACATCCATGCCCACTCATCATCTCTTGATCTCAGACTGACCTGAATACCGATGGACGTGTTGAAGCTGGTACTCAACAACTGCTCTCTGCTACTCAAAATCATTCCAAATATCTACAACGTTGATTTCCAATGCGTAGTCACATCGCACACCAGTCGGTGAGCTGGAAGCAGCAAACGCTGCTGAAACTGCCAGGGCGGCGGAAGCTTTAGCTGACTTTCTGAAATGGGCACACACATAGCCTACTTTCACAAGCTGCTCTGGCAGATCCGTGTAGATTTTGAGGAACTGCAGAACCACTAAGTTGAGCACATGGGCCAGGCATGGTACATGTGCAAGCTTGCCTAGCTTCAGAGCCACTACCAGGCTCTCTGATACAGCTTTCAACAACTCTGCAATGGTGTGCGGTTTGTCACCTAAGCATACAGTCCTGCTTATTGTTATTGGCACATGCAAAGTTTAAGTAAATAATCTGGAATATGTCCTGAAAAAATGAATCAAGTGATGGAGATGGGGGCTGAAGAGGAGGAGGAGGAGGTGGTGCAGGAGCTGTAGAATGAAGGTGCAACCCTGATTGACCCAGGGCCCAGAATCCTCTGCGTCGGGAGGACGTGTTCTGTCCCAGGGTCCCATTGGGTCCCGGCTTCCACAATATGAACCCAGTGGAATGCGTCAGCGAGATGACCCATCCCTGGCCACATTCAGTTGTCCACGTGTTTGTGGTTAGGCAGTCCTTCACAGTAAGTGCACTGGGGAAGGAACGGGTAATGTTCTGGGACCCGCGCTTGTGGAAGGCGGAGATGATACCGGGAGAAATAGTGGCGGCTGGGGACAGAGTATGGACACCTGGACGCCACCGCCATGAGGTTGTGGAAAGCTTCCGCCTCTACGAGCCTAAAAGGCAACATTTCAAGTGCAAGCAGTCCAGAAATGTTGCAGTTTAGTATTGCGGCCTGTGGGTGGGTGGCTGGCTGCATACTTGTGCTTGCATTCCAAGGACTGTGGTAGGGACAACTGAACGATGCAAAGGGACAAGGACGTGGACGGTGATGGTTGCAAGTCTGCAACAACAGGTGCCGGGCGGAAGGCATCTTTGCATGCGCCATGGACAGGGGATTGGCGTGCGCGCACAACAGCGGAAGATGCAGTGGTGTCACCCGCAGACACTGTTTCTGTTTCTGGTGTTCGGCCCAGCTAGTCGGGTGCTTTGCTGTCATGTGCCTGAGCATGCTGGTGGTGGTCAGGCTGGTAGCTTTGGTGCTCTTGCTGATGCTAGCCTGGCAGATGTTGCAAATGGCCTTTTTAAGGTTATCTAAACAGTCTTTAAAAAAGAACCAGACTCGGGAAGACCTAACAGTTGTACTGGCAACTTCCGTCATGTTGGTGTACCGGGGAGCAGTTGCCCGCCTTGTGTCTGTGGCCACCACATGGCTTGTTCCTGACTGTTGTGGTGCTACACCTCCCTCACCCTGTGTGCTGCTGTCCTCGCTCTGCACATCCCCTTGCCAGGTTGGGTTAGTGACTTCATCGTCCACTGCTCCTTTTTCCACTTCCGCACCCTGATCCTCCTCCTGACTTTCTGTCCATGGTGACTCATCATTATCCACCTCTTGCTACAGTAATTGCACTTTCCCACATTCACCTTCGGGTGACCATGGCTGCTCAAATTGCTACATGCGATCTTCTGTTGCCCTGCTTGAAGCTGGCCGGTCGAGAGGCCCGAATTTATCGATGGAAAAGTGAACAGCTCTTGGGGTAACTTTGGACTCTATTCTCTCCTTCAAACCACATATCCAAGCTCTTTCCACTTCTGAGTGGACCGAGCGAGAGGCCAGAATATATAAATGGAAAAATTAACAAAACAGCTCTTCGGAGTGTCCAAGTGTGGGATCAGTTGTCTCAGGGTACTCGGAATGGTGGGAGGAAGGAGGAAGATGCTGACTCTAAGTAAAAATAATCTCCCGAGTACGCACATTCCTCAACCACGAATCTACAAAAACACTAGTAAACGCACTCATCATCTCCCTTCTCGGTGACTGCAACCTCCTGCTCTCTGGCCTCCCTTCTAACACTCTTGCATTCATGCAATCTATCCTAAACTCTGTTGCCGACTAATCCACCTGTCCCCTCGCTATTTCCTGGCCTCTCCTCTCTGTCAAGCCCTTCACTGGCTCCCCATTGCAGAGACTTTAGTTCAAAACCCTAACCTTGGCTTGCAAAGCCATACATAACCTGTCTTCTCCATACATCTGTGACCTAGTCTCCAGGTACTTACCTGCATGCAACCTCCGATCCTCACAAGATCTCCTTCCCTTCTCCCCTCTTATCTCCTCTTCCCACAATTGCATCCAAGATTTCTCCCGTGCATCCCCCCTACTCTCTACCCCAACATATCAGACTCTTGCCTACTGTTGAAACCTTCAAAAGGAACCTGAAGACCTACCTCTTCTGACAAGCCTACAACCTGCAGTAACCACCGCTTCACCATACCTCTGCACGGCCAGCTCTACCCTCACCTTCTGTATCCTTACCCATCCCTTGTAGACTGTGAGCCCTCATTGGCAGGGTCCTCTCCTCTCCTGTACCAGTGGCCGTCACATTTTTGTTCAAGATTATTGTAATTGCTTTTGCGATGTATACCCCTTTATCACATGTAAAGTGCCATGGAATAAATGGCGCTATAATAATAATAATGTGGTCCAGACTCACGGCTACTGAGACTGTACCATGTGGAAGACAGGGTGGTGGCAGCCCCCTAGAAATTGGGACAGGAAGGTAGTTTGACATGATGTGGGTGTTTGTTGTGCTCCCTCAGCAGGCACAGTTTCATCTTGCCCACTGCCTCTGCGTGCACTATCACCATCACCATAACGTACACTTCCTGTCCCTTGCCACGCACCTTTTCCCATTTTAAATGGAGTTTAATATTTGTCACGTTGCCAAAAATGTCTGTATTATTACCGCAGTAATATAGGATCACGTCTGATGACCACGGTTTTAGGCAGTGACCTGGGAGTCAGAGATGCTTCCAGGGGTTTTCCCCATGCTGTTCCCATGTCTTTTCTGCACTGTATGGATGTGTCTGATCATGTCTCACACATCACATGGCCAGATAAGGTAGTAAAATATTAAAATTACATTTACTAGTGAATGTATTTTTCACCGTTGAAAGCAATGCAAAAGTGCAAAAACGCTATGTATGAACATACTGTAGCCCAAGGTGTGAAGGAGAATTTTTTTGGGGGATTAATTATTTTGCCTTATATTCAAGTCATTATCCTGGAAAGAATGTCCCTTAATATTTTTTCCAGGAAAATCCATTTTGGTTTAGTTTTTATATGTATTATTATGAGTCCGTAAAAGTGGCGTAATACTCTTACAACATTTTTCACAGCAGTGATCTTGGATAACCAAAGAAACAGCGTTAGAGAAGGCTTCAAAATATAATTAATTTCAAGTCCTCCAAAAAATGTCGCAAGGAAACATTCTACTTTCCTTCAAAGAAGTGGTTCAGAGTCCACTATATTTGGGAGCTGTAGTTCCAGTCCCATTCATAGACCTAGGTAAAAGCTAGTATTCTCACCTTTTTTTGTTCAAAAGCCAAATCCTGAAAATGCTTTATTGTTTACAAACGCTTTAAGACAGAAACCACAGGGACTGCAGTCCCTTTAATCCAAAAGAATATGTTTATAGATACTATACAGTTAAATAACACTTCCACCTTCTGGTTCATCCCCTACACCAGAAATTTCTAATAGTGCTAAATCCCAAAAAATCTGTCATTACCAATTTGTTACACGACTTTTCTGCATTTTTTTTTATTAAGCAAAAGATAATGTCCTATCAGAGAAGCAATGTCAAATTCTGAAGGTCTGGAACAGGGCTGATTGGTTGTTGGACAAAAAAGATGAAACTGCTACCAAGAGTGAGAAAATCTCTAAAGTGGTTAGATGCAAACAACTTAAAGGAAAGTTTTCAGTGGAACACAGATCAATTTCTTTCAATGACTATACACAGGGCCTCCATCAGGGTATTACTGCCCTTACTGGCATATGGGGCCCAGTTAGGGCCATCGGTCCCCAGGGGCAAGAGTTGGTCGCTCACTAACTGAACATACATCCTCGGAAACACGATCAGTTGATCTCTATTGCCTTGCAGGACCCACTTCCTGCACAGCAATAGGAGCCACCTGCCAATCAGAGGCCGGCAGCTGACGTCAGCGCGTATGTCGCCGGCGTATGTCACTTTCATGCGACAGAGAGAACGCGCTTCAAATGGTTTATGAAGAGGTCGCCGCTGGACCGCGGCCAGATAAGGAGAAACCTTTTTTTATTTTTTGGTACTGAAATATGCACTATGGTGGGGCAGGATGAGAGGGCATATGTGGGGGCTTGATAGAGACATGGGGCCAGGATGAGAGGACATATATGAAGGGGGTATGATGGAGACATGTGGGGGCAGGATGAGAGGACATATGGAGGGGCATGGTGGAGATATTTGGGGCCAGGATGCAAGGACATATGGAGGGGCATAATGGAGACATGTGGGGCCAGGATGAGAGGACATATGGGGGTGCATGGTGGAGACTTGTGGGGCCAGGATGAGAGGATGTATATGGGGGGTTAATGGAGTCATGTGGGGGCATGATGAGAGGACATATATGGGGACAGAATGGAGACATGTGGGGGGCAGGATGGAGACATCTGGGGGTGCATGATGGAGACACATGGAGCCAGGAAGAGAGGACATACATGGAGGCATGATGAAGACATGTTGGGCCAGGATGAGAAGACATTTATGGGGGCAGGATGGAGACGTGGGGGGGGGGGAAGGATGGGAGGACATACAGTACAGACCAAAAGTTTGGACACACCTCATTTAAAGATTTTTCTGTATTTTCATGACTTTGAAAATTGTGCATTCACACTGAAGGCATAAAAACTATGAATTAACACATGTGGAATTATATACAGTACAGACCAAAAGTTTGGACACACCTTCTCATTTAAAGATTTTTCTGTATTTTCATGACTATGAAAATTGTACATTCACACTGAAGGCATCAAAACTATGAATTAACACATGTGGAATTATACACTTAACAAAAAAGTGTGAAAAAACTGAAAATATGTCTTATATTCAAGGTTCTTCAAAGTAGCCACCTTTTGCTTTGATGACTGCTTTGCACACTCTTGGCATTCTCTTGATGAGCTTCAAGAGGTAGTCACCGGAAATGGTCTTCCAACAATCTTGAAGGAGTTCCCAGAGATGCTTAGCACTTGTTGGCCCTTTTGTCTTCACTCCGCGGTCCAGCTTACCCCAAACCATCTCAATTGGGTTCAGGTCTGGTGACTGTGGAGGCCAGGTCATCTGGTGTAGCACCCCATCACTCTCGTTCTTGGTCAAATAGCCCTTACACAGCCTGGAGGTGTGTTTGGGGTCATTGTCCTGTTGAAAAATAAATGATGGTTCAACTAAACGCAAACCGGATAGAATAGCATGCCGTTGCAAGATGCTGTGGTAGCCATGCTGGTTCATTATGCCTTCAATTTTGAATAAATCCCCAGCAGTGTCACCAGCAAAGCACCCCACACCATCACACCTCCTCCTCCATGCTTCATGGTGGGAACCAGGCATGTAGAGTCCATTTGTTCACCTTTTCTGCGTCGCACAAAGACACGGTGGTTGGAACCAAAGATCTCAAATTTGGACTCATCAGACCAAAGCACAGATTTCCACTGGTCTAATGTCCATTCCTTGTGTTCTTTAGCCCAAACAAGTCTCTTCTGCTTGTTGCCTGTCATTAGCAGTGGTTTCCTAGCAGCTATTTTACCATGAAGGCCTGCTGCACAAAGTCTCCTCTTAACAGTTGCTGTAGAGATGTGTCTGCTGCTAGAACTCTGTTTGGCATTGACCTGGTCTCTAATCTGAGCTGCTGTTAACCTGCGATTTCTGAGGCTGGTGACTCGGATAAACTTATCCTCAGAAGCACAGGTGACTCTTGGCCTTGCTTTCCTGGGGCGGTCCTCATGTGAGCCAGTTTCTTTGTAGCGCTTGATGGTTTTTGCAACTGCACTTGGGGACACTTTAAAAGTTTGCACAATTTTTCGGACTGACTGACCTTCATTTCTTAAAGTAATGATGGCCAATCATTTTTCTTTACTTAGCTGCATTTTTCTTGCCATAATACAAATTCTAACCGTCTATTCAGTAGGACTATCCACCTGACTTCTGCACAACACAACTGATGGTCCCAACCCCATTCATAAGGCAAGAAATCCCACTTATTAAACTTTACAGGGCACACCTGTGAAGTGAAAACCATTTCCGGTGACTACCACTTGAAGCTCATCAAGAGAATGCCAAGAGTGTGCAAAGCAGTCATTAAAGCAAAAGGTGGCTACCTTGAAGAACCTAGAATATAAGACATATTTTCAGTTGTTTCACACTTTTTTGTATTATGGCAAGAAAACAGCAGCTAAGTAAAGAAAAACGAGTGGCCATCATTACTTTAAGAAATGAAGGTCAGTCCGAAAAATGTATATGGGGGCTGAATGGAGTCATATGGGGGCTGAATGGAGTCATGTGGGGGCAGGATGAGAGGACATATGGGTGGGCATGAGGGAGACATGGGCCAGGATGAGAGGACATATATGCTGGCATGATGGAGACATATAGGGGCATGATGGAGACATATGGGGCCAGGATGAGAAGACATTTATGGGGGCATGATGGAGACATAAGGGGCCAGGATGAGAGGACATATATGGGGGCATGATGGAGACATGTGGGGCTAGGATGAGAGGACATACAGTATATGGGGAGGGGCATTATGGAGTCATGTGGAGGCAGGATGAGAGGATATATATGGGAGGGCATGATGGAGACATGTGGGGCCAGGATAAGAGGACATATATGCGGGCATGATAGAGACATGTGGGGGCAGGATGGAGATATGTGGGGCCAGGATAAGAGGATATATATGGAGGCAGGATGGAGAAATGTGGGGGGCATGATGGAGAGATGTGGGGCCAGGATGAGAGGACATATATGGGGACAGGATGGAGACATGTGGGGGGCAGGATGGAGACATATGGGGGGCAGGATGGAGACACATGGTGCCAGGATGAGAGGATATATATGGGGGCATGATGAAGACATGTGGAGCCAGGATGAGAAGACATTTATGGGGGCAGGATGGAGACATGTGGGGGGGGCAGGATGGAGGACATATATGGGGACTGGATGGAGACATGTGGGTCCAGGTATAGAGGACATGTATGGGGGCTGGATGGAGACATGTGGGGCTAGGATGAGAGGACATATATTGGGGCTGGATGGAGATATGTGGGGCCATGATGAGAGGACAAGATGAAGACATATATGGGGGCTTGATGGAGACATGTCTGGGGCAGGATGGAGTCATGGGGGCAGGATGGAGACACATGGGGCCATGATGGGAGGATAAATGGGAGCAGAATGGAGACACATGGGGCCAGGAATGAGACACATGGAGATTATTACAGGAAGGTGGCATGATGTAAGACATTATAAATGTAGGGGCCAATTAAAGGATATTATTACTGTTGTGATGTATTTTATTTTTGTTACTTATGTTACTCTGCAGGAT
This sequence comes from Phyllobates terribilis, assembly GCF_046119375.1. Classification (NCBI taxonomy): domain Eukaryota; kingdom Metazoa; phylum Chordata; class Amphibia; order Anura; family Dendrobatidae; genus Phyllobates; species Phyllobates terribilis. The sequence goes on from NW_027362762.1 coordinate 646,081,440, forward strand.
AACACTGTTGCTTTTTTCATCATCTGGCGTAGTGTAGAATTTGTGGGAAAAATGGGGAATGTGCGCTAGACAACTGTGTTATTTTCTGCATAGACGAGTCCTGGCTGGCAGAAATGATGGCGTCTGCACTGCATGAAGAAGCAAAGCAAAGATGAATATCTTCAACTAGAGACGTCACCGGTGAGTCAGTGCGTTACCTGTATACTTACACTATGCACTATATAGTATATACAGAACTCCTGTGTATAATGTGGTGGCACCCCGGGGGTCTGGTTGCCACAGTGGCTTTGCCTCCCTAAAAATAGGTAATGCCATGCCTGGAAGCAAGCAGGGGTCCCCTAGTCAGGGATACTAACCATGCAACACTTTCCTGGTTCCAGACCAGCAAGGGGAGTCCCCTCCACTTAGCAACTGGGGGCGGGGTTAGTTAGTCTTAGTGTGAGGAGTTGAGTTTAGGACGTCGAGGAGACAAGAGCTAGGGACTGGAGCTGAGGTAGCTCGTCCTAGCTAAAGAAACAGAGGACCGGACACCGGAGTCTGAGGCTGTGGGGCACTGAAGGCCCAGCAGCAGATACCGTAGGGCAGGAGATTGAAAGTCTCCTGGCCCCATCAGACGCCTGGAGGCTCAGCAGCACAAAGGGACCAGCACCGCTACGAGGGAGAAACGCTTGAGCAAGGCCCGAGCTGCCTGCCATACGGGTGAGCACAGAACGTTACACTCAGGGACGTGGGCTATAGCACAGCTACAAGCAGCAAAGCCAAAGAGTATAGTGAGAAGGGGAGGCCTACAACTCCACCTGGCAAGGAGGACTCTATGGTTGCTTCCAGGCTGACCGGACTCTTACTTCTAGCCAGTACCCCAATCCAGGCTTGCCTAATTGTCATCAGTAAAGACCCTGGGACTGCACTATACTGACTCTGTGGTTATTACTGCACTACGACACCCTGCACAACCACCAACATCCACACCCTGCCCTGAAGCTAACTCTTCCTGTGGGGAGTCATAACATCCTTGCTGCAATACCACCAGCTTCAGAGGACTGTTCCGCAGCGGCGGCCCTTCCCCCCTTAGCCGCATTCCACAGGTGGCGTAGTCGGACTTTTTACTAAAACCTATACATATAATTTCCCTTGGATTGACCGCCCTGGGTCACGGACCAGGTCACCGCCACTGTGACTACAACCCCCAGCATCTACCGGCCCGACACCGGGTACTCCACGGCCCAGGGGGCGCGTCAATGTCACTGGTGATCCATGTATTACCTGAACACTGACACTATATATAGACCTCTGGTGTATAATGTCACTGGTGATCTCTGTATTACCTGTACACTGACACTATATACAGAACTCCTGTGTATAATGTCACTGGTGATCCCTGTATTAACTGTGCACTCACACTATATACAGAGTTTCTGTGTATAATGTTACTGCTGATCCCTGTATTACCTGTACACTATACACTATATACAGAGCTCCTGTGTATAATGTCACTAGTGAGTCACTATTACCTGTCCACTGACACTATATACAGAACTCCTGTGTATAATGTCACTGGTGATCACTGTATTACCTGTACACTGACACTATACAGTGTATACTATGTACTGAATTCCTGTGTATTATGGCACTTATGATAATAGTATTGTGTTTTTTTATTAATGATCAATATTGTAGTATTCGGTCACTATGTGGTGGCAATATGTGGTCTGGTCATGCTGTGGTAGTATTTATTCCTTGTATGTGATATCATTCGGTCACTATGTGGTGATAATATGTGATCTGGTCATGGCGTGGCGGTATTTGTTGCTTGTATGCGGTATTATTCAATTACTATATAGAGAGCTTCTGTGTATAATGTCACTGACGATCCCTGTATTACCTTTACACTATACATTATATACAGAGCTCCTGTGTATAATGTCACTGGTGAGTCACTATTACCTGTCCACTGACGCTATATACAGAACTCCTGTGTATAATGTCACTAGTGATCACTGTATTACCTGTACACTGACACTATACAGTGTATACTATGTACTGAGCTCCTGTGTATTATGGTACTTCTGATAATAGTATTGTGTTTTTTTTATTAATGATCAGTATTGTAGTATTCAGTCACTATGTGGTGGTAATATGTGGTCTGGTCATGCTGTGGTAGTATTTATTCCTTGTATGTGGAATTATTTGATCACTATGTGGTGGTAATATGTGATCTGGTCATGGTGTTACGGTATTTGTTCCTTGTATGTGGTATCATTCGGTCACTATGTGGTGGTAATATGTGATCTGGTCATGGTGACGCGCCCCTGGGCCTGTGTCGCGCTGCGTTGCGCACGCGGGAGCTTACCCGGAGCCGGATCTCTTGAGGGTTGTAGTCTCGTGGCGGTGACCCGGTCCGTGCCCAGGGAGTCAAACTGAGCGGCGATGTAACAGCGGTAGATGTAGGACGACTACGCCACCCGTTGAATGCAGCTATGGAGCTGCCGCTGCAGGACAGTCCGCTGAGGCCGGTGGATGGATGGTGCAGCGTAGATGGTATAACCCCCAACGGGAGGGGTATGGCCTCAGGGCAGCAGATGTGGATGATGGGGGTAGCAGGAACCACTCAGAGACGGTGCGGTGTAATTCAGGGTCTTTACTGGTAACAACGATAGACCCTCCCGGAGTACTTGCTAGTGAACGGGGCCTGGTCAGTCCTTGAGCAGATGGGATCTCCCCTGGCCAGGCGGAGTTGTAGGCCTCCCAAACTGACTGTACTCTTCTGGCTACCTTGCTAGAAGCGGATATAAGTAGCCCACGTCCCTGAGTGTACCGTGTGGTGCTCACCCGTATGGCCGGTGACTCGGGGCCTTCTAATGGCTTCCGCTCCACGATGGCGGTGCTGGTCCCACGCGTGTGACCGTGCCTTCGGGTTTCTGGGCCTGAGGACCTGAAATCCCCTGCCGATCGGCTTCTGCTGCTGGGTAAGAGTTAGTCCCCACAGCCTCGGACGCCGGGTCCGGTAAGAAAGCTTCTCAGTCAGGGCGAGCTCTGCAGCTGCCAGCCCCTGACTTGTAGTAGTATTGCTCCCACTGAGCTTCTGCTGTTTCTTCCTGTGACTGTTTCTTGTCTCTACTCTCCTTGACTGACTAACCCTGCCTCAGCCCAGGGTTTATACAGGGGAAGTTCTTCCCCTCCCAAGACTGGGCAGGAGGTGTGGCATGCACAGGATCCCTGACCAAAGGACCTCCCACCTGCTCTCAGACATAACATTACATTACTGTGGAAAACCAGACCCCTGGGGTGCCACATTCCCCCCTAGTGAAATTTAGTACTCCGGGACTAAACATATTTTAGAAAAAACATAACAAGATATAACAACAATAATAGTACAATAAGAAGAAACACATAAAGGTGGTCACGGCATGTCCGTAACCGGGTGTAGTCTTTGAAGAAAGCAAGGTGTCCATTTCACCAAAACAGGGAGACGTAACCAGGTAGGGGTCTGTCCTACCCCGAGTCCTTAACAGTCTCTAGTCCATCCTGGGTTACGCTCCAACTATGTACAAGGATTCCCGGTAAATCCACCAAGGATTCCTAAAAATAACTGGAAACACAAAATTATACACAAGCAACAATACACAGATAAACATAAATAAAACAATTTATACACTTCAAATCCTCCAGCGTGCGGGTAACTGGCCTCTAGTGGCCCTAGTGGACCTACGGAGCTGACTGTCTGGCCCTGAACTACAGGGTGTAGGAGCTATCAAGGGTAAACTGGGCAGCTGTCTACCGGCTCTTTGTCTCACTAGGGGTACGGCAGGCTCACTATAAGCAGAGGGTTGATCCTCCTGTTCTGCTTGTGTGGAGTCTTCTGCCTCCTGGACCGGCTGTTCTTCCAGCTCTACCTGTTGCTCCGTAGGTGCTTGGGATGCTGGTTGGAGGAAGGTGAGTACGGGTACCACAACTGCACCATTGACTTGAGTCCAAGACCGAGGGAAGTCCCCGAGCACAGTACTAACCATATCTTCCCTTTCCTCTACGGGTCGATGGTCTTCTTGTTCCTCTTCAGGGTTCCTCAGTTGTTCGGGACACTTCTTCAGGTGGTCCCGGGATACAATGGCTGTGGTTTCCCCTCCGTCTTTACTGATGGTACAAACCTTCGGGTTCTCGTGGCTTGAGGGCAGTACGGTGTACGGGTCCTTCTCCCACTGGTCATCCAACTTGTGGAGCCGTCTCTTCCTCTTCAAGACCTGCTCTCCGGGTACCAGGGGAACAGCGGGAGCATACTGGTTGTAAGTTTTCTCTTGTCTTTCCCTAGCCTGACAGAGACTTCGCTCCACGCTCTCCTGTACTCTCCGGTACTGCTGCTGCCTCTCTGTGTCCCAGTCTGTTTCTGGTGAAGTGTCCTCGGGTGTCAGGACTCCCATTTCCAGGTCAACAGGTAACTTACCAGGTCTTGCCCTCATTAGGTAAGCCGGGGTACAGTTGGTGGAACCTACCGGGATGTGGTTGTATAGGTCCACCAGATCGGGCAACTTCTCAGGCCACAGACTGCGTTCTTCCAGGGGCAACGTTTTTAGAAGATCCATTACCACCTGGTTCATTTTCTCACAAAGTCCATTAGTTTGCGGATGGTAGGGTGTCGTCCTTATCTTCCGGCAGCCATACAGATTGCAGAATTCCTGGAAGACCTCCGCTTCAAAGGCAGGTCCCTGGTCCGTCAGCACTTGGCCCGGGTACCCGTGTGGACGGCAAAAGTGCTGCTGGAAGGCTCTAGCTGCTGTTTGAGCCGTTAAGTCCTTGACGGGGACGACAACCAGAAACCGGGAGTAATGATCCACGATGGTTAACGCGTAGACGTAGCCACTTCTGCTTGGGGTCAGTTTTACATGATCCAAGGCTACCAGTTCCAACGGTTGCCGGGTGACGATGGACTGCAGGGGAGTCTTCTGGCTGGCACGGTCCTTCCTTCTCAGGTTGCACGGGCCACAGTCTCTGCACCACTTCTCGATGGTTCCCCTCATGCCTACCCAGTGGAACCGCTCGCGCAGCAGGAACTCCAGCTTCTTCCACCCGAACTGTCCAGCTCCGTCGTGGTATGCCTCCATCACCATGGCTGCGTCTCTTCGTGGCACCACTACTTGCCAGAGTAATTCATGCGTCCGGGAGTTAACCATTCTGCGGCACAACTTCCCTTTGTAAAGGAACAGTCGACTCTTCTCTGCCCATAGTTGTTTGGCTTCCTCCGGAGCGTCTGGTTCAAGGCGAGCCTCCGGCCGAGTCAGCATCTCCTTCACCAGTCGGACGGCAGGGTCGCTGTCTTGCGTTTCCACCCAGTTGTAGTGGGGTAAGGGGTTCAACGTAGCAGCCTGCTTACTCCTTACCCGGTGGGAATACTGGATAGTCCCATGACGGTGGAACGCAGGGAGTTCAACTTCTTCCAGTCCCTCCGGATCTTCTCCTCCGTCCGGCAGGTTGGGCATCCTGGACAGGGCGTCCGCGTTGGTATTGGAGCGTCCTGCCCGGTATTTGATTGTGAACTCGTAGTTGGACAGACGGGCCATCCACCTCTGCTCCAGGGCACCGAGTCTTGCCGTGTCCAGGTGTGTCAACGGGTTGTTATCCGTGTACACGGTGAACCGGGAAGAAGCGAGGTAATGCTTAAAGCGCTCGGTGACTGCCCATACTACGGCCAGGAACTCTAACTTAAATGAGCTGTAATTCTCGGGGTTCCTTTCGGTGGGTCGCAGTTTTCGGCTGGCGTAGGCGATTACTCGTTCCTTCCCCTGCTGGATCTGGGACAGTACGGCTCCTAGCCCGATGTTACTGGCGTCGGTGTAGAGGATAAAGGACTGGCTATAATCCGGGTACGCCAGGATTTCGTCCCCCGTGAGGGCCATCTTCAGCTGGCGGAAGGACTCTTCTTCCAGCTCCTCCCATTTGAAGGGCGGCTTCTGGTTCTTGGCCTTCCGGGACTGGCCTATCAGGAGGTCCTGCATAGGTGCTGCCTTTTTGGTGAAACCGGGAATAAACCTTCGGTAGTAGCCTACCAACCCGAGGAACTGCCGCACTTCTTTTACGCTGGAGGGGCTTGGCCATTCCTTAATTGCGGTGATCTTATCAGGGTCGGGAGCCACTCCGTCAGCGCTCACCACGTGTCCCAGGTACTGCACCTTTGGTTTCAGGAGGTGACACTTGGAGGGTTTCACCTTTAGGCCGTAACTTGCCAGAGCTTCGAACACTTCCGCCAGGTGTTTCAGGTGGTCCTCATACGTCTTGGAATATACGATGACATCGTCCAGGTACAACAGGACCGTCTCGAAGTTTCTGTGGCCCAGACAACACTCCATTAGTCGTTGGAAGGTTCCCGGTGCGTTGCAGAGTCCGAACGGCATGCAGGTGAACTCGCTAAGTCCCATCGGGGTGGTGAATGCGGTCTTCTCCCGGTCCGCCTCTGCTACAGGAACCTGCCAGTACCCGCTAGTGAGATCCAAGGTAGAGAAGAAGTTAGCAGATCTTAAAGCAGCCAATGACTCCTCTATCCTTGGTAAGGGGTACGCATCCTTGTGTGTGATACGATTGATTTTCCGGTAATCTACACACATCCTCATGGTGTTGTCTTTCTTTCGGACTAAGACTAGTGGAGCTGCCCAGGGGCTACAGCTATCCCTGATCACCCCAGCCTCCTTCATGTCTCTAAGCATCCCCTTGGCGTGTTGGTAGTGGGCAGGGGGTACGGGTCGATACCTCTCTTTTATAGGAGGATGGTCTCCCGTGGGGATGTGGTGTTCTACCCCCTTGACTCGCCCGAAGTCTAACGGGTGTTTACTGAACACTCTCTCGTACTCCTGAACCACCCGATAGACTCCTTGTTTCTGGTGTGCGGGAGTGGAGTCAGTACTCAGATGTAGTTGCTGACACCAGTCCTCCATGTTTTTCTTAGAGCCGTTACCTTCCTCCGGGTGAGATGGAGGCAAGGGTTCCACAGATTGTATAGAATTTTGGTTAATGGTATATAATTTGGCTAGCGTGGCATACCGGGGCAGGTACACTTCCCTCTCCCCGATATTTATTATGCGAACGGGCACCCTCCCATGGCGTACATCAACCACCCCCCGTGCTGTCAAAATGGTGGGCCTACTGTCCGAGTAAACTGGTTCTACCATTGCCTGGTAATCTCTACCTCTCAGACCAATAGCTGCCCGGCACCAAATCATCATTTCACTTTTTGGGGGCATGGCAATAGGAAAAGGGTCACACATTCTTACGCTACCAATCTCACCGCCGGAGAGTTCCACCTGTTGCGGTCGCATCAGTGCCCGGATCTCTTTCTGGAGCACCCGCTGCTCGCCGGAGCTGGCGTTCTTGGCAACCTGCTGTAAAAGGAAAATCACCTCTGCAAGACAATTTTCAATTACATTAGTTCCTAGAGTTATTTTTGGGTGACTCTCATGTTTGTCAATATCTACAATGATCAGTCCCTGTGCTGCCAGTTCGACTCTACCGATTTTGATGGTCACCTCTTTAAATCCGATCTGTGGCACGGGCTGGCCATTGCTGGCGATGATACTCAAGTCGTCGTCAGGGTAGCGGGTAATATCCGAGTCATTCCAGTACTGCTTAAAGAGCACGTACGGGATGGTGGTGACCTGTGACCCGGTGTCCAGTAGGGCACTCATGGGAATGCCATCCAGTACCACAGGCAAGACTGGACGTCCTCCCACATATCTGTCGCGCCAGTTCGATGGGCCTGGTGATCTTTTTCCTGGGGGTTGGCCCTCTACCCCAGGTTGTGCCCGTTTAAAGAACAGTACCTTGCCATATGTCCAGGTTGATTGCAGCGGCGGCAGATGGGTCGTCCGTCCTCGCTGTATCGGTCACTGGGTCTTCCTCTGGCCGGCGGGGTCCTCCTTGGTCGACGCCACGGGATGTCCTCCGGTCCGGATGCCAGCTGGATCTTCCCTGGGGTGGAAACCTGTAAAGACTGCACAGTTCGGGTTAGCGCAGCAACGCTCTTAGCTAGCTCTTGGACCTGATGGTGTAGGTCTGGAGCCGGGTCATTGTCCAAAGCCTGCGCATCAGCTCCCACAGGCCCTGCCGACAAGGGCGCCGCCTCCTGGTGGTAAGTGCTAGCTGGGCGCCTGTGGGTCACAACGCCACCCGGTGCCGGTTCTTGGAGCACCCGGATGGCTCTGTCCTTGAACTGTGCAAAGCCCAGATGGGGATCCTGTAAGGCCATTGCCCGCAACTGGGTTCGGTGGGTATTACAATACAGTCCCTCTATAAACTGTTCGGTCAACAGCCTGTCCTCGTTTCCCACTCCATCAGGGTCGGTCTGCTTAATGGCCCTCAGGGCCTCTTGTAGGTTTAGTGCATAGTCCCTTATACTCTCATGCGCTCGCTGCTTGCACCCGTAGAATCTAAGCTTAATCTCGGCTGAGGTGCGGGTATCAAAGGTGTCCTTCAGCCGGGTTAGTATCCCTGCGACAGTCTTCCTCCCAGGTGGCCAGGATTTTACTTCCCTTTTGGCTGCCCCGGTTAGTTGGGCCACCAGGATGCTCACTTTTTGCTCTTCTGTGAGGGGGTACACCTGGAAGAGGCTATCCAGCTTTTCTCTAAAGTCATGCAGGGTATGTGACTCCCCTGAGTACTGGGGTAGCCAAGCTGCTCCCGGGATATAGGGCATGGTGAAGGGCATAACTGCAGCAGCGGTAGCGCTGGTGGGGGTTGAGGCAGTGAAGCTCTCCTCCGTATCCGACATCTTTCTCCCCCCTAGTGGACCGTGGCCTACCTTGCGATGATCCTGTTCCGTAGGCCGCGGCTCCGCAGTAGATCGTCAGGGTTGAGGACCTTCCGTCGCGCTCCGGTGACGTCGGCGTCTGCTGGGCTCCTTCCAGGACCTTACGCAACGTCCGGACGTGAGGCGGGGCTTCAGTTCTCGCGCGCTTTCGAAGTCCACGCCCCTCTTCTTCCCGCGCGGCGTCCTCAAGATGGCGTCCAATGGCGGGAAAACTCCACGGATGGCGGGAAGAAGGCAGAAGATGGCGCCGGATGGCGGGAAACTTCACCGATGGCGGGAAGAAGGCTGAAGATGGCGCCGGATGGCGGGAATCTTCACCACAGGTAAGTTTGAAAAGTCTCTTTTTCAGGCACGCAGTACCCGGTGGTTGCGGGCACGAAATCCTGCCGACTACGCCAAAGTTGACGCGCCCCTGGGCCTGTGTCGCGCTGCGTTGTGCACGCGGGAGCTTACCCGGAGCCGGATCTCTTGAGGGTTGTAGTCTCGTGGCGGTGACCCGGTCCGTGCCCAGGGAGTCAAACTGAGCGGCGATGTAACAGCGGTAGATGTAGGACGACTACGCCACCCGTTGAATGCAGCTATGGAGCTGCCGCTGCAGGACAGTCCGCTGAGGCCGGTGGATGGATGGTGCAGAGTAGATGGTATAACCCCCAACGGGAGGGGTATGGCCTCAGGGCAGCAGATGTGGATGATGGGGGTAGCAGGAACCACTCAGAGACGGTGCGGTGTAATTCAGGGTCTTTACTGGTAACAACGATAGACCCTCCCGGAGTACTTGCTAGTGAACGGGGCCTGGTCAGTCCTTGAGCAGATGGGATCTCCCCTGGCCAGGCGGAGTTGTAGGCCTCCCAAACTGACTGTACTCTTCTGGCTACCTTGCTAGAAGCGGATATAAGTAGCCCACGTCCCTGAGTGTACCGTGTGGTGCTCACCCGTATGGCCGGTGACTCGGGGTCTTCTAATGGCTTCCGCTCCACGATGGCGGTGCTGGTCCCACGCGTGTGACCGTGCCTTCGGGTTTCTGGGCCTGAGGACCTGAAATCCCCTGCCGATCGGCTTCTGCTGCTGGGTAAGAGTTAGTCCCCACAGCCTCGGACGCCGGGTCCGGTAAGAAAGCTTCTCAGTCAGGGCGAGCTCTGCAGCTGCCAGCCCCTGACTTGTAGTAGTATTGCTCCCACTGAGCTTCTGCTGTTTCTTCCTGTGACTGTTTCTTGTCTCTACTCTCCTTGACTGACTAACCCTGCCTCAGCCCAGGGTTTATACAGGGGAAGTTCTTCCCCTCCCAAGACTGGGCAGGAGGTGTGGCATGCACAGGATCCCTGACCAAAGGACCTCCCACCTGCTCTCAGACATAACATTACATTACTGTGGAAAACCAGACCCCTGGGGTGCCACAATGGCGTGGCAGTATTTGTTCCTTGTATGTGGTATTATTCGATTACTATGTGGTGGTCATGGTGTGGCTGTATTTGTTCCTAGTATGTGGTATTATTCGGTCATTATGTGGTGGTAATATGTGGTCCAGCCATGGTGTGACGGTATTTGTTTTTTGTATGTGGTATTATTCGGTCACTACGTGGTGGTTATATGTGGTCCGGCTATGGTGTGATGGTACTTGTCCCTTGTATATGGTATTATTGGTAATTTAAAAGAAAATGTATGCAACACATTTCCTTAACCCCTTCACTGCTAAACCTTTTCTGACTTTCCTGACTAGGCCAATTTTTTGAATTCTGACAAGTGTCACTTTATGAGGTAATAACTTTGGAACGTTTCAACGGAACTCAGTGATTCTGAGATTGTTCTTTATGACATAATGTACTTCATGATAGTGGTAGAATTTCTTTGATATCACTTGCGTTTATTTGTGAAAAAATCAGAAATTTGGTGAAAATGTTGCAATTTTTAAACTTTTAATTTTTATGCCCTTAAATCAGAGAGTTATGTCACACAAAATAGTTAATAAAATAACATTTCCCACATGTCTACATCAGCACAATTTTTTAAATATTAATTTCATTTGTTAGGAAGTTAGAAGGGCTAAAAGTTGACCAGCGATTTCTAATTTTTACAACAAAATTTACAATACCATTTTTTAAGGACCACATCACATTTGAAGTGACTTTGAGGGGCCTGAATGACAGAAAATACCCCAAAGTGACATCATTATAAAAACTGAACCCCTCAAGGTGCTCAAAACCACTTTCAAGAAGTTTATTAACCTTTCAGGTGCTTCACAGGAATTAATGGAACGTGGAAGGAAAAAAAGGAACATTTAACATTTTTTCACAAAAATTTTTACTTTAGACGCAAATTTTCACAAGTGTACCAGGAAAAAATGGACCACAAAATTTATTGTGCAATTTCTCCTGAGCACGCCAATAGCCCATATGTGGGGGGAAACTACTGTTTGAGTGCACACCAGGGCTTGGAAGGGAATGAGCATCATTTGACTTTTTGAATGTAAAATTTGCTGGAATAATAAGCGGGCACCATGTCAAGTTTGGAGAGCCCCTGATGTGCCTAAACAGTGGAAACCCCCCAATAGGGTTATCATTTTGGAAACTAGACCCCTTAGGGAACTTATCTAGATGTGTGGTAAGAAGCATAGAGTCTAGATCATGTAAAGTAATTATCCCCCTCTACTCCTCATTGGTAAGACCTTATCTGGAATACTATATTTAGTTCTGGGCACCACATTTTAAAAAATACATCGAAAAACTGGAGCAAGTTCAGAGAAGAGCTGCCAGAATGGTGAGTGGACTGCAAACTATGTCCTACGAGGAACGGTTTAATAATCTGTGAATTTTTAGCTTCAAAAAAGAAGGCTAAGAGGAGACTTAATAACTGTCTACAAATATCTGAAGGGATGTCACAGTAAAGAGGGATCATCCTCATTCTCATTTGCACTTGGAAACACGAGAAACAATGGAATGAAACTGAAAGGGAGAAGATACAGATTAGATATTAGAAAAAACCTTTTGACAGTGAGGGTGATTAACGAGTGGAACAGGCTGCCACGAGAGGTGGTGAATTATCCTTCAATGGAAGTCTTCAAACAGAGGCGGCACAGACATTTGTATGAGATGATTTAGTGAATCCTGCATTGAGCAGGGGCGTAGACACGATGGCCCTGGAGGTCCCTTCCAACTCTAACATTCTATGATTCTATGATTTTCTTCTATAGAAGTTAATATAGAAGTTAATAACTTCAACCACTGTGCCGCGGTGCAAGGAGAGACTGCAGGGGCGTGACTAGGTGGACCATGTGCTACTCTGGTACTGACCTCGGATGGTTGGCAGCTGAGCCCTAAGGACAGGAGGCGGACACGTCTGATGGCCAGACAGACCAACATGGCTGATAGACAGGCAGGCAGGGCTGATAGACAGGCAGATGGGCATGGCTGATAGACAGACAGGCGGGCACGGCTGATAGACAGGCAGACGGGCGGGCACATTCACTGGGACCTGAGAACTAAACAGAGTGTTACAAACAAACTAACTAAGTTGCACAGGCACCTTCATATTGGAGGAGGTGCCTTAAATAGTTAGAGTCCTCCGGCTATTGGCTGTGGACACTTTAGGACGGTGTGCGTGGTCCTTTTAAGAGGAGGGGAGCGTGCGCGCGCTATAAGCACAGTGCCCAGGAAACTGTGCGCCATGCGCGCACCCCAGCCACTGTCAGCATGAAGACAGGGCCCCGGAGCGGGACCCTCCGGCCGGGGGGCCACCATGGTAAGGGGGTCGACATCTCTGCCGGGGAATGAGGGTAGGAGGCAGAGACGCAGGCGCTCAATAAACATCTGTAGATTATCATTTTCTTGGATCTATGTGGCTACTGTTATAAACATATTTTCTTATTGTTGATAAAACCCTGGCAAGATAACCATCCAAAATAATCTCATACAGAAAATAGTATAAAAATTCTACAATCAGAAAAAAATTAATTAATATATTCACAATATGACTGTAATTGTAACTAAATACTAATGGTGATACATTCCTTTTTAGGAACATACAGCTATAATGATCACCCAAGTTCCCAAGTTTACAAAATGATTATGTATGTCATCACTGTCATCTGTGTAATAATAATAATAATAATAATAATAATAATAATAATCACAGTGCCCTTTAATTCCTGTTCACAATGCTAAATACATTGTCATTTTATCTTTGCCACAGTGTATCTCTAGTTAGTTAAACAATAATGACTAGAGATGAATGAATCAGTCCACAGCGGATCAACTTCAAGTCAAATGTCCTGCAAACTTTAACACTGATATTTGATTCAGGAGACTCTTAAAAAAACAAGATGCACAGTGTCATTTTATACACTGCTAATGACATTCCCCATTATGCCCTGCAGCTATTACATTACATGGTCTAGCCCAGCCAACCAGGGCAAACTATTACAGCCAATATAAAAGATGGGGCTGGCCAAGCAGCATCATTTTAGACTTTTCCAGTGTAGAGGTATGAGGTCAAAACGCATAGCTCATTCCACATAGAGATAAAAAAAAGACCTAATCTGATTGCGATGTAGTATTGCAGCGCTGAAACACATTAAAAATAGGAATGGTAGCCTCATTCTGTGAATAATAATTATAAGATTTAATTGATATTGGGAAATACTCTACCCGTATTGTAACTCAGTGTGACTGTGAAATGATTTATCCTGAGATATACTGCAGCAACATCACCTTAATAACATCCTTCTTTGCACACTGCAAACAAGGAGGGCAGTATTAAACCCCTCAGTGCTATTTTTGCTACTTAACCAAAATTGTGAAGCCAAAGCTTGTGTGTCACAGTAACTGTGCTTCCTTAATTGTGAGATGGGCACACCATATTTTTTAAGCCAAAAGAAAAATCTCCATAATCCAGTAAACACAACTGTCTACCTTACAAAGTGTGTAAAAATATTTGTATTCATTGCACACTTTCTTTTTGTAGTAGTCCAACATTAGACCCATAAAGACCACTCAAAATGATTACCACTGGTTACTCTCTGTTTTCTCCTAGTTAGATAGAAGTGACATTGACATGTATAAGACTGAATTTCTATTAATGAGTACAAAATGGGTTCAATACACTCCTAGGAGAACTCAGAGTGTTTATACATGTTTTTTTTTCAGTCAATTAAGGCTTTTTAGCCTATGTTTTCAGGGGGAGGGGTGGGGAAAAATTCAGCAAAACTGTTCAATTAGAATTGCAGGCTATCTGCCCAACTCTACTAATAACCTTTGACAACTATTTCTAATCAAATTACCTCTTTTCACATGAGTTTTTTTTATGGGAAATCCTGAACAAGGATTTAAGGGGATGTCATGTGTGAAGCCCTAACTAAAATCTCCAGTTGTAAATAGTGCAACAATATTATGTGACAGTATGTCTATTTACTTAAAGAGTAACTGTCGCTTTAATTTTTATTTCATAAATCAGTAGTACACATGAAAATAATCAGCTTTACAATATATCTTATCAGAGAAATCAACTTCTTTCTCTGCCAAAATTGATCAGCCATTATCAAAATTCTCAAATCTGAAGTAAAATCTGTATTCAGTGAAGACAGACCTTCCCATTACTGAGATAGGAGATGAGAGCTGCTACTGATAAGATTTAGTAATGAGCGAGCATGCTCGCTACTGCTGGGTGCTCGCCCGAGCATTACACTGCTTGAGATGCTCGGCGCTCGCCGAGTATTTCCTGCTTGCTCGCCGGGAGCTCGGGTCTCCTCTCTGCATGTTTGGTGCTCTTTAGAGCGCTAATGAACATGCAGGGATTGCCTGCCACTCACTGTAATGCCGTAGCCATGTTGGTTGTAGCATTGCAGTGATTGGCTGGCAGCACAGTGTCATCAGGTCTATATCAGACCTGGCGCCGCCATGCTAGTCACAGTCACTCCGGAATCAGACAGTGTAGGGAGAGGTGCTGCTGAGCTAGGGAGAAATTTGCATGTTTCTAGTTAGTGTAGGTGTACCAAACTATATTAGAGAAACATATCCATCTCAACAAACAGTCCTTCTGAGGACTAATCCATCTGCAGAGATATCAGGCAGGCAGTGTATATAGCAGACTGCAGTGCACATAGCACAAGAGGCTCCATTCCAGTTCTGTCTGCTGCTGCTGTTACATATTTCTAGAAATAGGTCCAGGTCTCAGGGGCTAGGCATAATTTTTTTTGGATCTTAATCCTCATTATTTGCTTAAAAAAGCAATCCAGAGAACACAGTTTTTCTGTGCCATTTACTTGTTGGCACTGCAGAATACAGCCAGGTCCTTTCCATATTACAGCGCTTAAAATCCAGCTATTTAAAACTGTGTTTTCTCCGTCACACGGATCACATATACATCTACAGAAAATACTGCCATTTCTGACCTCCATTAAAAATTTGTTTAAGTGTGTCAGTGAAGCAATTGACACCAGTTTGCTGTTCAAAATATTTACCTACAGGCCAGGTATTTAAAACTGTGGTTTCTCCGTCACACGGATCACATATAAGTTCGCTCCAAATTCAATCATTTGTAGTAAGCGTAGAAGATATTGTCCTCCATTTAAAATGGGCAAGTCACGTGGCAAGGGACGGGGAACTGGACGTGATGGTGATGATGGTGCATGCAGAGGCCAAGGCCGTGGGCAAGCTGAAATTGTGCCACTACAAACACCCACATCTTCTCGCTCGACCTTCCTGTCCCAATTAATAAGGGACCGCAGAACACCACAATTGAACACAGAGCAGTGTGAAAAGGTTATTGGTAGGATAGCAGATAATGCTTCCAGTCACTTAGCCACCACCACCACCACCATCTTGTCTACCACACGGTCAAGTCTCAGTAGCTGTGAGTCTGAACCGCATATTCCTCACCCTGATCCTCCTTTCTCCCACCATGCCGCGTGCCCAGAGACAACTGATCCCACACTTGGACACTCAGAAGAGCTGTTCACTTTTCCATTTATAGATTCAGGCCTCTCGCCTCGTCCCCTTGAAGCAGGGCAAGAGGAGATTGCATGTAGCGATGCCCAAATATCTGAGCAGCCACGGACACACGAAGGCGAAAGAGTGTCAAAAGAGGTGGAGGATGATGAAACACAATTGCCAGAAAGTCAGGAGGAGGACCAGAATGTGGAAGTGGAAGACGAGGTGGTGGATGATATAGTAACTGACCCAACCTGGCAGGAGGCCATGGAGAGTGAGAACAGCAGCACACAGGGGGAGGGAGGTCGAGCACCCCAACAGGCAGGAAGAAGCAGTGTGGTGGCCACAGAAAGAAGGCAGGCAACCGCTTCCCGTAACACCAACACGAAGGAAGTTGCCAGTACAACTGTTAGGTCTTCACGAGTCTGGGTATTTTTTAAAGACTCTGCCGATAACCCCAAAAAGGCCATTTGCACCACCAGCCAGGCCAGCATCAACAGGGGTGGCAAAACGACCAGCATGACCACCACCAGCATGATCTGGCACATGGCAGCAACGCACCCGACTTTGTGGGCCAAACCCCAGGGTCAAGGAACAGTGTCTGCGGGTGGCACCACTGCTTCTTCCGCTGTTGTGCATGCAAGTCAGTCCCCTGTCCATGGTGCATGCGAAGATGCCTCCTGCCTTGCACCTGTCATTGGACACTCTCAAGTAGCAGCATCAGGAAGCACGTCCGCATCGTTTTCCCAGCGCAACGTTCAGTTGTCCATACCCCAGTCCTTGGAAAGCAAGTGCAAATACGCAGCCAACGCCCCACAGGCCACACTCCTAAATTCCCACATTTCGCGACTGCTTGTGCTAGAAATGTTGCCTTTTAGGCTCATGGAGACGGAAGCATTCCGCAACTTGATGGCAGTGGCCGGTACTCGGTACTCGGTCCCCAGCTGCCACTATTTCTCCCAGTGTGCCGTCCCCGCATTACACAAGTACGTGTCCCAAAACATTAGCTGTGCCCTCAACAACGCAGATACCGGGGAAAGTCCATCTAACCACGGACACGTGGACAAGTGCTTGTGGGCAGGGATGGTACATCTCGCTGATGGCACACTGAGTTAACAGAGTGGAAGCAGGGACCCAGTCGGACCTTGGGATGGTATACGTCCTCCCGACACCAAGAATTTCGGGCCCTAGGTCAATCAGGGTTGCCCCCACAGTCTACAGCTCCTGCACCTCATCCTCCTCAGCCTCCTTCTCCTCTTCAACGTCCGTCTCCGAAATGACCACATCAGTCACAAGCTGGAAGCACTGTAGCACTGCCTCGACCAAGCGGCAACAGGCTGTGCTGAAGCTAATATTCTTAGGTGACAAACTGCATAATGCTGAAGAGTTGTGGACAGCTCTGAAAGAGCAGGCAGATCTGTGGCTCACACCGCTGAACCTACAGCCAGGCATGGTCGTGTGTGACAATGGCCGGAACCTGGTGGTGGCTCTGAGGCGAGGCAAGCTCACACACGTACCATGCCTGGCCCATGTGCTTAACCTCATGGTTCAGCGGTTTCTCAAATCCTACTCGGAGCTGCCGGATCTGCTTGTTAAAGTACGCCTCCTGTGTGTCCATTTTAGAAAGTCACCTACAGCTTCCGCCGCCCTTGCCGTGTTTCAGCAGCATTTGCAGCTTCCGACTCATAGACTGGTATGTAATGTCCCCACACTTTGGAACTCTACACTGCAGATGTTGAGAAGGATTTGTGAGCAGAAGAGGGCAGTTATTGAGTACCAGCATCAACAAGGCTGTCGGTATTCAGTTCAGACTCCACACATAAGACCTCAGGAGTGGACATGGATGTCAGACATATGTACCATCCTCCAAATCTTTGAGGTCTCCACCAAGATGGTGAGCGGCGATGACGCCATAATTAGCGTCACTATCCCGCTTCTCTGTCTTCTGAAATGCTCTCTGCTCACAATCAAAGAGGATGCATTGCAGGCGGAGCACGATGAGATGGAGCAAGGAACCATACAGGGTGATTACACACAGCCCAGCCTCATCTCATCCCAATGTGGATTGGGTGGCAATGAGGAAGAGGAGGAGGAGGAGGAGGAAGAACAGGAGCTAGTTTCATGTGCTATAGATGGTACTACGTGCACAACTGTCATACCGTCTGTTCAGCGTGGATGGCCAGAGGACAGATAGGAGGAGGAGGAGGAAGAGAGCATGGTCAGTCATCCTCTTGGTGAGGACACAGAAGTCTTGCCTGTTAGCAGTCTGGCACGCATGGCTGAGTTTATGTTACGCTGCCTTTCCTATGACCCTCGCGTTCTCAAAATTTTGGTTGACAGTCATTACTGGTTGGTGACACTTCTAGACCCACGCTACAAGGAGAACTTTATATCTCTTATTCCTGAGGCGGACAGGTCTACAAAAATGGGGCAGTACCAGAAGGCCCTTGTTGCGGAACTATTAAAAAAATTCCCATCTGAAAACGCTGGCGGCAGAGGTCACAGTTCGTTGGACAACAAAGGAGTACAGGCGAGAGAGACACAACTTCAATCCAGCAGAGGCAGGGGAACACTGTCAAATTTCTGGGAGAATTTTCTCAGCCCCTCCCATCGCACAGTCCCTGAGGCGTGGGGTACTCTCACAAGGAGTGCAAAGTTTGGGAAGACGCTGAGGGAGTACCTTGCCGACCATACCAATGTCCTCCGTGATTCCTCTGTGACTTATAATTATTGGGTATCCAAGCTGGATACGTGGAATGAATTGGCTCTCTACGCCTAGGAGGTCCTGGGCTGCCCTGCCGCTAGCGTTTTATCAAAGCGGGTTTTTAGTGCTGCTGGTGGAATTATAACTGATAAGCGCATCCGCCTGTCAACTGAAAATGCTGACAGGCTGACTCTTATAAAAATGAACAAGGGCTGGATTGGGCCAGACTTCTCAACACCACCGAATGATAGCAGCGTAACATAAACTCAAATCCAGTGTCTTTTTTGGGAGGTATATTCCCATGCACCTCTTCACACCCACACATGGGTATACGCTTCCTGATTTTGGCTATTTGCTCTTGTCCTCCTCCTTCTCCTCATCCTCATCCTCCACCACCATATCACAAGGGTGACCGTGGTCTGTGATGCAACACCCATATAATTGTTTAAGGTGTTTATGATGCCTGTAAAAAAATTTTTTATACAGTATGTTCATGTATACCCCCTAGGAGTAAATGTTTGACAGCCCATACACTTAGTGCATGGACATTACAAGTATAGGAGACCTGCTCCTTTCTAATGGGAACATTTTTTTATGAGGCCCTCTAAGTCTCTTCCAAGGGGCATTGGAGTGCCTCCCAATTTTTGGCAGCCCTTGCATTCACTACATAGGCCAACACTATGGGAGACCCTCTCCTTTCTAATGGGAATTTGTCATTACTGTGGCGCTGCTCTATGTGTCTTTAAATTCTTAGTGGGATTTTTCCTAAATTTGGTCAGCCGTTGGACTCACTGCATACCCTATAACTGTATAGCAGACCCTCTCCTTTCTAATGGGAACATGTCATACTCGTTACTGTGGCCCTATTCTATGTGTCTTTAAATTGTTAGTGGGGTTTTTACTAAACTTGGTCAGCAATTGAAATCACTGCATACCCTATAACTGTATAGCAGACCCTCTTCTTTCTAATGGGAACATGTCGTACTCATTAATGTGGCCCTGCTCTATGTGTCCTTAAATTGTTAGTGGGGTTTTTACTAAACTTGGTCAGCCATTGGAATCACTGCATACCCTATAACTGTATAGCAGACCCTCTCCTTTCTAATGGGAACATGTCTTGCTCGTTACTGTGGCCCTGCTCTATGTGTCTTTAAATTGTTAGTGGGGTTTTTCCTAAATTTGGTCAGCCGTTGAACTCACTGCATACCCTATAACTGTATAGCACACCCTCTCCTTTGTAATGGAAAAATGTCATTACTGTGGCCCTGCTCTATGTGTCTTTAACTTCTTAGTGAGATTTTTACCAAATTTTGGTCAGCCTGGGCATGGGCATTACCACTATAGGAGGCCCGCTCCTTTATAATGGGAACATTTTTTTTACTGAGACCCTCCTCTATGTCTATTCAAAGAGGTATTGTGTTGCGTCCGAATTTTTGGCAGCCCTTGCAGTCACTGCATACGCAATAACAGTATAGGAAACCCACTTGTTAATAATGGAACAACAAAGCATAGCCTGCTGATGGCTCTCTAACAATAGCGAGGGCCGACTGCTGGCCTTTTAAGAATAGTAAGGGCCGCCTGATGGCCCTAAAAAAATAGGCTTTGTGGCTTTCAGAGTCCCTCCATCATAAATTAAACAGGATGTGTCTGATGATGTGTCACACACCACATGGCCAGATAAGGTTGTAAAATGTTAAAATGACATTTCCTGGTGAATGCATTTGTCTTAAAAAATAACGTAAAAAAACAAACAGTAGGATCTTTCTTTAGTATAAAAAACAGAGTCGCCAATGTAACCTCAATGTAATCACATTGTTCAGCTCCTGCACCTCCTCCTCTATCTCCGAAATGACCACATCAGTCACAAACTGAAAGCACTGCAGCACTGCCTTGGCCAAGCGGCATCAGGCTGTGCTGAAGATAATGTGCTTAATGCTTAGGTGACAAACCGCCCAGCGCTGCAGAGTTTTTGAAAGCTGTAACACAGCAGCCTGATCTGTGGCTCGCACCGCTGAACATACAGCCAGGCATGGTCGTGTGTGACAATGGCCAGAACCTGGTGACGGAGAAATGACAGCCGGAGTAGATACGGTTTCCCTCTATGCCATTCCTTTTACCGAGCTAAAGAATATGGCTGTGGTGAAATACAACTCCCACTGAGAAGCTGTTTCAGATTGAAAAACATTGTGCCCACTAGAGGATTTGATTCTGAGGGCTCACCTTTCTCCCCTGCTCAAGAGCCCCAAAGCAGCTGCAAAGTTAGTGCTATCATGAACCCTCCTGATGTAGAAGCCAGGGCACACCAGAGGATTCTCTGGTGGGACCGTCCAACCCTGCCGAGAAGCAGTCCTGGCTAAGAAAAGTGTGTGGGAAGGTTCCTGGACACTCTATGGCTGCTTTTTTTTACTGAGGTGGAAACCCAAGCAAACACGGGGAGAACATACAAAATCCTTGCAGATGTTGTCCTTGCTGGGATTTGAACCCAGGATCCCAGTGCTGCAAGGCTTCAGTGCTAACCACTGATCCAATGTGCTGTTGTTCACCCTCTGATATCTAACAGGCTGTAGAAACTTGCTATTGACCTGGCCACATTCACCTGTCCACATGTTTGTGGTATGGACACCCGGTCGCTGCCGCCATGAGGTTATGAAAAGCTTCCGCCCCCACAAGCCTAAAAGGGCACATTTCAAGTGAAAGCAGCTTTAGAGGACTTCTTGGGAGAAATGACAGCTGGAGTAGATATGGTTTCCCAAGTCCTTTCACCAAGCTAAACAATATGGCTGTGGTGAAATACAACTCAGCAGAAAAAGCTGTGGACTGACTCCGTACCATCCTTGGCCACATTCACTTGACCATGTGTTTGTGGGTAGGCAGTCCTTCCCAGTAAGTTCACTGTTGTGGGACCCGTGCTTGTGGAAGGTGGAGACGACACCTGGACAAATAGTGGCGGCTAGCGACCGAGTATGGATACCCGCTCACCGCCACCATAAGATTATGGACAGCTTCCGCCTCTACAAGCCTAAAAGGCCACATTTCAAGTACAAGCAGCTGTCAAAAATTTGTCAGTATAGTATTGCAGCCTTTGGGTGAGTGGGTGGCTGGCTGCATACTTGCGCTTGCATTCTAGGGAATGGGGTAGGGACAACTGAACGCTGCACTGGGACAAGGACATGGACGGTGATTGTTGCAAGTCTGCAATGACAGGTGCATGGCGGGAGGCATCTTCGCATGCGCCAAGGATCACTTATGATGGGTACACTTTTAGGCAGTGACCTGGGAGTCAGAGATGTTTCCAGAGGTCTTCCCCATGCTGTTCCCATGTCTTTCTAGCACTGTATGCATGTGTATGATGATGTGTCACACACCACATGGCCAGATAAGGTTGTAAAATGTTAAAATGACATTTCCCAGTGAATGCATTTCTCTTGGTTGAAAGCAATGCAAAAGTGCAAAAACGCATCAAAAACTCTACGTGTGAACATAGCCCAAGGTGTGGAGGAGTATTTTTGGTTTTGGTTATGTATTTTGCCTTATATACAAGTCATTACCCTGGAAAGGATGTTCCTTAACATATTTCCCAGGAAAATCCATTATGGAGTCCGTAAAAGTGGCGTAATACCTCTGACAACATTGTTGACAGCAGTGACCTGGGAGTCAGAAATGCTTCCAGGGGTCTTCCCCATGCTGTTCCCATGTCATTTGAGCACTGTTCCCATCGATTTGGCCAATTTTTAGGCCCTCTGCAGACCGCCGGCGGCAGCCGCCTGAAAAATGCTCGAGTTTCCCATAGACTTACAATGGGGTCGTTGCTCAGGTCGAGCACCCGAGTATTCCAATTTGCTCGACCCGAGCATCGAGCACCCGTGCATTTTAATGTTCTCCCATCACTAATAAGAGTCTATCTAGATAGAAGGGGAGGAGCTCGGCCTCTAGCTCCTCCCTCCTATCTAGATAAGATTATTATTATCAGTAGTAACTGCCATCTCCTACCTCAGTAATGGGAACATCAGTCTTTCTTGAATATAAATTTTACCTTGAGAATTATGATAATAACTGATCAATTTTGGCGGAGAAAGAATCAGATTTTGTCTGATAAGAAATATTACAAAGTTGCCTATTTTCATGTGCATTAAACAGTTAGTGTGTAGAACTCAAAATGTTATAACTAAATCCTTCAGTAATAGAATTTTCAAACTTTAATTATTTTGATCGTTTAAGAATTTTCAAACAAGGTACCTGCATGTGTAGAATGAAATCAATAAATAATGAAACCTTTTTTTCAATTTAACAGTTTAATCTGATTTAGATTGAATGTATACAAACTGATCAATTAATTGATTGCATTTTAAGACTCATAGTAGGAATTGGGTGTCATTAGCATTCTCCTCTGCTTTGCCATATGGCTGCATCTCTTGTTACTCTAAATGAAGATGTGCACAGGTCATTTGCAAGTTCTTGGCCTTTAGCTATTCTTTCATTTGAAAGGGATGTAGCAAGTATTGGTTACTCATCTGTCATCCGATGTGAACTCTGCCACCCTTATACATACTAGGTGTGAAAAGCCTTCCTAATAGGTGAAAGAGAATCACTCTTCGCTTTCTACATTGGCTTTGTGTTTGCTTCATAGATAAGCACAAAGTGCAGTAAATGAGTAAAGTCATGTAATTTTTCATGTTTTAGAAGCAACAGTTAATTATTAAACCTTCTATCTAAAACCTGTCTGCATTATGTACCCTCTTAGCATTGCAAACTTTATAACTTACATACATGCCATACATGTGAGATGGGCCTCATTGATTACGGAGCTGTCAACAGTATTGGTGTCCTCAGGATGCCAGGACTGATAAAAGCTGTGACAGAACATGGAGCCAGTGATACATTTTGAAAGGACAAGTTATGGATGGAAGAAGTGGTTATGGCGGTCTGGGCTGAATGTAAATTAAAAGAGAAAATGAATGACTGCAATGAGTGAGTACAGCAGTGGTGTAAAACTGTTGTTACCATAATATGTTCACTATATGGTGGTAATATCAGTCCTACTACAGTGGTTTTGGTTAATGATTAGTATGGTGGTACTATCACTACTACATAGACTATTTATATCTGGTTATGGTCTGGTGGTATTTGTTATATTGAAATATTACTATTATTGTGGTATTATTTAATCTTACATAGCTGTTTTATTAGAAATATTATTCTATTAGTAATTCTTGATTAACCCCAGACAGGGTAATAATAGTAATAGAGAATCCCATCTTTTGGAAGGGGGCACAACATGGCATATTTGCTTTCAAATGCCAGGGCTGAAGTTCAGTCCCAGTCCGGACCTGGTGTAGTGCCTAAGTATAAGATCAAAATGGCTCCTTATTTTAGTGTGCATTGATATATACAGTATATAGTTTAAAGAGGTATGGTTTGTATCCTTTTAGTTTATAGTTGAAGAAACTGTGCCCACGTGCAATGCTTTTTCCATTATAGCAATTTTGTTATTATGTATTGAATTGCTTGTAGTGTTTTTGACATTAGTCGGCCTTCCTTAATTGCTATTTTATTTAAGTTTTCATAGCACTAAATTATAGTTCTCGTGGCCAATAGTTTTGACAGTTTGCATGTTTGCCTTTGGTAATTCAAATTCTTTGAAATCTGCTTCTGAAATTGTGATGTTACGCTTCAAAGAGTATTTGCAAAGCAAGCACATTTTATGGTTCATTGCTAAAATCACTGCTGCTAAAAATCTTATACTAAAATAAGAGACCTATTATAAGGACAGTCACAGGACGGCTCGGTTATTTCATGCTTATGAAGTCGTGATATTATACAAAACAATAGCACAATAATAATAGAGCCTCAAAATACAAATACTTTTCAGATAAACTTGACAATCTTTTTGTTGTGTTACATATCTTTAACTTTATATAATCGTTTATAATCAGTGTTGAATTATATTATATAATGGAAAAATGGATGAAACAAATTCACAGTAAGCTACCTTTATTTCTTTACTTTAATCCTAGGTCTGCCTTAATTTACCTACAAGAACCTCCCAGAAACTGCACTTCTTTATTAAAAGGACATAATTATTAGTTTTATGACACCAACAAGCGGAACATTCAGTTGTTTCTATGCACATGGTCTCCTATTAATAATGGTAAAACTTCTCTCTATCAATAGCATGTTATATAATACTGTTTTGACTGATGTCAAAGATGCAGGATAAAGTTTCAGGCAAACTGGCATAATTGCTTTACTTGCAGCCAGTGTAACAACCTGTACTGTTTGTAGAAACCTTCAAGACACTTAACTGTTGAGGTTTTTAGTCCTAAGAAGAGGGGGGGTAACATGATCCAGGATCAGCTGTAAACATATAAGAAGGCTGATGTCATTGGGTCTGAAACCACAACCATTGAAGTTTTTAATATATATCAATGTTAATAACACAGTATTATGCTTTGTATGATTGATGTATATAAATGTAAAAACAAAAAAGCAGCCTCACCGTGTCCTATTTATATGACTCAGTCCATCTTACAATGTTGTGGGTCTCCAACCAGTTGCCGTGACTTACGGCTTCACATAAGAAAAGAATTTTGGTGAGTCCCAAAAAGAATTAAAATCCTCAATTTATTTCAAAATAATTTAAAAGATCATACAGGTTAGGAATACATCTCAACGCGTTTCTGGCAAAAAGCCCTTATTCAGTGAGTGAATAAAGGCTTTTTGCCAGAAACGCGTTGAGATATATTCCCAACCTGTATGATCTTTTAAATTATTTTTAAATAAATTGAAGATTTTAATTCTTTTTGGGACTCACCAAAATTCTTTTCATAAATGTTAAAACATTGTGTTTCATCTAAAGAAGGTTTCAATCTGATGAATGGAAAACATTTATATATTTTCCAGTATTCAGATAGTCTCTTCAGAGAGGAAGAGGACAGGAACTCTAGTTTCACCTATTGGGATAGCAATCCTAAAAGTCAATATTAACCCTTTAGAATGCCTTTCCACATGACTTAGGATAAGAAGCCAAACCGGAAACTCCATATTCAAAGACATGTTTCAGGGTGTTTGCATCTCATCATTGCAAATATATTTTCCTGAAAATTAAAGTAAACGTTGCATAGGCATGTAAAAATGTGTTTATATAAATTACATGGGAGTATATCTAAATTGAGTTTTCTTCTCCAACTATAACATGACAAGGAGATGTATGTTGAAATACTAAGTGGGAATGGGATTCTATCACTTACACTTACCTGCCCTCGTGAGCAGAGAACATTATACTGCTACTATGCAGATACTAACTTATCATTCAGGTGAGTGGTAGAGGTAGGTGTTTATATAACCTCATATGCTGTGATCCCCATCTAGTGGCAGAATCAAACAAACAGAAATGTATTATTTATTAGGATAGTTGTGACAAAGAATAAATTACGTACAATTTACAAGTTACAGCTACACATTGTTGCCCTACACCACCATCATTCATTTTTTTAACTTTCTTAAACCATAAATTAATAAACAAAGTAATTATAATTATATATTAAATGTTGAAGTGATCACACATTTCTAGGTAATGCCATTACTTTATGAATGGTATAGATCCCTCAAAATCCCAAAAAAGAAACGGGTTTAGCGGCATGCCCCCTTCACTGTGTCCATACTGGAGTGTGATTTAACTAAGAGCCCATCTCTCTGATGATGAGTAGACTCAATGCGGTGTGGAAAGAATCCCCTGCTTTTCCCTCTAACCAATGCAACGAGGATTCCTAGGTTGCAGTCTCCAAAATAGTCATAGATTAGGATAACAGGTGTCAGGCAGACAGCCTGAAGAACAAGGCAAGACTCTTATAAGGAACAAGACTGAAAGTAAAGATCAATTAAGGTAGTTAGTATGACATAGGAAAGTAATGTACTTGCATCAGTAGGCAAAGCATGGCTGGTCTGACATCATTCCCACGCTAACAGTTGCCTCAACAACTAAATGGTTACCTAGGTACATAGGTTGAAAAAAGACATACCGTATGTCCATCAAGGTCTTCCTTTCTTTATCAATTATACATTATCAATCATAAGATTATTTATAACCCCCCAAAGCATTCAGCCCCTTCTTAATGCTGATATGGTACCTAGTAAAAACCTAGTACAGGAAAAGTCTGCATTTTTCAAGAAAACTATGATTTTATTCACAATGCTCCATTGCAATACTTCAAAGTACTCCACTGCTTGGGTAGCCAGTAAAGGCTTAAAGATTAAAAATCAATGATGTGGCCTCCTTCCTCACCGGACCTAAACCTTATTGAGAGCTTGTGGGCCCTTAAACGGGTAATATACAGTACTCTTCACTGAACAGTGTCTGGGAGACTGTGATTGGAGCTGCCCAAAAAGTTGATCATCAACAGATTATAAGGCTGCGTGCCCACGTTGCGTATTACAAGCGTATATGCTGCGGAATTTCCGCAGCGTAAATGCTTGTAAAACACATGTATATCCGCACCCCATGGTCCCCAATGGTATTCCGCAATGTCAATGCCCATGCTGCAGATTTTTCCGCAGCGTATATGCTGCAGTCAAAAATCCGCAGCATGTTCATTAATTTTGCGTTTCCGCATGCGGAATCAATGTGTGGATGGTACCCAAGT
This sequence comes from Phyllobates terribilis, assembly GCF_046119375.1. Classification (NCBI taxonomy): domain Eukaryota; kingdom Metazoa; phylum Chordata; class Amphibia; order Anura; family Dendrobatidae; genus Phyllobates; species Phyllobates terribilis. The sequence goes on from NW_027362762.1 coordinate 646,108,491, forward strand.
CTGGAGGAGAGGAGACTCTCATCCAGACCTGGGTACCAAAGAACCTGTAAAAAAAAGAATAAAATAAAGTTTATACTTATCTTCTGATGTTTTCCCTCCGTCGCACTGTTGTGTGAAGGACCTGCCACGTCATTGATTCATGTGACCCATCACATGACTCAATGACGTCACCAAAGGTCCTGCACACAACAGCTTGAGCAGCTCAAGACTCCAGACGGGGCAGATAATGCATCGGAAGGTGAGTATAAACTTTATTTTTTTATTTTTTACCATTCTGATTCTTTTTTTTTAACTATTACTTGGTCACACTATATAAATCCGGTTGCATGGATTTATATAGTGTGAACAAGTTGTCAAGCACTTTTCCAAGTGATGCTTAAATCACTTGGAGAAGTGCTTGATAACCCGCATGCGGAAATGCATGCAAAGACGCCTCACAAACGCTTCTACCTGGCGGGAAAACCGCATGTAAAATCCGCATGCGATTTTCCCGCCAGGGAGAAGCGTAAAAAATATGCTTCATTTCCGCAACGTGGGCACATAGCCTAAGAAGCCGACAAAGTCCAATGATTGTTTGAAGTCCAGCACACGGTAGTTTAAAATCCAAAGATCTTCATTATAAATCCATTAAAATATAGAAAGTACAGAGAAATTTTCAACTTCAGACTCGCTTCCCTGAAAGACTTAACTATGAAACTGAAACAAATTACTTGACCGCCAAGATCACATATACAAATCCACTATAATGGAACAATAAGATATTTGTTCAATGTCTATGATAGCAGCTCATACAAAAAAATGACCTAAAAGAACATAATTTAACAAAAAATTCATACTTTTATTAAATACACATGAGAAAACGTTGATATTAAAAATGTTTGCACAAATACATACAGTGCTGGCCAAAAGTATTGGCACCCCTGCAATTCTGTCAGATAATACTCAGTTTCTTCCTGAAAATGATTGCAATCACAAATTCTTTGGTCTTATTCTCTTCATTTAATTTGTCTTCAATGAAAAAAACACAAAAAGAATTGTCCTAAAGCCAAATTGGATATAATTCCACACCAAACCTAAAAAAGGGGGTGGAAAAAAGCATTGGCACCCTTTGAAAAATCATGTGATGCTTCTCTAATTCGTGTAATTAACAGCACCTGTAACTTACCTGTGGCACCTAACAGGTGTTGGCAATAACTAAATCACACTTGCAGCCAGTTAACATGGATTAAAGTTGACTCAACCTCTGTCCTGTGTCCTTGTGTGTACCACATTGAGCATGGAGAAAAGAATGAAGACCAAAGAACTGTCTGAGGACTTGAGAAACCAAATTGTGAAGAAGCATGAGCAATCTCAAGGCTACAAGTCCATCTCCAAAGACCTGAATGTTCCTGTGTCTTCCAGTGTCATCAAGAAGTTTAGAGCCCATGGCACTGTGGCTAACCTCCTTAGATGTGGACGGAAAAGAAAAATTGATGAGAGATTTCAACGCAAGATTGTGCGGATGGTGAATAAAGAACCTCGACGAACATCCAACCAAGTTCAAGCTGCCCTGCAGTCCGAGGGTACAACAGTGTCAACCCATACTATCCGTCGACGTCTGAATGAAAAGGGACTATATGGTAGGATACCCAGGAAGACCCCACTTCTTACCCCGAGACATAAAAAAGCCAGGCTGGAGTTTGCCAAAACTTACCTGAGAAAGCCTAAAACGTTTTGGAAGAATGTTCTCTGGTCAGATGAGACAAAAGTACAGCTTTTTGGGAAAAAGCATCAACATAGAGTGTGCAGGAAAAAAAAAGAGGCATTCAAAGAAAAGAACACGGTCCCTACAGTCAAACATGGCGGAGGTTCCCTGATGTTTTGGGGTTGCTTTGCTGCCTCTGGCACTGGACTGCTTGACCGTGTGCATAGCATTATGAAGTCTGAAGACTACAAACAAATTTTGCAGCATAATGTAGGGCCCAGTGTGAGAAAGCTGGGTCTCCCTCAGCAGGACAATGACCCAAAACACACTTCCAAAAGCAATATAAAATGGTTTGAGAGAAAGCACTGGAGACTTCTAAGGTGGCCAGCAATAAGTCCAGACCTGAATCTCACAGAACACCTGTGGAGAGATCTCAAAATGGCAGTTTGGAGAAGGCACCCTTCAAATATCAGGGACCTGGAGCAGTTTGCCAAAGAAGAATGGTCTGCAATTTCAGCAGAGCATTGTAAGAAACTCATTTATGGTTACCGGAAGCGGTTGTTCGCAGTTGTTTTGGCTAAAGGTTGTGCAACCAAGTATTAGGCTGAGGGTGCCAATACTTTTGTCCGGCCCTTTTTTGGAGTTTTGTGTGAAATGGTCAATGATTTTATTTTTGCTTCATTCTCTTTTGTGTTTTTTCCTTGCATGCAAATTAAATGAAGAGAATAATACCAAAGAATTTGTGATTGCAATAATTTTCAGGAAGAAACTGAGTATTATCTGACAGAATTGCAGGGGTGCCAATACTTTTGGCCAGCACTGTAGATGGTGAGCAAAACTGAAGATATCAGGACAAGAGCAATCATATAATGACACAATTGAAGTTAGATGCTAGGAGCAGATGTAGATAAGATGTAGACCACGTGCTCAATCCCAGCCATCAACATATTTAGTTAAGATGCTAAGGTGCACAGTGCGTATGTAAATAAGTCCATATAGCAACTGGGGTATACATATGAGCATATGGGCCACATGCCCCATCCCAGCCGCTCACATATAAAGCATCAAAAAGCTACACATACAAACAAATCCATTAGGCGTTTAAAAATAGATAACAACAAGATGTAACTCACATATAAATTGCTAATCAGTCCAGATATCGTCACCTCTACGCGCGTTTCGGCGCTGTGCCTTCTTCTGGGGGCATAATATGACTAAAATCGGTGTCCCTTAAATAGCACTACTTGACCAATAGGTGAGGGTGAGACAGGTCGCAGCTGCTGAAAGTAGCCAACCGCTTACCATGATACATACACAAGGATCACATGTGTCCCTGTATTGACACTCCCATCCAGATTCCCACCCTTGTCGGCATGCCCGAATGTCGACATCTTTGTACAACTGGTATCCAAAGATTTGGAGAGCATACCAACTACTATTTATGATGACAACCTCTCTAGGCCAGAGCATGCATGTTTAAAACATTTGAAATCACTCAAGGATGTGGTATTTAAGCCTGCCGACAAGGGTGGGAACATTGTGGTTTGGCCACGCTCTTTGTATGAACATGAGGCCTATAAGCTACTTAGGAACCAACAATGTTATAAGAGATTGACGTATATGTAGCACCCTGAGGATTCGGCTGCTACAGGGGTATTGCACCTCAACCCAGAGGTGTGATATTCCACTCCCGGGTAAGGATGGAGTGTGGAACTGAGCTCAGTAGGCTGCATGCACTACACACATCCCATTTCCGAGGAACAGACCGATGGTACTCCCACTAGAGAAATGTGCAGGTACGACAGTGTCTGTTCCTGGCTGGAGTGGGAGGGGGGTGGAACATCCCAGTAGTGTAGGGGCAGATAGGGGGAGCAGTCTGGGTAAAGCTAGGAGCTCATTGGGTGCTGGTCACCTGAGCTCACACATAGAGGGAGTATATAAGGTGGGCACCATCTTAGATCAGGGTCAGTCTTTGCAGAGGAGTCTTTTGTAGAAGGCTGGTCAGTCTGTCAGTCTTTTGCAGAGCAGTGGAGGAAAGCAGAGGAGCAGAGCAGCCCCAAGGCCAAGAGTGAGAGAGGAGAAAGAAAGACCCAGAGGGGGAGAAAGAAGGAACTCCAAGAGCCCAAATTAGACCAGAGGGTGAAGAGTTGGCAACAGGGTACCGGATCCCAAGCTGGCAGAGGCTACAGCACACCTTAGCCAGGAACCGGAGGTCGTGGGCAGGATCGATCTGCCACGATCACCCACTATATCCACCCGGAAGGCAGACCACGCATAGGGTCAGGGAACCCAGAGACAAGGGTTTACCACCAAGAGGCCCGAGGGAGCCGGACATAGGTGGATCCCTGGTGGGGAAGGCCAGAGAAGAGGACAGGACAGAAAGGGAGCTCAGAACCACGCTCCAGAACTACTTGGGGGTTGGCCGAGTCCAGGACCTGGTGGACGCAGCACGGCTCGGGTGGTCACTTAAGGCCGGAGTGACCGGTACAAGAACAGCAGTAAGTAAACAAACCCTGAACTGCACAGCCCGACTCTGACTCTCATTACTATCCTCACTGCACCTCCACAACCACCATCCTCTGCACCTGACCCCCTGAGGCTATACCCCTCCCGTTGGGGGTTATACTACCTGGGCTGCACAAACACCATCAGCCTCAGCGGACCCTGCTGCAGCGGCGGCCGTAGTGACCGCAATTCAACGGGTGGCGTAGTCGACATAAAGAACTTTAGTAACATCAGTAAGGACTGCCACACACTGAGCTTGACACCCTGGGCACGGACCGGGTCACAGCCACTCGGAGACTACAACCCCCATCTGATCCGGCTCCGGGTATCCCCAAACAACACTGGCCCAGGGGGCGCGTCAACTTTGGCGTAGTCGGCAGGATCACGTGCCCGCAACAACCGGGTACTGCGTGCCTGAAGAAAAGTACACCGTTACCTTAAAAAGAAGTCTCCTGCCGGTTCCGGAGGGTCCCCGCCATCGGGCCCCATCACAGGTCGTTTCCCGCCGGTTGTCCGCCATTTGCAGCTTTTTCCCGCCATCCATGGAGTTTCCCGCCACTGGGAGACGATTCCCGCCATTTCTGAAGATTTCCCGCCTTGGGGGAGCGGACGCCATTATGGGCGTGCCAGAGGGTGGCAAGAGGTCACCTCCCATCGTGGGCCAGGTCAAAGAATGGCGCCAAAAGCGGAAACCGCCCCCACCAACAGAGACTGTGATGCTGGAAGTGTCCATCAGCGTAAGAGAACTGCCCCTGGAACTGACAATCACAAAGTTGCCCCGGGACCACCCTCAATGTGGGCGGAGACAGAAGAAGAGAACAAAGATGGGTGTCGCCTGGAGCAGTCTGGAGAGAGCGCACCCGGAGACAAGACGTCTGGAAGAGAGTCCAGAGAGAGCCTACCCGGAGATGGAGGGAGAGCCAGGCAGCACCGACCCAGCGGTCAGGAGCCTGATGCGGGCCGCCACTCCAGGCAGCACCGACCCAGTGGTCAGGAGCCTGTTGCAGGTCGCCACTCCAGAAGGCCTGCTGGAGATCCTAGCACAGCTCCCCCGAGACCGGGAGTGTGCACAGACCGCGCTGGAGGGCCTCGCACAGAGGTTGGCCCGGGTACAGCGAGAGACGTTGGCGGAGTGGAGCCGAGAGATGGCCCAGCAGACCGAGACTCGTCAGCGGAGCACGCCACCCGAGACGAGGAGACAGACCGCCTCTGAGGATGGCGCAGGAGGAATGAAGGCAGGAGACGGCGCCGAGAAGGGAGCCGAACGAATGGAGGCAGGTAAAGGGGACGTCACTACCCCGAGCCGGGAAACCGCGTGCCTGCCCCAGCTCCCCGTCGCAGAGCCCGAAGTACCCCCTGCCGTGCCCGTCGCTGCAACGTCACCGCCGCCGACTAGGCCTCAAACGGAAGCCGCGACCCCTGTGACGTCACACGCCTCGACCCCGAGCGTGGCCAAGCAGGAAGTACCATCGGCCTGGTCGCAAGGCCTAGTACCCCCGGGCGCCGCAATACCAACAGCGCCCCCTACCTCCGCGGAGCCACCGGCCTGGTCGCAGGGCCGAGTAACCACGGGCGCCGCCGTTCTTACGGTGCCCTTTACTTTCAAGGTGCCCCAGGCCTGGTCGCAAGGCCTGGTTAACCCGGGCGCCGCTACCACCACGGCGCCCATAACACCTAAAGTACCGCACCTGGGTGAGGACCTGTTCGCCCAGCATACGTGCCCGGATGGGCAGCCCTTCGTATGGCCCCAGGAATACATCCAGCTGGAGCTGCAAAAAGCAAGGGCCATGTGCGAACCCCTGATCCCGGCTCCAAAGCCCATGAAGAGGATCTCGCCCCCGCTAGAAGAGACCCAGTTTGAGTGGGATCCCACCGGAGAAGACCTCATGGGGTTTACTCAGGAGACTCGGGCAGCCGCAGCGGAGCGTGCAGAGTGCTGCCGCCAGCAGCTCGAGGTCTTCGAGAGGGAGCGGAGAGAGAGGCGGGTCCGGGAACAACAAGCCCAAATAAGGAGCGCGGAGCAGAAGAGCCGGACCAGGAGAAACCCCCGTGCAGCGCATGGTCCCCGTACCATCGGGACTGTGATAGAATTCCAACTGCAGCACGGTTGGGGTTTTATCAGAGACCATCATACCCCCGGCGACGTCTTTGTGACCCGCAGAGACGTAGAAAGCCATCTGCCGGAGGGACACAGAGGTCGTGACCTGTATTTAGGGGACGAGGTCACCTTCACCCGGCACAAGTGTGCCAAAGGACCCTACGCCCTCCATGTGCATCGCCTGACGGAGGAGGAGCTGCGGTGTGAGGAGGAGCAAGAGGACCCGGACGGGTCTGAAACTGAAACCAACCAACAAGAAAGAGCAGGAGGACGCCGTCGTTGAAGTACGGTAGAGAGAGACTGTATAAAGTTACCCGTCAGGGTATAAGAACTGTTCTAGTTAAAATATAGTCCCCGTTGGGACCAGCCAAGAGTGAACTGTTAACCCCGTGTGTCCCTATTCCCACTGACCGAGGACTGAGAGCGGTCATTCCTTTCCTAATACCTGGCCGAGGACTGAGAGCGGCCATATCCCCTTGTATATAGTTGCGCGTCCTAAAGCGCCCCCTACCGGTTTTATAGGAAACTGTTTTATTCCAAAAGAGACTGTCGCACTTTACCCAGTCACAAGTTGCACCGTGACCGGAGGTACCAGAAGACAAGAATGTTTTTATGAAAAGTTTTATATGATGTTTTATTATGTTGTTTATGCAAAAATTGTATGTTTTGGTGTTGTTTATATCTTACAGCCCGAGGACGTGCTGTGATTTACCAGGGGGGAATGTAGCACCCTGAGGATTCGGCTGCTACAGGGGTATTGCACCTCAACCCAGAGGTGTGATATTCCACTCCCGGGTAAGGATGGAGTGTGGAACTGAGCTCAGTAGGCTGCATGCACTACACACATCCCATTTCCGAGGAACAGACCGATGGTACTCCCACTAGAGAAATGTGCAGGTACGACAGTGTCTGTTCCTGGCTGGAGTGGGAGGGGGGTGGAACATCCCAGTAGTGTAGGGGCAGATAGGGGGAGCAGTCTGGGTAAAGCTAGGAGCTCATTGGGTGCTGGTCACCTGAGCTCACACATAGAGGGAGTATATAAGGTGGGCACCATCTTAGATCAGGGTCAGTCTTTGCAGAGGAGTCTTTTGTAGAAGGCTGGTCAGTCTGTCAGTCTTTTGCAGAGCAGTGGAGGAAAGCAGAGGAGCAGAGCAGCCCCAAGGCCAAGAGTGAGAGAGGAGAAAGAAAGACCCAGAGGGGGAGAAAGAAGGAACTCCAAGAGCCCAAATTAGACCAGAGGGTGAAGAGTTGGCAACAGGGTACCGGATCCCAAGCTGGCAGAGGCTACAGCACACCTTAGCCAGGAACCGGAGGTCGTGGGCAGGATCGATCTGCCACGATCACCCACTATATCCACCCGGAAGGCAGACCACGCATAGGGTCAGGGAACCCAGAGACAAGGGTTTACCACCAAGAGGCCCGAGGGAGCCGGACATAGGTGGATCCCTGGTGGGGAAGGCCAGAGAAGAGGACAGGACAGAAAGGGAGCTCAGAACCACGCTCCAGAACTACTTGGGGGTTGGCCGAGTCCAGGACCTGGTGGACGCAGCACGGCTCGGGTGGTCACTTAAGGCCGGAGTGACCGGTACAAGAACAGCAGTAAGTAAACAAACCCTGAACTGCACAGCCCGACTCTGACTCTCATTACTATCCTCACTGCACCTCCACAACCACCATCCTCTGCACCTGACCCCCTGAGGCTATACCCCTCCCGTTGGGGGTTATACTACCTGGGCTGCACAAACACCATCAGCCTCAGTGGACCCTGCTGCAGCGGCGGCCGTAGTGACCGCAATTCAACGGGTGGCGTAGTCGACATAAAGAACTTTAGTAACATCAGTAAGGACTGCCACACACTGAGCTTGACACCCTGGGCACGGACCGGGTCACAGCCACTCGGAGACTACAACCCCCATCTGATCCGGCTCCGGGTATCCCCAAACAACACTGGCCCAGGGGGCGCGTCAACTTATCCATTAACATCTTATCGAGAACAATTAAATCGAATTTTATTGACAGGAGTGGAAAAGAATGTCATCACTAAACAAGTGTATGATATTCTGTTGGCTAAGGAAGCATCGGTACCGACTTTATATTTACTATCGAAGGTGCACAAAAATTTGAAAACACCCCCGGGCAGGCCTATTATTGCCGGGATTGGTGGCCTGACAGAAAATATATGCAAATATGTGGACGGGTTCCTTAAACCCTTGGTAAAAACCATTCCATCGTTTTTACGTGATACTTCAGACTTTCTTAGGAAAATTGACTCCACTCACATTGACGAGGATATGCTCCTCGTCACATGTGATGTGGAGTCTCTTTATACTAGTATACATCATGACGATGGAATAAGAGCAGCTCGATACTACCTTTCCATGACTCAATTCACACCTGATGAGAGGAACTTCATTCTCTAACTACTGGAGTTCATACTTACTAAAAACTTTTTTTGCTTTAACGGGTCCTTTTTTCTGCAGCTCCAGGGAACAGCGATGGGCGTGGCCTGCGCTCCTTCTTATGCCAACCTGTTCTTGGGGCTGTGGGAAAGGGATCGGTTCCCGCCGGATCAGGGTTCACCAATGGACAGGGTCATTTTTTGGGCCCGGTACATCGATGATATTTTCCTGATCTGGCGAGGTACCTCAGTTCAACTTGATGAGTTTTTTCAGGTATTGAATTGTAATGATTTAAATGTTAAACTTACTCACAAATCTGACTATAATCAAATTGAATTCTTGGATGTACTTATCAAACGTGATAGCTCTGGCTACCTTCAATCAGATTTATTTCGCAAAGAAACAGCTGTCAATACTATATTGCATGCGACTTCTTCCCATCCAATACATACTATCAATGCTGTACCCGTGGGCCAATTCCTCCGCATACGGCATATTTGTTCAACAGAGGTTGACTTTGAAAGGAGAGCGGAGGAGCTGAAACACAGATTTTTAGATCGTGGATACAGTAAAAGAAGTATCAAATATGCCTATAATCGTGCCAGGAATAGCAACCGCCAACAATTGATGTATTCCAACCAAACTCATAAATGTGAGAATTGTGTCAGAATGGTGACACAGTATCACTCACAATGGCGTAGAATGTGTGATGTGTTCAAGAAACATTGGCCCATACTACTCGCTGATCAGACTTTGTGCCACTATTTATCTGTTCACCCGTTGGTTACAGCCCGCCGATCTCCCAGCCTCCAAGATCATTTGGTAAGGAGTTACCTTACACCTAATACTCAGAGGAAAATTGGCGAATTAGGGCTGTTTGAGAAGAGACAAACGTGGGGCTGTACCCCATGTGGTTCATGTATTTCGTGTCCAAACATTGAACATGCAAAAAAGTTTCTCTCATCTAGTGGGAAAGAATTCACTATTTTACACTCTATTACATGCACCACACGTAATGTTATTTATAACGCTACATGTCCCTGCTCTCTGGTCTACATAGGTCTTACCACACGTATGTTAAGGACCAGAGCGAGGGAACATGTACGTGATATTATGGCAGCAGCTACCGAGGACAATGTGGAGGTGTTGAAAACAATCCCTAGACACTTCAAAAAATATCACGCCTGTGATCCATCAGGCCTCCGTGTTAAAGGTATTGATCATGTGTATAGTACGTTACGTGGAGGTAGTGCTAGCCGCCTACTTGCCCAGAAAGAATCTAGATGGATTTGGTTACTTCAAACATTACATCCTCAGGGCCTCAATGAATCCCTGAGTTTTTCACCATTCCTGTGAGTGCACCTATCTCTCCCCCATCTCTGCATCCGCCTGGTGTACCGGCATTTTAATTATGTTTTTAATTTCCCATTTTTTAATTATTGTTTTCTAATGTATGTTTATTTTTCCCTTAGTACATTTTTCTTGTCCTTGTTTATGGCATGCACTCTGTGTCCCTGTTCATGAGTTATCCGTATTGAGGGATGGTTGTGGATGATGCATATATTGTGATTAGACCAAGACCTCTTTGGACTAGAATGGATATGCCATGGAGACTTTATGACTCATTGGGGTAAAGAAAAGCTACACAACAAACAGTTTTATTTTATTGCTGGGTGTATTTGACATCTCTGTCACATTATGTGGCATGTTATCACTTTTGTATATGTATGTTTACAATCTTATGTATTAATTATATTTTTGAATATGTATGCTACTTATTTGTCATTGCATAATGCATCGTATTTTGTATGTATATGCTTTTTTTATATGTATCTTTCATGAGTTTTTGACTTTGGGACCCCCCTCTCTATGTTATGCACTCTTTTGATTGCGGCTCTCCGTCGGGGCAAAGGTACCATGCCCCTATGGACAGTTATTCTTTTACAAAGTTTGATTCCATCTAACTACTACTTTGTAGCGACATTGGCTATACTATTGATGTAAAAAATCTCTTATCAATAATTTGTTGGTAACTATATGGAGAGGGGGACCCCACTGTCACATACATATAGGGTTTTTGTTCTGTTCCCCAAGCTTTGTGAGTTGCTTTTGTAATTTGTTTAACACTCATGCGATTGTTTCATTATTGTGTTAGTTAAACATCTGTCTCATTAAGTAGTCGTGGCTCAACTACGAATCTTTATATCAGAGTCGACTGTTTCAATTCTATCCCTTGCTTCCATGCGTTTGTACTGTGGTCAGGTGGTTACAGTATATACTCATCTCATTGTATCGCTATGCCCCCAGACTGTAGGTTTTCCCCATCGGTCTGGGTGTGATGTCATAGTGTCTCCAGTCCATGTGACTTGGTAGGCGTGACCTCTGCTTATGTGCGGAGAGAGGTAGATGACAGCGTCCTTGCACACTATGGCAACCCCCGTTCATGTGATCTGATGGGCGTAGCCTGGTATCACGTGAGCTGAGGGGTGGAGAATCGCTTCCCGATGCTTAGGCATAGCGTCCTGACTTAGTATGGTAACCCCCGCTCATGTGATCCGATGGGTGGAGCTTAATATCACGTGAGCTGAGGGGCGGAGAATCGCTTTCCGATGCTTAGGCATAGCGTCCTGATATACCATGGCTAGCCCTGCCCATGTGATTTGGGAGGTGGAGCCTGGTATCACGTGAACTGACGGGCAGATTTTGATATTAAGAGACCTGCCCACACTTCCGGATGGGAGTGTCAATACAGGGACACATGTGATCCTTGTGTATGTATCATGGTGAGCGGTTGACTACTTTCAGCAGCTGCGACCTGTCTCACCCTCACCTATTGGTCAAGTAGTGCTATTTAAGGGACACCGATTTTAGTCATATTATGCCCCCAGAAGAAGGCACAGCGCCGAAATGCGCGTAGAGGTGACGATATCTGGACTGATTAGCAATTTATATGTGAGTTACATCTTGTTGTTATCTATTTTTAAACGCCTAATGGATTTGTTTGTATGTGTAGCTTTTTGATGCTTTATATGTGAGCTGCTGGGATGGGGCATGTGGCCCATATGCTCATATGTATACCCCAGTTGCTATATGGACTTATTTACATACGCACTGTGCACCTTAGCATCTTAACTAAATATGTTGATGGCTGGGATTGAGCACGTGGTCTACATCTTATCTACATCTGCTCCTAGCATCTAACTTCAATTGTGTCATTATATGATTGCTCTTGTCCTGATATCTTCAGTTTTGCTCACCATCTATGTATTTGCGCAAACTTTTTTAATATCGATGTTTTCTCATGTGTATTTAATAAAAGTATGGATTTTTTGTTAAATTATGTTCTTTTACGTCATTTTTTTGTATGAGCTGTTAACTATGAAACTGATTTGCTATACTTCACAAGTTAAATTATATAATGGAATTATAGAATTATAGAATTTTCTTGTTATATTATACAAGTCAAAATTTTATATTGGTATAATTCCATAAAATGTATCTATGTCATTGTTATTTAGATTTTATATTTAAAGTATTGCACTGTTTAAGGGCTCATGAATATGTAGCACCCTGAGGATTCGGCTGCTACAGGGGTATTGCACCTCAACCCAGAGGTGTGATATTCCACTCTCGGGTAAGGATGGAGTGTGGAACTGAGCTCGGTAGGCTGCATGCACTACACACATCCCATTTCCGGGGAACAGACCAACGGTACTCCCACTTAGAAATGTGCAGGTACGACCGAGTCTGTTCCTGGCTGGAGTGGGAGGGGGGTGGTACATCCCAAGTAGTGTAGGGGCAGATAGGGGGAGCAGCCTGGGTAAAGATAGGAGCTCATTGGGTGCTGGTCGCCTGAGCTCACACATAGAGGGTGTATATAAGGTGGGCACCATCAAAGAACAGGGTCAGTCTGTCAGAGTCAGGAAGAGGAGCAGAGCAGACCCAGAGAGAGAGAGAGGAGAAAGCCAGAAAGACCCAGAGGGGGAAACAGAAAAGGAACTCTGAGAACCCAAAGTCCATCAGCGGGTGAAGAGTTGGCAAAAGGGTACCGGAACCCAAGCTGGTGGGGGCAAAAGCACACCCTAGCCAGAGACCGGAGGCCGTGGGCAGCGTCTGCCACGGCCACCCACCACATCCACCCCGAAGGCATACCACGTGGAGGGTCAGGGAACCCAAGGCCAAGGGTCTCCCAACAGAAGGCCCGAGGGAGCTGGACCTAGGTGGATCACTAGTGGGGACGGCCAGAGGAAAGGACAGAAGGAGAGCTCAGGGTCACGCTCCGGACTTGCTTGGGGGTTGGCTGGATCCAGGACCTGGTGGACGCAGCACGGCTCGGGTGGTCACTTGAAGCTGGAGTGACCGGAACATCAGCAGTGAGTAAATACCCTAAACTGCACAACCCGACTCTGTCTTCATTTTACATCTACGCTGCACCACCACAACCCCCATCCTCTGCACCTGACCCCCTGAGGCTATACCCCACCCGTTGGGGGTTATACCATCAAACGCTGCACCTACACCATCAGCCTCAGCGGACCCTGCTGCAGCGGCGGCCATAGTGACCGCAATACAACGGGTGGCGTAGTCGACAATAAAGAACTTAATAACATCTGTAGGACTGCCACATACAACTGAGTTTGACACCCTGGGCACGGACCGGGTCACAGCCACTCGGAAGACTACAACTCCCATCTGATCCGGCTCCGGATATTCCCCCTAAAGAATATGGCCCAGGGGGCGCGTCAAATACATCCGTACAACACGGTATGAGCACGCTTCATATAATTCTGTGAGGCTGTCACGCTTAGGTCAGGAGAGTTGTGGCCAGTCCGTGAATTGCAGTCTGTGCTTGGCCTGTGTTGCACGCACGTCTGCATAAGGCCTAATACATTACAGGCAATATATACAGTATGTGTCATTCAGCTGAACATGATCATTTACATGTAAAACTCAAATCTTTATACATTATAGTCACATGAACTTTCAATATTGCATTATACACAGGACATTTTGTTGAAGATTTGACCATTCCATTGTGGAACATTTTTACACATCATTTGTGTAATTATTTTTTTGACCACATTATAGGGTTTAAATTTTGTGTCTCATTTACGCTGAATCCATTTCATGATCTGCACATGCCTATAATGGTTTGAGACATGGGACATGGGATTGGTAATACACTGGTCAAAAAAATAAAGGGAACACTCAAATAACACATCCTAGATCTGAATGAATGGAATATTCTCATTGAATACTTTGTTCTGTACAAAGTTGAATGTGCTGACAACAAAATCACACAAAAATCATCAATGGAAATCAAATTTATTAACCAATGGAGGCCTGGATTTGGAGTCATCCCCAAAATTAAAGTGGAAAAACACACTACAAGCTGATCCAACGTTGATGTAATGTCCTTAAAACAAGTCAAAATGAGGCTCAGTATTGTGTGTGGCCTCCACGTGCCTGTATGACCTCCCTACAACGTCTGGGCATGCTCCTGATGAGGTTGTGGATGGTCTCCTGTGGAATCTCCTCCCAGACCTGGACTAAAGCATCCGCCAACTCCTGGACAGTGTGTGGTGCAACGTGACGTTGGTGGATGGAGCGAGACATGATGTCCCAGATGTGTTCAATCGGATTCAGGTCTGGAGAACGGACGGGCCAGTCCATAGCTTCAATGCCTTCATCTTACAGGAACTGCTGACACACTCCAGCCACATGAGGTCTGGCATTGTCCTGCATTAGGAGGAACCCAGGGCCAACCGCACCAGCATATGGTCTAACAAGGGGTCTGAGGATCTCATCTCGGTACCTAATGGCAGTCAGGCTACCTCTGGCGAGCACACGGAGGGCTGTGCGGCCCTCCAAAGAAATGCCACCACACACCAATACTGACCCACTGCCAAACCAGTCATGCTGAAGGATGTTGCAGGCAGATCGCTTTCCACGGCGTCTCCAGACTCTGTCACGTTTGTCACATGTGCTTAGTGTGAACCTGCTTTCATCTGAGAAGAGCACAGGGCGCCAGTGGCGACTTTGACAATCCAGGTGTTCTGTGCATTTCTTTATTGCAGAACTGATTATTTTATAATAGAGCACTTTGTATGTTTTTATTTGGAATGTGTTGTGTGTGCGTTCCTTCACACCATGAGGTTTACTAGTGTCATCCTGGTCTTCATTGACATTTGGTAAGTGTCATTTTGTGTCTACTTGCATCATGTTGTTTTGAGCTTTACTGCAGCATGTTTAGTTATATTTTGTTTTGATATTGCATATATTTTGTTTCATGGCTCACACACACAATATAATTTAAGACGTGGGCACAATTTGTATTTGGTCACAGTGATAATGACTAGTGCTGAGCGAGCACTAAAATTCTCGGGTGCTCGAAGCTCGGGCCGAGCTCACCGTGATACTCGGGTGCTCGGCCCGAGCAACGAGCTCAATGTTAGTCTATGGGAGACCCGAGCATTTTTGCGGCGGCACCCCCCGCAGTCTGTAGAAAGCCTAAAAAGTACCCAAAACGATAGTGACAGTGCTCAAAAGACATGGGGACAGCATGGGCATCGCCCCAGGAAGCATTTCTGACCCCCAGGTCACTGCTGTCAACAACGTGGTCAGAGGTATTAAGCCACTTTTACGGGCTCACAATAAAACGTTCAAAAACGAAACTGAAACTGCTTTCTTGGGAAATATGTTAAGGAACTTCCTTTCCAGGGTAAATACTTGTGTATAAGGTAAAATAAATAACCAAAAACAAAAATACTCCTCCACACCTTGGGCTATGTTCACAAGTAGCATTTTTTATGCGTTTTTGCACTTTTGTATTGCTTTCAACCGTGACAAATGCATTCACCAGGAAATGTCATTTTAACATTTTACAATCTTATCTGGCCATATGCTGTGTGACACCTGCATACAGTGCTGAAAAGACATGAGAACAGCAAGGGGAAGACCCCTGGAAGCATCTCTGACACCCAGGTCACTGCCTAAAAGTGTGCCCATCAGAAGTGATCCTTGCTGCATCACAAGATGCAGACTTGCAACTATCCCCGTGCAAGGCCTTGTCCCAGGGCAGTGTTCAATATTTCCTCCCCCATTCCTTGCAATGCAAGCGCAAGTATGCAGCCTGCCACCCACCCACCCCCAGGCTGCAATACCATACTGCTTGCTTGCATTTGAAATTTGGCCTTTTAGGCATGTGGAGGCGAAATCTGGCCACTACCTCAAGGCTGTGTCGGCGGCCTGGTATCCACGCTTGGTCCTCAGCTGCCAAGGGGGCGGCCGGGTGTCCATACTCGGTCCCCAGCCGCCCCGCGGCCGGGTGTCAACACACGGTCCCCAGCCGTCTGGGGGCGGCCGGGTGTCCATAAACAGTCCCCAGCCGCCCCTATTTGAAGGACAGCCTAACCACAAACACATGGACAAGTGAATGTGGCCAGGGATGGTCCATCTGACTGATGCCGTCACACTGGGTTAATATTGTGGAAGCCGGGACACAGTTGGACACAGGGATGCAATACGTCCTCCAGACATAGAGGATTGCGGGTCCTGGGTCAATCAGGCTTCAACACAAAGTTCAGAAGATAGACAGCAGCAGTGGTCGGCCTCCTATACAACGAGTAAATTATTCATGATCATGAGGCCATCCATCTCCTTAGCTTTCTGTTCCTTGGAATGCAAGCGCATGTATGTAGTAGCGGCTAGGCCTGAGGTGGTCAGCGTTTTGGCGCATATCCTATCTCCTCCGAGGATTGCTGGATGTTTTCCAGCTACTATCCCAGTTCTATGACTCCCGTTAAAACAAAGCTTCAGGTGATGAATGATGGATGACGTGGTGGCAAAGGAGAAACAGCAGGAGGAACAGGGACCTTTCACATCAGGCCAGTCAACCACACATATCTTGTAGGATATGTTTCTGTACCAAAAGGAGCAGTTCGGCTACACAGTAATAGGGCATACAGTGAATGCAATGCCTACCAAAAATTTCAAGGCACTCCAATGTCCCTTGGAAGTGACATGGAGGTCAGAGGGCCTTAACTAAACCATTTTTTCCATTTATAGCAACTGGGTCTCCTGTACACTATTGGCCTAAGCAATGAATGGAAGGCTTTCTAAAAATTATGAGGAACTGCAATGCCCCTTGAAACAGACGTGGATTACAGCGTACTAAAAACCTTTTACCCATTATTGGGGAGTGAGTCTCCCTTAGTGTTTGCCTATGCATTGAAAAGCAAAAGCTGACTAAATTTAGGAGGAAATGCAATGCTCGTTATAAGAGATGTGGAGGTTAGAGGTAATTAAAAACAACATTTCGATGAAGAGCTGTGGAGTTCATAGTGGTTTAACAAGACGGTTTTAATGCCCCTTGGAAGAGTGGTGGAGGTCACAGTAGCTTAACAAGACAGTTTTAATGCCCCTTGGAATAGTGGTGGAGGTCACAGTAGCTTAACAAGATGGTTTTAATGCCCCTTGGGAGAGTTGTGGAGCTTGCAGTGGAATAAAAAGACAATATCAATGCCCCTTGAAAGAGTGGTCGAGGTCATAGTAGCTTAACAAGACAGTTTTAATGCCCCTTGGAAGAGTGGTGGACGTCACAGTAGCTTAACAAGACAGTTTTAATGCCCCTTGGAAGAGTGATGGAGGTCACAGTAGCTTAACAAGATGGTTTTAATGCTCCTTGGAAGAGTGGTGGAGGTCACAGTAGCTTAACAAGATGGTTTTAATGCCCCCTGGAAGAGTGGTGGAGGTCGCAGTGGAATAAAAAGACAATATCAATGCCCCTCGGAAGAGTGGTGGAGGTCACAGTAGCTTAACAAGACGGTTTTAATGCCCCTTGTTAGAGTGGTGGAGATCACAGTAGCTTAATAAGACAGTTTTAATGCCCCTTCGAAGAGTGGTGGAGGTCACAGTAGCTTAACAAGACAGTTTTAATGCCCCTTGGAAGAGTGGTGGAGGTCACAGTAGCTTAACAAGATTGTTTTAATGCCCCTTGGGAGAGTTGTGGAGGTTGCAGTGGAATAAAAAGACAATATCAATGCCCCTTGGAAGAGTGGTGCAGGTCACAGTAGCTTAACAAGACAGTTTTAATGCCCCTTGGAAGAGTGGTGGAGGTCACAGTAGCTTAACAAGACAGTTTTAATGCCCCTTGGAAGAGTGGTGGAGGTCACAATAGCTTAACAAGATGGTTTTAATGCCCCTTGGAAGAGTGGTGGAGGTCACAGTAGCTTAACAAGACGGTTTTAATGCCCCTTGGAAGAGTGGTGGAGGTCGCAGTGGAATAAAAAGACAATATCAATGCCCCTTGGAAGAGTGGTGGAGGTCACAGTAGCTAAACAAGACGGTTTTAATGCCCCTTGTAAGAGACGTGGAGTTCAGAGTAGCTTAACAAGATGGTTTTCATGCCCTTTACAAGAGCCATGCAATGCACCATATTAAAAACATTATTCCCATTATTGGGGAGTGGGTCACCCATAGTCTTTGCCTATGCCTTCCAAGCAAAAGCTGCCAAAAATTAGGATGGAGAAACTTGCAATGCTGGCAAACAAGAGCCATGCAGTACAGCATATTAAAAACATTATTCCCATTATTGGGGAGTGGGTCTCCCATAGTCTTTGCTTATGCCTCCCAAGCAAAAACTGCCAAAAATTAGGACGGAGGAACTTGCAATGCTGGCAACACGGACCATGGTCACCCTGGTGGTATAGTGGTGGTGGAGACTGAGGATAAGGAGAAGAGCAAAATACAGCCAAAATGAGGAAGCGTATACCCATGTGTGGGTGTGAAGCGTTGCATGGGAATACACCTCTCGAAATAACACAGTGGATTTGACTTTATGTTACTCTGCTGTCATTTGGTGGTGATGAGAAGTCTGGCCCAATCCAGCCCTTGTTCATTTTGATAAGGGTCAGCTTGTCAGCATTGTCAGTTGATAGGCAAGTGCGCTTATCAGTTATAATTCCCCCAGCGGCACTGAAAACACGCTCCGATAACACGCTAGTGGCAGGGCAGGCCAGGACCTCCAAGGCGTACAGAGCGAGTTCATTCCAAGTGTCCAGCTTGGATACCCAATAATTAAAAGGCACATAGGAATCACGGAGGACACTGGTACGGTTGGCAAGGTACTCCCTCACCATCTTTTGAAACTTTCCACTCCTTGTGAGAGTACCCCGCACCTCAGGGCCTGTAAGCTTGGCGGGTCTCAGAAAACTGTACCAGAATGTTGACAGTATTCCCCTGCCTCTGCTGGAATGGAGTTGCGTCTCTCTCGCCTGTACGCCTTGGTTGGTCAGTGAACTGTGACCTCTGCCGCTAGCGTGTTCAGATGGGAATTTTTTTAACAGTTCTGCAGCAAGGGCCTTCTGGTACTACCACATTCTTGTAGACCTCTCCACCTCAGGAATAAGAGAGTGAAAGTTCTCCTTGTAACGGGGGTCTAAAAGTGTCACCAACCAATAATGACTGTCACCCAACATTTTGACAAAGCGAGGGTCACGGTTAAGGCAGCGTAACATAAAGTCAGCCATGCGTGCCAGACTGGTAACGGGCAAGACTTCCGTGTCCTCACCAAGATGACGACTGACCATGCTCTCCTCCTCCTCCTCCTCCACCCCCCTGTCCCCAGGCCACCCACACTGAACCGACGGTATGACTGTTGTACAGGTACTACCGTCTACAGCGCATGATACCAGCTCCTGTTCTTTCTCCTCCTGCTCCTCCTCCTCTCCCTCATTGTCCTCCAATGCACATTGGGATGAGATGAGGCTGGGCTGTGTGTAATCGCCCATTACGGCTTCTTGATCCATCTCATCATACTCTGGCTGCAATGCCTCCTCTTTAATTCTCTGCAGAGAGCGTTGCAAAAGACAGACAAGTGGGATGCTGACGCTAATGATGGCGTCATCCCCACTCACCATCTTGGTGGAATCCTCAAAGTTTGTCAGGATGGTACATATGTCAGACATCCAGGTCCACTCCTGAGGTCTTATGTGTGGAGTCTGACCTGAATATCGACGGGCTTGTTGCAGCTGGTACTCCACAACTGCTCTCTTCTGCTCACAAATCCTTTGCAACATGTGGAGGGTAGAGTTCCAACGTGTGGGGACATCACACACCAGTCAGTGTGCCGGAAGCTGCATACGCTGCTGCAACACAGCAAGGGCGGCGGAAGCTGTAGTCGACTTCCGAAAATGAACTGACAGGCGGCGTACTTTGATGAGCAGATCTGGCAACTCGGGGTATGATTTAAGAAACCGCTGAACCACGAGGTTAAGCACGTGAGCCAGGCATGGTACGTGTGTGATCTCGCCTTGCCTCAGAGCCGCCACCAGGTTACGGCCATTGTCACACACAACCATGCCTGGATGTAGGTTCAGCGGTCTCAGCCACAGATCTGCCTGCTCTTTCACAGCTGTCCACAACTCACAAGCAGTGTGAGGTTTATCACCTAAGCTTATGAGTTTCAGCACAGCCTGTTGCTGCTTGGCTGAGGCAGTACTGCAGTGCTTCCAGCTTGTAACTGATGTGGTGATATCTGAGATGGAGGCTGAACATGAGGAGGAGGAGGAGGATGATGCACAGGAGCTGTACTCTGTGGGGGAAACTCTGACTGACATAGGGCCCGCAATCCTCAGTGTGGGGAGGATGTGTTCTGTCCCAAGGTCCGACTGGGTCCCGGCTTCCACTATGTTTACCCAGTGGGCAGTCAGGGAGATGTACCGTCCCTGGCCACAAGCACTTGTCCACGTGTCCGTTGTCAGGTGGACTCTCCCAGTAACTGTGTTGTTGAGGGCACGGCAGATGTTTTGGGACACGTGCTTGTGTAGTGCGGGGATGGCACACCGGGCAAAATAGTGTCGGCTGGGGACCGAGTACCGAGGGACAGCCACCGCCATAAGGTTGCGGAACGATTCCGTCTCCACCAGCCTAAAAGGCAGCATTTCCAACACAAGCAGTCGTGAAATGTGCGAATTTAGGACTGTGGCCTGTGGGGCGTTGGCTGAAAATTTGCGCTTTGTTCAAAGCTCTGGGATAAGGACAATTGAACGCTGCGGTGGGACGTGGACGTGGACGTTGATGCTGTTTCTTGAGAAACTGCCATAACAAGTGAAGACTGAGAGGACGGGGCATCTTTGTGTACAGTATGGACAAGGGATTGCCTTGCACGCCCAACAGGGGGTTCTATTGCACGCACAACAGCGGAAGAAGCAGTGGTGACACCCTCTGACACTGGTCGTGGACCCTGGGGTTCGCCCCACAAAGTCGGGTGCTTTGCTGCCATGTGCCTGATCATGCTGGTAGTGGTCAGGCTGGTAATTTTGTCACCCCTGCTAATGCTGGCATTGCAGGTGGTACAAATGGCCTTTTTGGGGTTATCAGAGTCTTTAAAAAAATTCCAGACTCTGGAAGACCTACCGGTTGTACTGGCAACGTCCCTCGTGTTGGTGTTACGGGAAACTGTTGCCCGCCTTCTGTGTTCGGCCACCACACTGCTTCTTCCTGCCTGTTGGGGTACTCTGCCTCCCTCCCCCTGTGTGCTGCTGGCCTCGCTCTGTGTGTCCTCCTGCCACGTTGGGTCAGTTACTAGATCATCCACCACCTCCTCCTCTTCCACTTGCGCACCACGATCCTCCTCCTCACTTCGTGGCAATTGTGTCTCGTCATCGTCCACCTCTTGTGACAAATTGCCAGTGTCGACTTCCTGTGGCCGTGGCTGTCCAAATATTTGGGCATCACTACATGGGATCTCCTCTTCCACCACTTCAAGCGGAGCAGGCGAGGGGCACAAATATGGAAATGGACCAGTGAACAGCTCTTCAGAGTGTCCAAGTGTGGGATCAGTTGCTGTCTGACGACACTCGACATGGTGGGAGGAAGGAGCATCAGGGTGAGGAGGAGTATGCAGTCGAGACTCACGGCTACTAAAACTTGACCACGTGGAAGACAGACCGGAGATGGTGGTGCCCAGGTAACTGGAAGTATTATCTGCTATCCAATTAATAACCTGTTCACACTGATCAGTTCGCAATACTGGTGTTGTAGTGTGCTTCCCTGGTAATTCGGTCAAGAAGTGGGAGCGAGAAGATGTAGCTGTTGGTTGTGGCACATTTTCACCTTGGCCGCGGCCCCGTCCTCTACACGCACCATCACCAGAATGTCCAGTTCCACGTCCCTTGCCACGCGCCTTGCCCAATGTAAATTAAGTAAAATAGCTTACACTCGCACTATCAATGGAAAAAGGGTAATAAAAAGGAGATAAGATCCGTGGAAGAGGAAAACCACGTTCTATTTCTCTGGCCTACACCAGAATCTTTTAAACAGATATATTTGTGTCTGAACAGTCAGCGAGACACTATTACTGTTTTTTTTTATGGAAAAAAGGCCAAAAGCAGGATAATACAGAGATTTGAACCGTGGATCTGGAAAACCACAGTTCTAGTTATCTGGCCTACACCAGAATCTTTTAAACAGATATATTTGTGTCTGAACAGTGAGGGAGACACTATTACTGTTTTTTTTTACGGAAAAAAAGGCCAAAAGCAGGATAATACAGAGATTTGAACCATGGAACTGCAAAGCCAGAGTTCTAGTTTTCTGGCCTACACCAGAATCTTTTAAACAGATATATTTGTGTCTGAACAGTCAGCGACAAAGAAAATGACGGCACTTCCACTACAAGAAATAGGTGTGAACAGTTGCTTACTAAGAGGAGCTACCTCCATGTACAATGAACAAACAAAGTAGCACTCTGTAACGCTGAGTATGTAAATATGAAGTATGAAATATGAATAGCATTACTGCTGTAGAAAATAGAAATAAATGAGAAATTTTAGCGCATGTAAATATGAAGTATGAAATATGAATAGCATTACTGCTGTAGAATATAGAAATAAATGAGAAATCTTAGCGCATAAATTGGCCAATTCATGTGTTCCTGACAGTCGCGATAAGGTGTTTCTCGATGTCAGGACCAAACAATGTGAATACCTCTCTAAGTGACATCCGTCTGCTTATGTGTGGGAAAGTAAGATCCTGATGCAATTAAAACCACCTGCGGCATGGGGATGGAGTGCTCAGTCAAAGCTTAAATCTAGTAACAAAGAAAATGATGTCACTTCCACTACAAGAAATAGGTGTGAACAGGTGCTTACTAAGAGGAGCTACCTCCATGTACAATGAACAAATAAAGTAGCACTCTGTAATGCTGAGTATGTAAATATGAAGTATGAAATATGAATAGCATTACTGCTGTAGAAAATAGAAATAAATGAGACACTATTACTGTTTTTTTTACGAAAAAAAGGCCAAAAGCTGCATGATACTGAGATTTGAACCGTGGAACTGCAAAACCAGTTCTAGTTATCTGGCCTACACCAGAATCTTTTAAACAGATATATTTGTGTCTGAACAGTCAGTGAGACACTATTACTGTTTTTTTTTACGAAAAAATGGCCAAAAGCTGGATAATACAGAGATTTGATCCGTGGAACTGCAAAACAAAAGTTCTAGTTATCTGGCCTACACCAGACTCTTTTAAACAGATATATTGGTGTCTGAACAGTCACAGACACACTCAATTTTTTTTGGGGGGGGGAGGGGAATACCAAAAGGTTAATAAGATGCGTATTTGTACAGTCTGACTGAGGAAAAAAAAAATACAGGATTTCGATGAAAAAAAAAGGATTTTTCCTGGCCCCTGAGACCGGGGGATAAGTTTAGCAATTTGACCAGCAGGAGCACACAGGACTGTAATGCAGCGTTTGCTGGTATAACCACTGCGTCTCCTATACAGCCTGCCTGTCTGCCTGGTATCTGGGATGGATATTAGTCCTGAAAAGGACTGTTTGTTTGTTCTGGCAGCCTTTACAGACCCTACACTAACTATTTCGCAGTTTATATCTCTCCCTAGCTCAGCAGCATTGACCCTACACTCTCTGATCCCGGGCGACTGTGTCCAAGATGGCGGCGCCCGGTTTTAAATACTCGAGGTGACTCTGTGCGGCCAGCCAATCACTGTAATGCCCACAACCAACATGGCTGCGGCATTACAGTGACTGGCTTGCAATCCCTGCATGTCCATTGGCTCCGTAAAGAGCGCCAAACATGCAGGGCGGAGACCCGAGCTCCGGCCCGAGTAACCCGGAACATCCCGAGTAGAGAGATGCTCGGGCGAGTACCGAGCTGTGTCGAGCATGCTCGCTCAACACTAATAATAACATGATTCCAGACTTGTTCCCAATATCATTATGGAATTAATTATTCTTCTAACTTCATGAAGGGATTGCTTTGTATCTATTCACATGATGGGGTTTATCGGTGTAAACCTATTGTTTTGATTTAATATCTTCTTGATTTGATATATTCTGATCGCAGAATTGAGCATTCCACTGACTTCATATGAATATCACACTTGAACATGTTTGTACCTATTCACATGATGAAGTTTATCTGCAAACTTAGTGGTTTGATTTGGTGTTAAACTTGTTTGTGTTTTATTTTCATTGTGGAGGGAAATGTTTCATAAACTCAATACAAGGATTGCGTGGAACATGTACCTATTCACATGAGCAGTTTATTTGTGCTGATCCAGTACCTCAATTTTATGTCAAACTTACTCAATTGTCTCTTATCTGATCACAGAATGGAATATTTTATCAACTCCATACGCAGGTTACTTTGAACATGCTTTGTGTTTAAATATTTTTATTGAAATGGAAAGAAGGGGAGGAGGGGGTACATAAATAAAAGAGGGAGGGGGGGAGGGGAACAGACATATTTAAACAGAAACATTGGGTTTCACATTTAGAATACAATAGTTTGCAATTCCCATAACACACGGGAACATATATAAAAACTAAAAGATTCTCGTATATTAGCATACAATGTTGTTGAGGTTGATAAAATAAAGACAGTATTTTAAAGCAAAGTAGAGTAGAAAATCCGAAATGAAAACCAAGTCAAACTGAGCATAATCCTCATCATCATCTCAAATTAAGATTGTCACAAAAGCGAAGATGAGCTAATAACAAACCTAGGCATGTCACCTAGGCCGTGTTTGATAACATGGGAGAGTATTTCGAGGTCCAAAGATCCCAACGTTCTAAGTATGTTGAGAAGGAGTTACTCCTAATGGCGGCATTATATTCAAATATGCTATGTTGCGTCACTCTTTCTATCAAGTGTATTAAAGTTGTTGGGTCATCACTTTTCCATCTGGAAGCTATGATGAGTTTTGCTGTCAAAAGTATGTGTGAAATTATGTAACGCAGCTGTTTGGGAAAGTCTTCTATGCCTATGGATAAAAGAGCAAGCTGAGGAGTAATGTCAATTCTCATTCCGATGATATCTGTTATGAGTTGTTTAATTCCTAGCCAGAAGCTTACCAATTTTGGGCAGCTCCAAAATATATGGGATAAAGTACCTGGGTTGTTACAGGCTCTCCAGCAATTTGGTGAGTTTACCGGATTAATACAATGGAGCTTGACTGGGGTCCAATACCACCGAGATAGCATTTTAAAGTAGGATTCATGAATCGTGGCAGAAGCAGTATTGGAGTACGTAATAGCTAATGTTTTTTTTGTTTTTGCAAATCTATTCTTGTTCCCATGCCCCTACGAATGAGTGGTCAGGAATATCTGTCTCCTCATTGAGGATTTTATAGAATATGTTTGATTTCCAAAGTTGGGTCTTGTTTGGAGAATTTATAAGGTCTTGTACCATTTGTGGGAGAGAAAGAGTGGGAGAGGAATTTCCAAAATAGTTAGCTTTAGATCTCCAACTTGTTCTCTCATCTCTAGGAAGAGAGAACTTGGATTGAAGATAATAGAAAGACGCTAAAGAGTCGTTTTGCATAATATCATCTACATACAGTACTCCCTATCCAACCACGTCGATAGATTGAGTTTTGTTATTAAAATTTCCAGTACTGTGAGAGGAATATTTTTTATTGGTGTCGGGCTAGTTCGGTCAGGGGATTTATTTACAAGATTTCTCCATGCCAAAATAGCAGCCCTCAGAGCGGGATAGTTTGGAGGAGGCCTGGAGGGTTCAATTAGATGAGCTAGTATTAATGCCGACATTCGTTTTGTTTTAACGATTGATTTTTCTATAAAAGTCCAGGCTGAGATATCTGAGTCTAACAACTATCCCCGTGAAAGTTTAAGCATTGAAGCTAAGTAATAATTATAGAGATTAGGGACTCCCAACCCTCCCATCCCCTTATGCTTTTCTAAAGATATCCTAGATATTCTTGGCTTCTTCTTGTTCCAAATGTACTTCAGCAATGGGGTTTGGAATTTTTGGAACCAGATTTTAGGATTAAAGAGAGGAATAGACCTAATTATATATAAGAACTTGGGAAGGAGAAGCATTTTAAATGCCTCAATTCTGCCTAGCCAGGAGATCTCAAGTTTAGTTAGGCGCAAGTAGTCCTGGTGAAAGGTTTTAAGTAGGTTAGAGAGATTCTCCTGGACTAAGTCAGTTGAGGGCTTAGTTATGAGGATTCCCAAATAAGAGATTTTTCTTTCTTCCCAAGTGTATTCAAATTCTTCTTTAAGGTAGGCCAGTAGGGTACAATCTAAATTAAAATCTATGATTTGGGACTTTGATTTACTTTATAAAGGGAGAGGTGGGAAAATTCTTCAATTGATGATGTTACATGTCTCAAAGATTTAAGAGGTTTCGAAATGGTAAGCAAAATATCATCTGCAAACAGGGCTATTTTGGTTTGTTCGGTATCAATAGGGATGCCTTTAATGTTAATATTTTCCCTGATCGAGGCCGCAAAGGGCTCAATGAAGAGAGCAAAGAGGAAGGGTGAGAGGGGGCACCCCTGTCTAGTGCCATTAGAAAGGCTAAACTTTTGAGAAAGAGTGTTATTTGAGTAGATTCGAGCAGACTGATTGGAGTACATCGATTTAATAGACCTAAAAATGTTCCCGTGAAGTCCGAATTTTTGCAGAGTGCCAAAGAGAAAAGGCCAGTAGACTCTGTCCAAAGCCTTCTCTGCATCTAGAGCTAGGAAGGCTGATGGTAGTTTTGAGCGTTCAACCAGGGTAATTAGATCTATAGCTCTTCTTGTGGCATGAGCAGTGGTTCGGCCAGGAATAAATCCAGTCTGGTCGTTATGGATTAATTTACCGATATGTGATTTCAGTCTATCTGCAACCAATTTTGCCAGAATTTTTGTATCAGAATTTAGGAGGGAGATAGGCCTGTAGTTCTTTGTATCTAAGGGGTCTCCTTTATTTTTGGGAATAATAGTAACAATAGCTTCCATCATGTCATGCGGAAGAAATCCCTGCTGAGCAGATTGATTAGATAATCTGGTAAGATAAGGAAGCAGTAAATTGTTAAATGATTTATACAACTCATTTTGGAAGTCGTCTGGGCCCGGCGATTTACCTATTTTAAGCTCTTTAATTACTCCTGAGATTTCTTGGGATGAGTATGGTAGGTTTAAGTCTTGCAGATCTTGATCGTTTAAAGTTGGCAAGTTAAGTTTGGTTAAGTAACCATCAATCTCCATGTCAGAGGGCTGGGTTGAGGTAGAGTTTTCTCTTAAATTATATAGTGCTTTATAAAAGTCTGCAAAAGAGTTAACTATATCTTGTGGATGTTTTACTAAACGACCAGAGGGGTCTTTAATCTCATTTATTCTAGACTTCAATTTAAAGTGTTTAACCTTAGCAGCAAATAATTTAGATGGTCTATCTGCGGAGAAGTAGTATTTAGATTTGGTTGTTTGTACCATTTTGTCATATTCACTTGTTAACATTGATTTGAGATTCATTCTAAGTTGAAGGATCTTAGCAGAATAGTCTCGGGAGGGGTTGGAAACTTGTTTTTGTTCCAAACTATGTATATTGTTGACCAAATTTTTTGTTTTGTCTCTATTAGTTTTAGCTAGTTGTGAATTTAATTGAATAAGCTTTCCTCTGAGTACTGCCTTGAAAGCAGACCATAAAGTAAATATTGATATGTTATCAATATCATTGTCTTTAAAATAGTTTTGGATAGTGCTTTCTATTTCTTTTTTATAAACTGGGTGGTTATAGAGGAAGCTGTTATTTCTCCAAAGCCGTTGTGCGGAGGTATTGCATAGTGTCTCAACCTCAAATACTACCGGGGAGTGGTCAGACCATATTCTGGGGCCTATAGAGATACATTTGAATTTGTAGAGAGAGAAGATATTTGTGAGGACTACATCTAGTCTGGCATAGGAATTATGAGTACCCGAGAAATGTGTGAACTCCATAGATGACGAGTGGATGCATATAAAGACATCATACAATCCAGATTTTATTATCCAAGGATCCAAGCATAAAGAGTGTTGCCTTGATTTGTTAGAAGAATCAAGGGAGGGATTAGGGACTATATTAAAATCACCAAAAATTATCAATTCACCCCTTGTATGCTGGTCAATTTTTCGCAAAATTCTATTAAGAAAGGTGATTTGTCCACAGTTAGGTACATAGACATTCACTAGGGTAAAAAGTTGGTGATTTAGTTTACAGGTTAAGATTATAAACCTCCCATTTGGGTCATCTATACGAGAAATTTGTTCGAATGTAACAGAATTTTTAATCAAGATGGCAACGCCCCATTTTTTTTTGGATTATTTGCGAGAAATATATTTTGGAAGTCCTTGTATGAAAATCTAGGTTGATTAGTAGAGGAAAATTTGGTTTCCTGTAAGGCCACTACATCAGCTTTGTAGTCTTTAATCATCTTCCAGGTGTAAAAGCGCCGTTGGGGAGATTTCAGGCCGTTAACATAGTTGACAAAGAATTTAAGTGACATGACCAAGTTTGTTGAGATAAGAAAAAAGACTCAATTTTAAATGAGAGATTACTGTCATTAGTTTTCCTTTAAACAAAAGTAAAGAATGAAAGAATAAAAAGGGATACCTAAATTTTACCTAACGTCAAACTATACTGAATTGTACTAAACAAGTAGAGAAAACTTAGACTCAGATCAAGTCTGAGTCTATCAAATTACTCTGTGGAAACCCAACAAGGAGGCAATAAATTTCAATGGATACCTCCTATATGGAGCTAAAGTTTCGGAAGATTGCATCAGCCTAATGATAGATATAGTTCATCAGGTGATGATCCCCAGATCCCCAAGAATTTTTTTCCCATTTTCAGTATCCGAGACACCATAGTTCTTCCCTTGACAAAAGAAAAGAACTTTTGTGGGATTAAATCCCCATTTGTACTGAATCTGACTATTACGTAGGGCATCGGTAATTTTTATTATTTTTTTGCGTTGCATCATAGTTTCCCTAGACAAGTCCGCAAATATCTTAACAGAGTTATAAGGTTTTGGGAGGGACCCCTTGCGGCGAAGGAACTCCATTAGTTGGTCTTTCGTGTGATAAAAGTGGAATTTAGCAATGATGTCTCTGGGGGTTTTGGGTTGGAGATGCTTGGGCTTTGGAAGACGATGTACTCTCACCAGGATCAGATCTAAGTCAGACAAGGATGGGATAGCTGCCCTTACCAAATCCTTAATGTAGGGAGCCAACTGGTCATTTTTAACTGTTTCTGGTATGGCTCTAAACTTCAGATTCAGCCTTCTATTACGATCCTCCAAGTCGGTGAGTTTATTCTTAACACCCTGTAGTTCTTCTCTAAGATGACGGTTTTCCCTCTCTAATTTATTACTCATTTCTCCCAAGTCAAAAATTTCAGACTCATTTTTATCTGTCCTAAGATTAACCGAGTCAATAGATTTTTGGAGTTTATCATAACGAGAGTCAAAGTCAAAACGAAGGGATTCCCTAAAGGCTGCAAAGATGCCCTTAAAGAAAGTCTGATCTATCGTTTGGAACCAATCAAATTTGAGAAGGGGGTCGCAGTTGTCCGATTTGTTAGGACTTTCCATCCTCATCCTCTGCTTGGCTGGGCCAGTAATAGGAGATGAATCCTCCTCTGAATCAGAGGTTTCCCTTGTAATTGGAATGTTAGATGTTAATTCTTTTCTTTTGTCTCTCCTCTGCTGTGGAGGATCAACCACCAAAGCCGTGGAGTCGTCTAACTTCGGATTTTGGGAACATGACCACGAGTCATTATCATTATTTTTTGTAGGGGATCTGGAACGATCCCTCTGTGAGGATCCTGACTGAACAGCGTCTTTACCCATGAGTTTTGCTTTTTCTGGTCTCAGCTTATGGGATGCCATGGTCCTAAGGAGTGCTACCAGGTATTATTATTGTAGACCAGTATGTCACTAACTAATGTGTGTAGAGAGATTATCTATCCTAGCAGTAGACAAAGAGAAAGGGAGAGTTACTAGCACCAGGCAGAGGCAGTTGTGGGAGCAATGAGAGAAAATATCACAGTGACAGTGAATACCTAGAGAAAGGGAGGAAAAGAGGAGAGTCAAGGAAAGTCAAGAAAAAAAGGGAAAGGAAGAAGGGACCAACTTTGCATAGTACAAAACCTATTTCAATGCTTAAATGAGAGGCCAGTCTTGATTGCAGAGGTCCAGAAGTCAAAGAGTCCAATCTCCCCTTCCAGAGCCACAAAATAGGATTTCACTAGGGACACAAAGTGTTAATAATCTCTGAATAGTTAATGAAGTTGTGAGCAGCTGCTTCAATAGAGCACAGTTCTATTGGACTCAGGGAGGAGTTATAAAGACAGAGACAACAAGGCTATTACTTCAGATAATAAGCGGACCAGCTTCAGTTTAATCTGCCTCCATTTAGAGACTCACAGTTTAATCTTCAGGAGGTAGTATAGGAGAGTTGGCAATATGTCTCCCATCCATAAAGCACCAACATGAAACACCTCAGCGAGTCCTGGTCTCCAGGTTCTAGGGGGCCGCCTCACAGCTTAAAAGGCAGCAGCTCCTCCTTCACCAGGACCCCCTTGGACACTGAGATCCTCGATGTCAGACCTCACAGTAGGTCCCTGCACCATCGCCAGGAATGCCACCGGGAGTCGACAGCAAGTGAGATCGCCACACCGGCTGCAGGATATACACTGTCGCTCCTCAGGCAGGCAGGGACAAGCAGAGACGAGACAGCACCTCTCCGGGTTAGTTCAATCATGGGGAGAGCATTTACAGTTGGTGTAATTAGAAAAGAGCACACGAAAGGAGATTTCCAGCCGCCCATGGTCCACTATGTTATCAGGGCAGTGTAAGAATAAAGCAAAATGGCCGCTGCTAGTGCTGTATCCATGACAACAGTCTCCACACAGTCAGCTCAAAAGGCTGGAAGTCAGTCAGAAAATCTCCTGAGTCTCACATATTAGAAGAAGGTCTCATCCAAACAAAAAGCAAACTGAATAAACAGCAAATGTCCTCAGATGTATCAGCGATCATACAAGGGACGTTTTAACAGGATGGCTTACTATAGATATCGTGGGTGAGATCCAGCGGTTCAATCCGGGCTGTAGAATAGATCAAATGGGTCTTTTGGTATCAGGAAGACATCCCAGACAAATCCATGTTGGTGTGGCGAGATTTAAAGCCCGTTAAAAGGGTAAATCCCGTAGGTTAAGGCTAAAATGCAGGAGCCTCTGCTAAACCCGACCGCTCAGCATGAGCTCCAAGCCACGCCCCCCTTTGAACATGTTTTGCACCTATTGACATGACGCAGTTTATTTGCGCAAAGCTAATGCTTCAATTTTATGTCAAACTTACTCAGTTATGTCAGATTTAATCATAAAATGGAATGTTCTGCCAACTTCATACAAAGATATTTTCAGTTGTTTCACACTTTTTTGTTAAGTATATAATTCCACATGTGTTAATTCATAGTTTTGATGCCTTCAGTGTGAATGTACAATTTTCATAGTCATGAAAATACAGAAAAATCTTTAAATGAGAAGGTGTGTCCAAACTTTTGGTCTGTACTGTATGTCACACAAAATAGTTAATAAATAACATTTCCCACATGTCTACTTTACATCAGCACAATTTTGGAACCAATTTTTTTTTTTTTAGAGAGTCTTAGGCTGTGTGCACATGATGCGTTTTTAATGCGTTTCCGCAGTGTTTTTGCAGCTGCGGAAACGCATTAAAAACGCATGGTAGTAGGGCAGCAATGTTTCCCAATGATAATCTGCATGTGCTGTGCCCATGCTGCGGATTTTTCCGCAGCGTTTATGCTGCACTCAAAAATCCGCAGCATGTCCATTAATTTTGCGGAAACGCGGCGTTTTCGCCGCCATTGACTTGCATTAGAACGCACCAATACCGCAAGACTGCATTTGTACTTGCGTTATTGGCGCGTTCTAATGTGCGGATGGTACCCGGGTGTGGAGGACAGGAGACTCTCCTCTGTACCCGGGTACCATTTAAAGCTGTAAAAAAAAGAATAAAATAAAAAATAAGATATATTCACCTTCCGACGGCCCCCGATCTCCTTCCCTCTGCTTGCGTGCAAGACTGAAGGACCTGCGGTGACGTCACAGTCAGGAACAAGCCAGGAACGAACGCGGCAGCACACGCCGGGCCATCGGAGGGTAAGTATAGCTTTATTTATTTTTTTTTAAACATTCTTTTACGGTCACACTATATAAATCCATGCCGGTTGCATGGATTTATATAGTGTGACCTAGTTGTCAAGCACTTTCCAGGTGATGTTAAAATCGCCTGGAAAGCGCTTGTCAATCCGCATGCGGAAACGCATGTGAATCCGCATGTATTCCGCAGGAAAAACGCATGTACAATCCACATGCGTTTTTTCTGCCAGGGAGATGCAGAAATGATGCAGAAATTTTCTGCTTCATTTCTGCATCGTGGGCACATACCCTTAAGGGTTAAAAGTTGACCAGCGATTTCTCCTTTTTACAACAAAATTTAGGGTATGTGCACACGATGCAGAAATGCTCAGGATTTTTTCCTGAGCGTTTCTGCATCTCTCTGGCAGGAAAAAACGCATGCGGATTGTACATGCGGTTTCCTGCCAGGGACATGCGGAAATGAAGCGGTCTTCACTTTCATTTCCGCATGCGGGTTGACAAGCGCTTCCCAAGCGATTTTAGCATCACTTGGAAAGTGCTTGTCAACTTCACACTATATAAATCCATGCAACCGGCATGGATTTATATAGTGTGTGATGTCAAAAAATAAAAAATAAATCTATACTTTACCCTCTGATGGCCCCCGGTGTCCTGCTTCATCGGTCCCGGCTGCCGGCAGTGAAGACTTTAGGACCTTCCGACGTCAGCGTCACGTGACCCGTCACATGACTCTGACGTCAGCGAAGGTCCTTCTTCATTCAAACGCGAAGTGCCCGGGAAGCCGGCAGGACGCAGCGCGGGCCGTCAGAAGGTGAGAATATATATATTTTTTATTTTATTCTTTTGGTACCTGGGTCTGGATGAGAGTCCTCTCATCCACACCCGGGTACCATCCGCACATTAGACCGCATGAAAAGCGCATCAACATATACAGTGATGCGGATTCCATGCGGTCTAATGCAAGTCAATGGCGGCAAAAGAGCAGCGTTTCCGCAAAATTAATTGACATGCTGCGGATTTTTGACCGCAGCGTTTACGCTGCGGAAAAATCCGCATCATGGGCACAGCACATGCGGATTTCCATTGGGGAACATTGCTGCCCTTCTACCATGCGTTTTTCATGCGTTTCCGCGGCATTTCCGCAACTGCAAAAACGCCGCGGAAACGCATGAAAAACGCATCGTGTGAACTCAGCCTGACAAAAACATTTTTTTTAGGGACCACATCACATTTGAAGTTACTTTGAGGGGTCTAAATGACAGAAACCATTCTAAAAACTGCACCCCTGAAGGTTCTCAAAAACACATTCATTAATCAAATGTGAAAGGAAAAATGAACCTCAAACTCTGTTGTGCAATTTCTCCTGAGTACGCTGATACCCCATGTGTTGGAGAAAACTATCAGGGCCTTAATCACTACCTCCTGTAACTGAAGGTATGACATAGAAGTATGGCCTGCACATTTTTATAGAAGGAAAGCGTTGTGCATTGCCACCTGTACGATGTGCACGGCCAGCTTCTTATACCATACCTTGGCCTTTCTCAAACCATTGTACGGCTGGAGAACTTGATCAGAGAAATCAACTCCCCCCCCCATGTACTTGTTGTACCCCACTACACAGTCTGGTTTGACGACCTGAGTAGTGGAATCTCGTACAGTGCTGAGGATTCAGCCATCTCCATATATGGTGGTCAAGAGAAGGACATACCTTCTCTTGACCAAGTCTATTTCTGTGAGGCCGGTGGTGTCAAACTTGGTTACTGATTCCGCCACGAAATCAGGAATCAGTGACTCATAATTTTCGGGGGACGAGGTCCATACAGGGTCAGTAGTGGGGGGCGCTAGTTCATCTTCTCTCCTGGGACAACTGTGTGGCGGTTCAGCAGCACCTGAGGAGGAAGAGGAGGAGGGGGAAGAAGAGGAGGAAGAGGAGTATGACAAGGAATCAGAAAAATAAAGAAAGGTGGGATCCTCTCCCTTGCTGTCAATGTCGGAGGCAAGGAAAGCGTATGCCTTTTCCTCTGAATAGCGAGTTTGGGACATTTTTTTTTATGTCTGTGGTGAGTGTCAGTACTTTATTTAGAGTGTGTGTGTCAGTGTGCTTGGTGCAAAAAAGGAACAACCGTAGGTGGTGCAAACAGCGAGCACGAGTGTGGATCAGTGAACTACGTCACCGATCAATGCTTGGCGGCTGATGGATGTGCGCATGGATGTGGTGCAAAGGAGTGGGGGAAGTGTAAAACAGCGAACAAGAGTGTGGATCAGTGATCTGTGGTCATTGATCAGCGCTCGGCCGCTGCAGGAAGCACAAAAAAAACCTGACAAAAGTCAAGCGATCGAGTACTGATCAAGTACTGATCAGCACTTGGTGACAGAAAAGGGAATGGGAAAGGGGGAAAGTGGAGAGGGGGATTGGGGTGGATGAGCAGGGATCAAAAAATCCTACTTACAGTAGTCTTCTGTCAGATGTCTTCTGTCAGATGTCTTCTGTCAGATGTCTTCTGTCAGATGTCTTCTGTCAGATGTCTTCTGTCAGATGTCTTCTGTCAGATGTCTTCTGTCAGATGTCTTCTGTCAGATGTCTTCTGTCAGATGTCTTCTGTCAGATGTCTTCTGTCAGATGTCTTCTGTCAGATGTCTTCTGTCAGATGTCTTCTGTCAGATGTCTTCTGTCAGATGTCTTCTGTCAGATGTCTTCTGTCAGATGTCTTCTGTCAGATGTCTTCTGTCAGATGTCTTCTGTCAGATGTCTTCTGTAGCAGCAGCAGGAGCAGTGATTGTGGTGTCACAGGCTTCCATGGCACTGCAAGGCCCAGCATGACGCACAATTGGACAGCGTGACCGCCCTCTACTAAAGAAAAAAGTTAGTAAAAAAAAAAGTGTAAAATAGCAAGCGCGAGTGCTGATCAGTGATTTGTCTCACCAATCAACGCTCTGCGGCTACTGGATGCACCCATGAAAATGACTCGCCCCCCCTGGGCCGTGGGGCACTCGGGACCGGGCTTCGGGGCAATGCTGGGAGTAGTGGTGGCGACCCGGTCCCGTGGCTCAGGGTGGTCAGACCAGTGGTAGTCTGCTATGTGCTGTAGGTAATGTCCAACTACGCCACCCGCCGCTGTAAGGCAGACCGCTGAGGCTGATGGTGTTTGCAGCTGAGGTAGTGTTACTCCCCACGGGAAGAGTGCAGCCCCAGGGCAGTGTAGAGAATGGTGGGGGTGATGGTGCAGAGAGTCCCAGTGCCGTTAGTGCTGGAGGAGCAAGGAGTACACAGACAACGTACTGCAGTCCAATGTCTTTTACTCACAGTTCATATGCTCCGGGTCAATTCGGCGCAAGCAGTGACCACCCAAGCCGTGCAGTGTCCACCAGGTGAGGGACTCGGTCAACCCCCAGGCACTTCAGGAGTATGGTTCAGAGCTCCTTCCTATCCTTCCTTCGGCTCATGCCCCGCCAGTGACCAAGCTTCTGTCCAGCTCCCGCGGGTCTATGCGGGCAAACGTGGGCCCCGTTTCCCGCTACCCTATATGGTATGCCTTCCTAGCAAGGTTTAGCAAGGGGTCGCACCAAGTGATGGTCGCGACCTCCGGTTCTTGGCTGAAGATTATTAGCTTCCACCAAATTGGGATCCGGTACCCTCTTCTTGCCTGACCCGTCACCCGATTCACGTTGGTCCTTAGGGTCCCTTCCACCTTCTTGTTCCTGAGCCCTTCTCTTTCTCGGCCACTTCTTTCCCTTTCCTGTTCCTTCTCTTCTCCTCTGTTCCTTCTCCTCCCAGGCCCCGGCCTTTTTTCTAGACCTGCCTCTGAGCAGAGCTCCTACAGAGCCTCTGCTCTCTGTCTTCTCTTCTGCGTTCTCCACCGAACAGACTGAACTGAACCTCGACCTAAGATGGTGCCCACCTTTTATACTTCCCTCTAGAACATGAGCCCAGGTGACCAGCAACCAATGAGCTCCTACCTACGCTCAGGAACCGTCCTCTCCTGCTCCTACATCACTGGGTTTTCCTCCCCCTCCCCACTCCAGCCAGGGACATGGTCTGTCGTGCCTGCATTAATTTTTAATTGGGAGCACCGTTGAACTGTCCTCCGGAAATGGGGTGTGTGTGCTGCATGCAGCTACCTGAGCCCTGATCCTTACTCCATCCCTACCCGGGAGTGGAATATCACACCTCTGGTTGAGGTGCAATACCTCTGTAGCGACCGAGCCCTCGGGGCGCTACAAAAACACCAGTCTTGATGAGTTAAGGGTATGTGCACATGACATCTTTTACACACCAGCATATCCGCCCAGTTTTCCAATGCAAAGATGCTTTAGCGAAATGCCACCATATATTTGTTGTAGTTTATCTGTTATTTTTGCTCTATCAGCATTTTTTTTAATTTAATACATTAATCTTTACATATCAGGCGGCTTCTAATTGAAGCTGCTCAAAGAATGAACATGCTACTTCTTTTAATGGCTTCCCTGCTTTCGAAGCCCCAACTGGTTGAAAGAAGTGACAAAAGACAGAACATATGCACATCAAGTCATTTTTACATTACTGTGCACTATGTTCATTCTTTGTAGTGCTTTTTTAGCACTTTTGCAGGTGAGTTCAATCTACCTGAAAAAGACATTGGGCCCTCATCACACCAATCTTGCTCACACTGGTCTTGATAAAGGGGCATGCTGGAGTCAGAGGAGGCTAGAACTAGAAATATCACTACAGTCAGGTACGGGAGTCAGGTGAGATTTCTGTGGCAATGCCACAGCTTGTCATGAATTAGATGAGCGGTGGCATCTCACGCCGTTATGGCCCAACTCCTCCAACTGACGTGAAGACATGAAAAGTGGCAAAACTTAGGCACAACTCCAAGTTGTGCCTAATTTTTGTGACTTTTCAAAGTTTTTCTCCAGAATTCTGGCGTGAAAGTTTTGGAAAATTGGGCCCATTGTGTGTACATACCCTAAAAGTGTGCAAAGGGTATCAGAGTTTAGCAGAGCATGGCAATACTGAAAACCTCTAGTTCATCTGTAAAGCAACACAAAGAAATCATGGCTCAGTGCTTCGATTTGACTGGCATGAGGAGCATTGTAAATATGCATTTAGCGATAACTTCCTTACCTTCATATGAGAAGAACTGCTATAAAATCTCCTCTATAAGCAAGACAAGATTTTTGTATGGTTTATGCATCTTTTTCATTGTCATGTTCAATGCCTATAATATATAATTATTGTTTGGCCCTTATTTCACGTTAATGGTTTTTTGGCATCGAAGTCTAATTTAGTGCATTGCTACAGAACAAATATGCGGTGTTTAAAAGTTGCACAGTAAATGCTTTCTCTATACAATGGCTGAAGTAATACATGACTCGGACAATTTGAAGCATATATGCTTCTACTGAGCACTGACCTTCACCGATTTACAAAATGACAGAGTAGCATCTGACAATCCAATGTCAATCTTTTACATAAAACTATTATGTGGCAATATTTTTATAAACTTTAGCATCAAGAAAATTATACAGGATAAAGTTCTACGATTTACTTGTGACTGCAGACTTATGAAGCCCCCAGCCCACCCACTGTTCGCTGCGGGGATTCGCCGGTTTCTGATCGGTTTCTATCATATATATGGATCAGAGATGTAGCTAGGGGTTGAGGTCAGAGGCTGGAACTTCTGAGCGGACTCCTAACCAGGTAACATTGTCTACAACTACAGTGGCACACCCTAAGGCCACGGCCCCACTATCAGTATTTGGTCAGTTTTCGGTCAGTATTTTTTCTCAGGAGTGGGAGCCAAAACCAGTGAGGAACAATTATAGAAAAGGTATAATAGAAACAAGTGCACCAATTCTGCATTTATCACCCACTCTTGGCTTGGCTCCCACTCTAGAGACAAAATACTGACCGAATACTGCCCAAATACTGACAGTGGGGCCGTGGCTTTATAGTGAGTATAGGAGAACCTCAGCCAATGACCATGCTGTTGCTAAAAATAAATCATTATACAAACACCAACACCTATATTACCACCATATGGTGACCATATAGTGGTAGATACCAGTCCTACAGAATATAATACAAGTGATTATAGTACAGTTACAGATAGTGACTTAAAGCTGATGTTCTGTCTGATGGAGTCATTCATTTTTCCTGTCTTTTCTATTTGGCCCAGACCTACATGAATACTTCTCCAGCCATGAATCATCTGCAGAGTTTACAACAAAGACACATTTGACTTCTCATATTTCCAGCACCGTCCCCATCTATTCTCAACTTGCACAAATTTCTCATCCTACTGTCACGCAAGGTGAGGGAAAGACTAAGTGCAACAGGAACGGAAGAGGGAGAGAAAGCCCAAACACTAGAGAAAGGGGGAGTGGAGACTCCTAGACAGATCTACTATCACCCTGCCTACCCTATCGCCCTTATATAGGTTCCACACCTATCGCCGAGCAGAAACCTAAGCCTTGAATGTCCCTAGAGCTAGGCCCTAGATATGGAGGGGACAGGGTGAGCACTAGTCAAGCTCTCACCGGTGACTCTCTAGAGAAACTGAGACTATTTAACTACCCAGCAAGGGTGTGTCAATCAGCAGCAGAAGGTGGAGGTCGCTGCTGGGTCCTAAAGGAAGAAAGATATAACTATACTACAGAGATGAGGGAATCAAGAAGGCGTCTGCAATGCCAAGCACAGTGACCTTCTACAGCCGGCTCTAGAGCGACTGTCTGTCACACCTGACTCACCCGTGACACCTACTGTTACCCCAATGCTGAGCTGCTGCCGTATGTGTCCCTATTATTGCACTTGCTGTGTGGTACAAAAACAGGGCTCCTTCCCCACTTAATAATGCCCACCACAGTGCCTGTTACAAAGTAAAATGCCTCTTTTGTGCCCTCTAGATGGTAAAACTGACGACTACAATATATTAATGCCCTGTGCAAGTGCCCTAGAAACAGTGCCTACATTTTGCCCCCTAGAATGTAATAATGCCATCTGAGTGCCCCTTTGACAGTCACCATACCCTAAGTGCACCTGTAACAATAAGTGCCCACTTAACATTTAATAATGTCCCCTGAGTCCCTCCATGTATAGCTCCCATATACAGAGTATGATGGGCTGACAGCTTCCCTCTACACAGAATGATGTCTTCATAGCTACCCTATACATAGTATAATGCCCACACAGCTCTCTGTACACTATATAATGTCCCCACAGCTCCCCTCTACACACTGTGATGGGTCCTCAGCTCGCTTCTATACAGTATTATGTCACTACAACTCCCCATTACAAAGTATGTTTGGCCCACAGCTTCCCTCTACACGGTATGATGTCCCCACAGCTCACCTATACATAGTATAATGCCCACACAGCTCTCTGTACATAGTATAATGGCTCCACTGCTCTCCTATACACATTAAATTCCCACAACTCACCTCTATACAATATAATATTCCCACAGCTCTAGTATACACAGAATAATGCTCACACAGCTCTCTATACACAGTATAATGGGCCCACAGCTCCTATATACACAAATGATGTCCCCACAGCTCACCTCTATACAGTATGATGATCCCCACAACTACTATATACACAGTATGATGGGTTCATACAATATAAATCAATATTCCAACCGTAACATCTCAAATGTCTCCAAACATTTTATCAACATTCACAATAGGCAAATTACACTACACATTCCTAAGTGTATGGCATTGAATACATTCCAAAGCATACAGTGGGGAAAAAAGTATTTAGTCAGCCACCAATTGTGCAAGTTCTCCCACTTAAAAAGATGAGAGAGGCCTGTAATGGACATTATAGGTAGACCTCAGCTATGAGAGACAAAATGAGAAAACAAATCCTGAAAATCACATTGTCTGATTTGGAAAGAATTTTTTGGTGGAAAATAAGTATTTGGTCACCTACAAACAAGCAAGATTTCTGGCTCTCACAGACCTGTAACTTCTTCTTTAAGAGGCTCCTCTGTCCTCCACTCATTACTTGTAGTACTGGCACCTGTTTGAATTTGTTATCAGTATAAAAGACACCTGTCTGCAACCTCAAACAGTCACACTCCAAACTCCACTATGGTGAAGACTAGTGTTGAGCATTCCGATACTGAAATATCGGGTATCGGCCGATATTCGCGGTATCGGAATTCCGATACTTAATTCCG
This sequence comes from Phyllobates terribilis, assembly GCF_046119375.1. NCBI lineage: Eukaryota > Metazoa > Chordata > Amphibia > Anura > Dendrobatidae > Phyllobates > Phyllobates terribilis. Next base: position 646,148,822 of record NW_027362762.1, read on the forward strand.
ATACTTTTACAATATCGAATACCGGAATCGAAAGTTCCCATAATGCCTGCGCTCTGCCGTTTCTCTGAAGGATGACAAGCTGGATGGCAGCGCTCAGCTGCGATCTAGCCTGTCATCAGAATGCCATCCCAGCGTGGGAGAATTCTCCTGATTGTTTAAAAGCCGGCGCGCGGTAAAAAGCCGCCGGCTTTTAAACAAGCACACAACCCCATACTACTTCCCCGCAGCCTCCCACCCCGATCCTCCGCTCCCCTCGCCACCTCCCATCCCGATCGTAAGTTAGGACCGGGCGGGGAGCGCAGCACCAAGGAGCGGGGAGCGAAGGACCCGGGCGGGGAAGCCGGCAGTGAAAAGACTTCACCGCCGGCTTTCCCGTTCTGTGCTGCGCTTTCCCGCCGGTTATTTCAAATGAACAGCTGCGGTATCAGGTGATGCCGATCAGCTGTTCATTTGAAGTCGCCGCGGTGCCCTCAGAGGGTTCATGTGAGTTCATGCTTGACTGCATTGCATGAACTCACATGAACTTTCCCACGGTCGCACAGGTCAGCCTCACCTCCCAGACCGGTCATGATTGGTGTGTGTGCGATGTGTGCGGGTGTGTGCGGTGTCTGTGCGATGTCTGCGGGTGTGTGCGGTGTCTGTGCGATGTGTGCGGGTGTGCACGGTGTCTGTGTGATGTGTGCGGGTGTGTGCGTGCAGGCAGACATAGGCCGATGTGACACTACTACTCCCATCGGCCTATGTCTGTCCCCCGTCCACTTGTGCCAGCAGGATCAGCTTGATGGGAGCAGTAGTTCCCATCAGCCTGATCCTGCTATTTAAATTGCCCTACTGTGTCCCCAATAAATGTTAAATACATGTCATTGGTGGCCAGTGGTTACCTAAAATAAATTAGTTTATACATTACCTGTCCCCGCCGATCGCCACCTAAAATAAAGTAAAAAATAAAAAACTACACCTATACTCACCTAGACACCTAATTCCCCGAAGCCATCGATCTCCTGTAATAAAATATAAAATAATAAACCACAACCTTATCCTTACCCCTCCGTAGTAGTCCACGAGTGTCCCACGAAGATCTCCAGTTCAGAGCAGCCACATAGAATGTGACCGCTCTGAACCGCTGCCGCCGCTAGAATGACGGGGCCGTAAAGCAGCCCCGTCACTGCATAAGCGGGTTCACCGGAGTTCAGGCAGCGCTGCTCCGGTCAACTCCTTTACGGCCCTGCTGTATCGTGAGAAATTCCCACGGTACAGCAGTGCCGTAAAGGAGGTCTCCGGAGCAGCGCTGACTGAATGCACTCCGGTGACCTCAGTCAGTGGCTCCCGCTGCCGGGAGCGGACGTGTTCCCGGCAGCGTGAGCTTACAGCAGCCATGCACAGCTGTCACCATCTCCAGATGTGACAGCTGTGCATGGGAGATCAGCGCAGGAACGTGGACAGGTAACTATTTTTTTTTAGTAAACTAAGAATTTAATAAAATTGTGTGTTTTATTTCAAATAAATTATTTTTTTCTGGGTGTAGTGTGTTTTTTCTTTTTAACACTTTGTAGGTTAGTAATGGGGGTGTCTTATAGACGCCCATCATTACTAACCTGGGCTTCATGGCAGCTGGCGCTGACATGAACCCCAGCCCTATTACCCCCTGCCACCGCACCAGGGCAGCGTGGAAGAGCGAGGCTAAGTGCCAGAATTGGCACATCCTATGGATGCGCCATTTCTGGGGCGGCTGACGGCTGGTGGTTCTAGCCTGGGAGGGGGCCAATATTCATGGCACCCTTCCTGGGCTATTAATATCAGCCCCCAGCTGTCTGCCTAGCCTTTGCTAGCTATTAAAATAGGGGGGACCCCACATCATTTTTTTGGGGGGGTTCCCCATTTTAATAGCTAGTAAAGGCTAGGTATTCAGCTGGGGGCTGATATTAGTAGTCTGGGAAGCTCCGTGGGTATTACCCCCTTCCCAGGCTTCAAACATCTTCCCCAGCCGTCTGCTTAACCTCCGCTAGAGACTAAAATTATGGGGGATCCCACGCCAATTTTTTTTTTAAATAAATCCTTTATTTTAACACTAAATGACATTTGAGGAGTTAATAAAGATGCAGTCCCTAAATTATTATTTATTTTTTAATTAATTTTTCCCAAAAATTTTGACGTGGGCTTTGCTATATTTTTGTATGCCAGCCAGGTACAGCATCCAGCTTCTATGAACGCGCCATTTTCCGGGGTGGCTGCGGACTGCAATTTGCAGTGGGGGGGGGGGAGGGGGCAGAAAGCTTGGGTCTCTCTGCGCTGCAGATTCCAGCCCCCAGCTGCCTAGTTGTACCTGGCTGGACACAAAAATAGGGCGAAGCTCCACGTATTTTTTTTTTTTATTATTTCATGAAATTCATGAAATAAAGAAAAAAAGGGCTTCCCTATATTGTTGTGTCCGGCCAGGTACAAATAGGCAGCTGGTGGTTGGGGGCAGCCCGTTCCTGCCTGCTGTACCTGGCTGGACACAAATATAGTGCAAAGCCCCACGTCAATTTTTTTTTAATTATTTCAGGAAATTCATGAAATAATTAAAAAAAAATTGATGTGGGGCTGCGTCCTATATTTGTGTCCAGCTAGGTACAGCAGGCAGGAACGGGCTGCCCCCAACCACCAGCTGCCTATTTGTACCTGGCCGGACACAACAATATAGGGAAGCCCTTTTTTTAAAAAATTATTTCATGAAATAATTAAAAAAAAATTGACGTGGCGCTTCGCACTATATTTGGGTCCAGCCAGGTACAGCAGGCAGGAACGGGCTGCCCCCAACCACGAGCTGCCTATTTGTACCTGGCCGGACACAACAATATAGGGAAGCACTTTTTTTCTTAATTATTTCATGAATTTCATGAAATAATTAAAAAAAAAAATACGTGGGGCTTCGCCCTATTTTTGTGTCCAGCCAGGTACAGCAGGCAGGAACGGGCTGCCCCCAACCACCAGCTGCCTATTTGTACCTGGCCGGACACAACAATATAGGGAAGCCCTTTTTTTCTTAATTATTTCATGAAATAATTAAAAAAAAAAATACGTGGGGCTTCGCCCTATTTTTGTGTCCAGCCAGGTACAACTAGGCAGCTGGGGGCTGGAATCTGCAGCGCAGGGAGGCCCAAGCTTTCTGGGCCCCACCCGCTGCAAATTGCAGTCCGCAGCCGCCCCGGAAAATGGCGCGTTCATAGAAGCGCCATCTTCTGGCGCTGTACCCAACTCATCCAGGGCCCTGGTGCGGTGGCTCACTGGGTAATAAAGGGGTTAGGGCCAGCTTGGCATTATCAGCTGGCCCTAAGCCCGAAATTCATGGGGTCACGCCAATATTAGACATGACCACCATGAATTTCTAGTAAAGTATTTAAAAAAAACACAACACCCAGAATAAAGTCCTTTAATTGAAATAAAGACACAATTTTTTATTGTTCTAAATTAAACTATACTTACCATCACGCCCATTCCAGCTGAAGCCAACGATCTCCTGCAATAAAAGAAAAATAATAAACCAACCTCATCCTTACCTTCCCATGGATCCCACGACAGCTTCAGCTCTGCTACATCGAGATGACAGGCTGGACCACAGCAGAAAGCTGCCATCCAGCCTGTCATCCCGCAGACACTGAGAAGCGCAGGCATGCTTGCGCTCCTCAGTGTCTCGCTGTGACGGCATAAAGATGAGCCGAGTTCATGTCCAATGAACTCAGCTCACCTCATGCACGTCACTGACAGCGTGGGAAAATTCTCACGCTGAAGCGCTGAGTGCAGGAGAATTCTCCCACGCTGTCAGTGACGTACATGAAGTGAGCAGAGTTCATTGGACATGAGCTCACCTCATGCACGTCACTGACAGCGTGGGGAAATTCTCACGCTGAAGCGCTGAGTGCAGGAGAATTCTCCCACGCTGTCAGTGACGTGCATGAGGTGAGCCGAGTTCATTGTCGGCTCATCTGGATGCCTTCACAGAGAGACACTGAGGAGCGCAAGCATGCCTGCGCTTCTCAGTGTCTGCGGGATGACAGGCTGGATGGCAGCGTTCTGCTGCGGTCCAGACTGTCATCTCGATGTAGCAGAGCTGGAGCCGTCGTGGGAACCATGGAAAGGTAAGGATGAGGTTGCTTTATTATTTTTCTTTTATTGCAGGAGATCGTTGGCTTCAGCTGGAATGGGCGTGACGGTAAGTATGGTTTAAATTTAGAACAATAAAGAATTGTGTGTTTATTTCAATTAAAGGACTTTATTCTGGGTGTTTTTTTTTAACTTTCACTATGGGGTTAGTAATGGGGGTGTCTTATAGACGCCTCTCCATTACAAACCTGGGCTTGATGTCAGCTGGCATTATAAGCTGACATCAACCCCAGCCCTATTACCCCACTGCCACCGCTACAGGGCAGTGTGGAAGAGCGAGGCTAAGTGCCAGAATTGGCGCATCCTATGGATGCGCCATTTCTGGGGCGGCTGACGGCTGGTGTTTCTAGCCTGGGAGGGGGCCAATATTCATGGCACCCTTCCTGGGCTATTAATATCAGCCCCCAGCTGTCTGCCTAGCCTTTGCTAGCTATTAAATTAGGGGGGACCCCACGTCATTTTTTTGGGGGGGTCCCCCATTTTAATAGCTAGTAAAGGCTAGGTATTCAGCTGGGGGCTGATATTAGTAGCCTGGGAAGCTCCGTGGGTATTACCCCCTTCCCAGGCTTCAAACATCTGCCCCAGCTGTCTGCTTAACCTCCGCTAGAGACTAAAATTAAGGGGAACCCCACGCCAATTTTTTTAAAAATAAATCCTTTATTTTAACACTAAATGACAAGTACAGTAATCAACACTATCACTGTACTTCATATATATGTGACTGACATGTTTCTATCTATCTAATCTATGTGTGATTCTCTATTCTTTCTGTTCTAAATTGTCGTGTACAGATGCTGAAATGCCGGCCGGCTTTCTTAAAGAGACGGTGCATGAAAACACTATTATTTTTTTTGATAAATCCTTTACACTAAATGACAAGTACAGTAATCAACACTGTCACTGTACTTCATATATATGTGACTGACATGTTTCTATCTATCTAATCTATGTATGATTCTCTATTCCTTCTATTCTAAATTGTCGGGTACCGCTGCTGAATTGCCGGCCGGCTTTCTTAAAGAGACGGTGCATGAAAACACTATTATTTTTTTTGATAAATCCTTTACACTAAATGACAAGTACAGTAATCAACACTGTCACTGTACTTCATATATATGTGACTGACATGTTTCTATCTATCTAATCTATGTGTGAAGCTCTATTCTTTCTGTTGTAAATTGTCGGGTACCGGTGTATGCGCTGATGAATTGCCGGCTTTTCGCATACATTCTACATTATTCTTAGTTGTTTTACTTCATGTAGAATTAACCTACAAGGAAAGAAAGGGTTTATTTTCATTCCGATATTAGTGTCCCATTGACTTGCATTGGTTTCCGGTATCGGAATCGGCGATATCCGATACTTTTTGAGTATCGGTCCGATCCAATCCGATACGATATTTCCTGATATCGGAAGGTATCGCTCAACACTAGTGAAGACCAAAGAGCTGTCGAAGGACAAAATTGTAGCCCTGCATGAGGCTAGGGAAGACTGAATCTGCAATAGGCAAGCAGCTTGGTGTGAATAAATCAACTGTGGGAGCAATAATTAGAAAATGGAAGACATGCAAGACCATTGATAAGCACCCTGGGGCTCCACACAAGATCTCACCCTGTGTGGTCAAAATGATCTCAAGAACGGTGAGCAAAAATCCCAGAACCACACGGGGAGACCTAGTGAATGTCCTGCAGAGAGCTGGGACCAATGTTACACAGGCTACCATCAGTAACACACTACACCACCAGGGACTCAGATCCTGCAGTGCAAGATGTGTCCCCTGCTTAAGCCATTACATGTCCGGGCCCATCTGAAGTTTCCTAGAGAGAATTTGGATGATCCAGAAGAGTATTGGGAGAATGTCATATGGTCAGATGAAACCAAAGTAGAACTGTTTGGTAGAAACACAACTAGTCATGTTTGAAGGAGAAAGAATGCTGAGTTGCATCCAAAGAACACTATACCTACTTTGAAGCATGGGGATGGCAACATCATGCTTTGGGGCTGTTTCTCTGCCAAGGGACCAGGACGACTGATCCGTGTACATGAAAGAATGAATGGGGCCATGTATCGTGAGATTTTGAGTGCAAACCTCCTTCCATCAGCAAGGGCATTGAAGATGAAACGTGGCTGGGTCTTTCAGCATAACAATGATCCCAAGCACACCGTCAGGGCAACGAAGGAGTGGCTTCGTAAGATGCATTTCAAGGTGGAGTGGCCTAGCCAGTCTCCAGATCTAAACCCTATAGAAAACCTTCGGAGGGAGTTGGAGTGTTGCCCAGCGACAGCCCCAAAACATCACTGCTCTAGAGGAGATCTGCATGGAGGAATGGTCCAACATACCAGCAACAGTGTGTGCCAACCTTGTTAAGAATTACAGAAAACATTTGACCTCTGTCATGGCCAACAAAGGATATTGTTAGAATCTATGTTGTTTTACTATCGGTCATCTTTTTGTGGTTTGCTGGCATCTAGCCTTTTCCTCTGGTGCTGGGCGTCTTGGTCACATGATCTCTTCACTCTTTATTACTCAGCACCTGTCTCCCATTCCCCGCTGGACATCAGTGTTATTACGCTCATGTACTGGCTAGGTTGCCTTGTTAAGTTCTTTGTGCTTTGGACAATTGATATCCTGGGACTTCTTGTTCCACCAGTTTTGTTCCCTTTAATCTTCGTTTCTGCAACTAACTTTTCTGTTAGGAGATCTCCTGTTTTTGCTCCCAGTCCTTAGATCTTTTAGGGACCCCTTTCCCCTTCCTACAGGTCTTCGTTTGAGTTCAGTGCAGGAGTTTTGGTGGAGCTATTCACAAGGAATAGGGCACCCACCCCAGCATAGGGTTAAGCTGAATCTCAATGCAGGAACAGCTTTTCCCTCCTATTCCTTAGTTCTAAGTTGCGGAATATAACAGATATATAACAAAGTATTGAGATGAACTTTTGTAATTGACCAAATACTTATTTTCCACCAAAATTTGAAAAAAATTTCTTCCCAAATCAGACAATGTGATTTTCAGGATTTGTTTTCTCATTTTGTCTCTCATAGCTGAGGTCTACATATGATGTCAATTACAGGCCTCTCTCATGTTTTTAAGTGGGAGAACTTGCACAATTGGTGGCTGACTAAATACTTTTTTCCCCCACTGTATTAGAGGTGGTAATAGGGAGCTGCGGTTACGTGACCACAAGGCTTTTTGGATCTATATACTAAGCACTCGTGTGCCAGCAGGTTTAAATCTAAGGAGAGAAATTATGTTGCACGATTGATAAATTTTGACAATGCATAATGTGCATCAGTATGCAGTCAATGTCTTTATCTAATTTTTCTCTGGATGATTGTATTTAATGTTCTATTTTGACATGTTGATTTTAATGGTTGTTTGTTCACCTGATGCATAATGAGATGTAATCATGCTCACAGGATGTTAAATACCTCTGTCCTGTTTCTCATTTTGTCAAACTGAGTTTAAGAGCACACAGGGCGCTCGAAACGCGTACAGTTATCCTTCACTGGCACCTTTTTCCTCCATTTTGACTAAATGAATTGGTCTGAACAATTGCCCATATTTTAATGGATTTTTCTAATAAAAAGATATTTTTAATTTTACCTTACTGGAGCTGGATTTTCCTTTCAACCTGCAAGCCACAACTCCCTTATACACAGTATGATGTCCCCATAAATTCCTATACAAAGTATGATGTCCCCTGAAACACTGACGGGTGAATGTAACTCTGGTAGATGTGGGCCCTCTGCGCCAGAGGCCGGGCTTACCCTTGAGAGGCATGACTAGGTGCCTACTGGGTCTTCATTAGAGCCTCTGGTGGTGAGGATAGGCCGGGCTGCCGGTAGACAACAAGTGCCACTTCAGGGCAGTCCTAGGGACTTCCGCAGCTGACCGGAGGGTCAGAGGCACAGTTATTTGGTACAGGAGGAAAAAGACAAAAACATGGTCAAATGGTTTGAGGTCGGGAAGGCAGCACAGGTTTAGGATACATAGCCGAGGTCAGGAGCAGAGCGGTCGGGCAGGATGGGTACACGAGCCGGGTCAATAACAGGAGAAAACAAACACACCAGCACAAACTGGATTGTTAGCAGAGCAAATTCACTAATAACTAAAATTCGGGCCAGGAGTGGTGGGAGGAACTGCTAGATATAGAGCCTGCTGACACACGATAGGCCGGGGAACCTAATCTCTGCAGGACACAGCTGAGTTAAATTCCTGCAGTCAACGTCCACGCGCCCCCCAAAGGCAAAATGGAAACCACCCTAAGATGTATCAGTGCTGCAAGCGGCAAAACTCAGTGAGCCCCATGATGACCATGGTAAGTCAAGTGACCTTGAGGAGGCATAGAGGTTACCGCCGTGACATCCCCACAGCTCCTCTCTACACAGTATGACAGCTCTAATATACACAGTATAATGCCTCCCAAACTCTACGATGTCCCCACAGTAGTTCATATACTGTATGATGGACCCCACAGTAGCCCCCAAAACTATATGATGGGCCCCACAGTAGGCTCTACACTGTATCCTGACCCTTTAGTAGCCCCCACACTGTATAATAGCCCTTGAGTAGCCGCCACTCTGTATAATGATACCTTAGCAGCCCCCATGCTGTTTGATGGCCCCTACACTGTACAATGGCCCCACAGTAGATCCCACACTGTACGATGACCCCACAGTAGCCCCCACACTGTATCATGCCCCTATGCTGTACGATGGCTCCAAATTAGCCCCCATACTGTTTGAAAGTTCGCTCACTATATCATGGCCCATTAGTAACACCCACACTGTCTCATGGCCCCCTTAGTAGCCCCCACTATGTAAGAGGGCACCCTTAGTAGCCCCCACTATATATGAGTACCCCCTTTGTTCCCCTTACTACAGTATGTATGCGGGCCACCTTCATAGCCCCCACTATGTATGAGCATTAGTGTTGAGTGAGTATGTTCTGTCCGAGTATGCTCGGGCCGAGCTCTGAGTATTTACAGCTGCTCGGTGATATGTTTCAATCGCTCCCGTGTGCATGATTTGCAACTGTTTGACAGCTTTATTACAAGTGAGGAGTGTGTAAGAAATAGACATTCCTCACATGTATTAAAACTGTCAAACAGTCTCAAACATGCACATGGGAGCGATTCCAACATATCACCGAGCAGCTGTAAATACTCGGAGCTCGGCCCGAGCATACTTGGCGAAAGGGTTAACAGAACATACTCGCTCAATACTAATGAGCATCCCTTTAGCTCCCACTATGTATGAGGGTCTCTTTAGTAGACACACACATAATGGCCATCACATAATATTAAAATATAAGATAAACATCATATAGTCACCTAACCCCAGCGAGTACAGCTGCAGGTCCCGGGCAGACCGACGCAGTGAAGTCATTGTCTGTATGATAACATCATCACTTTTCTCCTCCTGGGACCAACCAATCTGCACGCCACTGGCCTAAAACGACTTGCAATCTAAAGACTGTAGCGACTGTAGTGTTTTAATCAGTCATCATGTGCCTTTAACAGCTGTGGGTGGAACAATGCTCCACCTGCGGTTGTTAATCAGTTAGGCTGCGTGCACACGATGCGTTTTTCATGCGTTTATGCTGCGGAATTTCCGCAGCGGAAACGCATCAAAAACGCATGGTAATCCGCACCCCATGGTCCCCAATGGCATTCCGCAATGTCAATGCACATGCTGCGGATTTTTCCGTAGCGTTTCTGAAGTGCAAATAAATCCGCAGCATGTTCATTAATTTTGCGGAAGCGCAGCGGAAGCGCCGCCATTGACTTGCATTGAGACGCAAAATATCCGCGTCTGTACATTTGTACAAGCGGATTTTATGCGTCTCTATGTGCGGATGGTACCCAGTTCTGGAGGAGAGGAGACGCTCCTCCAGACCTGGGTACCATTGTACCTGTAAAAAAAAGAATAAAATAAAAAATAAAGTTTATATTCACCTGTCCGGCGGCTTCTGTCTGCTTGCCGGCAACGCTTCTCCTTCCAGGACCTAAGATGACGTCGCGGTCATGTGACCGCAGCCTGTCTCGCGATGTGCTGGCAACCCGGAAGAAGCCAGGACGAGCGCTGCAGCACACGTGGCGGGGGATCGGGGGTAAGTATAGCTTTATTTTTTTTATTTTTACGGTCACACTGTATAAATCCATGCCGTTTGCATACAGTGTGACCTAGTTGACAAGCACTTTCCAAGTGATGCTATCGCCTGGAAAGTGCTTGTCAGTCCGCATGTGGAAACACATGCGTTAACGCATGTGGATACGCATGTGAATCAGCATGTATTCTGCAGGAAAAACGCATGCACAATCTGCATGCGTTTTTTCTGCCAGGGAGATGCAGAAATGCTGCAGAAATTTTCTGCTTCATTTCTGCATCGTGGGCACATAGCCTTAATTTCATTCTCAATAGCTGACAGCAGGATTTAATACTCGTCAACAGGAATTGCATCATACATCCCGCCCATCAGCACCCTTGCCAAGTGATCACAGGGCGCCAATGGGTTGTGATAACAGCTGGAGGTCTGCTGATGACCCTTGTGCCTGTCATTATGATCCTCCTGTGAACATAGACTCATGGCTGACATTCATAGGGGGTTATGATTTTTGCTATAAATAGCAGTGCTGAGGCACTGCTGTGTATAGCACAGGCAACCCGACGATTGTAGCTTCAAGTCTCCTAAGGGGACTATTGAAGTCAGTAAAAACTGAGAAAGAAAAAGGTCTTAAAGGTATAAAAAAAACCACAAGTTTAAATCACCCCTTTTGCCCCATTAAAAATAAAACAATTGTAAAAAACTAGACATTTTTGGTATCCCTGGGTTCAGAAATGTCCGATCTCTAAAATCTAAAATAAATTAATACGATCAATAAACAGCGTAATGGAAAAAAAAGAAGCCAGAATTACATTTTTTTGGCCATCTCAACATTGCAGTTAAATGAAATAAGTTTACATACTCCTGCATTGAATAGAAGCACTTCTCCCTCTAATTAAATGGTGCTAGTTTCTTTCAGTAGTGCAGGAGTTAGTCTGCTCAGCTTTGAGTCTCTGAAGCTTCCATCTGGAAGTTCTCAGCTGAGCCTTATCAGCCACTCCCCTCTCCTATATAGTCTCTGCTCTGTCAATCTGCATTGCCAGTGTTAAGTTTTGTACTGCCTGGTGAGGAGTGGAGGATTCAGTGTTCGGTAGAGGCATTTAAGGAGAGTTGTTCTGTGATTGATGCATGGTGTTTTGGTTGTGTGCATAGTCCCATCCTCTTCTATTTTTGTTTACCTTCCTAATTTCTTCAGTGCATCCCTCAGTTGTCTGTAAGTGCATATTTTGTGTGTTTGGTATTTTCATTTGTCCCTGTACGTCCTTCTTTGTTTGTCTCGTTGGTGAATTTACATACACTATTCCTCCCCACTTCCCTGGATGGGGGAGGGGACAGATGAGGGCTGATTCAGGAGTACAGCAATGTACGTGGCCCCAGCATCTTCATCATCAGAATTAACCTGGGGAACAGGGATAGATAGGGTGCCTCTAGTGTTGTGGATAGCGTAGGAGCCCCTGGTCCCAGACTGTCCCTGGTCCCTGGTCCCAGGTCCCTACTACAGTATTATTTACTAAAATACAATCACAATTAGTGGGAGATAGTAAAGTGTAAAAAGAAAAAAAAAGAATCAAAATAATTTCAATTAGTTGATATAGCTAGATTAGGGACAGTGTAAACCACAGTAAAACTATACTGTAGTAATTTACTTATACTGCAGTATTTTTTGCTAAAATATAATCAGAATTAGTGTCAGATAGTTGCAGGTGCTCAGTAATTTTTTTTTACTGTCGTCCATTTAGTAAATTTTTTTTATTTTTCAAAATTTTTATATTCTCCTTTTTATATTTATCATTTTAGTTCTAGATTCTTTTCTCCTATTCTTTTTTTCTAGATTCTTTTCTTCTATTCTTTCTATTCTTTTTTTTTCTCCTTTCTTCTATTCTAAATGTAATAAATTAATAAAAAAAGGTTTACACCAATCACACAACTAAATAAAATTTGGTTATCCAACACACACACACCACCCACGTGAAAAATAAATCCGTTCTTCCCAAAGACGGTATTCAGCAGAGGAGGCATACTCCTTCCTTGCCTCCAACACTGATAGTGAGGGAGAGGATGACACCTTCCTCTACTTTTCCTCCTCCTTCTCTTCTTCTTTCAGTGCCAACGAACCCCCACGCAGATGCCCCAGGACAGCAAATGAGCTAGTGTCCACCGTTAGTTACCCCCTATGGAACTCACCCCCCGAAGATTATGAACCTCAGGTTCCTGATTTTGTGGCCCAGTCAGGAATCCAATTTGACACTACCGGTCTCATTACCATACATGGTAAGGATAGCACCCCCATCACTGTGCGAAGTACCTCTACACAGGTCCCCAAACCAGACTGTGCTCTGGGGTACAATAAGAACATGGGGGAAGTTGATCTCTCTGATCAAGTCCTCCAGTGCCACAGTGCTGAATGCGGAAATCTAAGGTGTGGTACAAAAAGCTGGGCATGCACATCGTACAGAGGGCAATGTGTAACGCTTACGTGCTACCACGATCTGCATGCCAGACTCATTACTTCAGTTTCAGGAGGTAGTGATCAAGGCTCTAATATTTTGGCAGTCAGGAAGGGGTAGGCCCCAGTACTTCTGGAACGGAAGGTGCCCGTATAGTACCAAGGCAACATTTCCCCGGTGAGGTCCCTCAAACTGCAAAATGAGGGAGGTCACAAAAAACTTGCAAAATGGGTTACAGAAGGGTAATTTGAAAAGACACCTGTCACGAAAAAACTGGCCTATGCATAAAAGACTGTTTAAAACTGTACCATTCATCCTTGGATTACTAAATTTATTTCAGATTTACTCTAATTTATTGCACGACTTGATTAGTAGTCTACACAACTCACATATGCGAACGTGATGTACTCGACATGACTTACATATTGCAATCTGATGCATTCTGCACAACTCACATATGCCAACCTGATGCACTATACACAACTTACATATGACAACCTGATGTACTCTACACAATTTATATATGGCAACCTGATGCACTCTACACAGCTCACATATGACACCACACATTATAAAATTGAGATACCAGGAAAACACTAGATCAATTCCAATATGAGGTCACTTTTTAGCGGGATTCTACTGTTTTGGCATCTCAAACGCGACATGGCGCCTGCAAACAATTCCATCAAAGTCTGCACTCCAAAAAGTCACTCCTTTCCTTTGGAGTTCGGCAGTGTGCCCAAACAGTAGTTTTCCAACACTTATGGGGTATCTGTGTACTCAGGAGAAATTTAACAGCAAATTTTTGGCCCATTTTCTCCTGTAACCCTTGTGAAAATGAGAAATTTGGGTAAAAAAAACATTTTGGTGAGAAAAAATTATTTTTTCATTTTCACTTCTTAACGATATAAAATTCTGTGAAGCACCGGGGGTTCAAGATGCTCACCACACCTCTAGACAAGTTCCTTGAAGGGTCTAGTTTCCAAAATGGGGTCACTTGTGGGGAGTTTCCACTGTTTAGGCACATCAGAGGCTCTGCAAATGCGATATGGTGTCCACTATCAACTCCAGACAATTTTGTGTTTCAAAACTCAAATGGTGCTCCTTCCCTTCCGAGCCCTGCTGCACTCCCAAACAGTGGTTTTCCACCACATATGGAGTATCGGCATAATCAGGAGAAATGGCACGACAAATTGTATGGTCCATTTTCTCCAGTTACCCTTGTGAAAATGTAAAATCTAGGACTAAAGCAACATTTGTGGGAAAAAGTAAAATGTACATTTCCCTGCCACATTGCATTAATTCCTGTGAAACACTTAAAGAAGGGTTAATAAACTTCTTGAATGTAGTTTTCAGCACTTTGAGTGGTGCAGTTTTTAAAATGGTGTAAATTTAGGGAATTTTCTGTCATAGAGGCCCCTCAAAGTCACTTCAAATGTGATGTGGTCCCTAAAAAAATTGGTTTTGTAAATTTTGTTAGAAAAATTAGAAATTGCTGATAAACTTTTAACCTTTCTAACTTCCTGACAATAGAACTATGTTTAAAAAATGATACTGATGTAAAGTAGACATGTGGGAAATGTTATCTGTAAATTATTTTGTACCTCATGACTAACTGGTTCAAGGATATAAAGATTGAAAGTTTAAAAATTGCAAAATTTTCATCAAAATTCCAATATCTTCACAAATAAATGCAAAACATTTCCACCTAAATTTACCACTATCAAAGTACAATGTGTGACGGAAAAACATTCTCAGAATCACTGGGATTCGTTGAAGCATTCCAGAGTTATCATCACATAAAGTGACAAATTGTAAAATTTGGCCTGGTCAGGAAGGTGAAAACAGGCTGGGCGGTAATGGGGTTAAAAATCAGTGAAACTCTATAGGTCCATGTGCTGTACATTATTTTCTGGGTTTAACGCAGCCTAAGGCTGGGTTCAACGAGTATATTAAAAATTGTCCGAGTTTCATCCAGAAAGCTCAGTTGATTTTCAGCCACATTGTCATCTGTTTGCCGTTCATGTGTTTATTTCTTATATCCATGTGATATCCATTTTTACACACCACCATTTTAAAATCTGATAGTACACAAATGATCTGTATACCGTAGGTTCCAATTTTTTGTTGTGCACTCATAGACTTGTATAGGCAAGTCTCATCTGATATTTGGAAGAGAATTGTGCATGCTGCAAATTTTTCACAGAGACACTTGGTCTGTGTGAAAAAACTGTAATCGAGACAGCCCTATTGAATTACATTGGTCAGTGTCCTGTCCAATACTTACTCAGAAAGCACACATCCGTATGATACGTTCATCTGTATGAGCACTAACACTGACATGCATGAGAAATTGAAGTACAGGAGTATGCAGGATAGAAAATATACATTATATTGCCAAACGTATGTGGACATTCATCGTTATTAATTAGATGTTGAAGTCATGGTGCTGTCCTTGTCAAGTGTAAAGCATCTTGAAGTAACTTGCAGTTGGATATGCCATGATTGTACAATACATGAGAGGTGGTCAGAATGGCAATAAAATGAATGGAGATTTTGATTACCTGCAGCATGTCAGGATCCCATTTTTGAGACATGCATATGACGCGCCCCCTGGGCCATGTTGTTAGGGATACCCGGAGCCGGATCAGATGGGGGTTGTAGTCTCCGAGTGGCTGTGACCCGGTCCGTGCCCAGGGTGTCAAACTCAGTGTGTGGCAGTCCTACAGATGTTATTAGAGTTCTTTGTGTCGACTACGCCACCCGTTGATTTGCGGTCAAAAGGCAGCCGCTGCAGCAGGGTCCGCTGAGGCTGTTGGTATGTGTGCAGCTTTGGTAGTATAACCCCCAACGGGAGGGGTATAGCCTCAGGGGGTCAGATGTAGAGGATGGTGGTTGTGAAGGTGCAGGATGAATCAGCAAGAAGACTCAGAGTCGGGCTGTGCAGTTCAGGGGTTTTTACTTACGGGTGTTCTTATGGTCACTCTGGCCTGAAGTGACCACCCGAGCCGTGCTGCGTCCACCAGGTCCTGGACTCGGCTAACCCCCAGGCAGTTCTGGAGCGTGGTCCTGAGCTCCTGTCTGACTTTCCCTCTCTTCTGGCCGTTCTCACCAGGGATCCACCTATGTCCGGCTCCCTCGGGTCTCTTGGTGGGTACACCTCCTCTGGGTTCCCTGACCCTATACTTGGTCTGCCTTCCTGGTGGATTTGGTGAGGGTCGTGGCAGATCCTGCCCACGACCTCCGGTCTCTGGCTAAGGTGTGCTTTTCTCTCTGCCAGCTTGGGATCCGGTACCCTAGGTGCCAACTCTTCACCCTCTGATCTAATTTTGGGTTCTTGGAGTTTCTGCTTGTTTTCTCTGGGTCCTTCTGACTCCTCTCTCTCTCTCTTGGCCTTGGAGCTGCTCTTCTCCTCTGCTCTCTTCCTCTGACTCTGCACAAAGACTTCTCTACAAAAGACTGACCCTGATCTAAGATGGTTCCCACCTTATATACTCCCTCTATGTGTGAGCTCAGGTGACCAGCACCCAATGAGCTCCTAGCTTTACCCAGGCTGCTCCCCCTATCTGCCCCTACACTACTGGGATGTTCCACCCCCCTCCCACTCCAGCCAGGAACAGACACTGTCGTACCTGCACATTTCTCTAGTGGGAGTACCATCGGTCTGTTCCCCGGAAATGGGATGTGTGTAGTGCATGCAGCTAACTGAGCTCAGTTCCACACTCCATCCTTACCCGGGAGTGGAATATCACACCTCTGGGTTGAGGTGCAATACCCCTGTAGCAGCCGAATCCTCAGGGTGCTACATTCCCCCCTGGTAAATCACTGCACGTCCTCGGGCTGTAAAATAACAAAACATCCAAAAACATACAAATTTTTTTTTTTTTCATAAACATCATAAACATATAAAACAATATATATATATCATAAAACTTTTCATGAATAACATTCTTGTTCCTCCGGCCACGGTGCAACTTGTGACCGGGTAAAGTGCGACAGTCTCTTTTGGAAGAAAACAGTTTCCTATAAAACCGGTAGGGGGCGCTTTAGGAAGCGCAACTATATACAAGGGAATTATGGCCGCTCTCAGTCCTCGGCCAGGTATTAGGGAGGATTGACCGCTCTCAGTCCTCGGTCAGTGGGAATAGGGACACACGGGTTTCAGTTCAATTGGCTGGTCCCAACGGGGACTATATTTTAACTAGAACAGTTCTTATACCCTGACGGGTAACTATGTACAGTCTCTCTCTACCGTACTTCAACGACGGCGTCCTCCTGCTCCTTCTTTAGATTCTTCAGACCCGTCCGGGTCCTCTTGCTCCTCCTCACACCGCAGCTCCTCCTCCGTCAGGCGATGCACATGGAGGGCGTAGGGTCCTTTGGCACACTTGTGCCGGGTGAAGGTGACCTCGTCCCCTACATACAGGTCACGACCTCTGTGTCCCTCCGGCAGATGGCTCTCTACGTCTCTGCGGGTTACAAAGACGTCGCCGGGGGTCTGATGGTCTCTAATAAAGCCCCATCCGTGCTGCATATTGAATTTTATCACAGTCCCGGTGGAAGGGGGACCATTGAGCTGCACGGGGATTTCTCCTGGTCCGGCTCTTCTGCTCCGCGCTTCTTATCTGCATTTGCTGTTCCCGGACCCGCCTCTCTCTCCGCTCCCTCTCGAAGACCTCGAGCTGCTGCCGGCAGCACTCTGCATGCTCCGCTGCGGCCGCCCGAGTCTCCTGAGTGAACCCCATGAGGTCTTCTCCGGTGGGGTCCCACTCGAACTGGATCTCCTCCAGTGGGGGTGAGGTCCTCTTTACGGGCTTCGGAGCCGGAATCAGGGGTTCGCACATGGGCCTTGCTCTCTGGAGTTCCAGCTGAATATACTCCTGGGGCCATACAAAGGGCTGCCCATCCGGGCACGTATGCTGGGCGAACAGGTCTTCACCCAGGTGCGGCACTCTAGATGTTGAGGGCGCGTTGATGGTAGCGGCGCCCGGGTCGACCAGGCCTTGCGACCAGGCTTGGGGCACCCTAAAGGCAAAGGGCACCGTAAGAACGGCGGCGCCCTGGGTTACTCGGCCCTGCGACCAGGCTGGTGGCTCCGCGGAGGTAGGGGGTGCTGTTGGTATTGCGGCGCCCGGAGGTACTAGGCCTTGCGACCAGGCCGGTGGTATTTCCTGCTTGGCCACGCTCGAGGTCGAGGCGTGTGATGTCACAGGGGTCGCGGCCGCGGTTTCCGGTTGAGGCCTAGTCTGCGGCGGTGATGATGCAGTGACGGGCACGGCAGTGGGAATTTCGGGCTCTGCGACGGGGAGCTGGGGCAGGCACGCGGTTTCCCGGCTCGGGGTAGAGACGTCCCCTTTACCTGCCTCCATTCGTTCAGCTCCCTTCTCGGCGCCGTCTCCTGCCTTCATTCCTCCTGCGCCATCCTCAGAGGCGGTCTGTCTCCTCGTCTCGGGCGGCGTGCTCCGCTGACGGGTTCCGGTCTGCTGGGCCATCTCTCGGCTCCACTCCGCCAACGTCTCCCGCTGCACCCGGGCCATCCTCCGTGCGAGGCCCTCCAGCGTGGTCTGTGCACACTCCCGGTCTTGGGGGAGCTGTGCCAGGACCTCCACTAAGCCTAGTGGGGTTGTTGCTTGCAGCAGGCTCCTGACCACTGGGTCGGTGCTGCCTGTCTCTCCCTCCATTTCCGGGTACGCTCTCTCTGGACTCTCCTCCAGACGTCTTGTCTCCGGGTGCGCTCTCTCCAGACTGCTCCAGGCGACACCCATCTTCGTTCTCTTGTTCGGTCTCCGCCCACATTGAGGGTGGTCCCGGGGCAACTTTGTGATTGTCAGTTCCAGGGGCAGTTCTCTCACGCTGATGGACACTTCCAGCATCACAGTCTCTGTTGGTGGGCGCGGTTTCCGCTTTTGGCGCCATTCTTCGACCTGGCCCACGATGGGAGGTGGCCTTTTGCCACCCTCTGGCACGCCCATAATGGCGTCCGCTCTTCCAAGGCGGGAAATCTTCGGAAATGGCGGGAATCGTCTCCCAGTGGCGGGAAACTCCATGGATGGCGGGAAAAAGCTGCAAATGGCGGACAACCGGCGGGAAACGACCTGTGATGGGGTCCGTTGGCGGGGACCCTCCGGAACCGGCAGGAGACTTCTTTTTAAGGTAACGGTGAACTTCTCTTCAGGCACGCAGTACCCGGTTGTTGCGGGCACGTTATCCTGCCGACTACGCCAAAGTTGACGCGCCCCCTGGGCCATGTTGTTAGGGATACCCGGAGCCGGATCAGATGGGGGTTGTAGTCTCCGAGTGGCTGTGACCCGGTCCGTGCCCAGGGTGTCAAACTCAGTGTGTGGCAGTCCTACAGATGTTATTAGAGTTCTTTGTGTCGACTACGCCACCCGTTGATTTGCGGTCAAAAGGCCGCCGCTGCAGCAGGGTCCGCTGAGGCTGTTGGTATGTGTGCAGCTTTGGTAGTATAACCCCCAACGGGAGGGGTATAGCCTCAGGGGGTCAGATGTAGAGGATGGTGGTTGTGAAGGTGCAGGATGAATCAGCAAGAAGACTCAGAGTCGGGCTGTGCAGTTCAGGGGATTTTACTTACGGGTGTTCTTATGGTCACTCTGGCCTGAAGTGACCACCCGAGCCGTGCTGCGTCCACCAGGTCCTGGACTCGGCTAACCCCCAGGCAGTTCTGGAGCGTGGTCCTGAGCTCCTGTCTGACTTTCCCTCTCTTCTGGCCGTTCTCACCAGGGATCCACCTATGTCCGGCTCCCTCGGGTCTCTTGGTGGGTACACCTCCTCTGGGTTCCCTGACCCTATACTTGGTCTGCCTTCCTGGTGGATTTGGTGAGGGTCGTGGCAGATCCTGCCCACGACCTCCGGTCTCTGGCTAAGGTGTGCTTTTCTCTCTGCCAGCTTGGGATCCGGTACCCTAGGTGCCAACTCTTCACCCTCTGATCTAATTTTGGGTTCTTGGAGTTTCTGCTTGTTTTCTCTGGGTCCTTCTGACTCCTCTCTCTCTCTCTTGGCCTTGGAGCTGCTCTTCTCCTCTGCTCTCTTCCTCTGACTCTGCACAAAGACTTCTCTACAAAAGACTGACCCTGATCTAAGATGGTTCCCACCTTATATACTCCCTCTATGTGTGAGCTCAGGTGACCAGCACCCAATGAGCTCCTAGCTTTACCCAGGCTGCTCCCCCTATCTGCCCCTACACTGCTGGGATGTTCCACCCCCCTCCCACTCCAGCCAGGAACAGACACTGTCGTACCTGCACATTTCTCTAGTGGGAGTACCATCGGTCTGTTCCCCGGAAATGGGATGTGTGTAGTGCATGCAGCTAACTGAGCTCAGTTCCACACTCCATCCTTACCCGGGAGTGGAATATCACACCTCTGGGTTGAGGTGCAATACCCCTGTAGCAGCCGAATCCTCAGGGTGCTACACATACTTACATATACATTGCTCAAAAAATAAAGGGAACACTCAAATAACACATCCTAGATCTGAATGAATGAAATATTCTCATTGAATACTTTGTTCTGTACAAAGTTGAATGTGCTGACAACAAAATCACACAAAGATCATCAATGTAAATCAAATTTATTAACCAATGGAGGCCTGGATTTGGAGTCACCCCCAAAATTAAAGTGGAAAAACACACTACAGGCTGATCCAACTTTGATGTAATGTCCTTAAAACAAGTCAAAATGTGGCTCAGTATTGTGTGTGGCCTCCACGTGCCTGTATGACCTCCCTACAATGCCTGGGCATGCTCCTGATGAGGTTGTGGATGGTCTCCTCCCAGACCTGGACTAAAGCATCCGTCAACTCCTGGACAGTCTGTGGTGCAACGTGACGTTGGTGGATGGAGCGAGACATGATGTCCCAGATGTGCTCAATCGGATTCAGGTCTGGGGAACGGGCGGGCCAGTCCATAGCTTCAATGCCTTCATCTTGCAGGAACTGCTGACACACTCCAGCCACATGAGGTCTGGCATTGTCCTGCATTAGGAGGAACCCAGGGCCAACCGCACCAGCATATGTTCTCATGTTCTCACAAGGGGTCTGAGGATCTCATCTCGGTACCTAATGTCAGTCAGGCTACCTCTGGCGTGCACACTGAGGGCTGTGCGACCCTCCAAAGAAATGCCACCAACACCATTACTGACCCACTGCCAAACCGGTCATGCTGAAGGATATTACAGGCAGCACATCGCTCTCCACGGTGTCTCCAGACTCTGTCACGTCTGTCACATGTGCTCAGTGTGAACCTGCTTTCATCTGTGAAGAGCACAGAGCACAGAGCGACTGTGGCGACTTTGCCAATCCTGGTGTTCTGTGGCAAATGCAAAGCGTCCTGCATAGTGTTGGGCTGTGAGCACAACCCCCATCTGTGGACGTCGGGCCTTCATACCACCCTCATGGAGTTGGTTTCTAACCGTTTGAGCAGACACATGCACATTTGTGGCCTGCTGGAGGTCATTTTGCAGGGCTCTGGCAGTGCTCCTTCTGTTCCTCCTTGCACAAAGGCGGAGGTAGCGGTCCTCCTGCTGGGTTGTTGCCCTCCTACAGCCCCCTCCACATCTCCTGGTGTGCTGGCCTGTCTCCTGGTAGCGCCTCCAGCCTCTGGACACTACACTGACAGACACAGCAAACCTTCTTGCCACTGCTCGCATTGATGTGCCATCCTGGATGAGTTGCACTACATGAGCAACTTCTGTGGGTTGTAGAGTCCGTCTCATGCTACCAAGAGTGTGAAAGCACAACCAACATTCAAAAGTGACCAAAACATCAGCCTGAAAGCATTGGTACTGAGATGTGGTCTGTGGTCCCAACCTGCAGAACCACTCCTTTATTGAGGGTGTCTTGATAATTGCCAATAATTTCCATCTATTGTCTATTGCATTTGCACAACAGCATGTGAAATTGATTGTCAATCAGTGTTGCTTCCTAAGTGGACAGTTTGATTTCACAGAAGTTTGATTTACTTGGAGTTATATTCTGTTGTTTAAGTGTTCCCTTTATTTTTTTGAGCTGTGTATATGCTGTGTATATACCATAAATATATGAGCTAGGAATACCATTTTAAGTAAAACATTGCCATTGTTTAATCTCTTAAAACCTATATTGACACCAAATTGCCTCTATTCACTTTGCCAAGTTATGCTTGAAGAAGAATTCTACAAATTTATAAGCCATGTTCTTTACCACCAGTGCTGACTAATTCCCAATTTCATACTTGGTGAATCTTTGTAGCACATTTGCTTGTTTAGTTTAGGACATATGTTTTCTTATATTATTGCTGAATGGCTTTCATACTTCTATTCTGCTTCTTTTTCATAGCACAGCTGTTTTCTCATCGATTAATCAATTCTTAATTGATTTCCCTAGAAGCACCACACTACTTAATTCCTTCACTAATGAGGAGATTATGCACCTAATGACATAGCATAATAACATGGAGAACTGGTCTGAGTCATTTCATATCAGACATTTTAACATTTTTGGGAGTGGCTTTTGTGCTTACTTTTCTTTAAATATGTGTTTATGGAAAATCCATTGTAGATATAATTATTTTTTTTCTCATACTCTTCAAAAATGGGAAAAAAGAGAAACAAATGTGAAACAAAACAACAACAGATATTGCATACTGTTCTAGGTAGTGACATTACAGGCAGCGACATGGCAAGATGTCAGACAGTAGTGGTAGCTGCCACTGGGTGTAATGATGGCTCATGGCAGCAGCATGATACATTTAGTTTAACGCAACATGTGATGTCACTGGGGCTTCTGCAGTTCCCTTGGTAAAGGCACTGACACTATCACTGGTCAATGTCAGTACCTTATTCTTAAAGAGAACCTTTCTCCAAGGTGAAAAGTAGTTTGTTTTTGCTCTTCTTGTATTCCAACTACTCCTCTGAGTAATTTATTTATTTTTTAAATTCCTCTATACAGTTTCAGACATAGGTCCTTTTTATAATTCTAGCTTTCATTGTTTTTACCAAAAGGGCGTTGCTCACAAGATGCGTCTTTAGGCTGCTCTCTGTTACTCTGTGAGCAACACCAGAAGCCCCAAGTGAGCATTGAATAAAAATGCTCATATCTCTAGAAATGTATGGCAGATTAAAAAAATAAATAAATAGATAATAAAAAAATCAGAATACTCAGGGGAGTTGGAGGAATAAAATAAGACCAAATACTGGGCTCTTTTGACCCGATGACATGACCTTTTCAAACTTTATTTGTAGCACTCATAAAGTGCAGATGTGAGATGAGTACGACTTGTATATACATTTTTAATACAAAGAAAGACTGAAGTATAAATAATCACCGGCTAGTGAAATGGCTGGTGGTAATATTGCGTTATTACTGGTCACACAACTTTATCAAACTGAATTAACCTTATTACAGTACCATGCTAAGACACATTCTTAAGTGCCCATTATGGTCCATTTATTTACTATTTTATTTATTTAACAGCTTTAAAGGGGTGGTCTGAAGCAAAGTCATTTTTCTCCTAACTCCCTATTTGATAGCATAATCTAAGCTATTTTCTAATATACTTGCTTTAAAATTCCTTAACTACTCTATCCAACAGCTATTGTATTTTTTCCCCTGCTACCTGTGTGGTGACGATTCGTTTGAGTATCCCAGTGCATGCTGCGATACTCAAAGTGTCATCAGGGGGTAGAGGCTGTGGTTACTGCCGCAGCACCTGCCCCCTCCCTGAAACGAAGTCTCATCAGTAACGCTCATATTAGGGGCAGGTCCCTGCTTTGTCCCTGTGTCTCCCCCGTGTGGTGTCTCCCCTCCCCCTGTGTACTGTCCCTCCTCTGCCCTGTGCGATAGGAGGGCTCTGTTGTCGGTTAAGATGAATAGTAATGATGTGTCCAAAGTAGGCAATTCATAGCTTGATGATCCTTGCTTCAAATGACATGTCTTGATTTGTTCCAATATTGATTTGTTTGTTCTTCTTGTCATCCATAGTATTGATAACATCCTTCTTCAGCACAACATTTCAAAGGCGTCGACTTTTCTTCTGTCTTGTTTTTTTATCGTCTCCATATGTTACCACAGAAAAGTCCAAACTATGTATGAGCTGTATCTTTGTCACTAGTGAAATATTTGAAAACCTAGTCCAGTGACTTCATTGTTGATTTGCCCATAGTTATTCTCCTATTGACTCCCGATGTCGTTGCTGCATCTTCAGTTAATATCGATCCGAGTAGGTTGAAGTTCTTTAAAACTTTCAGTTCATCACCGTCCATCTCAAATGTGTCCCGGTTGTTCCTGACAATAGTCAATATCTTTAAATACAAGTAGAAGGAAAAAAGGGGAATGGAAAGGTCATCTCACCATGTTATAGGTTGTCGACTTGAGATCCTCAGTAATATTCGCCCGGAGAGGTTCCTAGTCTGGGACGTAGGCAGAAAAGGAAAAAATCCTCCAGCAAAAAAAATATCATAAAAAGCTCAATCTTTATTTTTCCATCAGGGAACGATAAAAACATGCAGACACCACTAGAAATCCATGAAGCACCGACCGATGCGTTTCAGCAGAATGCCTTAATCATGGTAAGTCACTTTTGGCTTTTCCTTTATTCATCTAATGTTAGCAATCACATCTCTTGTTCCTCTGCCTTTTCTGAATCCTGCTTGTTCCTCTGGCAGCTCTTTTTCAAAGTAAGGCTGTAACTGTCTTTGTAGGATTTTCAGAAGAATTTTGCTAACATGAGGTATGAGCGCAATGGTCCGACAGTTTCCACAGTTGGTAGAAGGTCTCTTCTTCAGAATAGGAATAAACATGGATCTTGTCCAGTCCTTGGGCCATTTACCAGTTGTCCCTATCTGTTGACACATGTGTGATGACATCAACTGCTGCTTGAGAAGACTTTATTAGCTCTATTGGAATATTGTCACATCCAGGCGCTTTGTTGTTTGCAAATGCTTTAACGCAGCAACTGTTAGAACCTTGCTCTTAGGTTTTTTCTATTACTGGTCACATGACCTTGTTGGCCTATTTAATCCTGCTCCGCCCTTCTGGCTTTGCTGGACTTCATTGTATAACTACTTTCTAGCTAGCCTGTGCTCTGTATCTAACTCTGTTAGTTTGCTTGGTCTACGGACCTCTATGTTCTATATATTTTGTTTGTTCGTCTGTCTGCTACTATTTCTGTTAGGAGGTGTCCCATTTTCCTCCCAGTCCTTAGTACTTGTAGGGATTCCTTCCCCACATCTATAGGTCTCCGTACAGACTAGCTTAGGACTTTAGCAGGTCTGATCGCAGGATCAGGTTCCCTGTTACATCGTAGGGATTCAGCTGAGTTCTATCGTAGGGACAGATCTCCTCTCTTTCCTTAGCTCTGGTAGCAGAACATAACAGTAAGTCCAGCCTGCAAATTCTCTAAGGAAAGATTTTTCTGTTCCATCATGGTGTCGGTTCAGGATTTGGCTCATCGCCTGCAGGGACTCTCTCTAGAGGTGGCCGAGCTCCGTCAGCACGTGAGTAACTGTCCTGGAGCACATTTCTTGGAGCCTAAGGTATGTTTGCCGGATTTATTTTTTGGTGAACACCGAGAATTTTTTTCATTTAAAAATGCTTGCTTATTGTATTTTCGTTTGAGACCCAAGTCCTCTGGGGATGAATCCCAGCGCATAGGGTTCATAATGTCACTTTTGCGCAAAGAGCCTCAGGAGTGGGCCTTTTCTTTGCAACCTAGTGATACATGCTTCAGATCAGTGGATAGTTTTTTTTCTGCTTTGGGACTATTATATGATGATCCTGACCGTGTCGCATCAGCTGAGACTGAGTTAAGACGTTTGAGACAGGGATCAGGTAATGTGGAAAAATATTGTACTCATTTCCGTCGTTGGTCTACTCAAACAGGGTGGAACGATTCTGCTCTGAAAAGTCTATTTCTTGCTGGGCTCAATGAAAGGGTTAAAGACCTGCTAATTGCTTATCCTACACCTGAAGATTTGCAACAGGCTATGCAATTAGCTATACGGGTGGATAGGAGACTGCGTGCAAGGGTTAATGAGAGCAAATCCTCTGCTATGTCAGTTTCTGGTTATGAGAATGTGTGTACTAACAGTGGTGAACCGATGGAGATTGGATCGGTGGCACCTCGCTCTCAAGAAAAAGACCGTAGATTTTCTGAAGGCTTGTGTTTCTATTGCGGAAAATCTGGTCATTTGATTAAAGGCTGTGAGCTTCGTATGAAGAAAGAAAAAAAAATGGTCAGTCATGCCCGTATTGCCTGTTTAAATTCCAAGGGTGTATTTTTAGCTGCTTCCACGATTGCTCAGGAAAAATTAATGGAACTTCGGGTGTTTGTTGATTGTGGGTCTACTCTGAATGTAATTGATGGGGGATTCTTGGAAAGACTCAATTTAAAACCCGAACCTTTATCATCCCCCATTGCTGTGGTTTCTGTGGATGGTTCCCCTTTGAAGAATATTACTCAAGGTCTGTGAATTTCCTCTCACTATTAATGGTGTTCACCATGAGAAATTGGATTTGGTAGTTTTGA
The DNA here is from genome assembly GCF_046119375.1 of Phyllobates terribilis. Lineage (NCBI taxonomy): Eukaryota > Metazoa > Chordata > Amphibia > Anura > Dendrobatidae > Phyllobates > Phyllobates terribilis. Next base: position 646,175,038 of record NW_027362762.1, read on the forward strand.
ATAACTTGCCTTCTCCAGAAATATTGGGATTGCCCTGGTTAAAATTTCACAATCCTGTACTGGATTGGTCTACCAGTGAAATTAAATCCTGGAGCCATAAATGTTATGACAAGTGTTGTAATGGGCGTATTGCAGCTTTGGATAGGGGAGAATTGCCTGTTCCTATTCAGGATTTTTGGAGAGTTTTTTCTGAGAAGGAATCGCAGGTTTTGCCTCCCCATAGAGACTATGATTGTTCTATTGAATTTGTCCCTGGAGCGACTCTTCCTAAAAGTCGTTTATTTAACCTTACTATTCCTGAGAGGAAGGCTTTGGAGGAATACATACAGACAAGTTTGGCCACCGGTCACATTAGGCCCTCTAAGTCTCCTGTGGCGGTTGGATTTTTTAGTGTAAAAAAAAAGGACGGCGGTTTACGTCCTTGTCTGGATTTTCGTGAGATTAACAAAATTACTGTACGCAATCCTTACCCACTGCCATTGATTCCTGATCTGTTTAACCAGTTAATGGGGGCCAAGTGGTTCTCTAAAATTGACCTTAAGGGGGCATACAATCTGTTGCGCATGAAGGAGGGTGACGAATGGAAGACTGCTTTTAACACTCCTGTGGGTCATTTTGAGAATCTGGTTATGCCTTTTGGTCTTACTAATGCTCCTGCATTTTTTCAGAATCTTATTAATGACATCCTTAGACCTTTGATCGGCAAAAATGTGGTTGTGTATTTGGATGACATTTTGATTTATTCGCCGGATCTGGAGTCTCATTGGCGGAGCGTACGTGAGGTATTACAGTTGTTAATGGACAATTTGCTTTTTGCTAAGCTGGAGAAATGTGAGTTCGCTGTACAGAGAATTAGTTTTTTGGGTTACATTATCTCCAGCGAAGGTTTTGAGATGGACCCGGTTAAAGTTCAAGCTGTACAGGAATGGCCTAGGCCTATTGGTTTGAAATCGATACAGAGGTTTTTAGGTTTCGCCAATTATTACAGAAAATTCATAAAAAATTTTTCTAGTATTGTCAAACCTCTGACCGATCTCACCAGGAAAGGTGCTGATGCGGTTCAGTGGTCTTCTGAGGCCATTGAAGCTTTTGTGTATCTCAAGGAGAGGTTCACCTCTGCTCCCATCCTTATGCAGCCTGATGTGACTAAGCCGTTTTTGGTTGAGGTTGATGCTTCCTCTGTGGGGGTTGGCGCAGTATTGTCTCAGGATAACGGGGATGGATTACATCCCTGTGCCTTTTTTTCAAAAAATTTTTCGGAGACTGAACTGAATTACGATAATGGTAATCGGGAATTATTGGCTATTAAACTCGCATTTGAACACTGGCGCCACTTCTTGGAAGGTGCGGAATTTCCCGTTCAGGTTCTTACGGATCATAAAAATCTGATATATCTTGATGCTGCCAAGCGCCTGAATGCCCGTCAGGCTAGGTGGGCACTGTTTTTCTCGCGGTTTAATTTCTCCGTTACTTACATCCCTGGTACTAAGAATGTTAAGGCGGATGCCTTGTCTCGCAGTTTTTCTCCCATAGTCGGTGCTGAGAAAGAGGAGAACATTTTACAAGAAGGTGTTGTGATAGCTGCTTTGGACTCCATTTTGGAAGATGAGATTCTTAAAGCACAGGAGAATGCCCCATCTAACATTCCTCATGGGAGGTTGTTTGTGCCTGGGACCTTTAGGAGAGATTTGTTTGTTGAGTGTCACGAATCTCGGTTGGCAGGTCATCCCGGAATCTCTGAGACCAAGAGACTGGTGGGTCGCAGTTTTTGGTGGCCTGGATGGCAGAAGGAAGTCATTAAGTGGGTGCGTCAATGTACTATATGTGCTAGATCTAAGTCCTCACATACTCCTGCTACGGGGTTGCTTTGTCCTTTGGAGGTTCCCAGTGCTCCTTGGACACATTTGGCTATGGACTTTATAACTGACCTTCCCCCCTCTGAGGGTTTTACTGTCATCTGGGTGGTAGTGGACCATTTTAGCAAGATGTGTCACTTGGTTCCCTTCATCAAACTGCCCTGCGCTAAAACTCTCGCTAAGGCCTTTGTCAAGGAAATTGTCAGACTTCATGGCGTTCCTACTGACATTGTTTCTGATAGGGGTCCTCAGTTCGTGGCTCGTTTTTGGCGTGCCTTTTGTGACAGGTTGGGAGTTCATTTGTCGTTCTCGTCCGGATATCATCCTGAATCTAATGGCCAGACAGAAAAGAAAAACCAGGATGTTGAGCAGTTCTTGCGTTGTTTTGTGGCAGACAATCAAGAGGGGTGGTCTGAGTTTCTGCCACTTGCTGAATTTGCTCTGAACAATCATACATCTTCTGCTGGTTGTTCGCCTTTTTTTTTGTTGTTCTGGGAGACATCCGTCGTTTGGGTTGTTCTCCAAGTTGGGATCTGCCGTGCCTGAGGAGGAGAATTTTTCCGGTGATTTGGAGAGAGTTTGGACGGATGTGCGTGGTAATCTTCAGGAGGCCAACAGAAAATCTAAAGACTACTTTGATAGGAAACGACAGGAGGTTTTGTTCGCTGTTGGTGACATGGTTTGGTTGTCCTCTAGGAATCTGCGGTTGAGGATTCCTTCTAAGAAATTGGGTCCCAAGTTTGTAGGGCCCTTTAAGGTGCTTCAGGTTGTCAACCAATCTGCTGTTAGGTTGGAGGTTCTTACCTCCTGGAGAATTAATCCGGTATTTCATGTCTCTCTGTTAAAAAAAGCTGTTGTGTCGGATGGTGACGCCTCTGCCTCTGTTCCTCCGGTGGTGGAGGACAGGGAATATGAAATTTCTCGCATCCTTAACTCTAGACGGTATAGAGGTAGTTTGCAGTATCTTGTGGCCTGGAAAGGTTTCGGACCCGAGGATAACTCTTGGGTGAGGTCGGATGATGTTTCCGCGTCCAGACTTATCAGAGCGTTTTACAGGAGATTTCCTGATAAGCCTGGTCCTAGGGGATCCGGAGGATCCTCTTAGAAGGGGGGGTACTGTTAGAACCTTGCTCTTAGGTTTTTTCTGTTACTGGTCACATGACCTTGTTGGCCTATTTAATCCTGCTCCGCCCTTCTGGCTTTGCTGGACTTCATTGTATAACTACTTTCTAGCTAGCCTGTGCTCTGTATCTAACTCTGTTAGTTTGCTTGGTCTACGGACCTCTATGTTCTATATATTTTGTTTGTTCGTCTGTCTGCTACTATTTCTGTTAGGAGGTGTCCCATTTTCCTCCCAGTCCTTAGTACTTGTAGGGATTCCTTCCCCACATCTATAGGTCTCCGTACAGACTAGCTTAGGACTTTAGCAGGTCTGATCGCAGGATCAGGTCCCCTGTTACATCGTAGGGATTCAGCTGAGTTCTATCGTAGGGACAGATCTCCTCTCTTTCCTTAGCTCTGGTAGCAGAACATAACAGCAACGACTTCATCTTTAAGGGTGTTTGGCTCTTTATCATTTTCAGTCTCAGTGTGAGAGTCGTTCTTGTAGCCGTGCTCTGTGTACTCTTTCTATCTTTCATTGATCTGTTCTGGAAATGCTCCATTTACTATAGAAATAACTGGACAGCCCAAAGAAAGAAGAGGTGAGTATAGCTTATCTTGTTGTTTTTTCATATTTGCTGGTCTTAATTAAAATAAAAGTTGGATAACCCCTTTAAAGTTAGGCTCTACTTTAAATCTACACTGTTTACCATTAATAAGTTGTTTTAGAATATTCTAGAATCATTACATGTAAATCTTACATAGCGCCTTGAAAAAGTATTCATACCCCTTGAACTATTACACATTTTTTCACGTTATACCCACAAACTTAAATGTAATTTATTGGGATTTTATGAGACATACCAATACAAAGTAGCGAGTATTTGTGAAGTATAAAGTAAATTATACATGGAATTCTACTTATTTTAAAAATATAAATCTGAAAATTGTGACAGGCATTTGTATTCAGCCCCCTATAGTCTGATACCCCTAACTAAAATCCTGAGTGACCAATTGCCTCCAGAAGCCACATAATTACTAAATTGAGTTGACCTGTGTCTAATTTATTCTCAATAATTAATAGTAAATCTAGTTAGTCAAAGTCAGGATCAATTATATATTAGCAAAATTGTGGGATATAAAATATAATTTTTAATCAAATAGTTTAAAATACACTATCCTGACCACAGACACAAAATCAACACAACATGGTGACAGCATCTTCGGGATGTTTTTCTTAGGAGGGACAGGGAAGCTGGTCAGAGTTTATGGGAAGGTGGATGGAGCTAAATACAGGGCAATCTTGTAGGAAAACCTGTTAGAGGGTGCAAAAGACTTGAGACTGGGGCGTAGGTTCACCTTCCAGTAGGACTATGACCCTACACTGTGTTCCAAATTATTATGCAAATATTGTTTTCTCCGATTTTCCCAAATTACCTATATGAATTGCAGTCATTGTAATTTTCCAGTCAAATAACTATTAGAGTACAATTGAAAGGTTTTTGTACAAACTGCCTATGATAACAGTATATTTAAAAAAAAAATAAAAAACTCAACCCCATTGAGAACCTCTGGAGCATCATCAAATTGAGTGGAAAATTACAATGGCTGCAATTCATATAGGTAATTTGGAACACAGTGTAAACATACTGCCAGAGCTACAATGGAATGATTTAGATCAAAGCATATCCATGTGTTTGAATGTCTCTGTGGCACCCCAGGGGTCCGGTTGCCACATTGGCATTGCCTCCCTCACAAGAGGTGATGCCATGCCTGGAAGCAAGCAGGGGTCCCCTAATCAGGTTTTGCTAAGCATGGAACACTTTCCTGGCTCCAGACCAGCAAGGGGAGTTCCTCCCCTTGGCAACTGGGATCTGGGGGCGGGGTTAGTTAGACTTAGTGTGAGGAGTTGAGGTCAGGACGTCGAAGAGAGAGGAGCTGGGGACTGGAGCTGCGTGGCAGCTCACCCCAGAAGGAGCCAACACAGAAGAACCGAACACCGGAGTCTGAGGCTGTGGGGGGCACTGAAAGCCCAGCAGCAGAAACCGGAGGGCAGGAGACTGCAGGTCTCCTGGTCCCATCAGAAGCCTGGAGGCTCAGTAGCACAGAGGGCCCAGCACTGCCACGTGGGAGCGACGCATCAGCAAGGCCCGAGCTGCCTGCCATACGGGTGAGCACAGAAACGTTGCACTCAGGGACGAGGGCCACCGCACAACTACAAGCAGCAGGGCCAAAGAGTTTAGTGGAAAGGGAAGGCCTCCAACTTCACCTGGTAAGGAGGATTCTTTACTTGCTTCCAGGCTGCCCGGACTTCCACTTCTAGCCAGTACCCTAGTCCCAACTTGTCTAATCACCACCAGTAAAGCTAAGAGGAAACCGCCATTAAGTTGTGGACTGATTATTGCTGCGCCATCAATCCCTGCACTACAATGCCCAGCACAACCTGCCCCATCTACACTGCCCTGGAGCTAAGCTCTACCTTTGGTGAGCCACACCAGCTTTGCTGCACTGACATCAGCCCCAGAGGACCTGCTCCGCAGCGGCGGCTCCACATAGCTGCATACCACAGGTGGTGTCACGAACTGTATACAAACAATATAAATCCCCTATAAATAAACCCCTGTTATTGACCGCCCTGGGTCACGGACCGGGTCACTGTGACATCCCCCAGTATCTACCGGCCCGGCACCCGGTACCCCACGGCCCAGGGGACGCGTCAGCTCAGTCAAAGTACATTCTTAAATCCCATTGAGAATCTGTGACAAGACTTGAAAATTGCTGTTCACTAGTGTTGAGCCACAACCGTAGTGTTCGAGTTCGGTTCGGTTCGTCGAACACCCGTGTGTTCGCCGAACTGTTCGTCGAACTGTTCGTCGAACACCGTTAAAACCAATGGCAGGCAAACAAAAACACATAGAAACACATAGAAAACACCTTCAAAAGGTGTCCAAAAGCTGACAAACTGCTCAGAAGACATAACTAACACATGGAAAAGTGACAAGTACATATAGTCATGCGAAAAGAAAAGAGGTGGAGGAGTAAAAGGAGGGGGAGATACAGATATAGGCATGTCATGCCCTTCTAAAATCCAAAAAGTGAGAAGCCGAGACGGCCAGTCCGCTCCTGCCCGTGCCACCTCCGTGTCGCCGGGTTTGTGCCAGAGCCGCGGTGAACCCTGACGGCCAGCCCCCCTCTCCCAATACTGGTGCCTGTCCGCTGGTGGGTCGAGAGAGCCCCCCTGTGGTGGAGGCAGCTCTAAGCTTTTTAATTTAAATTGTCCCTCTAATTTGAATGAATACACTTTAAATCCATTTACAAGGATCTATTGGAGGGCAAGTCTCATGCCAGCAGCCGCGTAATTCCAGCTCCAGTAGCGTCCACTAAAGCTGCTGCAGTTAAAAAGCTTTTATAAGGATCGAGCTCGGCTGTCCACCGCAAGGCATCCTAGTGCCAGTCCCAGCCCCTATGCCTTGGGGTGCCTCCTGATGCTCTTCACTGAGTATCCCGTGGTCCCGAAGCATTTCCTTTGAAAAAATTAAGTGTCCAAACTACAGGTGGTGTAGCTTGCTTAACAGCCGGGATAATCCGCTGACTAGCAGACACTGCTACTAGGCACAAAGTATTTCCTGGGCTAGATGCAGTTAAAAATTTGTAAGTAGATACTCTCGTTGGATGCTGAGAAAGCATTCCATAGAGTCTCCTGGCACGCCATATATGATTCTCTTAAAAAGCTTGGGGTAGGGGTCTAGGGGACCCTTTTATAGCCAAAATCACGGCCCTGTATCACAATACGTCACCTAGGCTGAAGATAAATGGAACTGTAGCACCGAGGGCTCGGTTGCTACAGACGTATTGCACCTCACCCAGAGGTGTGATATCTCACTCTCAGATAAGGATGGAGTGTGGATCAGGAACCGACACCTGCATGCATTACACCACATTGCCGTGGGGCAGGGCGACCAATATGCCCCTGAGATGGGCACGACAGTCCCTGTCCCTGGCTGGAGTAGGGGGAGGGAACACTGAGGAAGGGGAACCCTGCAGTGCAGGAGCAGGGAGGAAGCAGTTCCTGGGTGCATTGAGAAGGGAGTATAAAAGGTGGGCACCATCTTAGTTCAGTGCAGAGAAGTCTGAGCAGAAGTGGCAGGGAGTAGGGGCTCTGCATGAGCTCTGCTCCGGAGGCGGGCCTAGTAACAGAGGCCCAGGCCTGCAAGAGGGAGAAGGAAGGAAGAGGAGCGGAGAAGGCTCCAGGAACGAGGAATGAAGGGATCCCAGGGGTGCGGACGGGCGAGTCGCCACCGCACGCCCGAATCCACCTGCGTTGAGGGGTCAGGCCAAAGGGGGAGACCGGTCCCCGAACTAGTGGAGGCAGGAAACGACCCTCAGCTAGAAACCGGAGGCTCTGACATTTTATGTGGCGCAGCCCTTTGCTCCACCCGCTAGGAAGGCACCACATAGGGTCAGGGAAACTGGCGCCAAGTTTACCAAGAGGAGGCCCGAGGCAGCCGGACAGAAGTGTTGGTAAGAAAGGCCAGACAAAGGACACACAAAGGGGGTCCTGTGAAGCGCTCCAAAGTTATCTGGGAGTTGTCTGAGCCCCTCACCTGGTGAGCACAGTACGACGTGGGCAGCCGTTACCTGCAGACATGGTCTGGATAATAAGAACTGTGAGTAAAGGCCCTGAACTGCATCACTGACTCCGTGTCGTTACTGCTGCTGCCCTGCACCATCACCCCCATCCTCCGCATACACTGCCCTGAGGCTATACTCCTCCCGTGGGGAGTTATGCTACGCTCTGCTGCACCCACAACACCAGCCTTAGCGGTCTGCCCTGTAGCGGCGGTTCACTCTGACCGCAATCCACGGGTGGCGTAGTCGGACATTTAAACATCAAAACCACATAAATAGTTCCGCCACTGGTTTGACCGCCCTGAGCCACGGAACCGGATCGCCGCCATGAAGACTACAACCACCAGCATCCACCAAAAAGGGTCCGGCTCCGGGTGTCCCAAGGCCCAGGGGGTGCGTCAGAACATTTTCATCACCTTTCACAATCACCAATGGGACAAGGCAGGGATGTCCTCTGTCCCCTCTCTTATACATCCTAGTGACGGAGCACCTGCTCTCATCAATTCGCCATAACCCCAATATTAGGTGGATTGAGGTGGGAGGCACCGAGTACAAGTGCTCTCTATTTGCTGATGATGTCCTAGTATATATCACTCAATCACATATATCCATCCCTGCTGTTATGGCTGAAATAGATCACTTTGTTACATGGTAAAATTTTAAAATCAATGCAGCGAAGTCTGAGGCCCTCGATGTCTCCCTCCCTAAATCCATATAGGATTCCATCCAGTCCAACTTTCCCTTTGCCTGGCCCTCACAGGGTATCAAATACTTAGGAATTCCTATTCATAGAGACCTCTCCCATCTATGTTATCTTAATTTTGGGCCCTTTATTGAACAATTCCATACAGACCACGGTTGGCAAGTTAGAACTGTAAGATTCACTACGTGAACCACTGGTGTTTTGTGGAAAAGCACATGTACACCGCGTTCCAAATTATTATGCAAAAAGTGTTTAGGAGTGATAAGGGAAGAATTTGTTTGTTTGTCAGTTAAACTCATTGATGGTGATGTGTGTCAGGGCTCTTTATATCACTGTAAGCAATTGCAGACACCTGTGCTAATTAGTTTGGCAGGTGTGTCCAATGAAAGGCAAGACTACTTAAGAAGGCTCTCTCACATTATTAAGCAGCCTACATTTTCTGCCAAAATGGGAAAGAAAAAGGATGTGTCGGCTGCTGAGAAGCAACAAATTGTGGAGTGTTTAGGTCAAGGCATGACTACAATCAACATTGTGCGATGATCAGGATGAAGTGTCTTGGCAATCAAGAAGTATGTAGCTGATTCACAGTACACACGTGTGCGTGCTGATAAGGGCAAATTGAGGACTCTTTCCTACAGGCAATTACGTCAGGTTGAAAGAGCAGCGGCAAAAAAGCCTTGTCATAGCAGCAGACAAGTTTTTGAAGCTGCTTGTGCCTCCAACGTCCCCCGAACAACAAGATGCAGGGTCCTTCAGAGGTTTGCAGCTGTGCATACGCCATCCTGTCGACCTCCTCTATCCACTTCACACAAGCAGAAATGGCTCCAGTGGGCCAAACATTACATGAAGACTGATTTCAAAACTGTTTTGTTCACGGATGAGTGCCGTGAGGCGCTCGATGGTCCAGATGAATGGAGTGGAGGATGGCTGGTTGATGGACACCCCACGCAAACACGGCTACAGCGCCAACAAGGAGGAGGTGGAGTAATGTTTTGGGCTGGAATCATGGGGAGAGAGATTGTCGGCCCCTTTAGGATCCCTGAAGGCGCTAAAGATGAACTCCATAATGTATGTGGATTTTCTCAAACAGCACTTCCTGCCATGGTTCAAGAAGAAGAACCGTGTATTTCACAGCAAGATCATTTTTCTGCATGATAATGCACCATCTCATGCTGCACATAAAACATCTGCATCTCTGGCTGATATGGGCATAAAAGGGGACAAACTTATGGTGTGACCCCCATGCTCCCCTGACCTCTACCCCATTCAGAACCTTTGGAGCATCATTAAAAGGAGTGTCTATGATGGCGGGAGGCAGTTCACATCTAAGCAACAGCTCTGTGAGGGTATTCTGTCCTCATGCAAAACAATTGAAGCAGAAACCATCCAAAACCTGACAAATTCAATGGACGAGAGAGTTCAGAAGCTCCTTTCGAACAAGGGGTCCTATGTGAAAATGTAACATCACCTAGAATAAAGTTTTGAGTTGAAAACTGTTTGATTTCAGTTTCTAACAACCTGCTAATGCTTATAATTTCAAAAATGACCATTTTTTTGGTCTTTATTAAAATGAAAAGGTTGATCGAAAAGTTTGGGGGATCTAAGAGTGTGGCAACCCAGTAGTCATGATTACTTCGAACTCTGACAATATGAGGGTCATGCTGCAGGTAGTGCAGCAAGAAGGCACTTATGTGTCTTGCGCATCTCGGAGCCCCAAAATTATTTTCCGGGCTAGATGCAGCTAAAAATTATTTTTAATTTTAAATCTGGTGAAGCTTATTATAGATGGCCTAATAGGATCAGTGCTGCACACTGCTACAAAGCCCAAATTATTTTCCAGTCAAGATACAGATAAACATGATTAGTAATTTGAAAGCTTAAAACGGTTGGTAGGGTGATTTTAACCAATCAAGCTTTTACTCTCCCCAGGATGACACAGGGGTAGAAAAGTCGTTTCGGATCCATGATTTGTTCATCTTTATGAATGTGAGTCTGTCTACATTATCAGTGGAGAGCCGCGTGCGCTTATCTGTCAGCACACCACCAGCAGCGCTGAACACACGTTCAGACAGAACGCTGGCTGCGGGGCATGACAAGATCTCCAAGGCGTAAGTGGCTAGCTCCGGCCATTTATCCAGATTGGAAGCCCAAAAAGAGCAAGGGTCCAGTGACACAGTCGTGGCTTCAATGTTTACTTGGAGATACTCCTGTACCATCGTCTCTAGGCGTTGACTATGTGTCAGACTTCTTGTCTCCTGTGGCCTTGCAAAGGATGGGCTAAAAAAGTGGTGAAATGATTCCGCAAAATTGATGTTACCAGCAGATACTGTGGTTCTGTTACGGTTTGAGTGCTGAACACTTGACGGTCCCATGGTTGGCAAGTTGGAGCTGTGAGATTCACTACGTGCACCACTGGTATTTTGTGGAAAAGCACATGTAAGATTCTGCAACAGTCTCTGCTGATACTCCTGCATGCGTGCATCCCTTTCTATGGCAGGAATAATTTCTGCAAATTTACTTTTGTACCGGGGATCTAACAGTGTGGCAACCCAGTAGTCAGGATTATTTCTAATTCTCACAATTCGAGGGTCATGTTGCAGGTAGTGCAGCAAGAAGGCACTCATGTGTGTTGCGCATCCAGGAGCACCAAGTCCCTGTTGTGTTGGTGGCGAGGTAACAATCATGCTTCCTTCCTCTGTCCTCTCCCCCCAACCTCGCACAACAGAAATGTGATCAAGGTCTCCCTCATCTGATGAGTCTTCCATCAGTTCGTCCTCCACTTCTTCCTGGGCTCCTGCACCTTCCTCACTAGTTTGGCTGCTACCATGCGCCCTGGTAAAATCATCTCCCCCACCCTCACATGCCTGCCGCCTTGGTGCTGCCGACCGTCTGGACCTTGCAGATGTTAGCCCTTCCGCATACAACTCCTCCTCCTCTACTTCCTCCACCTCCTCTTGTGCCACCACCTGACTCCGAATTCTGTTTAACATGTGCTCCAGCATGTAAATCACCGGAATAGTCATGCTGATAATGGCATCGTCAGCACTAAACATCTTCGTCGCCATTTCAAAACTGTGCAGAAGGGTGCATAGGTCCCTGATCTGAGACCACTCCTCCAGCGTGATTTGCCCCACCTCTGAATCTCGTTGGCCCAGGCTATACGTCAGAACGTATTGCACCAGGGCTTGTCGGTGCTGCCACAGTCGCTGCAACATGTGCAGAGTTGAATTCCACCGGGTAGGCACATCGCATTTTAGCCGGTGAAGTGGCAGGCCCAACGACTTCTGTAGAGATGTAAGTCGCTGAGCTGCGGGATGCGAACGGCGGAAGTGAGCACACAGCGACCGTGCCCTCTGCAGAAGGCCATCTAGTCTGGGATAGTGGGCTAAAAATTGCTGGACAACCAGGTTCAACACGTGAGCCATACAAGGCACGTGTGTGACATTGCCCCGGCGAAGGGCCGCACCCAGGTTTGCAGCATTGTCGCACACGGCCTTCCCTGGTTTCAGGTCCAGTGGAGACAACCATTCATGAAATTGGTTCTCCAGAGCTGACCACAACTCCTCAGCTGTGTGACTCACATTTCCCAGACATTTCAATGTAAAAACCGCCTGATGACGTTGAGCCCTACTGCCAGCATAGTAAGGAGGTGTGCAGGATCCCTTCTGCGCAGTTAGAAAGCTTGTGGCATGACCAGACAGCCTTTGGGTGCAGGTGGAAGACCGAGAGGAGGTTGAGGAGGCAGAAGCAGTGGAGGAACTTTGACATAAAGAGGATTGACGCACAACTCGTGGGGACGGCAAGACTTGGACAGCAGCCCCTTGTCCTGCTGTCACCATAGTTACCCAGTGCCCAGTCAGCGACATGTAACGCCCCTGTCCATGCCTACTCGTCCAAGTGTCTGTGGTGAAATGCACCCTGTCACACACAGAGTTTCTCAAAGAAGCGGTGATGTTGTGTGCGACATGCTGGTGGAGCGCAGGCACACCTTTCTTTGAGAAGTAGTGCCGACTGGGCATCTGGTACTGGGGCACTGCGACGGACATAAGGTCTCGAAAATCCTCTGTGTCCACCAGGCGGAAAGGCAGCATTTCTGTAGCCAAGAGCTTGCAGATGGTGAAATTCAACCTCTTAGCTTTCTCATGGCTAGGAGGAAATGGTCTTTTACTTGTCCACATCTGAGGGACCGAGGGCTGGCTATTGTGCTTAGACGGGGTTGATAAGGGTGTCCCCGGCAAACTGCCGGTCTGTGAGGAAGATGCAGGCGGACATGTTAGGTTGCCTTGATCCAAAGGTGGTGCTATCGATGTCGGACAGCGCTCAAGACCAGCTGGTGTTACCACCTCCAAAGAAAATGATGACCTGCCAATCACGCTGGCTGTTGCGGGTAAAGAGGTGGCAGGTCTGCGCCCCAAAACAGATGTGACTGCTGTACCCCCAGTCACAGAGGATGAAGAGGCCGCGGATGCACAAGTTATGGCAGACGGTGGTTGGCCCGGCCGGCTAGGCCGCATTGTAGCACACTGAGCTTCCCACTGCAACTTATGCTTCATGTCCATGTGCCGGTTCATGCATGAAGTACTCAAACTATGTATTTTTTGGCCTCTACTTAGCTTTTGCTGACAAATGTTACAGATAACACGAGTTGGGTCATCTTTATCGATCTGAAAAAATGCCCAGGCTATGCAAGGCTTAGCACCCATGCGACCTGAAGAGCCACCACGACTTGTGGTGAGAGGCAGAGTTGTGTTTGAGGATGCAGTTGTTGACGTGCTTCCAGTACTACGTCTCTGTCCAGGAAGGCGCAACCTGACCTCGTCGTCACTAGCATCTTCCTCCACCTCCTCTGCTGACCTCATCTCTTGGCTGACTGTGGGTTGACAGTAAGTGGGATCTCCGACCTCATCATCATCACCCTGTGCGTTATCACACCCGTCGTCCTCAGAGCCAACCTGTTCCTGCCCTGACAAAAAACTAAAGTTGTCGCTCCAATCAGGTATTTGAGTCTTATCATCGTCTTCCTCATTGTCTCCACCAACAGGAGTTACAGTTTGGGAATGAGGGTCTACATTATGGTCAGAACCTTCTGCGTCTGGTCCTGGATCCGACTCATAAAGATTCTGGGCATCAGTGCAGATCATTTCCTCGTCTGGATTCACAGAAGCGCTGGAGTCGACCTCTGATTCCCAGGCTATAGTATGAGTAAACAGCTCTGCAGACTCAACCATCTGTTCTACCTCATACTCAGACGGGCAGCTGGAGATTTGGGAGCTGTGAGGAAGCAAGTGCGATTTGGGTGACACCTTTGAGGACTGGAGTATTTGTGATGTTGAAGTTGATGTGGAGGAGAGCCCACTTAAAGGAGCACTTGATATCCATTGAAGCACCTGCTGTTTTTGTGCCTCATCTGGAATTTGTAGCGATTGGCGTGGCCGTAAGAAAGGGATCTTATCACATTGTCCGCTAAAAGAAGTAGACATTTTAGTTTGGCTGGAAGATGGTCTTTCTTCTGCACCTACCCCACGGACACAACCTTTTTTCCCCTTCCCAACACGCCTATTCCCCTTTCCACCAGCAGCAGGCCTTTTTCCACTCATTTTGGTGGTTAACTAATTCACAACTCTGGAGTTGTTTGCACAAAAAAACAATGGATGGTAACCGAGCAGAGCTGAGTGGCCAAACTGTGGTATTAGGCCAAAACTATTGGCTGGGTTAGATGCAGAAAAAAATTATTTTGAATTTGCAACCTGATGGAGGTCAGTATAGATGGACTAATAGACCAAGTCCCACACACCGCTAGAAGCCCAAATATTTTTTCAGAGCTAGATGCAGAAAAAAATTATATTCAATTTGCAACCTGCTGGAGGTCAGTATAGAAGGACTAATAGAACAAGTCCCACACACTGCTAGAAGCCCAAATATTTTTTCAGAGCTAAATGAAGAAAAAAATTATTTTTAATTTGCAACCTGATGGAGGTCAGTATAGATGGACTAATAGACCAAGTCCCACACACTGCTAGAAGCCCAAATATTTTTTCAGAGCTAGATGCAGAAATTTTTTTTATTCAATTTGCAACCTGATGGAGGTCAGTATAGATGGACTAATAGACCAAGTCCCACACACTGCTAGAAGCCCAAATATTTTTTCAGAGCTAGATGCAGAAAAAAATTATTTTTAATTTGCAACCTGATGGAGGTCAGTATAGATGGACTAATAGACCAAGTCCCACACACTGCTAGAAGCCCAAATATTTTTTCAGAGCTAGATGCAGAAAAAAATTATTTTTAATTTGCAATTTGATGGAGGTCAGTATAGATGGACTAATAGAACAAGTCCCACACGCTGCTAGAAGCCCAAATATTTTTTCAGAGATAAATGAAGAAAAAAATTATTTTTAATTTGCAACCTGATGGAGGTCAGTATAGATGGACTAATAGACCAAGTCCCACACACTGCTAGAAGCCCAAATATTTTTTCAGAGCTAGATGCAGAAAAAAATTATATTCAATTTGCAACCTGCTGGAGGTCAGTATAGAAGGACTAATAGAACAAGTCCCACACGCTGCTAGAAGCCCAAATATTTTTTCAGAGATAAATGAAGAAAAAAATTATTTTTAATTTGCAACCTGATGGAGGTCAGTATAGATGGACTAATAGACCAAGTCCCACACACTGCTAGAAGCCCAAATATTTTTTCAGAGCTAGATGCAGAAAAAAATTATTTTTAATTTGCAATTTGATGGAGGTCAGTATAGATGGACTAATAGAACAAGTCCCACACACTGCTAGAAGCCCAAATATTTTTTCAGAGCTAAATGAAGAAAAAAATTATTTTTAATTTGCAACCTGATGGAGGTCAGTATAGATGGACTAATAGACCAAGTCCCACACACTGCTAGAAGCCCAAATATTTTTTCAGAGCTAGATGCAGAAAAAAATTATATTCAGTTTGCAACCTGATGGAGGTCAGTATAGATGGACTAATAGAATGATGCTATGCCCAAAAGATTTTACTTCACTAGGTGCAGTAAAAAAATTGGTATTCTATACACAGGTGGTATATCTTGCAACACAGATAGGCTACTCCACTGACTAACACACTCTGCAATAGGCCAAAAAGGATTAGCTTTGCTAGATTCAGCCAAATGCTGTGAAAAAAACTTGCACAGCACTGGCACAGACCTGCCTGGCAAAAACTGATAGGAACTGATGTAACCTAGTCCTGAAAAGGACTCCAATTACAATTAGTCTTTACTCCCACAATCTATCTATTTAAGAGCACAGACCTGCTTGATAAAAGTCGTAGGAAATGCTGTAACCTAGTCCTTAAAAGGACTGCAATCACAACTATTCCCTACTCCCAAGCTATCTGTATATTTGTGCGAAAATTGGCTTGAAATTAACAAGGTATAGCGCACACAGCAACAGCGGTGCCGTCTAACACGCAGCTGCAGCAGTGAGAAAATGGTGGCGACGGGGAAAATGGCTTGGTCTTATAGGGCAAGGACATGTGACATACACTGCCAATCACACATGCCCTTGCTTGTGTGAAAAAAAGCACTTCGCTCCGTGTGTGCGCTGCTGATAGGCTGACAGATTGCACCTCCCCACTGTAAATGCGGGAAAGAGAAAAAAAAATGGAGATCTTCATTGTTCCTGCAGAGATCCATCCCCTGCCCCTCCCCCCGCCCCGCTGTACACTCAAACTGCGTATTAACATTAATTTTCATCATTACTGAGAAAAAATCCAGTTATGATTTTGGTGCACGAACAGTTATCGAACATAACCTCGAACAGCCGAATTTTTCTCAAATTGTTCGTGTTCGCCGACCGGCTCGAACACCGCCCAAAACAGCTCGAATTTGAGATTGGCGAACAGTTCGAGTAGAACAACGCTCATCTCTACTGTTCACAGATGCCTCCATCCAATTTCACTGAGCAAGAACTAGTATGCAAAGAAGAATGGGCAAAAATTTCAGACTCTAGATGTGCAAAGCTGGTAGAGACAAACCCAAAAAGACTTGCAGCAGTAATTGCAGTGAAAGATGGTCCTACAAAGAATTGACTCAGGGGTAGTGATGAGCGAGCAATAAAATGCTCGGGTACTCGTTGTTCGAGTCGAGCAAATTGGAATGCTTGAGTGCTCGGTCCGAGTAACGAGCCCAATGTAAGTCTATGGGAAACTCGAGCATTTTTCAGGCAGCTTCCCCTGGCGGTCAGCAGAGGGCCTAAAAATTGCCCAAATCGATGGGAACAGTGCTCAAATGACATGGGAACAGCATGAGGAAGACCCCTGGAAGCATTTCTGACTCCCAGGTCACTGCTGTCAACAACGTTGTCAGAGGTATTACGCCACTTTTACATACTCACAAGAAAACATACAAAAACTAAACCAAAATGGATTTTCCTGGGCAATATGTTAAGGAACATCCTTTCCACGGTAATGACTTGTATATAAGGCAAAATAAATAACCAAAAACAAAATGCTCCTCCACACCTTGGGCTATGTTCACATGTAGCGTTTTTGCACTTTTGCATTGCTTTCAACCAAGACAAATGAATTCACTGGGAAATGTCATTTTAACATTTTACAACCTTATCTTGCCATGTGGTGTGTGACACATCATCAGACACATGCATACAGTGCTGAAAAGACATGGGAACAGCATGGGGAAGACCCCTGAAAGCATCTGACTCCCAGGTCACTGCCTAAAAGTGTGCCCATCATAAATGATCCTTGGCACATACGAAGATGCTTCCCGCCATGCAGCTGTCATTGCAGACTTGCAACAATCACCATCCACGTCCTTGTCCCAGCGCAGCGTTCAGTTTTCCCTACCCCATTTCTTGGAATGCAAGCGCAAGTATGCAGCCAGCCATCCACCCACAGGCTGTAATACTATACTGCCAAATTTTTGACAGCTGCTTGCACTTGAAATGTGGCGTTTTAGGCTGGTGGAGGCGGAAGCTGTCCACAACCTTATGGCGGTGTCCGGGTGTCCATACTCGGTCCCCAGCCGCCAATATAATTGATCCTGACTTTGACTAACTAGATTTATTATTAACATTACCCGTGCCCTCCCCAGTGCACTTACTGGGAAATAATAATAATAATAATAATAATAATAATAATCATTTTTATTTTTATCAGAGGTATATGACCCCAAGGCTATAGGGTCTAGGAGAGGGGAAAAGACAGAAAACACAGGTGCAGATCTAAGTGCAGATTATTAGGTTCAGCTATTTTTCAGAAGCTAATTTGCTCACCTTTGATGTAGCTTGTGGCATAACGTATCAACCTCTTAGGTCTGACTGAGATGCCTTGACTCCTTGGTGTGCAGCTATAGTCTGGATACAACGGATCTCTCAGCCAGGAGACCGTGGAATGAAGGTCAGGAGAAAATGAAAGGATTCATCCAGTCAGTTCAGCGCTCCCAGGAGACAGGCACCAGGCAGAGGTATTAAAAGTCTTCAGAAATTTACTTAGATAAAAATCATCATAAAAAAAGATACATAGAACAACGCGTTTCGGCTATATATTGGTACAGAATAGCCTTCCTCAGGTAAGATATTGCTTTACAGTCTGTTAGAGTTATATAGTCTATATAGGTTCAACTTGAATAAATTAATTATGTTAAATGGTCAAAACCTGGTGGTTCTTCATTAGCTTAATTGCTGCTTGGTGGTTTTCAGTATGCAGCTTTAGCTTATCCTTGTTTCAAGTATATTTGCAGTACATAATAAAATACATGGTGAAAAACACACACACATAAAAAACATTACAAACATTGATTTGCGTGTATACAGCATGAGTGGGTGTATAAAAAAATGTAAATCTATAGCATTATCCACACATACAACATATATTCAATGATCATATTAGGACTATTATATTATACTTCTTTTACTAGAAAAACTTTGCTTATGAGAGAAAACACAACACAAAGGAAAAAAAAAAAAAAATAAATAAAAATTAAAATAAAAAATAAATAAAAAATAAAAAATAAATAAAAAATAAAAAAATAAAGAAAAAATTAAAAAAATAAATAAATAATCATATTACATTAATCTAGTCATATTGTGAGTTCTATATCTTTAATTGCTGTGGGAACTTTTTGATAAGTTAGTTTTTTCTACTGGGATTGAACTCGTGTAGTCCACACTCCAGGGTCTATTGTGTTTCTCTCATTGGTATTTACCTCTATGCTGTGGATGTCCTCATGTTGCTGGCTTCACTAGTCAGGGGTTTATGGGCAAACTCAAGAGTATATCAGAAAAAATATATAATAAAAAATATATAATAAAAAATATATCTAGCCTGGGTTACCATATATTCTATTCTTTCTATATATTTCTATTGGTCAGCAGTGCTGTCCTGATCTAATTCGATGTTCTATATGTTCACCAGTCTATCATTGAGGCCGTCCGGATGTAGAGAGCGCAATCTGTACATCCAGAAAGCCTCTTTCTTATTCAGTAGATGGATTCTGTTTGATATATTCTGCGGAATTTCTTCGACAGGAGTCAAACTTATCTCAAAGCTCTTATTATGATTTAGTAAGAGATGTCTCGATAGGCTATGTGTTAGTAGCCCAATTTTCGCATTATGTCGGTGTGCGTTTAACCGTGATCTGACCATCTGTGTCGTCCGGCCAACATATTGCATTCCGCAACTACATGTAATTACATATATAACATAGCTGCTAGTGCAAGTCAGGTGATGTTTTATGGGAAAGGTTTCTCCTGTACTATTGGAGGTGATAGATTGATGGCCATGGGTTATTGTTTGGCAGCATTGGCACTTTTTCTGGTTGCATTTAAAAGTGCCATTGAGTGTATTGGTTGTCTTTTTTGTTATAGGATTAGTAGTTTTAAATTGGAGAGACGTTTGTTTTTTTCTTCCAGAGCTTTTCACTACAGATGTTTTCAAGCGACTAGGTGCTATAATGTTTCTGAGTGTTTTACCCCTTCTAAAGGTGATGCCTGGTCTCTCTGGTAGTATTTATTTTTTTCTTTTGTGTTGTGTTTTCTCTCATAAGCAAAGTTTTTCTAGTAAAAGAAGTATAATATAATAGTCCTAATATGATCATTGAATATATGTTGTATGTGTGGATAATGCTATAGATTTACATTTTTTTATACACCCACTCATGCTGTATACACGCAAATCAATGTTTGTAATGTTTTTTATGTGTGTGTGTTTTTCACCATGTATTTTATTATGTACTGCAAAATATACTTGAAACAAGGATAAGCTAAAGCTGCATACTGAAAACCACCAAGCAGCAATTAAGCTAATGAAGAACCACCAGGTTTTGACCATTTAACATAATTAATTTATTCAAGTGAACCTATATAGACTATATAACTCTAACAGACTGTAAAGCAATATCTTACCTGAGGAAGGCTATTCTGTACCAATATATAGCCGAAACACGTTTTTCTATGTATCTTTTTTTATGATGATTTTTATCTAAGTAAATTTCTGTAGACTTTTAATACCTCTGCCTGGTGCCTGTCTCCTGGGAGCGCTGAACTGACTGGATGAATCCTTTCATTTTCTCCTGACATTTTTATTTTTATAGCGCCAACATATTCCACACCACTTTACAATTTTAGGGGGGGCTTATACAATTAATACAGAATAAGTATATCTCATATCAAAAGGAGTGAGGGCCCTGCTCGCAAGCTTACAGTCTATGAGTATGTGGCACCCCAGGGGTCTGGTTTCCACAGTAATGTAATGTTATGTCTGAGAGCAGGTGGGAGGTCCTTTGGTCAGGGATCCTGTGCATGCCACACCTCCTGCCCAGTCTTGGGAGGGGAAGAACTTCCCCTATATAAACCCGGGGCTGAAGCAGGGTTAGCAGTCAAGGAGAGTAGAGACAAGAAACAGCAGAAGCAATACTACTACGAGTCAGGGGCTGGCAGCTGCAGAGCTCGCCCTGACTGAGAAGCTTTCTTACCGAACCCGGCGTCCGAGGCTGTGGGGACTAACTCTTACCCAGCAGCAGAAGCCGACCGGCAGGGGATTTCAGGTCCTCAGGCCCAGAAACCCGAAGGCACGGTCACACGCGTGGGACCAGCACCGCCATCGTGGAGCGGAAGCCATTAGAAGGCCCCGAGTCACCGGCCATACGGGTGAGCACCACACGGTACACTCAGGGACGTGGGCTACTTATATCCGCTTCTAGCAAGGTAGCCAGAAGAGTACAGTCAGTTTGGGAGGCCTACAACTCCGCCTGGCCAGGGGAGATCCCATCTGCTCAAGGACTGACCAGGCCCCGTTCACTAGCAAGTACTCCGGGAGGGTCTATCGTTGTTACCAGTAAAGACCCTGAATTACACCGCACCGTCTCTGAGTGGTTCCTGCTACCCCCATCATCCACATCTGCTGCCCTGAGGCCATACCCCTCCCGTTGGGGGTTATACCATCTACGCTGCACCATCCATCCACCGGCCTCAGCGGACTGTCCTGCAGCGGCAGCTCCATAGCTGCATTCAACGGGTGGCGTAGTCGTCCTACATCTACCGCTGTTACATCGCCGCTCAGTTTGACTCCCTGGGCACGGACCGGGTCACCGCCACGAGACTACAACCCTCAAGAGATCCGGCTCCGGGTAAGCTCCCGCGTGCGCAACGCAGCGCGACACAGGCCCAGGGGCGCGTCAACTTTGGCGTAGTCGGCAGGATTTCGTGCCCGCAACCACCGGGTACTGCGTGCCTGAAAAAGAGACTTTTCAAACTTACCTGTGGTGAAGATTCCCGCCATCCGGCGCCATCTTCAGCCTTCTTCCCGCCATCGGTGAAGTTTCCCGCCATCCGGCGCCATCTTCTGCCTTCTTCCCGCCATCCGTGGAGTTTTCCCGCCATTGGACGCAATCTTGAGGACGCCGCGCGGGAAGAAGAGGGGCGTGGACACCGAAAGCGCGCGAGAACTGAAGCCCCGCCTCACGTCCGGACGTTGCGTAAGGTCCTGGAAGGAGCCCAGCAGACGCCGACGTCACAGGAGCGCGACGGAAGGTCCTCAACCCTGACGATCCACTGCGGAGCCGCGGCCTACGGAAGAGGATCATCGCAAGGTAGGCCACGGTCCACTAGGGGGGAGGAAGATGTCGGATACGGAGGAGAGCTTCACTGCCTCAACCCCCGCCAGCGCTACCGCTGCTGCAGTTATGCCCTTCACCATGCCCTATATCCCGGGAGCAGCTTGGCTACCCCAGTACTCAGGGGAGTCACATACCCTGCATGACTTTAGAGAAAAGCTGGATAGCCTCTTCTAGGTGTACCCCCTCACAGAAGAGCAAAAAGTGAGCATCCTGGTGGCCCAACTAACCGGGGCAGCCAAAAGGGAAGTAAAATCCTGGCCACCTGGGAGGAAGACTGTCGCAGGGATACTAACCCGGCTGAAGGACACCTTTGATACCCGCACCTCAGCAGAGATTAAGCTTAGATTCTACGGGTGCAAGCAGCGAGCGCATGAGAGTATAAGGGACTATGCACTAAACCTACAAGAGGCCCTGGGGGCCATTAAGCAGACCGACCCTGATGGAGTGGGAAACGAGGACAGGCTGTTGACCGAACAATTTATAGAGGGACTATATTGTAATGCCCACCGAACCCAGTTGCGGGCGATGGCCTTACAGGATCCCCATCTGGGCTTTGCACAGTTCAAGGACAGAGCCATCCGGGTGCTCCGAGAACCGCCACCGGGTGGCGTTGTGACCCACAAGCGCCCTGCTATCACTTACCACCAGGAGGCGGCGCCCTTGTCGGCAGGGCCTGTGGGAGCTGATGCGCAGGCTTTGGACAATGACCCGGCTCCAGACCTACACCATCAGGTCCAAGAGCTAGCTAAGAGCGTTGCTGCGCTAACCCGAACTGTGCAGTCTTTACAGGCTTCCACCCCAGGGAAGATCCAGCTGGCATCCGGACCGGAGGACATCCCGTGGCGTCGACCAAGGAGGACCCCACCGGCCAGAGGAAGACCCAGTGACCGATACCGCGAGGACGGACGACCCATCTGCCGCCGCTGCAATCAACCTGGACATATGGCAAGGTACTGTTCTTTAAACGGGCACAACCTGGGGTAGAGGGCCACTAGAGGCCAGTTACCCGCACGCTGGAGGATTTGAAGTGTATAAATTGTTTTATTTATGTTTATCTGTGTATTGTTGCTTGTGTATAATTTTGTGTTTCCAGTTATTTTTAGGAATCCTTGGTGAATCTACCGGGAATCCTTGTACAATTAGTTGGAGCGTAACCCAGGATGGACTAGAGACTGTTAAGGACTCGGGGTAGGACAGACCCCTACCTGGTTACGTCTCCCTGTTTTGGTGAAATGGACACCTTGCTTTCTTCAAAGACTGCACCCGGTTACGGACATGCCGTGACCACCTTTATGTGTTTCTTATTGTATTGTTATTGTTATATCTTGTTATGTTTTTCTAAAATGTGTTTAGTCCCGGAGTACTAAATTTTACTAGGGGGGAATGTGGCACCCCAGGGGTCTGGTTTCCACAGTAATGTAATGTTATGTCTGAGAGCAGGTGGGAGGTCCTTTGGTCAGGGATCCTGTGCATGCCACACCTCCTGCCCAGTCTTGGGAGGGGAAGAACTTCCCCTATATAAACCCGGGGCTGAAGCAGGGTTAGCAGTCAAGGAGAGTAGAGACAAGAAACAGCAGAAGCAATACTACTACGAGTCAGGGGCTGGCAGCTGCAGAGCTCGCCCTGACTGAGAAGCTTTCTTACCGGACCCGGCGTCCGAGGCTGTGGGGACTAACTCTTACCCAGCAGCAGAAGCCGACCGGCAGGGGATTTCAGGTCCTCAGGCCCAGAAACCCGAAGGCACGGTCACACGCGTGGGACCAGCACCGCCATCGTGGAGCGGAAGCCATTAGAAGGCCCCGAGTCACCGGCCATACGGGTGAGCACCACACGGTACACTCAGGGACGTGGGCTACTTATATCCGCTTCTAGCAAGGTAGCCAGAAGAGTACAGTCAGTTTGGGAGGCCTACAACTCCGCCTGGCCAGGGGAGATCCCATCTGCTCAAGGACTGACCAGGCCCCGTTCACTAGCAAGTACTCCGGGAGGGTCTATCGTTGTTACCAGTAAAGACCCTGAATTACACCGCACCGTCTCTGAGTGGTTCCTGCTACCCCCATCATCCACATCTGCTGCCCTGAGGCCATACCCCTCCCGTTGGGGGTTATACCATCTACGCTGCACCATCCATCCACCGGCCTCAGCGGACTGTCCTGCAGCGGCAGCTCCATAGCTGCATTCAACGGGTGGCGTAGTCGTCCTACATCTACCGCTGTTACATCGCCGCTCAGTTTGACTCCCTGGGCACGGACCGGGTCACCGCCACGAGACTACAACCCTCAAGAGATCCGGCTCCGGGTAAGCTCCCGCGTGTGCAACGCAGCGCGACACAGGCCCAGGGGCGCGTCAAGTATATGAGGAAAGACCACCTAACCACAAACACGTGGACAAGTGAATGTGGCCAGGGCCAGGGACGGTACTGAGCCAGTCCACAGCTTTTTGTGAGAGTTGTATTTCACCACAGCCATATTTTTTAGCTCAGTGAAAGGACTGATTTGGGAAAAATATCTACTCCAGCTGTCATTTCTCCAAGGAAGTCCTCTAATGCAGCTTGGCACATAAGCAATGGCAGCTCGTCCAACATCAGCTTGCACTTGACGGTGGTTCTTCAACACACAAACATCTTTCTTTGTCCTTTAATTTCATGACTACAGAGTTCGGCAATGGCCTGATCTGCAATGCGTTTCAGAAATAACATGCAATTAAGCACGTCCAATCCACATAAAAAAAAACAGCCATAGAGTGTCCGGGAACCTTCCCACACACTTTTCTTAGCCAGGACTGCTTCTCGACAGGGTTGGACGGTCCCACCAGAGAATCCTTGGGTGGGCCCTGGCTTCTCCATCAGGAGAGTTCATGATAGCACCAACTTTGCAGCAGCTATGGGGCTCTTGAGCTGGGGAGAAAGGTGAGCCATCAGAATCAAGTTTTTCAGTTTGAAACTGCTTCTCAGTGGGAGTTGTATTTCACTACAGCCATATTCTTTAGCTCGGTGAAAGGACTGGCATAGAGGGAAACCATATCTACTCCTGCTGTCATTTCTCAGTTGCCAGGTTCTGCCCATTGTCACACATGACCATGCCTGGTTGTATGTTCAGTGGTGAGAGCCACAGATCAAGCTGCTGTGTTACAGCTTTCAACAACTCTACAGTGATGAGTGGCTTGTCATCTAAGCATTAAGCATGTTATCTTCAGCACAGCCTATTGCCTGTAACATCCCTGGCGGCATGCTGGCATGGCTTACCACCTCCCACCATGCAAGACCGCCATCTTACCTATCAATCCAGGCTGCACACTTTGCTCTAGTACCTGCTGTGTCTCTTGTCTGATTGTTTAGGGTGGCGACGTGGCTACATCCTGATTCTTATAGTTACTGTGTGCGCACTCCTAATGCCTCCCCAGCCTATTGCTGTGAGTCACTGGATACTTAAACCCCCTCCACCCAGTAGGGGGTGCCTGAGCAACACTTTTCTTCAGTGTGTTCCTTGCAACTGAGTTACCAGGTCCTGTTCTGTATCTTGTCTGTTCCGCCCCTGGGGGATGTATACCCAGGCCTGTTACCTGTATCTGTGACTTCTAGTCTGTTCTGCCACCCTGGGGACTGCATACCCAGGCCCGATACCTGTATCTGTGACTTCTAGTCTGTCTTCGCCACCCTGGGGGCTGAGTTCCCACGCTCGTTCCGGTATCTTGTTCCTGGTTCAGTTCCTGTCTGAACTGCGTCCTAGCCCATTACCTGTTTGTCTCTATGTCCGAACCTTCCCTTTTCCTGCAGTGTCTGAACCTGCACCTAACTCCAGCTCGTTGTCTCTGAGTTTCTGTTTGTGAGTTTGGTGTTCACTCGCTACTTCATTGTAAGTACCTTGTGTGTTTCTGGTTCTGCTTGTTCACCGCACCTGCGGTTTTGCTCTGCTATGTTCACCACACCATCGGTTTCGCTCTGCTCTGCTTGTTCACCGCACCTGCGGTTTTGCTCTGCTCTGCTTGTTCACCGCACCTGCGGTTTTGCTCTGCTCTGCTTGTTCACCGCACCTGCGGTTTTGCTTTGCTCTGCTCGTTCACGGCACCTGCGGTTTTGCTCTACTCTGCTTGTTCACTGCACCTGCGGTTTTGCTCTGCTCTGCTTGTTCACCGCACCTGCTGGTTTTGCTCTGCTCTGCTTGTTTACCGCACCTGCGGGTTTTGCTCTGCTCTGCTTGTCTACCGCATCTGCGGGTTTTGCTCTGCTCTGCTTGTCTACCGCATCTGCGGGTTTTGCTCTGCTCTGCTTGTTTACAGTGTAGCACCCTGAGGATTCGGCTGCTACAGGGGTATTACGCCTCAACCCAGAGGTGTGGTATTCCACTCCCGGGTAAGGATGGAGTGTGGAACTGAGCTCGGTAGGCTGCATGCACTACACACATCCCATTTCCGGGGAACAGACCAACGGTACTCCCACTTAGAAATGTGCAGGTACGACCGAGTCTGTTCCTGGCTGGAGTGGGAGGGGGGTGGTACATCCCATGTAGTGTAGGGGCAGATAGGGGGAGCAGCCTGGGTAAAGATAGGAGCTCATTGGGTGCTGGTCACCTGAGCTCACACATAGAGGGATATATAAGGTGGGCACCAACTAGAATCAGGGTCAGTCTGTCAGAATCAGGAAGAGGAGCAGAGCAGAGCCCTAGAGAGAGAGAGAGTGGAGCAGAGAAAGAGAGACCCAGAGGGGGAAGCAGAAGAGAGGACTCCAAGATCCCAAATTAAAACAACGGGTGAAGAGCCGGCATCAGGGTACCGGAACCCAAGCTGGTGGGGGCAGAAACACACCCCAGCCAGAGACCGGAGGCCGTGGGCAGCGTCTGCCACGGCCACCCACCACATCCACCCCGAAGGCATACCACGCGGAGGGTCAGGGAACCCAAGGCCAAGGGTCACCCAACAGAAGGCCCGAGGGAGCTGGACCTGGGTGGATCACTAGTGGGGACGGCCAGAGAAAGGACAGAAGGAGAGCTCAGGGTCACGCTCCGGACTCGCTTGGGGGTTGGCTGGATCCAGGACCTGGTGGACGCAGCACGGCTCGGGTGGTCACTAGCAGCTGGAGTGACCGGAACATCAGCAGTGAGTAAATACCCTAAACTGCACAACCCGACTCTGTCTTCCTTTAACATCTATGCTGCACCACCACAACCCCCATCCTCTGCACCTGACCCCCTGAGGCTATACCCCACCCGTTGGGGGTTATACCATCAAAAGCTGCACCTACACCATCAGCCTCAGCGGACCCTGCTGCAGCGGCGGCCATAGTGACCGCAATACAACGGGTGGCGTAGTCGACACAAAAGAACTTTAGTAACATCTGTAGAACTGCCACATCACACTGAGCTTGACGCCCTGGGCACGGGACCGGGTCACAGCCGCTCGGAGACTACAACCCCCCATCTGATCCGGTGCCGGGTATTCCCCTCAAAAAGGAATATGTCCCAGGGGGCGCGTCAACAGCACCTGCTGGTTTTGCTCTGCTCTGCTTGTTTACCGCACCTGCGGGTTTTGCTCTGCTCTGCTTGTCTACCGCACCTGCGGGTTTTGCTCTGCTCTGCTTGTCTACCGCACATGCGACCCTGTTCCTGTATCCCAGTCTGTACTGGTCCCCATCCAGCCTGCGTTCCTACCTGCCAGTACCCGCCTGTCTGCATGCCAGCCGTGCCTGTCTGCATGCCAGCCGTGCCTGCCAGTGCCCAACTGTCTGCATGCCAGCCGTGCCTGCCAGTGCCCACCTGTCTGCATACCAGCTGTGCCTGCCAATACCCACCTGTCTGCATACCAGCCATGCCTGCCAGTACCCACCTGTCTATATGCCAATCTAACCTGCCTGTTCCTGCATTCCCCGGTGTGGGTCAACAGCTGTGACCGGAAGTAGCACCTGGTCCCTCTGCTCGGTTCCTCCCTGGTTCACGGAGTCGACTGAGCCGCCGTGCGACCTTGGTCGGACCGGGTTGATACTTAGTTACGCCCCTCCAGGCACTCCTCGGTTCACGGTCCAGGGGGATCACTAACCATGCTCACGCCAGTCAGTCAGGGCACGAACATAACATTGCTGCTTGGCCAATTCAGTGCTGCAGTGCTGCAGTGCTTCCAGCTTGTGACTGCTGTGGTAATTTCGGAGATGGATGCCGAACTGGAGGAGGAGGAGCAGGAGATGAACAATGTGATTACATTGAGGATACATTGGCGAGTCTGATTTTTATACTAAACAAATATCCTAATGTGTTTCTATTTACTTTTTTTATTTTACGTTATTTTTTAAGACAAATGCATTCACCGGGAAATGTCATTTTAACATTTTACAACCTTATCTGGCCATGTGGTGTGTGACACATCATAAGACACATCCTGTTTCATTTATGATGGAAGGATTCTGAAAGTCACAAAGCCTATTTTTATAGGGTCACCAGGTGGCCCTTAATATTTTTAAAGGGCCAGCAATCGGCCCTCGCTATTGTGAGAGAGCCATCAGCCGGTTATGCTTTGTTGTTCCCATTATTAACGAGTGGGTCTCCTAAACTGTTATTGCGTATGCAGTGATTGCAAGGGCTGACAAAAATTTGGACGCAACCCTATACCCCTTTTAAGAGACATAGAGGAGTGTCTCAGTAAAAAAAATGTTCCCATTATAAAATAATGCCCATGCTGTGACTGCAAGGGCTGCCAAAATTTGGGAAAACCCCACTAACAATTTAAAAACACATAGAGCTGGGCCACAGTAACGACATGCTCCCATTAGAAAGGAGAGGGTCTGCCATACAGTTATAGGGTATACAGTGAGTCCAACGGCTGCCAAAATTTAGGAAAAGCCCACTAACAATTTAAAGACACATAGAACAGGGCCACAGTAACGACATATTCCCATTATAAAGGAGAGGGTCTCCCATACTGTTTGCCTATGCAGTGACTGCAATGGCTGTCAAAAATTTGGAGGCACTCCAATGCCCCTTGCAAGAGACGTAGAGGTCGGAGGGCCTCCTGCAAAAAATGTTCCCATTATTAGGAAGTGTGTCTCCCATACTGTTTGCCTATGCAGTGAAGCAACAGCTGCCAAAAATTTGGAGGAACTCCAATGCCCCTTGCAAGAGATCTAGAGGTCGGAGGGCCTCCTGCAAAAAATGCTCCCATTATTAGGAAGTGTGTCTCCCATACTGTTTGCCTAAGCAGTGAAGCAAGGGCTGCCAAATATTTGGAGGAACTACAATGCCCCTTGCAAAAGACGTAGAGGCCGGAGGGCCTCCTGCAAAAAATGCTCCCATTATTAGGAAGTGTGTCTTCTAAACTGTCTGCCTATGCAGTGAAGCAACGGCTGCCAAAAATTTGGAGGGACTCCGTTACCCCTTGCAAGAGACGTAGAGGTCGGAGGGCCTCCTGAAAAAAATGTTCCCATTATTAGGAAGTGTGTCTCCTATACTGTTTGCCTATGCACTGAAGCAACGGTTGCCAAAAATTTGGAACAACTCCAATGCTCCTTGCAAGAGACGTAGAGGTCGGAGGGCCTCCTAAAAGCAAAGTTCCCATTATTAGGAAGTGGGTCTCCCATACTGTTTGTCTATGCACTGAAGCAACGGCTGCCAAAAATTTGGAGGAACTCCAATGCTCCTTGCAAGAGACATAGATATGTTCACATGGTACATATGGTGGTGATATGGTGGTGGAGGATGAAGATGTGGAGAAGGTGGAGAACAAGAGCAAATAGACAAAATCAGGAAGCGTATACCCATGTCTGGGTGTGAAGACAGAGGTGCATGGGAATAGAGTTAGACCTCCCCAAAAAGACACAGTATTTGAGTTTATGTTACGCTGCTATCATTCGGTGGTGATGAAAATTCTGGCCCAATCGCGCCCTTGTTCATTTTTATAAGAGTCAACCTGTCAGCATTTTCAGTTGACAGGCGGATGTGCCTATCGGTTATAATTCCACCTGCGGCACTAAAAACCCGCTCTGACAAAACGCTAGCGGCAGGGAGGCCAGGACCTCCAAGGCGTAGAGAGCCAGTTCATGCCATGTGTCCAACTCGGATACCCAATAATTATAATGCACAGAGGAATGGAGGATGTTGGTACGGTTGGCAAGAAACTCCCTCACCATCTTCTGAAACTTTGCACTCCTTGTGAGTACCCTGCGCCTCAGGGCTTGTGCGATGGGAGGGTCTGAGAAAACTGTCCCAGAACTTTGACAGTGTTCCCCTGCCTATGCTGGATTGCATTTATGGCTCTCTTGCCTGTACTCATTGGTTGTCCAACGAACTGTGACCTCTGCCGCCAGCATTTTCAGATGGGAATTTTTTTAATAATTCCACAACAAGGGCCTTCTCATACTGCACCATTTTATTAGGCTTGTCCTGCAAAGGAATAAGAGACATAAAGTTCTCCCTGTAGCATGGGTCTATAAGCGTCACCAACCAGTAATGACTGACACCCGAAATTTGGACAACTCGAGGATCACGAGAAAGGCAGCGTAACGTAAACTCAGCCATGGGTGCCAACAAGAAAGAGGCAAGACTTCCGTGTCCTCACCATGAAGACGACTGACCATGCTCTCCTCCTCATCCTCCTCCTCCTCCCTGTCCTCAGGCCATTCACGCTGAACAGACGGTATGACAGTTGTGCAAGTAGTACCATCTATAGCGCAGGAAACTAGCTCCTGTTCTTCCTCCTCCACCTCCTCTTCCTCATTGTTATCCAATCCACATTGGGATGAGATGAGGCTGGGTTGTGTGTAATCACCCTGTATGGTTCCTTGCTCCATATCATCGTGCACCGCCTGCAATGCATCCTCTTTAATTGAGAGCAGAGAGCGTTTCAGAAGACAGAGAAGCGGGATGGTGACGCTAATTATGGCGTCATTTCCGCTCACCATCTTGGTGGAGTCCTCAAAATTTTGGAGGATGGTACATATGTCTAACATCCATGTCAACTCCTGAGGTCTTATGTGTGGAGTCTGACCTGAATACCGAAGGCCTTATTGATGCTGGTAGTCAACAACTGCCTTCTTCTGCTCACAAATCCTTCCCAACATCTGCAGTGTGGAGTTCCAATGCTGACTTTCTAAAATGGGCACACAGGCGGCATACTTTGACAAGCAGATCCAGCAGATCCGGGTAGGTTTTGAGAAACCGCTGAACCACGAGGTTAAGCACATGGGCCAGGCATGGTACGTGTGTGAGCTCACCTCGCGTCAGAGCCGCCACTAAGTTTCGGCCATTGTCACACACGACCATGCCTGGCTGTAGGTTCAGCGGTGTCAGCCACAGATCTGCCTGCTCTTTCAGAGCTGTTCACAACTCTTCAGCATTGTGTGGTTTGTCACCTAAGCATATTAGCTTCAGCACAGCCTGTTGCCACTTGGCTGAGGCAGTGCTGCAGTGCTTCCAGCTTGTGACTGATGTGGTCATTTCGGAGATGGAGGCTGAGGAGGAGGAGGAAGATGAGGTGCAGGAGCTGTAGAATGTGGGGAAAACCCTGATTGACCTAGGGCCCGCAATCCTCAGCTTCGAGAGGACGTGTTCTATCCCAAGGTTCTACTAGGTCCCGGCTACCACTATGTTAACCCAGTGAGCGGTCAGCGAGATATACCGTCCCTGCCCTCAAGCACTTTTCCACGTGTCCGTGGTTAGGTGGACTTTCCCAGTAACTGCATTGTTGAGTACACTCTGGGGACCGAGTACCGAGGGACGGCCGCCGCCATCAAGTTGCGGAAAGCTTTCATCTCCACGATCCTAAAAGGCAATATTTCGAGCTCGGGCATTCGCGAAATGTGGGAATTTAGTAGTGTGGCCTGTGGGGCGTTAGCTGCGTATTTGCGCTTGCGTTCCAAGGACTGAGCTAGGGACAACTGAATGTTGCGCTGGGACAAGGACGTGGACGTGCTTGTTGATGGTGCTAGTTCAGAGTGATCAACGACAGGTGCAGGGTGGGAGTCATCTTGGCATGCGCCATGGACAGGGGATTGGCGTGCACGCACAACAGCGGAACAAGCAGTGATGTCACCCGCAGAAACTGTTGCAGGACCCTGGGGTTCGGCCCACTTATTTGGGTGCTTGGCCGCCATGTGCCTGATCATGTTGGTGGAGGTCAGGCTGCTAGTTTTGCTACCCCTGCTGATGCTGGCCTGGCAGGTGGTACAAATGGCCTTTTTGGGGTTATTGTCACAGTCTTTAAAAACAACTAGACTCGGGAAGACCTAACAGTTGTACTGGCAACTTCCGTTGTGTTGATGTTACGGGGAACGGTTGCCCACCTTCTGTCTGCGGCCACCACACAGCTTGTTCTTGCCTGTTGTGGTGCTTCTCCTCCCGCCCCCTGTGTGCTGCTGTCCTCGCTCTGCATGTCACCTTGCCAGGTTGGATCAGTGACTTCATCGACCACTTCCGCACCCTGGTCCCCCTCCTGACTTTCTGGCAATTGTGACTCATCATCATCCACCTCTTGTGACAGTTTCCCACCATCGCCTTCGTGTGACCCTGGCTGCTCAAATATTTGGGCATCGCTACATGCAATCTCCTCTTGCCCAACTTCAAGAGGACCGGGCGAGAGGCCCGAATCTATAAATGGAAAAGTGAACAGCTCTTCGGAGTGTCCAAGTGTGGGATCAGTTGTCTCCGAGCACTCGGCATGGTAGGAGGAAGGAGGATCATGGTGAGGAATATGCAGTCCAGACTCACGGCTACTGAGACTTGACCGTGTGGAAAGCAGGGTGGTGGTGGTAGTGGCTAAGTGACTGGAAGCATTATCTGCTATCCAACCAATAACCTTTTGACACTGCTCTTCAATAGTGGTGTTCTGTGGGCCCCTATTAATTGGGACAGGAAGGTCGAGCGAGAAGATATGGGTGTTTGTTGTGGCACAATTTCAGCTTGCCCACGGCCTCGGCCTCGTCCTCTGCTTGCACCATCACCATCAAGTCCACTTCCCCTTCCCTTGCCACGCGCCTTGCCCATTTTAAATGGAGAACAATATTTTCCACATTCACTACAAATGGCTGGATTTGAACCGAGTGATATGTGATACGTGTGACGGAAAACCACAGTTTTAAATAGCTGGCCTGTAGGTTACTATTTTTCACAGCGTCCTCGTGTCAATAACTGCGGCGAGTACCGAGCAGTGGCGAGCACGTTCGCTCATCACTACTCAGGGTGCTAAATACAAATGCATGTCACAATTTTCAGATTTATATTTTTAAAATATTTAGAAAACCATGTATCATTTCCTTTTCACTTCATAAATACTTGCTACTTTGTGTTGGTATATCACATAAAATCCCTATAAAATACATTTAAGTTTGTGAGTGTAACATGAAAAACTGTGAAAAACTTCATGGGTATGAATGCTTTTTCAAGGCACTGTATATTAACATTACACTGTGTTCCAAATTATTATGCCAATAATATTTTCTCAGATTTTCCCAAATTACCCATATGAATTGCAGTCATTGTAATTTTCCAGTCAAATAACTATTAGAGTACAATTGAAAGGTTTTTGTACAAACTGCCTATGATAACAGTATATTTTTAAAAAAATAAAAAACTCAAACTGCACTCAAAATGCATGTTCCAAATTATTATGCACAGCAGAGTTTTCAACCTTTTCATTTTAATAAAGAACAAAAAAATGGTCATTTTTGAAATTATAAGCATTAGCAGGTTATTACAAACTGAAATCAAACAGTTGTCAACTCAAAACTTTATTCTAGGTGATGTTGCATTTGCACATAGGACCCCTTGTTCGAAAGGAGCTTCAGAACTCTCTCGTCCATTGAATTTGTCAGGTTTTGGATGGTTTCTGCTTTAATTGTTTTGCATGAGGACAGAATACCCTCCCAGAGCTGTTGCTTAGATGTGAACTGCCTCCCGCCATCATAGACACTCCTTTTGATGATGCTCCAGAGGTTCTCAATGGGGTTGAGGTCAGGGGAGCATGGGTGCCACACCATAAGTTTGTCCCCTTTTATGCCCATAGCAGCCAGGGATGCAGATGTGTTATGTACAGCATGAGACGGGGCATTATCATCCATGTAAATGATCTCGATGGTCCAGATGGATGGAGTGGAGGATGGCTGTTTGATGGACACCCCATGCAAACACGGCTACGGCGCTAACAAGGAGGAGGTGGAGTAATGTTTTGGGCTGGAATCATGGGGAGAGATATTGTCAGCCCTTTTAGGATCCCTGAAGGGGTAAAGATGAACTCCATAATGTATGTTGAGTTTCTCAAACAGAACTTCCTTCCTTGGTTCAAGAAGAAGAACCGTGCATTCCGCAGCAAGATCATTTTCATGCATGATAATGCCCCGTCTCATGCTGCACATAACACATCTGCATCTCTGGCTGCTATGGGCATAAAAGGGGACAAACTTATGGTGTGGCACCCATGCTCCCCTGACCTCAACCCCATTGAGAACCTCTGGAGCATCATCAAAAGGAGTGTCTATGATGGCGGGAGGCAGTTCACATCTAAGCAACAGCTCTGGGAGGGTATTCTGTCCTCATGCAAAATAATTGAAGCAGAAACCATCCAAAACCTGACAAATTCAATGGACGAGAGAGTTCAGAAGCTCCTTTTGAACAAGCGGTCCTATGTGCAAATGTAACATCACCTAGAATAAAGTTTTGAGTTGAAAACTGTTTGATTTCAGTTTGTAATAACCTGCTAATGCTTATAATTTCAAAAATGACCATTTTTTTGTTCTTTATTAAAATGAAAAGGTTGAAAACTCTGCTGTGCATAATAATTTGGAACATGCATTTTGAGTGCAGTTTGAGTTTTTTATTTTTTTAAAAATATACTGTTATCATAGGCAGTTTGTACAAAAACCTTTCAGTTGTACTCTAATAGTTATTTGACTGGAAAATTACAATGACTGCAAGTCATATAGGTAATTTGGGAAAATCTGAGAAAATATTATTTGCATAATAATTTGGAACACAGTGTAGATATGTATCATTTAAAGAAACTTGTTTCAGGAAATACAAACTTCTCACAACTGTTCATCCTGCACTAACCACAAAATGGCATTTGTTTAAAGTAGCCTTTAAAACTGACAATCAACTGTCATTTTGTCAGCATGAGTAACAATTTTGCCTCCAGTTCCTGAGAAGCTAATTCAAAACTGACAACTAGTATGGCTTCATCTATGTGTCATTTCTACAAAAAATGGTTTCTGTAACAATTTAGAAAATTTCAATATTTCTGACTAAAATGAAAACATTAACCAAACTTTGTAATTTATATGCTTAAGAGGAATCTACAGAGAAAAAAAATATCATGTAATGTGCAGATGTTGGACCCTCTTCAGCATGTCAACCACGACTAAGTGGGTATGATTATAGCACAGATTGTGTGACTATTTCTAGCGACAGCTCCACCCACATGACTATTTAGGGGTGATTAAAATACAGCACTCACATGATTTAAAGTTGTTTTCTTTATGTTAAAACTCTCCAATAAGAATAACAATAATCCTGCTAGGAGAGATATTAAAGAACTATATTTTGTTGTGAGTGGGACAATTTCCCTTAATAATTAGGCAAAAGTGTATAGCATTTCATACTGAAAGAGGAAGATATTGAAAATGCTTAAACATTTAGAAAGATTGCTGTTATTCACCAGTGCCAAACTTTGCTCCCTTCTCTTATAGTTGGCTCCCTCTGTGCTGGAAAAAGCTGGGTTAATATGGTAATACAGTAAGCACCTCTTATGTCATCATCATCCAAGGCCTTATAATGCTGGCTCAGGTGGCTATGTGATGCCTGACTATTGAAGTTGTATACCACTCTGCTACCATGTTTATGGCCACCCTGCTCACTTGGTTAAGCTCAAGCCAGGAGTCTGAATATTAGATCAGCTGCTCCAGACTGCAATCCAGCATCAGCTATTAATACCAAGCTCTGTCTGGCTGTTTCTGGTGTTTTTTTCACACCTGCTGCAATAAGATACCTGGAAATGAACTTGTCTCTACTACTTCAAGTGTTGTTCATAGCTTCAACTCTGTTGTATCAATATATCTGATTATGAACTAATTTGTTACTTTTGTTGTTGTTCACACTTTTATCTTTGCTGCAATAATATACTTGATAATAAACTCATGTTTTCCTTTCTTGTTCTGCAGCATCTTCAACTCTGCTGTGTCTAGTTACCTGATAACAAACTTGTCTTGGCTATCCTGGTCCTCGTGCATATTCAACTCAGCTGTGTGCAGTACATGATCACTAACGCATTTCAGCTAGCCTGGTGCTACCCCTTCCACTACTATGCTGTTTTAGTGCAGTCCCCACATTTGCTTCTAGGGCTTCCTGCTTTGTTTATCCATCTGCCATCCTCTTATCCAGCGGTACTGGTTCTCGTTGTTCCACGTGCCATCTGGCAAGTCTAGCTTAACTATATTATTACCTTAGGTCCATGCTGCTCATCCTGACATACAGTTAAGGGAATCCACCTCTCCAGGTGAGCCCATAGCAGGAAACTCAGACCATGGATTCCAAAGGTGCAGCGGAATTAACACCTTTTACTCTTGGATAATGAAGGACACTCTTTTATGGGAATGAGACGGTCCAAGGATGCATTCTCTACCTTCCTTCCCATTTGCCTTCCGTAGAGTGTTTGATGAATCAGGTTATGTCCAGTCAGGCAATGAATCTATACTCTGGCTTAGACAAGGAGCTAACACTGCGTGATGTTTTGCCATCTAGTTCCAAATCTTGTCATCAGAATTGGTCTGGAATAATCACACTCTCATGGTAATTTTCTACACTGGACTGTTTGACTGGATAAAGGATAAACTTGTTGTTCGATATTTGCTACGTTTATATGACAATTTGATTTCTCCTGGTACCCATGTGAACTTATATTTTAAAGAGAACATAAGGGAAAAAGCTCAAGATTCTCCTGTGCAACATATAAGAGTATCTTCAAAATCTCCTCCCTGAAAGGCCATACAGGAAATCTTGCAAATTGGCTACAAGAAATTATTGTAAACCGAAAAATATCCTCGCATTACTGATGGTCTATATTGTGGTGAAAAGAATCACTCTTGCATGGACTTAAAAAGAAGTGGTCTCCTTGGGGCAAACACTATCCTCTCCCAAAGACAAGGTTGTTGTGCCTATGTCTGTTATCTTCAGTTCCTCTGAGTTTATAAGGCAAGCCTTCATTGATTCCAGAGCTGAAGATAATTTTATTAACTTCTCATTATCCAGAACACTGAAAACTACTTTTTTTTCTCTACAGTCGCCTCTGAAACTTATCTCAAATGGTTTTGCAATTCCTGGTGATCATATCCAGTTTTGGACTGGAAAGGTGACTTTTCACATTCAAGATTTATTGTTTTTTTTTTTTTTTCATTGGTTTCACATAACATACAGCCACCATCCAGGGGCAAAAAGTACTATAAAGCAGAGTACTTTACATATTTTGAAAGTACATAAGCAAATTTGAAGAATAAAAGAAAAAGAGAGAAGGGGGTATAAAGGAGGAGGGAGGGGGGGGGGGGGGGGGCTAGGGAAAGAAAGCTGGGAAGTTTAGCAATCAAAGACCAGGGGGTCTCATTGTTCAGTAAACAGCCGACAGTGAGAAGGAGTCAACTGAGAAGAAGATCGGAAATATTTTAGTGGATAATAGGAGCAAAAAGAAATGGCTCTGCATGCGTTAACTCAAAATACTCCTATAAGTTGGGGAAGAGAGAAAGGAATCCCAGGGGAACAATTTGGAAGCATTTATATAGATTTCTGTCTGGGTTTGGGATTTCAGTCTTTCCATACAGTGAGCTTGGGATTTAGTGGGAATTACAGATTTATGGGATTGGTGGAAAAATTTATACCATTGCTCTCGAGTAAATGTTTGTTGAAGCTCAGTCTCCCAGACTTTCAAAAATGTGGAAGCCTCTCCAAATCCAGGTCCATTAATAATTTGTAGATATTTAAAATGGCATGTGAATGACCAAAGTGGGCCACACAGATTTTTTCAACAGAGGACGGGCAAAGTCAAGTTGCCTGTCGAGTGATAAGCAAAAATGTCGAAGTTGAGTATATTCATAGATGTGGCGTTTCTTTAAAATCCGGTCCCCTAAAATGGCAGAAAGTGGCAGTAGTACGTCTCCTGGGGCCACTTGATAAAGACATAAAGAGGCTCCTTTGAGCTGCTCATGAAGAACTTTGTGGAAGCTCCCGGAGGGAACCCTGGATTGTCAATTATTGGCAACATTGGTCCTCGTGGGTCGATTAGAATGCCTCTTCCACTAGGAATGCATATTGTTTTGAGTGTCTGTTTCACGCTATTAGACACTGTGACATTATTTCAAACTAAGGAGTGCCAAATCCAGGGCAAGGTAAAAATTGATACAGACTAGAAATTTAATAAAATCTAACTTTTATTTACTTATTATTAAAATATCACCTTCTCCACCGTACTTGTGTACTGTCTATCCACTATGGCTTAACCATTAAATAAAACGATCATATTTTGGATACTAATGAAAATACAATAGAAATCTGAGTGCCTTTTAGTAGTGATGACACAGCTCACTATCGAATTAATTCATTCTATTTGATAGGGCAATGTGCAATATTCTATTTTGAAACTGTCACTTTATACCTGCAAGGGGCTCTATGACAATCATCTATTATCTTTGATGCAGACATAGGTAGGCAGGCTGTGTTTTTCATGGGGCATTCCCCTGCAATATCGATATTGGGCTGTGTAAAGATAAAGGTTGTGGGTTGTAAGTAATCACCTAGGCAGGTTAGCGATGCAACAATATTTTATTGATCACAGCCATGGTAATAAAGCAATTCCAGGTAAATGGCCAAAATACAGTTCTCTCAGTCCTTAAGTTCCCAACCTGGGATCAGTAGTTCCACTTGCTCTGTATCAGGCCATACTCACTGTCTCCCAACTTTTGGTTGGTCCACAGATTTTGTATCTCCAGCCAGTATAGTCTGTAGCCACAGTCCATGTTCCTCTAAACGGCAGATAAAACAATGAAAGCATAGGTATCCAGTAGCAGCGGTCCTTTTAAGAAAGTTTAAATCCAAACGACATAATCCATAAAGGTAACATGTTTATCCATCCATCCTTCCAAGTCCACAGTCTCCATCCTCTTCCTTCAATTCTTCCACACAACTCTCTAAAACATGTCTCCACTTTCTTCCACTGGGATCAGTCCCCTCCCAAGTCAGAAGTGATCACACCCTCCCCCTTAAACATTCACTGTTCGCTAAAACAATGAAGAATATTCTAGAAGCCTTCATCAGAGACTGCATTTAAGACCCACTGTGTTTACAATCTACACACACATAATGAGATTATTGGCTGTTGGAACAATGGTTAGATACTCCTGAGATACAGATATCCGATGGGGGAAGCCCTGAGACAAGGACTCTGTATTTAGTTCGCTGGATCAGGGGTCTGTCCTTTCCACGGGGTCCTCCATATTCCCCCCTGATCCCCGGTTTGTCCTGGGAAACTCCCCACGTGCCCAATGAGAACCAAACTTGTATCCATGGTGACCAACCCCAGAGTGCTGACACCCAGTTAGGGGGATGGTCACTTGGCGGCCTGGTAAAGGGAGCTCTGGGGGGACAGTATCTGGGCTGACCAGAGTGATGGTAGATCCAGTGTCCTGAAGTCCCTGAGCCTCCTCCCTGATGTAATTTACCTCCCCCAGATTACATGTGACAGTCATTTCATTTTGTGTATCACTCACCACTGACATGTTAATATTGCTCCTTTCCCTATCGGCTGATGCAGTGTGAACCGGTTCTTGGCTTCCGGTTACGACTTTGGCCCAGTGGCACATCAATCCTGCTCCCAGATTGTTTCCCAGCAACACATCTACTGGTAGGTGCCGCACTACTAATGCATCCACCATTCCATGACTGTGACCCCAGTCTAAATGTAGTCGGGCCCTCCGAATGTTCAAAGTTTCTCCTCCGGCTATATTGACTAACATACGGCTACCGGGGACAATACATTGGTCTGGTACTAAATGGTCTTTTATCAATGTGACTGAGGCACCGGAGTCACGGAGCCCCACAGCCTCCACGCCCTCTACCCAGACCGGCTGCAGATGTTGGTTAATAGACTCTGAGGTGTCCCATCTAGTCCGGGATACTTCTCCTTGTACAACATATGCCTCTTCTTCTTCCGGTCGGGGTAGTGGGATCCTCTCTCCCTCAGCATTCCAGCCCCATTGCAGCACAGTGTTCACATGTTGGGGATGCGGATGATGTGGCCTAGAATGTTTCTGACATTCCCTGGCAAAGTGTCCCATGCATCCACAGTTATGGCAGTTAAGCCCTCTTCACCCCAACACGGCCGTTCTTGGGGGCTTGGGCAACCTCCCCCTCTTTGTGAAGTCCGAACTCCCTGCCATTCCTCCTCTGGCCAGTCCATGGGTTTCAATGGCCTCCATGTAAGCTCCTGTTCCCGACTCACTGGGGCTGTACTTCCACGTTGCCCTGGTCGATTAGCAGACCAATCATCAGCCAATCTTGCAACCTCATCCAGGCTGAGGGGTTTTCTATCTGCCACCCATTCTTTTAAATCACCTGGGAGTTTGGACATAAATTGGTCCAGCATGACTATATCCATTACATGTTCGGCTTCCCGAGCCCCCAGTCCTTCTATCCACCGAGTGCATGCCGTACGTAGGGTGTTGGCAAACTCCCGATGTGTGTGTGCAGCGGGCTTGTCAGTCTCCCGAAACTTCCTCCGGTAGGTTTCTGGCGTGACAGCATACCTCTCTAGTAATGCGCTGCGAATGGTAGAGTAACGTCTCTGATCCTAAGAAGACAAGTTATTAAAAGCTTCTCTTGCTTTTCCGGTCAGGCCAACGCTCAAAAATCTGGGCCAGTCACTGACTGACACCTCATGCAGCAGACAGAGGTTCTCAAATAACTGGAGATGTTCATCAATATCCGAGGTGTCCTCATTGAACTGTGGTATATCCCGGTACCTTAAAGATGCATGCCCCTCTCTCCTGTTATCCACTGTCCTCTGCAATGGGGCGGGTTGGGGTACAGCTACATGCACACCCCGATATTTGCTTAACACTGCCGCCCGCTCTATCTCCGTTGCCTGATCTCCTAGTGTGTCCAGCATCAGCCTCAACTCAGTCGGTCGATCCTCCACCATCTGGATGACAGCCCTGGGTTGTTGTCCCTCATCCACGTCTGAACTGACCTCCTCATGTGGTTGTTCCTGGTCCCAATCGTACAAGCATTGCATTAGGGTTGCCCGATTGTCCTCCGGCAACCACTCTAGTTGTCTCTCAGAGCAAAGGGCTCTCAGCCCCTCCTTCTTGAGCCTCTTGTAGATGGAGTCTGCCATCTCTTCTGCCAAGTCACTGCTCAGTAACTTTCCCTGGTATACTGTACAGAGATAGGTGATCCCATCGCTTGCCACCACTTGTAAAGATCTGAGGTTGTGGGATGTAAGTAATCACCTAGACAGGTTAGCGATGCAACAATATTTTATTGATCACAGCAATGGTAATAAAGCAATTCCAGGTAAATGGCCAAAATACAGTTCTCTCAGTCCTCAAGTTCCCAATTTGGGTTCAGTAGTTCCACTGGCTTTGAGTAAGGCCATACTCACTGTCTCCCAACTTTTGGTTGGCCCACAGATTTTGCATCTCCAGCCAGTATAGTCTGTAGCCACAGTCTATGATCCTCTAAACGGCAGATGAAATGATGAAAGCGCAGGTATCCAGTAGCAGCAGTCCTTTTAAGAAAGTTTAAATCCAAATGACATAATCCATAATGGTAACATGTTTATCCATCCATCCTTCCAAGTCCACGGTCTCCATCCTCTTCCTTCAATCCTTCCACACAACTCTCTAAAACATGTCTCCACTTTCTTCCACTAGGATCAGTTCCCTCCAAAGTCAGAAGTGATCACACCCTCCCCCTTAAACATTCACTGTTCGCTAAAACAATGAAGAATATTTTAGAAGCCTTCATCTGAGACTGCATGTAAGACCAGTTTTCTATTCTACTTTTATTAGTATCCACAATATGACCTTTTTATTTAATGGTTAAGTGGTTAAGGCATAGTAATAGACTGTATACAAGCACAGTGGAAAAAGTGATATTTTAATAATAAGTAAATAAAAGTTAGATTTTATTAAATTTCTAGTCCACTACAGTCAGTGAATTTATTATAGTTTTGGTTGACATTTAATTGTGAGTTTAGAGGTCCTCTATAAGTTAATTCTTAGAAATTGATACCGAACTGATATCTTGTGCAATATGGGCTCATAATTTAGACTTAGAGTTACGTAACAAGTCAAGTATCCTGGCATGAGCGGATTTTAGATAATAATGGTGGCAGTCAGGGAGACCAATCCCTCCAGTATCTTTCAGACGAACAAGAATGTTGCTTCGAATCCTTGAACGATCAGTCGCCCAAACAAATTGACTAAAACTGCATTTGATTTTAGTCCAGAAAGAGGAATGTATATATACCAGAATGGTTTGCAGGAGATATAGTAGTCTAGGTAGAGCTGTCATTTTTAGAATGTTAAGTCAAGTAGCTGGAAATCAGTCGCACTCGCACTGAGAATTTTTTAAATGATTGCTTGCATTTATTTAGCTAAAGTACAATATTTCACTAAAGTGCTGGGTAGAAGAATACAGAGTGACAAGTCGTATGTTACATTTCGATCCGTCCCGGGTCTTTTTCAAATGTCACTTTAATCAAAAGGATATCGTGTACTGCGCAGCCCGCGCTCTGGCGTTGGTGTGATTGAGAACTTCCCATTTGAATGTGGGGGCTGTGTTGTCAGATGAGTGATCCATGACAAAATTAGTTATAGAAGTATGTACATCAGCAGAGCATAACGTGTATAAAATCAGAGATTCATTAAGCTTCCAGGACCACACTGTCTTTGTGAGAGTAGGCACTTTGAGAGAACAGAATGTTGGTGCATGATCAGACCAGAGAATGTTTCTAATATTAGAATGAATAAGCCAAGGTAAGGCATTATGTTGGAGAAGGATATAGTCCAGTTGGCTATGCGAATCGTGAGGATGAGAGTAGAAGCTATAATCTCTATCAGAATGGTCTTAAAGTCTCCAGGTACCAGAATCTTGGAACTGTAATAATGCCTTCTTAATGCGTTTAATAACCACATAGGAAAGGTGGGAGGCCTTTGGAATTAACCAATACTGGATCAAGAGTTGTATTTAAATCCCCACGCAATAATATTGTTCCTTTAATGAAAGAGAGGACTATGTCAACTAATTTGGTAATTAAGCTGACCTGTTCTTGACTAGGGGTATATACATTAATAATCGTAAATGTCTGGCCACCGATGGATAACAAAAGGATGGTATATAGACGTGTGTGCCTTTCCAAATCAAGTCCTATCAGTTTAATTAAACACAGCTGGACTCCAATGAAGGAGTAGAACCATCTCAAGGAGGATCACAAGGAAATGAACAGCATGTGACTTGTGTGTCTGAATACTTATGACCGTGTGATATTTCAGTTTTTCTTTTTTAATAAATTTGCAAAAATTTCGACATTTCTGTTTTTTTCAGTCAAGATAGGGTGCAGAGTGTACTTTAATGAGAAAAAAACTGCTGGTAATAGAGATCCCCTTTCAGAGGATTGCTATGGACCTAGTAGGGCCCTTACTCAAGTCAGCCCGAGCCAACCAATACATTCTGGTGATCATGGACTATGCGACCCGGTATCCAGAAGCGGTACAGCTAAGAACGTCATCAAGTAAATGCATAGCCAGGGAACTTGTCCATATATTTGCCAGGACTGGTCTGCCGAAGGAAATCCTAATGGACAAAGGGACCCTGGTCATGAGCAAGGTAATGAAGGAGCTGTGCAAGGTCTTCCAGCTTACCCAACTGCAAACCTCCATTTACCATCCTCAGACTGACGGCTTAGTAGAGCGCTTTAGCAAGACCCTGACAGCGATGCTCAAGAAAGTTGTAGAGAAGGATAGATGTGACTGGGACTACCTACTGCCCTTCCTGCTCTTCTCGGTAAGGGAGATCCCACAAGCCTCTCCCGGTTTTTCTATGTTTAAGCTCCTGTATGGACTACATCCGTGAGGGCTCCTGGATATCGCTAAGGAAACCTGGGAAGCTGAGTTTACGCCACACTGAAGCATCGTTGAATATTTCGCCAAGATGCAGGAAAGAATAGCAAAAGTGATGCAGATCGTGAAAGCACATCTCTTCCAGGAGCAGGAAGCCCAGGCAAGGGTCTATAATCGATTGGCGAGGCTGAGGCAGTTCCAGCCCGGGGACTGTGTTTTGGTGCTAATCCCTACAGTCGAGAGCAAGTTCCTAGCCAAATGGCAAGGTCAGTATGAGGTGGTGGAGAAAGTCAGCGAAGTTAATTATAAAGTCCACCAGCCTGGCCGAAGAAAGCCGCACCAAGTATACTATGTGATCTTGCTCAAGCCGTGGCGGGACCGGGAACCTGTAGAAACTCCTTGCCTGGGAGCCGCACCTGAATGTTTGGTGGAAGAGATCACTATAGCAGAGACTCTATCGCCGGCCCAGAAGCAACAGTGTCGAGAACTACTACAGTGAAATCGGGAGTTGTTCTCAGAGTTGCGAGGGGCATACTCAGATGCTAGAGCATGATGTGCTCACAGAGCCACATGTAAGAGTGAAGTGAAGCCATACCGGATTTCGAAAGCACGCCGGGAGGTGATCTCTGACGAGGTGAAGCGGATGCTAGACCTGAGGGTGATCGAGGAGTCAAAGAGTGGGTGGTCGAGCCCAGTCGTTCTCGTGCCAAAACCCAACAGAGAGTGGAGGTTTTGTAATGACTACCACTGGCTGAATGAGGTATCCAAGTGTGACGCGTATGTGATGCCCTGCGTCGACGAGCTCATCGAGAGGCTTGGTCCGGCAAGGTACATCACCACTCTTGACCTGATGAAGGGCTACTGGCAG
This sequence comes from Phyllobates terribilis, assembly GCF_046119375.1. Classification (NCBI taxonomy): domain Eukaryota; kingdom Metazoa; phylum Chordata; class Amphibia; order Anura; family Dendrobatidae; genus Phyllobates; species Phyllobates terribilis. The sequence goes on from NW_027362762.1 coordinate 646,219,377, forward strand.
ATCCCCATGTCCTAGACAGCCAAGGAGAAGACGGCTTTCTCAACACCTTATGGGTGCTTTCAATACACTTGGATGCCGTTCGGACTACAGGGGGCCCCAGCCACCTTCCAGAGAGCTATGGATCGGATCCTAGCCCCACATAAGAAGTATGCCGCAGCCTACCTTGACGACATTGTAGTCTTTAGCCCAGACTGGGCTAGTCATCTACCTAAACAACAGGCCGTTCTGGATGCGCTGAGAAAGGCAGAATTTACTATAAATCCGTGAAAATGTGCCATTGGGAAAGAGGAGGCGAAGTACTTGGGCTATGTCATTGGGAGAGGCGAAATAAAGCCGCAAGTCAATAAAGTGGAGGCAATCCATACTTGGCCGCAACCGCTCTCCATGACGCAAGTAACAGCATTCCTGGGAATGGTGGGATATTACCGGCGGTTTATCCAGAATTTTGCCATGATGGCCGCGCCGCTGACATATTTCTTACTCTCTCAAGATATAAATGGGGAAGAACATCCCACTCTCTTCCAGAGCTGGAAATTTTCGACTTTCGACCTGCGAGAAGAACTACGCAATAGTGGAAAAAGAGTGTTTAGCCATAAAGTGGGCCGTAGATGCTCTAAGATATTACCAACTAGGCTGGAAGTTTAAGTTGGTGTCAGACCATGCCCCTTTGAGATGGTTGAGGGAAAAGAGGGGTAAAAATGCCAGGGTAACTAGATGGCCTAGGTCTTCAGAATTTTAACTTTCACGTGGAGCATAGGCCCGGGAAGTTACACGGGAACGCGGATGCTCTCTCTAGGATTCCCTGCCTGGTTTCGGAACTTGCCCAAAACTCCTGCTTCGGGCAGAGGGGGGGGGAATATGTGACAGAGTCACTGGTATGATATTTGAGGGGAGGTATGTGTCACACAGGTTGCTAGCCTTTGTGAACTGAAACCAATAAACTTTCTGCCAGCATGTTATATGCTGGGGGTTAACTCACTTAAAGGGTGTGGTTTTATGGGAATGGCAGAGGGTGGGGGGCCATTTCCCTGCCTGCTCTCAGGGTATGGCTGAGCAAGCTTAAATGCTCAAGGACTAATTTTTTTCTGTTGTTGTGTTTGGAGAGGCAAGGTCTCCAGACTGGACAGCCATAGCTCAGGAAGGAGCTAAAGGCTGGACTATAACCTGTGTGGACGAGCCACACACACACATATGGACTGTGCTATCGTTTATCTTTTGTTTTGTTGTTTTGCCAGTAAGGCTGTGTTTATTTCGCTGTAGCTGCAGGGCTTTATGCCATGCAATAAAGCATGCAGAGAAAACCGGGTTCCTGAGTCTACTTCCGGAAGCAGCCGAGTGAGTCGTCTTACCACAAGTGTTTATGTTTGATTGGTGAGTGGTTGGTTTTGAAATGTGTTTCCTGAAAGCAGATAATATGTACCTTGCGCCGCTGAAAATGGTGTAGGATCTGTGCACGTTTTTTGGAAGTGTTGAGTCGTTTCGCATTGAATGAAGCAATATTTAGGTCTGCCATTTGTGGTTGATCACATGTTCTTCGGAGGGAGTTAGAGAGAGATGTATCCCAGCTGTTGGTCGCCATGATCAATGAGAGAACAATCATAAAAAAAGTTAGAGAAGGGGTAAACCAGAAAGGAAAAATAATAAACAAGAGCAGATTGAAATATTAGAAAGAATTGGATATGTGAACCCATATTTAATAAACCAAATCTATTAAGCATTGGGGGTACCACCAAATAGTACATATTCCTATAATTACCACCAAAATATATATAATAAAGTAATAGAGTACAAGTAAATCCTTTTATGAATAATAATACAACTTTATTGATAAAGTTACATACAACTACAAAAACTGATACCCAAAACCCCCCCATAAAACCGGAATAAAAAGCAAAGATGGGCAGTGTTGTCAGAAAAAGCATGAAATTGCACAAAAAGTCAGGCAATTAAAAAAATTGAAAGGGCATGAGACTATGGTATATTATAAATACCAGGAACATACAATCTATATAGCAGCTATTGTAATATCATTCCAGCCTGTCCCTGAGTATATATGGCACCAACATAAAAACTGAATCACAACATAGAAGTATGTAACTTTAAGACAATAAGAAAAGGCCACCTATATTGGTGCCAATAAGGTTATGTATAAATTAGCCACCATACCCACCATATGCCATTGTGGTCAAATACCACAATACCCACAGTACCCCTACTTTTTTATTAGTTTTTATAGTTGTGTGTAAATTTATTTATCAATAAAGTTGTTATATTATTCATAAAAGTATTTACTTGTACGTTATTATATACTTTTTAGTGGTATTTATAGGAATAAGAGTAGAGGGAAAGCCTCTGTTGAGGAGACTAGAAAGTTAAATTCGTATTTGGGGAGTATGTGTGTCTTCAAGAGACAAGATAGAGGCTCCCGACCTATTTAGGAGAAGAAAATGGTAGACATGTTAAGGAAAACAGCTGCTATAGGAATAAAATGTATAACAACAACAACAAGCATCTTAATAAAAACATATAATAATTATAAACCACAAGTAAGGTCATAAAGATCCTCATCAGCACTTGTCAGTGCTTAGGAAATTTAGAGAGGCTTCAATAGACCAGAGGGGTTTAGGATCAAGTGGTGTCCTTTGGACCCTGGGATCTGGATTGGAAACGTCTTTTGCCCCCCTGACATCCATCTCTCAGAGGTAGGCCTGTACAAAGAGCAGATGTAGAAAGGGAAGGGGGATTTCTAAGCCTACCCCCAGGTCCGACTGGATTTAATGTTCAGAGTAGGACAGTTAGTCAGGGAGACTTTTGGAATGTCCAGGCTGTCTAGAAATGGTGGCAAGTCCTCTGGGGAGCGTAATACATTTGACTGAGATCCTTTGTGGACAGTAAAGGAAAAAGGGAATCCTCAGTGAAAGGGAATCCCTTTATCTCACAAGATGTTAAGTAGAGGTTTGAGCGCTGAGCGTTGTGCCAGAGCATGACAAGATAGGTCTTTCATAATCCAGATGGGTTTGTTGTTGTATGTAAGAGTCTGTTTTTTCCAGGCAGCCTGGAGGATAGATTTCTTAAGTGCAGAAAAGTGGATACGGCAGATTATATCTCTGGGACGAGAGTCATCTGGATCAGGATGGCGAAGATTTCTGTGCACTCTATCAATCTCTATTGGAGACCCAGCGGGATGGCCAAAATGATTATTAAAGGTTGACAAGACAACAAAGGGAATGTCAGCCGTAATTATTGACTCCGGTAACCCCCATATTCGTACGTTTCTTCTATGTCAGTTCTCTAAATCATCCAGGTTTTGCTGAAGAGAATATAGTTGCGCAGAATATCCTCATACTGTGTCCTGCAAGACTTGTAAGGCAGAGACATTAGATCCTTGCGTTTCAGATAGTATGTCTACCCTGACAGTGAGTAAAGAAAGATCAGATCAAAACTGAGCAAATTCTTGTTTACTCACTAGCTGGTGAGCCAGGGCTGATATATCACTTTTGGTGGGTATTGATTGTAGAAGTGCTCGTAGATCTTCCAAGGATGCCGGTCTATTGTACTCGGTATATGATGTAAGAGGAAAGGGCCCCCTCCGACAATGTTGACTCTCCATAATAGTATTATAGTGCAATTTGGATCTGTGTAGAATAGGCATCCGCTGTCCAGCAGCTACAGCGTAAAAGGTGAAAGGGATCTGGACAGGCTCCAACACTTTCACAGCAGGGTGGGTCTTGGACCTGTGCATGCCTAGTGGCAAGAAGTGGGGGGATTCAACCCAGGAGGAGCCGTGGACCACCCAGATAGTGACGGGGGTCCAATCCCTGTATGGGGCAGAGTCCATGTTAACTCCTCTCTTTTCTCTGTGGGAGGGGAATTCATCCCTCCACTATGAGCATCATGGGACTAAGGGGCAGAGGATATTATAGCGGACCCAGTTTGTGGGATCCCAGTCCCAGGCGCAGTGGGGGTCTCTTATTGCATTTGGAGTCTCCTGATGTCTGCGTGGCTCCTGGATATACATGATTTGGAGAAGGCTGAGGTGAAGGGGAGGTTTCTGCCTTCTGCAGAGCTGCACAGAGCTCCCCTCTTTGCTGCTGTCCTACCCCGAATGCAGAAGGCGGCAACCATCTTGTAATGGCACCCTCACTCCTGTAAAATCTCCCAATTTGGCTTCTTCAAAACCTGGGCTGCGGATGGGACTCTGCAGGGGATCACCGTTTGCCTGCTCATCTATCTAAGGGGTAACATTTCTCCTTGTGGAGAGCGACATGTTAAGCATGTCACGGTGAGGAGACTTTTAAAACCGCAATGCTCCTCTGGGAAATATACTAATTGTCTCTTCAGAGATTGTCTGTTCAGCTACAGACACCTACGGTCCTACCTTCCTCTCTGGCCTTGGCGTCTCATCCTGTGTGCTTCAGACATCTCGCCCAACATCATCTTGTAGTGGGGACCTCGGGGCCTGGTGGAGGGAGCGCATTATATAGGCATCCATGTACCTATGGGGGGGAAGAGGATCTGGTGGAGGACTCGGATTGAGTCTTCCTGGATGTTTTGCCCATGTTTGTTTAAAGATGCCAGCATTCTGCTGTGGAAATGTCAGCTTATGTCTAGACACTCCCCATGAGAAGGTGACTTTTCAAGTCAGATCACTACACATTGAAGTCATTTTTTTTGTAGTTCTGACATTTCCTGATGCATTGGTGCTTCTTGGACTTCCATGGCTAAGGCTACATACTCCGATTACACAGGTATGAAAATTTTGGGTTTATGAAAATTGTTTCAAATCCAATGACTGATTCTTATGTTTTCTTATGCCCTGATTTAAAAAAACACGTATTTTTAACTGTCACATATGGATTTTGTGCCAAATGCTCGTGAAATTATGTACACACGCGATGAACAAGAAAAATCTTAAAAAATTATTGAACATTCATTCTGCAACTATATTGGAAATTAATTCTTGCTCCTTCTCCTTTTTTCTTCAAAGCTTCTCTTTATACCTTTTCTCTTATAAAAGGCCCGCGGATCTTCTCTGTGAAGCATCCAGCAGTATTCCTCCATCGTGTTCACGTTCCATCTACCTTTGTATCGTCGTTCCATCTCATTGATTTCCTGATGAAATCTTTCTCCTTGTTCTTCGCTAACAGCACCAAGGTTTTTAGGAAAGTAGTCAAAATGGGAATGTAAAAAATGTAACTTCAGCATGTTCTCCACGATGGACTTAAATTTTGGATTATTGTTGCTACCTAAAAATTTATAAGTGACTTCGTTAAAAGAACCACAAGCCCTTTTCTCAACAGCTTTCATTTTTGTTACAAACATGTCGTCCTTGATGAGTTTCCGAATATCCAAACCCACAAAAATGCCTCCTTTCAATTTTACTTCGGACAATCCCTGAATCTTGGTTCACAGGTACTTAAAAGTCTCTCCTTCTTTCTGTAGAGCTTTCACAAACTGCTTCATCAGTCCAAGCCTAAAGTGGACTGGTGGCAGAAGAAATGTAGTGAAATTAACTAAACTTCTGCAACTATGTTCTTGAATCCAGGTTGCAAAGATGTTCTTGTTGGCCAATTTTTTTGGCTCCAGTGATGAGTCCTATCCCGACTGTCCCGTTTACACAAAAAGCATAGGTACTTTGTGTATCCTTCTTGCTGACCAAGGAGTAAAGAGAGAACTTTCAGATAACAACATATTGACCATCCTTGATCCTCATAATTTCGTTTCTTGATAATAAAGTCTAAATTCTCATAGCTTTCCTTCAAGTGCACAGAATGCCCTACAGGCACTGAAGATACTTGCTGCTATTGTGCAGTAGCACAGCTTTCAGACTTTTTTTTTAATGAAACAATAAAGAGTCTCCACTTGCTCACATTGTACTCATTGTTAAAATTTTTCCATCAGGCCAGGAACATTACTGCAATACACTAGAGCACTGTCTTGAGAAAAGTATGGAAGGAATTCCTTTTCTCTGCTTCTGCACCATGGAAAACAGGTACCAGGAGCTAACAGGTTCTTTTCCTTTGGTCTAGAGCCTAAAAGTTCTGCAGAATGTTTAGAAAGGTCCAAGTCCCTGAGTAAATCATTTAATTTCCATTAACGTCCATTAACTTCTAATCAATCTAATGATACCAAAATTATCCACCAAAGGTCATGCAAAGGGGTCAATGTATGGTGCAAGAAAAAGCCTATGGAGTGAGTGTTTGTGAAAAAACGGTATCTGATTGATATTTTTTTATATTTTGACCGAGTTTAGCGAACGAAAGCATATAAATATCACCTCTTACTTTTCAAACCATTTTACCCTTGCAGACCTGTGTTATCGACTAGTCATCCAACTAGATTGCCCAGTGGAGATCTTGTTATCAAAACCTCCTCAAACCTCTATCTCAATTGCCTTTTCTGAAACTCTACTCGGCTTCCATTACCTCCAACTGCCTTTTCCTTGTTAGGACTTTCCTGACACTGTTTCCAAACAGAAGGTCAAAATAATACCTCCTCATTGGCCATTTGACTGTGCTATACCTATTCTTTCTAGTACTGAACCACTCAGAAGGAGAATTTATCCTCTGTGACTCCTAGAGACTGAAGTGACGTATGCATAACATTAATGAGAGTTTGGAGAGGGAAGTCTACGTCTCCCCCTGGTGCAGGCTTCTTTGTAAAGAAGAAAGACATCTCTTACACCATGCATTGATTATAATCAATAATTATCAGTGTTTAAATAAAATCACTCTGAGAGATTGCAATACAATACCCTCATCTTAGAACTTTTTGATCAGATTAAGGTTCCTTCTTTCTTCACCAAATTAGATCTGTCTTGAGCTTAAAACGTAATCTGCATTAAAGAGAGCAATAAGTAGAAAATCGCTTTTAACATGCCTTTCAATACACTGGCTGTGTTCCAATATTTCATTAGTGAAATCTTTTGTGATGTTCTGTTCCAATATGACGCTGTCCTCCTGGATTACATCTTAATCTTCTCCAAAGACCTGCATTCACACCGTCTTCATATCCTTTCCGCTTTGACGATACTGTATTTTACGTATATGTAAAGCATTAAAAATGTCTGTTTGAGCGACATGAATTGCTGTTTCTCACATAAATAATCCCTTCAGGAGTTCTGCGTATAGACCCACAGAAAGTGTCTGCTATTCTGGATCGGTCACAACCCTTTGGCCTTAAAACCTTGCAAAGGCTCATTGGCTTAACTCTTGTTTTTCCAGTTCTCCAGTTCTACACTACCCAGAAGTTGATAGGCTGTTGTTCTTTGAAGTGGATGCCTCTGCTATTGATGCAGGAGCAGTTCTTTCACAACATTCTTCTGAATCTATAAATTATCAGTGCAGTTTATTTTACACAAAATTCTCTCCCATATATCATGGGGCCATCACACTCCCACAATGGCGCCGCTCACACCACCATAGCATCCCTAGACAGCAAAGAAAATCGTAGGCCACTCTGGACTGGTCAGAAAAAGATTGCTGAGAACATAACTCAAAAAGTATGGTGCATTGATTCACAAAACCTCTGCAAGCCTTAATGTCTCCATCAAAATGTGCAGTAGGCAAATGTGGAGATGTCTCCCAGCTATTAGGCTGTTGAGGAGCTGGCGGAGAAACAGCAGGAATCTGGGACAGTGAGTCCACACAGGCTTTGAGATCCCGAATAACCTGCACAAGCTCCCATTGACTTACAGCAACTTATATTACCAGTCTAAGCAGATTGTCCATATCCCATAGCAACGGTGTTGTGGCTGCTGTACCTTTGTAATCCATGGTTTGGAATTATTTTAAAGCTTCCCATGTGAGGTAGATCCTCTAAGCCTTAGGTCCAAGTGGGCACATGGACCCCGGGGGTCAATGCAACAAGCAGAAAGACACGAGGGCAGCGAGGACTGTAAAAGCTCACCAGGAATTTCAGGATCAGCAGGGCAGTTGTAATGGAACCCAGCAGAGATGAATGCAAGCACAAACTCAAACCACAAATAGCACAAATTGTTCTAATATAGGACTAGGAGTCTTAATCCCAAGACACAGGTGTGTGAGTCATGGGCCTTAAATAGCTCTAGATAGATGATGTCATTGATCCACACTGGGCAGCTTGTAAAACCCGACGTGCACCACAACAGAGGGAAATGGACCCAGGTGAAGGAAGCATGGACCGGGATATCTGGAACAGGTGTGTAAAAATGAGAGAGAAGATGTGGGGTGGTACAGAACTATGGAGAGCTTTGTGGGTGAGAATGATAATGTTATGTTGCATTCCATAGTGGATGTGCAATCAGTGCAATGTCTGACACAGTTTGAAGACATCAGTGTATCAGCTGGACAGAAATATGATTCTCATTAGAGATGAGCGAACATTTCAATATTTGGTTTGGAAATGTTCGTCGAATATTTAGACATTCGCCGAATTAATTTGTCGAATGTTCGTTGAACATTTCCGAATGCCATAGGATTCAATGGGGGGACAAAAAAAACGCATATACAACACCTTCAAACAGGCCCAAAAGCTGCCAAAACACATCAAATTATGGGTAGACACCAGGAAAGTGGCATCAATTGACCCAGAGTACAAGTACTATAATTATTACTACTAATACAGCGACATTTATTCTGTGGCGCTTTACATGTGAAAAGGGGTCACCGACTGGTACAAGAGGAGTGAGGACCTTGCCTGTGAGGGCACACAAACAATCTACAAGGGATGGGTGAGGATACAGTAGGTCAGGGTACAGCTAGTCATGCAGCGGCATGATGGAGCGAGGGTTACCGCAGATTGTACGCTTGTCAGAAGAAGTGGATCTTCAGCTTCCTTTTCAAGGTTTCCACGGTAGGTGACAGTCTGATGTGTTGGGGTACAGCATTATCATAGAAGGGGAGATGCACGGGACAAATCTGCTGAGAGCCTAAATCACGGTAAGCTTCCAGGAGCTCACAACTGAGCAGATTAACCCCTGCGTGCATGAGTGCAGGAGTGGGAGGAATCAGACGCTGCTGTCTCCTGGCTCCTCTCACCTTGCAAGCTTCAACACAATGTTCACAAGGCAGACAGCAGCAGTGGTCGGTCTCCTAGAACAACAAGCAAGTAGTTTGTATGCTCTCCCCGTGTTTACGGGGGTTTCCCTGGGGTTCTCCGATTTCCTCCTCAGTTAAAAAGCAGCCATACAGGAGTGTTCACAGTTAAAAAAATTAGGGCCTGACACCACCATTTCTGTGGCCAGCAGATTGGAGATGGTGGAGTTTGACCTCTTAGATTTGTCATGTGTAGGAGGAAACAATCTTTTACGTCACCACAACTGCGGGACATAGGTCTGGCTGCAGTGCTGAGAGAGGGCGGAGTATGGTGAAACTGACAAACTGCTGGACCGTGAGTGAGGTGCAGGCGCAGATGTTAAGGTGGATTGAGAAACATGTTGTGTGCTCAGTGAAACAAACACAGCAGGCATATCTTCTTCAGTTACAGCTGACGGGCTCTCACTCAGCTTGACTGAAGTGGGTAGAGATCCAGAAGTTCTGCAGTGGGAGACCTGTGTGACAATATTTGGCATGTAACAGAGGAGGAGGAAGAAGCAGCAGATGCGGTTGATGGGGCGGCTGATGGTTGTTGAGGTCCGCATTTTATCGCAGCGAGATTGCCAGAGTAACGCATGTTGATTGTGCATGTGAAGGTTCATGCATGTGACGCACCCCTGGGCCTGTGTCGCGCAGCGTTGCGCACGCGGGAGCTTACCCGGAGCCGGATCTGTTGAGGGTTGTAGTCTCGTGGCGGTGACCCGGTCCGTGCCCAGGGAGTCAGACTAAGTGGCGCTGTATTAGCGGTAGATGTTGTACGACTACGCCACCCGTTGAATGCAGCGAAGGAGCTGCCGCTGCAGGGCAGACCGCTGAGGCCGGTGGTAGGATTGTGCAGCGTGATAGTATCACCCCCAACGGGAGGGGTATGGCCTCAGGGCAGCCGACGTGGATGATGGGGGTAGCAGGAACCACTCGGAGACGGTACGGTGTAGTTCAGGGTCTTTACTGGTGACAAAGATAGACCCTCCCGGAGTACTGGCTAGCGATTGGGGCCTGGTCAGTCCTTGAGCAGATGGGATCTCCCCTGGCCAGGCGGAGTTGTAGGCCTCCCAAACTAACTGTACTCTTCTGGCTACCTTGCTAGAGGCGGGTATAAGTAGCCCACGACCCTGAGTGTACCGTGTGGTGCTCACCCGTATGGCCGGCGACTCGGGGCCTTCTAGTAGCTTCCGCTCCACGATGGCGGTGCTGGTTCCACGCGTGTGACCGTGCCTTCGGGTTTCTTGGCCAGAGGACCTGAAATCCCCTGCCGGTCGGTTTCTGCTGCTGGATAGGAGTTAGTCCCCACAGCCTCGGACTCCGGGTCCGGTGATAGCTTCTCAGTCAGGGCGAGCTCTGCAGCTGCCAGCCCCTGACTCCTTGTAGTACTGCTCCCACAGAGCTCCTGTTGTTTCTTCCTATGCTGCTTCTCTTCTCTGTCTCTACTTCTTCTCTACTCACTAACCCTGCCTCAGCCCTAGGTTTATATAGGGGAAGTCCTTCCCCTCCCAGGACTGGGCAGGAGGTGTGGCATGCATAGGATTCCTGACCAAGAGACCTCCCACCTGCTCTCAGACATAACATTGCTGTTACTGTGGAAACCAGACCCCTGGGGTGCCACACATTTAGTAGTCAAATTATTGCACTTTTTCCCTCTACTGAGTTTTTTATTGCAAAGTTTGCAGATAACGTGAGTTGGCTCATCCTTTACGGTCTCAAAAAAAGCCCAGGCTAGGCAACCCTTGCCGCCCCTGTGAGCTGCAGACCCGCGACTGCTGCTGGTCACTGCCACGGTTGTGGGTAAGGATGCAGTGCTCCTCATGCTTGCATCACTCTGTGTTTGCACCATAGGATGCAACATAACCTCCTCTTCTTCCTCTTCCTCCACCTCCTCAGATGAGCTACTTAGCTGTGTGCCTCTGGGTTCACATCAAGTTGGATGTACAATTTCATCATCATCCAATGTGTTATCCCTTTCCTCACCTTCAGAGTCATCCTACACCTCTTCTTGCCCTGAAAACACAGTACAGCCGAGGGTCAGGAAACTGCTTGGACCCAACCTCTCCCCCACCCCTTATGAAGAACAATATCTGCCCCAAAGAATTTTAAGCTGAGATGTAGGCTGCTTTATATACCAATTTTGAATTTATCATGTCTGTGTACCCCTGTGTGGAGAACAATATCTGCACCAAAAAAATAATTTCACTAGAATATAACTATTGTAAAGGAGACCAAAACCTCTTCCACTACAGCCAATCCAGCAGATAGAGACCCAATCAGGAGTGTTCATATTTCCCTAAATTAGGGCCTAACACCACCAAAGTGGCATCAATTTCACTACAGTAGAAATAGTATAATTAGGACCAACACTTCTTCCCCTAGAGCCAACCCATTAGATGGAGACTCAATCAGGAGTGTTCACATTTGAAAACATTTGAACCTAAAACCACCAAAGTGGCATCAATTTCACTAGAGTATAAGTAGTATAATGGGGACCGACACCTCTTCCACAACAGCCAGCCCAGTAGATGGAGACCCAATCAGGATTCTCCACATTTCCAAAAATTAGTGGCAGACACCAGCAAAGTGGCATCAATTTCAGTACAGTAGAAATTGTAAAATTAGGAGCGACACCTCTTCCACTACAGCCAACCCAATAGATGGAGAACCAAACAGGATTCTCCACATTTCAAAAAATTAGTGGCAGACACCAGCAAAGTGGCATCAATTTCAGTACAGTAGAAAGTGTAGAATTAGAAACGACACCTCTTCCACTACAGCCTACCCAGGAGATGGAGACCTAACCTGGAGTGCTCATGTTTCCCTAAATTAGGGCCTAACACCAGCAAAGTGGCAAGTAGTATAATGGGGACCGACACCTCTTCCACTACAGCCAACCCAGTAGATGGAGAACCAATCAGGATTCTCCACAGGTCCAAAAATTAGTGGCAGACACCAGCAAAGTGGCATCAATTTCAGTACAGTAGAAAGTGTAGAATTAGGAACGACACCTCTTCCACTACAGCCAACCCAGGAGATGGAGACCTAATCTGGAGTGTTCATATTTCCTTAACCCCTTAACAACATCTGACATACTAATACGCGTCTGTGCCCTGGGACTTAAGAGCCAGACCCATATTAGTACGTCATCGCGATCGCGAGCGCACACAGGCTGTGCGGGCGCGATCGCCGCCGGGTGTCAGCTGATTGTGACAGCTGACACCCGGTACTATGTGCAGGGAGCGGTCCTGCACCGCTCCCAGCACATTAACCCCCGCGATGCTGCGATCGAAGTCGATTGAAGTCGATCGCGGCATTGCGGGGGCAAGGGGAGGTGATCGGCGATACTCACCTCCTCTTCCGGCTTCCAGCGCAGTCTGCAAAGGCTTCCCGGGTGTTGCCATGACGACCCGATGTTGTCATGACAACATCCGGGTCACCAGAGAGCAGGAAGATTGCTTGGACATGCGCAGTGCATCTCCAAGCAATCTTCACACTGTGCACTTCTGACAGCCTTCATGGCATAGGGATGGTGCTCCATTCCTGTGCCATGCAGGCGATCAGAAAAAAAAAAGTGAAAGTCCCAGAGTGGGACAAAGTAATAAAGTGTATAAACTGTGTGAAAGTGGGAAAAAAAAAAAAAAAGTGCAAAAATATTATAAAAAAATAAAAAAAATGATACACCAAAAATAAAAATATAATGTACCCATCAATAAATATTATTATAAAAAAAAAAAAAAAACAAACAATAAAAGTGCATATATTTGGTATCGCCGCGTCCGGAACAACCTGACCTATAAAACTGTCCTACTAGTTAACCCCTTCAGTGAACACGGTAAAAAAAAAAAAAAAAAAACGAAGCAAAAAACAATGCTTTATCACCATACCGCCAAACAAAAAGTGGAATAACACGCGATCAAAAAGACGCATATAAATAAAAATGATACCGCTGAAAACATCATCTCGTCCCGCAAAAAACAAGCTGCCATACAGCTCCATCAGCGGAAAAATAAAAAAGTTATAGCTCTCAGAATAAAGCGATACTAAAAAATATTTTTTTCTATAAAATAGCTTTTATTGTGTATAAGCGCCAAAACATAGAAAAATGATACAAATGTGGTACCGCTGTAAACGTACTGACCCGAAGAATAAAGCTACCTCATCAATTTTACCACACGCGGAACAGAATAAAATAAAAAAAAAAAAAACAATTCCTGAATTGTTGGTTTTTGTTTATTCTGCCTCCCAAAAATCGGAATAGAAAGCGATCAAAAAATGTCACGTGCCTGAAACTGGCACCAATAACAACGTCAAGTCATCCCGCAAAAAACGAGCCGTCACATGACTGTCTGCCAAAATCTGGAAAAATTATAGCTCTCAAAATATGGCAATGCAAAAACTAGATTTTACAAAAAATGCGTCTTTTAGTGTGTGACAGCTGTCAGTCATAAAAACCCCATATGATTCTGGCATTGCTGTAATCACACCGACCCGAAGAATAAAGTCGTCTAATCACTTATACCGCACAAGGAACGGCGTCAAAAATAAACTCTTGGGTTAGGATTGGGCTAGGGTTAGGGCTGGGTTTGGGGCTAGGGTTGTGCTGGGGCTAGGGTTGTGCTGGGGCTAGGGTTGTGCTGGGGCTAGGGTTGTGCTGGGGCTAGGGTTGTGCTAGGGTTAGGGCTGGGGTTGGGATTTTTTTCAAAAGTAAGAAAAAAAGATGACGATATGGCGACTAGTGTTGAGAGCAAGTGCTCGCTACTTGAGTTTGCATCGGGTGCTCTGGTATGCATTGAGTATCGTGGGTATTTGAGTGACATGCTCGAGTCTCTGCCCCATATGCTTCGCGGCCAAAAAACTTTACGGGGATTGCCTGCCATGCACGAGCGATCCCCGCATGTTTTTTTTTGGGTGTCTAATAACCGTGAAACATGCGGAGCAAGGACTCGAGCATGTCACTCGAGCACACGCTGTACATGGTGCATACCTGAGTACCCGATGCAAACTCAAGTAGGGAGCACTTGCGCTCAAGAATAATGACAACTTATTCAATATGATGACCTAATGTAAACAAATTCTGTGCCGTACCTCTGGGTTCAAAATGTTCACTATACACCTTAATAAAATCCTTGAGGGGTATAGTTTCCAAAATGGGGACACTTGTGGGGGAGCTCCACTGTTTAGGCACATCACGGGCTCTCCAAACGCGACATGGTGTCCGCTAACAAATTGAATGGAAAATCGGCTCAAATTGTTAGCGGACGCCATGTTGCATTTGGAGAGCCCCTGTGTGCCCAAACATTGGAGCTCCCCCACAAGTGACCCCATTTTGGAAACTAGACCCCCCAAGGCACCTATCTAGATGCATAGTGAGCACTTGGAACCCCCAGGTGCTTCACAAATTGATTTGTAAAAATGAAAAAGTGAAAAAAAAAAACACTTTTTCATTTTTATGAATCAATTTGTGAAGCACCTGGGGTTCCAAGTGCTCACTATGAATCTAGATAGGTGCCTTGGGGGGTCTCGTTTCCAAAATGGGGTCACTTGTGGGGGAGCTCCAATGTTTGGGCACACAGGGACTCTCCAAATGCAACATGATATCCGCTAACAAATTGTCGGCTCAAATTGTTAGCGGATATCATGTTGCATTTGGAGAGTCCCTGTGTGCCCAAACATTGGAGCTCCCTCACAAGTGACCCCATTTTGGAAACTAGACCCCCCAAGGCACCTATCTAGATGCATAGTGAGCACTTGGAACCCCAGGTGCTTCACAAATTGATTCATAAAAATGAAAAAGTGTTTTTTTTTTCACTTTTTCATTATTACGAATCAATTTGTGAAGCACCTGGGGGTTCCAAGTGCTCACTATGCATCTAGAAAGGTGCCTTGGGGGGTCTAGTTTCCAAAATGGGGTCACTTGTGGGGGAGCTCCAAAGTTTGGGCACAGAGGGGCTCTCCAAACGCAATGTGGTGTCCGTTAACAATTTGAGCCGATTTTCCATTCAATTTGTTAGCGGATACCATGTTGCATTTAGAGAGTCCCTGTGTGCCCAAACATTGGAGCTCCCCCACAAGTGACCCCATTTTGGAAACTAGACCCCCCAAGGCACCTATCTAGATGCATAGTGAGCAGTTGGAACCCCCAGGTGCTTCACAAATTGATTCGTAACAATGAAAAAGTGTTTTTTTTTTCACTTTTTCATTTTTACGAATCAATTTGTGAAGCACCTGGGGGTTGCAACTGCTCACTATGCATCTAGATAGGTGCCTTTGGGGGTCTAGTTTCCAAAATGGGGTCACTTGTGGGGGAGCTCCAATGTTTGGGCACACAGGGGCTCTCTAAACGCAACATGGTGTCCGCTAATTATTCAAGCAAATTTTACAATCAAAAAGTTAAATGGCGCTCCTTCCCTTCCGAGCCCTACAGTGCGCCCAAACAGTGTTTTTTCCCCAAATATTGGGTATCTGCGTGCCCAGGGGAAATTGCACAACAAATTTTGCGGTCCATTTTTTCTTGTTACCCCTGTGAAAATAAAAAAAATTGGGTCTAAAGTAACATTTTTGTGAAAAAAGTTAAATGTTCATTTTTTTCTTCCACATTCAAAAAATTCCTATGAAGCACCTGAAGGGTTAATAAAGTTCTTGAATGTGGTTTTGAGCACCTTGAGGGGTGCAGTTTTTAGAATGGTGTCACTTTTGGGTATTTTCTGTCATAAAGACCTCTCAAAGTGACTTCAAATGTGATGTGGTCCCTAAAAAAATGGTTTTGTAAATTTTGTTGGAAAAATGAGAAATCGCTGGTCAACTTTTAACCCTTATAGCTCCCTAACAAAAAAAATTTTGGTTCCAAAATTGTGCTGATGTAAAGTAGACATGTGGGAAATGTTATTTATTAACTCTTTTGTGTGACATATCGCTCTGATTTCAGGGCTTAAAAATTTAAATTTTGAAAATTGCAAAATTTTCAAAATTTTCGCCAAATTTCCGTTTTTTTCACAAATAAATGCAAGTGATATCGAAGAAATTTTTCCACAATCATGAAGTACAATATGTCACGAAAAAATAATCTCAGAATCAGGGGGATCCGTTGAAGCGTTCCAAAGTAATTACCTCATAAAGTGACAGTGGTCAGAATTGTAAAAATTGGCCCGGTCATTAACGTGCAAACCACCCGCGGGGCTTAAGGGGTTAAATTAGGGCCTAACACCAGCAAAGTGGCATCAATTTCAGTACAGTAGAAATTGTAGAATTAAGAATGACACCTCTTCCACTACAGCCAACCCAATAGATGAAGAGACCCAATCTGTATTCTCCACATTTCAAAAAATTAGGGCCTAAAACCTGTAGCAGCAGCAGCAAGAGCAGGCACACAAGCTATATCACAGACTGCAATTCCGCAAGATCAATGCAGCACACTAAAAACTACAACATCGCCTAGTCTGTGCAGTCTGCGATTGGGATGCAAAAGTCCTTGGAGATCCATGACTTGTTCATCTTGATGAAAGTTAGGTGGTCTACACTTTCATGGGACTGCCGGCTGCGCTTATCAGGACACCACCAGCAGCGCTGAAGACACGTTCTGAGAGAACGCTGGCTGCCGGGCATGATAAAAACTCCAAGGCGTGACAGGCGAGCTCAGGCCATTCATCCATTTTTGAAGAGCAAAATGTAAAAGGGTCCAAATCCTCCCTGATGGTATTCATATTGAGCTCTAGATACTCCTCCACCATCCTCTCCAGTCGTTCACCACGTGTCAGACTTGTACTCTGTTGTGCTGGTGCATAAGTTGGTCTAAAAAATGTGTGAAAGGACTCACAGAAATTGCTGCTGCCACTTACCCTGCTGCTAATGTTTTGGTGTTGATGAACTGACGTGCCGGAGGTTGAAAGACTACAGCTGCGATGCACACTGTGTGCACCACTCCTATCTTGGGGAAAAGCTCTATTAAGGTTGCTTAAAAGTTTGTTTCGATACACCGACATTAACGGGTCGCTTTCCAGGGTGGGAAGCATCTGGCAAAATTTACTCTTATAATATGGATCTAAAAGAGTGGCAACCCAATAGTCAGCATTATTTTGAATCCTAACTATACGGGGATCATGTTGCAGATGTGTGCATCAAGAAGGAACTCATATGTCTTCCAGGAGGTCCAAAGCCAGGCTCTATTGTTGACTGCGTAACACTGATGCTTGTTTCCTCCGTCCCCCCCGGCCAACCACGTTCAACAGAGAGGGGATGATTATCCTCTTCATCTTCTGACTGTTGCTCACCCATCACCTCTTCCTCCTCCATTTGTTCCTCGGCTCTTGCACCTTCACTAACAGTATGTCTGGTATCACCAAACCCCCTCGATTGCAGGAATCCACTGTCACTTGGCATGCACCTGTTTGACGACAGTCTCGAACTTTGAGACATTTTTATCCCTTCCGCATCCTCCTCTTCTTCTGGGACAATCACCTGCTGCACGCTATTCAAAGTCTGCTCCAGCATGTAGATGACCAGAATAGTGATGCAGATGATGGCATCGTCAGCTTTAACCATTTAAGTAGCCATTTCAAAACTGTGCAGGAGGGTGCAGAGGTCCTTAATCTGTTCCCACTCCGTAAACGTGATATGCCCCACGTCTATACTGCATTTGCCCAGGCTACACGACATGACATACTGCATTAGGGCTCGTTGCTGCTGACACAGTCGCCGCAACATGTGCAGAGTGGAATTCCACCATGTCGTCACATTGCATATCAACCTGTTAACTGGCATGGAGAAAGACCTCTGTATCGATGCAAGTCGATGACATGAGGGGTGCGAATGGCGAAGTGAGCACACAGCTTCCTTACTTTCTGAAGCAGCTCATCCAGGCCTGGATAGTCGCTGTACCACCAGGTTGAGGACGTGACCCATGCAAGGCACGTGTGTGAGTTCGCCTCGGCGTAGGGCACCCAACAGGTTCGCACCATTATCGCGCCATTATCGCACCAGGCCTTCCTTGGCTTCAGGTTCAGTGGAGACAGCCATTGCTCAAACTGAGCATGGAGAGCTGTCCACAACTCTTCACCTGTATGACTGCGATCTCCAAGGCATATTAATTTGAAGACTGCCTGATTGTGGTGAGCCCTGGCTGCACAGTACGGAGGTGAAGTGGATTTTCTCTGCACTGTTGGAACGCGTGTCTCGTTAAGGCAGAGGCCCTAGAGGAGGTGGAAGACGCAGAAGCCGTGGAGGAAGTGGGAAATGCAGAGGTTTGTTCTGCAAGCCTTGGGGATTCCAAGATTTGAAGAGCAGCCCCTTCTCCGCCTACCCCCACAACCACCAGAGTCACCCAGTGCCCAGTCAGCGAGATGTAATGCCCTTGGCCAAGCTTACTCGTCCAGGTGTCTGTGGTGAAAACGCACCCTGGCAGACTTAGATTTAGTCAAGGAACTGTTGATGTTGTCTGCGACATACTGGTGTAGCGCAGGCACAGCTTTCTTAGAGAAGTAATGGTGACTGGGCAACTGGTATTGGGGGACTGCGACGACCATCAGCTTTTGGAAACCGTCTGTATCTACCTGGTGGAAAGGCAGCATTTCCATGGCTAACAGATTGGAGATGGTGGAGTTCAACCTCTTAGCTTTGTCATATGTAGGATGAAACAATCTTTTAAGGGACCACAACTGCAGGACCGAGGGCTGGCTGCAGTGCTGAGAGAGGGTGGAGTATCGTGAAACGGACAAACTGATGGACCGTGAGTGAGGTGCAGGTGCAGATGTTACGGTGGATTGAGAAACATATGGTGTGCTTGGTGAAACAAACACAGCAGGCATATCCACTTCAGTTACAGCTGACATGCTCTGACTCAGCCTGACTGGAGCAGGTAGAGAACCAGAGGTTCTGTGATGGGAGTCCTGCATGACAATATTTGACACGGTAACAGAGGAGGAGGAAGAAGCAATGGATGCGGTTGATGGGGCAGCTGATGGTTGTTGAGGTCCGCTGGTCTGCATTTGAGTGCGGTGAGATTCCCAGCGCACCGCATGTTGTTTGCGCATGTGAACATTCATGCATGTTGTAGTCAAATTAATGCAGATTTTTTTCCTCTACTCTTTTTTTTTGCAAAGTTTACAGATAATGTGAGTTGGCTCATGCTTTGCGGT
This sequence comes from Phyllobates terribilis, assembly GCF_046119375.1. Classification (NCBI taxonomy): domain Eukaryota; kingdom Metazoa; phylum Chordata; class Amphibia; order Anura; family Dendrobatidae; genus Phyllobates; species Phyllobates terribilis. The sequence continues at coordinate 646,238,566 of NW_027362762.1, forward strand.
GACAAAAAAGCCTCAGGCTAGGCGACCCTTGCCGCCCCTGCGAGCTGCAGACCCATGACCGCTGCTGGCCACAGCCACAGTTGCAGCTAAGGATGCATTGATCCTCATGCTTGCATCACTCCGTGTCTGGGCCGTAGGGAGAAATGTAACCTCCTTGTCTTCCTCCTCCACCTCCTCAGATGACCTACTCGGCTGCTTGACTCTGGGTTCACACCAAGTAGGATCTTCAACCTCGTCATCATCCAATGTGTTATCCCATTCCTCGCCCTCAGAGTGACCCTTCTCCTCTTGTTGCCCTGACAGCACAGTACAGTCCTCATGAGCCTCAGGTATCGGAGTCTCATCAGGATCACCTCCCTCCCCGGTGGTTAACGTCTGGTGAGGAGGGTCAGGAACCTGCTCGGACCCTACTTCGTCCTGACCTGAATCCAACCGAAAACAATTTTGGGCATCGGTGCAGCTGCTTTCCTCCTCTTGACTCTGCGAATGTTTAGAGTACACTTCTGATGCCCATGGTATAGAATGGGTGAACAGTTCTACAGACTCGCCCATCTGTGGTTCCCTACAGTCAGATGGCCACTTGGACAGTTGTAACGTGGAGAGAAGCAAGGGTAATTGGTGTGCCACCTCTGTTGACTGTACTGTGTGTGATGTTGAGATGGAGGAAGAAAAGGAGAGGCCATTTGATTCAGAGCTTGCCATCCACTGGAGCACCTGCTCTTTCTGGCTCTTAACAACAAGGCGTATCACTGTGCCAAAGAAAGGGAGTGGAGTAGCCCGTCCAGTAACAGAAGTTATCAGTTGTCGGATAGGACATGACGGTATTGGTTCACTAGTGCTTTCACTAATATTACCACCTAACCTAAGTACACTCTGCACCCCATCTTGACTGAAAAAAAAACAGAAATGTAGAAATTTTTGCAAATTTATTAAAAAAGAAAAACGGAAATATCGCATAGTCATAAGTATTCAGATCCTTTGCTCAGACACTCATATTTAAGTCACATGCTGTCCATTTCCTTGTGATCCTCCTTGAGATGGTTCTACTTCTTCATTGGAGTCCAGCTATGTTTAATTTAACTGATAGGACTTCATTTGGAAAGGCACACACCTGCCTGTATAAGACCTCACAGCTCACAGTGCATGTCAGACCAAATGAGAATCATGAGCTCAAAGGAACTGCCCAAGGAGCTCAGAGACAGAATTGTGGCAATGCACAGATCTGGCCAAGGTTACAAAATAATTTCTGCATTACTCAAGGTTCCTAAGAGCACAGTGGCCTCCATAATCCTTAAATGGAAGAAGTTTGGGACCACCAGAAGTCTGACCACCAAACTGAGCAATCGTGGGAGAAGAGCCTTGGTGAGAGAGGTAAAGAAGAACCCCAAGATCAATGTGGCTGAGCTCCAGAGATGCAGTAGGGAGATGGGAGAAAGTTCCACAAAGTCAACTATCAGTGCAATCCTCCACAAGTCGGAATTTATGGCAGAGTGGCCCGACGGAAGCCTCTCCTCAATGCAAGACATTTGAAAGCCCGTATAGAGTTTGCTCAAAAAAACACGAAGGACTCCCAGACTATGAGAAATAAGATTCTCTGGTCTGATGAGTCAAAGATAGAACTTTTGGTGATAATTCTAAGCGGTATGTGTGGAGAAAACCAGGCACTGCTCATCACCTGCCCAATACTATCACTACAGTGAAACATGGTGGTGGCAGCATCATGCTATGGGGGTGTTTTTCAGCTGCAGTGACAGGACGACTGGTTGCAATTGAAGGAAACATGAATGCGGCCAAGTACAGAGATATCCTGGATGAAAACCTCTTCCAGAGTGCTCTAGGCCTCAGACTTGGCCGAAGGTTCACCTTCCAACAAGACAATGACCCTAAGCACACAGCTAAAATAACAAAGGAGTGGCTTCAGAACAACTCTGTGACTATTCTTGACTGGCCCAGCCAGAGCCCTGACCTAAACCCAATTGAACATCTCTGGAGAGACCTGAAAATGGCTGTCCACCAACGTTCACCATCCAACCTGATGGAACTGCAGAGGATCTGCAAGGAAGAATGGCAGAAGATCCCCAAATAAAGGTGTGAAAAACTTGCATCATTCCTAAGAAGACTCATGGCTGTACTAGCTAAAAAGGGTGCTTCTACTCTATACTGAGCAAAGGGTCTGAATACTTATGACCATGTGATATTTCAGTTTTTCTTTTTTTAATAAATTTGCAAACATTTCTACATTTGTTTTTTTTAGTCAAGATGGGGTGCAGAGTGTACTTTAATGAGAAAAAAAATGAACTTTTTAGAATTTACCAAATGGCTGCAATGAAACAAAGAGTGAAAAATTTAAAGGGGTCTGAATACTTTCCGTACCCACTGTACACCTTGAATACCAAGCCTATTCCCCCTTCCACCACGACCTCTATTTTTCCCACTCATGTTGCTCAGATACTGTGGTAGGAGCACGCTATTAGAAAAACAAAATTAGATTTTTTCCTTTGCAACAGCTCTGCACACACCTGAATTTCAGCGGCACTAAATGACAAGGTAAGATATGGCTTGCAGTATAACGTTAGTAACAGAAGAAAGTATTTTATTAGAGTGGTTGAGGCCTGTATAACATAGGAGATATTCTCCAAACGATTTCAAATTGAGATGTCCCTGCTGTTTTATGTTAGAAACCGAACAAAGTATTTTTTTTTAGTGTGGATGACGCCTGTATAACATACGAGATATTCTCCAAACTATTTCAAACTCAAATCTAGCCTGCTGTATCACGTTAGGAACAGCAAAAAATATTTTTTTTACTCTGCATAAGCTCTGAATACAGCTGAATTTCACTGTCACTAAAGGACTAGTTGGCTTATTGCAGCGTGTAACACGTTTGCGACAGAAAAAAATATTTTTGTAGTCTACCTAGCAACAGAAAAAATCTTTTTTTTACTCTGAAACAGCCGAACGTCAACGCCACTAAAATAGTAGGTGGCTTTTAGCAGATTGTATCACGTTTGCGACACAAAACAATCTTTGATAGACTGTGGCTAGCAACAGAAAAAATATATTTTTTTACTCTGAAAACAGCTGAAGTTCACCACCACTAACGTAGTAGCTGACTTATAGCAGAGTGTATCACGTATGCAACACAAAACAATCTTTGCTGGACTGTGGCTAGCAAGAGAAAAAAATCAATTTTTTTACCGTGCATACAGCTGAATTTCACCCACCAAAAATGAAAAAGTGGGCTGCTATAGCTTGTGCTATTACATTAGCAAATTAAAAAAAGTTTTTTGTGCTCTGCATACAGTCTGCATACAGCTCAATTTCAACCCCACAAAATCAAAAGGTGGGCTGCAAGTGCTTTCTTGCTTGCATGGTTTATCAAATTAGCACATGAAAGAATAGATTTAAGGCATACTCGTGCATGGAGCACAATACAACTGGTGTACAACACACTTCTATGGCATGGGCCCTGCTCTTTCTGTCAGAATTTCAGAAATTGCACAAGAAAAACGTTTGCCACAGAAAAAAAATATTTTTTGGGCTCTGCCTAGCAAGAGAAAAAAAATCTATTTTTTTACTCTGAAAACAGCTGAACTTCAACCCCACTAAAATAGTAGGTGGCTTTTAGCAGAGTGTATCACATATGCGACACAAAACAATCTTTGCTGGACTGTGGCTAGCAAGAGAAAAAAAATCTATTTTTTTACCGTGCATACAGCTGAATTTCACTCACCAAAAATGAAAAAGTAGGCTGCTATAGCTTGTGCTATTATATTAGCAAATTAAAAAAAAAGGTTTTTTGTGCTCTGCATGCAGTCAGCATACAGCTCAATTTCAACCCCACAAAATCAAAAGGTGGGCTGCAAGTGCTTTCTTGCTTGCAAGGTTTATCACATTAGCACATGAAAGAATAGATTTAAGGCATAATCATGCATGGAGCACAATACAACTGGTGCACAACACACTTCTATGGCATGGGCCCTGCTCTTTCTGTCAGAATTTCAGAAATTGCACAAGAAAAAAAAAATGTGCTGCAACGTCGATTTGACAGGTACACAGCACAGGACTTATCTACACTATCTGACTTTCACACAAGCGCCCATCTATCTAGCTAAAATCTCTCAGCACACAGGGGCACACAGGGGAACATTGAGCAGGACCGTCTGACAGCAGAGACATGCATAAAATGGCGCTGAGGGAACATGTCCGCTCTTTATATAGAGAGGACGTGTGATTTCGGCAGCCAATGGCTGAAGCCCTTGTTTCTGGACAGTATGGATGCTTCCTGCGCTCTGATTGGTTAGCCACCCTTTCCTGACTTAAAGTTACAGCCTACAGGATCAGCGCTGCTGATCTGACTTGTTCTGAGCTTTCCCCAGCCCCTCCAATCATCTAACATGTCCCCCCGCTCATAATAAACAGGTGACGCGCCCCCAGGGCAGTGGGGTACTCGTCAGCCGGGCCTATGGATGCTGGTGGGGGATAGGTCACAGTGGCTGGCCCGGTCCGTGGCCCAGGGCGGTCAACCAAAAAGGGGATTGTAACTTTGATAAAAATAAATAAATAGTTCGTGACGCCACCTGTGGTACCTGGTAAGGTTTACCAGCGCTGCTGCAGACCTCCGGGGGGTGATGGGATGGCAGCTGAGGTGTTTCTGCTTCCCACAGATGGAGCGGGCCCCAGGGGCAGTGTGGAGTTTGATGGTGGTGATGCTGGGACTTGAAGTGCAGGTGGATGGCGCAGCAGGAGTAACTGACAGAGACAGGGGATACGCTTCAATACGTTAACTGGTGCGGATGTCAGATACGGTCCAGGGTACTCAGTAGAATGGGTGCACTTCAGGACTTCTCCCCAGTGAGCGGGTATAAGGCCTCCTGGTCCATGTCTGCCTCTCTGTATGCTCCTGGCCAGCCTGCAACTGGGCCTAGCTTATGTGTCGTGCTGTTCCTTCACCTGTCGCTCGGTAGTAGGACTTTCTGCTGGTAACCACTCTCCCTGGACGCTGGGGCCTTGTGGTTCCTGGTCCTGTAATGGGTCTAGCTTCAGGTCATCCAGGGACTTGTAGTCCTCCTGGAATGCCATGATCCCTACTGGGTATAAAGGGACCCTGTAGGCGCGGACCCGGTGTCCGGTTTGTATTCTGGGGTGAGCCTATGATGCTCCTCTGCCCCCTCAACTACTCTCTCCTTTCTCCTCTTGCCTTCGGCCACACTCGGGGCCCTCAGAACTCAGCAGCAGACGAGCTGCGTCTTCGCTGCTCTCAGCATCAGCACGCTCTCAGACTCTCTCTCAGTCTGACTAAACTCTAAACTGAGCTGCCTGGCTCCACCCTCCATTTATATATGTCCCTAACGGGCTCCCTCTGCTGGTGTGATGTGGAATGGTGGAGGTGTTTGTATGTAATGAGGGCCTCTTGTGGAGAAGTCCATCCATGCACCCTGGGTCCTGTGGTACCTGTGCGCAGCAGGGTGCCACATTCCCCCCTAGTACAATTCAGTACTCCCGGACTGAAGCATTTTTTTTTTTTTTTTAAAACAGGTTACAACAATAATTATAACAAGTATAATAATAACAATAAGTATAATAACATTAATATAGTTACAGTAAGTCCCGTAACCTGGAGTCCATTTCACCGATGAAAGAACATGAGGGACCCGCCTGAAAACCCTCAGCGTAGGCCCTGGGCGTGGCTACAGGGCATAAGTGATCCAGGTGCTGGACCACGTCTTCGGCCACGCCAAACGGGTTTTTGTTCTGTGGTCTAATAAGGGGCACTTTTGACGAGTGCAAATATATGCAAGAACAGTTTTTGGCTGCTCACAGTCCTCAGCCTACAAGTCTCTGTACCCTGACGGGTAACTAAATGCACACATAAATTTCAGTTTATACAATAAACAATGACAGTAGCAATACCCACTGGGTAACTATTTACAATGGTAGGCACTTTGTGCTTATTCCCTAAACCTGGTAGGGATCTGTCCTTGTGTGCTGCGTGTTGACCTTCGTAGCACTGGGGTGTCACTAGTGTCTGTGCGTACCCTTTCTGTTAATCTAGCAGGTGTACATGCTGGTAGATTATAGAACTGCCTTAATCTCTCTATGGGACTGGCAAGTGCACTGTCCACTGGGCCTGTAGGCTCTGCTTCAACGGGTGATTCTCCTCTTACTGGGGACTCTTCCTGTTCCTGAGCAGGCTCTTCCAGGGCGCTTACAGGTTCTTCTGGTTGTTGATAGAAGTGTATTACTGGTATAATCACTGATCCATCAAGTTGAGGCCAGTCTGCAGGGAAATCTCCTAGAACTGTGTGAAGCACTTCTTCCTTGGGTTCTTCTGGTGCTATAGGAGGTACTTCTTCCTCCGTTGTCTTCAGTAGACCTGGGTACACTTTCAGATGGTCTCTTGAGACTGTTGCAGTTGTTTTTCTTCCATCTTTGCTAATCAGGCAGGTTTTACTGTTGTCAAATCTGGAGTTCAGCACTGTGTAGGGCTCTCTTTCCCACTGGTCATCGAGCTTGTGACTTCTTCTCTTCCGCTTTAGCCCTATCTCTCCTGTTGCCAAGGGTTCTGCTGGTGCATGTTTATTGTACTGTTCTTCTTGTTTTTCCCTTGCTCGGTTCAGACTGTCTTCGACACAGGCCTGTACTCTCCTGTACTGCTCTTGCCGATTTGTATCCCAGTCTTCAGTGGACATATCTGCTTCAGGTTCTACCACTCCGAGTTCCAGGTCCATGGGCAACTTTCCGGGTCTTGCTCTCATGAGGTACTCTGGAGTACAATTAGTAGAACTCACAGGTATGTGATTGTACTGATCTACCAGGTCAGGTAGTTTGTCTGGCCACTGATTTCTCTTCTCTAGCGGTAAAGTCTTCAACAGGTCGATGACTATGTTATTCATCTTTTCATATAACCCTTTGGTTTTGGGGTGGTACGGTGTAGTCCGGATCTTCTTACACCCGTACAGATGGCAGAACTCCTTGAACAGCTCGGCTTCAAAGGCAGGGCCTTGATCCGTCAGCACTTTGTCCGGGTATCCATGGGGCCTGCAGAAGTAAGCTTGGAACGTTCTTGCTGCAGTCTCTGCTGTCAGGTCCTTGACAGGGGCTACCACCAGGAAACAGGAATAGTGATCCACCATGGTCAGTGCATAGGAATAGCCTGACCTGCTGGGTGACAACTTGACGTGATCCAGAGCGACGATCTCCAGGGGCTGGGTTGCCTTGATGGACTGCAAGGGAGCTTTCTGGCTGCTGTAGTCTTTCCTTCTGAGGCTACAGGGCCCACAATTCTGGCACCACCTCTCTATGGAGCTCCGCATTCCAACCCAGTAGAACCGGTCCTTCAGCAGGGTTTCCAGCTTCTTCCAGCCAAAGTGACCTGCTTGATCGTGGTAGGCTTCCAACACCATCTGGATATCTGTCCTGGGTACAACAATCTGCCACACCATTTCATGGGTCTTGGGGTTGACATATCTTCTGCACAGCTTCTCTCTGTAGATGAACAGCCGGATTCTCTCATTCCACAGTTGCTTGGCTTGTGGAGGAGCATCCTTCTCCAGGTGAGAACCTTCCTGGGTGATCAGTCTTTTGATGAGGCTGACAACCAGGTCACTGTCTTGAGTCTCCTTCCAACTGTGATGGGGTAGAGGATTCAGCATCCTTCCCTGACGTCTTCTGGTGACGTGTTGCTCATGGACCACTCCACTTTGGTGGAAAGCAGGTAATTCAACTTCTTCTAAATCATCCACTTCATCCTCGGTGTCAGACTGATGAGGCATCCTTGACAGGGCATCAGCATTGGTGTTCTTGTGACCTGCCCGGTACTTGATAGTGAACTGATAATTTGACAGTCTGGCCACCCAACGCTGTTCCATGGCTCCCAACCTGGCTGTCTCCAGGTGTGTCAAGGGATTGTTGTCAGTAAAGGCTGTGAATTTCGTTGAGGCTAGGTAATGCTTGAACCTTTCTGTGATAGCCCAGACTAAGGCCAGGAACTCCAGCTTGAAGGAACTGTAGTTCTCCGGGTTCCTCTCAGTAGGGCGTAGCTTCCTGCTGGCATACGCAATTTCCTTCTCTTGTCCATTCTGCTTCTGGGACAACACAGCTCCCAGTCCCTCATTGCTGGCATCGGTGTACAGCAGGAAAGCCTGGCTGTAGTCAGGGTAAGCCAGGATTTCTTCACCAGTCAGGATTTCCTTCATTACTGCAAAGGATTCGGCCTGTTCTTTGCCCCACTGGAATGGGGGACTCTTTCGTCTTTTGGACTGTCCTACCAGGAGGTCTTGTAGAGGTGCTACCTTTTTGGTGTAGTCCTTTATGAACCTCCTGTAGTACCCGACCAGTCCCAGGAATTGACATACTTCTTTGATGCTTCTCGGTTCAGGCCACTTCTGGATCGCAGTGACCTTCTCCGGGTCTGGTGCTACTCCCTCCGAGCTGACTACGTGCCCCAGGTACTGAACCTTCTGCTTGAGCAAGTGGCATTTAGACGGCTTTAGTTTCATCCCATACCGGGACTATGCTTCAAATACCTCCGCCAGGTGCTTCAGATGGTCCTCATATGTCCTTGAGTACACGAAAACGTCATCCAGCAGCACTGTCTCGAAGTTCCAATGTCCCAAGCAACACTCCATCAGCCTCTGGAATGTTCCGGGTGCATTGCAAAGTCCAAATGGCATACTGTTGAACTTGCATAGTCCCATCGGGGTGGTGAAGGCCGTCTTCTCCAGGTCTTCCTCAGCAACAGAGACTTGCCAGTACCCGCTAGTGAGATCCAGTGTAGAGAAGTAATTGGCAGATTTTAGTGCAGCCAGGGATTCCTCTATATGGGGCAAAGGGTATGCATCTTTATGTGTTATGCGATTAATCTGTCTATAATCTACACGCATCCTCATGCTACCGTCCTTTTTCCTGACCAGGACCAGGGGAGCTGCCCAAGGGCTACAGCTATCCCTTACTACCGCTGCCTTTTTCATGTCACGCAACATTTCCTTTGCTTGCTGATAATGTGCTGGTGGTATGGGTCGGTAACACTCCTTAATGGGTGGATGGTTACCGGTGGGTATGTGGTGTTGTACCCCTTTAACCCTTCCAAAGTCAAGTGGGTGTGTGGCGCCCTGCTGCGCACTGGTGCCACAGAACACAGAAGGGTGCATAGATGGATTTCTCCACAAGAGGCCCTCACACATTCACACACCTCCACCCTACCACCTCAGACCACCAGAGGGAGCCCGTTAGGGATACATATAGGGAGGATGGAGTTAGGCAGCTAGATGAGTTGAGTTCCTGCTCAAACACAGAGAGAGACAGAGCTCAGAGTTGAGCAGAGAGGGTGCTGACGCTCAGAGAGCAGCGAATAGCAGCACTCTGGCTGCGGTGCTTAGGCGAGCCAAGGCCTACAGCACGTGTGAAGGCCTAGTGAGGGCCTTGAGTGGGCCGAAGGCGAGAGGAGAAGGAAGAAGTAGTGAGGGGGCAGAGGAGCATACCAGGCTCACCCCGAGATATATACCGGACACCGGGACCGTGCCTACAGGGACTCTTTACCACCAGTAGGAAACACCGGAACCCCTGGAGGACTACAGATCCCAGGTTTGCCAAAAGCTGACTACAGTACCAGGGCTAGGAGGCCCCAGCATCCAGGGAGAGTGATCTCCAAAGAGAAGGCCCTACCACCAGGTCAGCAGGTGCAAGGAAGAGAGAGAGAGGCAGTAACCAAGCTAGGCCTAGTTCCAGGCAGGCCATAAGCTTAGCGAGAAAAGCCACGGATCAGGAGGCCCTATACCTGCTCACTGGGGAGAGTCCAAAAGTGCACCCTTCGCCCGGAGTACCCTGGACCGTGCCTGCAACATCACCAGTAAAGGTACTGAAGCTTACCCCCGTGTGAGTGTCTGTCTTTCCTCCGGGACCATCCTGCCGTCTCTCCCCAGCATCCTCCATTACACCCCACGCTGCCCTGGAGCTAGCTCTACCTGTGGAGAGCCACACCATCCCTTCTGCCGTAACACCCGCTCCAGAGGACTGCTCCGCAGCGGCGACACCCCTTTTTCCGCATTCCACAGGTGGCGTCACAAACTTTTCAAATACCCTATGAATTCCCCTTTTTACTGACCGCCCTGGGTCACAGACCGGGCCAGCCACCGTGATATCCCCCACCGGCATACGCAGAGGCCCGGCTGCCGAGTACTCCCACGGCCCAGGGGGCACGTCATGTCTTGGAGTCATGAACAGGATTCCGTGCCCATTGCCACCGGGTACTGTGCGCCTTAAAAGACTGTAATACTCACTGTGGTGAAGGTTTCCCGCCATTCCCGAGATTTCCCGCCATTGTCCGCCATTTTCCTGTCGCCGCGCGGAAAGAAGAGGGGCGTAACCGTGGGAATCGGAGAGGCATAACCGCTGGAAGAGCGCGAAGCCCAGGACACGCCCCGCCCCTGACGTCGAACAAGGAAGCGTCAGGTCCTGGAAGGAGCCCAGAGGATGCTCTGACGTCAGACGCGAGCGAAGCAAGGTCCTGGAAAAAGACCGTCGCCTGCGGAGCTGCGGCCTACCCGAAAGCGGTAAAGAAGGTAGGCCACGGTTTGCTAGGGGGGCGCAACGATGTCCGAAGCCCAGTAGAACACCGGAGTACCGGTTAACGTCCCCGATGTTCCACTTGCGCTTGGTGCTGAGCAGGCTGAAGCAGCCGCCCCACCAGCAGGGCCTGTAATCCCTGTCATACCCATGGCCCTACCGTACATCCCTGGAGAGAAGTGGCTCCCTCAGTACAGCAGCAGACCAGATATGCTGTCCGAATTTAAAAGGAGAATATGCGGTGTGCTGGACATGTACTCGATGACAGGCAACAGAGAGCCGCTTTTGTACTTGGACAATTGACTGGTGCTGCAGAGCGGGAAGTTGAAACCTGGTCAGCCGCAGACCAAGAGTCAGTATCCGCAATATTTAAAAAGCTGCAAACTGTTTTTGAGAGTCGCACTGAGACAGACCTCCGGATGAGGTTCTACAATTGCTCTCAGAAACCTGAGGACAGAGTCCGGGACTACGCCTGGCACTTACAGGAAGCCCTGGGGGCCCTGAAACAGGTTAGTCCAGCCAGCATACAAAATGAAAATAAAATGCTGACGGAACAGTTCATCCGGGGGTTGAGGTCCCAGGAGGAGAGCAGAACTGTACGGTGGTGGGCCTTAGACCATCCAGATGCCACCTTTGACACCCTTAAGGACATGGCTATAAAGGGTCTGCAACCCCTGGAAACAACAGACACTGCTATCCAGCGTTACCAGGGTGGGGCCACACCAGTGCCCGCAGCACCCATTGCTCCTTCAGTAACGGCTGAAACAAAGATGCAAACAGTGCCTCCCAGCGAGTTGGACAGCCTGTGCTCTGAAATGCGCCAGTTAAGTAAAACCCTGGCCACTGTCCTGAGCACCCTGCAGATACAGATGGAGCCTGAGCCGGAAGGAAGGATCCTACTGGCCGACAGCCCTGAGGACGTCCCCTGGATGATGAGGAAAAGGAGGACAATGCCACCCCGTAGGAGGACAACACCACCCCGGAGGAGGACAACGCCACCCCGTGGGAGGACCAACGACAAACGTCGCCCTCCAGGTGAATTCATCTGCTACCGCTGCCAGAAGGCAGGCCACACAGTGTGGAACTGTCCTTTAAACGAGCAAACCCTGGGGCCGAGGGCCAACACCCAGGAGTAGATCAAGCAGGCCCATCAGGCTGGTACCATCGGTTCATGGGAGGAAGACCTTTCCTGTCCATTGTGATGGATGGCATCGCGACACCTGCCCTGCTGGACACTGGATCTCAGGTAACCATCATACCTGATGTCCTCTACAAAAGGTACTGGTCCATAGATGAACTCCAGCCGCCAGCCCAGAACCTCTCCGTGTATGCCTCTAACGGCCTTCCTCTTAACCTAGTAGGGGTTAAGGACGTGACAGTGAAGGTGAGGAGAGCAGAACTAAAGGACCAAGGACTGATTGTAGTGGAGTCTAATCCTGGTGATACAGACTTGTATATGATACTTGGTACAAATATTGTCGGTAACTGTTTGGGAGAAGTGTTGTTTTTGCTCCAACAGATTGCTGACACCGCCAAACCAGGGCAGAGGAGGGTGCTCCAGAAACAGATCCGAGCCCTTATGTACCAGCAACAGGTAAAGCTAACAGGTGGTGAAAGTGGTAATGTATTGATGACAGACCCGATACCCATTGTGATTCCTCCGATGAGTGAAATGCTGATTTGGTGTAGGGCAGCAATAGGTCTCAAGGGACAGAACTACCAGGCGGTAGTGGAGCCCATTAGCTCAGAGCACAGACCTACGCTCTTAACTGCCAGAGGGGTGGTTGATGTACACAATGGGAGGGTACCCATATGTCTCCTAAATTGTGGGGAGGATGAAGTCAAATTACTACGATATGCCACTGTTGCCAGATTGTACACTGTAAATAACAATGCTATCCACACCGTGAAGTCCTTAACCTCACCAGACAGAGTGGAGGATAACGACTCGGAAACCCAGTTGGAGGATTGGTGTCAACAGCTCCATGTTGGGACGGACGCCACTCCTGTCCATCAGAAACAAGGTGTACACAGGGTGGTTCAGGAATACGAGGGAGTATTCAGCAAACACCCACTTGATTTCGGGAGGATTAAAGGGGTACAACACCTTATACCCACAGGTGACCATCCACCCATCAAAGAACGTTACAGGTCCATACCACCAGCACACTACCAGAAACCGAAGGAAATGTTGCATGACATGAAGAAGGCAGGGGTAATAAGAGATAGCTGTAGCCCCTGGGCAGCTCTCCTGGTCCTAGTCAGGAAAAAGGATGGAAGCATGAGGATGTGTGTAGATTACAGACAGGTAAATTGCATAACACACAAGGATGCATACCCTTTGCCCTGTATAGAGGAATCCCTGGCTGCACTAAAGTCTGCAAATTGCTTCTCTACCCTTGACCTCACTAGTGGGTGTAACGGGTCTGGGAGGCGGAACCTCTGAGCAACTTATACAAGGGGCAGTCCTTGTAAGGAAGCGGGTGGCGACCAGGGAAGACAGGCAGGCGGTCACAGCAGGTGACCGGGACAGTCTCTGGGCAAACGGGCAGGAGGTCATGGCAAGTGACCGGGACAGTCTCTGGGTAAACGGGCAGGAGGTCACAGCAAGTGACCGGGACAGTCTCTGGGTAAACGGGCAGGAGGTCACAGCAAGTGACCGGGAAAGTCTCTGGGTAAACGGGCAGGAGGTCACGGCAAGTGACCGGGGCAGTCTCTGGGTAAACGGGCAGGAGGTCACGGCAAGTGACCGGGGCAGTCTCTGGGTAAACGGGCAGGTACGACCTGTGACGGCTGAGCCTCCAGGTAGGCTAGCAGGCAGATGGCAGAAGAGTGCTCCCAGGTGAGCAGGCGAGAGTCTCAGGATAAGCAGGTGGTCACAGCATGTGACGGCGGAGCCTCCAGGTAGGCTAACAGGCAGGTAGCAGATGAACGCTCCCAGGTGAGCGGGCAAGAGTCTCTGGACTGGCAGGTGGTCACAGCACGTGACGGAGGAGCCTCCAGGTAGGCTATCAGGCAGGTAGCAGGTGAGCGCTCCCAGGTGAGCGGGCAAGCTGGTCCATAGACAGACTGACAGGTGTCGGAAGGCAGACCGTCGGACCTCAGGCTAGCAAGCAGGAAATCGGATGACAGGCAGGAATCAGGCAGCAATCTGGCAGGAGACTGGCAGGTAACTGGCAGGTAACTGGCAACGGGACCTGAGGGCTGAAGCAGAGTAGTGAACAGTGCAACAACATTGCTCGGGCACCTCCATTTTGGAGGAGGTGCCTTATATATGGAGGGATCCTCCGGCCATTGGCCGGGGAATCCTTAGGGCGACGCGCGTGGCCCCTTTAAGAGAGGGGGAGGGCACGCGCGCGCGCCCTAAGCACAGTGACCGGGGGAGAGCGGGCGCTACACGCAGAGCGGGAGGAAGCCGCCGGGCACGGAGCAGAGAAGTGAGGGGAACAGCGTCCCTGCCTAGCAGGAGGCAGGGACACCGACGCTACTGTGGGTACTGGCAAGTAGCAGTTGCTGAGGAGGACCGAGAGAAGACGGCCTTCACTACCCCGATGGGACTCTGCGAGTTCAACAGTATGCCGTTCGGACTCTGCAATGCCCCGGGAACGTTCCAGAGATTGATGGAGTGCTGTTTGGGACACCGTAACTTCGAGACCGTGCTGCTATACCTGGATGACGTGATAGTGTACTCCAAGACGTATGAGGACAATTTGAAGCACCTGGCGGAGGTATTTGAGTCGTTGTCGCGGTATGGGATGAAATTGAAGCCTTCCAAGTGCCACCTGCTCAAGAAGAAGGTTCAGTACCTGGGGCACATCGTCAGTCCAGAAGGAGTAGCACAAAACCCGGAGAAGGTCACTGCCATCCAGAAATGGCCAGAACCGAAGAATCTCAAGGAGGTACGTCAGTTCCTGGGACTAGTCGGGTATTACCGGAGGTTTGTAAAGGACTGCACCAAGAAGGCAGCACCTTTGCAAGATCTCCTGGTAGGACAGTCCAACAGAGGCAAGAACCCCCCCTTCCAGTGGGGTAAAGAGCAGGCTTAGTCCTTTGCAGTGATGAAAGAGATCCTGACCGGCGAAGAAATCCTGGCCTACCCTGACTACAGCCAACCTTTCCTGCTGTACACTGATGCCAGCAACGAGGGACTAGGAGCTGTGTTGAGTCAGAAGCAGTATGGCAAGGAGAAGGTTATCGGCTATGCTAGCAGGAAGCTTCGTCCGACCGAAAGAAATCCAGAAAACTATAGCTCCTTTAAGTTGGAGTTCCTGGCCTTGGTCTGGGCCATCACTGAACGATTCAAGCACTACTTGGCCTCCAGTAAATTCACTGCTCACAACCCCTTGACTCATCTAGAGACAGCTAAGTTGGGAGCCATGGAACAGCATTGGATGGCCTGGCTGTCAAACTATCAGTTCACCATCAAGTACCGGGCAGGCCACAAGAACGCCAACGTCGATGCCCTATCCAGAATGCCGCACCAGTCGGATACTGAAGAAGAAGTGGATGACCTGGAGGAGATTGAGCTACCTGCCTTCCACGAGCAGCGCACCTCCAGGAGGTATCTTGGTAAGACACTAAACCCTTTGCCTCACCACAGTTGGAAGGAGACCCAGGACAGCGACCCGGTTGTCAGCCGTATCAAAGAACTGATAACCCAGGAAGGTTCCTCCCTGGAGAAGGACGCGTCTCCACAAGCCAAGCAACTGTGGAATGAGTGAAGTCAGCTGTTCATCTATAGAGAGAAGCTGTGCCGAAGGTATGTCAACCCTAGGACCCATGAGATGGTATGGCAGATCGTAGTGCCCAGGACAGACATCCAGATGGTGTTGGAGGCCTACCACGATCAAGCAGGGCACTTTGGCTGGAAGAAGCTGGAAACCCTCCTGAAGAATCGGTTTTATTTGTTTGGAATGCGGGGTTCCATAGAGAGGTGGTGCCGGGATTGTGGACCCTGTAGCCTCAGAAGAAAAGACTACAGCAGCCAGAAGGCACCCCTGCAGTCCATCAAGACAACCCAGCGTCTGGAGATCGTTGCCTTGGATCACGTCAAGCTGTCACCCAGCAGGTCAGGATACTCCTATGCCTTGACCATGGTGGATTACTACTCCCGGTTCCTGGTGGTCGCCCCCATCAAAGATCTGACGGCAGAGACTGCGGCAAAGACGTTTCAAGCGTACTTCTGCAGGCCCCATGGATACCCGGAGCAGGTGCTGACGGATCAAGGCCCTGCCTTTGAAGACAAATTGTTCAAGGAGTTCTGCCATCTGTACGGGTGTAAGAAGATCCGGATTACACCATACCACCCCCAAACCATTGGGTTATATGAAAAGATGAATAACATAGTCATCGACCTGTTGAAGACTTTACCGCTAGAGGAGAGAAATCAGTGGCCAGACAAACTACCTGGCCTGGTAGATCTGTACAATCACATACCTGTGAGTTCCACCAATTGTACTCCAGCGTACCTCATGAGAGCAAGACCCGGAAAGCTGCCCATGGACCTGGAGCTTGGAGTAGTAGAACCCGAAGCAGATATGTTCACTGAAGACTGGGACACGACGCTACAGGAGCAGTACAGGAGAGTACAGGCCTGTGTCGAAGACAGTCTGAATAGGGTAAGAGATAAGCAGGAAGCACAGTACAACAAGAGTGCACCAGCAGAACCCTTAACACCTGGAGAAGTTGTGCTAAAACGAAAAAGGAGAAACCACAAACTTGACGACCAGTGGGAAAGAGAACCTTACACTGTGTTGAATTCCAGATTCGACAATAGGAAAACCTGTCTAATTAGCAAAGACGGAGGAAGAACAACTGCAACGGTATCGAGAGACCATCTGAAGTTGTGCCCAAGACTGTTGAAGCCCCAGGAGGAAGTGCCTCTCACCGTACCGGAGGAGCCTAAAGAAGAAGTACTCCATACTGACTTAGGAGATTTCCCGGCAGATTGGCCTCAATTGGATGGAGCGGTAATAATACCTGTGCTACACTTTTACCAACAGCCAGAAGACCCTCCACTGCAAGTAAGACCTGTAAGTGCCCCAGAAGAGCCTGCTCAGGAAGAATCTCCGGAAGAAGGATCACCGGCAGAAGCAGAGCCAGTAGGCCCAGTAACCAGTGTACTTGCCAGTCCCGTAGAGAGGTTAAGGCAGTCTTGCAGTCCACCAACACATAGAGCGGAAAATAGCGCAAGCATCCACGCTACACGCATTTCAGTACTACGTAGGTCATCGCGTAGCACAAAAAGCCAGACCCCTGTCAGGTATAAGGAGTAAGTAAAAAAAAAGATACCTGCAGTATAAATAGTTACCCAGTAGGGTATTGCATAATGTTTATTGTATAAACTGAAACATATGTATTTATTTAGCAACCCGTAAGGGTATATATAAAGGACTCAGTGGCTGAGGACTGTGAGCAGCCCAAAAACTGTCATGTACATAGTTGCACTTCCTGGAGTGCCCCTTAAGCGACCACGGAACAAAAACCCGTTTGGCGTGGCCGAAGACGTGGTCCAGCACCTGGATCGCCTATGCCCTGTAGCCACGCCCAGGGCCTACGTTGAGGGTTTTCAGGCGGGTCCCTCATGTTCCTTCATCGGTGAAATGGACACCAGGTTACGGGACTTACTGTGACTTAATTAATGTTATTTATAATTGTTATTATTGTATTATAATGTTACCTGTAACGTTCAAGAAAAGTGCCTCCCATAAAGGGAAGAAATGTTATTGTTAACCTGTTTTAAGAAAAATGCTTCAGTCCAGGAGTACTGAGGTTTTACTAGGGGGGAATGTGGTGCCCTGCTGCGCATTGGTGCCACAGAACCCAGAAGGGTGCATGGATGGACTTCTCCACAAGAGGCCCTCACACATTCACACACCTCCACCCTACCACCTCAGACCACCAGAGGGAGCCTGTTAGGGATATATATAGGGAGGGTCTAATTCACATTAGACTGTATCTTCAACACTTTTGTCAGCAGGTCTTATTACAGACTCTGAATAGGGCAGCTCTCTCCCTCTCCCTCAGCAGAAAGTCACAGCATGGTTAAAAAACGGGATCTTTTATGATTTTCTTATAATAAATAAAAAAGGACATGCAAGTCCTCCAAACTATTTTCCGTTTCTGTATAGGGGAGGTCCTAAATCTTTCTTGTTCTTTAGTTGATCACATGTCAAAAAGGCAAAGCATTTACTATGAACTCGCCTAAAAAAATATGCACTTGGAGAGTAATATCATCATCTGCATGTAAATATTCCTTGACTCTAAGGGCTCGCTCACACTGTCGTATAGCACGGCCGAATGCTATGTGATGTTTTATCGGATAGGACTCGGCCCTATGTTATACTATGGGACAGTGCAGATCTGCGATTATTGGCATGAGAAAATAATCTCATTCGATATTCGGACCATGTGCACCCATACAAGTCTACGGGTGCACGTAAAACATTGGACTGCACTGGGATGTCATCCAAGTGCAGTCCGATGAACACTCACAGAGACTATGGAGAAGATGGAGAAATTAAGTTCTCCATCTTCTCCATATCTGTGCTGCGAGAGAATCGGATCACACTCAGTTGAAGCTCTGACAGAGTTTGAGCCGAGTGTCTAGCATAATTGGCCCTATTCTCTTGCATGAGAGAATATATGGCTTAGTGAGTGGACCCTAAAACTGAATAGTAGTGACGGACAGGCACCTCACAAGCGGGATCCATGTAGCTCTCAGATGTCATGTAGGTAGGGCTTCATTCCATGGGGTAGGGCTTAATTTCAAGGTATATAAAAAAAATGGACTTCAAATAAAAATTAAATGAACACAAAAAGCACTAATTGAATTATTTTTTTTGTATTTATGTTTGCAGCCCCTTTAAAAACCCTTTGAGGACCAAGGCACATATATGTCCCATAGTTTTAAACTGGAAAAAAATTTGATTGAATAAAATTTAAGGTCCTCCAAGGTTTAAGTAGGTCATAAATTCATATGAATACATGCTCATACAATTGCACATGCCAAAAGATGAAGAAGAACAGAATCAAAAATATGACATTAAGTGGAGCACTTACAGGTATTCAAGGTGAAAGAGACCAGCAAAGGCATCGTCTCGAATGACAGTAAATTAGTTAGAATTCAGCAAGCTGAAAATGAAGACAGCAGGTTAGAAGCGAACCAGACTTTATGGTGCTCAGAATTAGTCAAGCAGAATTTATTGACTGCTGTTGCAAAGCACTGAGACTCCCGCAGTGTATAGATGGCGCCGTGCGGCCTCCCTCTGTGTATAGATGGCGCCGTGCGGCCTCCCGCTGTGTATAGATGGCGCCGTATAGATGGCTACGTGCGGCCTCCAGCTGAGTATACGTGTATAGATGGCTACGTGCGGCCTCCTGCTGAGTATAGATGCCGCACGGCGCTCCCCCCAGAGACAGCAGGAGGCCACACAGCGCCATCTATACTCAGCGGGAGACCACACGTAGCCGTCTATACATAGCAGGAGGCCACACGGCGACATCTATACTCAGCGGGGGGCCGCACGTAGCCATCTATACACAGCGGGGGGCGCACGTAGTCATCTATACACAGCGGGGGGCCGCACGGCGCCGTCTATACACAGCGGGGGGCCGCACGTAGCCATCTATACACAGCGGGGGGCCGCACGGCGCCCCCCCCAGAGACATCAGGAGGCCGCACAGCGCTAACTATACTCAGCAGGAGGCCGCATGCAGTCATACACACACACAAACATATACAGACACGCATAAACACATTTGAAACACAAAAATACATACAAACAGACATCACACAATGACATCTGCCCACACACACACACAAACAGACAGATATCACACACACACCTGCCCACACACACACACATACCTGCCCACACACACACCTGCCCACACACACCTGCCCACACACACATCTGTGTGTGTGTGTATGTATGTATAGTGTGTGTGTGTGTGTATAATGTGTGTGTGTATAATGTGTGTGTATGTATAGTGTGTGTGTATGTATAGTGTGTGTGTGTATAATGTGTATGTATGTATAGTGTGTGTGTATGTATAGTGTGTATAATGTGTGTGTGTGTATGTATAGTGTGTGTATGTATAGTGTGTGTATGTGTGTGTGTATAATTTGTGTGTGTGTATTTTTTTTTTAAGCTAAAAACAAGTAAAATGCATGTGGCATCAATATCAAGACTCCAGATATAAGGGCCTATTCACACTGAATTTTGCAATGCATTCATCTCCTCTTTCCAGGCTTCTATCTAAATCCCTGAAAAATGGCATTCAGATGGGCCTTGACATAGCCATTGATTTGAACAAAGGCAAACCGAGGCTAAAGTCTGAATCTTTAGGCTCCATTTGCTCTGCTTTCAGATGTCTCATGTCAGACAGCACAATCCTGAATTTCAGGGATTCAGTTGTAAGCCTTGTGTAAAGACCTGAATGCAGCGCTGAATGTAGTGTGAATATGTCCTTACATCCTACACCACCTCAGGGGATTGTTGTTATGGAGTATTGCCCCTGGGTGGCCGCAGTTATGACCACCACCAGGGCTCGCGGTCACCCACCCTAGCTTTGGTATTCTGGGGAGCTGGTATAATGAATATCTGAGAAGAGCCCTGGAGAAGCAAGAACATTGGACAACCAAGAGGTGGTGGCCTCAAGTCAAGTGTAGAGTTCAACAGGGCAATACTTTCTAACCTGCCCACACACACACACACACACACACACACATATACACACACACCTGCCCACACAGACACACACACCTGCCCACACACACACACACCTGCCCACACACACTCACACCTGCCCACACACACACACCAGCCCACACACACACACACCTGCCCACACACACACCTGCCTACACACACACCTGCCCACACACACACACACCTGCCCACACACACACACACCTGCCCACACACACACACCTGCCCACACACACACACACACACACACACCTGCCCCCCCCCACACACACACCTGCCCACACACACACACACATATACACACACACCTGCCCCCACACACACACACACCTGCCCACACACACCTGCCCACACACACCTGCCCACACACACACATATACACACACACACACCTGCCCACAAACACACACACACCTGCCCCCCCCACACACACATATACACACACACATATATACACACACACACCTGCCCACACACACACCTGCCCACAAACACACACACACCTGCCCACACACACACACACACATATACACACACACACATATACACACACACACCTGCCCACAAACACACACACACCTGCCCACACACACACACACACACACACACACACACACACACACACACATATACACACACACCTGCCCACACAGACACCTGCCCACAAACACACACACACCTGCCCACACACACATCTGCCCACACACACACACACTCACCATCCCACTGCTCCATTCTTCCTGCCTGCTCTCTCTTCTCCGTTGCAGCAGTGCAGGCCGTGGCGCACTGCATGATGTCACAGCTAGGAGACACGGCCGCGCACAGGGCTGTGTCTCCTAGCAGTGACGCGGCCGGGCCAGCACAGGGAAGTTAACTGCTGCAGTGCTGGCCCGGCCGATGAAGAAGTAGCGGTGGCCGCTGCTGGGGGAGCGGTCCGGGCCCCCCCCCTCCCGCCACTGCTACCGCTATGTGCCGCGGCGGCCCGCACATATAATGAGGGCAATCCGGCATTAGACACCCCGCCTGGAGCCGCGGGCTCCCTGCCGGCTCGGGGCCCCGGGCGGTCGCCCGGATTGCCCTCATTATAATCTGCCTATGTATACAAGTCTGTATCACCAGGTTAGATTCTATGACAATTAGTCCTTGGTCCTTCAGTTCCACTCTCCCCACCTTCACTGTCACGTCCTTAACCCCTACTAGGTTAAGAGGAAGGCCGTTAGAGGCATACACAGAGAGGTTCGGGGCTGGCGGATGGAGTTCATCTACGGACCAGTACCTTTTGTAGAGGACATCAGGTATGATGGTTACCTGTGAGCCGGTGTCCAGTAACGCAGGTGTTGCTATGCTGTCCAGCACGATGGACAGGAAAGGCCTCCCTCCTATGAACTGATGGTACCAGCTTGATGGGTCTGGTTGATTTACTCCTGGGTGTCGGCCCTCGGCCCCAGGGTTTGCTCGTTTAAAGGACAGTTCCGCTCTGTGTGGCCTGCCTTGTGGCAACGGTAGCAGATGAAGTCTCCTGGAGGGCGACGTTGGTCGTTGGTCCTCCCACGGGGTGGCGTTGTCCTCCTCCGGGGTGGCGTTTTCCTCCTACGGGGTGGCGTTGTCCTCCTTCTTCTCCTAATCCAGGGGACATCCTCAGGGCTGTCGGCGAGTAGGATCCTTCCTTCCGGCTCGGGCTCCGCCTGTATCTGCAGGGTGCTCAGGACAGTGGCCAGGGTTTTACTTAGCTGATTCACTTCAGAGCGCAAGCTGTCCAGCTCGCTAGGGGGCACTGTTTGCATCTTTGTTTCAGCCGTTAATGAAGAAGCAGTGGGGGCTGCGGCCACTGGGGTGGCCCCACCCTGGTAAAGCTGGATAGCAGTACCTGACGTTTCGAGGGGCTGCAGACCCTTAATAGTCATGTCCTTGAGGGTGTCAAAGGTGGCGTCTGGATGATCTAAAGCTCACCACCGTACATTTCTGCTCTCCTCCTGGGACCTCAACCCCCGGATGAACTGTTCCGTCAGCATTTTATTCTCATCTTGTATGCTAGCTGGACTAACCTGTTTCAGGGCCGGCAGGGCTTCCTGTAAGCGCCAGGCATAGTCACGGATACTGTCCTGAGGTTTCTGGGTACAGTGGTAGAACCTCATCCGGAGATCTGTCTCAGTGCGGTTTTCAAAGACAGTTTGCAGTTTCTTAAAGATAATGGATTCTGATTCCTGGTCTGCGGCTGGCCAGGTTTCAACTTCCCACTGTGCGGCACCAGTCAATTGTCCCAGCACAACAGCGGCTCTCTGCTTACCAGTCATACACTGCGTGCAGAATTATTAGGCAAGTTGTATTTTAGAGGATTATTTTTATTATTGATCAACAACTATGTTCTCAATCAACCCAAAAGACTTATAAGTATTCAAGCTTAATATTTTTGGAAGTTGGAGTGGTTTTTTTTTAGATTTGGCTATCTTAGGAGGATATCTGTTTGTGCAGGTAACTATTACTGTGCAGAATTATTAGGCAACTTAATAAAAACCAAATATAATCCCATCTCACTTGTTTATTTTCACCAGGTAAACCAATATCAGTGCACAAAATTTAGAAATAAACATTTCTGACATGCAAAAACAAAAACAAAAAAAATAGTGATCAATATAGCCACCTTTCTTTATGATGACACTCAACAGCCTTCCATACATAGATTCTGTCAGCTGCTTGATCTGTTTTCGATCAACATTGCGTGCAGCAGCCACCGCAGCCTCCCAGACACTGTTCCAAGAGGTGTACTGTTTTCCCTCCCTGTAGATCTCACATTTTATGATGGACCACAGGTTCTCTATGGGGTTCAGATCAGGTGAACAAGAGGGCCATGTCATTATTTTTTCTTCTTTTAGACCTTTACTGGCCATCCACTCTGTGGAGTAGTTGGATGCATGTGATGGAGCATTGTCCTGCATGAAAAGCATCTTTTTCTTGAACGATACCAACTTCTTCCTGTACCACTGCTTGAAGAAGTTGTCTTCCAGAAACTGGCAGTAGGTCTATGAGTTGAGCTTCACTCCATCCTCAACCCGAAAAGGTCCCACAAGTTCATCTTTGATGATACCAGCCCATACCAGTACCCCACCTCCACCTTGCTTGCGTCTGAGTCGGAGTGGAGCTCTCTGCCCTTTACTGATCCAGCCTCTGGCCCATCCATCTGGCCCATCAAGAGTCACTCTCATTTCATCAGTCCATAAAACCTTTGAAAAATCAGTCTTAAGATATTTCTTGGCCCATTCTTGACATTTTATCTTATGTTTCTTGTTCAAACGTGGTCGTTTTTCAGCCTTGCTTACCTTGGCCATGTCCTTGGGTATCGCACACCTTGTGCTTTTTGATACTCCAGTAACGTTGCAGCTCTGAAATATGGCAAAACTGGTGGCAAATGGCATCTTGGCAGCTTCACGCTTGATTTTCCTCAATTCGTGGGCAGTTATTTTGCGCCTTTTTTGGCCAACACGTTTCTTGCGACCCTGTTGGCTATTTGCCATGAAACGCTGGATTGTTCGGTGATCACGCTTCAAAAGTTTGGAAATTTCAAGACTGCTGCATCCCTCTGCAAGACATCTCACAATTTTGGAGTTTTCAGAGCCCGTCAAATCTCTCTTCTGACCCATTTTGCCAAAGGAAAGGAAGTTGCCTAATAATTAAGCACACCTTATATATGGTGTTGATGTCATTAGTCAACACCCCTCCTCATTACAGAGATCCACATCACCAGATTTACTTAATTGGTAGTTGGCTCTCAAGCTTATGCAGCTTGGAGTAGGACAACATGTATAAAAAGTATCATGTGATCAAAATACTCATTTGCCTAATAATTCTGCACACAGTGTAGGACTGAACTCTGAAGAACCCAAATAGTAAGGGAAGAGAAGAGGAACAAAATCCAGCAAATGATATAATAAAGAAACAGTCATAGAGATAAGAGGAGAATCAAGAGAGCACTCTTTGATGTCAATGGAGTGAATCAAAGTGAGGAGGAGTTTGTGACCCCAGTGTCACATACCGTAGAGAGATCTAATATATAATAATATATAATAAGAATATAGAAACCATTATATTTCACTTTTAGTTGATTGTTCAAGACTTTAAGGTCAATTTCTCTGTAGAGAGTGGAGAGAGTGGAGTCCAGATTGTAAAGGATAAAGAAGAGAGCTATCTTAAAGAAGTTGTCCACTACTTGGAAAATGTCTTGTCACACCCCACTCTTTGCTCCAATAAAATAAAAAAGCTTATTCTCATCTCCCGGGCTGGCGGCGTTGTCATGGTGTCGGCACTCGCTCTCCCCGGGGCCCCCATGCTGTTGTTGTAACACGTGACCCTGGAGCCCAGTCAGTGCTGACATCACTGTCCCTGCCTTCTTTCGAATTGAACATGAAGAGGAAGTCAGAGATCAGCTGCAGCCCGGAATTTCTCTTCATGTTCGATTTGTCCGAAGGCGGGGACAGTGACACCAGTGCTGAATGGGGGCCAGATTCATGTGTTACAACAACTGCAAGGGAGCCCCAGGACCACGAGTGCCGACACCGCTGGAACGGCGCCAGCACGGGAGGTTAATATAAGCTTTTTTATTTTATCAAGGTGAAATATTTAGATCAAGAAGGGGGTTGTCCAAGTAGTGTACAACTTAAAAATAGCAGATTAGACAGGAGTAGACCAAGCACTTAAGGATTTTAGAGAAAAAAGGAAGATTAGAGACAGGTCTGTAGTTAGCAGAGTCATTGTGGGAAAGAGATTCCTTTTTAAGTAATGGGGTTATGATAGCATGTTTGAAAGATTACAGAAAGAAGCTAGAAGAAAGAGAGAGGTTAAATATTTAAGTTACGTGGGTAGTAGTGATAAGCGAACGTGCTCACCACTGCTCAGTACTCGTCTGAGCGTCACGGTGCTCGACAAGCTCAGCGAGTAATTCTGAGTTGCTTGGATGGGAACTTGGGTCCCCGCCCTGCATGTCTGGGATTGCTTGCCAAGCACTGTAATGCCGTAGCCATGTTAGTTGTGGTCTTTACAGTGATTGGCTGGCCACACAGCGTCATCAGGTCTATATAAGACCTGGCGCCGCTATGCTCGTCAGTCTACCCTGGAACCAGGCAGTGTAGGCAGAGCTGCTGCTGAGTCAGGGAGAGACTTGCTTGTTTATAGTTACTATAGGTATTCCACAACATATATATATCCATCTGAACTAACAGTCCTTCTGAGGACTAATCCAGCTGCATATATTCAGTGGTGATAGCAGGAGTTAGGGAGGCAGGCAGGGTATGTGGCAGACTGCAGTGCCTATAGTGCAAGAGGGTCCATAGCACGCTCCTGCTGCTGCTGTTCTTACAGATATTTGTAGACATAGCCCCAGGTATCAGGGGCCAGGGCAATTTTTTTTTTAACTTAATCCTGGTTATTTGCTTAAAAACCAAGGCAGGCAGGATATGTGACAGACTGCAGTGCATGATACAGCACAAGAGGGTCCATTGCATGTTCAACTTCTGAGTGATCCTGCTGTGACAAATATTTGTAGACATAGCCCCAGGTATCAGGGGCTAGGGCAATTTTTTTTATCTTAATCCTGGTTATTTGTTTAAAAAGCAATCCAGAGTACACCATTTTTTCTGCTCCATTTGCTTGTTAGTGTGACACCCCAGGGGTCTGGTTGTCACAGTGATAGAGATATTACGTCTGAGAGCAGGTGGGAGGTCCTTTGGTCAGGGATCCTGTGCATGCCACACCTCCTGCCCAGCCTTGGGAGGGGAAGAACTTCCCCTGTATAAACCCGGGGCTGAGGCAGAGTGATTGAGTCCAGGAAGAGCAGAGACAAGAGCAGCATAGGAAGCAGCAGAGTCACAAGGAGTCAGGGGCTGGCAGCTAAAGAGCTCGCCCTGACTAAGAAGATTCTTTACCGGACCCGGAGTCCGAGGCTGTGGGGACTAACTTCTACCCAGCAGCAGAATCCGTCAGGCAGGGGATTTCAAGTCCCCTGGCCCAGAAGCCCGAAGGCCCCGAGTCACCGGCCATACGGGTGAGCACCACACGGTACACTCAGGGACGTGGGCTACTTACATCAGCTTCTAGCAAGGTAGCCAGAAGAGTACAGTCAGCTTGGGAGGCCTACAACTACGCCTGGCCAGGGGAGATCCCATCTGCTCAAGGACTGACCAGGCCCCGTTCGCTAGCAAGTACTCCGGGAGGGTCTATCGTTGTTATCAGTAAAGACCCTGAACGCTACCATACCGTCTCTGAGTGGTTCCTGCTACCCCCATCATCCACGTCGGCTGCCCTGAGGCCATACCCCTCCCGTTGGGGGTTATACTATCACGCTGCACCATCCTTCCACCGGCCTCAGCGGTCTGCCCTGCAGCAGCAGCCCCCTGGCTGCATTCAACGGGTGGCGTAGTCATCAACCGTTTTCTACCGCTAACAGACTGCCGTCCAGTTTGACTCCCTGGGCACGGACCGGGTCACCGCCACGAGACTACAACCCTAAACAGATCCGGCTCCGGGTAAGCTCCCGCGTGCGCAACGCAGCGCGACACAGGCCCAGGGGCGCGTCAACTTTGGCGTAGTCGGCAGGATCACGTGCCCGCAACCACCGGGTACTGCGTGCCTGAAAAGCAAAGACTGTTCAAACTTACCAGTGGTGAAGATTCCCGCCATCGGTGAAGATTCCCGCCATCCGGCGCCATCTTCAGCCTTCTTCCCGCCATCGGTGAAGTTTCCCGCCATCCGGCGCCATCTTCAGCCTTCTTCCCGCCATCCGTGGAGTTTTCCCGCCATTGGACGCCATCTTGAGGACGCCGCGCGGGAAGAAGAGGGGCGTGGACTCCGAAAGCGCGCGAGAACTGAAGCCCCGCCTCACGTCCGGACGTTGCGTAAGGTCCTGGAAGGAGCCCAGCAGACGCCGACGTCACAGGAGCGCGACGGAAGGTCCTCAACCCTGACGATCCACTGCGGAGCCGCGGCCTACGGAAGAGGATCATCGCAAGGTAGGCCACGGTCCACTAGGGGGGAGGAAGATGTCGGATACGGAGGAGAGCTTCACTACCTCGACCCCCGCCAGCGCCACCGCTGCTGCAGTTATGCCCTTCACCATGCCATATATCCCGGGAGCAGCTTGGCTACCCCAGTACTCAGGGGAGTCACATACCCTGCATGACTTTAGAGAAAAGCTGGATAGCCTCTTCCAGGTGTACCCCCTCACAGAAGAGCAAAAAGTGAGCATCCTGGTGGCCCAACTAATCGGGGCAGCCAAAAGAGAAGTAAAATCTTGGCCACCTGGGAGGAGGACTGTCGCAGAGATACTAACCCGGCTGAGGGACACCTTCGATACCCGCACCTCAGCCGAGATCAAGCTTAGATTCTACGGGTGCAAGCAGCGAGCGCATGAGAGTATAAGGGACTATGCACTAAACCTACAAGAGGCCCTGAGGGCCATAAAGCAGACCGACCCTGATGGGGTGGGAAACGAGGACAGGCTGTTGACTGAACAATTTATAGAGGGTTTATATTGCAATGCCCACCGAACCCAGTTGCGGGCAATGGCCTTACAGGATCCCCATCTGGACTTTGCACAGTTCAAGGATAGAGCTATCCGGGTGCTCCGAGAACCAGCACCGGGTGGCGTTGTGACCCACAGGCGCCCAGCTATTACTTACCACCAGGAGGCGGCGCCCTTGTCGGCAGGGCCTGTGGGAGCTGATGCGCAGGCTTTGGACAATGACCCGGCTCCAGACCTACACCATCAGGTCCAAGAGCTAGTTAAGAGCGTTGCTGCGCTAACCCGAACTGTGCAGTCTTTACAGGTTTCCACTCCAGGGAAGATCCAGCTGGCATCCGGACCGGAGGACATCCCGTGGCGTCGACCAAGGAGGACCCCACCGGCCAGAGGAAGACCCAGTGACCGATACAGCGAGGACGGACGACCCATCTGCCGCCGCTGCAATCAACCCGGACATATGGAAAGGTACTGTTCTTTAAACGGGCACAACCTGGGGTAGAGGGCCAACCCCCAGGAAAAAGATCACCAGGCCCATCGAACTGGCGCGACAGATATGTGGGAGGACGTCCAGTCTTGCCTGTGGTACTGGATGGCATTCCCATGAGTGCCCTACTGGACACCGGGTCACAGGTCACCACCATCCCGTACGTGCTCTTCAAGCAGTACTGGAATGACTCGGATATTACCCGCTACCCTGACGACGACTTGAGTATCATCGCCAGCAATGGTCAGCCCGTGCCACAGATCGGATTTAAAGAGGTGACCATCAAAATTGGTAGAGTCGAACTGGCCGCACAGGGACTGATCATTGTAGACATTGACAAACATGAGAGTCACCCAAAGATAACTCTAGGAACTAATGTAATTGAAAATTGTCTTGCAGAGGTGATTTTCCTTTTACAGCAGGTTGCCAAGAATGCCAGCTCCAGCGAGCAGCGGGTGCTCCAGAAAGAGATCCGGGCACTGATGCAACGGCAACAAGTGGAACTCTCCGGCGGTGAGATTGGTAGCGTAAGAATGTGTGACCCTTTTCCTATTGCCATGCCCCCAAAAAGTGAAATGATGATTTGGTGCCGGGCAGCTATTGGTCTGAGAGGTAGAGATTACCAGGCAATGGTAGAACCAGTTTACTCAGATAGTAGGCCCACCATTTTGACAGCACGGGGGGTGGTCAATGTACGCCATGGGAGGGTGCCCGTTCGCATAATAAATATCGGGGAGAGGGAAGTGTACCTGCCCCGGTATGCCACGCTAGCCAAATTATATACCACTAATCAAAATTCTATACAATTTGTGGAACCCTTGCCTCCATCTCACCCGGAGGAAGGTAACGGCTCTAAGAAAGACATGGAGGACTGGTGTCAGCAACTACATCTGGGTACTGACTCCACTCCCTCACACCAGAAACAAGGAGTCTATCGGGTGGTTCAAGAGTATGAGAGAGTGTTTAGTAAACACCCGTTAGACTTCGGGCGAGTCAAGGGGGTAGAACACCGCATCCCCACGGGAGATCATCCTCCCATAAAAGAGAGGTATCGACCCGTACCCCCTGCACATTACCAACACGCCAAGGGGATGCTTAGAGACATGAAGGAGGCTGGGGTAATCCGGGATAGCTGTAGCCCCTGGGCAGCCCCACTAGTTTTAGTCAAAAAGAAAGACAACACCATGAGGATGTGTGTAGATTACCGGAAAATCAACCGTATCACACACAAGGATGCGTACCCCTTACCAAGGATAGAGGAGTCATTGGCTGCTTTAAGATCTGCTAACTTCTTCTCTACCTTGGATCTCACTAGCGGGTACTGGCAGGTTCCTGTAGCAGAGGCAGACCGGGAGAAGACTGCATTCACCACCCCGATGGGACTTAGTGAGTTCACCTGCATGCCGTTCGGACTCTGCAACGCCCCAGGAACCTTCCAACGATTAATGGAGTGCTGTCTGGGCCACAGAAACTTCGAGACGGTCCTGTTGTACCTGGACGATGTCATCGTATACTCCAAAACTTACGAGGACCACCTGAAACACCTGGCGGAGGTGTTCGAAGCTCTGGCGAGTTATGGCCTAAAGGTGAAACCCTCCAAGTGTCACCTCCTGAAACCAAAGGTGCAATACCTGGGACACGTGGTGAGCGCTGACGGAGTGGCTCCCGACCCCGATAAGATCACCGCAATTAAGGGATGGCCAAGCCCCTCCAGCGTAAAAGAAGTGCGTCAGTTCCTAGGGTTGGTAGGCTACTACCGAAGGTTTATTCCCGGTTTCACCAAAAAGGCAGCGCCTATGCAGGACCTCCTGATAGGCCAGTCCCGGAAGGCCAAGAACCAGAAGCCGCCCTTCAAATGGGAAGAGCTAGAAGAAGAGTCCTTCCGCCAGCTGAAGATGGCCCTCACGGGGGATGAAATCTTGGCGTACCCAGACTATAGCCAGCCCTTCATCCTCTACACCGACGCCAGTAACATCGGGCTAGGAGCCGTACTATCCCAGATTCAGCAGGGGAGAGAACGAGTGATCTCCTATGCCAGCCGAAAACTGCGGCCCACCGAAAGGAACCCCGAGAATTACAGCTCATTTAAGCTAGAGTTCCTGGCCGTGGTATGGGCAGTCACCGAGCGCTTTAGGCATTACCTCGCTTCTTCCCGGTTCACCGTATACACGGATAACAACCCGTTGATACACCTGGACACGGCAAGACTCGGTGCCCTGGAGCAGAGGTGGATGGCCCGTCTGTCCAACTACGAGTTTACAATTAAATACCGGGCAGGGCGCTCCAATACCAACGCGGACGCCCTGTCCAGGATGCCCAACCTGCCGGACGGAGGAGAAGATCCGGAGGGACTGGAAGAAGTTGAACTCCCTGCGTTCCACCGTCATGGGACTATTCAGTATTCCCACCGGGTAAGGAGTAAGCAGGCTGCTACGTTGAACCCCTTACCTCACTACAACTGGGCGGAAACGCAAGACAGCGACCCTGCCGTCCGACTGGTGAAGGAGATGCTGACTCGCCCGGAGGCTAGCCTGGAATCAGACGCTCCAGAGGAAGCCAAACAACTATGGGCAGAGAAGAGTCGACTGTTCCTTTACAAGGGGAAGTTGTGCCGCAGAATGGTTAACTCCAGGACGCATGAACTACTCTGGCAAGTAGTGGTGCCACGAAGAGACGCAGCCATGGTGATGGAGGCATACCACGACGGAGCTGGACACTTCGGGTGGAAAAAGCTGGAGTTCCTGCTGCGCGAGCGGTTCCACTGGGTAGGCATGAGGGGAACCATCGAGAAGTGGTGCAGAGACTGTGGCCCGTGCAATCTGAGAAGGAAGGACCGGGCCAGCCAGAAGACTCCCCTGCAGTCCATCGTCACCCGGCAACCGTTGGAACTGGTGGCCTTGGATCATGTAAAACTGACCCCCAGCAGAAGTGGCTACGTCTACGCGTTAACCATCGTGGATCATTACTCCCGGTTTCTGGTTGTCGTCCCCGTCAAGGACTTAACGGCTCGAACAGCAGCTAGAGCCTTCCAGCAGCACTTTTGCCGCCCACACGGGTACCCGGACCAAGTGCTGACGGACCAGGGACCTGCCTTTGAAGCGGAGGTCTTCCAGGAATTCTGTAATCTGTATGGCTGCCGGAAGATAAGGACGACACCCTACCATCCGCAAACTAATGGACTTTGTGAAAAAATGAACCAGGTGGTAATGGATCTTCTAAAAACGTTGCCCCTGGAAGAACGCAGTCTGTGGCCTGAGAAGTTGCCCGATCTGGTGGACCTATACAACCACATCCCGGTAGGTTCCACCAACTGTACCCCGGCTTACCTAATGAGGGCAAGACCTGGTAAGTTACCTGTTGACCTGGAAATGGGAGTCCTGACGCCCGAGGACACTTCACCAGAAACAGACTGGGACACAGAGAGGCAGCAGCAGTACCGGAAAGTACAGGAGAGCGTGGAGCGAAGTCTTTGTCAGGCTAGGGAAAGACAAGAGAAGACTTACAACCAGTATGCTCCCGCTGTTCCCCTGGTACCCGGAGAGCAGGTCTTGAAGAGGAAGAGACGGCTCCACAAGTTGGACGACCAGTGGGAGAAGGACCCGTACACCGTACTGCCCTCAAGCCACGAGAACCCGAAGGTCTGTACCATCAGTAAAGACGGAGGGGAAACCACAGCCATTGTATCCCGGGACCACCTGAAGAAGTGCCCCGAACAACTGAGGAACCCTGAGGAGGAACAGGAAGACCATCGACCCGTGGAAGAAAGGGAAGATATGGTTAGTACCGTGCTCGGGGACTTCCCTCGGTCTTGGACTCAAGTCAATGGTGCAGTTGTGGTACCCGTACTCACCTTCCTCCAACCATCATCCCAAGAACCTACGGAGCAACGGGTAGAGCTGGAAGAGCAGCCGGTCCAGGAGGCAGAAGACTCCACCCAAGCGGAACGGGAGAATCCACCCTCTGCTTATAGTGAGCCTGCCGTACCCCTAGTGAGACAAAGAGCCGGTAGACAGCTGCCCAGTTTACCCTTGACAGCTCCTACACCCTGTAGTTCAGGGCCAGACAGTCAGCTCCGTAGGTCCACTAGGGCCACTAGAGGCCAGTTACCCGCACGTTGGAGGATCTAAATGTTTAAGTTGTTTTACAATGTTTACCTGTTTATTGTTGCTTGTGTGTAATTTTGTGTTTCTAGTTGTTTTTAGGAGTCTTCGGTGGATTTACCGGGAATCCTTTGTATATAGTTGGAGCGTAACCCAGGATGGACTAGAGACTGTTAAGGACTCGGGGTAGGACAGACCCCTACCTGGTTACGTCTCCCTGTGTTGGTGAAATGGACACCTTTGCTTTTCTTCAAAGACTGCACCCGGTTGCGGACATCCGTGACCATCTTATTGTGTTTCCTTATTGTATTTTATTGTTCTTTGATATACCTTGTTATATTTTTCTAAAAAAAAAATGTTTAGTCCCGGAGTACTAAATTTCACTAGGGGGGAGTGTGACACCCCAGGGGTCTGGTTGTCACAGTGATAGAGATATTACGTCTGAGAGCAGGTGGGAGGTCCTTTGGTCAGGGATCCTGTGCATGCCACACCTCCTGCCCAGCCTTGGGAGGGGAAGAACTTCCCCTGTATAAACCCGGGGCTGAGGCAGAGTGATTGAGTCCAGGAAGAGCAGAGACAAGAGCAGCATAGGAAGCAGCAGAGTCACAAGGAGTCAGGGGCTGGCAGCTAAAGAGCTCGCCCTGACTAAGAAGATTCTTTACCGGACCCGGAGTCCGAGGCTGTGGGGACTAACTTCTACCCAGCAGCAGAATCCGTCAGGCAGGGGATTTCAAGTCCCCTGGCCCAGAAGCCCGAAGGCCCCGAGTCACCGGCCATACGGGTGAGCACCACACGGTACACTCAGGGACGTGGGCTACTTACATCAGCTTCTAGCAAGGTAGCCAGAAGAGTACAGTCAGCTTGGGAGGCCTACAACTACGCCTGGCCAGGGGAGATCCCATCTGCTCAAGGACTGACCAGGCCCCGTTCGCTAGCAAGTACTCCGGGAGGGTCTATCGTTGTTATCAGTAAAGACCCTGAACGCTACCATACCGTCTCTGAGTGGTTCCTGCTACCCCCATCATCCACGTCGGCTGCCCTGAGGCCATACCCCTCCCGTTGGGGGTTATACTATCACGCTGCACCATCCTTCCACCGGCCTCAGCGGTCTGCCCTGCAGCAGCAGCCCCCTGGCTGCATTCAACGGGTGGCGTAGTCATCAACCGTTTTCTACCGCTAACAGACTGCCGTCCAGTTTGACTCCCTGGGCACGGACCGGGTCACCGCCACGAGACTACAACCCTAAACAGATCCGGCTCCGGGTAAGCTCCCGCGTGCGCAACGCAGCGCGACACAGGCCCAGGGGCGCGTCATTAGCACTGCAGAATACAGCCAGATCTGTTACATATTACAGCGATAAAAATCCAGGAATGTGGAAAATATTGGCTTCCTTTTCCATTTTGTTGCAGTGTGCCGGTCAAGCTATTCACACTAGGTCTCTGTGAAGAATAGTATTAGTAAACTACGGGCCTGCTATTTAAAATCATGGTTCTCTGTCAGACATATCACATATAACAGCATTCCAAAATCAGCCATTTCTAGTGAACGTGGAAAATATTGTCCTCCATTTAAAATGGGCAAGGTGCGTGGCAAGGGACGGGGAAGTGGATGTGATGGCGATGGTGCACGCAGAGGCCAAGGCTGAGGACATGCTGAATGTTTGTTGTGGCAAGCTGAAATTGTGCCACAACAAACACCCACATCTTGTCGCTCGACCTTCCTGTCCCAATTACTAGGGGACCGCAGCACACCACTATTGAACCCAGAGCTGTGTCAAAAGGTTGTTGTTTGGATAGCAGATAATGCTTCCAGTCACTTTGCCACTACCACCACCACCCTGTCCTCCACACGGTCAAGTCTCATTTGCCGTAAGTCTGGACTGCATATTCCTCACCCTGATTCTCCTTACTCCCACCATGTTGAGTGCCCGGAGACAACTGATCCCACACTTGGACACTCCGAACAGCTGTTCACTTTTCCATTTGTTACTGGGAAAGTCCACCTAATCACGGACACATGAACAAGTGCTTGTGGGCAGGGATGGTACATGCAGACAGGTGGGTACTGGCAGGCACGACTGGTATTCAGACAGGCGGGTAAACAGGCTGGATAGGGACCAGTGCAGACTGGGATACAGGAACAGAGCCGCAGGGGCGAAGGGGAAGCGGAGCAGGGCAGAGCCGCAGGTGCGAAGGGATAGCAGAGCAGGGCAGAGCCACAGGTGTGGAGCAGGGCAGAGCCGCAGGTGTGGAGGGAAAGCGAAGCAAGGCAGAGCAGGGCAGAGCCGCAGGTGCGGAGGGGAAGTGGAGCAAGGCAGAGCAGGGCAGAGCCACAGGTGCGGAGTGGAAGCGGAGCAGGGCAGAGCAGAGCCGCAGGTGCGGAGGGTAAGCGGAGCAGAGCATAGAAAAGCAGAGCCGCAGGTGCAGAGGGGAAGTGGAGCAGGGCAGAGCAGAGCAGAGCCGCAGGTGTGGAGGGGAAGTGGAGCAGGGCAGCGCAGAGCCGCAGGTGCGGAGGGGAAGCGGAGCAGGGCAAAGCAGAGCAGAGCCACAGGTGCAGAGGGGAAGCGGAGCAGGGCAGAGCAGAGTCGCAGGTGCAGAAGGGAAGCGGCGCAGGGCAGAGCAGAGCCGCAGGTGTGGAGGGGAAGCAGAGCAGGGCAGAGAAGAGCAGAGCTGCAGGTGCGGAATGGAAGCGGAGCAGGGCAGAGCAGAGCAGAGCAGAGCCGCAGGTGCAGAGGGGAAGCGGAGCAGGGCAAAGCCGCAGGTGCGGAGGGGAAGCGGAGCAGGACAGGGCAGAGCTGCAGGTGCGGTCAGGTGGGAATGCCGCAGGAGCGGCTAGACAGGACAGGGCTCTGTTCACAAGGAACAGACAAGGACAGGAAAACACAGGAGGTAGATGCAGAGGCAGGGAAAGGGGGAAAGCAGAGCCAGATACACACAAGGTACTTGCTATGAAGTAGCGAGTGGACACAGAACTCACAAACAGAAGTACAGAGACAACGAATTGGAGTTAGATACTGGTTAAGACACTGCAGGAAAAGGGAAGGAACAAACATAGAGACCAATAGGTAATGGGCTAGGACACAGTTCAGACAGGAACTGACACAGGAACGATATACAGGAACGGGCCTGGGTATTCAGCCCCCAGGGTGGCAGAAACAGGCAAGATTCAGGACAGGACCTGGCAACTCACATTTGCACAGAACACACTGTAAGAAAGTGTTGCTCAGTCACCTCCCACTCGGTGGAGGTGGTTTAAGTTTCCAGTGACTCACAGCAATAGGCTTGGGGATGCATTAGGATTGCGCACACTGTAACTTTAAGAATCAGGAAGTTCCAGTGCCAGCAGACAAGAGACATGCACACAGCAAGTAGAGGAGCATAGTGCACAGCCTGGACTGGTAGGTAAGTTGGCGGTCTTGCATGGTGGGAGATGGTAAGCCATGCCAGAATGCTGCCAGGGATGTTACACTACGTCTCTTGCAAGGGGCATTGGAGTTCTTCCAAATTTTTGGCAGCCATTGCATTCGCTGCATAGGCAAACAGTTTGGGACACCCACTTCCTAATAATGGGAACATTGTTTTCAGGAGGCCCTCCGACCTCTACGTCTCTCGCAAAGGGCATTGGAGTTACTCCAAATTTTTGTCAGCCGTTGCATTCACTGCATAGGCAAACAGTATGGGAGACCCACTTCCTAATAATAGGAACATTGTTTTCAGGAGGCTTGCTGACCTCTACATCCCTTGCAAGGGGCATTGGAGTTCCTCCAAATTTTTGGCAGCTGTTGCATTCATTGCATAGGCAAACAGTTTGGGACACCCACTTCCTAATAATGGTAACATTGTTTTCCGGAGACATTCCAACCTTTACGTCTCTCGCAAAGGGCATTGGAGTTCCTCCAAATTTTTGGCAGCCGTTGCATTCATTGCATAGGAAAACAGTATGTGTGACCCACTTCCTAATAATGGGAACATTGTTTTCAGTAGGCTCACCGACTTCTACATCTCCTGCAAGGGGCATTGGAGTTCCTCCACATTTTTGGCAGCCATTGCATTCTTTGCATAGACAAACAGTATGGGAGACCTACTTCCTAATAATGGGAAAATTGTTTTCAGGAGGCTCTCCGACCTCTACATCCCTTGCAAGGGGCATTGAAGTTCCTCCAAATTTTTGGCAGCGTTGAATTCACTGCATAGCCAAACAGTATGGGAGACCCACTTCCTAATAATGGGAACATTGTTTTCAGGAGGCCCTCCGACCTCTACGTGTCTTGCAAGGGACATTGGAGTTCCTCCAAATTTTTGGCAGCTGTTGCAGTCACTGCATAGGAAATAACAATATGAGAGACCCACTCCTTTCTAATAGGAACATGTCGTTATTGCGGCCCAGCTCTATGTATCTTTAAATTGGTATTGGGATTTTTCCTAAATTTTGGCAGCCGTTGGACTCACTGCATACCCTATAACTGTATAGCAGACCTGCTCCTTTCTAATGGGAACATGTCGTTACTGTGGCCCAGCTCTATGTTTCTTTAAATTGATATTGGGGTTTTTCCTAAATTTTGGCAGCCATTGGACTCACTGCATATCCTATAACTGGATAGCACACCCGCTCCTTTCTAATGGAACATGTCATTACTGTGGCCCAGCTCTATGTGTCTTTAAATTGGTATTGGGGTTTTTCCTAAATTTTGGCAGCTGTTGGACTCACTGCATACCCTATAACTGGATAGCACACCCACTCCTTTCTAATGGGAACATGTCGTTACTGTGGCCCAGCTCTATGTGTCTTTAAATTGTTATTGGGGTTTTTCCTAAATTTTGGCAGCCATTGGACTCACTGCATACCCTATGACTGTATAGCAGACCTGCTCCTTTCAAATGGGAACATGTTGTTTCTGAGGCCTACCTCTATGTGTCTTTAAATTGTTATTGGGGTTTTTCACAAATGTTGGCAGCCCTTGCAGTCACTGCATGGGCATTACCACTATAGGAGACCCACTCCTTTATAATGGGAACATTTTTTTTTACTGAGGCCCTCCTCTATGTCTCTTCAAAGGGGTATTGTTCAAATTTTTGGCAGCCCTTGCAGTCACTGCATATCTAATAACAGTATAGGAGACCCACTCTTTAATAATGGGAACAACAAAGCATAGCCGACTGCTGGCCGTGGAAGAATATATATATCAAGGAAATTGATCCCAAGGGGCTTACGCATTCGTGTGGTCCCAGCATTCCCTGTGGAGGATGATGATTTTATAATGAAGTGGGAAGAAATATGTAACAGTTGTTAGTTTAAATTTATGAAATTACTGATTGATCTACATACTAACACGATCAGTAAGTTGGACAAATTGATAGATACTTCTCAAATTTCTTTAAAATCGGATTGTAAGCCAGATAGACTTTTAATATTTGAGACCAAAATTTACCAGATGATGGATCGACTCGTCAAAAAAATACAAGAGAATCATACTTCGAAATTAAAAAGAGACACACGTGACTACCAATTAAAAAATGTATATAGATGGCGACAACCCGTGTCTGGACGTCGAAATGTATCCCATACGTCACCTATGACTTCAGCCTCATCTTTGAGTGACATATCGGATGGATCCACTTCGTCAATTGTTACTAGATCTGGGACATACACCAGAAAATATCGGAACTACCATCCCTACAAAACACTAGATCTCCTGATCAATCGTACAAAAGAGACAATAAGGTAATTCAATCCCATAGTCATGAATGTAATCAAGTGGATTTATCTAATTTATCTGATAAATGTGACAACAAAGTAATTCATCTAAGTAATCATGATCTCTCTGGGGCGGATTTATCACTCCTTGGCAGGGGCTTGTCCTTCTCGCCCTCTGCGGGTTTTGATGAATTCACAGCGACTAAAGATCTACATGTCTTTGCGAGAGTACTTTTATTTAAGCGCCATTTTCACAATGACAATATCCTTAAATTGTTCCCACTAGAGAAAGAACAAATGGCATTAAGAGCGTTGGAGGAATTAGCAGTGGAGCATAACACATCAGAACATGGTAAGATACCTCCTTGCATTCGTCCTAAATCTAGGAAATTTCCCCCGATGTCCACATGTGCCAATGTGGACATGTTTGTACAGATTGCAATGAGTGATAATTTGCTGGTGATAATTTGACAAATGAAGAAAGAAATAGGCTCAAAATACTAAAGAATCTCCCTGATGTAATAATTAAACCAGCCGACAAGGGGGGGAATGTGGTAATATGGCCAAGGGAAATGTTTGAGTGCGAGGCCTTTCGCCAATTGCATGACAAAACTTATTATAAAAAACTTACATTCAACCCCTTGTCAGCCTACAATGAACAATTACAGGTTATATTAGATAGAGCAAGTAGGGAAGGGGTGATTACACGTGAGTTGACATCAGCGTTGATAATGGTGGAACCAACCATCCCCACTATGTACTTACTTCCGAAATTACATAAAAATATTAAGAAACCACCAGGTCGCCCAATAATATCGGGTAGGGGAATTTTTTGGAAAATATAAGTCGCTGGATTGATTCCAAACTCCAGCCTCTTGTTGAGAGCCTTCCATCCTTCTTGAAGGATACGAGTGATCTTTTGAGATGGATGGATGGGCTATATTTAGAACCGGAAACCATGATGGATATTGAATCCCTGTACACCAATATCAAACATGAAGATGGCCTAAGGGCAGTTAGATTTTTTTTGGAGGGTTCCAATCTGCCGGGGGAAATAAAGTCCCTAGGGGTGGAACTATTGGAGTTTACACTGACGCTTAATTTTTTTATTTTTAAGTGGTCTTTCTACCTGCAGCTCCAGGGAACTGCGATGGGGGCAGCATTTGCCCCATCCTATGCCAACCTGTTCCTGGGGCTGTGGGAGAGAGACCTCTCCCTGTCCGATCAGAGGTTGTCTATGTATCGTGTCCTTTTGTGGGCACGTTACATCGATGACATCTTCCTGATCTGGCAGGGATCCCATCATTGTTTGGTAGAATTTATGGATAAGCTCAATGAAAACACTATTAACATCCATGTAACGTACCAGTGTGAACCCAATAAAGCTGAGTTTTTGGATGTGCTCTTAGTAGAGGGGTGGATAACGGCATAAAGACAAATATTTTTAGGAGGCCCACATCTACTAATACTCTATTACATGCATCGTCCTCTCATCCACAACATATGATACGTTCAGTTCCAGTGGGGCAATTTTTGTGCCCAAGGAGGATATGTTCCACAGACAGTGATTTTGAAATTCAATCTTATGATTTAAAGGAGAGGTTTTATGAATGTGGCTATAGCCGCAGGTCAGTGAAAAAGGCATATAATAGAGCCAAGCACTCTACACGTCATAACCTCCTGTATGGTCCTAGGAACAATATTAACAATGAGATGGTAAGATTCATTACTAAATATCATACCCAGGTCCCGGCAATGAGGAGGGCACTTGAAAAGGCTTGGCCAGTCCTTAGGGCAGATCCCATTCTGACTAGATATATTTTTGAGAAGCCAGCAATTACCTTTCGACGTGCGAAAAATCTCCGTGATCATTTGGTACGTAGTCACTATGAGGTAAAATCTGGACGCACCTTTCTTGATGGAGTGGGTGGTAGGAGGCGTGGCTGCAGCTCATGTGGTCATTGTGTCGCCTGCCCCAACATAGATCGCAGTACTCACTTTTGTGATTCTGGTGGTACTACAACTTTTGAGATCAATAAATATATCACATGCCAGACACGGTATGTAATATATCATGCTTCTTGTCCATGTGGACTTAACCATATTGGTATGACCACGCGACAGTTGAAAACACGCGTAAGAGAGCATGTGTTGGGGATCAAAGCGGCACTTGACCATGTGGACATATCCACGCTGAAGACCATCCCACGCCATTTCAAGCTGTATCACAATTGTGACTCCTCTGCATTAAGAGTAAAAGGGATAGACAATATAGAGGTAGGGATACGAGGTGGCCCGGTCTCACAAAAATTGGCCCAACTTGAATCTAGGTGGATATGGGCGTTAAAGACTTTGCATCCTAAGGGGCTTAATGAAAATATTAGTTTTGTCCCGTTTTTGTAGTCTCCGCTCTGCTGGTGGGCCTCCGTACATTTGGACCATAAATATTTGTTTATTTTTATTGGGTATCAAGTGTGTTTTTTATGTATTTGTGAGTTTTAATTATGTGCATATTGGCTCCCCACTAGATTAGCATTGCTGCTTACTGATGCAGTATCGGTTTACAACGACCTGGCTTCAGGAGAAAAAATCCTTCTGGATTCATTACATCGGACTGTTTCAATAACTACTATTAAGAAATGTTTTACTGTAGTCCCATGGGCGGAGCAACTATAGTAACCACCTGAGAGAAGGCACAAAGAATAAACACCTATATGCATATTGCCTGTCAAGTGTTTGTTTTCCATGCCAACTGTATCTGTTATGAATATTGTAATGTAAGGTAACTAATGTAAGATACCGGAGTACATTTATTTGTCCTGATTATTGATTGGTCGGCTATTATTAATATTATTTATTTTCATGTGGCACTCTGCGATATATCTAATTATGATGGTAATCATGTGGTCGATTTTCGACTATGACTATATGTGATTTACTTGACGTGGTAAAATATTCATTTGATGTGGTTAAACATAGATATATGCTTTACTAGCTATACATATTTATCATGTGTTCTTTGAAGGCGCCACATTCTGATGTATGGTTACATACTTAGAGATCTCCTTACATATCGCTGCTGCCTTGCCGGTACGCGGTTTCTCTGTTGTCCTGATGCGTCCATCGGCTCTTGACATCTCAGTGATGCCGACGCCACTGTGCGCCTCGGGTGTGGCGGTGTGGTCGCGTCACACAGGCGTTGGGCATGCAGCGTGGTGGCGTCCATAACAACGGTGGATTTGACACATCCGGTCATGTGATATCCTGCTGTGCGACGCCTTCTCATAGTAACTAGGGTACGCCAGCCAGATTGATGGTCAGGTGATATGCTTCAGCGCATCAAGGAGTACTTCCGGTGTGGTGTTGTGGTGTGCGTGCACTCAGGGGTGTCTCCTCATTAGTACATGGTATATAAAGGAGGGTGGTCAATGTGCAGCTATACCTCTTGATAAAGGTTTTACCGAAACGTGCGTCGGGGTGACTTATACAGCGGAGCTCTAGCGGCCAGTGGCTATCCAGGTAATGAATATAGGAATACATTGCATTTAATTAGCGGTATATGTTTCAAATATTGGTACATTTAATTGGAAACTTATGAGCACCCTGGATGTCAGAATTTTGTCTAT
Organism: Phyllobates terribilis; assembly: GCF_046119375.1. Classification (NCBI taxonomy): domain Eukaryota; kingdom Metazoa; phylum Chordata; class Amphibia; order Anura; family Dendrobatidae; genus Phyllobates; species Phyllobates terribilis. Next base: position 646,280,259 of record NW_027362762.1, read on the forward strand.
ATATGAGAGTCAATGGCAATATGTTAACATTACATCCATGCACTATATGTTAAAATTTTATATATGTGAGTTATATACATATGTGAGTCAATGACAACAGGTTAAACATTATATCCATTCATTGTGGGATATTTAAATATGATTTCAGATATCCATTGCCACTAGTCCCTCAATTTTCTATACATTGTGGAATAGGCTAGCTATTTGCTGCCGTTGTGTCACATGCTTTTATACACTGTATATTTTAATCTTGGTCCCCAGCATTATGTCCCTACACGGTGGACTGCTTGTGTAAATATATGAAGTCATTTTTGATGTGGTTTATGTATTATTAATAAAGGTATATTTTGTTACATTTTCAATAGACTGTTGTGGCCGTCTTCTTTCACTCTGCAAGGCAGAGACCCCTCAGTATTATACTATGATGGTTGGTCTGTACAGCATATTAGGTCATTTTTGCAGTAACATGGATCCATTGGGATCTTATATAGTTGCACATTGTTTACTGCTTTGTTTTTTCAGCCATTCAATTGGCCGTGGAAGAATAGTAAGGGCTGCCTGATTGTCCTATAAAAATAGTGTTTGTGACTTGAGTCCCTCTTTCATAAATGAAACAGGATGTGTCTGATCATGTCTCACACACCACATGTCCAGAAAAGGAAGTAAAATGTTAAAATGACATTTACCAGTGAATGAATTTTTCGCCGTTGAAAGCAATGCAAAAGTGCAAAAACGCATCAAAAACGCTATGTGTGAACATAGCCCAAGATGTGGAGGAGCATTTTTGTTTTTGTATATTTATTTTGCCTTATATACAAGTCATTACCCTGGAAAGGATGTTCTTTAACATTTTTCCCAGGAAAATCCATTTTGGTTTCCTTTTTGTATGTTTTATTGTGAGTCCGTAAAAGTGGCGTAATACCTCTTACAACATTGTTGACAGCAGTGACCTGGGAGTCAGAGATGCTTCCAGGGGTCTTACCCATGCTGTTTCCATGTCATTTGAGCACTGTTCCCATAGATTTGGGCAATTTTTAGGCACTCTACAGACCGTCGGGGGAGGGCCACCAGAAAAATGCTCGACTGAGCACTCGAGTATTTCAATTTGCTTGACCCAAGCAACAAGTACCCGCGAATTTAAGTGCTCGCTCATCACTAGTGGGTAGTGATGGCCAGGGAGAGGGACTCGAGGAGGTGTGAATGACTAGGGTGCATGCAGTAGGCCAAGAAGAAGGAGGAGACTGGTAAGTTCTTCTGTGATTTAAAGGCAGAAAGTGAAGTTGATGAAGTCTGGTAGAGAAGGAGATAAATGCTACTGGTAGTGCAAAAAAAATTCCTGTCGGATATGGCTATTTTTTTCTTGGAAATAAGTGGTTAGATTTGCAGCACCTAGGTTGGTGATAGATGTCTGCATTTTAGTGAGTGAAAAGTATCAAAGAGTCATTTTCAATAATTGGATAGAGAGGTGATAATTGTGGTGAAGCAGGTGTGTTTGGCAAGATGAAAGGCAGAGTTATACGTTTTGAACATTAACTTATAGTGCACTAAGTTATTCACTGAGGAACATCAGAAGTAGACCAGGTCCAGTGTGTTCCCGTATTCATGTATAGGAGAGTTAGTACTGTGACTTTTTTTAACCTAAGTATTTTATTATTATTATTATTATTATTATTTATTAATATAGCGCCATTTATTCCATGGCGCTTTACATGTGAAAGGGGTATACATAGCAAATACACTTACAATAATATTGAACAAAACGAGTCGTCGACTGGTAAAGGAGGAGAGAGGACCCTGCCTGCGAGGGCTCACAATCTACAAGAGGTGGGTGAGGATACAGTAAGTGAGGGTAGAGCTGGTAGTTCAGCGGAATGGTGGAGCGGTGGTTACTGCAGGATGTAGGCTTGTCGGAAGAGGTGGGTCTTTAGGTTCCTTTTGAAGGTTTACATGGTAGATGAGAGTCTGATATGTTTGTGCAGAGTACCAGAGTAGTCGGGATGCATGGGAGAAATCCTGTATGCGATTGTGGGAAGAGGAAATAAGAGGGGAGTAGCGAAGGAGATCTTGTGAGGATCGGAGGTTGTGTGCCGGTAGGTACCGGGAGACTAGGTCACACATGTATGGAGGAGACAGGTTATGGATGGCCTTATATGCCATGGTTAGTGTTAGAATCTGTTTCTTTGGAAACATCCGCCATTTTGTTGTGGGTTTTGGCTGTTGGTCTTTTTCCTCTGGTGTTGGTTTTGACTAAGGTCAGGTGATTGTATCACCCTTTATTACCCAGCACCTGCCTCCTAGTCTTTGCCTGACATCAGTGTTAATCTGCGAGAGTTCTGGCTAGGAGGTTTGGCAGTAGTGGTTTCTGTGTTTAGTTTTATGCAGTTCTGGGATCCTCTAGTTCTGCCTGCAGAGATTCCAGTATTTCCTTTTAATTTCTGCAGCTTCCTCTAGCTTCCTGCTGGAAGGTCACCTGTTTGTTTTTTCCCAGTCCTTAGTTCTTTCAGGGTCTCCTTTCCCTCTTTCTTTAGGTCTTCTTTTGAGTTTAGTCTAGGAAATGTCAGTGGGTCTATTCACTAGGAATAGGTTGTCCACTCCATTGTAGGGTTTCAGTCTAGTCCTAGTGCCGGGACAGCTTTTCCCTCTCCTGCCCTAGTTCTGAGTTGCAGTTTCGTAACAGGGTCTTGAACTTGAGTCTCTGGGTAATGGGTGTTATATTCTGCAACTTAGAACTAAGGAATAGGAGGGAAAAGCTGTCCCTGCACTGAGACTCAGCTTTACCCTACGCTGGGGTGGGTGCCCTATTCCTTATGAATAGCCCCACCGAAATTCCTGCACTGAACTCAAACAAAGAACTGCAGGAAAGGGAAAGGGGTCCCTAAAAGATCTAAGGACTGGGAGCAAAAGCAGGAGACCTCCTAACAGAAAAGTTAGTTGCAGAAATGAAATTTAAAGGAAACAAAACTGGTGGAACAAGAAGTCCCAGGAGAACAATAGTCAAAAGCAAGAAGAACTAAGCCAGGCTACTTAGCCAGAGCACGAGCGAAACAACCCTGATGTCCTGCCGGGAATGGGGGCCGGGTGCTGGGTAATAAAGAGTGCAGAGATCACGTGACCAAGAAACCCAGCACCAGAGGAAAAGACTAGAAACCAGCAAACCACAACAAGATGGCCGATAGTAAAACAACAAAGATCCTAACAATGGGGAGCCAGTGAAGGGATTGACAGAGGGTGGAGGCCGCGGAGTAGCAGGGGGACAGGTTGATTAGTCAGGCAGCAGAGTTTATGATAGATTGGAGGGGTGCATGAGTGTTGGAAGGGAGGCCACCGAGCAGGAGGTTGCAGTAGTCGAGGCAGGAGATGATGAGGGCATGCACTAGTGTTTTTGCAGAGTCTTTGCTAAGAAATGTGCGAATCCGGGAGATATTTTTGAGTTGGAGTCGGCAAGAAGTGGAGAGGGTTTGGATATGTGTATTGAAGGAGAGATCAGAGTCCAGGGTTACCCCGAGGCAGCGAGCTTGTGGGACTGGGGAGAGAGGGCAGTCATTAACTTTGATGGACAGGTGAGGTGGGGAGGTTGATTGAGGTGGGGGAAAGATGATGAATTCCGTTTTATCCATGTTAAGTTTTAGAAATCTAGCAGAGAAGGATGAGATAGTGGACAGACACTGTGGAATTCTGGTTAGTAAGGAGTTGATATCGGGTCCAGAGAGGTAGATCTGTGTGTCATCAGCATAGAGGTGATACTGAAAGCCATGAGACTCTATGAGCTGTCCCAGGCCAAAGGTGTAGATGAAGAAGTGCAGGGGCCCTAGAACTGAACCTTGGTAGACACTGACAGATAGGGGGCGAGATGAGTAGGTGGTGTGTGAGTGGCAGACGCTGAATTTCCGGTCTGTTAAGTATGAGGAGATCCAAGATAGGGCCAGGTCTGTGATGTCAAGAGAAGAGAGAATTTGTAGTAAGAAGGAATGTTCCACTGTGTCGAAGGCAGGTGACAGGTCCAGGAGGAGGAGGACAGAGTAGTGTCGCTTGGATTTGGCGGTTCAGTAGTTCGTTGGTTACTTTAGTCAGGGCAGTTTCAGTGGAGTGATGTGGTAGTAAGCCAGATTGTAAGAGGTCAAAGAGGGAGCAGGAGGAGAGGTGGGAGGACAGTTCAAGGTGGACATGTTGTTCCAGTAGTGTTGAGGCATAGGGGAGCAGTGATATGGGGTGATAGCTAGTCAGGTAGGATGGGTCAAGGGAGGGCTTTTTGAGGATGGGTGTCATTGAGGCATGTTTGAAACATGAGAGGAAGACACCAGTTGTTAGTGACAGGTTGAAGAGGTGGGTTAGGGTTGGGATGAAGACTGTGGTAAGGTTAGGGATGAGGTGGGATGGGATTGGGTCAAGTTCACAGGTGGTAAGACGTGATTTGGAGAGTAAAGAGGAAACTTGATCTTCTGTGATGGTGCAGAAGTTGCTTTTGGAGGAGGAAGGTTGAGTAGATATGAGGAGGAGCTGTGGGACTTTAGGCAAAAGCTTTTTTTGATGATGTCAATCTTCTGCTTAAAGAAGGAGGCAAAGTCTTCAGCTGAGATGAGAGGAGAGGGAGGAGGCACTGGGGGACAAAGGAGAGAATTGAAAGTGTTGAATAGCTGTTTAGGTTTGTGAGTCAGGAAGGATATGAGAGATAAGAAGTGGGTTTGTTTTGCTGCAGTGAGTGTCGTCTTGAAAATAGTGAGAGACTGTTTGAATGCGATGAAGTGCTCGTTGGAGTGAGACCTTTTCCATCTCCGCTAAGCAACCCTGGAGCCCTGTCACAGTTCTTTAGTCAGGCTGGTGTGCCAGGGTTGCCTGTTGATTGTGCGAGCTTTGGTATGTGTGAGAGCGGCGACCAAATCGAGAACTGTAGCTGTTGTGGTGTTATATAAAGTAGCAGCAATGTCTGCGTTGTGTAGGGAACTTATGTCTGTAAGAGGGAGGAGGTAATCAGAGAGTGAGTGTAGGCCAAGGTGTTTGAGATTTCTGCTAGAGTGTGCAAGTTTGTGAAGTTGGGATTGTGGACCGGGAGAGGAGAGGGCAGAGAATGTAAGTAGATTGTGGTCAGAAAGAGGGAGAGGAGAGTTAGAGAGGTTAGATAGGGAACAGAGGTGGGTGAGGATGAGGTCCAGTGTGTGGCCACTTTTGTGAGTGGCTGCGGAAGACCACTGAGCAAGGCTGAAGGAGGAAGTAAGGGATAGAAGCTTAGAGACAGATGAGTGGGAAGTGTCAATGGGGATGTTGAAGTCACCCATGATGATAGTGGTGAAGTGGTCGAGGAAAGTGGTGGCTGTCCCTGGGGGATGGTAAATGAAAGCCAGTTGGAGGTTGGAGGGGGAGTAGATGCGCACGCAGTGCACCTCAAAAGAGGGGAGAGTAGCAGAGGGCGGCAGTGAGAGTTAGGTGAAGGTGCAGGTATCTGACAGGAGAAAATCTACTCCTCCACCATGTTTGCTCCCATTAGTGAGGCTGGGGAAGCAGGGACTGGGTGAATTGGTATGAGGTTAGAAAGGTTGCAAGAGTTTGTGGTAGATCGTGGATAGGAGATAAAAGTGTCTGTGGGGATGTGGTGAGGAGGACCAGGATTTGGAGAGATGTCGTTGGCAGTGAGGAGGAGCAGAGAAAGTGTTAGTAGGGGGGAGCAGGAGAGAGCATGAGGTGTCTGTCTGTGGCTGAAGACACAGGATTGAATGTTGAGGAATAGTTCTGAGGAGGAGGTGAGGTGAATTGGGAGGATGGATGGAGAGATGAAGAGTTCGTTGCTATGTGTCGAGATTAGGGGGGTTAGTAGAAAGTGGAGGACTATAGGGGAAAGAGTGAAATCTAACAAAAATGTAGCTAGCAAAGAGTAAGCAAAGTGTGGGTTACCCGACTCCTGCCTGACTAACTGCCGCTGACTTAACTGCCCACACTTGGCGCCGGTGACACTTTGCTCAAGAAGACACGTGCATGCACGCCACACGCGTCCACCCCTTATGCAGCTTCTAACTTTATAGGGCAGACTAAACCATCAGGTGAGGGCAGTAGCATAGCTACCAGGGGGGCAAAGGGTTCTTTCTTAGACATGAATGCATCTGAGCAACATTGCAGCGCTCAGCTGGTAGGATGGGAGCGCTCATCATTGCCCCTGTCCGTCGTGCAGTGGACTGCAGAGGTCGCACATTGCTGACCTCATCATTCTGCTGCTGTCAGATCACTGAGCCGCAGAGCGGCAAAGGACACATCTTACTTGCATATGGGACAGTGTGGAAAATCTTGAGAGGGAGCTCTGGAAGAAGCGAGTTATTGAAAAATTTGCACTGCAGCTAATGGGTGAACTCCGTAGCAACTCTTCAGAGGTAAGATTTACCAAACATCTGCAGGACTAAATGTACCTATACACTGTCAATGATTATTTCTCAAGACCACTCCATAAACATGTACTCTCTAAATGGCTGATAGTGTAATGAAGACTGGGGAGTATGCTGCAGGGAGAACAAAAGGATCAGGTGCTGACATTCAGCCATTCCTATCTTTCTGTTACCTGAGGTCATTTGTCAGGGAAGAGACAGGAGACCCCATGTTTATTAGATAGTCAGCTGGTTGGATCCATTGATTTTATTGTGTATGGAGGCCTTAAGACATTGAACTTTTATAACTCACAACTCGTGACTTGTTTTGTACTTGATCCTAGAACACCTTGGTATGAGTCCTCAGTGTGGTTATTATGTTATATTCTTAGATAAACATCTCAGTTTGGGGGAAAATTTACTATTGTGATTACAACAGAAACTAGAATAAAAATTGGTTAAAACTATAGCACACACTATTTGTATGCCATTATTTGTGACTCTTAAACTTTCTCTGCCACTCGCTACAATATGGACAATATGGAGAAGTGGGGGCACAGACAGTATGTAGAGATGGGAGCATAGGGGGCCAGTATGGACAGGTGAGAGCGTGAGGGATAATATGGAGAAGTGGGGGCACAGTATGTAGAGATAGGAGCGTGGGGGAACATTATGGAGAGATGAGAGCTTTGGGGACAATATGGAGAAGTGGGGGCACAGTATTAAGAAGTTGGATTCATGTACTGATAGTGGATCTGGTAATGGATTCATTTACTGACCGTGGTCCTGATCGTGTACAAATGTGCCAATCCATAACTGATTAGAGGTCGTCACCCGGCTGAGGCGGTCACCTTTCTGCCACTAGTTCCCTACTGTGGCTGTCACCTTGCTGCCACCGTCACCCTACTGCTGAAGTGGGAAGGGTAAGCGCCTTAAACTGCCGAAGGTTATGGGGACTTTTATTGTATATGAGGGATGTTAATGTGAAGGCACAGTATCTCGTGGGCAGTAAGCAGAGGAGAAAAAGTGTGGTTCTACTGCTGTATTCATCTACTGATGGAGGTTCTAGCACTGCATTCATTTACCAATAGTGGTTCTGGTGCTGCTTTCATGTACTGACGGTGGTTCTGTGTATATGGGAGCTGTGGGTCCACCATTCTTTTGTATAAGTAAGCTGTGGGGCATTATATTGTGTATAGGGGAGCTGTGGGGACATAATACTCTGTATATGGGAGCTGTGAGCCCACCATTCTTTTGTATAGGGAAGCTGTGGGGCATTATATTGTGTATAGGAGAGCTGTGGGGACATCATACTCTGTATAATGGAGTTATGGGTGCTCTATACTGTATATAGAGGAGCTGTATATTTGGGGACCCAGTGGACATTATTAAATGTTAAGTGGGCACTTAAGAAGCATTATTGTTATGGGGCACTCAGAGTATTGTAACCATAAAAGGGGAAAAATGTGGACACTTTTCTAGAGCATTTGCACAGGGCATTAATCTTTTCAAGGCAGCAATTTTACCATCTAGAGGGCGTTTTAGCCGCCATTGACTTGCATTGGACCGCATATCATCCGCATGACTACACGTACACATGCGGATATTATGCAGTTCAATGAGCGGATGGTACCCGGGTCTGGAGAAGAGGAGACTCTCCTCCAGACCCGGGTACCATAGTACCTGTAGTTAAAAAGAATTAAAATAAAAAATAAACATATACTTACCTTCTGATGGCCCCCTGTCTGCTCCCGATAGTGCTGCTGGCTCTTCGGCTGCTCGCGGTGGTAAAAGGACCTTCCATGACGTCATTTAGTCATGCCGGTTGCATGGATTTATATAGTGTGACCAAGTTGTCAAGCACTTTTCCAAGTGATGCTAAAATTGCTTGGAAAAGCGCTTGACAACCCGCATGCGAAATCGCATGTTCAAAACGCTTCACTTCCGCTTGTCCCTGGCAGAAAAAACGCATATAAAATCCGCATGTGTTTTTTCTGCCAGGGAGATGCAGAAACGCTCAGGAAAAATCCGGAGCATTTCTGCATTGTGGGCACATAGCCTTAGCCATCAGATAAAGTCTACAGTGAGGAAAGGACAGACATATCAGTGAGTATTGAATGGAATGTGACAGATAACATAAAGAAGAAATATATCAAGCAGAGATTGTATCATTAAAGTTATAAAACTCAAAGTCGAGTTTCCAGAAATTTGCAGATCTCCATGTATTCAAACACCATGCGATTTGATTTTCGAGGATCAGCCAAAAAATATGCCCATTGCCATTTCACACACTACTGAAGACTCAGAGAGTAGGTTAATGGTGACAAACACAGCTGCTTCCCCATAATGACCTGCAGCTATCACATCGCATGGTCTAGCACGGCCCATCAGGGGGCTATCACAGGCAATATAAAAGATGGGGATGGTCATGAAGCACAATTTTCAGTTTGTAGAGTGTAGAGATAGGAGGTCAAAGCGCTCAGTTCATTCCACCTAGGCATAGAAAAAGGCCTAATCTGATTATGGTGTTCTACTTTCAGTGCTCAATCAGATTGAAAATGGGAGAATGGGAGTGCCAGTCTCAGTCTGTGAATACTAATCCAAAAATTCAAGTGATATATAATGAAATGCCATACCTGTGTAGTCACTCAGTGTGACTGAATTGATTGATCTAAGATATACTGCAGTAACATCAGTCTTAATAACAGCCTTTCTTATATATATACACATATTCCACGACCATAGTGAATGCTGCTGCCGCATGTTCATTTCCGGTCATGTAGCTACTTTGCAATGTAACATTTTAAGGTTACATAACTTACAGTTGAAACTAGAAGTTTACATACACTATATAAAAAGACACATCTGCATGTTTTTCTCAATATCTGACATGAAATCTGAATAAACCTTTCCTGTTTTAGGTCAATTAGGATTACCATAATTTTTAATATTTGCCAAATGCCAGAATAACAATGCCAGAATGATGAGAGAGAGAATGTTTTAATGCATTTTTATTACTTACTGCAAAATCAAAAGTTTACATGCATTTCATTAGTATTTGGTACCATTGCCCTTAAACTGAATGACTTGGGTCAAACGTTTGGGATATCTTTTCACAAGCTTCTCACAATAGTTGGTCAGAATTTGGGCCCTTTCCTCCTGATGAAACTGTTGTAACTGATCCAGGTCTGTAGGTCATCTTGCTCGCACCTGCCGTTTCAGCTTTGCCCATAAATTTTCAATAGGGTTGAGATCAGGTCTTTGTAATGGCCACTCCAAAACATTAACATTGTTATCCTTAAGCCACTTTGTTACCATTTTGGCAGTATGCTTCGGTCATTGTTCATTTGGAAGACCCATTTCCGGCCAAGCTTTAACTTCCTGGCTGATGTCTTGAGATGTTGCTTCAGTATTGCCACATAATCTTCTTTTCTCATGATGCCATCTATTTTGTGAAGTGCACTAGTCCCTCCTGCAGCAAAACAACCCCACAACATGATGCTGTCACCCCCGTGTTTCACAGTTGGGATGGTGTTTTTAGGCTTAGAACTTCTCACTTTTTCCTCCAAACATAATGATGGACATTATGCCCAAAAAGCTAAATTTTAGTTTCATCAGATCACAGGACATGTCTCCAAATATCAAGGTCTTTCTTCCTGTGTGCATTTGCAAACATTAATCTGGCTTTTTTATTTTCCTTTGGAGTAATGGCTTCTTCCTGGCACAGTGGCCTATCCACCCATGTTGATACAGTACTCGTTTCACTGTGGATATTGACACAATCTTACCAACTTCCGTCATTATCTTCACAAGGTCTTTTGCTTTTGTCCTTGGGTTGATATGCACATGTCGGACCAAAGCACGTTCATCTCTGGAACACAGAACCAATCTCTTTCCTGAGCGGTATGATGGCTGAACATTCCCATCTTGTTTGTACTTGCGTATAATTGTTTGTACAGATAAATGAGGCACCTTCAGGTATCTTGAAATTGTACCCAAGGATGAGCCAGATTTGTGCAAGTCCACAATTCTCTTCCTGATATCTTGGCTGATTTCTTTAGACTTTCCCCTGATGCTACATAAAGAAGCGGTGTGTTTCAGGTGTGCATTAAAATACATCCACAGGTGTGTCTCTAATTAACTCAGATGTTTGCAAAAAAACTCAGAAGCTTCTAAACACATTGACATCATCATATGGGCTGTCCAGAATTGTTTAAAGGCATAGTAATCTTAGTGTATGTAAACTTTTGACTTTGCAGTAAGTAATAAAAATGCCTTAAAACATTCTCTCTCTCTCTCATTATTCTGTATTTGGCAAATATTAAAAATTATGGTAATCCTAATTTTCCTAAAACAAGAAAGGTTTATTCTGATTTCATGTTAGATATTAGGAAAAACATGCACACGTGTCTTCTTATATAGTGTATGTAAACATCTGTTTTTAACTGTATAAAGCATTTTTGAAGGAAGGGATAGTTAATATTTAAAAATAAATACAAAGTAAGAAATAAAATTAGATAAAAAAACACAAAGAAAGGTAAAGGTTCCTGTGAAGACATGAGGGTCAGTGGGTGCTCTCGTCCACTGGCCTTGCTGTCTTTAGAAAGACCGCATGGACAAGGGCTAATCCCACTGAAAGCCCGCACTTCTTCCCAGTGGACAGAATACCAATCAGACAACACAGACTGAGGGTAAAACAGTGTGGCAATACTTTATTGAACCACCAACAGACTATAACATCGCACGGTGGCCGCAAATACACAAATGGTGAAAATGACAGGGTCTCACCCTTCCGCTGGGATTAGAGTAACTGCAACTTCGGGGCTTCCAGGGCCAACTCCCCCCACCAGTAGCATTCCGCTTTTGGCAGGCACCCACAGGGAGGAGGTAACAACAATCTTAGGAAGCTGACAGTCAATTTAGGTACTTGGCCAGGTGACCTATTTGTCCCAACCTGGATTCTGCAAACGTCTTTGAGGGTTCAGTGATCAATAGAGCAGATCTGTAATCCTCCAGCTAGGGCTGTGGTCCCTTAAGCTGGCATGCTGTAGAATGTCAAATCTGTAGATTCTCCTTGCAGAAAGCTAGAGATCCATATTTATACCCACATCTGTGGTTCAGGCCATCATTGACACAGCCAGGGGGAAGGTGGGGTGAGATTAACTCTCATTTTTTGATTATTTAATCAATCTGCATAGTTTATCCTTCACTGTTTTGCAGGTCAACAAGCTACATGGACTTATACTACGGGTAATCAACATATTAGCAAACATTGGTTGTTCAGTGACCCTGAGTCCCTGTCCTCCAAAGAGAGCAACACAATCTCCTGTAGGAGCTGATATAATAAGTAAATAAAAGCCATTCAACAATTCACAAACATCAATTCAAGAGTCAACATTCAGACTCATATGAACAATAGTCTATGTCTCCTGTCCTACTAAAAATGTAAGTCTTGCATAATTAAGATTGTGATTATGTCATCACAGTTTTACAACTTGTTTACTAGTTCCATTTTGCAATCTCTGGCACCACAATAATACTGCTGGCTGTTGCCACAAATTACGTTCCGTACAAGTACCTACGTAGTGACTTAGTTTTAAGGGTTAAGCAATTTTTGTTAAGGAAGGGGGAAGGGAATCTCCTTAAAAAAATTTACAGAGTTACACATGTAGTTTACTTTTTTCATACCAATTTTAATATTCCAGCTTGGCAACGATAAACCACACAACTATACTGTAGTCTGTTGCAGCATTTTTAGACAATTTTCCTACTTTCTGGCATTTGCTTTTAAGTGATCCTTTTTAGACAGGCGGAATTAATGTCTTTAGCGTTAAATTTGCAAACAAATGATTAATGTAAGTAATGGAATATCTGTCACTCATCTTATTCACAGAAGGATGATGTAACCTCTGACAGTGACACCATCAGCTGGAGATAGTAGTCTGCTCAGTCTACCTCCTCAACTGATATAACACTTAAAGTATAGAGAGTGGAATTTCCTTTCTGTTAATGACACTTGTCTCTCTTTTGTCCAATAGTTTCCTAACCCACAGCACTTTGAGGGCTACTGAACAAACTACGTCATAACAACTTCTTCCAGATGATTTATTGGAAGAGATGAACAGTCAGCCTTTGTTATCAAATGACATGGGGCCAAAAGAGATGGAGAACACAATTTTAATGCCAAGCTGTGTTGCTGGTTCTGTTAACCGTGGTAGTAGGGGCACTGGCAGTCGTAGCCTTCTGAGCCACGGTAAATCTCAGGGTGAGAATCATGCAGGATGGTGGGGAGGTACAAAGAGTTCAGGACACTTCCCACTCAAAGGCAACTCTCAGCTGAATCCGGAATGTTGATGATTTTGTGGTGGACAAGTACTGGAACCTACAAAGGAGTGTCGAGAAGGTGATGTTTTCAGAGGAGGAGGTAGTTGCCCTCAACAATACACAGGGCAGACAATGTATTACTAAACATTGAAAAAAAATCTGCTTGTTCTGCATTCAGCTCTAGAGCAGATCATGTTACAACTGTTGCTGATGTAGGATGCTTAATAGGCTTAACAGTGCCTGAAAGCTTTGGTGTTGGTCGTTATAGTGGCAAAATCTTATGTGTGGGCATCCCGTGTATGTGAATTCTTTTCCACATTACCAGAATACGAATCTTTTGTAGCGTGCTGGCTGGGCTGTTGAAAAATAAGCCTGGTACCTCATGGTCCATGGCACACATCATATTCACATAGATATATAGGTATAAACAAGTCTTAGGTCCTACAAGTTATACTTTTCTCCACCAGTTACACTATCGTTCAAAAGTTTGGGGTCATTTAGAAATTTAATAATTTTTGAAAGAAAAGCACATTTTTTTTCAATGAAGCTAACATTACATGAATCAGAAATACACTCTATACATTGTTAATGTGGTAAATGACTATTCTAGCTGCAAACGTCTTGTTTTTATTGCAATATCTACATAAGTGTATAGAGACCCATTTCCAACAACCACCACTCCAGTGTTTTAATGGTACATTGTGTTTGCTAACTGTGTAAGAAGGCTAATGGATGTTTAGAAAACCCTAGAAAACCTTTGCACAAGTATGTTAACCCAGCTGAAAACGGTTTGGCTGATTTGAGAAGCTATAAAATTGACCTTCCTTTGAGCTAGTTGAGAATCTGGAGCATTACATTTGTTTGTTCTATGAAACTCTCAAAATGGCCAGAAAAAGAGAACTTTCATGTAAAACTCGACTGTCTATTCTTGTTCTTAGAAATGAAGGCTATTCCATGTGAGAAATTGTGAAGAAACTGAAGATTTCCTACAATGGTGTGTACTACTCCCTTCAGAGGAGAGCACAAACAGGCTCTAACCAGAGTAGTAGAGAAATCGACGCCTCACAGCTCCTCAACTGGCAGCTTCATTAAATAGTACACGCAAAACGCCAGTGTCAACGTCTACAGTGAAGAAGCGACTCTGGGATACTGGCCTTCAGGGCAAAGTGGGAAAGAAAATGCCATATCTGAGACTGGCTAATAAAAGGAAAAGATTAATATGGGCAAAAGAACACAGACATTGGACAGAAGAAGATTATAAAAAACTTTTATGGACAGACGAATCAAAGTTTGAGGTGTTTAGATCACACAGAAAAACATTTGTGAGACGCAGAACAACTGTAAAGGCTGGAAGAGTGCCTGACACCATCTGGCAAGCATGGTGGAGGTAATGTGATGGTCTGAGGTTGCTTTGGTGCTGGTAAAGTGGAAGATTTGTACAAGGTAAATGGGATTTTGAATAAGGAAGGCTATCACTCCATTTTGCAACGCCATGCCATATCCTGTGGACAGTGCTTGATTGGAGCCAATTTCATTCTACAACAGGACAATTACCCAAAGCACACCTCCAAATTATGCATGAACTATTTAGGGAAGAAGCAGGCATCTAGTATTCTATCGGTAATGGAGTGGCAAGCGTTGTCACCAGATCTCAACCCCATTGAGCTGTTATGGGAGCAGCTTGACCGTATGGTACGAAAAAGTGCCCATCAAGCCAATCCAACTTGTGGGGGGGGGCTTCAGGAAGCATGGGGTGAAATTTCTCAAGATTACCTCACCAAATTAACAGCTAGATTGCCAAAGGTCTGCAATGCTGGAATTGCTGCAAAGGGAACAGTCTTTGACGAAAGCAAAGTTTGAAGGAGAAAATTATTCTTTTAAATAAAAATCATTATTTCTAACCTTGTCAATGTCTGGACTATATTTTCGACTCATTTTGCAACTCATTTGATAAATAAAAGTATGAGTTTTCATGGAAAACACAAAATTGTCTAGGTGACCCCAAACTTTTGAACGGTAGTGTATATAGTCTCTATAGCCAGATTATTTATATCCCATCTAGTTGTTTGTTGATAGAAAATCATGTTGCCCTTTTTTAAAATTCAGAGACAGTATCTGCTATTATTACCTCTTGCTGTAGGAACTCCATCATTCCGACAGTGCATGAAATGCCATCACCTACTCATTAAGGGAAAGCAAACTGACCAGCAAGGTGAGAAAGGTCTAAGCTGTCTTTCTTACTCTAGTCATGATTGTCTGGTAACCAGTCAGTACCTGCAAATAGTGTCTTGTCATCAGCTGCATCATCATCTTCACCTACTGCTTTCAAAACACTTCCTCCTTTACCTCTATTGCATGGCCAGTTCTCCTTTTTGTCTGTATAAGTAACTTGCATTCAGTCGTCCAATTACTTAGACATTGTACTCGCCCTTGTCCAAGTTCACCACAATTGATGCCAGACCACCTTCATTGCACTGCCCTTTAGAAAAAAAATTGTGTGCTCAGGCTCTATGAAAGAGACCTAGCTGCCATTATTTATTCTACTAAAATGTTGTGCTGCCTGGTTTGGGCACATAATGCAAAATGATTTAAAAAATATATATAGTGTTATTTCTGATTTGGGGTGAAATTTAATTTTATTATGACTGCATCTGTGGTGAATTTTCTGAGTAGCACCCTGATCGTAATTAGGAAACATGCAAAATTATTGAAAATTATTAATCCAAAATTGTTTGAATTCCATAAGTGAAATACTCTTTCAAAAAATTATCATTTTTTTTTAAATTGTTAACAGATTTTTAGCCCTGAGGAACTGGCGTATTACCAGGAAAATCTGTGTTCCCTAATCGGTGAAGCTTTTGCACAGCCCACAGTATGTCTCACAAGGAGAACACACTTCACTCCCTGCTGAGTCAACACTTACCTACATTTGCAGCCCTTGTGCAGGGCAAGTCACAAAGGGAAATTTTTTTAAATTATCAAATCAAAATTCTTTGACTTCCATCATTGCAATTTTCTTGACCAAAATTATACATTTTTTCTAAAACTGTTAAGAAATTTTGTGGAAGGAGAATTGGAGTATTACTATGAAAATCTGTGCTCTTAATCTGTTAAGCGTTTGCATAGTCTACCGCATGTATGACCAGCTTTTTATCTCCCTGTACAGTCAACACTTCCCCAATTGTGCCACCCCTGTGAAGGGCAGGTCAGAAAGTGAAAAATTAATAGAAGGGGCAAAATTGTTTAAAATGGTCAAACCCAAATTCTTTAAATTCTGTAAGAGCAACTTTCTTTCACAAAATTAACAATTTTACAAATAAGTGTATATATATATATATATATATGTATATATATATATATATATATATATATATATATACACAAATTCAATATCAGGTTCAATTATACCTGCAATCCTTTCTCCAGCGGATATGTAGCACCCTGAGGATTCGGCTGCTACAGGGGTATTGCACCTCAACCCAGAGGTGTGATATTCCACTCCCGGGTAAGGATGGAGCGTGGAACTGAGCTCGGTAGGCTGCATGCACTACACACATCCCATTTCCGAGGAGCAGACCGACGGTACTCCCACTTAGAAATGTGCAGGTACGACCGAGTCTGTTCCTGGCTGGAGTGGGAGGGGGGTGGTACATCCCAAGTAGTGTAGGGGCAGATAGGGGGAGCAGCCTGGGTAAAGATAGGAGCTCATTGGGTGCTGGTCACCTGAGCTCACACATAGAGGGTGTATATAAGGTGGGCACCATCAAAGAACAGGGTCAGTCTGTCAGCCTTTTGTCAGAGCAGAGCAGAGGAAGAGGAGCAGAGCAGCCCCAGAGAGAGAGAGAGAGGAGAAAGCAAGAAAGACCCAGAGGGGGAAACAGAAAAGGAACTCTGAGAACCCAAAGTCCATCAGCGGGTGAAGAGTTGGCATCAGGGTACCGGAACCCAAGCTGGTGGGGGGCAAAAACACACCCCAGCCAGAGACCGGAGGCCGTGGGCAGCGTCTGCCACGGCCACCCACCACATCCACCACGAAGGCATACCACGTGGAGGGTCAGGGAACCCAAGGCCAAGGGTCTCCCAACAGAAGGCCCGAGGGAGCTGGACCTGGGTGGATCACTAGTGGGGACGGCCAGAGAAAGGACAGAAGGAGAGCTCAGGGTCACGCTCCGGACTCGCTTGGGGGTTGGCTGGATCCAGGACCTGGTGGATGCAGCACGGCTCGGGAGGTCACTTGAAGCTGGAGTGACCGGAACATCAGCAGTGAGTAAATACCCTAAACTGCATAACCCGACTCTGTCTTCCTTTAACACCTATGCTGCACCACCACAACCCCCATCCTCTGCACCTGACCCCCTGAGGCTATACCCCACCCGTTGGGGGTTATACTATCACTAGCTGCACCTACACCATCAGCCTCAGCGGACCCTGCTGCAGCGGCGGCTATAGTGACCGCAATACAACGGGTGGCGTAGTCGACATTAAGAACTTATTAACATCTGTAGGACTGCCACATACAACTGAGTTTGACACCCTGGGCACGGACCGGGTCACAGCCACTCGGAAGACTACAACTCCCATCTGATCCGGCTCCGGATATTCCCCCTAAAGAATATGGCCCAGGGGGCGCGTCAACTTTGGCGTAGTCGGCAGGATTACGTGCCCGCAACACCCGGGTACTGCATGCCTGAAGAAAAGAACAAGTTTACCTCAAAAAGAAGTCTCCTGCCGGTTCCGGAGGGTCCCCGCCATCGGACTCCATCACAGGTCGATTCCCGCCGGTTGTTCGCCATTAACAGCGTTTTCCCGCCATCTGCAGAGTTTCCCGCCACTAGGAGACGATTCCCGCCATTTCCAAAGGTTTCCCGCCTTGTCAGAGCGGACGCCATTATGGGCGTGCCAGAGGGTGGTGAGAGGCCACCTCCCATCGTGGGCCAGGACCGAAAATGGCGCCAAAAATGGAAACCGCCCCCACCAACAGAGACTGTGATGCTAGAGGTGTCTGTCAGCGTGAAAGAACTGCCCCTGGAGCTGACAGTCACCAAGTGGTCCCGGGACCGCCCTCGAAGGGGGAGGAGACGAAAGGAGAGAACAAAGATGGGTGCCGCCTGGAGCAGTCTAGAGCGAGCGCACCCGGAGGCAAGAAGCCTGGAGAAGAATATCGGAGGAGCTTACCCGGAGATGGCGAGAAAGCAGAGCAGCACCGGCCCGTTGGCCAGGAGCCTGCTAGAAACCGAGGAGGGAGAGCAGAGCAGCACCGGCCCGCTGGCCAGGAGCCTGCTGGAGACGACTGTAGGAGAGCAGAGCAGCACCGACCCGTTGGTCAGGAGCCTGCTGGAAACAACGACCCCACTAGGCCTAGTGGAGGTCCTAGCACAGCTCCCCCGAGACCGGGAGTGTGCACAGACCGCTCTGGAGGGACTCGCAAGGAGGATGGCCCGGGTGCAGCGAGAGACGTTGGCGGAGTGGAGCCGTGAGATGGCCCAGCAGACCGAGACCTGTCAGCGGAGCACGCCACCTGAGACGAGGAGACAGACCGCCTCTGAGGATGGCGCGGGAGGACTGAAGGCCGGAGACGGCGCCGAGAAGGGAGCCGAACGAGTGGAGGCAGGTAAAGGGGACGTCTATACCCCACACCGGGAAACCGCGTACCTGCCCCAGCTCCCCGTCGCAGAGCCCGAAGTCTATCCTGCCGTGCCCGTCGCTGCAACGTCACCGCCGCAGACTAGGCCTCAAACGGGAGCCGCGACCCCTGTGACGTCACACGCCTCGACCCCGAGCGTGACCAAGCAGGAAGTACCACCAGCCTGGTCGCAAGGCCTAGTACCCCCGGGCGCCGCAATACCAACAGCGCCCCCTACCTCCGCGGAGCCCCCGGCCTGGTCGCAGGGCCAAGTAGCCCAGGGCGCCGCCGTCCTTACGGTGCCCTTCACCTTCCAGATACCCCAGGCCTGGCCGCAAGGCCCGGGCAACATGGGCGCCACCACCACCGCGCCCATAAGACCAAGAGTGCCGCATCTGGGAGAGGACCTGTACGCCCAGCATACGTGCCCGGATGGGCAGCCATTTATATGGCCACCGGAGTTTCACCATCCCCGACTCCGGAGAGAGAGACCCCTGGATGAACCCCTGATCCCGGCTCCAAAGCCCGTAAAGAGGATCTCGCCCCCGCTAGCGGAAGCACAGTTTGAGTGGGACCCCACCGGAGAAGATCTTATGGGGTTCACTCAAGAGACTCGGGCAGCTGCAGCGGAGCGTGCTGAGTGCTGCCGCCAACAGCTCGAGGACTTCGAGAGGGAGCGGAGAGAGAGGCGGGTCCGGGAACAGCAAGCTCAAGTAAAGAGCGTGGAGCAGAAGAGCCGGGCCAGGAGAGACCCCCGTGCAGCGCATAGTCCCCGCACCACCGGGACTGTGATAAAGTTTAACCTGCAGCATGGGTGGGGCTTCATCCGAGACCACCACACCCTAGGCGACGTCTTCGTAACCAGGAGAGACATTGAGTCCCACCTGCCGGAGGGACACAGAGGTCGTGACCTTTACATCGGGGACGAGGTTATCTTCCCCCGGCACAAGTGTGCCAAAGGTCCCTACGCCCTCCATGTGCATCGCCTGACGGAGGAAGAGCTGCGGTGTGAAGAGGAAGAACAAGAGGACCCGGACGGGTCTGAAACTAGAGCCAAAGGTAACCAAAAAGCAAGAGCAGGAGGACGCCGTCGCTAAGGACAGCGAAGCAGAAGGTGTATATAGTTGCCCGTCGGGGCACAGTAAACTGAAACCGTGAACTGAAACTGAAACTGAAACTGTTGCTGTTGCTAATATAGTCCCCGTTGGGACCAGCATGTGTGAACTGTTACCCGTATTTCCCTTAATTCCACTGACCGAGGACTGAGAGCGGTCATTCCTCCCTAATACCTGGCCGAGGACTGAGAGCGGCCATATTCCCTGTAAATAGTTGCGCGTCCTAAAGCACCCCCTACCGGTTTTATAGGAAAACCAGTTTTCCAGAGAGACTGTCGCACTTTACCCGGTCACACGTTGCACAGTGACCGGAGGAGGAGCCAGAGGCGACGAGAATGTTTAATATGAAAAGTTTTATGCTAATATATGTTGTTTTATATGTTTTATATGTTCATGCAAAAATTTGTATGTTTTTGGTGTTATGTCTTACAGCCCGAGGACGTGCTGTGATTTACCAGGGGGGAATGTAGCACCCTGAGGATTCGGCTGCTACAGGGGTATTGCACCTCAACCCAGAGGTGTGATATTCCACTCCCGGGTAAGGATGGAGCGTGGAACTGAGCTCGGTAGGCTGCATGCACTACACACATCCCATTTCCGAGGAGCAGACCGACGGTACTCCCACTTAGAAATGTGCAGGTACGACCGAGTCTGTTCCTGGCTGGAGTGGGAGGGGGGTGGTACATCCCAAGTAGTGTAGGGGCAGATAGGGGGAGCAGCCTGGGTAAAGATAGGAGCTCATTGGGTGCTGGTCACCTGAGCTCACACATAGAGGGTGTATATAAGGTGGGCACCATCAAAGAACAGGGTCAGTCTGTCAGCCTTTTGTCAGAGCAGAGCAGAGGAAGAGGAGCAGAGCAGCCCCAGAGAGAGAGAGAGAGAGGAGAAAGCAAGAAAGACCCAGAGGGGGAAACAGAAAAGGAACTCTGAGAACCCAAAGTCCATCAGCGGGTGAAGAGTTGGCATCAGGGTACCGGAACCCAAGCTGGTGGGGGGCAAAAACACACCCCAGCCAGAGATCGGAGGCCATGGGCAGCGTCTGCCACGGCCACCCACCACATCCACCACGAAGGCATACCACGTGGAGGGTCAGGGAACCCAAGGCCAAGGGTCTCCCAACAGAAGGCCCGAGGGAGCTGGACCTGGGTGGATCACTAGTGGGGACGGCCAGAGAAAGGACAGAAGGAGAGCTCAGGGTCACGCTCCGGACTCGCTTGGGGGTTGGCTGGATCCAGGACCTGGTGGATGCAGCACGGCTCGGGAGGTCACTTGAAGCTGGAGTGACCGGAACATCAGCAGTGAGTAAATACCCTAAACTGCATAACCCGACTCTGTCTTCCTTTAACACCTATGCTGCACCACCACAACCCCCATCCTCTGCACCTGACCCCCTGAGGCTATACCCCACCCGTTGGGGGTTATACTATCACTAGCTGCACCTACACCATCAGCCTCAGCGGACCCTGCTGCAGCGGCGGCTATAGTGACCGCAATACAACGGGTGGCGTAGTCGACATTAAGAACTTATTAACATCTGTAGGACTGCCACATACAACTGAGTTTGACACCCTGGGCACGGACCGGGTCACAGCCACTCGGAAGACTACAACTCCCATCTGATCCGGCTCCGGATATTCCCCCTAAAGAATATGGCCCAGGGGGCGCGTCAGATACAATACTCTCTGATCCCATGAACTTCTTGCTCAGCAGATTGTACCAGCAGAAAGAAGTGGGGCATAGTGCAATGTTCAGCCTCCAGTGTACTGTCACTGTAACTTTGTCACACCCAAGCAGATGAAGTTATTCTTTGCCAGTGTTTAAAACCTGACATTTGTCAAAATGAATAAGGCATGAATTTATGCCTTTTTTCATTCATCCACAACCGATGCTAATAATTAAATTGGCCATACCATCAGCTTGCCTAACTATCCTTTGTCAGTCATCTACCCCATTCTATTGCTAACAAGAAACGGAGCAAAAAGGACTGACAAAAAAATCCAGAATCAGATTATAGAATAAAAAATATATATTTTATTGAGGATTAGGGAGATAACAAAACATACAACAACAAGGAAGGGACGCACGTGCAAGATAATATTACAGAAAATTGTTTAGGAGTAAGGGTCCCATATTAGGCAGTGGAAGCAAATTTGAGTATGCAGATGCTGCATAAGGGCAGATCAATGAATAATATTTGTCAATGCATTTGTGCAAAGAAAAGACTATACAGCAATTATGGACTCAGTAAGATATATGCCAAGCATAAATAGCATGAATAGCTCCATTGCATGCTTTCAATAGTTATAAATAAGAGAATAGCACAATGATAATCTGGCAATGATAAAGAGTAAGATATGTACTTATTGATGAGAGATCACAGAGCCCATCCTGACGTGCGTTTCGACGTTGGCCTTCATCAGGGGATGATAACAATTTTCTGTAATATTATCTTGCAAAACATATATTTTTTATTCTATATTTTGATTCTGGATTTTTTTTTCTGTCCTTTTTGCTCCGTTTCTTGTTAGTTTACGCTCCAACTTTCTAGTCTGCCATCACTTCCCCACATAGCTGATTTCATGACATTTTTTCTACACTCTATTGATACAAATACATTTTATTCACTATAAGTTATATTTATTTGTCATATAATCCATATGTTCCCTTAATCTGTATTTACTATTCTATTGCTGCCTGAGTCAATGGCTGACACTGAGCCAGGCATCTACTCCGTTCATCTTGTGATCTATACGGCAGTACTTCTACTGCCTGGGCTGCTGTTGCCCATTGTTGTCCCTAAACTGTCAGATATCTCCTTGTCTGTCCCATCTTAATTCTCTTATGTGCACCTTCTGTCACTGCCACTGCAGAGTCATGCCAGGCACACATCTCCTGGCTGCTGACTGTGTTTTATAATGCTAGACCATAATGCTTCTGCCAGGACTGCAAGTGCTGGCTCTACACTGCTACAGATCAGCTTGCCTGCCCCATCCTAATTATTTACCGTGGGGGGCCTGCTACTGTACAGGCACATCAGCCAGACATCTCTTGGCTGCCCATTGCTAGGATGCTGGGAAATGTACACTCTTGAGGGTAAAGAAACCTGTAGCAGCTCCCAAAATATGGCTAATTTTTGCAAAGGCTTGGTGACGAGATGTTACGATACTGGCGTAGTGCTGCTGGAAACCAAAAATCCAAAAGGAGCACAAGCAGGAAGAGCAAGCGGTAGTAGAAGTTCTTGGAGATAGCAAGGAGTTGTAAGAAACAATCCGTAGATAAATTAGAACAGGCTGAGTAAGAATGTTCGGGAGCTGGAGACTGAATCTAAGCTAACAGCTAGACACAATACTCAAGCAATGAGTGAGAGATCCATGCGGCTTTAAGTAGGCCCAAACAAGAAACAAGATGTATTCCATAGATTCTGAATCCACCATCTTAGAAAAGGGCAATTGGGGAACACAACAGCAGCCTCCAGTGGTAAGGAGTGAAACTGCAGCACTATTATTAAAGTGAACAATAGCGGACACTAGTTGTCAAACTGTAGAAGGCAACAGAACTCTTGACATTACTCTCCCTTTCAACAGCGGCCTCCAGATGATGTTTATCTTGGTTTGTGTGGGTATTTTTGGTGAAACTCTTTAAGCAGTCGGGGAGCACTGAGATTTTCTACAGGTTCCCAGGAGTTATCTTCAGGGTCGTACCCTTGCCAGTTTATTAAGTAGTGAAACTGGTTTCTGAATAGTCTGGAATCCAGAACCTTTTCAACTGTATACTGTTCTTGCCCATCCATTTCAATAGCACCAGGAGGAGGAACATGATATCCTGAAAAAGGATTTGGAACAAATGGCTTTAGTAAGGAGACATGGAACACTGGACATATCTTCATTGTTCTGGGTAATTGGAGGCGAAAAACTACTGAGCTAACTTGTCAAATTATTTTAAATGGACCAATAATTTTTTGACCCAGTTTTGGTGAGGGTATATGGAGTTTCAAATTCTTGGTGGAAAGCCATACTTCATTACCCACTTGGAAGCTTGGAGAAGGTCTGCAAGATTTATCTGCTGCTTCCTTATATTTCTCCTGGGCAATTCTTAAAGTGCCTTTTAGTATTTCCAGATTCTGTTGCATGGATTGTATTCTGTCAGTGACAGCAGGGATATGCATTTCTCAGGGAAAATTAGGAAGGATACTTGGATGGTACCCAGTATTTGTAAAGAATTGTGTTTGTTTGGTCGAAGCATTTTGAGAATTGTTGTATGAAAAGTCTGCCATAGGAAGCAAATCAACCCAGTCATCCTGGAGATGACAAATGTAGCATCTGAAATATTGCTCTAACGTTTGGTTTGTGTGTTCAGTTTGACCATTAGATTGGGAATGGAATGCAGAAGATAAACTGACATCAATGTCCAATGCTGCATAAAAATTCTTCCAGAATCTAGATGTAAATTGTGTTCCATGATCAGATAATACTTCATCTGGGACCCCATGAAGACGAAACACATTTTGAATTATAAGATCAGCAGTCTCTTTTGCAGATGGTAAACCAGTGCAGGGGACAAAATGTGCTGCTTTGGTGAGTTGGTCCACCACTGCCAGAATTTAACTCTTTCCCTTTGAAACTGGTAGTTCCACAATAAAATCCATAGATATAGAGCCCCCAAGTATGAGATGTAATTTTCAGAGGCTGCAATAATCCCTTTGGTGATGTGTGGGGAGTTTTATACATAGCACAGGTGTTACAGGAAGATACATATTGTTTAACATCTTTTGGCAATTGGGCCACCAATTATCATCTGGTGGATGCAGAAGAATTGGGTCTGTCTTGTATGCTTCCCGTATATCTCCAAGCAAGTCTTTGTTATGTATCACTCCCTGGAAGTTGGAGTCAGGCAGAATAGTTGTTGGTGGTGCTGCTGTAGAAGAATCTTTGGAGAAATTCCTAGATAAAGCATCAGCCTAACTGTTACGGGAGCCAAGCCTGTAAGAGATAAAAAAGTTGAATCAGTTCAGAAAGAGGCTCAATTGAGCCTGGGACAAACATTTCGCAGACCTGATAAATTCAAGGTTACGATGATCAGTTAGAACAACAATTTGTTGAGCTGCTTCTTCTAGATGATGTCTCCTCTCCATTCCTTGAATGCAGCAATGATAGCTAAGAGCTCTTTGTTCCCCACATGATAATTCTTCTCTGATACGGTTAAACTTCTGGAGAAATAAGACAAGGATGTAGCAAATCTTTTGATCCTGTTCTTTGTGATAGAATGGCCTCTACTGCACCGTCTGAAGCATCTATTTCTACAGTAAAGGCATGTTCAGGATTGGGATGAATTTGTATAAGAGCTGTGGTGAATTTCGTCTTCAGGCTAGAAAAAGCATCTTGTGCTTGAGGAGACCAAATAAACGATATGCCTTTCTTTGTTAATTGAATGATTGGTGCCATTATACCTGAAAAATTCTTAATGAAACGTCTGTAAAAATTGCCAAAGCCCACAAATCGTTGGACTCCTTTCACATTTTTTGGCGTTGGCCACTCAGTGATAGCTTGAATTTTGCTAGAGTCCATTTGCTATACTTGAGTAGAGCTTATATAGCCCAAGAACTGGATCTCTGTTTGATGAAACTTACATTTTTCCAGCTTAATATAAAGATGATGGGTTCTTAGATGCTCCAGCACAGTTTTTACATTATTCTGATGCTACATTTTCCTCAATGTATTCCTTGAGTGTTTTTAATTCCTGCTCTGCCAGTGGGTAAATGCTTCCAAAGGGTATTCCTTTGAGCTCATGATTCTCATTTGGTCTGACATGCACTGTGAGCTGTGAGGTCTTATATAGACAGGTGTGTGCCTTTCCAAATCAAGTCCTATCAGTTAAATTAAACACAGCTGGACTCCAATGAAGGAGTAGAACCATCTCAAGGAGGATCACAAGGAAATGGACAGCATGTGACTTAAATATGAGTGTCTGAGCAAAGGGTCTGAATACTTATGACTAGTGTTGAGCGATACCTTCCGATATCAGGAAATATCGTATCGGATTGGATCGGACCGATACCCAAAAAGTATCGGATATCGCCGATTCCGATACCGGAAACCAATGCAAGTCAATGGGACACAAATATCGGAATGAAAATAAACCCTTTCTTTCCTTGTAGGTTAATTCTACATGAAGTAAAACAACTAAGAATAATGTAGAATGTATTACGCGAAAAGCCGGCAATTCATCAGCGGCATACACCGGTACCCGACAATTTACAACAGAAAGAATAGAACATCACACATAGATTAGATACATAGAAACATGTCAGCCACATATATAAGAAGTACAGTGACAGTGTTGATTACTGTACTTGTCATTTAGTGTAAAGGATTTATTTAAAAAAATAATTGTGTTTTCATGCACCGTCTCTTTAAAAAAGCCGGCCGGCAATTCAGCAGCGGTACCCAACAATTTATAACAGACAGAATAGAGCTTCACACATAGATTAGATACATAGAAACATGTCAGTCACATATATATGAAGTACAGTGACAGTGTTGCTTACTGTACTTGTCATTTAGTGTAAAGGATTTATTTAAAAAATATAATAGTGTTTTCATGCACCGTCTCTTTAAAAAAGCCGGCCGGCAATTCAGCATCTGTATCCGACAATTTAGAATAGAAGGAATAGAGAATCATACATAGATTAGATAGATAGAAACATGTCACTCACATATATATGAAGTACAGTGACAGTGTTGATTGCTGTACTTGTCATTTAGTGTTAAAATAAAGGATTTATTTAAAAAAAAAATTGGCGTGGGGTTCCCCTTAATTTAATAGCTAGCAAAGGCTAGGCAGACAGCTGGGGCTGATATTAATAGCCCAGGAAGGGTGCCATGAATATTGGCCCCCTCCCAGGCTAGAAACACCAGCCGTCAGCCGCCCCAGAAATGGCGCATCCACAGGATGCGCCAATTCTGGCACTTAGCCTCGCTCTTCCCACTGCCCTGTAGCGGTGGCAGTGGGGTAATAGGGTTGGGGTTGATGTCAGCTTATAATGCCAGCTGACATCAAGCCCAGGCTAGTAATGGAGAGGCGTCTATAAGATACCCCCATTACTAACCCCATAGTCAAAGTTAAAAAAAAAAAAACACAAACACCCAGAATAAAGTCCTTTAATTTAAATAAACACACAATTCTTTATTGTTCTAAATTAAACCATACTTACCGTCACGCCCATTCCAGCTGAAGCCAACGATCTCCTGCAATAAAAGAAAAATAATAAAGCAACATCATCCTTACCTTTCCATGGTTCCCAGGATGGCTCCAGCTCTGCTACATCGAGATGACAGGCTGGACCACAGCAGAACGCTGCCATCCAGCCTGTCATCCCGCAGACACTGAGAAGCGCAGGCTTGCTTGCGCTCCACAGTGTCTCTCTGTGAGGGCATCCAGATGAGCCGAGTTAATGTCCAATGAACTCGGCTCACCTCATGCACGTCACTGACAGCGTGAGAAAATTCTCCTGCACTCAGCGCTTCAGCGTGAGAATTTTCCCACGCTGTCAGTGACGTGCATGAGGTGAGCTGAGTTCATTGGACATGATCTCACCTCTCAAAGGCGTTAACCCCTTTATTACCCAGTGAGCCACCGCACCAGGGCCCTGGATGAGTTGGGTACAGCGCCAGAAGATGGCGCTTCTATGAACGCGCCATTTTCCGGGGCGGCTGCGGACTGAAATTTGCAGCGGGTGGGGCCCAGAAAGCTTGGGCCTCCCTGCGCTGCGGATTCCAGCCCCCAGCTGCCTAGTTGTACCTGGCTGGACACAAAAATAGGGCGAAGCCCCACGTATTTTTTTTTTAAATTATTTCATGAAATTCATGAAATAATTAAGAAAAAAAGGGCTTCCCTATATTGTTGTGTCCAACCAGGTACAAATAGGCAGCTGGTGGTTGGGGGCAGCCCGTTCCTGCCTGCTGTACCTGGCTGGACACAAATATAGTGCGAAGCCCCACGTCAATTTTTTTAAAATTATTTCATGAATTTCCTGAAATAATTTAAAAAAAATTGACGTGGGGCTTCCCACTATATTTGTGTCCAGCCAGGTACAGCAGGTAGGAATGGGCTGCGCCCAACCACCAGCTGCCTATTTGTACCTGGCCGGACACAACAATATAGGGAAGCCCTTTTTTCTTTATTATTTCATGAATTTCATGAAATAATTAAAAAAAAAAATACGTTGGGCTTCTCCCTATTTGTGTGTCCAGCCAGGTACAACTAGGCAGCTGGGGGATGGAATCTGCAGCACAGGGAGGCCCAAGCTTTCTGCCCCCCGGTGCAAATTGCAGTCCGCAGCCACCCCGGAAAATGGCGCGTTCATAGAAGCTGGATGCTGTACCTGGCTGGCATACAAAAATATGGCAAAGCCCACGTCAAAATTTTTGGGAAAAATTAATTAAAAAATAAATAATAATTTAGGGACTGCATCTTTATTAACTCCTCAAATGTCATTTAGTGTTAAAATAAAGGATTTATTTAAAAAAAAATTGGCGTGGGATTCCCCGTAATTTTAGTCTCTAGCGGAGGTTAAGCAGATGGCTAGGGCTGATGTTTGAAGCCTGGGAAGTGGGTAATACCCACGGAGCTTCCCAGACTACTAATATCAGCCCCCAGCTGAATACCTAGCCTTTACTAGTTATTAAAATGGGGGACCCCCCCAAAAAAATGACGTGGGGTACCCCCTATTTAATAGCTAGCAAAGGCTAGGCAGACAGCTGGAGGCTGATATTAATAGCCCAGGAAGGGTGCCATGAATATTGGCCCCCTCCCAGGCTAGAAACACCAGCCGTCAGCCGCCCCAGAAATGGCGCATCCATAGGATGCGCCAATTCTGGCACTTAGCCTCGCTCTTCCACACTGCCCTGGTGCGGTGGCAGGGGGTAATATGGTTGGGGTTCAAGTCAGCGCCAGCTGCCATGAAGCCCAGGTTAGTAATGATGGGCGTCTATAAGACACCCCCATTACTAAACTACAAAGTGTTAAAAAGAAAAAACACACTACACCCAGAAAAAAATAATTTATTTGGAATAAAACGCACAATTTTATTTAATTCTTAGTTTACTTAAAAAAAATAGTTACCTGTCCACGTTCCTGCGCTGATCTCCCATGCACAGCTGTCACATCTGGAGATGGTGACAGCTGTGCATGGCTGCTGTAAGCTCACGCTGCCGGGAACACGTCCGCTTCCGGCAGCGGGAGCAACTGACTGAGGTCACCGGAGTGCATTCAGGCAGCGCAGCTCCGGAGACCTCCTTTACGGCACTGCTGTACCGTGGGAATTTCTCACGATACAGCAGGGCCGTAAAGCAGCTAACCGGAGCAGCGCTGCCTGAACTCCGGCGAACCCGCTTATGCAATGACGAGGCTGCTTTACGGCCCCGTCATTCTAGCGGCGGTGGCGGTTCAGAGCGGTCACATTCTATGTGGCTGCTCTAAACTGGAGATCATCGTGGGACACTCGTGGACTACTACGGAGGGGTAAGGATAAGGTTGTGGTTTATTATTTTATATTTTATTACAGGAGATCGATGGCTTCAGGGAATTAGGTGTCTAGGTGAGTATAGGTGTAGTTTTTTATTTTTTACTTTATTTTAGGTGGCGATCAGCTGGGACAGGTAATGTATAAACTAATTTATTGTAGGTAACCACTGGCCACCAATGACATGTATTTAAAATTTATTGGGGACACAGTAGGGCAATTTAAATAGCAGGATCAGGCTGATGGGAACTACTGCTCCCATTGAGCTGATCCTGTTGGCACGAGTGGACGGGGGACAGACATAGGCCGATGGGAGTAGTAGTGTCACATCGGGCTATGTCTGCCTGCACGCACACACCCGCACACATCGCACAGACACCGCACACACCCGCAGACATCGCACAGACACCCCGCACACACTCGCAGACACACGCACAGACACCCCGCACACACCAATCATGATGGGTCTGATCGTCTGGGAGGTGAGGCTGACCTGTGCGGCCGTGGTAAAGTTCATGTGAGTTCATGCAATGCAGTCAAGCATGAACTCACATGAACCCTCTGAGGGCACCGCGGCTACTTCAAATGAACAGCTGATCGGCATCACCTGATACCTCAGCTGTTCATTTGAAATAACCGTCGGGAAAGCGCAGCACAGAATGGGAAAGCCGGCGGTGAAGTCTTTTCACTGCCGGCTTCCCCGCCCGGGTCCTTCGCTCCCCGCTCCTTGGTGCTGCGCTCCCCGCCCGGTCCTAACTTACGATCGGGATGGGAGGTGGCGAGGGGAGCGGAGGATCGGGGTGGGAGGCTGCGGGGAAGCAGTATGGGGCTGTGCGATTGTTTAAAAGCCGGCGGCTTTTTACCGCCCGCCGGCTTTTAAACGATCAGGAGAATTCTCCCACGCTGGGATGGCATTCTGATGACAGGCTGGATCTCA
Organism: Phyllobates terribilis; assembly: GCF_046119375.1. NCBI lineage: Eukaryota > Metazoa > Chordata > Amphibia > Anura > Dendrobatidae > Phyllobates > Phyllobates terribilis. The sequence goes on from NW_027362762.1 coordinate 646,310,125, forward strand.
GCTGAGCGCTGCCATCCAGCTTGTCATCCTTCAGAGACACTGCAGAGCGCAGGCATTATGGGAATTTCCGATTCCGGTATTCGATATTGTAAAAGTATCGGAATTAAGTATCGGAATTCCGATACCGCGAATATCGGCGATACCCGATATTTCAGTATCGGAATGCTCAACACTACTTATGACCATGTGATATTTCAGTTTTTCAATTTTTAATAAATTTGCAAAAATTTCTACATTTCTGTTTTTTTCAGTCAAGATGGTGTGCAGAATGTACTTTAATGAGGAAAAAAAATGAACTTTTTAGAATTTACCAAATGGCTGCAATGAAACAAAGAGTGAAAAATTTAAAGGGGTCTGAATACTTTCCGTACTCACTGTATTTTTAGGGCAATTAAAAGCTTTTCAGTATTCCAATTTGAATCAAATTTTTGGGGAATTACAAAAAAAACTATTCGATCTCTAGTGTTGAGTGAGGTTACCATCAGAAACTACAGCTCATTTAGTAAAACTGTCTTTCTACTCTCTATTGCAGAATTAACCTTGTGTGGAGGATTTTTTTTTTAGTTTATTTTTACTTCTTATAACAATGACTGAAATTAGAGGTAGAAACGTTGTACAGCTATCAAACCAATATTCATAAAGTTCATTGGTTAAATGATACCCTAAAACTATTTATTCGATATCAACAATAGGTTTTAAGTCAATTGCACAACTACAAGTGTTGTAAACAGAATGACATCTTCTGTGTTGGGCTTTGTGTAACCTATCAAACTGGTTTGGTGTTAAGGAGCCCTTTGTTACAAATGCACTACATTCTTTCGGGGATAATAGTCTTAGTTTCACAGCTGTTTTTTCTAAACATTGACTTGCTTTATTCTTTTCTAATGTAAATGAAGAATTTTGAAAAGCTGGACCCAGTGCTCTAAAAATTGGTTTCAGTGTCCAAATAAATGACTGTTTTGATATACCCTATAACAGTGTTCCCCAATCAATAGCTTGAATACTATTGTTTCCTAAAAGAACCAAGGATCATTATAAAAGCTGGCATTTGTTACCCATGGCAGGATTTAAAAACAAGCACTACAAGCTACAAGGAATACTAATATGCACCCTACATCACCACAATATTAGTGCTAGACTACTTTATAGTTTCAATGCTTTTATTAATTAAAAAGTAGTAAGAAATATTGTACAATTTGTCAAACTTGCAGGGAGTTGTTACACAGTAAAATATACATTTAAGAAGGATCATCTCATCTTTCTTTATACATTGAGTATACAAAATAATCAAGATTGATGAGAGAATCATTTGAAATCCAAATTTTCCAGTTTTGATGATTTTTTTAAAAAAATTAGATTTTTGGTGACTAAAAATGCCTCAAATCCTAATATTGAAAGGCCCAGAAAATATACATATAACATTCTGAGGTCTTCTAGGTGTGTATTGAACCTATTTTGAGCTCTATAATGCAAATACAGCCTATTAATGTCCAAGTGACTAGTGGAAAACGGATGGTAACTGATGATAACCAGTAGAATATTTAACTACACACTGCTGTTTCTCCAAATTTGCAGGTTAATTGAATTGTATAAAATTATCTCCTTTTTTTGGGGGGGGGGCAAATGACAGCTTAGCTTCTGTTTGTACAGAGGCTGTGCAAAAAAAACATGTGAAAAAATTGGCCCCGTTTATGGAGTAGCAAGTACTTTGATTTTTGCTACATATATAGTTACAGAGGTTGAAAAAAGACCTAGGTTCATCAAGTTCAACGTTTCTCTACCATTTGTCACTAAATTATCTAGAACCAATAATAGTATGTGCACTATGAAGAAGCAACAGCTTTTTCACAATCTGTCTCAAAATTATCCCTTTATTTATGGAGACAAACCAAAGTGTACTGTTTTGAACATGAAGTAGTAATGACTTCACACCTATGATTGAAAAAATATATCACTTTTTGCATCCGTAACAAGCTTGCTTTTCACAAATTATTTAACCAATTACATATGCAAATTGCCTCTTCAGAGAAAAAGAGGACTTGAACTCTATAGCGCCTCCTATTGGAAGCAGCAATTCAAGTCAATTACAAAAATGTATCCATTTTTCTAGTGAGCAAGAAGAGGCTAGCTGTTTTCACAGTGAATAAAAAAAGTCTTGTCAGGAATTCGGTTGCATTCTACAGTTTGACCACTAGTGGCCGCTATTGTTCACTTTAATAGTTGTGCTGCAGCTTCACTCCTTACCACTGGAGGCTGCTGTTGTGTTCTACAATTGTCCTTTTTCAAGATTGCAGATTCTGAATCTATGGAATTCATCTTGTTTCTTGTTTGGGCCTACTTAAAGCCGCATGGATCTCTCACTCATTGCTTCAGTATTGTGTCTAGCTGTTAGCTTAGCTTCATTCTCCAGCTCCTGAACATTCTCACCCAGTCTGTTCTAATTTATCTACGGATTGTTTCCTACAACTCCTTCCTATCTCCAAGAGCTTCTACTACCGCTTGCTGTTCCTACTTTTGCTCCTTCAGCCACTGGTTTCCAGCAGCACTATGCAAGAATCGTAATAGGATACTCCAGCCTTCATCATGGACACCGCCGAGGGAGGAAAATTGGAAGTGCATGTAACTAAGATGAACTGTTTGCTTACCAACATCTATGCAGATATGGGAACACTAAAAACAAAATACACGGCATTCGAAAATCAGACAACTCATAACCTTCAAATTTATGGACAAGCTACACAAGGTCTACAGAATATTGTGCAAGATCTAAGCAATTGCACTGCAGTCTGAACAGATCAGCTACAAAATTAACATATTGCTCCAGCCCCTCCACTTATCTTTCCGCTGCCACCTATCAGGTTTGGTGGAGACTGTGACAAATTTCATGGATTCAACCAGTGCAGACTGTACTTTGGTGCACACCCTGCTCACTTCCATACTGACATATCAAAAGTATTGTGTATCATTATGCTACTGACACATAGAGCATTGGCTTCGGCCAGCCCCCTTATTGAAACTCATGATGATCGACTTAATGATCTGGAGGCTTTCCAAGCAGCCATGAGCCTGGTGTTTGATGACCCTAATCATTGTGCAACAGCTTCAGCTACACTGATGGCACTATGTCAGGGTAAACGCTCTGTTGTGGAGTATGCCACAGAATACAGATGGTAGGTGATGGATACTGAATGGAATAATGCTGCAAAATTTTTTTCTAAGAGCATACTCAAAGATGAACTAGCCCGGGCCGATGCTCCCACAAATTTTGATGACTTCATTCACCATTGTATTCCTATAGACAACCGATTATTAGAGAGAACATTGGAAAAGTGGAAGTCAAATTGGTCCCGCAATAATAAAACATTTTCAAATTTGGAAACCAATATTAGGTTTTCTACCTAATAGATTTTTTAAAGAAACTTTCTTGGATTGCATTGATCATCTGTTGACCTACTGCAACTATAGAGACACATATGCAACTATAAGGATTCATGTAAGGGCATGTGTATATCTGTATAGATATGTCAAGGTGCAATGAGGTGATCCTTTTTGTAATTCTCTTCAATTAATAGGCAAGTCTAGAACCATGGTCCTGTTTCAAGACTGGTGTTTTGTATGCTAGTCTTAATGAAGAGTGTGTGTAAGATGCGCCAAATTCATTAAAATTTGTGAAAACTACTTGATGAATCGGCGTCAGTTTTTAAAATAAATCACCGATTATGGTGAGGAGCTTTGCTAGAGAAACTTCTGGCATTGTATAACTAGATAACATGCAGTTTAGGCTGTGTCTTCCTAATCACATATGTGGTTCTAAACTTTATTGGAGGTAGACTTTAAATCTGTCAATGATTACAATTAATCCACTATAGGACTATGTACTGTTGTAACATGCTTCAGTTTGACAATTATGGTTTGTTCACCTTTTCTTTAAAGAAGCATTCCTGTCACAGTTTTTATCCTCCTAATTATATTGCAATCATCATATTACATAGCACTGTGCACTTACAATTGCTCATTTTGCCCTTCTACCCAGCTAATTCTTCTCCTTTCCGACATTACTTGATTAAAAGTGAACTAGCTGAATCCTTCTAAGCCCCCTTAAAAAAATTAAGTCTATTTTCACTCCATGATTCATCATTAGAACTACAATTCTACATCTCTGCAAAGCCCCTGGCAGACGAGCTAATCGTCAGTATAATCTGGCCCCAGTGTTACGAGCAGAGCTGGCATTAAATGCACTAGAGGGTGACGCTAGGTGGATGGTGATGGTACGTCCAGAGTCAGAGAGGAGCACATTAGAGAAAATCTTGGAGCTGTTAGAGGGGAGTTCGGGAGGCCGGGCTCGCGTGGCCCATCTTCGATCCTTGTTTTTCTATCGGCCCCAAAGGGAATGTGAGATGCAGTACTCGAATACTTTACAGGAAACATTGAATGAGGTGCAGCGACTATACCCAGGGGCCATTGGGGTATTCCAAGAGGTAGACCGCTTGCTCCGGGATCAATTCATAACAGGGTTAGCCAATAAACTCCTTCGAGACAAACTGATGGCGATGACCCGGGCTACCCCAGAATTACCCTTCTGGCAGATTTATCAGGCCGCGGTGGAAAGAGAGGAGGTGTCCACTCTGGTGGTCGAGGGGGCAGTGGACAGTGCACAACTGGAGGGAGGTCGTGCGCCAGTTTCAGGAGGGGAAGGACTGGTAAACGTTGTACAGGCTCTGCGTGCCAAACTGAAGGAGCTAAAGCTTGAGGTGTCTAAACTCAGAGCTGGGCCGGTCCCTATTCCCACGGAAGGGCCACCCGCGATGTCCTCTGGAATGGTGGTTCCGCAGCCTGCAAGGTCGTCCTCCTTGAATGATTCAAGATCTCGTCCACGAGGAGCACTCCGTTGTTGGCGTATGCCCGGTTTGATTCCCCTTTCCTGTTATACACCGATAGTAGTCTGCATGGGCTGGAGGCGGTACTAGCACAAATGCAGGATGGTAAGGAGTGACTAATCGCCTATGTCAGCAGGTCTTTAAGAGACACTGAACGCAACCCAGCTAACTCATTTCGCCTAGAGCTACTGGCCCTGGTGTGGGCGATGACAGAACGCTTTGCCGAGTATTTAACAGGAGCTGAGGTGCTAGTCATGACTGATAATAACCCTCTGGCTCACCTAGAAAAGGCAAAACTGGGAGCGTTGGAGCAGCGGTGGGTCGCTTGCCTTGCTAAGTTTCACTATCGAATTAAGTTTCGCTCTGGGCGGGAAAACGGAAATGCGGATGCACTCTCAAGGGTGCCCCTTGGGTCCTTGGGGGGAAAATGTTGATGACCAGCTTGAGGACACTGAAACCCCTGACTTGGGGCAGATACCCATCTTCCGAAGTGTGGTACATTCAAGTGGGTTGGCGTCAGGGATGCCGTGTGTTCTGGGAAAAACACCCTCGGATAGGGCGAAAGACCAGAGCGATTGCCCAGACATTGCACTAGTGCGCAATTGGGAATTGGGTACAAAAAGGGGTCTGGCCGCGTGCAGAGGACTAGGCCCAGCTGTCCGAGGAAGGAATGAAACTACTGCGACAGTGGGATAAGTTGTATATGTAACATGGCCTCTTGTACCGTAAGGTGTACCTGCCATCTGAGCTGCAGCACCGATACCAGCTAGCAATCCCTATGGGGATGAGTCCGATGGTCGCTCGCAAGGCGCATGAGAAGGGGGCCCACTTTGGGAGTGAAAAGACACTGAAGTGGCTACAGCGAGTCCTCTATTGTCCTGAATTGGGGGGGAGGGTGGTGACAGAGGCGTGTCGGCAGTGTTGGGTCTGTGGGCTCAGTAAGAGCCCTGAGCAGCGGGTGCCCACGCAATCTATTAAGGCTCCCTTAGAGCTGCTCATGATTGACTATGTCTTGACAAGATACTCAACGTCTGAGTATTCCTATTGCTTGGTAATGACAGACCAGACGTTAGAGGGTAAACGGCAGGTACGCTGGCCTGAGCATCTCCCGAAATTGATGTGGGCCCGGAATAGAGTGCACAGCACTACTGGCTACTCACCACACATGTTGATGTTTAGGAGGCCAGGGCCGGACATTGAGGATTTGAGCATACCAGGTCCCTCCTCCAATCCCCCTTGGACCGCATCAGAGTGGGTTCGAGAACACTGACGGCGATTAAGGGTCTTGCATCAGGTGGTGGGTGATCGACTCAGTCATGTGACCCGTGCAAGCCAAGCCTTTCTCCCTGGGGTTCAGAGTGTTGGTGAGAATCAAACGACGGTCCGGAAAGCTGAGTGAATGATGGGAGGCGACTCCGTACCTGGTAAAAAAAAAGGGTGAGCCCTGAGATTCCAGTCTACGAGGTCGAGCCGGTTGGTACAAGGGGAACAACCCGTAATCATCATCGTAACATGCTACAATGGTGCTGATTTGAAGATGTAGTCCCCGTTCCCGCAGAACCATAGGCCGTGTCCCGAGGGGTGGGCATTCCTAATGCTCTTGAATTTGATGGTGAGTCTCCCTCTGCGCCTGCTTACTTCTGCTCAATCTGTCCCCACGTGGAGAGAGTGTTGAGAATGTGGTATGTCCTTCAGAGAACAGGGAATCAGGTCAGTTACCTGACCCGGATGATGTGGCACAGTGCGTCACACCTCAGGAGGGAGCAGCCTATTGGCTCTCTCTGATGATACCGCTAAAGAGACTTCTGCCCCATCGGGGACCAAGCCTGTTGGGATGGGTCTCAGGAGAGCTACTCGAGCTACGGCGGGTATACCCCCACAGCGCTTTGAACAAGATGACTTTGAGTGGGGAGGTGTGTCGAGGACGCCAACCTCTAGTGGGGAGGCATGTGAGAGTGTGAACTGTGATAGCAGCAGGAGAGCACTAGGACCCTGTGAGTTTTGCCTGGCTGAGCTCAGAGCAAGGGCAGATCGGGAGACCCTGTGTGTTCTGAGGGTGTCTGCTGTGTGAGACGCTGGATGGAGAGTCTGAGGAGAACTGTGAGCACTGAACTTCAACAAGACTCTCTCTCTACAAGCTTTCCTGTGGGGGGTTGTTAACCCCTGGCCCTGGTGAAGCTGTGTCCCAGCTTAAGAACGAGTGCTGAGATGGGGAAAGCTGTGTGGCTCTTTGGAGTTTTGTGGAAGTCCATGCTGAGTGGACTAGAGACTTTGTGCTGAACAAACCAAGTGTCGAGTGAGAGGGAAAGAGACTGAGGATATCATCTCGTGGTCGGTGGTCTGGAAAACAGTGAGTGACTGCGAGAGGAGAGACGGGGTCCGGTGCCATTCACATTGAGAGAATACTGACAAGCCTGGTGAAGAGTTCTTCCCAGACTTTAACCTGAGGCGTTAAAGTCCCCAGCGTGTGGGCTCGGTATCGGCCAAAAAGACAAGGAACCTTTGCTGTTTTTGTAAAGGTTGCTTTTTATTTGGCACCAAAGTTTTCCTGGACTAGCTGCAGCCACCGCGTTTCACAGGCCTGTGATAGACCACATCTGAGGTTAACGGTACCGTAACTTTAAGATACCCGGTATCCCTATACTATGCGTATAGGAGCAATTGGTATAGTTTCATGCATTGTTATTATTAATAGTGGTAGGATTGTACTCAGTGAACCATCTCAGGGGTCCCTATAGAACACCCACACTAAATTGACACAGTGTTTAGGTAAAATTGCTCCAGATCTTTAGTATAATTCACAAAAACTGAAAACCTTGAGATTGCCACATTGATTTCAGCTTTTGCTGATTGTGTGTAGTTAGTAGAGACAGTGTCCCAGGTAGAACCTGAGACTGATTCATGCAATGCTGAATTTTAGTCTAATCATTGTTTTAGTAAAGAAAGTGTTGTTTATTTCTGTCTCTGTCTCAGTTTGTGACTCACTGGATGTCTATCGGACCTCTGGTCATTACACGGTGACAGTTCAAATTAATTGCATACATACAGTTAGGTCCATATATATTTGGACAGAGACAACATTTTTCTAATTTTGGTTCTAGACATTACCACAATGAATTTTAAACAAAACAATTCAGATGCAGTTGAAGTTCAGACTTTCAGCTTTCATTTGAGGGTATCCACATTAAAATTGGATGAAGGGTTTAGGAGTTTCAGCTCCTTAACATGTGCCACCCTGTTTTTAAAGGGACCAAAAGTAATTGGACACTTGACTCCAAGGCTATTTTGTGGACAGGTGTGGGCAATCCCTTCGTTATGTCATTCTCAATTAAGCAGATAAAAGGCCTGGAGTTGATTTGAGGTGTGGTGCTTGCATTTGGAAGGTTTTACTGTGAAGTAAACATGCGGTCAAAGGAGCTCTCCATGCAGGTGAAACAAGCCATCCTTAAGCTGCAAAAACAGAAAAAACCCATCCGAGAAATTGCTACAATATTAGGAGTGGCAAAATCTACAGTTTGGTACATCCTGAGAAAGAAAGAAAGCACTGGTGAACTCATCAATGCAAAAAGACCTGGGCGCCCACGGAAGACAACAGTGGTGGATGATCGCAGAATAATCTCCATGGTGAAGAGAAACCCATTCACAACAGCCAACCAAGTGAATAACACTCTCCAGGAGGTAGGCGTATCAATATCCAAATCTACCATAAAGAGAAGACTGCATGAAAGTAAATACAGAGGGTTCACTGCACAGTGGAAGCCACTCATAAGCATCAAGAATAAAAAGGCTAGACTGGACATTGCTAAAAAAACATCTAAAAAAGCCAGCACAGTTCTGGAAGAACATTCTTTGGACAGATGAAACCAAGATCAACCTCTACCAGAATGATGGAAAGAGAAAAGTATGGCGAAGGCGTGGTACAGCTCATGATCCAAAGCATACCACATCATCTGTAAAACACGGCGGAGGCAGTGTGATGGCTTGGGCATGCATGGCTGCCAGTGGCACTGGGTCACTAGTGTTTATTGATGATGTGACACAGGACAGAAGCAGCCGAATGAATTCTGATGTATTCAGAGCCATACTGTGTGCTCAGATCCAGCCAAATGCAGCCAAACTGATTGGTCCCCGTTTCATACTACAGATGGACAATGACCCAAAACATAAAGCCAAAGCAACCCAGGAGTTTATTAAAGCAAAGAAGTGGAATATTCTTGAATGGCCAAGTCAGTCACCTGATCTCAACCCAATTGAGCATGCATTTTGTAACATACCTGGTGGCGTCCTTGCATAGTGGTCCATCTCCCACTGTGCAAGAGCACGCACTTGATTTCCAGTCCAGACTGCCTTCCATACTGTCTGCTCTGCTGCTTAGGGCGATGCCCGTGGAACTTCCTGTTTCTTGTAGCTGCTGCAGACACACCCCTAATGCTTCATCAGCCTATTGCTGTCTGTCACCTGTTATTTAAACCAGCTCCTCCTTGGAATCCTTGCCTGAGCATCTTGTTCTGTCAGTTGGCTTCTATGTTTCCTGCCTTGCGGTATCTGTTCCCGTGTCTGAACTGTGTCCTGTCTGTGCACTCTAGCCAGCTGTCTTTCTGCCTTTCCTGGAGGCTGTATTTCCAGGCCCGTGTGAACACGCTCTTAGCCTGTTCATCCCGCCCTCTGGGGGCCGCATACCCAGACTCGCTCCTGTATCTCGCTTCAGTAACAGTTCCTGTCTGAACTGTCTCCTAACCTGCTTCCTGTTTTTCTCTATGTCCGTACCTTCCCTTTCTCCTGCATTGTCTGAACCAGCACTTGGCTTTACCTTGGCTCGTTCCTGTATTTGTTGCAGTAACAGTTCCTGTCTGAACTGTCTCCTAACCTGTCTCCTGTTTTTCTCTATGTCCGTACCTTCCCTTTTTCTGCAGAGTCTGAACCTTCACCTAACTCCTACTCGTTGTTGCTGTACTTCCGTTTGTGAGTTTAGAGTCCACTCACTACTTCATTGCAAGTATCTTGCGTGTATCTGGTTCTGCCTTTCCCTTCCAGTCTGTTCCGTGTGAACAGAGCCCTGCCTTGCTCGCCGCTACGGCGGTTTCTGCCCGCTCTGCCTTGTTCACCGCTCCGGCGGTTCTTGCATCCTCTGCCTTGCTCACCGCATATTGTCCATACAGGCTTACAGCCCAAGAGTGGCATATCCAGTGGTAGTGTAGCGTAGTTTCCCATCATACGAAGGTGACCTTGTCGTGGTTGATGGGCACACATAAATTGGCCAAATTATGCGCAAAAAACCTTCATTTTTCAAAGTGACATTAGTCCAGATACAATATTTCTTATATTTTCATGTATGGAGTGCCGAAGTTCTTTTTGCAATTGCTCACCGCTCCGGCGGTTCTTGCCTGCTCTGCCTTGCTCACTGCTCCGGCAGTCTCGCTCTGCTCAGACCCTTTGCACACTACTTCGGCTGTCTCGCTCTGATCTGACCCTTTGCTCACTGCTCTGGCAGTCTCGCTCTGCTCTGACCCTTTGCTCACTGCTCCGACAGTCTCGCTCTGCTCTGACCCTTTGCTCACTGCTCCGGCAGTCTCGCTCTGATCTGACCCTTTGCTCACTGCTCCGGCAGTCTCGCTCTGCTCTGACCCTTTGCTCACTGCTCCGGCAGTCTCGCTCTACTCTGACCCTTTGCTCACTGCTCCGGCAGTCTCGCTCTGCTCTGACCCTTTGCTCACTGCTCTGGCAGTCTCGCTCTGCTCTGACCCTTTGCTCGCTGCTCCGGCAGTCTCACTCTGCTCTGACCCTTTGTACACTGCTCCGGCAGTCTCGCTCTGCTCTGACCCTTTGCTCACTGCTCCGGCAGTCTCGCTCTGCTCTGACCCTTTGCTCACTGCTCCGGCAGTCTCGCTCTGCTCTGACCCTTTGCTCACTGCTCCGGCAGTCTTGTCCTGCTCCACTCTCGCTCACCGCTCCAGGCGGCCTCGTCTTGCTCTGCTCTTGCTCGCCTCTCCGGGCGGCCTCACTCTGCTGTGTTTGCCCACCGCATCTGCGGTTCTGTTCCTGAGTCCCAGTCTGTACTGGGTCCTATCCACTCTGTGCTCCAACCTGTTGTACCTCCCTGCCTGCATACCAGTCGTGCTTGCCTGCATCCACCCGTCTGCATACCAGCCGTGTCTGCCTATACCCACCAGTCTGTGTGCCAGCCTAACCTGCCTGTCCCTGTATTCCCAAGTGTGGGTCAACAGCCGTGTCCAGGGTCTGACCTGGAGTAGCACCTGGTCCCTCTGCTCGGTTCCTCCTTGGTGCACTGGCGTTGTATGCCGTCGTGCGACCTTGGTCGGATCGGGTGGATACTTAGTTACGCCCCTCCAGGCATTCACTCTCCGGTACGGTCCAGTGAAATCACTACATATACACGCACACGCCAATCTTGTTAAAGACTAAACTTCAGACAGAAAGGCCCACAAGCAAACAGCAACTGAAAACCACCGCAGTGAAGGCCTGGCAGAGCATCAAAAAGGAGGAAACACAGCGTCTGGTGATGGTTATGAGTTCAAAACTTCAGGCAGTCATTGCCAACAAAGGGTTTTCAACCAAGTACTAGAAATGAACATTTTATTTACAATTATTTAACCTGTCCAATTACTTTTGGTCCCTTTAAAAACAGGGTGGCACGTGTTAAAGAGCTGAAACGCTTAAACCCTTCATCCAATTTTAATGTGGATATCCTCAAATGAAAGCTGAAAGTCTGAACTTCAACTGCATCTGAATTGTTTTGTTTAAAATTCATTGTGGTAATGTCTAGAACCAAAATTAGAAAAATGTTGTCTCTGTCCAAATATATATGGACCTAACTGTATACTGCAGAATGCAAAAAGGCACCGCATCCCCAACATACGTTAAAAGGTTAATCAATATAAAACCTTTTATTTACATTAACATAATATATCGTACAGGTATTACTGCTTTTGACTACGTTTAGGAGATGGCAGCTATATCCCTATGACAGAGTAGTATAGTAAGCATGGGTACATTATACCTTGATGGGCATTTCAAAATGCCCTAAGGTAACACAGGTAATTCTATGCAAATTGGTATTTTGTGAATTATTGTAGTCAAACTGTTGTCCTGTTGGTATAAGTGAATGCTGGTTTCGATGGGATCACTTCCAGATGATTGATTCACAAAGGTGCTCTCCATGAGTATACTTAACATACATTCCACAAAGTTTGCTCATTGTTAATATTGAATAACAAAATTTCAATGTCATCACCTCACTTCACCTGTTCAAATTTAGTTTCACGTACACAATTTTTCCATAAAAGCACAACATAATTGATGTCACAGATCTTTCTACCTGCACCATCCCAAGGCAATTTTATTTATTAGAAGACATTAGGAATTCAAATCTAATAATTGTAAAATAGATTGAAATAATTACATCAATGCAAAATAAATGTGTGTTGAATAATATTATTTTGGATTAATAAATTGTTTTGAGATATGTGACTGCTTGCTAAAATCCCATGAGAATGTTGCAGTATGAAGATAGCTGCGAAGGACATAAAATATATTAGAGAAATGGATGAATGTGGAATACACTGGCTCATCATTGCTGTTTTGAATTCCGCCTCCATATAAATTTCTATGGTCTGGAAGAACATTGCTGGATAGAACACTGGCATTTGGATGCAATAGGCATGTTCCTGCAAAAGCTAGGGTACACATAGATAACAGGAGAAATGGAGCTCAAACTGAGAATGAAGAATTAAACATTGGAAAGAACAAGAACATGGCAAAAACTGTGTAGGTGTTTAAAATATATATATTAGATAGATCGATAAATAGATACACATGCACAATTTTTATTGCTTTAATGTGTCTATAATAAATAAATTTAATTTGCTAACAGTCATTAAAAAACATAGCACATCTTTTTTGCAAACCTATACAGTGGGGAAAATAAGTATTTGATACACTGATGATTTTGTAAGTTTTCCCACCTACAAAGAATGGAGAAATCAGTAATTTTTATCGTAGGTACACTTCAACTGTGAGAGACAGAATCTAAAAAAAAAATCTAGAAAATCACATTGTATGATTTTTGCATAATTAATTTGCATTTTATTGCATGAAATACGTATTTGATCACCTACCAACCAGCAAGAATTCTGGCTCTCACAGACCTGTTAGTTTTTCTTTAAGAAGCCTTCCTACTCTGCACTCATTACCTGTATTAATTGCACCTGTTTTTACTCGTTACCTTTTAAAAGGCACCTGTCTACACACTCAATCAATCACACTCCTTTAAAGTTCTTTTTTCTCCAAGCTAGACATTTATAAACTATCCATGGGAGAGGTCAAAAAATATCTGCACCACTGAGACTTCCATGATCAATAGAATCAGGTCCAGAGTCCATCATTCCTCCCCACTAAATAACCACTGTGTGTAGGAGTTAAAATGGAGCAATGGTAGAGTATTGCCAATTTTGTTCAATTCAAAATCTGTAAGACTGACATACACAGCCTGGTATAGCATTCGTGTATGTCAGCCCCATAGATGTTCAAAAACGAGGCATAACACATGCTCAATCTCTTCTTTAGGCCACGGCCCCACTATCAGTATTTGGTCAGCATTCGGTCAGTATTTTTTCTTAGGAGTGGAAGCCAAAACCAGGTGAGGAACAATCAGAGAAAAGGTATAATAGAAACAAGTCACCAATTCTGCATTTATCACCCACTCCTGGTTTTGGCTCCCACTCCTGAGAAAAAATACTGACCCAATACTGACCAAATACTGAAAGTAGGGCCGTGGCCTTAGGCATGCTATTCTTTGCTGATCAGTTTCTTAACTTTCAAAACTGGAATAACATTTTAAACCGTTACCGAAAGGGTATTCTGCAAAGTCATCAATACCTTATTGCTTCAGGTCAAGTGATACCTGATCACTTCAAGTCAATGTTTCTTGAAGGTACTGGGAATTCCTTCTTTGCAATCACACAGTGGTATTTTCTACAGTTAACTAGTTGTCTATATTATTACTATCCATATAGTTTCAATGTTCAACATTATTAGCGTTATTTTGGCGTGCTCGTCAATTCTTTTACTGTCACCGCGGCAGCATGTATCACAGCTGTTAGACAGGTGTGACACATGCAGAGATAGCCTGTCAAACAGGCAATACCTGCACGTGTCACATCTGTCTAACAGCCGTGACACATGCCTTCATGGCGACAGTGAAAGAAATGCCGAGCATGCCAAAATACTCGGCGAGCACGCTCACACAGGTTGATGAGATATACTCGCTCATCACTACTAATCATCTGTTGTCATGCTGCCAGATATGCACGTTAAGACTTTAGCTAGCCCGAACATAAGAAATCCCTACTATACTGTTTGGTACTATTCAACCAATTATGAAGCTAGTACTCAATTACTTTCCACAAATCTATTCAGCTTGAGGTCTTGAAGTCCCTTTCTGACTCTATGGGTAGTATACCCTGGTTGTAAGTACTGCTACAGATGTCATTGCAAATGATTATTTCTCTAAATGTTCTGCGTTATTTATACCCCACCACTAAAAATGATACTTTACATCATCTGTGATTCTATGTATAGCAGAATTGATATACACTGCTCAAAAAAATAAAGGGAACACTCAAATAACACATCCTAGATCTGAATGAATGAAATATTCTCATTGAATACTTTGTTCTGTACAAAGTTGAATGTGCTGACAACAAAATCACACAAAAATCATAAACCATAACCAATGGAGGCCTGGATTTTGAGTCACCCCCAAAATGAAAGTGGAAAATCACACTACAGGCTGATCCAACTTTGATGTAATGTCCTTAAAACAAGTCAAAATGAGTCTCCGTATTGTGTGCGGCCTCCACATGCCTGTATGACCTCCCTACAACGCCTGGGCATGCTCCTGATGAGGTTGCGGATTTTCTGTTGCATATTTGTGGAGCTTGTCTGTATTTAGAATCACAATTTGGAGTGGTATCTGGAGAGGAATTTAACAATAGTGTAACACAGGTACTTTAGATGCAGTGACACAGAAACACAGAGCAGCCAGTACAGGGTTAATAAACAAGGGGGATTTACTGTAACAGGGTCAATCTCCACGCAGGGAGTAACTGGGGAAATATGGGGAAACAAGGGAAGTAGCAGGTAATATGCTATAACTGACAATCCACAGTTGGGCTAAATGTAGCAGAGTCGACACGGTTGTAATCAGCAGTTTTACACTTAGCTGACTCTTGCTCCTCACAAGGCAGTTGCCGGCTGGTGCCGGTTTGCTTTCTTCCGGCTTCCCCACCTAAACAATGCTCCATCTTCTGGCGGCAGCGGGCGGTCTCCGGTTTGACCTGCTGAGCCCCTAGTCCATAACAGTGCACCTCACTTGCTCGGCTCCAGGGATCCTGTGTCTCTTCTCCCTCTAGTCGGGCTTGACTCCCACTGTCCACTGCCGCTTTTCCTGTGCAAAAACTCCTTTTCCATCCTCTTCCTAGACATGAGCTCAGCTCCCCGGTCACCTGACTCCTCAGTTCTTTCTCTGGACACACCCCCAGCTTCCCGGTCACCTGACTCCTGTCTTGCAGTCTATCTTCCCCCTGCAACAAGAGGCACAGCCCCAGCAGTTCCGGATCCCTTGTTCTGAAAGTACTTACACCCCGGTCTTCCCCTTTACACTCCCTTTCTCCTTTAACTCACCATTCCATGGGCGAGAGTTCCTTCACCAAACGTTCACATTCTTGGACTTCCTGGACGATACGTTGCCATATAAATTGATCTTGTTCGTAACAGTGAGGAGGCACTCCTGCTGTTGTCTGTTCTAACCGGCATAACTTAGTTTGACTGATGGGGGGTGCAGGGTCACTTGGATTCCCAATCTCCGCCTGCCCGGTGGCTTCAACTGATGGTGTTCCTCACTGCCTGCACTGGGGACTGCAGGTAATCAGAGGTAGAATCAACAATTCTTCTTCATCCACATCGTGGCTTGGGGCAACTGTGACAGGACCCGCTCTAGAAGCAGGTGATTCTTCTTCATCCTCGTCATCTTTAGACAGACAGGGCCACAGCATACTATGATGAACCACTCCAGTAGGGGCTCCTTCAGCCCCCTCGGGTTTAACTTCATACACAGGTCTTCAGCGCCAAACCTGCGCTTCACTCAGTGCAGGGTCTGTTCCCACCCACTTAATTTGCCCCAGGGCCGCCTGTCTCGAACCAACACCCGCTCCCCGGGCCTCAGAGCTGTCCCTCGAAGAGGCAATGTCTCATGATGTTTGAGCTCCCAAAACTTTTGTTGTACCAACCGTCGGAGGGTCTGCAGTCGATGCCGGTGTTCTCGGACCCAGGAAGACATCCCTGTCCGTGGGTAGTCCTCCTCAGGGTCCAGCTCTAACTCTGTAATCTCTCGCCCCTTTTGCCTGAACAGTAAGGTATAAGGAGTGAACCCCGTCTTACTATTCACTCGGTTGTTGTAGACCCACACCAGCTCGGCTACAAACTCAGGCCATCGCACCTTCCGATCTTCCTCCAATGGGCGGAGCATTTGGATCAGTGTCTGATTAAAGTATTCACAGGCCCCATTTCCTTGAGGGTGATAAGGAGTAGTCCATGACTTCTCAATCCTGTACAACTGGTGCAGCTCTTCCATCACCCGGCCCTGGAAGCAGGCGCCTTGATTGGAATGGATCCTCTTTGGGCAGCCGTACACCCAAATGAAGTCTCGGCAGATGGCCTGAGCAGCTGATTCGGCGAACTGATCTTTGGTCGGGCTCACCACCGCAAACTTTGTGAAGTGGTCTGTCATTACCAGGCAATGTTCATACCCGAGATGCGCTCGTCCAACAGTTAAATAGTCTATCATCAGCACCTCCAAGGGGGCAGAAGTCACAATGGTTTGTATGGGGACCTGCTGCTCTGGGGGCTTAACCAGCTCACAAGTGTCTTCTATTGTTGCTCGCAGTCGGGAGTGATACACCAGCCTCTGCAACCACTGAAATGTCTTCTCTGGTCCGAAGTGAGCCCCTCATTCATGAGCCTCCTTAGCCACTACTCCGACCAACTTCTCTGGGATCACCACTTGCCAGGTGGTCCCGAACTCTCGCAGTAGCTGTACCCGTTGGTACAGCAGCCCGTCTCACAAACACAGTCTCTCCCATTGTCCCAGCATTTTCAGCACTCCCAGTGACAGGGTACTCCTCTCCTCTCGACTGGGGACCTGACTCAAAGCCACCCATTGACGTAATTGAGCAACTTCTCTGTCAGTCTGCTGAAGTCGGACCCAGTCACCTCTTGGCCGCCCTAGCACTTGTTCTTCCGACGTCTCTCCGATCTGTCCCTGCGCCGCGACCAGCGGTCCCACGGAACTTCGGAAGCTAGGGATCTCATCTGCCTCCAAATCTTCATCGCGGTCATGATCAGGCCGTTCATATGTCACTCTGGAGAGCGTCTCGGCGTGAGTATTCTCTGCCTTAGACCAGTAGGCGATTTTATACCGGTACCTGCCCATGCGGGCCACCAACCGCTGCTCCAGGGCCCCCAACTTCGCATTCTCCAGGTGAGCCAACGGGTTGTTATCTGTTCTCACCAGTACTTCGGGCCCAGACAAATGCTCTGCAAACTTCTCGGTCATTGCCCAAACCAGAGCCAGCAACTCTAATTTGAAAGAGCTGTAATTATATGGACTCCTCTCGGAGTCGTGAAGGTAGCGACTGGCAAACGCAATCACGCGCTCTTTCTCTTCTTGTACTTGGGATAACACGGCTCCCAGACCATGTAGGCTCCCATCAGTGTGGAATATGAATGGTTGGGAGAAATCCACATAGGCAAGTATTGGGGCCTCGGTCAGGGCAATTTTTAGGGCACGGAAGGCCTCTTCCTGGCTACTTTCCCACCGAATCACCCGATTAATGGAGCCTGCCGGCACTCCCTTAAGTAGCTCCAGCAATGGGTTGGCTACGCGGGTGAAGTTCTTCATGAATCTTCGGTAGTACCTGGCAAGTCCCAGGAAGGCCCGAACGTCCTTCACTGTCTTCGGGGTAGGTCACTCCTGTACGGCGGCCACCTTTTCCCGGGTGGGCTTGACTCCTTCACCGGAAACAGTATGACCGAGATATTAGATCTGTTTGCGGAACAGGTGGCACTTCTGGGGCTTCACCTTTAGACCATAACTCTGTAGGCGGCTCAGTACTTGCTCCAGTCGCTGGAGGTGCTCCTTGAAGGTGGCGGCATAGATAATTATGTCATCAAGATAAATCAGTGTCGCCTCGAAGTTCAAATTGCCTAGGCACCTCTCCATCAGACGCTGGAACGTCCCGGGGGCGTAAGTCAGGCCGAAGGGCATCCGATTGAACTCGACCAGTCCCATGGGTAATATGAACGCCGTATTTGCACAGTCATGTTCGGCCATGGGCACCTGCCAGTACCCACTGGCCAGATCCAAGGAGGAGAAGTATCTTGCCTTCCCTAAGGCCGACAGAGACTCTTTGATTCGGGGTAGTGGGTAAGAGTCACGTACTGTACTGGCATTCAGTCATCTATAGTCCACACAGAACCGCAGGGTCCCATCTTTCTTCCGGACCAGGACAGTCAGGGCTGCCCATGAACTCTGACTCTCCGGTATCACACCATTTTGTAACATATGGGCTAGCATCTCCTTAACCTCTTTATACATCTGGGGAGGTATCTGCCGGTATCTCTCCTGCACTGGGGCAGCGCTTCCCATGGGACTCTCGTGGGTAATGGTTTCAGTGCAACCAAACTCATCCTCATGGCGAGCAAAGACTTCCTGGTACCGCTCCAGTACCTCCTCAACCTGCTGCACCTGTCGACTTGAAAGTCCCGTCAATTCAGCTCGCATTTGTTCTAGGATTCTGTGTCCACCCTTCGCACCAGCACGGTGGGATTCCGGCGACACGGTGACCGCCAGACTCCAGGGGTCTCCTCGTACAGCGGACAGCTGTACCGCATCAGGTCGCACCAACTTCTCTGGCATTCCCAGAATCTAGGCTATTTCCGCCCTGGGAGGGAGTGTGAGATCATCTTCACCCAGATTAACGCACCGCACTATAACATTGCCACCCTGGACGGTGGTCAGTGTCTGAGTCACCAGGAGTCCAGGGGGTACTTTGTCCATCGATGTTGGTTCTATCTGTACTTCGACCCCCTCAAGAGGAGTGCAGGCCCGTGCGGGTAACGTGAGTACAGTTTGTCCTGGCGGTAAGGTGAGCGCCGTAGCTGCTGGTACTATTACTTTCCCCAGGACCTTCCCTTCACTCGACGTTTCCTGAGCCTGGGCAGCTCGGATTAATTGTTGAAAAACCCTCCTTTGGGGGGTTCGTGAGTCCCACAGGTCTAGAGGAATCTCCTTTGGCTCACTTATCAGGATTTGCCCGATCTCTTTCAGCACATTCATTCCGAGGGTCACCGGGGGTCCACTTCCGGTTCCCCCTGTGACCAAGACGACCCCTTTTTTTCCCACATCTTTTCCACACACTCGGATCTTCATCCACACCACCCCTGCGACCGGGATGGGTAATTGATTAGCTGCCGTGAGTCTAATTACTGGTCCTCATTCAGGCCGCATTATCTCTGTTAATCGCTGTTGAAAGTAGGCTTCTGTCATCGTAGTCACCTGGGATCCCGTGTCAATCAGGCAGTGAACAGCCCGACTGCTCACTTCGGCCCAGACAGTCGGGCTGGTGGAAAATAGGTCCTTGGGACTTCCTCTTTTTCTTTCCCCTTCCTTAGGCTCCGGGCTGTGTCCCCCAAACACGGAGCCCGCTAGTTTAACGGCTTCCGCGACAGGGGCCGCCCTTGACTAGCACAGCCCATGGCGTAATGTCCTGCGCCTCCACACTTCCAGCAGGTTGTGTCTCTGTCTGTGTAGGGCTGCCTCACTTCTCTACGGAACTCTCCTGCAGGGCGGGGCCTGAATTCAATTCTTTCCCTAACTGGGGCAATCGATCTGGGTATCTCTGGTGGTGGTGCAGGGGTCTTCTTGAGACTGGACTATTCACCCCGCATTTCCTGTATCTTGTTTCGCATATCTCGAGCCCATTCCAGTTCAGCTGCAGGCAGGGTGGGTACCTCGTTACTCTGGACCATCCATGCCAGGGCCGTCTCCCCCATCTCCTGCTCTCTCACACATGCCTCCGCCCCCACTTCTAGAAAGTCACACGTGGGTCCATTAAGATCACGTCAGGGGGGCCCTTTCCCAAATTCCCCATGTCGTCTTTTTTAGTGATATAGGCATGCCCCCTCTGTAATGTATTAACATATTGCGTCACAGTCTCCCCCTCCTCCTGCACTTGGTGAAACCTTCGTATCCTCAGCTCTCCTACATTGGTGGGATCCCCATGCATCTCCTCCAATATCCGCACCACTTTTTCTACAGTATCCCGGTCATGGGGAGGGCGGTACATCATGGATTGCCGGGCCTCGCTGTCCAGCGCCAGTAAAGCTATTTCGGCTTCCATAGCTGGGGTCATGGGATGCATACGTAACATACTCCTAACTCTCTCAACCCAGTCCCACAGCATCATATTGGCCCCGGTGAACTTTGGGAGATTGCTGAGCATGGCCCCCAGTGGCAAGCTAGATCTAGGGGCTCCCAGGATGGACTGATCTGCAGTGTCTGTGTCTAAAGACTGCATCCTGCCGACTACGCCAAATGAAACACAGGTACTTTAGATGCAGTGACACAGAAACACAGAGCAACCAGTACAGGGTTAATAAACAAGGGGGATTTACTGTAACAGGGTCAATCTCCACACAGGGAGTAACTGGGGAAATATGGGGAAACAAGGGAAGTAGCAGGTAATATGCTATAACTGACAATCCACAGTTGGGCTAGATGTAGCAGAGTCGACACAGCTGTTATTCGGCAGTTTTTACACTTAGGTTAATCTTGCTCCTCACAAGGCAGTTGCCGGCTGGTGCCAGTGTTGCTTTCTTCCAGCTTTCTTGCCTAAACAATGCTCCGTCTTCTGGCGGAAGAGGCCGGTCTCGGTTTTACCCACTGAGCCCCTAGTCCATAACAGTGTACCTCACTTGCTCGGCTCCAGGGATCCTGCATCTCTTCTCCCTCTAGTCGGGCTAGACAGCCACTGTCCACTGCCGCTTTTCCCATGCAAAAACTCCTTTTCCACCCTCTTCCTAGACACGAGCTCAGCTCCCCGGTCACCTGACTCCTCAGCTCTCTCTCTGGACACACCCCCAGCTTCCCGGTCACCTGACTCCTGTCTCGCAGTCTGTCTTCCCCCTGTAACAAGAGGCACGGTCCCGGCAGATCCGGATCCCTTGTTCTGAAAGTACTTACACCCCACTCTCCCTAGACACGAGCTAAGCTCCCCCGGTCACCTGACTCCTCAGCTCTCTCTCTGGACAAACCCCCAGCTTCCCGGTCACCTGACTCCTGTCTCGCAGTCTGTCTTCCCCCTGTAACAAGAGGCACGGCCCCGGCAGTTCCGGATCCCTTGTTCTGAAAGTACTTACACCCCGGTCTTCCCCCTTACAATAGCACAAGAACTCTCCCATCCCACTGGCAGTACTGGATAAAAGTCACCATTTTCTCAAGTCAGCCCTAGCTACAGGACATACCTTCCCTGATGAAGGTGTGTTTCTACAGCGATACGCGTGGGGTTTGTCATCTGATTCACACATGATCTCTAGGGGGTGATATGGCTATCTGTGTGCAATGATTTGATTATATTACTATTAACTTAGGTTATGAAGGATATTCATCATACAGTATACAAGGTTTTGTTTTTGGCACAAGCTGGTATGTAATAGCTACAATTGACTAAGTGTGCACAATATATTTTGAGATTCAACTGTGCATCAGCATATAAAGTGCATGGAGGCTTTAATATAATTAATCATGTACTGGTGATGTTATCCAGTTGTGTGCCAGGCAATATACTTATTGTTTTGTGCTATCCTTGAAGTAAAGTATATATTATACTTATATGATGACAGCATAAGGACCTATGATATTATGCTATTTATTACAGGTGAATTTTGTATATGGCCAATCATCAATTGTGGATTTTGGGTGTTGGTATTTATGTGTGTTTTTTAATGCTTTTAAATGAGGTCAATAAAGCTTGTAATTTTTATTGTCTATTGTATTGAGGTGTGCGCATTTTATAAGTGTACCGTCTTGTTTTTTCTTGCTTTGACATTGTAGTTTGGGTACATTATGACGCACCCTAATTCATGATTGAGGCTGTGCATCCTTTTTTGTGTATTGGTTAGCCCTAGCTACCGTCTGATTTTAGAGGGCCTCGTACCAAGTAAGTGGTGGTTGTGGAACTTCAGTAGGAGGAACCTAAATGCTTTAGGTCAATGGTACATGTTAAATTCTGGAAAAAAGTGTCATTTCCAAGCCCACTGGCCTTTACGTTTTTAGGGTTTATAAGGGAATACAAATGCTGGAGAAGATTACACTCTGAAGTATTTTCTACTTCTGTAGCAGAAAATAGCTGTATTAGGCAGGAGAAAGCAATGAGGTTTGTCTAGTCGCTTGTACGAAAGGGCACCAGGAATAAGTCTTTGCAAGTCTTAAGTTGCAGGATCTCAGTCTTATTTAGAATAGGTCGGTCCTTGATATCTTTAAGGTAAAAATGTCCTAATTAGTCAGTGCCCCTCAAGATATTTATGCCCATCATATATATAGTCCTGCATCCGTAACAGAGGGGTTCTCTATGGTCAAGTATAGGGGAAGACAGTTGTCAGACTTACAAGTAAGACAGGACCCTACAGTGCAACGTTTGGACACGTATTCTGGTTGTAGCAGAGTCATTCTAGTAAGGTGGCTTCTACCTGTGTTTTCTGTCTTTTCTTGGGCTACGGAAGGGTTGTAGGCCCAGTCTTCCCCAGTGTTACACCCCACCATACTCCAGGACTTACAATCAGACCCATAGCCAGTATTGACGGTAGTGACATACAGTACAGACCAAAAGTTTTGACACACCTTCTCATTTAAAGATTTTTCTGTATTTTCATGACTATGAAAATTGTACATTCACACTGAAGGCATCAAAACTATGAATTAACACATGTGGAATTATATACTTAACAAAAAAGTGTGAAACAACTGAAAATATGTCTTATATTCTAGGTTCTTCAAAGTAGCCACCTTTGCTTTGATGACTGCTTTGCACACTCTTGACATTCTCTTGATGAGCTTCAAAAGGTAGTCACCGGAAATGGTCTTCCAATAATCTTCAAGGAGTTCCCAGAGATGCTTAGCACTTGTTGGCCCTTTTGCCTTCACTTGGCGGTCCAGCTCACCCCAAACCATCTCGATTGGGTTCAGGTATTGTGACTGTGGAGGCCAGGTCATCTGGCGTAGCACCCCATCACTCTCCTTCTTGGTCAAATAGCCCTTACACAGCCTGGAGGTGTGTTTGGGGTCATTGTCCTGTTGAAAAATAAATGATGGTCCAACTAAACGCAAACCGGATGGAATAGTATGCAACTGCAAGATGCTGTGGTAGCCATACTGGTTCAGTGTGCCTTCAATTTTGAATAAATCCCTAACAGTGTCGCCAGAAAGGCACCCCCACATCATCACACCTCCTCCTCCATGCTTCACGGTGGGAACCAGGCATGTAGAGTCCATCCGTTCACCTTTTCTGCGTCGCACAAAGACACGGTGGTTGGAACCAAAGATCTCAAATTTGGACTCATCAGACCAAAGCACAGATTTCCACTGGTCTAATGTCCATTCCTTGTGTTCTTTAGCCCAAACAAGTCTCTTCTGCTTGTTGCCTGTCCTTAGCAGTGGTTTCCTAGCAGCTATTTTACCATGAAGGCCTGTTGCACAAAGTCTCCTCTTAACAGTTGTTGAAGAGATGTGTCTGCTGCTAGAACTCTGTGTGGCATTGACCTGGTCTCTAATCTGAGCTGCTGTTAACCTGCGATTTCTGAGGCTGGTGACTGGGATAAACTTATCCTCAGAAGCAGAGGTGACTCTTGGTCTTCCTTTCCTGGGGCGGTCCTCATGTGCGCAAGTTTCTTTGTAGCGCTTGATGGATTTTGCAACTGCACTGGGGACACTTTCAAAGTTTGCCCAATTTTTTTGCACTGACTGACCTTCATTTCTTAAAGTAATGATGGCCACTCGTTTTTCTTTACTTAACTGCTTTTTTCTTGCCATAATACAAATTCCAACAGTCTATTCAGTAGGACTATCAGCTGTGTATCCACCAGACTTCTGCACAACACAACTGATGGTCCCAACCCCATTTATAAGGCAAGAAATCCCACTTATTAAACCTGACAGGGCACACCTGTGAAGTGAAAACCATTTCCGGTGACTACCTCTTGAAGCTCATCAAGAGAATGCTAAGAGTGTGCAAAGCAGTCATCAAAGCAAAAGGTGACTACTTTGAAGAACCTAAAATATAAGACATATTTTCAGTTGTTTCACACTTTTTTGTTAAGTATATAATTCCACATGTGTTAATTCATAGTTTTGATGCCTTCAGTGTGAATGTACAAAATGTACAATTTTCATAGTCATGAAAATACAGAAAAATCTTTAAATGAGAAGGTGTGTCCAAACTTTTGGTCTGTACTGTATATATACTTTTTTAGTGAGTCTATAGGTGTCCCCACTCTGCTACTCCTCCCTAGGGCAGGAGACCATGTTTCACAAGTCAAATTCATAACGGACTACAGGGTCTGAGGTATCAAGCCAGAAAGTTATAACTAGCTCCCCATTCTTTCTCTCTTGGTACATAGTCCTCGATGAGCCCCCATTTATCTGGATAAGACACAGAGTGCACGTCCACACCACTCGATGGCTTTCTTGGGCTCAGTTGTCCTCCTGTAGTGTAAGATATGCAGTTGGGCTTTCTCTCGAACTTTACAGCGGTCTGTCACGGGTGTGTCTGAGGTGACAAACAGTTGCCCAGCAGTGGGTTGCAGGAGATCTCTACGTTTGGCATTGCAGACAGTTTCTTAGTTAAGAGGCTGTCTTTAGGACCAAGCGCTCACCTCTCTCTTGCTAATTAGCTCTCTGGCCTGGGTGTATATATAACTGGTGTGTCTGAGAGGGAGTCACCGGCTATATCCATTTCTACTTGGGAAGCTTAGTAGGAGCAGTACTTCATCCTCTCTGGAGCTTGAGGCCATGTGCTAATTTGGAGTTCATCTAAAGCTAAGCCATTTCCCCTGTTTTGTCCATTCTTATTGTCTATAGAGCTTAGTGGAGGTTGACTAGTGCTCATCTCCTTCCATCTATAGCCGTAGCCATACGTTAGGGAGAGTAGGGCGAGGCACACGTGCGGCGATTGCTGAGGAGGCAATATAGGGATGATAGGGGAGACAGGGTGACGCTAGACCAGACCAGACTAGGAGGTCTCCACTTCCCCCTTTCCCTAGTGTCTGGATTCCCTTTCCCTTTTCCCTCTGTGTTGCACTAAGTCTTTACCACACCTGGTGTAACATCGTCTCAATTGTCATCAGAACTTGGAAGGGTCCATCAAATCGAGGCTTAAGGGCTCTCCTGACGTGCCTTTTGACTACCACCCAGTCTCCAGTCTGCAGGGGGTGGCTCCCTTCCACAGAATCTGGATCTAGAAAACTCGAGAATATATGTTAGACAAGCATTTTGTAAGTGCAATAACATAAGAAGACAGCCTATCATGTAGCATCTGGAGCCGCTGTGGAAAATACAACCCTAGCCGAAGGGCTGACCCAAGTAGCACCTCATATGGGCTGAGGCCTGTCTTTTTGTTGGGAGTATACCTGACTGAGAAGAGTGCAAGGGGAAAGCATTCTGTCCATGGTCTGCCCGTTTCGGTCATGGCTTTCTGGATTTTCAGTTTCAGGGTCACATTCAATCTCTCTACTAGTGATGAGCGAGCATCCATCTGCAGAGATATCAGGCAGGCAGTGTATATAGGCAGGCAGGGAGTGTATATAGCAGATTGTAGTGCATATAGCACAAGAGGCTCCATTCCAGTTTTGTCTGCTGCTGCTGTTAGATATTTCTAGACATAGGTCCAGGTCTCAGGGGCCAGAAATAATTTTTTGGATCTTAATCCTCATTATTCGCATAAAAAGGAATCCAGAGACCACTGTTTTTCTGTTCCATTTGCTTGTTGGCACTGCAGAATACAGCCAGGTCCTTTCCATACTACAGAGCTAAAAATCCAGCTATTTAAAACTGTGGTTTGTCTGTCATACGGATCACATATAATTGCGCTGAAAATATTGCCATTTCTGGCCTCCATTGAAATTTTGTTTCAGTGTGTCAGTGAAGCTATTGACACCAGTTTGCTGTTCAAAATAGTTACCTACAGGCCAGGTATTTAAAACCGTGTCTTCACCGTCACATGGATCACATATACGTTTTCAGAAGATACTGCCATTTCTGGCCTCCATTAAAAATTTGTTTCAGTGTGTCAGTGAAGATATTAACACCAGTTTGCTGTTCAAAATAGTTACCTACAGGCCAGCTATTTAAAACTGTGATTTCTCCGTCACACGGATCACATATACGTTTTCAGAAAATACTGCCATTTCTGGCCTCCATTAAAAATTAGTTTCACTGTGTCAGTGAAGCTATTGACACCAGTTTGCTGTTAAAAATAGTTACCTACAGGCCAGCTATTTAAAACTGTGTTTTCTCCGTCACATCGATCACATATACAGTACAGACCAAAAATTTTGACACACCTTCTCATTTAAAGATTTTTCTGTATTTTCATGACTATGAAAATTGTACATTCACACTGAAGGCATCAAAACTATGAATTAACACATGTGGAATTATATACTTAACAAAAAAGTGTGAAACAACTAAAAATATGTCTTATATTCTAGGTTCTTCAAAGTAGCCACCTTTTGCTTTGATGACTGCTTTGCACACTCTTGGCATTCTCTTGATGGGCTTCAAGAGGTAGTCACCGGAAATGGTTTTCGCTTCACAAGTGTGCCCTGTAAGGTTTAATAAGTGGGATTTCTTGCCTTATAAATGGGGTTGGGACCATCAGTTGTGTTGTGCAGAAGTCTGGTGGATACACAGCTGATAGTCCTACTGAATAGACTGTTAGAATTTGTATTATGGCAAGAAAAAAGAAGCTAAGTAAAGAAAAACGAGTGGCCATCATTACTTTAACAAATGAAAGTCAGTCAGTCCGAAAAATTGGGCAAACTTTGAAAGTGTCCTCAAGTGCAGTTGCAAAAACCATCAAGCGCTACAAAGAAACTGGCTCACATGAGGACCGCCCCAGGAAAGGAAGACCAAGAGTCACCTCTGCTTCTGAGGATAAGTTTATTCGAGTCACCAGCCTCAGAAATCGCAGGTTAACAGCAGCTCAGATTAGAGACCAGGTAAATGCCACACAGAGTTCTAGCAGCAGACACATCTCTTCAACAACTGTTAAGAGGAGACTTTGTGCAGCAGGCCTTCATGGTAAAATAGCTGCTAGGAAACTACTGCTAAGGACAGGCAACAAGCAGAAGAGACTTGTTTGGGCTAAAGAACACAAGTAATGGACATTAGACCAGTGGAAATCTGTGATTTGGTCTGATGAGTCCAAATTTGAGATCTTTGGTTCCAACCACTGTGTCTTTGTGTGACGCAGAAAAGGTGAACAGATGGACTCTACATGCCTGGTTCCCACCGTGAAGCATGGAGGAGGAGGTGTGATGGTGTGGGGGAGCTTTGCTGGTGACACTGTTGGGGATTTATTCAAAATTGAAGGCATACTGAACCAGCATGGCTACCACAGCATCTTGCAGCGGCATGCTATTCCATCTGGTTTGCGTTTAGTTGGACCATTATTTATTTTTCAACAGGACAATGACCCCAAACACACCTCCAGGCTGTGTAAGGGCTATTTGACCAAGAAGGTGAGTGATGGTGTGCTACGGCAGATGACCTGGCCTCCACAGTCACCAGACCTGAACCCAATCGAGATGGTTTGGGGTGAGCTGGACCGCAGAGTGAAGGCAAAAGGGCCAGCAAGTGCTAAGCATCTCTGGGAACTCCTTCAAGATTGTTGGAAGACCATTTCCGGTTACTACCTCTTGAAGCTCATCCAGAGAATGCCAAGAGTGTGCAAAGCAGTCATCAAAGCAAAAGGTGGCTACTTTGAAGAACCTAGAATATAAGACATATTTTCAGTTGTTTCACACTTTTTTCTTAAGTATATAATTCCACATGTGTTAATTCATAGTTTTGATGCCTTCAGCGTGAATGTACAATTTTCATAGTCATAAAAATACAGAAAAATCTTTAAATGAGAAGGTGTGTCCAAACTTTTGGTCTGTACTGTACATTTTCAGAAAATACTGCCATTTCTGGCCTCCATTAAAAATTGGTTTCAGTGTGTCAGTGAAACTATTGACACCAGATTGCTGTTCAAAATAGTCTTTACCAGCACCACCACCCACTCTCTGACATTATATACTTGTAAGTACACCTTTATATTCATACCATGTAATGCAGCGGCTTGCTGTGACGCGCCCCCTGGGCCTGTGCTGTGCAGGGGGATACCCGGAGCCGGATCGCTGGGGGTTGTAGTCTCAGTGTGGCGGTGACCCGGTCCGTGCCCAGGGCGGTCAAACCAGTGGCAGTCTATTGGTATTATAATTGTCCGACTACGCCACCCGTGGATTGCGGTCAGTGGGGACCGCCGCTGCGCTGCAGACCGCTGAGGCTGATGTTGTTTGCGCAGCCGAGTATGGGATAACTCCCCACGGGAGAGGTATTGCCTCAGGGCAGCTAGAATGAATGATGGGAGTCATGGTGTGAGCGTCCCAGAAGTAATGGTGCTGGTGCGGCGATGAAACACAGAGACGTGTGGTGCAGTTCAGGGTCTTTACTGATGGTATAACACAGACCCTCCCGGGAGTACTGGTTAGCAGTAGGGGCCTGGTCAGTCTGTGAGCAAGTAGGATCTCCCCTGGCCAGGTGGAGTTGTAGGCCTCCCCGACTAACTGCACTCTTTCCTGGCTACCTTGCTCTATGTGGGTAGAAGTAGCCCACGTCCCTGAGTATACCGTGTGGTGCTCACCCGTATGGCCGGTGACTTGGGGCCTTCCGTTAGCCTCCGCTTCACGATGGCGGTGCTGGTCCCTTGCTTGTGACCGTGCCTTTGGGTTTCTAAGGCCAGAGGACATGGAATCCCCTGCCGGTTGGATTCTGCTGCTGGACCTGGATGTCCCCACAGCCTCGGACTCCGTGTCCGGGTTTAGTGTCTTCAGCCAAGGCGAGCTTCCTAGCTTCCAGCCTCTGGCACTCACTCCTGCTCCTACAGAGCTCCTGTTGTCACTTTCCCTTTCCAGGCTCTGACTGCTCTGCTTGTTCTGCAGGCTCTGTCTCTGTCTTTACTGCCTAATCCCGCCCCAGACCCAGTTTATAAGGGCAGATTCCTCCCCTCCCAGGTCTGGGTGGGCCATGTTGCATGCTTAGGGCTCCTGACCAGAGAAACCTCCCACTTGCTCTCAGACATAATATCTCTATTACTGTGGTAACCAGACCCCTGGGGTGCCACATTCCCCCTAGTAAATTTTACTACTCCGGGACTAAACACATTTTTTAAAGAAACATAAATGCAGGGTATAACAATAACTCAATAACATATTTACAAGAAGCTTTAGTTCTTTAAAGGTCACGGCGTGTCCGCAACCGGGTGTCCATATCACCCAAGGTGAAGTTTTAAGCGAAGTAGGGGACCTGCCCAAAGCAAACCCCTTGCGTTGGCCTTGGGCGTGGCTGCAAGGCTGGAGCTAGCTACTTTGGGCCGCAAGGAGGCCACGGCAGACAGGTTTTCTCTTCCGCGGCCGTCTTCGCAAGAGGCACCAAGGTGTAACTATCTACAAGAATGTTCCGGTTATCCAGTGTCCATAACCTGTTAGTCCAAATAAATCTGCAGGGTAACTAAGAAACATAATTAATA
The DNA here is from genome assembly GCF_046119375.1 of Phyllobates terribilis. NCBI lineage: Eukaryota > Metazoa > Chordata > Amphibia > Anura > Dendrobatidae > Phyllobates > Phyllobates terribilis. The sequence goes on from NW_027362762.1 coordinate 646,339,922, forward strand.
ACAGGCAACAAACATAAACCATAAACAATTTCAAGAAACAGGTAAATTCACAGTGCATTAGTTTAGATTCTCCAGCGAGCGGGCATCTGACCTCTAGTGACTCTAGTGGATCTACGGAGCTCACTAACTGGTCCTGCACTACAGGGTGTAGGAGGTGTTATGGGTAAGCAGGGCAGCTGTCTGCGCACTCTTTGGCTCATTAGGGGCACGGCAGGCTCACTACTAGCAGAGGGTTGATTCTCCTGGGCTGCTGGTATGGATTCTTCTGCCTCCTGGGCCGGCTGCTCTTCCAGCTCTACCTGGTCTTCTGTAGGCACTTGAGGGGCTGGCTGGAGAAAGGTGAGGACGGGCACCACGATAGCGTTGTTTACTTGTGTCCAGGACCGGGGAAAGTCTCCGAGTACGGTGCTGATCATTTCCTCCTTTTCCTCTACGGGTTAAGGGTCTTCCTGATCTTCATCCGTGCTTTGCAACTTCTCGGGGCACTTTTTCAGGTGGTCTCTGGAGACAGTGGCTGTGGTCTCTCCTCCATCCTTGCTGATGACGTACACCTTTGGATTATTGTGGCTTGAGGGCAGTACGGTGTACGGGTTCTTTTCCCACTGGTCGTCCAACTTATGGAGCCGCCTTTTTCTTTTCAAGACCTGCTCTCCAGGTACCAGGGGAACAGCGGGAGCATGTTGGTTATAAGTCCTCTCCTGCCTTTCTCTTGATTGACAGAGACTTCGCTCGACGCTCTCCTGTACTTTCCGGTACTGCTGCTGCCGTTCTGTATCCCAGTCTGTCTCTGGTGAGGTGTCCTCGGGTATCAGGACTCCCATATCCAGGTCAACAGGCAGCTTACCAGGTCTTGCTCGCATTAGGTAAGCCGGGGTACAGTTGGTGGAACCTACCGGGATGTGGTTATATAGGTCCACCAGATCGGGCAGTTTCTCAGGCCACAGACTGCGTTCTTCCAGGGGCAATGTTTTTAGCAGATCTATCACCACCTGGTTCATCTTCTCGCCGAGTCCATTGGTTTGGGGGTGATAGGGCGTTGTTCATATCTTCTTGCAGCCATACAGGTTGCAGAACTCCTGGAAGACCTCTGCTTCGAAGGCTGGTCCTTGGTCCATCAGCACTTGGTCCGGGTACCCGTGTGGGCGGCAGAAGTGCAGCTGGAAGGCTCTAGCCGCTGTTTGTGCTGTTAAGTCTTTGACGGGGACCACCACTAGGAATCGGGAGTAGTGATCCACGATGGTTAGGGCGTAGACATACCCGCTTCTGCTTGGAGCCAGTTTAACATGGTCCAGAGCGACCAGTTCCAGCGGCTGCCTGGTGATGATGGGCTGCAGGGGAGTCCTCTGGCTGGCACGGTCCCTTCTTCTTAGATTGCATGGGCCACAGTCTCTACACCACCTCTCAATGGCTCCTCTCATGCCTATCCAGTAGAACCGTTCACGCAGCAGGAACTCCAGCTTCTTTCATCCGAAGTGCCCTGCCCCATTGTGGTAGGCCTCCAGCACCATAGCTGCGTCCCGTCTCGGTACCACCACCTGCCAGATCAGCTCATGTGTCCGGCAATTGACCATTCTGCGGCACAACTTCTCCTTGTAGAGAAACAGTCTGCTCTTTTCCGTCCACAGTTGCTTGGTCTCTTCCGGAGTGTCTGGGTCTAGGCGGGCGTCAGCCTGGGTCAGCATCTCCTTCACCAGACGGACTGCGGGGTCGCTGTCTTGTGTCTCCGCCCAGTTGTAGTGGGGCAAGGGGTTGAACGTAGCGGATCGCTGGCCCCTTACACAGTGGGAATGCTGGGTAATCCCATGACGGTGAAATGCAGGGAGTTCGATCTCTTCCAATTCTTCTGGATCCTCACCTTCGTCCGGTAGGTTTGGCATCCTGGACAGGGCGTCCGCGTTGGTATTGGAGCGTCCTGCCCGGTATTTGATCGTGAACTCAAAATTGGACAGGCGGGCCATCCATCTCTGCTCCAGGGCACCCAGTCTTGCAGTGTCCAGGTGTGTCAACGGGTTGTTGTCCGTGTACACGGTGAACCTGGAAGAGGCAAGGTAATGCTTAAAACGTTCGGTTACTGCTCACACCACTGCCAGGAACTCTAGCTTGAACGAGCTGTAATTCTCCGGGTTTCTTTCCGTGGGTCGCAGTTTTCGGCTGGCGTAAGCAATCACCCGTTCTCTCCCCTGCTGGATCTGGGACAGTACGGCTCCTAGCCCGATGTTGCTTGCGTCCGTGTAGAGGATAAAGGGCTGGCTGTAATCAGGGTACGCCAGGATTTCATCCCCCGTGAGGGCCATCTTCAGCTGGCGGAAGGACTCTTCTTCTAACTTCTCCCATTTGAAGGGCGGCTTCTGGTTCTTGGCCTTCCTGGACCGGCCTATCAGGAGGTCCTGCATAGGAGCTGCCTTCTTGGTAAAACCGGGAATGAATCTTCGGTAGTAGCCTACCAACCCAAGGAACTGCCGCACTTCCTTTATACTGGATGGTCTTGGCCAGTCCTTGATCACGGTGATCTTGTCAGGGTCGGGGGCTACTCCGTCAGCACTCACCACGTGTCCCAGTTACTGTACCTTTGGCTTCAGTAGATAACACTTCGAGGGTTTTACCTTTAGGCCATAGTTTGCCAGGGCTTCAAACACTTCTGCCAGGTGTTCCAGATGGTCCTCATAGGTCTTGGAATAGACGATGACGTCGTCCAGGTATAATAGGACCGTCTCGAAGTTCCGGTGTCCCAGACAGCATTCCATCAACCGTTGGAAGGTTCCTGGTGCGTTGCAGAGCCCGAACGGCATACAGTTAAATTCGCTGAGTCCCATCGGGGTGGTGAATGCGGTCTTCTCCCGGTCCGCCTCTGCTACAGGAACCTGCCAGTACCCGCTAGTGAGATCCAAAGTAGAGAAGAAGTTAGCAGATTTTAATGCAACTAAGGACTCTTCTATCCTTGGTAACGGGTACGCATCTTTGTGTGTGATACGGTTGACCTTCCTGTAGTCTACACACATTCTCATGGTATTGTCTTTCTTTTTCACTAAGACTAGTGGAGCTGCCCAGGGGCTACAGCTGTCCCTAATTACCCCAGCCTCCTTCATGTCTTTTAACATCCCCTTGGCGTGTTGATAGTGTGCAGGGGGTACGGGTCGGTATCTCTCCTTTATGGGAGGATGGTCTCCCGTTGGGATGTGATGTTCTACCCCTCTTACTCGCCCAAAGACTAGCGGGTGTTTGCTAAACACTCTCTCGTACTCCTGAACCACCCGATAGACTCCCTGTTTTTGGTGTGAGGGAGTGGAGTCAGTACCCAAATGCAGTTGCTGACACCAGTCCTCCATTGGTTTCTTAGAGCCGTTACCTTCCTCTGGTTGAGATGGAGGCAAGGTTTCCACGGCCTGTACAGAGTTCTGGTTGATGGTGAACAATTTGGCTAGCGTGGCATACCGGGGCAGGTATACTTCTCTCTCCCCGATATTTATGATGCGGACGGGCACCCTCCCATGGCGTACATCGACCACCCCCCATGCTGTCAAAATGGTGGGCCTACTGTCTGAGTAGACGGGTTCTACCATTGCTTGGTAGTCTCTACCTCTTAGACCAATAGCTGCCCGGCACCAAATCATCATCTCACTTTCTGGGGGCATGGCAATAGGGAACGGGTCACACATTCTCACGCTACCTATCTCACCACCAGATAGTTCCACTTGTTGCTGCTTCATCAGTGCCCGGATCTCTTTTTGGAGGACACGCTGCTGGCTGGAACTGGCGTTCTCGGCAACCTGTTGCAAAATAAGAATCACCTCTGCAAGACAGTTTTCAATTACATTAGTACCTAGGGTTATTTTTGGGTGACTCTCGTGAGGGTCAATGTCCACAATGATCAGTCCTTGTGCCGGCAGTTCAACTTTACAGACCTTGATGGTCACTTCCTTAAATCCTATCTGTGGCACGGGCTGACCATTGCTGGCGATAATGCTCAGGTCGTCATCTGGGTAGCGGGTTATGTCCGAGTCATTCCAGTACCGCTTGAAGAGCACTTACGGGATGGTGGTGACCTGTGACCCGGTGTCTAGTAGGGCACTCATAGGAATGCCATCCAGTACCACAGGCAAGACCGGACGTCCCCCTATGTATTTGTCACGCCAGTTTGATGTGCCTGATGATTTTATGCCTGGGGGTTGGCCCTCTACCCCAGGTTGTGTCCGTTTAAATGACAGTACCTTGCCATATGTCCGGGTTGATTGCAGCGGCGGCAGATGGGTCGTCCGTCCTCATTGTATCTGTCGCTGGGTCTTCCTCTGGCCGGTGGGGTCCTCCTCAGTCGGCGCCACGGGACGTCCTCCGGTCCGGATGCCAGCTGGATCTTTCCTGGAGAAGAGACCTGTAAAGACTGCACAGTTCTGGTTAGCGCGGCAACGCTCTTAGTCAGCTCTTGGACCTGATGGTGCAGGTCTGTAGCTGGGTCATTGTTCAAAGCCTGCGCATCAGCTCCCACAGGCCCTGCAGACAAGGGCGCCGCGTCCTGGTGATAAGTGATAGCAGGGCGCCTGTGGGTCACAGCGCCACCTAGTGCCAGTTCTCGGAGCACCCGGATGGCTCTGTCCTTGAACTGTGCAAAGTCCAGGTCAGGGTCCTGTAAGGCCATTGCCCGCAACTGGGTTCGGTGGGCATTGCACAGTAGACCCTCAATAAATTGTTCGGTCAACAGCTTGTCTTCATTTCCCACGCTGTCAGGGTCTGCCTGCTTAATGGCTCTCAGGGCCTCTTGTAGGTTTAGGGCATAGTCTCTTATACTTTCATGTGCCCGTTGTTTGCACCAGTAAAATCTTAGTTTTATCTCGGCTGAGGTTCGGGTATCAAATGTGTCTTTCAGCCGGGCTAGTATCTCTCTGACAGTCCTCTTCTTCCCAGGTGACCAGGACTTTACCTCCCTTTGGGCTGCCCCGATTAGCTGGGCCACCAGGATGCTCACTTTTTGCTCTTCCGTGAGGGGGTATACCTGGAAGAGGCTATCAAGTCTTTCCCTAAAGTCACTTAGAGTATGTGACTCCCCTGAGTACTGGGGTAGCCAGGTTGCCCCCGGGATATAGGGCATGGTGAATGGCATGACCGCTGCAGCAGTTGCGCTGGTGGTGGCTGTGGCAGTGGAGCTCCCCTCGGTGTCCAACATCCTTCTTCCCCCCTAGTGGACCGTGGCCTACCTTGCGATGCTCTTCTTCCGTAGGCCGCGCCTCCGCAGTCAATCGTTGGGGTAGAGGACCTGGCGTCGCGCTTCGATGACGTCAGCGTCGCTCTTCCTCCCTTCCAGGACCTTACGCAGCGTCGGAGCGTGGGGCGGAGCTTCGGATCTCTCGCGCTTTCGGCGTCCACGCCCCTCTTCTTCCCGCGCGGCGTCCCGAAGATGGCGTCCGAAGGCGGGAAGCAGCTGCGGATGGCGGGAAGAAGGCAAAAGACGGCGGGAAACGGTCCAAGATGGCGTCTGATGGCGGGAATCAGCTGCGGATGGCGGGAAACGACTCCGGACGGCGGGAAACTTCACCACAGGTAAGTATAAAAGTCTTTTTTTCAGGCACGCAGTACCCGATGGTTGCGGGCACGAAATCCTGCCGACTACGCCAAAGTTGACACGCCCCCTGGGCCTGTGCTGTGCAGGGGGATACCCGGAGCCGGATCGCTGGGGATTGTAGTCTCAGTGTGGCGGTGACCCGGTCCGTGCCCAGGGCGGTCAAACCAGTGGCAGTCTATTGGTATTGTAATCCCCTGCCGGTTGGATTCTGCTGCTGGACCTGGATGTCCCCACAGCCTCGGACTCCGTGTCCGGGTTTAGTGTCTTCAGCCAAGGCGAGCTTCCTAGCTTCCAGCCTCTGGCACTCACTCCTGCTCCTACAGAGCTCCTGTTGTCACTTTCCCTTTCCAGGCTCTGACTGCTCTGCTTGTTCTGCAGGCTCTGTCTCTGTCTTTACTGCCTAATCCCGCCCCAGACCCAGTTTATAAGGGCAGATTCCTCCCCTCCCAGGTCTGGGTGGGCCGTGTTGCATGCTTAGGGCTCCTGACTAGAGAAACCTCCCACTTGCTCTCAGACATAATATCTCTATTACTGTGGTAACCAGACCCCTGGGGTGCCACAGCTGCATTGCTAAAATGTCCAGGGGGTGTGTCCTGGCTGACCATTTACCTCCCCTTCAGATGATGATCACATGACTGTGACATCATCACAGGTCCTGTGTGCACAGAAGGATATATAAATCCTGGTGGTTTTGAAACAGAAAGAGAAAGGCCTGGTGAGGCAAGAAGCCTGGTCCCTGTGTCTGGGACTCCATTAGCCTGAAAGGCAGAGGCTGGATCCCTGTGTTTGGAATACCAGTAGTCTTGGAAGGCACGTGGCCTGGAGACTACATCTGGGAAGCCTTAAAGCCACAGCTGTGGCAGAACCGAGCTGATAGAAACAGCTGAGACCCGGCAAAGGTAAATCGGCGCTTTAAGTGAATATTGTTGCTGTACCTTGCTGAAGTCTGTATTTGAAGCCAAGCGGGCATAGCTGCCACTGAAAAGGCTCTAGGATATTACATGTGTAACCTTCCTGCGAGCCACTGAGATGGATTATGTTATGAGCGGTTTATGATGTGTAATAAACTGCTGGTCTTCATATTACCGGAAAACGTTGCATGTGTGCTTTAATTAATCCGGTGAAGCAAGCACCCCCCAGCGTGATGAATAGCGCTACCTTACTTCCCATATTGATATAAATGTAGGAAATACTAAGGAAAGACCCCAGTGTGACTATAGGATCATTAATTAATCCTTTATGGTTGGGAAGGAATTTAGCATTAGCACTTTATCCACATATGGAACTATTAATTAATGGTCATTTGTATATAGGGACATAAAGACACTTTGTAGCATATTTGCACTAGAAAATTTGGCATTTGCACTTGTAACCTACTTGTATTATTTGATATTTGGATAGGTGCAATAAAATATTAGAATAATAACTGATGAAATATAGATAAATATATATAAAAAAATATAATTTGATCAGCCTATGGCTGGTGGTGGATGTAATTCGAAAGTACCTGAATTTTATTTTAAATATATTTAAAATTATTCTGAAATAAAAATATTCATTTTAAGAAATTATGTTTTATTATTTTTGTATCTTCCTGCTCTTTAAATTGGTGTGACAGCACGCTGGTTTCTTATTGTAGTTATATGCTGATTGGGAAGTAATAATTTTGGACCGCATTGGAGTGCATAGCATTTATCAGAGCGGGTTTTTAGTGTCGCTGGTGGAATTATAGCTGCTAAGCGCATCCACCTGTCAACTGAAAATGCTGACAGGCTGACTCTTATAAAAATGAACAAGGGTTGGATTGGGCCAGACTTCTCAACACCACCAAATGATAGCAGTGTAACATAAATTCAAATCCAGTGTCTTTTTTTGGGAGGTGTATTCCCATGCACCTTTTCACACCCACACATGTGTATAGGCTTCCTGATTTTAGTATAGTATAGTTTTTAAGGTTGAAGGAAGACTAAGTCCATCTAGTTCAGCCCATAGCCTAACATGTTGGCTATTTGCTCTTGTCCTCTTCCTTCTCCTCATCCTCATCCTCCACCATTCATACAGTATGTTCATGTATACCCCCCAGGGGTAAATGTTTGTCAGCCGATACACTTAGTGCATGGGCATTACAAGTATAGGAGACCCGCTCCTTTCTAATGGGAACATTTTTTTTTTTTTGAGGCCCTCTTCCACATCTCTTCCAAGGGTCATTGGAGTGCCTCCCTATTTTTGGCAGTCCTTGCATTCACTGCACAGGCCAACACTATGGGAGACCCTCTTCCTAATAATGGGAACATTTTTTCATGAGGCCCTCTACGTCTCTTCCAAAGGGGCATTGGAGTGCCTCCCAATTTTTGGCAGCCCTTGCATTCACTGCATAGGCCAACACTATGGGAGACCCACTTCCTAATGATGGGAACATTTTTTCAGGATGCCCTCTGACCTCCACGTCTCTTCCAAGGGGCATTGGAGTGCCTCCAAATTTTTGGCAACCCCTGCATTCACTGCATAGGCAAACACAATGGAGACCCACTTCCTAATAATGGGAACATTGTTTTCAGTAGGCCCTCTGACCTCCACGTCTCTTCCAAGGGGCATTGGAGTGCCTCCAAACTTTTGGCAATCCTTGCATTCACTGCATAGGCAAACACAATGGAGACTCACTTCCTAATAATGGGAACATTGTTTTCAGGAGGCCCTCCGACCTCCACATCTATTCCAAGGGGCATTGGAGTGCCTCCAAATTTTTGGCAACCCTTGCATTCACTGCATAGGCAAACACAATGGTAGACCCACTTCCTAATAATGGGAGCAGTTTTTTTCAGGAGGTCCTCCTCTACGTCTCTGCCAAGGGGCATTGGAGTAGTTCCAAATTTTTGGCAGCCCTTCCATTCACTGCATAGGCAAACAGTATGGGAGACCCACTTCATATCAATGGAAACATTGCTTTCAGGAGGCCCTCCTCTAAGTCTCTTCAAAGGGGTATTGGGTGCGTCTAAATTTTGAGAAGACCTGCCACTCACTGCATACCTAGTAACAGTATGGGAGACCCAATCTTTAGTAATGGGAACAACAAAGCATAGCCGGCTGATGGCTCTCTAAGAATAGTGAGGGCCGACTGCTGGCCCTTTAAGAATAATAAAGGCCGCCTGATGGCCCTATAAAAATAGGCTTTGTGACTTTCAGAGTCCCTCTTTCCTAAATGGAAGGATGTGTCTGATCATGTCTCACACACCACAAGGCCAGATAAGGTTGTAAAATGTTAAAATGACATTTCCAGATGAATGCATTTGTCACGGTTGAAAGCAATGCAAAAGTGCAAAAACGCATCAAAAACGCTACGTGTGAACATAGCCCAAGGTGTGGAGGAGTATTTTTGTTTTTGGTTATTTATTTTACCTTATATACAAGTCATTACCCTGGAAAGGATGTTCCTTAAAATAATTCCCAGGAAAATCCATTTTGGTTTCCTTTTAGTATGTTTTATTGTGAGTCTGTAAAAGTGGCATAATACCTCTGACAACATTGTTGTTAGCAATGACCTGGGAGTCAGAAATGCTTCCAGGGGTCTTCCCTATGCTGTTCCCATACCATTTGAGCGCTGTTCCCATACCATTTGAGCACTGTTCCCATCGATTTGGGCAATTTTCACGACCTCTGCATACCGCCAGGGGGAGCTGCCTGAAAAATGCTCGAGTTTCCCATAGACTTACATTGGGCTCGTTGCTCGGGTGGGGCACCCGAGTATTCCAATGTGCTCGACCCGAGCAACGAGCACCCGAGAATTTTAGTGCTCGCCCATCACTACTCTCTACTCTACCGCTACTTTGTGGATGGCACACTTTTTCACTCCCAGCGTGGGCTTTATTTCTTCTCTGGTAAAGTGTGTGCCTCTGTCACTCTTCATGGTCTCAGGCACCCCGTATCTGCAGACGACTTCTGAGATTAGTCTCTTTTCTGTAGTCTTTAAGGCTGCGTGCACACGATGCCATTTTAATGCGTTTCCGCAGCGTTTTTGCAGCTGCGGAAACGCATTAAAAACGCATTAAAAACGCATGGTAGAAGGGCAGCAATGGTCCCCAATGATAATCCGCATGTGCTGTGCCCATGCTGCGGATTTTTCCGCAGCGTTTATGCTGCGCTCAAAAATCCGCAGCATGTCCATTAATTTTGCGGAAACGTGGCGTTTTCGCCGCCATTGACTTGCATTATACCGCTTGGATTACGCATCACTGTATATGTAGATGCGTAATCCACGCGTTCTAATGTGCGGATGGTACCCGGGTGTAGAGGACAGGAGACTCTCCTCCAGACCTGGGTACCATTGAAAACTGTAAAAAAAAGAATAAAATAAAAAATAAATATATACTTACCTTCTGTCGGCCCGCGCACCGCTCCTGACAAACAGCATGGATTTATGTAGTGTGACCGAAAGAATGGTGAAAAATAAAAAATAAATCTATACTTATCTTCCGATGGCCCCCAGTGTCTTGTTTCCCTCCGTCCTGGCTGCCGGCAGCGGTACACTGAAGGACTTGCCGACATCAGCGTCGCGTGACCCGTCATATGACTATGATGTCAGCACAGGTCCTTCAGTGCAGGAATACAGGACTAGAGACACAAGCCAGAGGGGACTCATACCACACACTCTATGGCTTGCATACTCTGTCACTCCATGCCTGACTTATAATCAGACGAAAACCATCCACCCCTACGTCTAGGAGCTGGAACCATATGGGTTTCCTTAGCAATACAAGAGGCTGCTGACAATTACCAACATCTGCTCCACCAGGTGCAGTCAACTAATCACTACAATCCAACCCCACGTACAGATGACCAGTGAAATAGCAAATCCACACTCCCCATACAACACACAACACAGAAGTTCAACACAGTACAGAAGGTCTCATCAAGGTTCTTTGTCTAACAATAATGAACTCACTTACTATGAACAGATCGAATAATCTGTGAATACTCACCCAATGCACACTGCAACCCACGAAAACAGAGGGATAAATTCAGGTAGTGTAAGGCTGAGTTCACACGATGCGTTTTTCATGCGTTTCCGCGGCGTTTTTGCAGTTGCGTAAACGCCGCGGAAACGCATGAAAAACGCATGGTAGAAGGGCAGCAATGTTCCCCAATGGAAATCCGCATGTGCTGTGCCCATGATGCGGATTTTTCCGCAGAGTAAACGCTGCGGTCAAAAATCCACAGCATGTCAATTAATTTTGCGGAAACGCTGCTCTTTTGCCGCCATTGACTTGCATTAGACCGCATGGAATCCGCATCACTGTATATGTTGATGCGCTTTTCATGCGGTCTAATGTGCGGATGGTACCCGGGTGTGGATGAGAGGACTCTCATCCAGACCCAGGTACCATTAAAAAAAAAAGAATAAAATAAAAAATATATATATTCTCACCTTCTGACGGCCCGCGCTGCGTCCTGCCGGCTTCCCGGGCACTTCGCGGTTGAATGAAGGACCTTCGCTGACGTCAGAGTCATGTGACGGGTCACGTGACGCTGACGTCGGAAGGTCCTACAGTCTTCACTGCCGGCAGCCGGGACCGATGAAGCAGGACACCGGGGGCCATCAGATGGTAACGTATAGATTTATTTTTTGACATCACACACTATATAAATCCATGCCAGTTGCATAGATTTATATAGTGTGAAGTTGACAAGCACTTTCCAAGTGATGCTAAAATCGCTTGGGAAGCGCTTGTCAACCCGCATGCGGAAATGAAAGTGAAGACCGCTTCATTTCCGCATGTCCCTGGCAGGAAACCGCATGTACAATCCGCATGCGTTTTTTCCTGCCAGAGAGATGCAGAAACGCTCAGGAAAAAATCCTGAGCATTTCTGCATCGTGTGCACATACCCTTAGAATAAAGCTTCTTACCAATTGCTGCAGCTGTCCTGAGTTATCCGTCTGTCTGAGGTCCAGCAAATTGGTTGGGTCAACAGTCTTTTGCATTAGCTGGTCCTTGTTCATTGCGTCAAGTTTTGTCGTTGACCACATAATGTGAGACATTGTGCCTGTTCCAAATTAAATTGTAAAATTCAAATACATGCATGGAAGAAACACATCTGATACATTTGAGCATCAGGGTTGATCTTTATTACACAATAGGTCACTTATATAGGTTAATAATAGTCATACATGGTAACAATATAATTGTCTCAGCTTATCTCTACATATCTGCTGGCATTAGCATACACACATCTCATTGGCTAAAGGTAATTCTGTTTACATCCAGCTTTTGGATTTTAGGAACCTCTCACTTTCTACTTTCGTTTCTTCATTATGTTTTCTCTGTGTCTCTAGACAAACGCATTCCTGAGGGACATCTTATCTCACACACATACTGACTCAAACTTCATTCTGGTAAGCAGAAGATGCACGTACAAAAATCAAAATGGAGTCAGGATAGATAAAGTAGCTCCTGCTCTCACACTGGTCTGTTCGAGTACTGGTAGGGCTACATAGGGGTAGTCGACGAGTAACAGGGGCGCCATACCGTTTCAATGTAGTGTGCCAACCTCCACTGTCAGGAAGGGAATTGTGAAGGACAAAAACTAATCCCTGTCTCCCCTCATTTCTGCTCTTTTTTTAAAATCATTGTTTTTCTGTGCATATGTGTGTGCGTTTATGTCTTTATGTATTCGGTTTTTAAAATAATTTAATAAAGAGAATTTTTGTAGTTTTTTTTGTTATGATTTACATGTATAAGGGCCCCATAGGTTGATTGCTTTGGTTGTTGATTGAGGGGGCTATATAGGCGCTCATACTGTATGTAGGAAGCTATGTGGGGCCTCATATTGTATGTAGGGGGCTGTTAGCATACTTACTTCTGCTCAATATTAAATTATACAATTAACATAAATTAATGTTAATATTGAGCAGAATTAATTTCAGCCAATTCGTTCGGTCTCCACAACTGTCACGGTCTCTTATGTGACCTGTTGGGAAAATTAATCTCCCACCTCAGCTCTATTTTATATAGTTCTAAGTTATGTACAGTGCTATACATTAGGGAAAAAATTTGGGACCCGTTGAAGCGCAAGAAGGCGCGAAACGGCCGTCGTCCAGAGGTTTCCTTCCATTCTCCCCCTGTACCATTTTTAATGGATCAATAAATTGTTGGCTTTTAATAAGAAGATCGGTGAGTGCTACCTTTTTTCCCTTTTTTCATTGTTTTGGATCTTCTCTTAATCCACCCCTGACTGTAACAGATCCACAGATTCTTCCCTACCTCCTCTAACAAGTGCTGGAGATATAGTGTAAATGTTGAGTTCTATTTTTGTTGATCTTAGCCGTCACATATTTGTATAAAATGTAATTCAGTTGGCTGTCACAACTGCCAATCAATCTATGCACAAAGAGAGGTACTGTATGGTGTGATTATATCTAAATAGTCAGGGAGGATCTTATCAGATGATAAAAGGCTCAAACAGCAGCATGCTCACGTTATTTGCACCTGTACCCCTAATGAAGTTGGATTAATGGTGAACATGTTGCAAGATAGGGAGGGCTTAGGCTTCTCATCCCTGGCACAAGTAAGGACGTATATGTAGCACCCTGAGGATTCGGCTGCTACAGGGGTATTGCACCTCAACCCAGAGGTGTGATATTCCACTCCCGGGTAAGGATGGAGTGTGGGACTGAGCTCAGTTAGCTGCATGCACTACACACATCCCATTTCCGGAGGGCAGACCAACGGTACTCCCACTTGGAAATGTGCAGGTACGATCGAGTCTGTCCTTGGCTGGAGTGGGAGGGGGGTGGACCATCCCAGTAGTGTAGGGGCAGATAGGGGGAGCAGTCTGGGTAGTGCTAGGAGCTCATTGGGTGCTGGTCACCTGAGCTCACACATAGAGGGAGTATAAAAGGTGGGAACCATCTAAGATCAGAGTCAGTCAGCCACAGTCAGTCAGTCAGTCTGTGAGAAGTAAGTCTTTGCAGAGCAGTGGAAGAAAGCAGAGGAGCAGAGCAGCCCCAGGACCAGAGTGAGAGAGGAGAGAACGAAAGACCCAGAGGGGGAGAAAGAAGGAACTCTGAGAGCCCAAATACAACCACAGGGTGAAGAGTTGGCAACAGGGTACCGGATCCCAAACTGGTGGGGGCTACAGCATACCTCAGCCAGAGACCGGAGGCCGTGGGCAGCATCTGCCACGGCCACCCACCAAATCCACCCGGAAGGCAGACCACGCATAGGGTCAGGGAACCCAGAGGCAAGGGTTCGCCAACAAGAGGCCCGAGGGAGCCGGACATAGGTGGATCCCTGGTGGGGAAGGCCAGAGACGAGGACAGGACAGAAAGGGAGCTCAGAACCACGCTCCAGAACTACTTGGGGGTTGGCCGAGTCCAGGACCTGGTGGACGCAGCACGGCTCGGGTGGTCACTCAAGGCCGGAGTGACCGGTACAAGAACAGCAGTAAGTAAAGAACCCTGAACTGCACAACCCGACTCTGACTCTCATTACCATCTTCCCTGCACTTCCACAACCACCATCCTCTGCACCTGACCCCCTGAGGCTATACCCCTCCCGTTGGGGGTTATACTACCTAAGCTGCACAAACACCATCAGCCTCAGCGGACCCTGCTGCAGCGGCGGCCGTAGTGACCGCAATTCAACGGGTGGCGTAGTCGACATAAAGAACTTTAGTAACATCAGTAAGGACTGCCACACACTGAGTTTGACACCCTGGGCACGGACCGGGTCACAGCCACTCGGAGACTACAACCCCCATCTGATCCGGCTCCGGGTATCCCCAACAACACTGGCCCAGGGGGCGCGTCAACTTTGGCGTAGTCGGCAGGATTACGTGCCCGCAACACCCGGGTACTGCGTGCCTGAAGAAAAGAACAAGTTTACCTCAAAAAGAAGTCTCCCACCGGTCCCGGAGGGTCCCCGCCATCGGACTCCATCACAGATCGATTCCCGCCGGTTGTCCGCCATTAACAGCTTTTTCGCGCCATCTGCAGAGTTTCCCGCCACTGGGAGACGATTCCCGCCATTTCCAAAGGTTTCCCGCCTTGTCAGAGCGGACGCCATTATGGGCGTGCCAGAGGATGGCAAGAGGCCGCCTCCCATCGTGGGCCAGGACCGAAAATGGCGCCAAAAGTGGAAACCGCCCCCACCAACAGAGACTGTGATGCTAGAGGTGTCTGTCAGCGTGAAAGAACTGCCCCTGGAGCTGACAATCACCAAGTGGCCCCGGGACCGCCCTCGAAGTGGGAGGACTGAGAACAAGAGAATAAAGATGGGTGTCGCCTGGAGCAGTCTGGAGAGAGCGCACCCGGAGACAAGAAGCCTGGAGCAGAGTCCAGAAAGAGCCTACCCGGAGATGGAGGGAGAGCCAGGCAGCACCGACCCAGTGGTCAGGAGCCTGATGCGGGCCGCCACTCCAGGCAGCACCGACCCAGTGGTCAGGAGCCTGTTGCCGGTCGCCACTCCAGAAGGCCTGCTGGAGACAACGGGAGGAGAGCAGAGCAGCACCGACCCGTTGGTCAGGAGCCTGCTAGAAGCAACGACCCCACTAGGCTTAGTGGAGGTCTTGGCACAGCTCCCCCGAGATCGGGAGTGTGCACAGACTGCGCTGGAGGGCCTCGCACGGAGGATGGCCCGGGTGCAGCGAGAGACGTTAGCAGAATGGAGCCGTGAGATGGCCCAGCAGACAAGAACCCGTCAGCGGAGCACGCCACCCGAGACGAGGAGACAGACCGCCTCTGAGGATGGCGCAGGAGGACTGAAGGCCGGAGACGGCGCCGAGAAGGGAGCCGAACGAAAGGAGGCAGGTAAAGGGGACGTCTCTACCCCAAACCGGGAAACCGCGTACCTGCCCCAGCTCCCCGTCGCAGAGCCCGAAGTATCCCCTGCCGTGCCCGTCGCTGCAACGTCACCGCCGCAGACTAGGCCTCAAACGGGAGCCGCGACCCCTGTGACGTCACACGCCTCGACCCCGAGCGTGACCAAGCAGGAAGTACCATCGGCCTGGTCGCAAGGCCTAGTACCCCCGGGCGCCGCAATACCAACAGCGCCCCCTACCTCCGCGGAGCCCCCGGCCTGGTCGCAGGGCCAAGTAACACAGGGCGCCGCCGTTCTTACGGTGCCCTTTACTTTCAAGGTGCCCCAGGCCTGGTCGCAAGGCCTGGTTAACCCGGGCGCCGCTACCACCACTGCGCCCATAAAAACAAGAATGCCGCACCTGGGTGAAGACCTGTTCGCCCAACATACGTGCCCGGATGGGCAGCCCTTCGTATGGCCCCAGGAATACATCCAGCTGGAGCTGCAAAAAGCAAGGGCCATGTGCGAACCCCTGATCCCGGCTCCAAAGCCCATAAAGAGGATCTCGCCCCCGCTAGAAGAGACCCAGTTTGAGTGGGATCCCACCGGAGAAGACCTCATGGGGTTCACTCAGGAGACTCGGGCAGCCGCAGCGGAGCGTGCAGAGTGCTGCCGCCAGCAGCTCGAGGTCTTTGAGAGGGAGCGGAGAGAGAGGCGGGTCCGGGAACAGCAAGCCCAAATAAGGAGCACGGAGCAGAAGAGCCGGACCAGGAGAAACCCCCGTGCAGCGCATGGTCCCCGTACCATCGGGACTGTGATAAAGTTCAATCTGCAGCATGGGTGGGGTTTCATCAGGGATCACCGCACCCCAGGCGACGTCTTCGTGACCAGGAGAGACGTTGAGTCCCACCTACCGGAGGGACACAGAGGTCGTGACCTGTATTTAGGGGACGAGGTCACCTTCACCCGGCACAAGTGTGCCAAAGGACCCTACGCCCTCCATGTGCATCGCCTGACGGAGGAGGAGCTGCGGTGTGAGGAGGAGCAAGAGGACCCGGACGGGTCTGAAACTGAAACTATCCACAAAGAAAGAGCAGGAGGACGCCGTCATTGAAGTACGGTAGAGAGAGACTGTATAAAGTTACCCGTCAGGGTATAAGAACTGTTCTAGTTAAAATATAGTCCCCGTTGGGACCAGCCAAGAGTGAACTGTTAACCCCGTGTGTCCCTATTCCCACTGACCGAGGACTGAGAGCGGTCAATCCTCCCTAATACCTGGCCGAGGACTGAGAGCGGCCATATCCACTTGTATATAGTTGCGCTTCCTAAAGCGCCCCCTACCGGTTTTATAGGAAACTGTTTTATTCCAAGAGATACTGTCGCACTTTACCCGGTCACAAGTTGCACCGTGACCGGAGGAACCAGAAACAAGAATGTTTATATGAAAAGTTTATTGCTGCTGATGATGTTTTATATGTTTTATTATGTTTATATGAAAAAATTGTATGTTTTGGTGTTTTATCTCTTGCAGCCCGAGGACGTGCTGTGGTTTACCAGGGGGGAATGTAGCACCCTGAGGATTCGGCTGCTACAGGGGTATTGCACCTCAACCCAGAGGTGTGATATTCCACTCCCGGGTAAGGATGGAGTGTGGGACTGAGCTCAGTTAGCTGCATGCACTACACACATCCCATTTCCGGAGGGCAGACCAACGGTACTCCCACTTGGAAATGTGCAGGTACGATCGAGTCTGTCCTTGGCTGGAGTGGGAGGGGGGTGGACCATCCCAGTAGTGTAGGGGCAGATAGGGGGAGCAGTCTGGGTAGTGCTAGGAGCTCATTGGGTGCTGGTCACCTGAGCTCACACATAGAGGGAGTATAAAAGGTGGGAACCATCTAAGATCAGAGTCAGTCAGCCACAGTCAGTCAGTCAGTCTGTGAGAAGTAAGTCTTTGCAGAGCAGTGGAAGAAAGCAGAGGAGCAGAGCAGCCCCAGGACCAGAGTGAGAGAGGAGAGAACGAAAGACCCAGAGGGGGAGAAAGAAGGAACTCTGAGAGCCCAAATACAACCACAGGGTGAAGAGTTGGCAACAGGGTACCGGATCCCAAACTGGTGGGGGCTACAGCATACCTCAGCCAGAGACCGGAGGCCGTGGGCAGCATCTGCCACGGCCACCCACCAAATCCACCCGGAAGGCAGACCACGCATAGGGTCAGGGAACCCAGAGGCAAGGGTTCGCCAACAAGAGGCCCGAGGGAGCCGGACATAGGTGGATCCCTGGTGGGGAAGGCCAGAGACGAGGACAGGACAGAAAGGGAGCTCAGAACCACGCTCCAGAACTACTTGGGGGTTGGCCGAGTCCAGGACCTGGTGGACGCAGCACGGCTCGGGTGGTCACTCAAGGCCGGAGTGACTGGTACAAGAACAGCAGTAAGTAAAGAACCCTGAACTGCACAACCCGACTCTGACTCTCATTACCATCTTCCCTGCACTTCCACAACCACCATCCTCTGCACCTGACCCCCTGAGGCTATACCCCTCCCGTTGGGGGTTATACTACCTAAGCTGCACAAACACCATCAGCCTCAGCGGACCCTGCTGCAGCGGCGGCCGTAGTGACCGCAATTCAACGGGTGGCGTAGTCGACATAAAGAACTTTAGTAACATCAGTAAGGACTGCCACACACTGAGTTTGACACCCTGGGCACGGACCGGGTCACAGCCACTCGGAGACTACAACCCCCATCTGATCCGGCTCCGGGTATCCCCAACAACACTGGCCCAGGGGGCGCGTCATATACACTGCTGACACACCATCAATTGCAGCAATAGGTAAGCTGAGGAATAGTACTCTCGATTAGACAGCAGTATTGGATAAGCTACACTTTAGGGAATTTTTCCACCAGTTGCATATTAATAATTTAAGTTAGTGCTGGCCATATCATATTATTCCATCAAAATATTACCTAGTAAAAAGGAAGTTTTAAAAATGTCTGTGGATAAGGTGGAACAAGAGTAAAATTTTTCAGAAAATTTGGACAATTATATATGCATCTTGTATACCATACCATTATTCCAGGGTTGTAAACCTGGCACTGTACTTTCTATTATACTAGGCTAGTAGCATAGCTACCAGGGGCAGAGGGTGTGGTCAACCTGGGCCGCGTGCTCAGAGAAGCCCACCTGGAGCTACCGCAACCGATAGAGTTAAGCTGTGCTGTAGAGCAGGGAGACATGATGCACATGTGGGGGCCATTAAACAGAATGGGTGCAAATGTGGGGACCATCATACAGTTTGGGAGCCATTATCTAGTGTGGGAGCTAATATGAGGGTCATTATCCAGTGTTGGGGCTAATCTGGGGGCCATCATACAGTGGCCATCATACAGTGTAGTGGCCATTACACAGTATGGGAGCTAATTAGTGTTGAGTGAGCACTAAAATGCTCGGATGCTCGAAGCTGGGGCCGAGCTCACCGTGATACTTGGGTGCTCGACCCGAGCAACGAGCCCAATGTTAGTCTATGGGAAACCCGGGCATTTTTGCAGCGGCATCCCTGGCAGTCTTTTAAAAGCCTAACAAGTGCCCAAAACGATAGTGACAGTGCTCAAATGACAGGGGGACAGCATGGGGATCGCCCCAGGAAGCATTTCTGACCCCCAGGTCACTGCTGTCAACAACGTGGTCAGAGGTATTAAGCCACTTTTAAGGGCTCACAATAAAACGTTCAAAAGCGAAACTGAAACTGCTTTCCTGTGAAATATGTTAAGGAAGTTCCTTTCCAGGGTAAAGACTTGTGTATAAGGTAAAATAAATATCCCCCAAAAAAATACTCCTCTACACCTTGGGCTATGTTCACAAGTACCATTTTTTATGCGTTTTTGCACTTTTTTATTGCTTTCAATCGTGACAAATGCATTCACCGGGAAATGTCATTTTAACATTTTACAATCTTACCTGGCCATGTGCTGTGTGACACATGCATACAGTGCTGAAAAGACATGGGAACAGCATAGGGAAGACCCCTGGAAGCATCTCTGACACCCAGGTCACTGCGTAAAAGTGTGATCAGAAGTGATCCTTGCCGCATCAGAAGATGCAGACTTGCAACTATCCCCGTGCAAGTCCTTGTCCCAGGGCAGTGTTCAATTGTACCACCCCCATTCCTTGCAATGCAAGCACAAATATGCAGCCAACCAACTACCCACCCACCCGCAGGCTGCAATACAATACTGCTAGCTTTCACTTGAAATGGGGCCTTTTAGTTTGGAGGAGGCCGAAGCTGGCCACTACCTCATGGCTGCTTCGGCAGCGAGGTATCCATACTCGGTCCCCAGCCACCCCGGGGCCGGGTGTCCACACACGGTCCCCAGCCGCCTGGGGGCAGCCAGGTGTCCATAAATGGTCCCCAGCCGCCCCTATTTCTCCTGTTACCTTCCCACACACTTTTCTTAGCCTGGCCTGCTTTAGGGCAGCATTGGATGAGCCCACCAGAGAACCAGACTCCTCCGGTGGGCCCTGGCTTCTCCATCAGGGGAGTTGAGAGTGCCAAGGTGAGGAGCATGATGATGATAGAAGTTAGCATCTGCTTTGTTTTCTTGGAATGCAAGCGCATGTATGTAGTAGCGGCTAGGCCTGAGGTGGTCAGCGTTTTGGCGCATATCCTACCTCCTCCGAGGATTGCTGGATGTTTTCCTGCTACTATCCCAGTTCTATGACTCCCATTAAAACAAAGCTTCAGGTGATAAATGATGGATGAGGTGGTGGCAAAGGAGAAAGAGCAGGAGGAACAGGGACCATTCACATCAATGTCAGACCAGTCAACCACACATGTCTTGTAGGATATGTTTCTATACCAAAAGGAGCGGTTCGGCTACACAGTTATAAGGCATAAAGTGAGTGCAATGCCTACCAAAAATTTAGAGGCACTCCAATGCCCCTTGGAAGTGACATGGAGGTCAGAGGGCCTTAACTAAACCATTTTTAACATTTATAGCAACTGGGTCTCCTGTGCACTGTTGGCCTAAGCAGTGAATGGAAGGCTTTCCAAAAATTATGAGGAACTGCAATGCCCCTTGAAACAGACGTGGATTACAGCATACTAAAAACCTTCTACCCATTATTGAGGAGTGGGTCTCCCTTAGTGTTCGCCTATGCATTGAAAAGCTAAAGCTGACTAAAATTAGGAGGAAATGCAATGCCCGTTGGAAGAGTCGTTGAGGTCGCAGTAGCTTAACAAGACGGTTTTAATGCCCCTCGGAAAAGACGTGGAGGTCACAGTAGCTTAACAAGACGGTTTTAATGCCCCTTGGAAAAGTGGTGGAGGTCACAGTAGCTTAACAAGACGGTTTTAATGCCCTTCGGAAGAGACGTGGAGGTCCCAGTAGCTTAACAAGACGGTTTTAATGCCCCTTGGAAAAGTGGTGGAGGTCACAGTAGCTTAACAAGACGGTTTTAATGCCCCTCGGAAGAGACGTGGAGGTCCCAGTAGCTTAACAAGACGGTTTTAATGCCCCTCGGAAGAGACGTGGAGGTCGCAGTAGCTTAACAAGACGGTTTTAATGCCCCTTGGAAGAGACGTGGAGGTCAAAGTAGCATAACAAGATGGTTTTAATGCCCCTCGGAAGAGACATGGAGGTCCCAGTAGCTTACCAAAACTGTTTTAATGCCCCTTGGAAATGTGATGGAGGTCACAGTAGCTTAACAAGACGGTTTTAATGCCCCTCGGAAGAGATGTGGAGGTCACAGTAGCTTAACAAGACGGTTTTAATTCCCCTCGGAAGAGACGTGGAGGTCACAGTAGCTTAACAAGCCGGTTTTATTGCCCCTTGGAAAAGTGGTGGAGGTCACAGTAGCTTAACAAGGCGGTTTTAATGCCCCTCGGAAGAGAGGGGGAGGTCGCAGTAGCTTAACAAGATGGTTTTCATGCCCCTTGGAAAAGTGGTGGAGGTCACAGTAGCTTAACAAGATGGTTTTAATGCCCCTTGGAAAAGTGGTGGAGGTCACAGTAGCTTAACAAGATGGTTTTAATGCCCCTCGGAAGAGAGGGGGAGGTCGCAGTAGCTTAACAAGATGGTTTTCATGCCCCTTGGAAAAGTGGTGGAGGTCACAGTAGCTTAACAAGATGGTTTTAATACCCTGTGGAAAAGTGGTGGAGGTCACAGTAGCTTAACAAGACGGCTTTAATGCCTCTCGGAAGAGACATGGAGGTCCCAGTAGCTTAACAAGACGGTTTTAATGCCCCTCAGAAGAGACGTGGAGGTCACAGTAGCTTAACAAGATGGTTTTAATGATCCTTAGAAAAGTGGTGGAGGTCACAGTAGCTTAACAAGACGGTTTTAATGCCCCTCGGAAGAGACTTGGAGGTCCCTGTAGCTTAACAAGACAGTTTTAATGCCCCTGGGAAGAGACGTGGAGGTCCCTGTTGCTTCACAAGACGGTTTTAATGCCCCTTGGAAAAGTGGTGGAGGTTTCAGTAGCTTAACAAGACGGTTTTAATGCCCCTTACAAGAGCCATACAGTACGGTATCTTAAAATTATTATTCCCATTATTGGGGAGTGGGCCTCCCATAGTCTTTGCTTATGCCTTCCAAGCAAAAGCTGACAAAAATAAGGACGGAGGAACTTTCAATAATGGCAACACGGACCACGGTGACCCTGGTGGTATAGTGGTGGCGGAGGCTGAGGATAAGGAGAAGAACATTAAAACGCCGAAATGAGGAAGCATATACCCATGTGTGGGTGTGAAGCGGTGCATGTGAATACACCTCCCGAAATAACACAGTGGATTAGACTTTTTGTTACTCTGCTGTCATTTGGTGGTGATGAGAAGTCTGGCCCAATCCAGCCCTTGTTCATTTTGATAAGGATCAGCTTGTCAGCATTGTCAGTTGACAGGCGAGTGAGCTTATCAGTTATAATTCCCCCAGCGGCACTAAAAACATGCTCCGATAACACGCTAGCGGCAGGGCAGGCCAGGACCTCCGGCGTACAGAGCGAGTTCATTCCAAGTGTCCAGCTTGGATACCCAATAATTGAAAGGCACAGAGGAATCACGGAGGACACTGGTATGGTCGGCAAGGTACTCCCTCACCATCTTTTGAAACTTTCCACTCCTTGTGAGAGTACCCCGCGCCTCAGGGTCTGTCCGTTCTGAGAAAACTGTCCCAGAACGTTGACAGTGTTCCCCTGCCTCTGCTGGATTGGAGTTGCGTCTCTCTCGCATGTACGCCTTGGTTGGGCAACGAACTGTGACCTCTGCCGCTAGCGTGCTCAGATGGGAATTTTTTTAACAGTTCTGCAGCAAGGGCCTTCTGGTACTGCCCCATTTTTGTAGACCTCTCCACCTCAGGAATAAGAGAGTGAAAGTTCTCCTTGTAGCGGGGGTCTAAAAGTGTCACCAACCAGTAATGACTGTCGCCCAACATTTTGACAACACGAGGGTCATGGTTAAGGCAGCGTAACATAAAGTCAGCCATGCGTGCCAGACTGGTAACGGGCAAGACTTCCGTGTCCTCACCAAGATGACGACTGACCATGCTCTCCTCCTCCTCCTCCTCCTGATGTGGTGATATCTGAGATGGAGGCTGAACATGAGGAGTAGGAGGAGGAGGATGATGTGCAGGAGCTGTACACTGTGGGGGCAACTCTGACTGACATAGGGCCCGCAATCCTTGGTGTGGGGAGGATGTGTTCTGTCTCAAGGTCCGACTGGGTCTCGGCTTCCACTATGTTTACCCAGTGTGCCATCAGGGAGATGTACTATCCCTGGCCACAAGCACTTGTCCACGTGTCCGTTGTCAGGTGGACTCTCCCAGTAGCTGCGTTGTTGAAGGCACGGCAGATGTTTTGGGACACATGCTTGTGTAGAGCGGGGATGGCACACCGGTCAAAATAGTGTCGGCTGGGGACCGAGTACCGAGGGACGGCCACCGTCATAAGGTTGCGGAAGGATTCCGTCTCTACCAGCCTAAAAGGCAGCATTTCCAACGCAAGCAGTCATGAAATGTGCGAATTTAGGACTGTGGACTATGGGGCGTTAGCTGCGAATTTCCGCTTTCGTTCAAAGGTCTGGGATATGGACAATTGAATGCAGCGGTGGGACGTGGACGTGGACGTTGATGCTGTTTCTTGAGAAACTGCCATAACAAGTGAAGACTGAGAGGAGGGGGCATCTTTGCATGCAGTATGGACAGGGCCTTGCACGCACAACAGGGGGTTCTATTGCATG
This sequence comes from Phyllobates terribilis, assembly GCF_046119375.1. NCBI lineage: Eukaryota > Metazoa > Chordata > Amphibia > Anura > Dendrobatidae > Phyllobates > Phyllobates terribilis. The sequence continues at coordinate 646,363,496 of NW_027362762.1, forward strand.
CACAACTGGTCGTGGATCCTGGGGTTCGCCCCACAAAGTCGGGTGCTTTGCTGCCATTTGCCTGATCATGCTGGTGGTGGTCAGGCTGGTAATTTTGTCACCCCTGCTGATGGTGGCATGGCAGGTGGTACAAATGGCCTTTTTGGGGGTTATCAGCAGAGTCTTTAAAAAAATTCCAGATTATGGAACACCTACAGGTTGTACCGGCAACGTCCCTTCTGTGTGCGGCCACCACACTGCTTCTTCCTGCCTGTTGGGGTACTCTGCCTCCCTCACCCTGTGTGCTGCTGGCCTCGCTCTGCATGTCCTCCTGCCACGTTGGGTCAGTTACTATATCATCCACCACCTCCTCCTCTTCCACTTGCGCACCATGATCCTCCTCCTCACTTCCTGGCAATTGTGTCTCGTCATCGTCCACCTCTTGTGACAAATTGCCAGCGTCAACTTCCTGTGGCCGTGGCTGTTCAAATATTTGGGCATCGCTACATGGGATCTCCTCTTCCACCACTTCAAGCAGAGCAGGTGAGGGGCACAAATCTGGGAATGGACCAGTGAACAGCTCTTCAGAGTGTCCAAGTGTGGGATCAGTTGCTGTCTGACGACACTCGGCATGGTGGGAGGAAGGAGCATCAGGGTGAGGACTCACGGCTACTAAAACTTGACCGTGTGGAAGACAGACCGGAGGTGGTGGTGCCCAGGTAACTGGAATTATTATCTGCTATCCAATTAATAACCTGTTCACACTGATCAGTTGGCAATACTGGTGTTGTTCTGTGCTTCCCTAGTAATTCGGTCAAGAAGTGGGAGCGAGAAGATGTGGCTGCTGGTTGTGGTACATTTTCACCTTGGCCACGGCCCCGTCCTCTGCACGCACCATCACCAGAATGTCCAGTTCCACGTCCCTTGCCACGCGCCTTGCCCATTGTAAAGGAAGTAAAATAGCTTACACTCGCACTATCAATGGAAAAAAGGTAATAAAAAGTAGATTAGAACTGAGGAAAACCACAGTTCTATTTCTCTGGCCTACACCCGACTCTTTTAAACAATCTGAATAATCTGGGAGAAACTATTACTGTTTTTCTTTACGGAAAAAATACCAAAAGCTGAATAATAGAGATTTTTTACCGTGGAATGGCAAAACCACAGTTATTGTTTACTGGGGTATACCAGACAAATTTAAATATATATATTTGCGGCTGAACAGTGAGCGACACACTCAAACTGTTTTTTTTTTAGGTACAAATGGCGCAAAAGTCGATAATACAGAGGTTTGAACCGTGGAACTGCAAAACCACACTTCTGTTTCTCTTGCCTACACCAGACTATTTTAAACAGATATATTTGTGTCTGAACAATCAGGGAGACACTATTACAGCTTTTTTTTTTACGGCAAAAAATGCCAAAAGCAGGATAATAGAGACTTTTTACCGTGGAACAGCAAAACCACAGTTATAATTTACTGGTGTATACCAGACTTTTTAAAATTTATATATTTGCGGCTGAACAATGAGCGACACACTCAAACAGTTTTTTTTAGGTACAAATAATCAGGGAGAAACTATTACTGTTTTTCTTTACGGAAAAAATACCAAAAGCTGAATAATAGAGATTTTTTACCGTGGAATGGCAAAACCACAGTTATTGTTTACTGGGGTATACCAGACAAATTTAAATATATATATTTGCGGCTGAACAGTGAGCGACACACTCAAACTGTTTTTTTTTTAGGTACAAATGGCCCAAAAGTCGATAATACAAAGGTTTGAACCGTGGAACTGCAAAACCACACTTCTGTTTCTCTGGCCTACACCAGACAATTTTAAACAGATATATTTGTGTCTGAACTGTCACAGACACACTTTTTTTTGGGGGGGGGGGCGGGGGGACACCAAAAGATTAATAAGATGGGTATTTGTACAGTGGAAGGAGGAAAAAAAAAAAGAGGATTTAGATGAAAAAAAAAGGATTTTTCCTGGCCCCCGAGACCTGGAGCTAAGTCTAGCAATTTCAGCAACAGGAGGACACAGCACTGTATTGCAGCGTTTGCTGGTATAACCACTGCGTCTCCTATATAGCTTGCCTGTCTGCCTGATATCTGGGATGGATATTAGTCCTGAGAAGGACTGTTTGTTTGATCTGGCAGCCTTTACAGACCCTACACTAACTATTTCGCAGTATATATCTCTCCCTAAATCAGCAGCGCTGTCCCTACACTGTCTGATCCCAGCCGTCTGTGTCCAAGATGGCGGCGCCCGGTTTTAAATACTCGAGGTGACGCTGTGCGGCCAGCCAATCACTGTAATGCCCACAACCAACATGGCTGCGGAATTACAGTGACTGGCTGGCAATCCCTGCATGTTCATTGGCTCTGTAAAGAGCGCCAAACATGCAGGGCGGAGACCCGAGCTCCCGCCCGAGTAACCTGGAAATGCTCAGTGCTCGCTGAACATCCCGAGTAGCGTAATGCTCGGGCAAGTACCGAGCAGTGTCGAGCATGTTCGCTCAACACTAGAGCTAATGTATGTGAGGGCCATTATACAGTTTTGGAGCTAGTGTGGGGGCCATTTTACAGATTGGGGGCCTCATATAGTGTAGGGACTCTTGAGGGGTCATTACACAGTATGGGGACTACTGTGGGGATAATTATCCTGTGTTTTGAGGGAGTAATGAGAACGTCATACTGTGTATAGGGAGCTGTGGGCCCACCATACTGTTCCCATCATACTTTGTATAGGGGAGCCGTAGATAGGGGACTCAGGGGACATTATTAAATATTAAGTGGAAACTTAAGAAGTATTATTGTTATAGGGGCACTCAGAGTTTGTAGCTGTCAAAGGATGCACATGGGGGTATTATTACTTTCTATGGGTAAAGTGTGGGCACTGTTTGCTAGGGCACTTGCAAAGGGCATTTATATTTTCTAGAGGGGTATTATACAGAATGGGGGCCATTATACAGAGTAGATGCAAATGTGGACACCATTATACAGCGTGGATGAACATGTGGAGACTATTGAGGGGTCCATCATACAGTGTGGGGACCATTATACAGTATGGAAGCTAATGTAAGAGCCATTATACAGTTTACGAGCTACTGTGGAGGCCATCTTAAAGATTGGGGGCCTCATAAAATGTGGGGACTACTGAGGGGCCATTATACAGTATGTGGACAAATGTGGAGGCCATAATACAGCGTAGGTGCAAATGTGTGAGTCATTAAACAGCGTGGGTGCAAATGTGGGGACCATCATACAATTTGGGAGTCATTATCTAATGTGGGAGCTAATGAGAGGGTCATTATTGTTATGTTCTGCAACTTAGAACTAAGGAATAGGAGGGAAAAGCTGTCCCTGCACTGAGACTCAGCTTAACCCTACGCTGGGGTGGGTGCCCTATTCCTTATGAATAGCCCCACCAAAACTCCTGCACAGAACTCAAACGAAGACCTGTAGGATGAGGAAAGGGGTCCCTAAAAGATCTAAGGACTGGGAGCAAAAGCAGTAGACCTCCTAACAGAAAAGTTAGTTGCAGAAACAAAAATTAAAGGAAACAAAACTGGTGGAACAAGAAGCCCCAGGATAACAATAGTCCAAAGCAAGAAGAACTAAACAAGGCTACTTAGCCAGAGCATGAGCGTTACAACACTGATGTCCAGCGGGGAATGGAAGCCAGGTGCTGAGTAATAAAGATTGCAGAGATCACGTGACCAAGAAACCCAGCACCAGAGGAAAAGACTAGAAGCCAGAAAACCACAACAAGATGGCCAATAGATCCTAACAATTATACAGTGTGGGGGATAATGTGGGGGTCATCATACCGTGTGGGGACTAACCATACTTGGTATAGGTGACCTGTGGACCTATCATACTGTTTATAGGGGAACTGTGAGGGCATCATACTGTGTATAGGGGAACTGTGGTCTCATCAGAATGTGTATAAGGGAGCTGTGGAATCATCATACTGTGCATAGGGGAGCTGTATATGGGGGACTCAAGGGACTTTATTAAATGTTAAGTGGAAACTTAAGAAGTATTATTGTTAAAGGGGCACTCAGAGTATTGTGACAATTAAAGGTGCACATGGGGGCATTATTACTTTCTAAGGGTAAATTGTGAGCACTGTTTTCTAGGGCATTTGCAAAGGGCATTCATATTTTCTAGGGAGAAATTTTACCATCTAGAGGGCACAAAGGAGGCCTTTATTTTGTAAGAGATAGATGCTGGGAAAGGAAGTTGTTTCTGCGCTCTCTGGAGTCACGACAAACAATTAGTATGGATAAAAATGTAGGTTTATTGTCTACACATTTAAGAATCCATTGACTCCTTCCTCAGGACAACCTTACATATCCTGAGGAAGGAGTTAAGAATCATAGAATCATAGAATGGTAGAGTTGGAAGGGACCTCCTGGGTCATCTGGTCCAACCCCCTGCTCAAAGCAGGATTCACTAGATCATCTCAGACAGATGTCTGTCCAGCCTCTGTTTGAAGACGTCCATTGAAGGGGAACTCACCACCTCTCGTGGCAGCCTGTTCCACTCATTAATCACCCTAACTGTCAAAAAGTTTTTTCTAATATCTAATCTGTGTCTCCTCCCATTTAGTTTCATCCCATTGCTTCTAGTCTTTCCTTGTGCAAATGAGAATAAAGATGATCCTTCTACAATGTGACAGCCCTTGACATATTTGTAGACAGCTATTAAGTCTCCTCTCAGTCTTCTTTTTTGCAAGCTAAACATTCCCAAATCCTGCAACCGTTCCTCATAGGACATGGTTTGCAGACCAGTCACCATTCTGGTCGCTCTTCTCTGAACTTGCTCCAGTTTGTCTATGTCTTTTTTAAAATGTGGTGCCCAAAACTGTACACAGTATTCCAGATGAGGTCTGACCAAAGAGGAGTAAAGACCGATAATGACTTCACGTGATCTAGACTGTATGCTTCTGTTAATACATCCCAGAATTGTATTTGCCTTTTTTGCTGCTGCATCACACTGTTGACTCATGTTCAGTCTATGATCTATTAGTATACCTAAGTCTTTTTCACATGTACTGTTGCTTAGCTCTATTCCTCCCATTCTGTATATGCTTTTTTCATTTTTATTGCCCAGATGTAGTACTTTGCATTTTTCCCTGTTAAAAACCATTCTGTTGGTTGCTGCCCACTGCTCCAGTTTATTTAGGTCTTTTTGAATCCTCTCTCTCTCTTCTCTAGTATTAGCTATCCCTCCTAGCTTTGTGTCATCAGCAAATTTAATCAGTTTACCCTCAATTCCTTCATCTAAATCATTGATAAAGATGTTGAACAATACAGGTCCCAGGACGGAGCCCTGTGGTACCCCACTTGAGACATTCATCCAGCTGGATGTGAAGCCATTTACAACCACCCTTTGAGTCCGATCACTAAGCCAGTTATGAATCCACCTAACAGTTGCCTGGTCCATTGCATACTTGGTCATTTTTTCAATAAGGATGATGTGAGATACTTTGTCAAATGCTTTGCTGAAGTCAAGATATACTATATCTACAGCATTTCCCTGATCCACCCAGTCAGTGATTCTGTCATAGAAGGAAATTAAGTTAGTCTGACATGACTTGTTAGTTACAAACCCATGCTGACTCTGGTTAATCACTTCATTCTTATCCATGTACTTACATACATGTTGTTTAATAATTTGTTCAAAGATCTTTCCTGGTATAGAAGTCAGACTCACCGGCCTATAGTTCCCTGGGTCCACCTTCTTCCCCTTTTTGAAGATAGGAACAACATTTGCTCTTCTCCAGTCTTCTGGGACATCTCCTGTTCTCCAAGAATTTTCAAAGATTATGGAGAGTGGTTCTAAAATTTCTTCTACAATCTCCTTCAGTACTCTGGGGTGTAATTCATCTGGACCTGGAGACTTGAACTCATTTATGTTAGCTAAATATTCCCTCACAATCTTTCTGTTTACTGATAACTTGGATTCCTCTATTCCTTTAAAAGGACAGTGAAGATCAGTTGATGTTACATTTTCTTTCTGAGAGAAAACAGATGCAAAATAGGAATTAAAAAGTTCGGCCTTCTCAACATCCTCTCTTACCATTTCTCCATTTTCATCCTGTAAAAATCCTATAGCATCTTTGACTTTTCTTTTACTTTTGACATACCCCCAAAATCCTTTTTTATTGCTTTTGACATCTCTTGCAAGCCTTAATTCATTGTCAGCTTTAGCTAACCTGATACGTGCCCTACAGGATCTGCAGACTGCATTATAATCTTCTTTAGATATGCCTCCCTCTTTCCATTTAATAAACATTTCTTTCTTTCTTTTTAGCATGTGTTTAAGTTCTGTGTTCATCCATCCTGGTTTCCTTAAATGCTTCCCATTCTTCCTACTTTTCGGGATTGTTAACGATTGTGCTTTGAGAATCTCATTTTTAAAAATTTCCCATCCTTCCTGGACATTTTTGTCCTTAAGGACATCCAGCCATTGGATCCCTCCTATTCTCTTTCTGAGTCTCTTAAAATCTGCCTTTCTAAAATCTAACCTTGAAGTTTGAGTCTTCACATGTCTTCCTCCTCTAGTTATCCAAAATTCTATAATAGCATGATCGCTGCCTCCTAGGGTCCCAGCCACCTTTACCTCCTCAACCATTTCCTCCCTGTTTATAAGAATTAGATCCAAAGTAGCAGATCCCCTTGTTTTCTCCCCTACCTTTTGGAAGATAAAGTTGTCCGCAAGAGAGGATAAGAATTTGCTTGACCTGTTAGTTTTACTTGAGAGAGATTCCCAACAAATGTCTGGATAGTTGAAATCTCCCATGACCACTACGTCATATTTTTTGGAGAACTTGGTCATTTGATACATAAAGAGTTCATCCATATCTTCAGCTTGCCCAGGTGGCCTGTAGTAAATGCCTACAATGGTGTCCTTTCCGTTGTTCTCTCCTTGTATTCTTACCCAAACAGTTTCCACAGAACTCCCAGTCTCTGAAGCTTCAATCTCTGTGCAGATATACGCTTTTCTAACATACAATGCAACACCTCCTCCTCGTTTATCAAGTCTGTTTCTTGCAAATAAGTTGTATCCTTTTAGCCTTTTATTCCAATCATGTGTATCGTCCCACCAAGTTTCAGTGATTCCAATGACATCATATTTCTTTTCCTGCGTTAGTACTTCCAATTCTCCTTGTTTGTTGCCCATGCTTTGTGCATTTGTATAAAAACATTTTAGTTTGTGATTGGTTTCTCTTCCTCCCATATTTTTATTATTTAGATTTTTTTGTCTTTGTTCTTCCTTTCCACTTCCAGTAGCAGAGATCTCAATAGTATTTGTCAGCTGTATGGCTTTTTCTGGCCTTTTGCTTCCCTTCCCACATTGTTCTAGTTTAAAGCTCTCCTGATGAGTGTAGCAAGGCGACTTCCAAATACATGTTTTCCAGTCTTCGTAAGGTGCACCCCATCTCTAGCAAGTAGTCCATCGTATAGGTAATTCATTCCGTGATCCAGAAATCCAAATCCTTGTTGACGGCACCATCGACGTAGCCAGTTGTTCACCTGTAGAATCTTATTCCACCTCATTGTTCCATGGCCATCCACTGGGAGGATGGATGAGAAGACCACCTGCGCTCCCAATTCTTTCACTTTCTTGCCTAAGTCTTCAAAGTCACTGCAGATGGTTTCCAGGTCCTTTCTTGCGGTGTCATTTGTCCCCACATGTATTAGCAGGAATGGGTAGTGATCTGTAGGTCTGAAGAGTCTTGATATCCTGTCAGACACATCTTTAATTTTTGCTCCTGGAAGACAGCACATTTCTCTTGAGGTTATGTCTGGTCTGCAGATAGCGGCCTCTGTTCCTCTTAACAGGGAATCCCCCATGACCACCACTCTCCGTTTTTTCTTCACAACATTCTTCTTTCTCCATCCAGGAGGATTCTGAGGGCTTACAAGGTTATTCATTGCTGGCAAAGTCTTATCTTGCTGTATTTCTTCATGGTTCTCCTGCGTGAGAGCCTGGTACTGGTTCCTGAGCAGTATGGGTGCTGACTGCCTCTCGATCCTCCGGCTTCTGTGGGTCACAGGCTTCCATTCCTCTGTTTCCTCAGGTGCAGAGAGAATTTCTTCTCTTTCTGAATCATGAAGAGATAATTCTGCTCTGTCTAAGAACTCTTCACCTTCCTTAATGATTTTCAAGGTAGTTAACCTCTCTTCTAGATTTCGCAACTTTTCCTCCAACAGGGACACAAGCTTGCATTTCTGGCATGTGAAGTCTGGCTTTTCCACTGGCAAGTCTGTGAACATGTAGCAGGATATGCAGCTCACCAAATGGCTCCTGGACTCTTCCATGTTCTTATTGTTAATGTTCTGAAAACAGTGAAAAAAGCTTAAAAAAAGCTTCAAAATGCGCGCGCCAGTAGGCGCGCGGTTTACCGATGTCCTCTTTTCAGCTCTAACAGCCAAAATCCAGTGTTCTTTGAGCTCGCGGAGACTCTTCACTTACCCCAAAATGCAGTGGGAATATGCAAATTATCTCCTCAGGACTCCTCCCCTGGTTTACCGATGTCCTCTTTTCAGCTCCAACAGCCAAAATCCAGTGTTCTTTGAGCTCGCGGAGACTCTTCACTTACCCCAAAATGCAGTGGGAATATGCAAATTATCTCCTCAGGACTCCTCCCCTGGTTTACCGATGTCCTCTTTTCAGCTCCAACAGCCAAAATCCAGTGTTCTTTGAGCTCGCGGAGACTCTTCACTTACCCCAAAATGCAGTGGGAATATGCAAATTATCTCCTCAGGACTCCTCCCCTGGTTTACCGATGTCCTCTTTTCAGCTCCAACAGCCAAAATCCAGTGTTCTTTGAGCTCGCGGAGACTCTTCACTTACCCCAAAATGCAGTGGGAATATGCAAATTATCTCCTCAGGACTCCTCCCATGGTTTATAGAGTTGGTGGACTCTGAAACGTGTAGACAATAAACCTACATTTTTATCCATACTAATGGTTTGTCATGACTTCAGAGAGCGCAGAAACAACTTCCTTTCCCAGCATCTATCTCTGACATATCCATAGGAAGCTGCAGCATTTGGAGTCCAGACTTTATAGGTGTTGTGTCCCACACAACCCTACTAGGTGACCAGTTTTTAATACTTCTGTAACAATTATTAATTGGATAAGACCCTATTGCGCTCTTGCATTTTTCCATATTTACTTTGTAAGAGGCACAGTGGTGGCAGTAAAAGGAGCGCCGTTTTAGTGCCACACAGCTGGGGCAGTAACAGGGACATATATAGCGGCATGTAAAAGTTTGGGCACCTCTGGTCAAAATTACTGTTATTGTGAACAGTTTAGCAAATTGAAGATGAAATGATTTCTAAAAGGCCTAAAGTTAAAGATGACACATTTCCTTTGTATTTTAGGCAAAAAAAAGATATATATATTTTCATATTAGTCTTTTTAAAGATAATTTAATGTTCAACTTGATATGCAAATTGCCTCTTCAGAGAAAAAGATGACTTGAACTCTATAGCGCCACCTATTGGAAGCAGCAATCCTTCAAGTCATAATCAACCCATTAACGAGTCGTGCAATATGACTTAGGATAAAAGCCAAATCAGAATCTCAATCTACAAACTGAGATTCTGATTTTGACTTTATCCTAAGTCAAATTGCATGACTCGTTAAAGGGTTGATTGTGACTTGTAGGATTGCTGCTTCCATTAGGTGGCGCTATAGAGTTCAAGTCCTCTTTTTCTCTGAAGAGGCAATTTGCATATTAAATTTCCCAGAGGAGCATTGGATGGTGAATAAGTCTCCTTACCTTGACATACCAGAGCCGGTATGTGACTCTCCACAAGGAGAAACGTTACCCTAGAGACCATCTTCAACTTGATTAACGGTTCGCAATAACAGTAATTTTGACCAGGGGTGATCAAACTTTTACACACTTTGCATGAAGATTTTTTTTCAATAATACCATGGTCATCGGCTGAAGTTCCCCTGAAGCCACCGTAGTTGTTATAAGGGTTAACTGCTTAGGGCATATCCAGATGTCCCCACCCCCCAAGCTGAACCCCTAGCTATGCCTCTGTACTAGGTTTAATCTTAAGATTCAGGAAAGTTTAGTTGAGACACTTTCCAGGAGTGACTTGAACACTTATTCCTGGATATTGAAAGTCCACCAACCTTCCGTCTAAACTAGAGCTGATTGAAACTTTAAATAAGATTTGACGCATGGAAGAGATGGCAGTTACTGATAATGATAAGCTTGATTGATTTTGGATAGATGCTTATTCCGGGCCATATTTAGGAATTCACCTGATATTGACTCATGGATGTCTGAATTCAATAATAGTATTATGGCTAAATTGTTCACTTATTATATTCTTGTTTATCCCCAACAGAGAATTGAGGAATCCTAGTCCCACTCACCTTCCCCTTCCCTTTATTTTCCCCCTTTATCCTCTTTTCTCTTTCTTTCCCACTACTTGCTAACATATTAGTTACACAGGTTTTCAAAATGTATACTGTATATCTTTGATATGCTAGGATCCTGTTTCAATTAATAGATTAGGCTATACTAATCACAATGGATATGTATTTGATATATGTAAGAAAACATTTTATATGTATACTTGAATTATGATATTGACATATGCAATTGTGATATGTATGTTCCAATACATACTTTTTTATAATGTTAATAAAAAAGTGATTTAACAATAAATACAAATTATATATAATTTTTCAGAATAGGAGTTCTCTACATTGTGCACATTCTTTAAATATAGCTAAAAGATTTTTTTTTAGATTTGGAAAATTATAAATGGTAATAATACAATAGTAATTATAATGACATAGATCCTAAGTACTCCAGAAGTTGGTGGCAATTAAGAGATATTTTTCTAATTGTTTAAGTTATATATCAATTTTTTATATTTTTATTGCACACATGAGTCTCAAATGGCTTACCTCATATTTCCAAAGTCAGAACTGAATTTAAAATAAATGGGAAATATAACAGAATTTTTACTTCACCTCCCTGCTCGATCTGCTTCTGGTTTTGTTCTAAAAAAGTACGTTAACGGGAACCTGTCTGTCGATTCATTCTTCCCAAGCCATGGACAGTATGAATCAGACTTTGGCTGCTCTTTCATTTCAGAGACTAGAGGTGCTAGCAGAATCCAGCCGGGAGGGACGCAAGACTAGACTACTGGTTTAGTCTCCATGGTTAGGGCATCATGAATTGACTGACAGGTTGCATTTAAAAACCACACCTCAGCTTGCATGAAAAACTGCATTTGTGTTTTCAGCCCAAATAATTTTGTGCTTGTTGCTCGGGTCGAGCAAATCGTAATGCTCGGGTGCTCGACCCGAGCAACAAGCACAATGTAAGTCAGTGGGAAACCCAAACATTTTTCCGTCGCCTGCCCTCCCCCCGGAGGTCTGGGGAGGGCCTAAAAATTGGTCAAATCGATAGAAACAATGCTCAAATGATATGGGAACTGCACGGGGAAGACCCCTGGAAGCATCTCTGACTCCCAGGTCACTGCTGTCAACAATATTGTCAGAGTATTACGCCACTTTTACGGACTGACAATAAAACATATAAAAACGAAGCCAAAATGGATTTTCCTGGAAAAAATGTTAAGGAACATTCTTTCCGAGGTAATGACTTGTATATAAGGCAAAATAAATAACCAAAAACAAAAATGCTCCTCCACACCTTGGACTATGTTCACATGTAGCATTTTTGATGTGTTTTTTCACTTTCGCATTGCTTTCAATGGTGAAAAATACCTTCACCAGTAAATGTAATTTCAATATTTTACTACCTTATCCGGCCATGTGGTGTGTGAGACATGATCAGACACATCCTGTTTCATTTATGAAGGAGGTACTGTGAAAGTCACAAAGCCTATTTTTACAAGGCCATCAGGCAGCCCGTACTATTGCTAGAGGGCCATCAGCAAGCTATGCTTTGTTATTCCCATTATTAAGGAGTGGGTCACCTATACTGTTATTGCATATGCAGTGACGGCAAGGGCTGCCAAAAATTAGGACGCACTCCAATACCCCTTTAAAGAAACGTAGAGGAGGGCCTCTGAAAAAGAGTTCCCATTATAAAGGAGTGGGTCTCCTATACTGTTATTGCGTATGCAGTGAGTGACAGGGCTGCCAAAAATTTGGACGCACTCCAATACCCCTTTGAAGAGACATAGAGGAGGGCCTCAGTAAAAATATGTTCCCATTATAAAGGAGTGGGTCTCCTATTCTGTTATTACATATGCAGTAAGTGGCAGGGCTGCCAAAAATTTAGACACACTCCAATACCCCTTTAAAGAAACGTAGAGGAGGGCCTCTGAAAAAAAGTTCCCTTTATTAAGGAGTGGGTCTCCTATAGTGGTAATGCCCATGCAGTGACTGCAAGGGCTGCCGAAAATTAGGACGCACTCCAATACTCCTTTGAAGAGACGTAGAGGAGGGCCTCAGTAAAAAATGTACCCATTATTAAGGAGTGGGTCTCCTATAGTGGTAATGCCCATGCAGTGACTGCAAGGGCGGCCAAACATTTGGACGCACTGCAATACTCCTTTGAAGAGACGTAGAGCAGGGCCTCATTAAAAAATTGTTCCCATTATTAAGGAATGGGTCTCCTAAGTGCATGGGCTGAAAAACATTTACCCCTGGGGGGTATACATGAACATACTGTATATCATACAGAATGTTAGTGGGAGGCCTCTAAAAACATTTCCTACTGGCATCATAAACACCCTTAAAAAAATTATGTGGCTGATGCATGATGGTCACCCTTTTGATATGGTGGTGGAAGATGAGGAGAAGGAGAAGGAGAAGGAGGAGGATAACATAAAATAGACTAAATCAGGAAGCATATACCCATGTCTGGGTGTAAAGAAGTGCATGGGAATAGAGCCCCCCAAAAAACCGACAGGATTTAACTTTATGTTCCGCTGCTATCATCCGGTGGTGTTGAGAAGTCAGGCCCAATCCAGCCATTGTTCATTTTGATAAGAGTGAGCCTGTCAGCATTTTCAATTGACAGGTGGATGCGCCTATCAGTTATAATACCCACGGCGGCACTAAAAACCCGCTCTAACAAAACACTAGCGGCAGGACAGGCCAGGACCTCCAAGGTATAGAGAGCCAGTTCATGCCACGTGTCCAGCTTGGATACCCAATAGTTACAAGACACAGAGGAATCACGGAGGATGTTGGTACAGTCAGCAAGGTACTTCTTCAGCATCTTCAAAAACTTTTCCTTTCTTAGTTACAAGACACAGAGGAATCACGGAGGACGTTGGTACAGTCAGCAAGGTACTTCTTCAGCATCTTCAAAAACTTTTCCTTTCTTATCAGAGAACCCCACGGTTGCTGGGCCTGGGTGATGGGAGGGTCTGAGAAAACTGTACCACACCTTTGACAGTGTTCCTTTGCCTATGATGCATAGTATTTGTGTCTCCCTTGACTGTACTCCTTGGTTGTCCAACGAACTGTGACCACTGCCGCCAGCGTTTTCAGATGGAAATTTTTTTAATAATTCCTTAACAAGGGCCTTCTGGTACTGCAACATTTTATTAGATCTCTCCGCCACGGGAAGGAGGGATAGAAAGTTCTCCTTGTAGTGTGGGTCAAGAAGTGTGACCAGCCAGTAATTACTGTTGCCCAAAATCCGTATGAGAGGGTCATGGGAAAGGCAGCAGAAAATAAAGTCAGCCATGTGTGCCAGACTGCCAATAGCCAAGACTTCCCTGTCCTAATCAAGAGGATGACTGTCCCTACTCTCCTCCTCCTCATCCTCCTCCTGGTCCTCCGCCTCATTCTCCCTCTCCTCAGGCCATCCACGCTGAACAAACTTTATGACTGTTGTGTGGGTAGTACCATCTGTAGAGCAGGAAAACGGCTCCTGTTCCTCTTCCTCCTCCTCACTATCACCCAATCCACATTGAGATGAGATGAGGCTGGGATGTGTGGCATCACCCTGTATAGTTCCTTACTCCATCTCATCATGCTCTGCCTGCAAGCGCTTCAGTAGACAGAGAAGCGGGTTGGTGATAATTATGGCATCATCACCGCTCACCATCTTGGTGGAGTCCTCAAAGATTTGGAGGATGGCACAGATGTCAGACATCCATGCCCACTCATCAGCTCTTATGTGTGGAGGCTGACCTGAATACCGACGGGCTTGTTGAAGCTGGTACTCAACAACTGCCCTCTGTTGATCACAAATCCTTCCCAACATATGCAATGTTGAGTTCCAACGCATGGTGACATCGCACACCAGTCGATGAGATGGAAGCTGCAAACGCTGCTGAAGCACGGTAAGGGCGGCAGAAGCTGTAGGTGACTTTCTGAAATGGGCAATCAAGCGGCGTACTTTCACAAGCAGCTCAGACATATCCGGGTCGGTTTTCAGAAACCGCTGAACCACTAGGTTGAGTACATGGGCCAGGCATGGTACGTGTGCGAACTTGCCTAGCTTCAGAGCTGCCACCACGTTCCATAGCTTCAGCGGTGACAGCCACAGATCTGCCTGCTCTGTTACAGCTGTCAACAACTCTGCAGCGGTTTGCGGTTTATCCCCTAAGAATATTAGCTTCATCACAGCCTGTTGTCGCTTGGTAAAGGCAGTGCTGCAGTGCTACCAGCTTCCGACTGATGTGGTCATTTCGGAGATGGAGGCTGAAGAGGAGGAGGAGGTATAGGAGCTGTAGAATGTGGGGGCAACCCTGATTGACCCAGGGCCTGCAATCCTGAGCGTTGGGATGACATGTTCAGTCACAGGGTCCGACTGGGTCCCAGCTTACACTATATTAACCCAGTGTGCCGTCAGCAAGATATACCATCCCTGGCCACAAGCACTTGTCCATGTGACTGTGGTTAGGTGGACCTTCCCAGTAACTGCGTTGTTGAGGGCACGGGTTTCTTGGACATGTGCTTGTGAAAGGCAGGGATGGCACAACGAGAGAAATAGTGGTGGCTGGGGACCAAGTACCGAGGGATGGCCGCCACCATCAGGTTGCGAAAAGATTCCGTCTCCACGAGCCTAAAAAGCAACATTTCCAGTCCAAGCATTCGAGAAATGTGGCAGTTTAGTGCTCTTGACTGTGGATGGTTGGCTGCGTATTTGCGCTTGCGTTCAAAGGACGGGGGTAGGGACAACTGAACGCTGCGCTGGGACAAGGACGTGGACGTGATTGCTGACGGTGGTGGTTGCAAGTGTGCAATGACAGGTGCAGGGCAGGAGTATTGGCGTTCACGCACAACAGCGGAACAGGCAGTGGTGTCACCCGCAGACACTGTTTCTGGACCGTGTCGTTCAGCCCAACAAGTCGGGTGCTTCGCTGTCATGTGCCTGAGCATGCTGGTGGTGGCCAGGCTGGTAGTTTTGCTGCCCCTGATGATGCTGGCATGGCATATGTTGCAAATGGCCTTTTTGGGGTTATCTGGACAGTCTTTAAAAAAAAGCCAGACTCTGAAAGGCCTAACAGTTGGACTAGCAACTTTCCTCGTGTTGGTGTTCCAGGGAAGGGTTGCCCGCCTTGTGTCTGTGGTCACCTGACTGCTTGTTACTGCCTGTTGTGGTGCTAGGCCTACCTCCCCCTCTGTGCTGCTGTCCTTGCTATGCATGTCACTTGCCAGGTTGGGTCAGTGACTTCAACGTCCACCACCTCATCTTCCACATACGCACCCTGGGCCTCCTCCTGACTTGCTGGCAATTGTGTCTCATCATCATCATCTACCTCTTGCGACAGTAATTGCACTTTCCCACTGTTGCCTTGATGTGTGACAGTGGCTGCTGAAATATTTGGGCATCACTACATGCGATCTCCTTTTGCCCCGCTTGAAGCGGGCCAGGCGAGAGGCCCGAATCTATAAATGGAAAAATGAACAGCTCTTCGGAGTGACCAAGTGTGGGATCAGTTGTCTCCGGGCACTCGGCGTGGTGGGAGCTAGGAGGATCAGGCTGAGAAATATGTGGTCCAGACTCACGGCTACTGAGACGGGACCGTGTGGAAGACAAGGTGGTGGTGGTGGTGGCAAACTGACTGGAAGCATTATATGCTATCCAACCAACAACCTTTTCACACTGCTCTGGCTTCAATAGTGGTGTTCTGCGGCCCCATACAAAGTGGGACAGGAAGGTATGGCAACATGATGTGGGTGCTTGTTGTGCTCCCTCAGCAGGCACATTTTCAGCTTGCCCATGGCCTCGGCCTCTGCGTGCACCATCACATCCACTTC
Source organism: Phyllobates terribilis (assembly GCF_046119375.1). NCBI lineage: Eukaryota > Metazoa > Chordata > Amphibia > Anura > Dendrobatidae > Phyllobates > Phyllobates terribilis. The sequence goes on from NW_027362762.1 coordinate 646,379,726, forward strand.
CCCCTCCCTTGACACACGCCTTGCCCATTTTAAATGGAGTATAATATTTTGCACGCTCCCCAAAATGTCACGATTATTACCGCAGTAATATCGGATCACGTCTGATGACCACGGTTTTGGGATTTTAATTTTATGTGATATATCAAAACAAAATAGCAAGTATTTGTGAAGTGTAAAGCAAATGATATGTGGTTTTCTAAATATTTAAAAAAAAATAAATCTTAAAATTGTGATATCCAGGATCGGACTGGGGTGCCTTGGGGACAAAGGAGGAATTGACTCTAGGGGCCCACACTACAGCTATATGCAAATACCTATAATCTGTTATCGCAGTTATAGTAGAGGGTCAACTGTAAAATACAGGCAGCTCCTGCACATCTGTGTGCCACCATAACTGGGATGTACAATTACGGTAGTTTGCATCAAAGGGGTTCTTTGGTGATAACTGTTTGATCGATGGAATCCAACCATTGTAAACCGCACCAATCGGAAGAATGGAGAACTTTTATCCCTGACAGGGCACTTTTATCACCATTTTAAAATGGACCAGTAGGTCAGATGTCTGACTCCATTTATCCTCTTTAGGGCTTCCAGAAAAAGCCAAGCGCAGCACTCGGCAGCCATTTAGGGCAGGGTTCCCCAACTTCAGTCCTCAAGGCCCACCAACAGGTCATGTTTTCAGGATTTCCTTAGTATTGCACAAGTGATAATTGCATCACCTGCACAGGCAATAATTCCATCACCTGTGCAATACTATGGAAATCCTGAAAACATAACCTGTTGGTGGGCCTTGAGGACTGGAGTTGGGGAACCCTGATTTAGGGAATGAATGGATAAGTATTTGAGTCGAACACGCTGCTCCATTCTAATGGGGATAAAGGTTCCACATTCTGCAGATCAGCTTGGTCCCAGCAGTCGGACCCCACCAATCAGTAAGCTATCACTTATCCTTTGACCATATTCGCACATTCAGTATTTGGTCAGTATTTTACATCAGCATTTGTTAGCCAAAACCAGGAGAGGAACAATCAGAGGAAAAGTATAATATTGGAAACACGTCACCACTTCTTCATTTTCACCCATTCCTGGTTTTGGCTTACAAATACTGATGTAAAATACTGACAAAATACTGAACATGTGAACATGTCCTTAGGATAGTTGATTACTTGTTTTCACTGGAGAACCTCTGTAAATGCATACTGCTACTGTGAAATAGTCTCAAGATGGGGAGGATTAAACGTCCAAGTATTTAATCTCTATTGGAAATAAAGAATCTTCTACTTATTGGTATCAGAGAGAACAAGTGACCACCATACACAACACAATCCACTGTACCAAGAGCAATAATACCACATGTAAGGGAGAAATACTGCTACACCGTGACCAGACAACATATTATTACCATATAGTGACGGAATAATAACACATAGAAGGGACAAATATATATACAGGTAATACAGTAATGTGACATTATACGCAGGAGCTGGGTAGATAGTACGTAGTGTATAGTGTACAGGTAATACACTGGCTTACCAGTCTGCAGTTGAAGTCATCCATCTTTGCTTTTCTTTATCCAGCTCAGACCACTACCATTTCTTCCAGCCAGGACTTGTTGCTGCAGTAAATAACATACAGTCATCTATAGGTAATCACTTCTAGAGCACATTCCCCTCTTTTTCTCCCGACTTCTACACTGCGCCAGATGAAGAAAAAAGCAACCTGGCCCCGATACAGTAATTATTCCCCCGTCCTGGGCCCCTTTATTTAATAATGTCCCCCATCATGTCTCCTTTATTTAATAATGTCCCTTATCCTGGGCCACTTTATTTTATAATGTTACACATCATGGACCCCTTTATTTAATAATGTCCCCATTCTGTCCTCTTTATTTAATAATGTCCTCTATTCTGGGCCCCTTTATTTAATGATGTACAGCATCTTAGGCCCCTTTATTTAATAATGTCCCCCATCCTGGGCCCTTTTATTTAATAATGTCCCGCATCTAAGGCCACTTAATTTAATAATTTCCTAAATCATGTCCCCCTTTATTTAATAATGTCCCTCATAATGAGCCCCTTTCTTTAATAATGCTTCCCATTGTGGGCCCTTTTATTTAATAATGTGCCCCATCCTGGGCCCCTATGTTGTCCCATCTTCGGCCCTATATTGCTTCATCTTGGGCCCCTATGTTGTCCCATCTTGGGCCCTATGTTATTTCATCTTGGGCCCCTACATTGCCTCAACCTGGGACACTATTTTGCCCCATCTTGGGCCCATATGCTTACTATCCTACTGCATCCACAGGAGGAGAAAAAAAAGTTATTCTTTTCCTTTCTGCACTCTCCTGGCTTCCTCTTGCTGCCTCATATTTAGGGAGGAAGTGGAAAATGGCCAACGGCCTAGCAGAGGGCGCTCGCTGACATCAGTGTGTGGCGCATAGCAGGCACGTCACTGCCATGCGCCCACGCTGTACGCTGACATCAGTTTTCGGCTTGTACTAGGACAACAGCCATTTTTAGTATTGCGGTACCAGTGGGCACCCTCTACTTAGTGCTAGAAGACCCACTGAGGACCCAGGACCCACCAGAGCATCATTCGATGTCCCACTGGACTAGTCCAACCCTGATCATATCTTATATGCAACAAAAGTGTGGCACTGAATGAAAAGATAAGCTGTCAATATATATTGGCAAGCATGCATCAGTAAATATATATATAAATGCTGCCAGCGTCTTATTTTTGTAAGGCAGGATTACTGAGCAGGCTATCAGCATCTCATAGTTTTGCCAGCATTGATATATTGTTAATTATAATTAGACTCCTTGTAATAAAAGTAGCAAAGTTCAGGACACGCTGTAAGCATGTATCTGATAACCATGCTTAGTGCATAAAGTAACTTGTGTAAGACTGGAGTTAGCAATGCCGGTATAAAATAAAGCTGACAGGCAGTAAGGCTACAAGACACTTGATGTGCATGTCTATGAGCTACTGTCAGCATGTCTCATATATTTAACTATTGCTTTCTGATGGCACCGCATTCATTATACATATACTGTCAGTCAGCATAGGAGTGCACTGTCTGCAATAGCCAGACTGAATACACGGATAGGCAGCAAGGTTACTAGACATGCTGTGTGCATGTTTCTGAATCACTAACAGTTTGTCTTAGGTGTTTAGACTATTAGCCAGAGTTGTGGGCATTGTCTTTATCTGTCCCTCCATAATTCTATCCCTACTAGATCAGGGCAGGTGTTGCTGACGCGTTTTTAGCCAGTATTACTGCCTTCCTCTAGGGGTGAGCAGTAGTGTTGAGCGAACATGCTCGACACTGCTCGGTACTCGCCCGAGCATCTCGCTACTCGGGATGTTCGGCGAGCACCGAGCATTTCCGGGTTACTCGGGCGGGAGCTCGAGTCTCCGCCCTGCATGCTTGGCGCTCTTTACAGAGCCAATGAACATGCAGGGATTGCCAGCCTGTCACTGTAATGCCGCAGCCATGTTGGTTGTGGGCATTACAGTGATTGGCTGGCCGCACAGCGTCACCTTGAGTATTTAAAACGGGGTGCCGCCATCTTGGACACAGTCGCTCCGGATTAGACAGTGTAGGGACAGCGCTGCTGATTTAGGGAGAGATATAAACTGCGAAATAGTTAGTGTAGGGTCTGTAAAGGCTGCCAGAACAAACAAACAGTCCTTTTCAGGACTAATATCCATCCCAGAAACCAGGCAGGTATAGGAGACACAGTAGTTATACCAGCAAACGCTGCATTACAGTCCTGTGTGCTCCTGTTGCTGAAATTGCTGGACTTAGCACCAGGTGTCGGGGGCCAGGAAAAATCCTTTTTTTTCATCTAAATCCTCCTTTTTTTTCCCTCCTTCACACTGTACAAATACCCGTCTTATTAACCTTTTGGTGTGTGTCCCCCCCCCCCAAAAAAAAAAGCGTGTCTCTGATTTTTCAGACACAAATATAACTGTTGAAAATAGTCTGGTGTAGGCTAGAGAAACAGAAGTGTTGTTTTGCACTTCCACGGTTCAAACCTCTGTATTATCCATTTTGGGCCATTTGTATCTAAAAAAAAAAACAGTTTGAGTGTGTCGCTCACTGTTCAGCCGCAAATATCTCTATTTAAAAAAGTGTGGTATACCCCAGTAAACAATAACTGTGGTTTTGCCATCCCACGGTAAAAAATCTCTATTATTCAGCTTTTGGTAGTTTTTTCCCTAAAGAAAAACAGTAGTGTCTCCTGACTGTTGTGACACAAAAATATATCTGTTGAAAATAGTCTTGTGTAGGCCCGACATCCCAGTGTGGTTTCGCAGTTCCACGGGTCAAATCGCTGTACTATCCAGTTTTGGGCCTTTGGTATCTAAAAAAAAAGCAGTTTGAGTGTGTCGCTCACTGTTCAGCCGCAAATATCTCTATTTAAAAAAGTGTGGTATACCCCAGTAAACAATAACTGTGGTTTTCCTCTTCCACGGTTCTAATCGACTCTTTATTACCCTTTTTCCATTGATAGTGCAAGTGTAAGCTATTTTACTTCATTTACAATGGGCAAGGCGCGTGGCAAGGGACGTGGAAGTGGACGTTCTGGTGATGGTTCGTGCAGAGGACGGGGCCGTGGCCAAGGTGAAAATATGCCACAACCAACAGCCACATCTTCTCGCTCCCACTTCTTGACCGAATTACAAGGGAAGCACAGAACAACACCAGTATTGAGAACTGATCAGTGTGAACAGCTTATTAATTGGATAGCAGATAATACTTTCAGTTACCTGGGCACCACCACCTCCGGTCTGTCTTCCACACGGTCAACTCTTAGTAGCCGTGAGTCTCGACCGCATACTCCTCCTCACCCTGATGCTCCTTCCTCCCACCATGCCGAGCGTCGTCAGACAGCAAGTGATCCCACACTTGGACACTCTGAAGAGCTGTTCACTGGTCCATTTCCATATTTGGGCCCCTCGCCTGATACGCTTGAAGTTGTGGAAGAGGAGATCCCATGTTGCGATGCCCAAATATTTGAACAGCCACGGCCACAGGAAGTCGACGTTGGCAATCTATCACAAGAGGTGGACGATGACGAGACACAATTGCCAGGAAGTGAGGAGGAGGATTGTGGTGCGCAAGTGGAAGAGGAGGAGGTGGTGGATGATCTAGTAACTGACCCAACGTGGAAGGAGGACATGCAGAGTGAGGCCAGCAGCACACAGGGGGAGGGAGGCAGAGTACCCCAACAGGCAGGAAGAAGCAGTGTGGTGGCCGCAGACAGAAGGCAGGCAACCGTTCCCCGTAACACCAACACGAGGGACGTTGCCAGTACAAGCGGTAGGTCTTCCAGAGTCTGGAATTTTTTTAAAGACTCTGCTGATAACCCCAAAAAGGCCATATGTTCCACCTGCCATGCCAGCATCAGCAGGGGTGACAAAACTACCAGCCTGACCACCACCAGCATGATCAGGCACATGGCAGCAAAGCACCCGACTTTGTGGGGCGAAACCCAGGGTCCACGACCAGTGTCAGCGGGTGTCACCACTGCTTCTTCCACTGTTGTGCGTGCAATAGAACCCCCTGTTGTGTGTGCAAGGCAATCCCCTGTCCATACTGCATGTAAAGATGCCCCCTCCTCTCAGTCTTCACTTGTTATGGCAGTTTCTCAAGAAACAGCATCAACGTCCACGTCCACGTCCCACCGCAGCGTTCAATTGTCCATATCCCAGACCTTTGAACAAAAGCGGAAATTCGCAGCTAACGCCCCACAGGCCACAGTCCTAAATTCGCACATTTCACGACGGCTTGCATTGGAAATGCTGCCTTTTAGGCTGGTGGAAACGGAATCCTTCCGCAATCTTATGGCGGTGGCCGTCCCTCGGTACTCGGTCCCCAGCCGACACTATTTTGCCCGGTGTGCCATCCCCGCACTACACAAGCACGTGTCCCAAAGCATCTGCCGTGCCCTCAACAACGCAGTTACTGGGAGAGTCCACCTGACAACGGACACGTGGACAAGTGCTTGTGGCCAGGGACGGTACATCTCTCTGACGGCACACTGGGTAAACCTAGTGGAAGCCGGGACCCAGTCGGACCTTGGGACGGAACACATCCTCCCCACACCGAGGATTGCAGGCCCTATGTCAGTCAGAGTTGCCCCCACAGTGTACAGGTCCTGTGCATCCTCCTCCTCCTCCTCATGTTCAGCCTCCATCTCAGATATCACCACATCAGTTACAAGCTGGAAGCATTGCAGTACTGCCTCTGCCAAGCGGCAACAGGCTGTGCTGAAACTCATAAGCTTAGGTGATAAACCTCACACTGCTTGTGAGTTATGGACAGCTGTGAAAGAGCAGGCAGATCTGTGGCTGAGACCGCTGAACCTACATCCCGGCATGGTCGTGTGTGACAATGGCCGTAACCTGGTGGCGGCTCTGAGGCGAGGTGAGATCACACACGTACCATGCCTGGTTCATGTGCTTAACCTCGTGGTTCAGCAGTTTCTTAAATCGTACCCCGAGTTGCCAGATCTGCTCGTGAAAGTACGCCGCCTGGCAGCTCATTTTCGCAAGTCGGCTACAGCTTCCGCCGCCCTTGCTGTGTTGCAGCAGTGTTTGCAGCTTCCGGCACACCGACTGGTGTGTGATGTCCCCACACGTTGGAACTCTACCCTCCACATGTTGCAAAGGATTTGTGAGCAGAAGTGTGGAGTACCAGCTGCAACAAGGCAGTCGATATTCAGGTCAGACTCCACACATAAGACCTCAGGAGTGGACCTGGATGTCAGACATATGTACCATCCTGACAAACTTTGAGGAGGCCACCAAGATGGTGAGTGGCGATGACGCCATCATTAGTGTCAGCATCCCACTTGTCTGTCTTTTGCAACGCTCTCTGCAGAGAATTAAAGAGGAGGCATTGCAGCCAGAGTATGATGAGATGGATCAAGAAGCCATAGCGGGCGATTACACACAGCCCAGCCTCATCTCATCCCAACGTGCATTGGGGGACAATGAGGGAGAGGAGGAGGAGGAGGAAGAACAGGAGCTGCTATCATGCGTTGTAGACCGTAGTACCTGTACAAGTGTCATACCGTCGGTTCAGCGTGGGTGGCCTGAGGACAGGGGGGAGGAGGAAGAGGAGGAGGAGGAGAGCATGGTCAGTCATCATCTTGGTGAGGACACGGAAATCTTGCCCGTTACCAGTCTGGCACGCATGGCTGACTTTATGTTACGCTGCCTTAACCGTGACCCTCGCGTTGTCAAAATGTTGGGTGACAGTCATTACTGGTTGGTGACACTTGTACACCCCCGCTACAAGGAGAACTTTCACTCTCTTATTCCTGAGGTGGAGAGGTCTACAAAAATGGGGCAATACCAGAAGGCCCTTGCTGCAGAACTCTTAAAAAAATTCCCATCTGAACACGCTAGCGGCAGAGGTCACAGTTCGTTGCCCATCCAAGGCGTACAGGCGAGAGAGATGCAACTCCAATCCAGCAGAGGCAGGGGAACACTGTCAACGTTCTGGGACAGTTTTCTGACACCCGCCCAGCTTACAGGCCCTGAGGCGCGGGGTACTCTCACAAGGAGTGGAAAGTTTCAAAAGATGGTGAGGGAGTACCTTGCCAATGGTACCAGCGTCCTCCATGATTCCTCTGTGCCTTTTTATTATTGGGTATCCAAGCTGGACACTTGGAATGAACTCGCTCTGTACGCCTTGGAGGTCCTGGCCTGCCCTGCCGCTAGCGTGTTATCGGAGCGTGTTTTTAGTGCCGCTGGGGGAATTATAACTGATAAGCGCACTCGCCTGTCAACTGACAATGCTGACAAGCTGACCCTTATCAAAATGAACAAGGGCTGGATTGGGCCAGACTTCTCATCACCACCAAATGACAGCAGAGTAACATAAAGTCAAATCCACTGTGTTATTTCGGGAGGTGTATTCACATGCACCGCTTCACATCCACACATTGGTATACGCTTCCTCGTTTCGGCTGTTTAATCTTCTTCTCCTTATCCTCAGCCTCCACCACCACTATACCACCAGGGTGCCAGCATTGCAAGTTCCTCCGTCCTAATTTTTGGCAGCTTTTGCTGGGAAAGCATAAGCAAATACTATGGGACACCCACTCCCCAATAATGGGACTTATGTTTGTAATATGCTGTACTGCATGGCTCTTGTAAGGGGCATTGCAAGTTGCTCCGTCCTAATTTTTGGCAGCTTTTGCTGGGAAAGCATAAGCAAATACTATGGGACACCCACTCCCCAATAATGAGACTTATGTTTGTAATATGCTGTACTGCATGGCTCTTGTAAGGGGCATTGCAAGTTGCTCCGTCCTAATTTTTGGCAGCTTTTGCTGGGAAAGCATAAGCAAATACTATGGGACACCCACTCCCCAATAATGGGACTTATGTTTGTAATATGCTGTACTGCATGGCTCTTGTAAGGGGCATTGCAAGTTGCTCCATCCTAATTTTTGGCAGCTTTTGCTGGGAAAGCATAAGCAAATACTATGGGACACCCATTCCCCAATAATGGGACTTATGTTTGTAATATGCTGTACTGCATGGCTCTTGTTAGGGGCATTGCAAGTTGCTCCGTCCTAATTTTTGGCAGCTTTTGCTGGGAAAGCATAAGCAAATACTATGGTACACCCACTCCCCAATAATGGGACTTATGTTTGTAATATGCTGTACTGCATGGCTCTTGTAAGGGGCATTGCAAGTTGCTCCGTCCTAATTTTTGGCAGCTTTTGCTTGGAAAGCATAAGCAAATACTATGGGACACCCACTCCCCAATAACGGGACTTATGTTTGCAATATGCTGTACTGCATGGCTCTTGTAAGGGGCATTGCAAGTTGCTCCGTCCTAATTTTTGGCAGCTTTTGCTCGGAAAGCATAAGCAAATACTATGGGACATCCACTCCCCAATAATGGGACTTATGTTTGTAATATGCTGTACTGCATGGCTCTTGTAAGGGGCATTGCAAGTTGCTCCGTCCTAATTTTTGGCAGCTTTTGCTGGGAAAGCATAAGCAAATACTATGAGACACCCACTCCCCAATAATGGGACTTATGTTTGTAATATGCTGTACTGCATGGCTCTTGTAAGGGGCATTGCAAGTTGCTCCGTCCTAATTTTTGGCAGCTTTTGCTGGGAAAGCATAAGCAAATATCATGGGACACCCACTCCCCAATAATGGGACTTATGTTTGTAATATGCTGTACTGCATGGCTCTTGTAAGGGGCATTGCAAGTTGCTCCATCCTAATTTTTGGCTGCTTTTGCTGGCAAAGCATAAGCAAATACTATGGGACACCCACTCCCCAATAATGGGACTTATGTTTGTAATATGCTGTACTGCATGGCTCTTGTAAGGGGCATTGCAAGTTGCTCCGTCCTAATTTTTGGCAGCTTTTGCTTGGAAAGCATAAGCAAATACCATGGGACACCCACTCCCCAATAATGGGACTTATGTTTGTAATATGCTGTACTGCATGTGACGCGCCCCCTGGGCCGTGTGTATACGTGTGTGGGATACCCAGTGCCGGGTCTCTGGGGTCTGTAGTCTCCGTGGCGGTGACCCGGTCCCGTGGCTCAGGCTGGTCAAACCAGTGGCAGTCTTTCTTAGGTTTTGAGGTTAATTGTCCGACTGCGCCACCCGTGGATTGCGGTCAGGGAGTACCACCGCTGCGAGGCAGACCGCTGAGGCTGGTGTTGTGTGCGCAGCATAGAATGGGATAACTCCCCTCGGGAGGAGTATAGCCTCAGGGCAGTGAGTGTGGATGATGGGGGTGATGGTGCACGAGCGCAGCAGGAATGACTCAGAGTCTTTGCAGTGCAGTTCAGGGTCTTTACTGATGATTATAAGGTAGACCCTCCCGGGAGTACTGGCTAGCATAAGAGGCCTGGTCAGTCTGTGAGCAAGCAGGAGTTCCCCTGGCCAGGTGGAGTTGTAGGCCTCCCCGTCTGTCTGCACTCTTCCTGGCTACCTTGCTGTAAGCGGGTAGAAGTAGCCCACGTCCCTGAGTGTACCGTGTAGTGCTCACCCGTATGGCTGGTGACTTGGGGCCTTCTGTTAGCCTCCGCTCCACGACGGCGGTGCTGGTCCCTTGCTTGTGACTGAGCCTCCGGGCTTCTATGGCCAGAGGACCTGAAATCCCCTGCCGGCTGGTTTCTGCTGCTGGATATATAAGTCCTCAAAGCTTCGGACTCCTGTGTCCGGTTCCTATTGTCTTCTGCCAGGGCGAGCTCTGCTCAGCTTCCAGCCCCTGGTCTTTAGCTGCTAGCTCCTACAGAGCTCCTTGCTGTTACTTTCCCTTGCTCTCACTCTGACTGTTCTCTGACTCACTCAACCCCGCCCCAGATCCAGTTTATAAGGGCAGAATTCTCCCCTCCCAGGATTGGGGCAGGAGGATGTTGCATGTTTAAGGGATCCTGACCAGGAAACCTCCCACTAGCTCTCCGACGTAATATCTCTATTACTGTGGTGACCAGACCCCTGGGGTGCCACACATGGCTCTTGTAAGGGGCATTGCAGTTCCTCATAATTTTTGGAAAGCCTTCCATTCACTGCTTAGGCCAACAGTGCACGGGAGACCCAGTTGCTATAAATGGAAAAAAAGGTTTAGTTAACGCCCTCTGACCTCCATGTCATTTCCAAGGGGCATTGGAGTGGCTCGAAATTTTTGGTAGGCATTGCACTCACTGTATGCCCTATAACTGTGTAGCCGAACCGCTCCTTTTGTTACAGAAACATATCCTACCAGACATATCTGGTTGACTGGCCTGATATTGATGTGAATGGTCCCTGTTCCTCCTGCTCTTTCTCCTTTGCCACTACCTCATCCATCATTTATCACCTGAAGCTTTGTTTTAACGGGAGTCATAGAACTTGGATAGTAGCAGGAAAACATCCAGCAATCCTCGGAGGAGGTAGGATATGCGCCAAAACGCTGACCACCTCAGGCCCAGATGCTACTACATACATGCGCTTGCATTACAACAAAACAAAGCAGATGCTAACTTCTATCATCCTCATCATGCTCCTCACCTTGGCACTCTCAACTCCCCTGATGGAGAAGCCAGGGCCCACCGGAGGAGTCTGATAGTCCGGTGGGCTCGGCCAATGCTGCCCTAAAGCAGGCGAGGCTAAGAAAAGTGTGGGAAAGGTTACCGGGACAAATAGGGGTGGCTGGGGACCGAGTATGGACACCCGGCCACCCCCTGGAGGCTGGGGAGCAAGCGGGGACACCCGGCCACCAGGCGGCTGGGGACTGAGTATGGATACCAGGCCGCCGACACAGCCATGGCGTGGTGGCCAGATTCCGCCTCCACATGCCTAAAAGGCCCAATTTAAAGTGCAAGCAAGCAAGCAGTATGGTATTGCAGCCTGGGGGTGGGTGGGTGGCAGGCTGCATACTTGCGCTTGCATTGCAAGGAATCGGAGAGGTACAATTGAACACTGCCCTGGGACAAGGACTTGAATGGGGATAGTTGCAAGTCTGCAACGACAGGTGCAAGGTGGGAGGCATCTTCGCATGTACCATGAACAGGGGTTTGGCATGCACACACTACAGCGGAATAGGCTCTCCTTCCCACTAAATGCACTGGGGAGGGCACAGGTAATGTTTTGGTATACGCGCTTAATCTTATGTATAAGGCACACCAGGACAAATATGGGCGGCTGGTGACTGAGTATGGATACCTCGCTGCCGAAGCAGCCATGATGTAGTGGCCAGCTTCGGCCTCCTCCAAACTAAAAGGCCCCATTTCAAGTGCAAGCTAGCAGTATGTAATTGCAGTCTGGGGGTGGGTGGGTGGCAGGCTGCACACTTACACTTGCATTAAAAGAAAACATAGCAGATGCTAACTTCTGTCATCATCATCATGCTCCTCACCTTGGCACTCTCAACTCCACCGATGGAGAAGTCAGGGCCCACCGGAGGAGTCTGGTTCTCTGGTGGGCTCGTCCAATGCTGCCTAAAGCAGGCCGGGCTAAGAAAAGTGTGTGGGGGGATGTTCCAAGGAGAAATAGGGGCGGCTGGGGACCGTTTATGGACACCCGGCTGCCCCCAGGCGGCTGGGGACCGTGTGTGGACACCCGGCCGCGGGGCGGCTGGGGACCGAGTATGGACACCCGGCTGCCGGGCGGCTGGGGACTGAGTATGGATTCCAGGCCGCCAACACAGCCATGACGTGGTGGCCAGATTCCGCCTCCACATGCCTAAAAGGCCCAATTTCAAGATCAAGCAAGCAAGCAGTATGGTATTGCAGCCTGGGGGTGGGTGGGTGGCAGGCTGCATACTTGAGCTTGTATTGCAAGGAATGGGGGAGGCACAATTGAACACTGCCCTGGGACTAGAACTTGCATGGGGATAGTTGCAAGTCTGCATCTTCTGATGCGGTAAGGATCACTTATGATGGGCACACTTTTAGACAGTGACCTGGGAGTCAGAGATGCTTCCAGGGGTCTTCCCCATGCTGTTCCCTTGTCTTTTCAGCAATTTATGCATGTGTCACACAGCACATGGCCAGATAAGGTTGTAAAATGTTAAAATGACATTTCACGGTGAATGCATTTGTCATAGTTGAAAGCAATACAAAAGTGCAAAAACGCATAAAAAATGCTACTTGTGAACATAGCCGAAGGTGTGGAGGAGTATTTTTATTTTTGGTCATTTATTTTAACTTATACACAAGTCTTTACCCTGGAAAGGATGTTCCTTAACATATTTCACAGGAAAAAAAATTTCACTTTCGTTTTTGAACGTTTTATTGTGAGCCTATAAAAGTGGCTTAATACCTCTGACCACGTTGTTGACAGCAGTGACCTGGGGGTCAGAAATGCTTCCTGGGGCGATCCCCATGCTGTCCCCATGTCATTTGAGCACTGTCACTATCGTTTTGGGCACTTGTTAGGCTTTTAAAAGACTGCCGGGGGTGCCACCGCAAAAATGCTCGAGTTTCCCATAGACTAACATTGGGCTCGTTGCTCGGGTCGAGCACCCGCGTATCACGGCGAGCTCGGCCCGAGCTTCGAGCACCCGAGCATTTTAGTGCTCGCTCAACACTAGTGAGCAGTCAATGTGATGTGCATTTGTATTCACCTCCCCCTCAGTCAATTCTTTGTAGGACCACCTTTCGCTGTAATTACTGCTGCAAGTCTTTTGGGGTATGTTTCTGACGCGCCCCCTGGGGCCGTGGGGTACTCGGCAGCCGGGCCGGTCGGTTCTATTGGGGTAGTCACAGTGGCGTGACCCAATCCGTGGCCCCGGGCGGTCAACAACAAAGAGGGGGGAATAAAGTTTTGGGGATAATGTTTTGTGACGCCACCCGTAGTATGCGGCTATAGGTGGCCGCCGCTGCTGTTCAGATCCACTGGGGCTGTTGGTGACGCAGCAAAGTTGGTTCAGCTCTCCACAGGTAGAGCTAGGCCCCAGGGCAGTTAAATAGGTGATTTTAGATGTTGTTGGTGTAGTGCAAGGCAGGTGACGCAGCAATTAAGTCAAGGACAGAGCTGGGTGCAGTCTTCAAGTTTTTACTCACAGTTTTTACGGTGTTCCAGGTTACAACTGCTAGTAATGTTATAACAGCCCACCGAGTCCTGTGGCCTCGGGGAAGTGATCCAGCCAACTCTCAGATAACTTGGGTGCACTTGATCAGGACCCCCTTTTTATGTATCTTCCCTGGTCGTCTCTCTGCGCTGGCTCTCGCCCTCCTGCCCTGCGCCTCACACACAGTGTCCTGAGTCAGTGGCCCCTGGTCCTCTCTGTCCCCTTGGTCTTATATGGCCCCCTTTTCAGCCAATGTGTGTGGTTTTGGCTACGGCACTTAGATATACCGCAACCTCCGGTTTGCTAGCTGAGTATTGCAGTCTCCCATTAGTCTGGGGCCAGTCCCCTACTGTGACCTGATCCCTTCACGGTCAGCGTGAACTCGGGCGCACGGGTGGACTTTGCACTTCCCGTGCCTCTAAGATCCTTTCTCTGTCTCTGGAGCCTCTCACTGCTCCAGTCTTCTCTCCTCACTACCTGTTACAGACTCCTGTCACCAACTGCTCTGACTGACTAACTTTCTAGATCTTTCTACCTTTCCTTTTATACTACCTGTCATGTGACCATGTCACCAACTGTCACTCTATGTGGTCTCCTCTACCTTCAGTCCTTCCTTCAGTGCTCCCCTAAACTACTTCCTCCATCCACCTCCTCTACTTAGTTCCCCCCTCCAGACAGGGACAGGGACTGTGCTATCCCTCAGGAGCAATCTCGCCCTTCCCTACTGGAGTGATGTGGTGTTGGATGTGGGTGTGTGGGTCCTGTTAGAACCCTCCTGTTAGTTTTTGCTATCTTGTGCTTTGCGGTCATGTGACCAGCTGCTTATATATTCCAGCTCCGCCCTTCTGGCTTTGTTGGACTTCAGTGTTTTTTGCCTGTCTCTCTAGCCAGGTGCTTCGGTGCCTATTTCTGTCTAGTTTGCTTGGTCCTCTGGGACCTCTAGTACTTTTTGTCAGTTTGTCTTTTTGCTCTGCAACAACTTCTGTTAGGAGGTGTCCCATTTTTGTCCCAGTCCTTAGTTCTTTCAGGGACCCCTCCCTTTATTCTATAGGTCTCCGTTCAGACTAGCCGAGGACGAAGGCGGGTCTGTTCTCAAGGAACAGGCTGCCCGCTACATCGCAGGGATTCAGCTTAGTCTTACTGTAGGGACAGCTTTTCCCATTCTTTCCTTAGTTTATGTTGCAGATCCAAACAGTAAGCCCAGCCCAAAAAAAAACTAAAAGGAAAGAAATTCGGGGATCAATATGGTTTCCGTCCAGGAGTTGGCTCAACGCCTGCAGGGATTGTCTCTGGAGGTGACCGAGCTTCAGCAACAAGTGAGTAGCTGTCCTGGAGCTCATTTTGTGGAACCGAAGGTAGGACTGCCTGATATTTTTTATGGTAAACAGCAAGATTTTTTTTCCTTTAAAAATGCTTGTTTGTTATATTTTCGTTTGAGACCGAGGTCCTCTGGGAATGAATCACAGCGCATTGGTTTTATTATGTCACTTTTGCGCAAAGAACCACAGGGGTGGGCCTTTTCTAATGATCCATGTTTAAGTTCTGTTGAGGAATTTTTTTCTGCTATGGGGCTATTATATGACGATCCTGATCGAATCTCATCTGCTGAATCAGAACTTAGACGTTTGAATCAGGGGTCAGATGATATTGAAATTTATTGCACACACTTCAGGAGATGGGCTTCAGAAGTTAAGTGGAATGATTCGGCGCTAAAAAGTTTATTTCTTGCTGGTCTGAGTGAAAGGGTTAAGGATTTTCTAATTGCGTTCCCTGAACAGTTAGCTGTTCGTGTGGACAGGAGAATAAGGTCCAGGGTCAATGATGTAAAAACTCCTGTAACTTCAGGTCCTATTTTCCAGAAAGTCTGCTCTGACTTTTGAGAACCAATGGAGGTTGGGGCGATGTCACTCCGCTCTCAAGAAAGAGATCGGAGATTCGCCGAAGGTTTGTGTCTTTATTGTGCTAAAGCTGATCATTTGATGAAGTATTGTGAGCGTCATTTAAGTAAAGAAAAAAAAAAGGTCAGTTACGCCCGTATAGCTTGTTTACGCTCTGCAGGAGTGTTCCTTTCTGGGTGTACTACTCTGCAGGGAGATTTGATTGCATTTCAGGTATTTGTGGATCGTGGTTCAACACTTAATGTGATTGATGAAGGGTTTTTGGAAAAACTTAAATTGAAATCCAAACCTTTGTCATCTCCTATTTCTGTGGTTGCAATTGATAACACTCCTTTGAAATGTATTACTCACAAGACTGCTGCATTTCCTCTCACTATCAATGGTGTTCACCAAGAAATTTTGGACTTGGTTGTTTGGATAATTTGCCCTCTCCAGTTGTTCTAGGATTGCCTTGGTTAAAACTGCACAATCCTTTGTTGGACTGGTCTACTACACTGTGTTCCAAATTATTATGCAAATAATATTTTCTCAGATTTTCCCAAATTACCTATATGAATTGCAGTCATTGTAATTTTCCAGTCAAATAACTATTAGAGTACATTTGAATGGTTTTTGTACAAACTGCCTATGATAACAGTATATTTTTAAAAAAATAAAAAACTCAAACTGCACTCAAAATGCATGTTCCAAATTATTATGCACAGCAGAGTTTTCAACCTTTTCATTTTAATAAAGAACAAAAAAATGGTCATTTTTGAAATTATAAGCATTAGCAGGTTATTACAAACTGAAATCAAACAGTTTTCAACTCAAAACTTTATTCTAGGTGATGTTACAATTGCACATAGGACCGCTTGTTCGAAAGGAACTTCTGAACTCTCTCGTCCATTGAATTTGTCAGGTTTTGGATGGTTTCTGCTTCAATTGTTTTGCATGAGGACAGAATACCCTCCCAGAGCTGTTGCTTAGATGTGAACGGCCTCCCGCCATCATAGACACTCCTTTTGATGATGCTCCAGAGGTTCTCAATGGGGTTGAGGTCAGGGGAGCATGGGTGCCACACCATAAGTTTGCCCCCTTTTATGCCCATAGCAGCCAGAGATGCAGATGTGTTATATGCAGCATGAGACGGGGCATTATCATGCAAGAAAATGATCTTGCTGCGGAATGCACGGTTCTTCTTCTTGAACCATGGAAGGAAGTGCTGTTTGAGAAACTCAACATACATTATGGAGTTCATCTTTACCCCTTCAGGGATCCTAAAAGGGCCGACAATCTCTCTCCCCATGATTCCAGCCCAAAACATTACCCCACCTCCTCCTTGTTAGCGCCGTAGCCGTGTTTGCATGGGGTGTCCATCAACCAGCCATCCTCCACTCCATCCATCTGGACCATCGAGATCATTTCATGCATGATAATGCCCCATCTCATGCTGTACATAACAGCAGGAGATGGGGACCTCCAACCTAACAGCAGACTGATTAACCACCTGAATCACCTTAAATGGCCCCACAAACTTCGGACCCAATTTTTTAGAGGGAATCCTCAACCGCAGATTCTTTGAGGACAACCAAATCATGTCACCCATCGTAAACAAAACGTCTTTACGTTTCCTGTTAAAATATTTCTTGGACTTTTTGTTAGCCTCTTGAAGGTTACAACGTACGTCAGTCCAAACTCTCTCCAAATCACCGGAAAAATTCTTCTCCTCCGGCACAGCCGACACCAATTTGGAGAACGAACCAAACGACGGATGTCTCCCAGTACAACAAAAAAAGGAGAACACCCAGCAGAAGAGGATGTATGGTTGTTAAGAGCAAATTCAGCGAGTGGCAGAAACTCAGACCACCCCTCTTGATTGTCTGCCACAAAACAACGCAAAAACTGTTCAACATCGTGGTTTTTTCTTTCTGTCTGTCCATTAGACTCAGGATGATACCCAGATGAAAATGACAAATGGACTCCCAACCTGTCACAAAAAGCACGCCAAAAGCGAGCCACAAACTGAGGTCCTCTATCAGAAACAATATCCGTGGGAACGCCATGGAGCTTGACAATCTCCTTAACAAATGCCTTAGCGAGTGTCTTGGCGCAGGGCAACTTAATGAATGGAACCAAGTTACACATCTTGCTAAAACGGTCCACGACCACCCAAATGATAGAGAAACCCTTGGACACAGGAAGGTCAGTAATAAAATCCATTGCCAGATGGGTCCAAGGCGCACTAGGAACCACCAGAGGGCAAAGCAACCCCGCAGCAGGGGTATGCGAAGCCTTTAACCTAGCACACACCGTACATTGAAGCACCCACTTGATGACTTCCTTCTGCCACCCAGGCCACCAAAAACTGCGACTTATAAGTCTCTTAGTCTCAGAAATTCCTGGATGACCTGCCAACCGAGACTCATGATATTCCACAAACAAATCTTTCCTAAAGGTTCTAGGCACAAACAACCTCCCATGGGGAGTGTTAGATTGGGCATCCTCCTGGGCTTTCAGAATCCCATCTTCCAAAACGGAGTCCAATGCTGCTACCACAACTCCTTCCTGTAAAATGCTCTCCTCCTCCTCGGTACCAACCATGGGAGAAAAACTGCGAGATAAAGCATCGGCTTTAACATTCTTGGTACCAGGGATGTAAGTAACAAAAAAATTAAACCGAGAAAAAAAAAGTGCCCACCTATCCTGACGGGCATTCAAGCGCTTGGCAGCATCCAGATAAATCAAATTTTTATGATCAGTGAAAATCTGAACGGAAATTTAGCATCTTCCAAGAAATGCCGCCAATGTTCAAACGCGAGTTTAATAGCCAGCAATTTCCGATTACCAACATCGTAAGTAAGTTCAGTTTCTGAAATTTTTTTCGAAAAAAAAGCACAGGGATGTACTCCATCCTTGTTCTCCTGAGACAAAACCGCAGCGACCCCCACCGAAGAAGCATCAACCCCGACCAAAAAAGGCTTGGTCTCATCAGGCTGCATAAGGATAGGAGCAGAACTGAACCTCTCCTTGAGATACACAAAAGCTTCAATGGCCTCAGTAGTCCACTGGACCGTATTCGCACCTTTCCTGGTGATATCGGTCAGCGGCTTAATAATTATAGAAAAATTCTTAATGAATTTTCTGTAATAATTGGCGAAACCCAAAAATCTCTGTATCGATTTCAAACCAATAGGTCTAGGCCATTCCTGCACAGCCTGAACCTTCACCGGGTCCATCTCAAAGCCCTCGCTGGAGATAATGTAGCCCAAAAAACTAATTCTCTGCACAGCGAACTCACATTTCTCCAGCTTAGCAAAAAGTGAATTGTCACTTAATAACTGCAATACCTCACGTATGCTCTGCCAATGAGACTCCAGATCTGGCGAATAAATCAAAATGTCATCCAAATACACAACCACATTCTTACCAATCAAAGGTCTCAGGATGTCATTAATAAGGTTCTGAAAAAACGCGGGTGCATTGGTAAGACCAAAAGGCATCACCAGATTCTCAAAATGACCTACCGGAGTGTTAAAAGCAGTTTTCCATTCATCACCCTCCTTTATTCGTAAAAAATTGTATGCCCCCCGGAGATCAATTTTAGAGAACCACTTGGCCCCCACTAACTGGTTAAACAAGTCAGGAATTAACCGCAATGGCACAGGTGACTTAGAAGGTCTAATGTGACCAGCAGCCAAGCTCGTCTGTATGTATTCCTCCAAGGCCTTTCTCTCAGGGATAGTCAGATTAAATAAGCGACTCTTGGGAAGAGTAGCTCCAGGAACAAACTCAATTGTGCAATCATAGTCCCTATGAGGAGGTAAAACTTGCGACTCCTCCTCTGAAAAAAACCTTCCAAAAATCCTGAATAGGTACAGGTAATTCCCCTTTTTCCACAGCCGCAATGCGACTGTTACAACACTTATCATAGCACTTAGGACTCCATGACTTAATCTCATTAGTAGACCAGTCCAGTAAAGGATTGTGCAGTTTTAACCGAGGCAAACCTAAAACTACTGGAGAAGGTAAATTATTTAATACCACCAAATCCAAATTTTCCTGGTGAATACCATTGATAGTGAGGGGAAATTCAGCAACCTTGTGAGTAATACATTTCAAAGGAGTGTTGTCAATAGCAATCACAGAAATAGGTGATGACAAAGGTTTGGATTCCAATTTAAGTTTTTCCAAAAAACCCTTATCAATCACATTAAGTGTTGAACCACAATCCACAAATACCTGAAATTCAATCAAATCTTCCTGCAATAAGGTACTCCCTGAAAGAAATACTCCCTTAGAAATCAAACAAGCAATACGGGCGTAACTGACCTTTTTTTTTTTTGCTTAACCGAAGCTCACAGTTCTTAATTAAATGGTCAGATTTACCACAGTAAAAACACAATCCCTTGGAAAACCTGCAGTCTCTTTCCTGAGAGTGGAGTGACATCGCCCCATCCTCCAGCGGTTCTCCGCTGTCCGAGCAGACCCTCTGAGGACTAGGAGCTGCCATTGCAGGAATTTTCTCATCATTAACACTGGCACTCAGTCTCCTGTCCACACGTATAGCTAATTACATGACCTCTTGCAAGGTCACAGGTGCAGGAAATGCAATCAGCAGATCTTTAACCCTTTCACTTAGACCGGCAAGAAACGAACATTTTAACGCCGAATCATTCCATTTCACTTCTGAAGACCACCTTCTGAAGTGTGTACAATAATTTTCAACATCACCTGACCCCTGCTTCAAACGTCTCAGTTCAGTCTCAGCAGATGAGACTCGATCAGGATCGTCATACAATAACCCCATAGCAGAAAAAAAATCCTCCACTGATCTAAAACACGGATCATTAGGTTGGAGAGAAAAGGCCCACCCCTGTGGTTCCTTGCGCAAAAGTGACATGATAAACCCAATGCGCTGTGATTCATTCCCAGATGACCTGGGTCTCAAACGAAAATATAATAAACAAGCATTTTTAAAGGAAAAAAAAATCTTGTTATTTACCATCAAAAATATCAGGCAGTCCTACCTTTGGTTTCACAAAATGCGCTCCAGGACAACTACTCACGTGTTGCTGGAGCTCGGCCACCTCTAGAGACAATCCCTGCAGGCGTTAAGCCAACTCTTGAACAGACACCATACTGATCCCCGGATTTCTTTCCAAGTTTTAGTTTTGGCTGGACTTACTGTTATGATCTGCTACAAGAACTAAGGAAAGAAAGGGAATCTGTCCCTACAATAAGACTAAGCTGATACCCTACGTTGCAGCGGGTGACCTGTTCCTTGTGAACCGACCTGCCTTCGTCCTCAGCTAGTCTGAACGCAGACCTATAGAATAAAGGGAGGGGTCCCTAAAAGAACTAAGGACTGGGACAAAATTGGACACCTCCTAGCAGATGTTGTAGCGGAGCAGAAAGACAAACAGACAAAAAGTACTAAGAGGTCCAAAGGACCAAACGAACTAGAGAGATAGGTACAAAAGCACCTGGCTAGATAGAGAGTCAAATAACACTGAAGTCCAGCAAAGCCAGAAGGGCGGAGCTGGATTAAATAGGCAGCAGGTCACGTGACCACAAAATAGAAAAAAAACTAACAGGAGAGTTCTAACAGTACCCCCTCTTCTATGACGATCCTCCGGATCCTCCAGGCCCAGGCCTATCAGGAAACCTCCTGTGGAACGCTCTGACAAGTCTAGGGGCAGAGACATCATCCGCCCTTACCCAGGAGTTATCCTCGGGACCGAAACCTCTCCAAACGACGAGATACTGCAGTCTCCCTCTATGTCTTCTGGAATTCAGGATAAGAGAAATTTCATATTCGCCGTCTTCCACCACCGGAGGAACTGTGACAGTAGCATCCAAATCTGATACATCAGCCTTTTTTAACAAGGAAACATGAAACACAGGATTAATCTTCCAGGAGGTGGGGACCTCCAACCTAACAGCAGACTGATTAACCACCTGTATCACCTTAAATGGCCCCACAAACTTCGGACCCAATTTTTTAGAGGGAATCCTCAGCCGCAGATTCTTTGAGGACAACCAAACCATGTCACCCACCGTAAACAAAACGTTTTTACGTTTCCTGTTAAAATACTTCTTGGACTTTTTGTTAGCCTCTTGAAGGTTACAACGTACGTCAGTCCAAACTCTCTCCAAATCACCGGAAAAATTCTCCTCCTCCGGCACAGCCGACACCAATTTGGAGAGCGAACCAAACGACGGATGTCTCCCAGTACAACAAAAAAACGGAGAACACCCAGCAGAAGAGGATGTATGGTTGTTAAGAGCAAATTCAGCGAGTGGCAGAAACTCAGACCACCCCTCTTGATTGTCTGCCACAAAACAACGCAAAAACTGTTCAACATCCTGGTTCTTTCTTTCTGTCTGTCCATTAGACTCAGGATGATACCCAGATGAAAATGACAAATGGACCCCCAACCTGTCACAGAAAGCACGCCAAAAGCTAGCCACAAACTGAGGTCCCCTATCAGAAACAATGTCGGTAGGAACGCCATGGAGTCTGACAATTTCCTTAACAAACGCCTTAGCGAGTGTCTTAGCACAGTGTAGTTTAATGAAAGGAACCAAATGACACATCTTGCTAAAACGGTCCACGACCACCCAAATGACAGAGAAACCCTCGGACACAGGAAGGTCAGTAATAAAATCCATTGCCAGATGCGTCCAAGGCGCACTAGGAACCTCCAGAGGGCAAAGCAACCCCGCAGCAGGGGTATGCGAAGCCTTTGACCTAGCACACACCGTACATCGAAGCACCCACTTGATGACTTCCTTCTGCCACCCAGGCCACCAAAAACCAAAAACTGCGACTTATAAGTCTCTTAGTCTCAGAAATTCCTGGATGACCTGCCAACCGAGACTCATGATATTCCACAAACAAATCTTTCCTAAAGGTTCTAGGCACAAACAACCTCCCATGGGGAGTGTTAGATTGGGCATCCTCCTGGGCTTTCAGAATCCCATCTTCCAAAACGGAGTCCAATGCTGCTACCACAACTCCTTCCTGTAAAATGCTCTCCTCCTCCTCGGTACCAACCATGGGAGAAAAACTGCGAGATAAAGCATCGGCTTTAACATTCTTGGTACCAGGGATGTAAGTAACAGAAAAATTAAACCGAGAAAAAAAAAGTGCCCACCTAGCCTGACGGGCATTCAAGCGCTTGGCAGCATCCAGATAAATCAAATTTTTATGATCAGTGAAAACCTGAACCGGAAATTTAGCACCTTCCAAGAAATGCCGCCAATGTTCAAACGCGAGTTTAATAGCCAGCAATTCCCGATTACCAACATCTTAAGTAAGTTCGGTTTCTGAAAATTCTTTCGAAAAAAAAAGCACAGGGATGTACTCCATCCTTGTTCTCCTGAGACAAAACCGCAGCGACCCCCACCGAAGAAGCATCAACCCCGACCAAAAAAGGCTTGGTCTCATCAGGCTGCATAAGGATAGGGGCAGAAGTGAACCTCTCTTTGAGATACACAAAAGCTTCAATGGCCTCAGTAGTCCACTGGACCGTATTCGCACCTTTCCTGGTGATATCGGTCAGCGGCTTAACAATTATAGAAAAATTCTTAATGAATTTTCTGTAATAATTGGCAAAACCCAAAAATCTCTGTATCGATTTCAAACCAATAGGTCTAGGCCATTCCTGCACAGCCTGAACCTTCACCGGGTCCATCTCAAAGCCCTCGCTGGAGATAATGTAGCCCAAAAAACTAATTCTCTGCACAGCGAACTCACATTTCTCTAGCTTAGCAAAAAGTGAATTGTCACTTAATAACTGCAATACCTCACGTACGCTCTGCCAATGAGACTGCAGATCTGGCGAATAAATCAAAATGTCATCCAAATACACAACCTCATTCTTACCAATCAAAGGTCTCAGAATGTCATTAATAAGGTTCTGAAAAAACGCGGGTGCATTGGTAAGACCAGAAGGCATCACCAGATTCTCAAAATGACCTACCGGAGTGTTAAAAGCAGTTTTCCATTCATCACCCTCCTTTATTCGTAACAAATTGTATGCCCCCCGGAGATCAATTTTAGAGAACCACTTGGCCCCCACTAACTGGTTAGACAAGTCAGGAATTAACGGCAATGGGTAGGAATTGCGTACGGTAATTTTATTAATTTCGCGAAAGTCCAGACATGGACGTAAACCGCCGTCCTTTTTTTTTACAAAAAAAAATCCAACAGCCACAGGTGACTTAGAAGGTCTAATGTGACCAGCAGCCAAGCTCGTCTGTATGTATTCCTCCAAGGCCTTTCTCTCAGGGATAGTCAGATTAAATAAGCAACTCTTGGGAAGAGTAGCTCCAGGAACAAACTCAATTGTGCAATCATAGTCCTTATGAGGAGGTAAAACTTGCGACTCCTCCTCTGAAAAAACCTTCCAAAAATCCTGAATAGGTACAGGTAATTCCCCTTTTTCCACAGCCGCAATGCGACTGTTACAACACTTATCATAGCACTTAGGACTCCATGACTTAATCTCATTAGTAGACCAGTCCAGTAAAGGATTGTGCAGTTTTAACCAAGGCAAACCTAAAACTACTGGAGAAGGTAAATTATTTAATACCACCAAATCCAAATTTTCCTGGTGAATACCATTGATAGTGAGGGGAAATTCAGCAACCCTGTGAGTAATACATTTCAAAGGAGTATTGTCAATAGCAATCACAGAAATAGGTGATGACAAAGGTTTGGATTCCAATTTAAGTTTTTTCAAAAAACCCTTATCAATCACATTAAGTGTTGAACCACAATCCACAAACACCTGAAATTCAATCAAATCTTCCTGCAATAAGGTACTCCCTGAAAGAAATACTCCCTTAGAATTGAAACAAGCAATACGGGCGTAACTGACCTTTTTTTTTTCTTTGCTTAAGCGAAGCTCACAGTTCTTAATTAAATGATCAGATTTACCACAGTAAAAACACAATCCCTTGAAAAACCTGCAGTCTCTTTCCTGAGAGTGGAGTGACATCTCCCCAACCTCCAGCGGTTCTTCGCCGTCCGAGCAGACCCTCTGAGGACTAGGAGCTGCCATTGCAGGAATTTTCTCATCATTAACCCTGGCACGCAGTCTCCTGTCCACACGTATAGCTAATTGCATGGCCTCTTGCAAGGTCACAGGTGCAGGAAATGCAATCAGCAGATCTTTAACCCTTTCACTTAGACCGGCAAGAAACGAACATTTTAACGCCGAATCATTCCATTTCACTTCTGAAGACCACCTTCTGAAGTGTGTACAATAATTTTCAACATCACCTGACCCCTGCTTCAAACGTCTCAGTTCAGTCTCAGCAGATGAGACTCGATCAGGATCGTCATACAATAACCCCATAGCAGAAAAAAAATCCTCCACTGATCTAAAACACGGATCATTAGGTTGGAGAGAAAAGGCCCACCCCTGTGATTCCTTGCGCAAAAGTGACATGATAAACCCAAAGCGCTGTGATTCATTCCCAGAGGACCTGGGTCTCAAACGAAAACATAATAACAAGCATTTTAAAAGGAAAAAAAATCTTGTTGTTTACCATCAAAAATATCAGGCAGTCCTACCTTTGGTTCCACAAAATGCGCTCCAGGACAGCTACTCACGTGTTGCTGGAGCTCGGCCACCTCTAGAGACAATCCCTGCAGGCGTTGAGCCAACTCTTGAACAGACACCATACTGATCCCCGGATTTCTTTCCAAGTTTTAGTTTTGGCTGGACTTACTGTTATGATCTGCTACAAGAACTAAGGAAAGAAAGGGAATCTGTCCCTACAATAAGACTAAGCTGATACCCTACGTTGCAGCGGACGACCTGTTCCTTGTGAACAGACCCGCCTTCGTCCTCAGCTAGTCTGAACGCAGACCTATAGAATAAAGGGAGGGGTCCCTAAAAGAACTAAGGACTGGGACAAAATTGGACACCTCCTAGCAGATGTTGTAGCGGAGCAGAAAGACAAACAGACAAAAAGTACTAAGAGGTCCAAAGGACCAAACGAACTAGAGAGATAGGTACAAAAGCACCTGGCTAGATAGAGAGTCAAATAACACTGAAGTCCAGCAAAGCCAGAAGGGCGAAGCTGGATTAAATAGGCAGCAGGTCACGTGACCACAAAATAGAAAAAAACTAACAG
The DNA here is from genome assembly GCF_046119375.1 of Phyllobates terribilis. Taxonomy (NCBI): domain Eukaryota; kingdom Metazoa; phylum Chordata; class Amphibia; order Anura; family Dendrobatidae; genus Phyllobates; species Phyllobates terribilis. The sequence goes on from NW_027362762.1 coordinate 646,405,306, forward strand.
GAGAGTTCTAACATTTTCAAGTCTTGGCACAGATTCTAATGAGATTTAAGTCTGTAGTTTAACATTCAAAGATGTGAATATGTTTTGATCTAAATCATTTCATTGTAACTTTGGCAGTATATTTAGGGTCATTATACTGCTGGAAGATGAACCTACGTCCCAGTCTCAAGTCTTTGGCAGACTCTAACAGGTTTACAGCATCATATTTAGCTCCATTGTCCCATCAACTCCAACTAGCCTCCCTGTCCCTGCTGAAGAAATGCATCCCCACAGCATGATGCTGCCACCACTATGTTTGACGGCGGGGATGGTATTTTCAATGTGATGTGCAGTGTTAGTTTTCCGCCACACATAGCGTTTTGAATTTAACCAAAAAGTTTCTACTTTGGTCTCATCTGACCAGAGCACCTTCTTCCACATGCTAGATGTGTCCACTACATGACATTTTGCAAACTGCAAACTGGACCTTTTATGGTTTGCTTTCAAAAATGTCTTTCTTCTCGCCACTCTTCCTTAAATGCCAGATTTATGAAGTACACAACTAATAGTTGTCCTGTGGGAAAATTCTCCCACCTGAGCTGTGGATCACTGCAGCTCCTCCAGATTGACCATGGGCCTCTTGGCTGCTTCTCTAATTAGTGCTCTCCTTGCTTGTGATGTCAGTTTAAGCGGACAGCCATGTCGTGGTAGGTTTGCAGTTGTACCATACACCTTCCATTTTTGGATGATGGATTGAACAATGCTCAGTGAGATTTTCAGAGCTTCGGTTATTTTTTCTTTAAACTAACGGTGCTTAACTCCTCTCCACAACTTTATCCCTGACCTATCTGGTGTGTTTCTTGGCTTTCATGATGCTGTTTGAGCCCTAATATTCTCAAGCAAACCTCTGAGGCCTTCACACAACATCTGTAGTTATGTTAAGAATAAATTACACACGGGTTAATTCAATTGACTAATTATGTGACTTCTGGAGGCAATTGGTCACTCAGGATTCCATTTAGGTGTATCAGACTACAGGGGCTGAATATAAATGCACGTTTTTTTGCATTTGCAAAATGAAATTTTGAGATTTATAATTAGAAAACCATCATTTCCATTACACTTCACTAATACTTGCTACTTTGTGTTGGTATATCACATAAAATGCCAATAAAATATGTTAAGTTTGTGGGTGTAATGTGAAAAAATGTATAAATGTTCACGGCGTATGAATACTCTTTCAAGTAACTGTAAAGTGTGTTAGAACACTGTTATCCTAGTTAGATTTGAATTTTCATTGTACTTTTCTTCGGACTTATGTATTTACCTGCTTATTAAAATCCTCCACTTTAGTACACTTCCTCTATAGTCTTAAAAATAGGCCCTTTAGAATACTTTCTGGCTAACCTGGAATTGGCAACTCGAGATAGAATTATGGCTGTAGGATTATGGTAGGTCCTTATTATTTTTGTCATTGCTCTGTTCCCCTCTTACTGCGTTATAGCAATTGTTTTTGTTTTTTTACCTTTTATGGTTCTATTACCTATATTCACAGGGGATCTCACCATCTCTGAGATAAATTCCTCTTTGATAGCATGCTCATGGTTCTCTAAAAGGAAGAACCAAAAATTAACTTTTTAAAATTCCAAGATGGGGAAATAACCCAGCAGCAAATATATGTATCGGAGAATATAGCCCTTTTATATTCATTTATAATTAATTATTTAAAATACAATGATTTTTTTTATTTACAGAGGTTAGGGACCACAATAGAGACCAAGTTGTTTGTATCAAGTTATGCAAATTTGTATGTTAGGAGATGGGATGATTTTGCCATCTTCCCAAATGGGCAGCTCTGTGCAAAATTGGACCTCTGGATGCGGTTTATTGTTGATTTGGTGTATAATTGGTCAAGAAATGAAACTTCCCTTCAACAAGTTTTAAATGCTGTTAATAAAAAATACATTTATTTTAGTTTTATCTATATTTTCAGTAGGGAAACTGTTAATTTTTTAGATTTAATATTTTATATAGGGGACAATCAAATTCTTACCAGGACTTACCATAAACCTAGCTAAAGAAAAAGCTATATCTGTATAATCAAGTTGCCATTTACTGGTTTGCCTAGAACATTTTCCAGATGGTCAGATTTTTAAGAATTCTTTGTAGAGGATTTTAATAAGGAGACGAATGCACTCATACATACTGTAAGTTTGCAGAAAAGGGCTATAACGGTGCAAAGCTAAGATAGAATAAAGGATGAGGTTGTGAAGATTTCTAATAGAAAATCACATATGTTTATGTGATTGTGGTAGTTCCTGTGTTTGGAGAAGGCTCAAGAGCTGAGTTTTCTCCACATGCAGTAGATGCAGGCTATATTGCAAAGTTGTCATTTTTGTTTAACAGCAGCGGCTTGAGCTGAGCTCTAATTGCTGCTGTCAGAGGTATGTATTTGTCGTGGTTGCTAGTGATGAGCGAGCACTAATATGCTCGAGTACTCGTTGTTCGAGTCGAGCAAATTGGAATGCTCGAATGCTCGATCCGAGCAACGAGCCCAATGAAAGTCTATGGGAAACTCCGGCGGCCCCCCTCGGAGGTCTGCAGAGGGCCTAAAAATTGTCAAAATCGATGAGAACAGTGCTGAAAAGACATGGGAACAGCTTGGGGAAGACCCCTGGAAGCATCTCTGACTTCCAGGTCACTGCTGTCAACAATGTTGTCAGCCTATTACGCCACTTTTACGGCCTCACAACAAAACATACAAAAATGAAACCAAAATGGATTTTCCTGGGAAAAATGTTAAAGAACATCCTTTCCAGGGTAATGACTTGTATATAAAATAAAATAAATAACCAAAAATAAAAATGATCCGCCACACCTTGGTCTATGTTCACATGTAGCATTTTTGATGCGTTTTTGCACTTTAGCATTGCTTTCAACAGAAAAATGCATTCACCAGTATATGTCATTTTAACATTTAACTACCTTATCTGGCCATGTGGTGTATGAGACATGATTAGACACATTCATACAGTGCTTAAAAGACATGGGAACAGCATGGGGAAGACCCCTGGAAGCACTTCTGATTGCCAGGTCACTGCCTAAAACCGTGGTCATCAGACATCATGATCCTATATTACTGTGTTTATAATACAGACATTTTTGGCAACTTGACAAATATTATACTCCATTTAAAATGAGCAAGGCGCATGGCAAGGGACGGGGAAGTGGACGTAATATTGATGGTGATGGTGCATGCAGAGGTCGAGGCCGAGGGCAAGATGAAACTGTGCCTGCTGAGGGAGCACAACAAACACCCACATCATGATGCACTACCTCCCTGTCCCAATTTCTAGGGGGCCGCGGAACAGCGCTCTTGAAGGAAGAGCAGTGTGAAAAGGTTGTTGGTTGGATAGCAGATAATGCTTCCAGTCAATTTGCCACCACCATCACCCTGTCTTCCACACGGTCCAGTGTCAGTAGCTGTGAGTCTGGACCACATTTTTATTATAACTTTAGCGCCATTTATTCCATGGTGCTTTACATGTGAAAAAGGAGTATACATTGCAAAAACAATTACAATAATCTTGAATAAAAATGTGACAGCAACTGCTACAGGAGAGGAGAGGACCCTGCTCGCGAGGGCTCACAGACTACAAGGGATGGGTGAGGAAACAGTAGGTGAGGATAGAGCTGGTCGTGCAGCAGTATGGTGGAGCGAGGGTTACTGCAGGTTGTACGCTTGTCGGAAGAGGTGGGTCTTTAGGTACCTTTTGAAGGTTTCAACAGTAGGCGAGAGTCAGAAATGTTGGGGTAGAGAGTTCCAGAGAAGGGGGGATGCACGGAAGAAATCATGTATGTGATTCTGGAAAGAGGAGATAAGAGGGGAGTAGATAAGGAGATCTTGTGAGGATTGGAGGTTGCGTGCAGGTACGTAATGGGAGACTAGGTTACAGATGCATGGAGGAGACAGGTTGTGGATGGCTTTGCATGCCAAGGTTAGGGTTTTGAACTGGAGTCTCTAGGCAATGGGGAGCCAGTGAAGGGATTGACAGAGAGCAGTAAATAAAGGGAATAGCAATGGGACAGGTGGATTAGTCGGGCAGCAGAGTTTAGCATAGATTGGAGGAATGTGAGAGTGTTAGAAGTGAGGCCACAGAGCAGAAGGTTGCAGTCGTCGAGACGGGAGATTATGAGGGTGTGCACTAGTGTTTTTGTAGATTCGTGGTTGAGGAATGTGCGGATCCGGGAGATTTTTTTTTACTTGGAGTCGGCATCTTTCTCACCCTGATCCTCCTTCCTCCCACCATTCCGAGTGCCCTGAGACAACTGATCCCACACTTGGACACTCCGAAGACTTGTTTTCTTCATCTTTCCATTTATAGATTCTGGCCTCTCGCTCGGTCCACTCGGAAGTGGAAAGAGCTTGGATATGTGGTTTGAAGGAGAGAATAGAGTCCAGGGTTACCCCAAGAGCTGTTCACTTTTCCATTGATAGATTCAGGCCTCTCCCCGGCCAGCTTCAAGCAGGGCAACAGAAGCTCGCATGTAGCGATTTGAGCAGCCATGGTCACCCAAAGGTGACGTTGGGAAAGTGAAATTACAGTCGCAAGAGGTGGATAATGATGAGACACAATGGACAGAAAGTCAGGAGGAGGACCAGGGTGCGGAAGTGGAAGATGAAGCAGTGGACGATGAAGTCACTGACCCAACCTGGCAAGGGGACATGCAGAGAGAGGACAGAAGCACACAGGGTGATGGAGGCATAGCACCACAACAGGCAGGAACAAGCAGTGTGGTGGCCACAGACACAAGGCAGGTAACTGCTCCCTGGAGCACCAACACAACGGAAGTTGCCCGTACAACTGTTAGGTCTTCTGGTTCTTTTTTAAGACTGTTGTTTAGATAACCCCAAAAAGGCCATTTGCAACATCTGCCAGGCCAGCATCATCAAGAGCATCAAAACTACCAGCCTGACCACCACCAGCATGCTCAGGCACATGACAGCAAAGTACCCTACTATCTGGGCAGAATGCCAAGGTCCAGAAACAATGTCTGCGGGTGACACCACTGCCTCTTCCGCTATTGTATGTGCACACCAATCCCCTGTCCATGGCGCATGCGAAGATGCCTCCTGCAGACTTGCAACCATCACCGTCCACGTCCTTGTCCCAGCGCAGCGTTCAGTTGTCCCTACCCTAGTCCTTGAAATGCAAACGCAAGTATGCAGCCAACCACCCACCCACTGGCCGCAATACTAAACTGCCACATTTCTGGACTGCTACTTGCACTTGAAATGTTGCCTTTTAGGCTCGTGGAGGTGGAAGCTTTCCACAACCGCATGGCGGCGGCCCGGTGTCCATACTTGGTCCGCAGTCACCACTATTTCTCCCAGTGTCGTCTCCACCTTCCACAAGCATGGGTCCCACAACATTACCCGTGCCCTCCCCAGCGCACACGTGGACAAGTAAATGTGGCCAGGGATTATACATCTCATTGACTAATTCCACTGAATTAATATTGTGGAAGCAGGGACCCAGTGGGACCCTGGACAGAATACGTCTTCCCAATGCATAGTATTGCGGACCCTGGATCAATCAAGCTTGAAGACAACAATGTTCACAAGGCAGACAGCTGCAGTGGTCGATCTCCTACTCAACGAGCAAATTATTCATGATGGATCATCCATCTCCTTAGCTTTCAGTTACTTGGAATGCAAGCACAAGTATGCAGCCAACCACCCACCCACAGGCCGCAATAGTAAACTGCCACATTTCTGGACTGCTTGCTTGCACTTGCAATGTTGTCTTTTAGGCTCGTGGAGGCGGAAGATTTCCACAACCTCAAGGTGGCAGCCGGGTCTTTATACTTGGTCCCCAGCTGCCTCTATTTCTCCCGGTGTTGTCTCCACCTTCCACAAGCACGGGTCCCAGAACATTACCCGTGCCCTCTCCAGTGCACTTAGTGGGAAGGACCGCCTAACCACAAACACGTGGACAAGTGAATGTGGCCAGGGACGGTACATCTCACTGACGCATTTCACTGGGTTAATATTGTGAAAGCCGGGACCCAGTGGGACCCTGGGATGGAACACGTTCTCCTGACCAGGGCCAGCTCCAGGTTTTAATGGGCCTCGGGAGAAAGAGTCTCCGTGGACCCCTTTAACACTTTAACAGGGAAACCGTATCTACTCCGGCTGTCATTTCTCTGCCACCAGGTTCCGGCCATTGTCACACACGGCCATGCCTGGCTGTATGTTGAGCGGTGAGAGCCATAGATCCGCCTGCTGTGTTACAGCTTTCAAAAACTCTGCAGCGGTGTGCGGTTTGTCACCTAACCATTAAGCATATTATCTTCAGCACAGCCTGTTGCCGCTTGGCCAAGGCAGTGCTGCAGTATGTCCAGCTTGTGACTGATGTGGTCACTTTGGAGATGGAGGCCAAACAGGAGGAGGAGGAGGTGCAGGAGCTGAACAATGTGATTACATTGAGGTTACATTGATGAGTCTGGTTTTTAAAGAAAGAGCCTACTGTGTATTTATTTATTTTTTACATCTCTTCAAATGTGTATTGGAGTGCATCCTAATTTTTGTCAGTCCTTGAAATTGCTGCATATGCAATAACAGTATAGGAGACTCACTCCTTAATATTGAGAAGGACAATTCAAATAGATTCTATATTCTAGAATATTAACTGTCTTATCTGAAATTCTATTACGGGTTAGGTATCGCAGTATGGATAACGTATTACACTGATCCAGTCAGGTATTATTGACTTATACTGCGTACTGCTGGTGCTGCCCAAAAATACTTAAAATCCATTCTATTCCCTATCAATAACGCTGTTATGGGTGCAGCTGGGTGGTATCATCAGCTCCAGATTAGTGTTCATTCTGGTTATATCTTCCACAGTCCATAACTTTTTTTAGTATTTCGTTGGCCTCATATACAAGTCTACTCTGGAAAGGATGTTTCTTAACATTTTTTCCATTTTAGCTTGTTTTTTGTATGTCTTTTTTGTCAGTCCGTAAAAGGGGCGTTATACTTTGACAACATTGTTCACAGATAATCAGATATGCAATTTGTCAGCGACCAACTGTGAATAGGTTTGAACCCACAACTGCAATATTTTAAATGGAGTGTAATATTTAACACGCTCACAAATATTTCTGTATTATTACGGCAGTCATATGAGATCACGTCTGATGGCCACGGTTTCAGACAGTCACCTAATAGTATAGTATTTGTCAGCGACAAAGTGTCAATTGGTTCAACAAAACACAGCTGGCTGACTTTAAATTCAGTGGAATATTTGGCACACTCCACAAAATTTCTGTATTACAGTATTACGGCAGTCATACGGGATCACGTCTGATGGCCACTGTTTCAGGCAGTCACCTAATAGTATGGTATTTGTCAGCGACAAAGTGTCATTTGGTTCAACAAAACACAGCAGGCTGACTTTAAATGGAGTGAAATATTTGGCACGTTCCTCAAAATTTCTGAATTATTATGGCAGTCATATGGGATCACGTCTGATGGGCATGGTTTCAGGCAGTCACCTAATAGTATGGTATTTGTCAGCGACAAAGTGTCAATTGATTCAACAAATCACAGGTGGCTGATTTTAAATTCAGTGGAATATTTGGAACGCTTCATAAAATTTCTGTATTATTACAGCAGTCATATGGGATCACGTCTGATCATTGAAAAAAGTTTCTCTGCTTCCACAATACAGTCATGCAAATAAAATAAAAAAAATGGCTGTATTCTGCTAACAAGCAAATGGAGCAGTAAAATTGTGTACTCTGGATTGCTTTTTAAGCAAATAATCAGTATTAAAATTAAAAAAAAAATATCCGTGGCCCCTGATATCAGGGGCTATGTCTATGGATATCTGTAGCAGCAGCATCAGACAGAACGTGCAATGGACCCTCTTGTGCTGTATACACTGCCACAAACCATGCCTGCCTGCCTAACTCCTGCTATTAACTTCATCACTGAATATATGCTGCTGGACTAGTCCTCAGAAGGACTGTTAGTTCAGATGGATATATATACCTTGCTGTAGAATACCTATGTTTAACTATTAAATAGCCAATTCTGTCCCTAGCTCAGCAGCATCTCTCCCTACTCTGCATGTTTCCGGGTTAGACTGTGACGAGCATAGCGGCACCAGGTCTTATATAGACCCAATGACGCTGTGCGGCCAGCCAATCACTGTAATGCCACAACCAACTTGGCTATGGCATTACAGTGAGTGGCAGGCAATCATTGCATGTTAATTGGCTCTCTAAAGAGCGCCAAACATGCAGGGCGAGGACCAGAGCTCATGTCGAGCACAGCAATGCTCGGGCGAGTACTGAGTAGTGGTGAGCAGGCTCGCTCATCACTAGTAGTTGCCAGTACACTCACACATCGGATTCCATCAATTCCCCAGCATGCGATTGCAAGGGACCAATGGTAGCTGGGAGCCAGCTGAAGACCCGTGTCACTGCCATAAAGTAAAAATGTAATAAAATTTAATTTAATAAAAATAAGTGACAAAATTATAAAAATTTGAATCTTTTCACTCATTAAAAATAAATTTTATAAAATAATGATATTTGATATTGCTGTGTCCCATTTCCTAAAATCTCAAATTTACCAAGCCATTCAATTAAAGCCTGAACTAGAAAAAATAAAAAAGCCGGAATTGTAGCTAAAAATCAATAAAACCGTCAGCTCACCATGCAAAATAACAAACCCTGGAACAACTGAATCGATGGAAAAATGAAAATGTAAAGAAAAATAAATATGGTAATTTGGTCTCATCATAGTCATACTGAACAAGGAGAATCACATTTAGTAGGTCATTTTTATCACAGATTGAACACTGGTATAACAAAACCCAAAAACCAATGGCGAAATTACATTTTTTCCACATTTTATTATACTAGGAATTTTTTCCGCTTTCCAGTACAGTTTATATAGTAAAATGAATGGTGTCATTTAAAACCACAACTCATCCTTCAATAAAAATAACTAGTTATATGGCCATGTTAACTGTGAAGAAACGGCACCAGGGGGGCCCCGCAGAATCCTGCTGTCGCCTCTTCTTTTGGTGGATCCACACCCCGCCACCCGCCTGATGTCACACTACGCCAGACGGAGCACATGATACGGATCTACCCTTTGCACCAATGCACCCCCCCAAGGACGCGTAAGGTCAGATCGGCACAGTCCTACACCGTCACCTCCTGTCCACACGAGTACAGAGTGGCACCATGGAGTCGGACAAGGTGGTCAACTCAGATGCTGACTTGGCACCACACTCTCCCACACTCCTGAGCTGAGAGGCTCTTTCACTACTCCAGTGAAGCAGAGCCTTGTCGGCCTGGACAGAGCTGCCACCAGTTTCTATTTGATATAACAGACTTACAGTTATATGAAAAAGTTTGGGCACCCCCATTAATCTTAAGCTTATTGTTTTATAAAAATTGGTGTTTTTGCGACAGCTATTTCAGTTTGATATATGTAATAACTGTTGGACACAGTAATGTTTCTGCCTTGAAATGAGGTTTATTGTACTAACAGAAAATGTGCAATCTGCGTTCAAAGAAAATTTGACAGGTGCATAAGTATGGGCACCTCACCAGAAAAGTGACATTAATATTTAGTAGATCCACCTTTTGCAAAAATAACAGCCTCTAGTTGCTTCCTGTAGCTTTTAATGAGCTCCTGGATCCTGGATGAAGGTATTTTTGACCATTCCTCTTTACAAAACAATTCCAGTTCAGTTAAGTTTGATGGTCGCTGAGCATGGACAGCCCTCTTCAAATGATCCCACAGATGTTCAATGATATTCAGGTCTGGGGACTGGGATAGCTATTCCAGAACATTGTAATTGTTCCTCTGCATGAATGCCTGAGTAGATTTGGAGCGGTGTTTTGGATCATTGTCTTGCTGAAAGATCCATCCCCTGCGTAACTTCAACTTTATCACTGATTCTTGAACATTATTGTCAAGAATCTGCTGATACTGAGTGGAATCCATGCGTCCCTCAACTTTAACAAGATTCCCGGTGCCGGCATTGGCCACATAGCCCCAAAGCATGATGGAACCTCCACCAAATTTTACTGTGGGTAACAAGTGTTTTTCTTGGAATGCTGTGTTTTTTTGCCGCCATGCATAACGCCTTTTTGTATGACCAAACAACTCAATCTTGGTTTCATCAGTCCACAGGACCTTCTTCCAAAAAGAAATTGGCTTCTCCAAATGTGCTTTTGCATACCTCAGCCGACTCTGTTTGTGGTGTGCTTGCAGAAACGGCTTCTTTCGCATCACTCTCCCATACAGCTTCTCCTTGTGCAAAGTGCGTTGTATAGTTGACCGATGCACAGTGACACCATTTGCAGCAAGTTGATGCTGAAGATCTCTGGAGGTGGTCTGAGGATTGTCCTTGACTGATCTCACCATTCTTCTTCTCTGCCTTTCTGATGTTTTTCTTGGTCTGCCACTTCTGGCCATAACAAAAACTGTCCCTGTGTTCTTCCATTTCCTTACTATGTTCCTCACAGTGGAAACTGAGAGGTTAAATCTCTGAGACAGCTTTTTGTATCCTTCCCCTGAACAACTATGTTGAATAATCTTTGTTTTCAGATCATTTGACAGTTGTTTTGAGGAGCCCATGATGCCACTCTTCAGAGGAGAGTCAAACAGGAGAACAACTTGCAAGTGGCCACTTTAAGTAGCTTTTCTCATGATTGCATACACCTGGCTATGAAGTTCAAAGCTCAATGAGGTTACAAAACCAAGAAAAGTGCTTTAGTAAGTCAGTAAAAAGTAGGTAGGAGTATTTAAAACAAGAAAATGATAAGGGTGCCCATACTTATGCACCTGTCAAATTTTGTTTGAATGCAGATTGCACATTTTCTGTTAGTACAATAAACCTCATTTCAAGGCAGAAACATTACTGTGTCCAACAGTTATTACATATATCAAACTGAAATAGCTGTTGCAAAAACACCAATTTTTATAAAACATTAAGCTTAAGATTAATAGGGGTGCCCAAACTTTTTCATATAACTGTATATCGGGCTAGAAACCAGCCCAGTAGCACGTTCATTGGACCGAACAACAGACGTGTGGATCGAGATACAAGAACAGCCCAAGATTAAATTATATATTTAATCGCCATAAGGGCTCACTAAACAATCTACTATATACCCAAGGCTATACATATAAAGTGGTCAGAGTTACAAATACAAAAGCATGGTACATCAAACATAACTGATCTTAAAGTCAGTTACCAGTAGATGGAAAGCATGGCTCGGGGGATGGGCGGCCACATGGGGAAGGTATGTTGGCCCTGCTTGGTTGCCTGACTTCTCCCACATGTCTTGATGTCACCAGCTTCCCCAGGAAAAGACAATAGGTTTTAGTTACAGAGACCTTCAAACTCTCTGGGAACTCCCACTACGGCTCCTCAGCTCAAGCCCAAGTCTCCACCCCTGTTCCTTCTTAGCTAAGATACTCCAAGAACTAAAGTGGGTCATACCTCTTTACTGGGAGGTCTCAGGAAACCAGTTCTGGTGTCAGGGGACCCAGCTGGGCCCCTGCTACGTGTGGATACCGAACACACTTGTCCTAGGAGGTTCCAAAAGGCTGGGACATGTATCTCCTCGTCCCTTCACGCTAGATTGGGCTAGGATGCAGTCTGGAATTTGCTATTTCCCCCTGAGCTAGAAAATCCATTTTGGTGAAGAGCTCGGACATATAGTTCTCCCACAACTCAGTATTGAAATATAGTACCTTAAAACAGCACATGTTAGTGAACAAAGTAAAGGATCACTGCAGGGGGCCTGCCTGTGAGCTCAGCTCACAGCTGCAGAGGGACACTCACACTGAAGCCCCCCCTCCCTTCTCTCTTACAGCTGGGAGTTGGGTTATGCTGTGTCTGAAAACATGACAACCAGGGCACATGTCATTATTCTGGAATATTCTTCACATTAACTGAAAAATAAAAAGTCATGGCTTTTGGAAGAAGAGGGCAAAATGGAAACGTAAAAACAAAAATTATTTCTATCCTTAAGGTGTTAAAACAAAATTAATTGAGCAGCTTATTGTCTAATTATAATAGTTTTGTCTATAAACAAGCAGCCACAACAATATAACAAAAACATGGCATGTATAGGAAATTCAAAAGCAGAAAACTGAGGTCCCATTATCCAGTTACCTTGTTTTTACCCATGTAAAGTAAAACGTGGACGAATGACAAGTAAGTAATAAAAACTCTTAAAACACTCTCTCTCATTATTCTGACATTTGGCAAATATTAAAAATTATGTTAATCCTAATTGACCTAAAACGTGAAAGGTTTATTCTGATTTCATGTCAGATATTGAGAAAAACATGCATGTGTCTTTTTATATAGTGTATATAAACTTCTGGTTTCAACTGTATATATGGCTACTAATATAAGGCTATTTATATATATTTAGCGACTGCCAATCTCGCCAATGCAGGACCTCCCTAAGTCTTTAGAGATGAGGCCTCATGTGGCCTAGCCCAAGATGCTGTGTACTTGGTTGTCCTCACCGAGTCGGCTCATATCAAGCCGAACAATGCATCCCAGAGTCACCAACAACAGATCCAGAGTCACACAGCTCTATCCAGACTTTCCCCAAGGATCTGCACCTTCACTTCCCTCCGGTCTCTGCTTCACCTCTCTCCAACCGCTCAACTGCCAAAACCCCATGCTCTAACTCACGCCTTGCGCCGCTACCCTTTTTTTTACCTACTTCTGTTTTGATGACATTTCGTTTGAGAATCCCCAGTACATGCTGGGATACTCAAACGAGACATCATGAGGGGGAAGAGGTCACTGCCAAAGCCTCTGTCCCCACCCTGAAACGAAGCGTCATTAGTGACTTTGTTTCAAAGGTTTGGCTAGCCCCAGCTCTACTGAGCATGCGTCAGTTGTGAATTTTGAAGTATGCTCAGTACAAGCTCCTTTCTCACTGTGCAATATTCTTTTCAATGCACAGACCACCCCTTTAATATAGAGAGAACGTAAATAAAGCAAGCTCACTATCCTCCCAGTATAATTCTTGCTGCCACAACATATAATAGTTTGTGGTTCGATATTGGCCTTATACTAATGTAGAGAAAAAAATGAAAAATATGTAGCGGAAATACGAAAAATAAAGAATGAAAGATTGCTCAATAACCTTATCCAAATTCCAAAAATTCAATCTCACTGTTAAATCCATTGGGAATGAAACTATTAAAAATTAATTTACACTCTGTACGGGACATATTTTTATTATAGTTCCCACTTTCCCCCTCCAAATAGGTTTTTATTTTTTGATACCACCGAAGGAGGATCCAGCAAATTGTCCATTATGCTTCTTTTGGTAGTGGCGTCACAGTGGTTGTTATATTCCTTTTGTAAAGTTATGCATATGTTCTCCCAGCCTTATGTGTAAGACCCTTTTCATCTGCCCCACATATGTATTATTGCAAGGACATTTTATGCAGTTTATAATGCCTTTTGAGTGGCAATTTATATGATCCCTAACCATGAACTGTCCACTCCTCCTTGGAAAATTCTATATGTGTGATCTTTTAGGTATTTAAAACTAATATCAATGCATGCATTGCATTACTTTATGTATGGGTTAATTGCAGTTTACTGTATTGTTATAGATTGATGATGTTATACAGTATATGATCTGGAAGTGAGGTGATAGGCCTGTGTAAAGAGATGTGTTTTAAAAGCATGCTTAAAAATGTGGGGGCTAGGTATTAGTCGGATTGTCTGAGTTAGTGCATTTCAGAAAAATGGCGCAGTCAGCTAGGTGGCAAAGTGATTGAGAAACTGGTTGGTTTTGTCTGGAGGGTGATACACAACTGCCACTCACAGTGAGAAGGATTTGAAGAGTCTAATGGTGTAGACATTAAAGGAAGGAAACATAAGTGAGGATACTCGGGGGATAAACTGGAAAGCACATTATGCTGAAAGGAGCAGACCAACACCTCCAACTTGTCTGCTCTCAGGTCTGGGGATATGTAAAAATTGTAGCCCACCATACGAGAGAGTAGAAACGATGGCGGTGTCCGACTGCTGGATCCAGTTTCCAATCATAGACAGAAGATTAAGGGAATTAGTAAGAAAGAAGTCTTGGATGTACTGGAGTTTGTTACCAACTGAATATGAGTTCCAGAGGGCACAATTAAAAGAGACAAGAGAAGGCATTCACTGAATGTTGATAAGATTAGCAGGGTTTCTATGTGCAGAAATAAGTCAGTTATATACAGTATAATAATGGAAGGAGGGCCAGGGTTAGGGGAGATATCACAAACGAATAGGAGAAGAAGAAAAAAAAGAGAAAGATCAGGCGGTCCAATGATTTATGTGAGCGTTTTGGGTGCTGTATGATGGTAGTGGTTGGCATGGAGTGTTTGGGAAATGTTACTAGAGCCTGAGCGTTGTACATGAGAGAGAGACTGATGTGGAGAGAGTGCGCAGAATGTGCAAAAGAACAGCAGATGTGGCAGAAAGGAGCAGCTAGGACATCAATGAATCAAAGAGATATGAAAAATATATAATGTAGTACAAATGAACAAGAACTATGTTTGTTTGAATATTGTGACGCTGAGTCACTTTTCACGGCCAGGCCGTGAGACGGGATAGTCAAGGAGTCCAAAGTCAAAGCCAGGAGGGTACGTCATAAACAGAGGGAAGAGGCAAAGGTGTAGTCAGGTAACGTACAGTACAGACCAAAAGTTTGGACACACCTTCTCATTTACATATTTTTCTGTATTTTCATGACTATGAAAATTGTACATTCACACTGAAGGCATCAAAACTATGAATTAACACATGTGGAGTTATATACTTAACAAAAAAGTGTGAAACAACTGAAAATATGTCTTATATTCTAGGTTCTTCAAAGTAGTCACCTTTTGCTTTGATGACTGCTTTGCACACTCTTGGCATTCTCTTGACGAGCTTCAAGAGGTAGTCACCGGAAAAGGTTTTCACTTCACAGGTGTGCCCTGTCAGGTTTAATAAGTGGGATCTCTTGCCTTATAAATGGGGTTGGGACCATCAGTTGTGTTGTGCAGAAGTCTGGTGGATACACAGCTGATAGTCCTACTGAATAGACTGTTAGAATTTGTAATATGGCAAGAAAAAAGAAGCTAAGTAAAGAAAAATGACTGGCCATCATTACTTTAAGAAATGAAGGTCAGTCAGTGCGAAAAATTGGGCAAACTTTGAAAGTGTCCCCAAGTGCAGTTGCAAAAACCATCAAGTGCTACAAAGAAACTGGCTCACATGAGGACCGCTCCAGGAAAGGAAGACCAAGAGTCACCTCTGCTTCGGAGGATAAGTTTATCCGAGTCACCAGCCTCAGAAATCACAGGTTAACAGCAGCTCAGATTAGAGACCAGGTCAATGCCACACAGAGTTCTAGCAGCAGCCACATCTCAACAACAACTGTTAAGAGGAGACTTTGTGCAGCAGGTCTTCATGGTAAAATAGCTGCTAGGAAACCACTTCTAAGGACAGGCAACAAGCAGAAGAGACTTGTTTGGGCTAAAGAACACAAGGAATGGACATTAGACCAGTGGAAATCTGTGCTTTGGTCTGATGAGTCCAAATTTGAGATCTTTGGTTCCAACCACCGTGTCTTTGTGCGACGCAGAAAAGGTGAACGCATGGACTTTACATGCGTGGTTCCCACCGTGAAGCATGGAGGAGGAGGTGTGATGGTGTGGGGGTGCTTTGCTGGTGACACTGTTGGGGATTTATTCAAAATTGAAGGCATACTGAACCAACATGGCTACCACAGCAGCGGTATTCTATTCCATCCGGTTTGCGTTTAGTTGGACCATCATTTATTTTTCAACAGGACAATGACCCCAAACACACCTCCAGGCTGTGTAAGGGCTATTTGTCCAAGAAGGAGAGTGATGGGGTGCTACGCCAGATGACCTGGTCTCCACAGTCACCAGACCTGAACCCAATCGAGATGGTTTGGGGTGAGCTGGACCGCAGAGTGAAGGCAAGAGGGTCAACAAGTGCTAAGCATCTCTGGGAACTTCTTCAAGATTGTTGGAAGACCATTTCCGATGACTACCTCTTGAAGCTCATCAAGAGAATGCCAAGAGTGTGCGAAGCAGTTATCAAAGCAAAAGGTGGCTACTTTGAAGAACCTAGAATATAAGACATATTTTCAGTTGTTTCACACTTTCTTGTTAAGTATATAATTCCACATGTGTTAATTCATAGTTTCGATGCCTTCAGTGTGAATGTACAATTTTCATAGTCATGAAAATACAGAAAAATCTTTAAATGAGAAAGTGTGTCCAAACTTTAGGTCTGTACTGTACAGTTGGTCAGAATTCCAGGAGGACAGCAGATCAGACCAGAAGAGGTTAAACAGAAGGATGGTCAGAACAAGGTCCAAGGTCAAGCAGCAGAAGATCAATAAACAGAACGCAAGGCACAGAGAACAAACCACACACACTAGCTGAATGTATGTCTGGCAGAGATCTGGGACAAACAGTTCAGTTAAGTAGCCAGGC
The DNA here is from genome assembly GCF_046119375.1 of Phyllobates terribilis. NCBI lineage: Eukaryota > Metazoa > Chordata > Amphibia > Anura > Dendrobatidae > Phyllobates > Phyllobates terribilis. Next base: position 646,421,858 of record NW_027362762.1, read on the forward strand.
ATTCACCTGGGATAATGAACACCTGAAGATAGCTAGTGCTTCCCAGTCTCAGATTGGACAGCCAAGCTGTCAATGACCACACTGAGCTATTGCACACCCCTGTACCACATTGGACGGTCGAGCTGTCAATCACAGTACTGACAGCTCCAGCATGCCCCTGTAAATGATTGGACAGCTGAGTTGTCAGCAACTGCGTCTCAGACACATTTAGGGGTGGAACCGTGACAAATATCTGGCATTGCTTACCTGTCTCCTGCCCTGTTAAACTGCATGTACTTTGACAATATTGCACGCGTTCCCCCCAGCACACATGTTCTCCCTAAGCCAGATACGAATATATAGGAAGCCTCGTCTATGGTCGAGGCCAAATTAACCTTGTTAAACCATTAATCATCTAACTAGAGACCAGAACAAGCAATACTGTGCAAAGATAAACAAACAGCCAAGCTGGATAGAAAAGACCATGAAGCAACTGAGAAAACTTTAAACATTTACAGACACAAGAATATATACCAAAAAATCTTGCAATATCAAGGAGCGATGTTCACACTTGACAGATGTTACACAATGAGACCAGTAAGTGTATACCAAACATGAAATCTTGCAATATCAAGGGGAGATATTAACACTTGACACATATACAAACCAATCAGTGTATACCAGTGTGAAGAGAAGAGAGATGAGTATTAGCTTCATGCCATGTTAAACTGCATGCAAGTAAGTTGAATGCCAAAGTTCAATGTTAGACTTCATAATTTCTATTTTAATTGTCTGATTCCAATCTTATCTGTTATCCCCCATACTTTTATCACTCAACCTTTGAATGGAGTTTCAGGATGCATGCACGATCTCTCTCACCACTCAACCACTTCTGGCCAAAATCTTGTGGCTGGGCGAGGACCAGGGAAGAACAAAGGTTGCAATGTCTCTGTTCTGGCTATCACTGAGTGCTCAGCATTGGGACTTGCACTGATCTACCAGTTATCACCTATACAGTAGTGATAACTTGTTCAGAATGGATTATCCATTTAAAGCATTGCATTTCCATGCGAGGAAGCCGAAATCTTTCACGGGGGAATGTAAAAATGTTAAAATCCTGGCTCTCACTTTGCTGTGTAAGCACGGTCCACAATTTGTCTGTAAAGGGATATTGTAAAACTGAAAAAGTATGACATTGTGAATTATATTGTTATTATGTTATAGGCTTTGCACCATTGGACAAGAGGGATTGATATTTTTCTCTCCTGACTTTGCTTAAGTTTTTATTCTAAATTTACAAAAGTTTTTTTGCCACATCACAGGCAATATTAGTTTAATATAGATTTACTGTCATTGGCTATGCAGTCTAAGGTACAGTTTGTGCTTTTTGTGAGCCAGAGAAAATGCAATGAAAAATTAAATAATTTGAAGAGAGAGACTTCCAGCTATGATAATGCAGGTTTTTTTATGACAGTTGAAAGAAGTTTAAAAGCATAGGGTTGATATATCACATGTGGCATAGATTCCCCTAGCATAGAGGCTCTCTCATGTCTAAATACATCTTTTTACTGTATATTATAATAAAAGTGACTGAGATAATGTCTCACAAATACTTGTTGATTGTAAAAAAAACGTACAGGGTGTTCTACGTATTACAGTAGTGTTCAAAATAATAGAAGTCCAATATGACTAACCAGATTAATCACTGTTTTTCGTATAAATTATATTACCACATGTCAAACAATTTACCAGTTGGTGCAGTGGATTCTAAGAAAACCAACAGACTCCACATTCATGATCTGTATGTTTTTGAGTCTGTGTATTTAAATAATTGAAAGGGGTGTGTTCAAAATAATAGCAGTGTGGAATTCAATTAGTGAGGTCAATCACTCTGTGAAGAAACAGATGGGAATCAGGTGGCCCTTATTTAAGGGTGAAGCCAGCACATGTTGTACATGCATTTCTCCTTGAAAGCCTGAGAAATATGGGTCATTCGAGACATTGTTCAGAAGAACAACGTACTTTGATTAAAAATTTGATTGGAGAGGGTAAAACTTATAAAGACGTGCAGACAATGATAGGCTGTTCAGCTAAAATGATCTTCAATGCTTTAAAATGGAAAGCAAAACCAGAGAGACGTGGAAGAAAATGGAAGACTACCATTCAAATGGATAGAAGAATAGCCAGAATGGCAAAGGCTTAGACATTGATCAGCTCCAGGATGATCAAAGACAGTCTCAAGTTACCTGTGAGTACTGTGACAGTTAGAAGATGCCTGTGTGAAGCTAATCTCTTAGCAAGAAGTCCCTGCAAAGTCCCACATTTCCAAAAAAGACATTTACTGAAGCGAATACAATTTGCCAAAGAACACATCACCTGGCCTAAAGAGAAATGGAGAAACATTTTGTGGACTGATGAAAGTAAAATTTTTCTTTTTGGGTCCAAGGGACACAGACAGTTAGTCAGATGACCCCCAAACTCTGCATTCAAGCCACAGTACACTCTGAAGACAGTGAAGCGAGGTGGTGCAAACATCAAGATATGAACATGTTTCTCTTACTATGGTGCATATATTAAAATACTTGAAGAGGTCATATTGCCTTACGCTGAAGAGGATATGCCCTTGAAATGGGTGTTTCAACAAGACAATGACACTAAACACACCAGTAAACAAGCAAAATCTTGGTTCCAGTCCAATAACCTTCAGGTTATGGAGTGGCCAGCCCAATTCCCGAACCTTAATCCAATAAACACTTGTGGGGGGACATCAAAAATGACATTTCTGAGGAAAAACCAACAAATGCCAAAAAATTGTGGGCTGTAGTCAAAGCATCCTGGACTGGAATAACAGTTGACAGATGCCAGAAGTTGGTTGACTCTAAGCAACATAGATGTGAAGCAGTTCTAATATACTGTTGTTATACAACTAAATATTAGGTTAGTGATTCACAGGAATGCTAAATCCTCAAAATAGTACATATTATGAGTTTGTAAAGACAAATGCAGACACTATTTTTTAGAACAGCCCAATGTTCATTTTTTGTTATTTTCTATAAAGTTGTTAAATTATATACATTTCTCTTCATGTTTTGAATTAGAAAACAGTGTGCAATGTTCCCAATGCATGGAAATAAAACTAGTATAAAGATTTTGTGCTTAACTCATGTTTTTGAACACACTGCTATTATTTTGAACCCTACTGTATGTGCTATAAGAGCAAGTGAACTATTCCATGGTCCCTCTGCAATCTATGGTAAAATGGTTTAAATGAATGTAGAAATTGAAATAAAAATGTAATATTAATTTAATTAAACTGCTTTCAAATACCTCATCAAAAATTTCATGATCTAACTCAGAACTTGGAGATTGGAAAGTGACCAAATTATCTTAGATACCACAAAAATAGAGTTTGTTATGTTTAAAGAGTTCCAAAATGTACATTACATTCATTTTAAAGGGGTTATCTGGCCTTAGGCTACAAGTCTGCAGTCACTCTATGTGACTGCAGACTTGTGAATCCTCACAGAGCACACTACACGCTGTGAGGATTCTTCGGTGCCAGCGATTTGCATACTACTGGCCACATTCCAACTAGACTGTGTCTGGCTTTGCTTAGTACACATGTATTGAGCGAGGGCATGCCCATCTAGTCGGCATGTGACCACATGTATGCAAATCACATTCTTATTGTCATGGGCCCGCCGCTACCTGAACCAGAGAATCCTTACGTGTAGTGTGCACGATGGGAGGATTCACAAGTCTGCAGTCACATCCAGTGACTGCAGACTTGTAGCCTAAGGCCAGATAACCCCTTTAAGTAAATGCCACCAACATTTATTCCCACACTACTTTGATATAAAATACTCAATATAAATATGCAATAGTTCTTTTCAGAAAAGTCAATAGTCTTGGTTGACTTAAATCTTACTTACATTATGTAAGTGAACTCCCCCAAACCAGAACAATAGTGCAATACATATTGCTAGCCGTCTGCTCTGCTACAAATAAAAATGGAAAATGGAAAGGGAGCCAGTCACCCAAAAAATTACTTTTAGACTAAATATACAGTGATATATCTATAAAAATATTAGCACTGTACATGTTACTCATACAGTTTTTATGTAAATAACTTTTAATCCAAAAGCAAATAAGGGGCCATTCATGCTCTCATATTATGACCATGAGCTGGGTTTACCATTACGCCCCCTCAATTTGCATCTTGGGGACTTCCTTAGCTTGTAATAGACTCCTAGAGTGAACATTGTCGGCATGGGTGCTCATGTGCAGTGATGCAGGCTGGATGCATTTACCTTCTTGGTTCTTCTCTGTTGATGGCACTCATACACCAGGAGGTAGATCAAGTGGTCTTTTGAAGAGAGCAGATCGCAAGTGTAAATCTGCCAGCCGATACCCGGCAACGTCATGTACCAAGTTCATTGGTTCTTGTTAGTTTGATGACTGTACTAATTACTATCACAGCAATCACAGCTATCAATATTTAGAAAACACAGTACAGCACTTGAGCTGTGTCTGTCTGTTTTCTCCATGTATTTCCTCTGGGAGAGGAGAGAGAAACACTACCGCCTTCATTGTTCACACCTATCTTGATGATGGGTGTGTGCGAGAGACACACGCCTAATTCATCAACGCCCATTGTTTTGTATTACCTTTCATTAGCCAAATTTAAAGCATAAGGAAAACCAGCTCACCACATGTAGCCTCAATTTCATCCAGAGCATGGAAAGTTGTCTCTGCCAGGAAGTCAAGCAATCATGGAGTAATGAAGGAGGATCCATCTTTATGGACAAAAAAATATAAATTTTGTTGTTAAGTATGTAAAATCATGATAACGTTCATGTAACATCGGCGTCTCAGCCTCCTGCCGTTCCCCTCATTGCCGTGGTTTCGGTCCGGCATCTTCCTGTCCTCCTACTGCTAAGGCGCGCACTGCGCGCAGCTTCCCGGGCACTGTGCTTAGGGCACGCGTGCGCGCACTCCCTCCCTCTTAAAGGGGCTGCGCGCGCCGTCCTAAAGAGTCCCCGGCCAATGGCCGGAGGACTGCCCCTATATTAAGCACCTCCTCCAAAATGGAGGTGCCTGTGCAAGGTTGTTGTTTGTGTGCTAACACTCTCCTCAGCCGTCAGGTTCCTTGCCCTCCAGTCTGTCTAACAGTCCTGGTTGCCAGTCTGTCTATCAGTCGTGCCCGCCAGTCTGCCAGCTACCTGCCGTACCTGCCAGCCAGCCTACCCGGAGCACCTGTCAGTTACCTGCCGTGCCCGCCAGGCAGCCTATCCAAAGCACCAGCCAGTTACCTGCCGTGTCCGCCTGCCTGCCTACCCGGAGCACTTGCCAAGTTACCTGCCGTGCCCGCCAGCCTGTCTACCCGGAGCACCTGCAGATTACCTGCCGTGTCCGCCTGCCTGCCTACCCGGAGCACCTGCCAAGTTACCTGCCGTGCCCGCCAGGCAGCCTATCCAAAGCACCTGCCAGTTACCTGCCGTGTCCGCCTGCCTGCCTACCCGGAGCACATGCCAAGTTACCTGCCGTGCCCGCCAGCCTATCTACCCGGAGCACCTGCAGATTACCTGCCGTGTCCGCCTGCCTGCCTACCCGGAGCACCTGCCAAGTTACCTGCCGTGCCAGTCTACCTGCCGTGCTCACCCACTGTACCAGTCAGCTCCTGTCATCTGACCCGAGGGAGTCACCTGCTCTCACACAAGGTCGGTCCCAGAGTGGCACCTGGTTCACCTGCCCAGTCCCTCCTTGGTTCATGGAGTCGACTAAGCCGCCGTCTGACCTGGGTCAGTCCGAGTAGGCATTTAGTTACGCCCCTCTGGTCCCTCCTTGCAGCAAAGCACAGAGGTTCCACCACCCGGATCTGTAACAGTTCATAGACAACTTCATGTTAGAGAAACTGACGCACAAGGCACCTTTAATCATTAAAGGGGGTTGGCATCATTCTGGCCGGGGTGATACTCTATTGGTATTTTCACATATGCACATTGTACTTTATTCTTATGGATTCTTTACATATGTAATGCTGTACATCGATGCCATTTATTTATTTCTATTTGCACATGACTAGATTTACATAATATGTTAAGTACTCCACTTGTGCTCAATTATCATCTCGCGCTTTTTTGATGCAGTTTTTCACTGTGGAATCCATTTGTGTTTGACCGTGTTTTTAGATTGTCCTGTATAATAAAGATTACCATTTTTGTGTATATCACTAGTGAGTTTATTACTATTTTTTTCTCTCCTTCTTCTTTGTGTTTGCTCCTTTGGTTTGCTCTTTTACTTGTCCATCCTCTTATACCCATCTATTTGTGACATGACCAGATTGATATTCCATTGAGAAGAAAGGAGTCTAATTCTTGATCTTCAGACAACAGGATAATCCCAACAAAAATGATGTAATGAAATAGTCATATAATCTCATTTTTGCAATATTAACTAAACCATCTCTTGAATCCTTTATTAAACTTCTTACCTTTTAAGATAGTATTGTTGGTCACAGTAACATCAGCACCAAAAGTAAGTGCGCTCCAAGCACTATCTATTCTAGAACCTTATTGCAGAGAATTGAGTCACTCTGAAGATAAAACAGTCCTTGCTTGAAATAGTAACAATTTCCATTGTTCACAAGTTATTATTCTATCTTCTTTTTTTGACAATCCCAAAACCAGTAAAGAAGAAAAATTCCACCATCTGGATGTCAGAAGAGCTATGCCACAAACAACGTACATTTTAATCAGCATCTTGGAATAATAATATGTACCACAATTAGATATGTTAATATTTTTTTCCTAGGCTGAGATAATCTTAGAAATGTGCCCATGCTATATACTGTATGATGGATGTGTCTGATCCAGTTCATGGTCAGCCCATACAACAGCTCCTGGCCAGGGGAAGAAGCATAAGTCACTGATGATAAGTGAGTATACAGATTAAAACAGGGACTCACAGCTGATACTTTCTCTTGTAACACATTTGCCCACCTGTTTTATCACAGGAGGGAGTGTTTCTGCCATATCCACAGCCCTCTGATCTCATCATAAATCAAATCAAGTCAGTGACATATAAACTCCGCAGCCGTTGCAGCCCCTATGTTACTGACTTGATTGATGATGAGCTCATGGGGCTGGAGATGCATTAACAACACTCGTTCCTGTGATAAGACAGGCACAGAAATGTGCATGGTTGGACACAGCAAATAACAGTACAGTTTATAGCTAGGGCACATTTATAAGGATATCTCAGAAAAGGAACCTTTTTTAACACATTAAATTGTGGAACTTATTATTAAAGATCTTTCGATTGCAATGTACTTTGTTCATGGGACAAAAAAGGCAAAAAGCTTCTATTTATACCAATTCTGGATGATTAAAATTGGTTATATGCAACACCTACAAAGTTATGGATAAATTGCCTCCAAGGGGCTGAAAGGACATTATGCCAGATTTCAGTTTCCGGGGCTGAGAGGTCTTCAGTGACTTTAAAACAGATCCGCAGAGCTGTAACCTGGTCTTCTCTAAACACCTTCCTGAGACATTTCAAACTTGATATTATTCCTATAGAATTAGCTCAGAATCACTGGGAAATATGGGATTTGGTCATTAAATGCAAAATTGTCTCTGTCACTAAGGGATTAAACAAATATGCAATACGATTAATATTTTATTTCTAATTTTCTTACCTCCTAGAAATTTCCTAGACTGTCAGCAAGAAAGATGTAACTCCAGAAGAAACTTAGACTAGAGATGGCACTACGCATGAACGTTTTATATATGGAATGTTTACCTGTTACATAACTCCTGTGCACCATATACCGAGTAACCATTATGCTCCACTAAAATGCTGTAGACGTGCTAGCTTTCATTGCTCTTACTCTAAATTATAAGTTAGCACTTTTCTTCCATAGAAATTTTCCCTATAAGTAAACTGATAAGTCGAAATGTTTCGCAGTAAAGTATCAGTTCTAGATTTTACTTGTTTGTACCTATGCTCATTGTCTTTTGGAAAACACACCTCTCCTCAACCCTATTAAATTGTTAACATATCACATGTTGTTTTTCCTCAATACTATACACAAGTGAAAATAAAAAAGAACGCCCCCTGCTATTTATTTTTTTTATATAATCAAGTTACATTGAATGGCTTACATTGAGCTGGCTGATGTAAGCACATTTCCAATCTATTTTTAACATAATGGCCTTTCGTGTCGGGGCACTTGTTAAAGCGGTAGATAAAGGAATCAAATCCCTGCTGGTAAAAAGGTTTATCTTGCGCGTGGAACCATTTTCAGCCATCAAACATTGTCAAGCGCTGTAACCAGAATGCTTCAAAGTTTTTTAGTTCTCCTTTGCTAAGAGAGCAGCATGAACAATGTAATATGTGGCAGAATATAGCTATGGAAAAGCAATGCATACCTGGATAGCTAGAGACAATTTCTTGCATACAGCCATGACTAAAGAGCACTACTTAGAAGTTCATTGCATACATTTGCACATTGAAATAAATAATGAAACTGTATACAGTGAGCACCCTCTAGTGGTGACAGAAGACAACCAGAAAATGTTTAAAGGGGTTCTCCACTACTATTTAACCCCCTTTCAAAAGTTCTATCTGCTTCTAAAAATCAATCTTCTATTATACTTTTATTACCTGAGCTGCTTCTATAAACACATCTCTGTGTGGGTCACATAACCCTTTGTTGTCATGTAGCCACTACTTTCTGCTTTGCTACTTAAAATCTGGCAACAGAATGTGTCAGAATGACTGATGGAGGCAGAGATGCCTTTCAATGATTGACAGGAGTCTGAGCATTCACTTAACTGTCCTCCTCTGCATGGATCTTGCTGTTGCTTTGTAGCGCCGGCCCCTTCAGCATGACAAGTGCTGTGATGTACTGCATGTCATTAGAAAGAATATCACCTCGCTTGTCAGCTCAAGGGGTAGGAGCTACAAAGTATTGGCAAGATCGATGCAGATGACTATGATGCCTGATCTTAGCTTGGTGATGCATTGTGCATGATGTTTTGCAGCGCCTGCCCCTTTACCTGACAAATGCTTTGATATGCTTTCTAATGACAAGCAACACAGAACAGTGCTTGTAATGCCGAACAGGCCATCGCTCCAAAGTATTGTCAGGATCCCTGCAGAGGAGGACACTGAAGTCCATGCATGCTCAGACTCCTGTCAATCATTGAAAGTCAGCTCCTTCTCTGTCAGTGACGTCCCCCTGTCATTCCAATGTATGCCAGTGCCCAGATCAGAATTAACATAGCTGAAATCCGTGGCTACGTGACAACAAAGGGTTATGTGACCCACACAGAAATGCGCTCATAGAAGCAGTTCAGGTAATAAAAGTATATTAGAAAAATAATTGTTAGTAATAGTTAGCATATATGACTGAGGGTCAAAAAGTTGTGGAAAACCTCTTTAAAAAGAACTCTCCTCTCTTACGGACTTAAAGAGGTTGTCCACTACTATAGAGCATGCCCCCATCGAGGTAAACAGTGAAAATAAGATTTTATGTAAGTACTTTGCACTGTCATTCTTGCCTGTGAGCGGAGCTATTGCTGACCGCTCACTAGGCATCATGTGACCTGACTGCTGTCAACAGCTGTCACAGCCCAGCATCCAGTGTGTGCTTTCCCAATGAATTTAGAGGGAAAGCGTGCGCTGGATGCTGGACTGTGACTTGCGGTGCAACCCCGCCCACTGCCCATCAATCAGGGGGGTGCGCGTCACTGGGTCTCGCCTGGCTGCACCCAGAACTTGACATGACCTCATCGGATGCCAGAGCTGGCTGCAGCCTTGGCATTTGATGCTTAGTGAGCGGTCAGTGATAGCGCCGCTCAGGGTCGGACTGGGGTGTCTGGGGCCCACAGGGAGAACTGACTCTAGGGGCCCACCTACAGCCATATGCAAATATCTGTTATCCGCTATCCCTGTTATAGTGGAGCATTGACTGGCGGCTCCTGCACATCTACTGTGCACTAGTGTTGAGCCACCCCCGTAGTGTTCGAGTTCGGTTCGGTTCGTCGAACACCCGTGTGTTCGCCGAACTGTTCGTCGAACTGTTCGTCGAACACCTTCGAACACCGTTAAAACCAATGGCAGGCAAACAAAAACACATAGAAACACATAGAAAACACCTTCAAAGGTGTCCAAAAGCTGACAAACTGCTCAGAAGACACAACTAACACATGGAAAAGTGACAAGTACATATAGTCATGCGAAAAGAAAAGAGGTGGAGGAGTAAAAGGAGGGGGAGACACAGATATAGGCATGTCATGCCCTTCTAAAATCCAAAAAGTGAGAAGCCGAGACGGCCAGTCCGCTCCTGCCCGTGCCACCTCCGTGTCGCCGGTTTTGTGCCAGAGCCGCGGTGAACCCTGACGGCCAGCCCCCCTCTCCCAATACTGGTGCCTGTCCGCTGGTGGGTCGAGAGAGCCCCCCTGTGGTGGAGGCAGCTCTAAGCTTTTTAATTTAAATTGTCCCTCTAATTTGAATGAATACACTTTAAATCCATTTACAAGGATCTATTTGAGGGCAAGTCTCATGCCAGCAGCCGCGTAATTCCAGCTCCAGTAGCGTCCACTAAAGCTGCTGCAGTTAAAAAGCTTTTATAAGGATCGAGCTCGGCTGTCCACCGCAAGGCATCCTAGTGCCAGTCCCAGCCCCTATGCCTTGGGGTGCCTCCTGATGCTCTTCACTAAGTATCCCGTGGTCCCGAAGCATTTCCTTTGAAAAAATTAAGTGTCCAAACTACAGGTGGTGTAGCTTGCTTAACAGCCGGGATAATCCGCTGACTAGCAGACACTGCTACTAGGCACAAAGTATTTCCTGGGCTAGATGCAGTTAAAAATTTGTAAGTAGATACTCTCGTTGGATGCTGAGAAAGCATTCCATAGAGTCTCCTGGCACGCCATATATGATTCTCTTAAAAAGCTTGGGGTAGGGGTCTAGGGGACCCTTTTATAGCCAAAATCACGGCCCTGTATCACAATACGTCACCTAGGCTGAAGATAAATGGAACTGTAGCACCGAGGGCTCGGTTGCTACAGACGTATTGCACCTCACCCAGAGGTGTGATATCTCACTCTCAGATAAGGATGGAGTGTGGATCAGGACCCGACACCTGCATGCATTACACCACATTGCCGTGGGGCAGGGCGACCAATATGCCCCTGAGATGGGCACGACAGTCCCTGTCCCTGGCTGGAGTGGGGGGAGGGAACACTGAGGAAGGGGAACCCTGCAGTGCAGGAGCAGGGAGGAAGCAGTTCCTGGGTGCATTGAGAAGGGAGTATAAAAGGTGGGCACCATCTTAGTTCAGTGCAGAGAAGTCTGAGCAGAAGTGGCAGGGAGCAGGGGCTCTGCATGAGCTCTGCTCCGGAGGCGGGCCTAGTAACAGAGGCCCAGGCCTGCAAGAGGGAGAAGGAAGGAAGAGGAGCGGAGAAGGCTCCAGGAACGAGGAATGAAGGGATCCCAGGGGTGCGGACGGGCGAGTCGCCACCGCACGCCCGAATCCACCTGCGTGGAGGGGTCAGGCCAAAGGGGGAGACCGGTCCCCGAACTAGTGGAGGCAGGAAACGACCCTCAGCTAGAAACCGGAGGCTCTGACATTTTATGTGGCGCAGCCCCTTGCTCCACCCGCTAGGAAGGCACCACATAGGGTCAGGGAAACTGGCGCCAAGTTTACCAAGAGGAGGCCCGAGGCAGCCGGACAGAAGTGTTGGTAAGAAAGGCCAGACAAAGGACACACAAAGGGGGTCCTGTGAAGCGCTCCAAAGTTATCTGGGAGTTGTCTGAGCCCCTCACCTGGTGAGCACAGTACGACGTGGGCAGCCGTTACCTGCAGACGTGGTCTGGATAATAAGAACTGTGAGTAAAGGCCCTGAACTGCATCACTGACTCCGTGTCGTTACTGCTGCTGCCCTGCACCATCACCGCCATCCTCCGCATACACTGCCCTGAGGCTATACTCCTCCCGTGGGGAGTTATGCTACGCTCTGCTGCACCCACAACACCAGCCTTAGCGGTCTGCCCTGTAGCGGCGGTTCACTCTGACCGCAATCCACGGGTGGCGTAGTCGGACATTTAAACATCGAAACCACATAAATAGTTCCGCCACTGGTTTGACCGCCCTGAGCCACGGAACCGGATCGCCGCCACGAAGACTACAACCACCAGCATCCACCAAAAAGGGTCCGGCTCCGGGTGTCCCAAGGCCCAGGGGGTGCGTCAGAACATTTTCATCACCTTTCACAATCACCAATGGGACAAGGCAGGGATGTCCTCTGTCCCCTCTCTTATACATCCTAGTGACGGAGCACCTGCTCTCATCAATTCGCCATAACCCCAATATTAGGTGGATTGAGGTGGGAGGCACCGAGTACAAGTGCTCTCTATTTGCTGATGATGTCCTAGTATATATCACTCAATCACATATATCCATCCCTGCTGTTATGGCTGAAATAGATCACTTTGTTACATGGTAAAATTTTAAAATCAATGCAGCGAAGTCTGAGGCCCTCGATGTCTCCCTCCCTAAATCCATATAGGATTCCATCCAGTCCAACTTTCCCTTTGCCTGGCCCTCACAGGGTATCAAATACTTAGGAATTCCTATTCATAGAGACCTCTCCCATCTATGTTATCTTAATTTTGGGCCCTTTATTGAACAATTCCATACAGACCACGGTTGGCAAGTTGGAACTGTGAGATTCACTACGTGCACCACTGGTATTTTGTGGAAAAGCACATGTAAGATTCTGCAACAGTCTCTGCTGATACTCCTGCATGCGTGCATCCCTTTCTATGGCAGGAATAATTTCTGCAAATTTACTTTTGTACCGGGGATCTAACAGTGTGGCAACCCAGTAGTCAGGATTATTTCTAATTCTCACAATTCGAGGGTCATGTTGCAGGTAGTGCAGCAAGAAGGCACTCATGTGTGTTGCGCATCCAGGAGCACCAAGTCCCTGTTGTGTTGGTGGCGAGGTAACAATCATGCTTCCTTCCTCTGTCCTCTCCCCCCAACCTCGCACAACAGAAATGTGATCAAGGTCTCCCTCATCTGATGAGTCTTCCATCAGTTCGTCCTCCACTTCTTCCTGGGCTCCTGCACCTTCCTCACTAGTTTGGCTGCTACCATGCGCCCTGGTAAAATCATCTCCCCCACCCTCACATGCCTGCCGCCCTGGTGCTGCCGACCGTCTGGACCTTGCAGATGTTAGCCCTTCCGCATACAACTCCTCCTCCTCTACTTCCTCCACCTCCTCTTGTGCCACCACCTGACTCCGAATTCTGTTTAACATGTGCTCCAGCATGTAAATCACCGGAATAGTCATGCTGATAATGGCATCGTCAGCACTAAACATCTTCGTCGCCATTTCAAAACTGTGCAGAAGGGTGCATAGGTCCCTGATCTGAGACCACTCCTCCAGCGTGATTTGCCCCACCTCTGAATCTCGTTGGCCCAGGCTATACGTCAGAACGTATTGCACCAGGGCTTGTCGGTGCTGCCACAGTCGCTGCAACATGTGCAGAGTTGAATTCCACCGGGTAGGCACATCGCATTTTAGCCGGTGAAGTGGCAGGCCCAACGACTTCTGTAGAGATGTAAGTCGCTGAGCTGCGGGATGCGAACGGCGGAAGTGAGCACACAGCGACCGTGCCCTCTGCAGAAGGCCATCTAGTCTGGGATAGTGGGCTAAAAATTGCTGGACAACCAGGTTCAACACGTGAGCCATACAAGGCACGTGTGTGACATTGCCCCGGCGAAGGGCCGCACCCAGGTTTGCAGCATTGTCGCACACGGCCTTCCCTGGTTTCAGGTCCAGTGGAGACAACCATTCATGAAATTGGTTCTCCAGAGCTGACCACAACTCCTCAGCTGTGTGACTCACATTTCCCAGACATTTCAATGTAAAAACCGCCTGATGACGTTGAGCCCTACTGCCAGCATAGTAAGGAGGTGTGCAGGATCCCTTCTGCGCAGTTAGAAAGCTTGTGGCATGACCAGACAGGCTTTGGGTGCAGGTGGAAGACCGAGAGGAGGTTGAGGAGGCAGAAGCAGTGGAGGAAAAATGACATAAAGAGGATTGACGCACAACTCGTGGGGACGGCAAGACTTGGACAGCAGCCCCTTGTCCTGCTGTCACCATAGTTACCCAGTGCCCAGTCAGCGACATGTAACGCCCCTGTCCATGCCTACTCGTCCAAGTGTCTGTGGTGAAATGCACCCTGTCACACACAGAGTTTCTCAAAGAAGCGGTGATGTTGTGTGCGACATGCTGGTGGAGCGCAGGCACACCTTTCTTTGAGAAGTAGTGCCGACTGGGCATCTGGTACTGGGACACTGCGACGGACATAAGGTCTCGAAAATCCTCTGTGTCCACCAGGCGGAAAGGCAGCATTTCTGTAGCCAAGAGCTTGCAGATGGTGAAATTCAACCTCTTAGCTTTCTCATGGCTAGGAGGAAATGGTCTTTTACTTGTCCACATCTGAGGGACCGAGGGCTGGCTATTGTGCTTAGACGGGGTTGATAAGGGTGTCCCCGGCAAACTGCCGGTCTGTGAGGAAGATGCAGGCGGACATGTTAGGTTGCCTTGATCCAAAGGTGGTGCTATCGATGTCGGACAGCGCTCAAGACCAGCTGGTGTTACCACCTCCAAAGAAAATGATGACCTGCCAATCACGCTGGCTGTTGCGGGTAAAGAGGTGGCAGGTCTGCGCCCCAAAACAGGTGTGACTGCTGTCCCCCCAGTCACAGAGGATGAAGAGGCCGCGGATGCACAAGATATGGCAGACGGTGGTTGGCCCGGCCGGCTAGACCGCATTGTAGCACACTGAGCTTCCCACTGCAACTTATGCTTCATGTCCATGTGCCGGTTCATGCATGAAGTACTCAAACTATGTATTTTTTGGCCTCTACTTAGCTTTTGCTGACAAATGTTACAGATAACACGAGTTGGGTCATGTTTATCGATCTGAAAAAATGCCCAGGCTATGCAAGGCTTAGCACCCATGCGACCTGAAGAGCCACCACGACTTGTGGTGAGAGGCAGAGTTGTGTTTGAGGATGCAGTTGTTGACGTGCTTCCAGTACTACGTCTCTGTCCAGGAAGGCGCAACCTGACCTCGTCGTCACTAGCATCTTCCTCCACCTCCTCTGCTGACCTCATCTCTTGGCTGACTGTGGGTTGACAGTAAGTGGGATCTCCGACCTCATCATCATCACCCTGTGCGTTATCACACCCGTCGTCCTCAGAGCCAACCTGTTCCTGCCCTGACAAAAAACTAAAGTTGTCGCTCCAATCAGGTATTTGAGTCTTATCATCGTCTTCCTCATTGTCTCCACCAACAGGAGTTACAGTTTGGGAATGAGGGTCTACATTATGGTCAGAACCTTCTGCGTCTGGTCCTGGATCCGACTCATAAAGATTCTGGGCATCAGTGCAGATCATTTCCTCGTCTGGATTCACAGAAGCGCTGGAGTCGACCTCTGATTCCCAGGCTATAGTATGAGTAAACAGCTCTGCAGACTCAACCATCTGTTCTACCTCATACTCAGACGGGCAGCTGGAGATTTGGGAGCTGTGAGGAAGCAAGTGCGATTTGGGTGACACCTTTGAGGACTGGAGTATTTGTGATGTTGAAGTTGATGTGGAGGAGAGCCCACTTAAAGGAGCACTTGATATCCGTTGAAGCACCTGCTGTTTTTGTGCCTCATCTGGAATTTGTAGCGATTGGCGTGGCCGTAAGAAAGGGATCTTATCACATTGTCCGCTAAAAGAAGCAGACATTTTAGTTTGGCTGGAAGATGGTCTTTCTTCTGCACCTACCCCACGGACACAACCTTTTTTCCCCTTCCCAACACGCCTATTCCCCTTTCCACCAGCAGCAGGCCTTTTTCCACTCATTTTGGTGGTTAACTAATTCACAACTCTGGAGTTGTTTGCACAAAAAAACAATGGATGGTAACCGAGCAGAGCTGAGTGGCCAAACTGTGGTATTAGGCCAAAACTATTGGCTGGGTTAGATGCAGAAAAAAATTATTTTTAATTTGCAACCTGATGGAGGTCAGTATAGATGGACTAATAGACCAAGTCCCACACACCGCTAGAAGCCCAAATATTTTTTCAGAGCTAGATGCAGAAAATTTTTTTATTCAATTTGCAACCTGATGGAGGTCAGTATAGATGGACTAATAGACCAAGTCCCACACACTGCTAGAAGCCCAAATATTTTTTCAGAGCTAGATGCAGAAAAAAATTATTTTTAATTTGCAACCTGATGGAGGTCAGTATAGATGGACTAATAGACCAAGTCCCACACACCGCTAGAAGCCCAAATATTTTTTCAGAGCTAGATGCAGAAAAAAATTATTTTTAATTTGCAACCTGATGGAGGTCAGTATAGATGGACTAATAGACCAAGTCCCACACACCGCTAGAAGCCCAAATATTTTTTCAGAGCTAGATGCAGAAAAAAATTATATTCAATTTGCAACCTGCTGGAGGTCAGTATAGAAGGACTAATAGAACAAGTCCCACACACTGCTAGAAGCCCAAATATTTTTTCAGAGCTAAATGAAGAAAAAAATTATTTTTAATTTGCAACCTGATGGAGGTCAGTATAGATGGACTAATAGACCAAGTCCCACACACTGCTAGAAGCCCAAATATTTTTTCAGAGCTAGATGCAGAAAAAAATTATTTTTAATTTGCAACCTGATGGAGGTCAGTATAGATGGACTAATAGACCAAGTCCCACACACTGCTAGAAGCCCAAATATTTTTTCAGAGCTAGATGCAGAAAAAAATTATTTTTAATTTGCAACCTGATGGAGGTCAGTATAGATGGACTAATAGACCAAGTCCCACACACCGCTAGAAGCCCAAATATTTTTTCAGAGCTAGATGCAGAAAAAAATTATATTCAATTTGCAACCTGCTGGACGTCAGTATAGAAGGACTAATAGAACAAGTCCCACACACTGCTAGAAGCCCAAATATTTTTTCAGAGCTAAATGAAGAAAAAAATTATTTTTAATTTGCAACCTGATGGAGGTCAGTATAGATGGACTAATAGACCAAGTCCCACACACTGCTAGAAGCCCAAATATTTTTTCAGAGCTAGATGCAGAAAAAAATTATTTTTAATTTGCAACCTGATGGAGGTCAGTATAGATGGACTAATAGACCAAGTCCCACACACCGCTAGAAGCCCAAATATTTTTTCAGAGCTAGATGCAGAAATTTTTTTTATTCAATTTGCAACCTGATGGAGGTCAGTATAGATGGACTAATAGACCAAGTCCCACACACTGCTAGAAGCCCAAATATTTTTTCAGAGCTAGATGCAGAAAAAAATTATTTTTAATTTGCAACCTGATGGAGGTCAGTATAGATGGACTAATAGACCAAGTCCCACACACTGCTAGAAGCCCAAATATTTTTTCAGAGCTAGATGCAGAAAAAAATTATTTTTAATTTGCAACCTGATGGAGGTCAGTATAGATGGACTAATAGAACAAGTCCCACACGCTGCTAGAAGCCCAAATATTTTTTCAGAGATAAATGAAGAAAAAAATTATTTTTAATTTGCAACCTGATGGAGGTCAGTATAGATGGACTAATAGACCAAGTCCCACACACTGCTAGAAGCCCAAATATTTTTTCAGAGCTAGATGCAGAAAAAAATTATTTTTAATTTGCAACCTGATGGAGGTCAGTATAGATGGACTAATAGACCAAGTCCCACACACCGCTAGAAGCCCAAATATTTTTTCAGAGCTAGATGCAGAAAAAAATTATATTCAATTTGCAACCTGCTGGAGGTCAGTATAGAAGGACTAATAGAACAAGTCCCACACACTGCTAGAAGCCCAAATATTTTTTCAGAGCTAAATGAAGAAAAAAATTATTTTTAATTTGCAACCTGATGGAGGTCAGTATAGATGGACTAATAGACCAAGTCCCACACACTGCTAGAAGCCCAAATATTTTTTCAGAGCTAGATGCAGAAAAAAATTATATTCAGTTTGCAACCTGATGGAGGTCAGTATAGATGGACTAATAGAATGATGCTATGCCCAAAAGATTTTACTTCACTAGGTGCAGTAAAAAAATTGGTATTCTATACACAGGTGGTATATCTTGCAACACAGATAGGCTACTCCACTGACTAACACACTCTGCAATAGGCCAAAAAGGATTAGCTTTGCTAGATTCAGCCAAATGCTGTGAAAAAAACTTGCACAGCACTGGCACAGACCTGCCTGGCAAAAACTGATAGGAACTGATGTAACCTAGTCCTGAAAAGGACTCCAATTACAATTAGTCTTTACTCCCACAATCTATCTATTTAAGAGCACAGACCTGCCTGATAAAAGTCGTAGGAAATGCTGTAACCTAGTCCTTAAAAGGACTGCAATCACAACTATTCCCTACTCCCAAGCTATCTGTATATTTGTGCGAAAATTGGCTTGAAATTAACAAGGTATAGCGCACACAGCAACAGCGGTGCCGTCTAACACGCAGCTGCAGCAGTGAGAAAATGGTGGCGACGGGGAAAATGGCTTGGTCTTATAGGGCAAGGACATGTGACATACACTGCCAATCACACATGCCCTTGCTTGTGTGAAAAAAAGCACTTCGCTCCGTGTGTGCGCTGCTGATAGGCTGACAGATTGCACCTCCCCACTGCAAATGCGGGAAAGAGAAAAAAAAATGGAGATCTTCATTGTTCCTGCAGAGATCCATCCCCTGCCCCTCCCCCCGCCCCGCTGTACACTCAAACTGCGTATTAACATTAATTTTCATCATTACTGAGAAAAAATCCAGTTATGATTTTGGTGCACGAACAGTTATCGAACATAACCTCGAACAGCCGAATTTTTCTCAAATTGTTCGTGTTCGCCGAACGGCTCGAACACCGCCCAAAACAGCTTGAATTTGAGATTGGCGAACAGTTCGAGTAGAACAACGCTCATCTCTACTGTGCACCACTATAACTGGGATGTACAATTACGGTAGTTTGCATTAAAGGGCTTCTTTGGTTAAAACAAGTTATCACCGATCCATGGGCTCTACAGGATAGGTGATAACTTATTGATCATTTGGGTCCGAACATAGGAAAACGCACCTATCGGAAGAATGGGGAAGTTTTATCCCTGATAGGACACTTATCCCCATTTTAAAATGCAGCGACAGCTGGGACGTTTGACCGCAGCTCCATTCATTCTCTTGGGGGCTTCCAAAAAAGAGCTGCGCTCACAGCCACTGAAGGAATGAATGGATCAGTGGTCGCATCTCACATGCCGCTCCAGTCTATACTGTGTTCCAAATTATTATGCAAATAATATTTTCTCAGATTTTCCCAAATTACCTATATGAATTGCAGTCATTGTAATTTTCCAGTCAAATAACTATTAGAGTACAATTGAAAGGTTTTTGTACAAACTGCCTATGATAACAGTATATTTTTAAAAAAATAAAATACTCAAACTGCACTCAAAATGCATGTTCCAAATTATTATGCACAGCAGAGTTTTCAACCTTTTCATTTTAATAAAGAACAAAAAAATGGTCATTTTTGAAATTATAAGCATTAGCAGGTTATTACAAACTGAAATCAAACAGTTTTCAACTCAAAACTTTATTCTAGGTGATGTTACATTTGCACATAGGACCGCTTGTTCGAAAGGAGCTTCTGAACTCTCTCGTCCATTGAATTTGTCAGGTTTTGGATGGTTTCTGCTTCAATTGTTTTGCATGAGGACAGAATACCCTCCCAGAGCTGTTGCTTAGATGTGAACTGCCTCCCGCCATCATAGACACTCCTTTTGATGATGCTCCAGAGGTTCTCAATGGGGTTGAGGTCAGGGGAGCATGGGTGCCACACCATAAGTTTGTCCCCTTTTATGCCCACAGCAGCCAGAGATGCAGATGTGTTATGTGCAGCATGAGACGGTGCATTATCATGCATGAAAATGATCTTGCTGCGGAATGCACGGTTCTTCTTCTTGAACCATGGAAGGAAGTGCTGTTTGAGAAACTCCACATACATTATGGAGTTTATCTTTACCCCTTCAGGGATCCTAAAAGGGCCGACAATCTCTCTCCCCATGATTCCAGCCGAAAACATTACTCCACCTCCTCCTTGTTAGCGCCGTAGCCATGTTTGCATGGGGTGTCCATCAACCAGCCATCCTCCACTCCATCCATCTGGACCATCGAGATCATTTCATGCATGATAATGCCCCGTCTCCTGCTGCACATAACACATCTGCATCTCTGGCTGCTATGGGCATAAAAGAGGACAAACTTATGGTGTGGCCCCCATGCTTCCCTGACTTCAACCCCATTGAGAACCTCTGGAGCATCATCAAAAGGAGTGTCTATGATGGCGGGAGGCAGTTCACATCTAAGCAACAGCTCTGGGAGGGTATTCTGTCCTCATGCAAAACAATTGAAGCAGAAACCATCCAAAACCTGACAAATTCAATGGACGAGAGAGTTCAGAAGCTCCTTTCGAACAAGCGGTCCTACGTTTGTAGTGTAAGTGTACATGTAATACACTGACTCACCAGTGACGTCTCTAGGTGAAGTCCTTCATCTTCGCTTTTCTTCTTCATCAGGTACAGACGGCCATCACTTCTTCCAGCCAGGAATCGTCTCTGCAGAAAATAACACACAGTTACCAATAACTGATCTCTTCTAGAGAATATTCCCACTCCCCCCCCGACTTCTACACTATACCAGTTGAAGAAAAAATGCAACATAGTGCCGTCCTGCACAGTAACAGGACTCCTCTTTTGTCCCATCCCATGGAAAACAGTTTCCTAAAAAGTAAATTATATTACAGAAGTAATAATGTAATAATAATAATTGGAATCTAAAGTAATAATGTTCCCCACTGGCCACCATAAACTAATAAAGTATGTTCCTCAATCTGGCCCCCAAACAGTAATTAAGTCCCTTGTCCAGCCAGGCACCCCCATATGTCCCTTCTGGTTCCCATATGTCTAGGGTGGCCTCTCCATATATTTATCCTAGCCCACATGTATCGAGCCTGCCCTCCCCCCCATATATCCATCCTAGCCCCCCATGTGGCCAGCCTGCCCCCCCCACATATCCATCCTTGCCTCCATGTTTCCAGCCTGCACCCCCCATATATCCATCCTGGACTCCATGTATCCATCCTGACACCCCCCTGCATATATCCCTTCTGGCCCCCATTTGTCCAGTGTGACCCCTCCATATATTTATCCTAGCACACGTGTATCGAGCCTGCCCCCACCCATATACCCATCCTAGCCCCCCAAGTGGCCAGCCTGCCCCCCCCACATATCCATCCTTGCCTCCATGTTTCCAGCCTGCCCCCCCATATATCCATCCTGGACTCCATGTGTCCAGCCTCCCCCCCATATATCCATCCTGCCCTTCCCCCCTGCATATATCCATCCTGACACCCCCCATATATCCATCCTGCCCCCCCATATATCCATCCTGGACTCCATGTGTCCAGCCTGCCCCACCCATATATCCATCCTAGATTCCATGTGTCCAGCCTGCTCCCCCTACATATCCATCCTGGCCTCCATGTGTCCAGCCTGCCCCCACATATATCCATCCTGACCTCCATGTGTCCAGCCTGCTCCCCCATATATCCATCCTGGCCTCCATGTGTCCAACCTGCTCCTCTTACATATCCATCCTGGCCTCCATGTGTCCAGCCTGCCTCCTCATATATCCATCCTGCCCTTACTCCCTGCATATATCCATCCTGACACCGCCCATATATCCAGCGTGCCCCTCCATATATTTATGTTAGCCCACGTGTATCGGGCCTGCCCCTCCACATATCCATCCTAGCCCCCCATGTGTCCAGCCTGCCTCCCCCTCCATATATCCATCCTGGCCTCCATGTGTTCAGCCTGCCCCCCCCATATATCCATCCTGGCCTCCATGTGTTCAGCCTGCCCCCCCCCATATATCCATCCTGGCCTCCATGTGTCCAGCCTGCCCCCCCATATATCCGTCCTGGCCTCCATGTGTCCAGCATGCCCCGCATATATCCATCCTGACCTCCATGTGTCCAGCCTGCCCCCTCCATATATCCATCCTGGCCTCCATGTGTCCAGCCTGCCCCCCCATATATCCATCCTGGCCTCCATGTATCCAGCCTGCCCCCCCCATATATCCATCCTGGCCTCCATGTGTCCAGCCTGCCCCCCATATATCCATCCTGGCCTCCATGAGTCTAGCCTGCCCCCCCATATATACATCCTCGCCTCCATAAGTCCAGCCTGCCCCCCATATATCCATCCTGGCCTCCATGTGTCCAGCCTGCCCCCCCATATATCCATCCTGGCCTCCATGTGTCCAGCATGCCCCCCCCATATATCCATCCTGACCTCCATGAGTCCAGCCTGCCCCCTCCATATATCCATCCTGGCCTCCATGTGTCCAGCCTGCCCCCCCATATATCCATCCTGGCCTCCATGTGTCCAGCCTGCCCCCATATACCCATCCTGCCCACCCCCCTTTGCCTGGGTCCAGTCAGGGTCCCCCCTTGTGTGTCCATCCAGGGCCTCCCCTTGTGTGTCCAGCCAAGGCCCCCCCTTGTGTGTCCATCCGGGTCCCCCCTTGTGTGTCCATCCAGGGTTCCCCTTGCGTGTCCAGCCAGGGCCCCCCTTGTGTATCCAGCCAGGGCTCCCGCCTCGTGTATCCAGCCAGGGCTCCCCTCTCATGTGTCCAGCTTGGCCCCCCCTCGTGTGTCCAGCTTGGCCCCCCCTCGTGTGTCCAGCTTGGCCCCCCTCGTGAGTCCAGCCAGGTTTCCCCCTCGTGTGTCCATCCGGGGTTCCCCCTCATGTGTCCAGCTGGGCCCCCCCTTGTGTGTCCAGCCAGGGTTCCCCCCTTGTGTGTCCAGACAGGACCCCCCTTTTGTGTCCAGCTGGGCCCTCCTTGTGTGTCCAGCCAGGACACCCCCTTTTGTGTCCATCCAGGACCCCCCCTTTTGTGTCCAGTCGGCTAACCCCTTGTGTGTCCAGCCAGGGGCCCAGACCATTACACACACACACACACCTCTTACCTTCCTGCGCTTCCGTGCGGTGTCCTCCTCCTGAGTTGTGCGCCTCCTTCACAGCAGGCGCATGACGATAATGTCATACGCCAGCCGGCGAAGGGAGACACGCAGCTTCAGCTGCTTCACTGGGACGTGCGCCGCGGTGGTTCAGGTAATGGTCGCCGCGTTCGCGCTTCCCTGCATATACTGTGCCTGCGCTTTTAAAGGCCCGTGCCCCTTAAAACCGCAGGATTTTTTTTTTTGCTCTCTTCTCCCCCCTCTCCTCTGCAGCAGGGGGCGGGGCCCACCGGGAAAATTCCCGGTATCCCGCTAGCCCAGACCGACCCTGGCGCCGCTCACAGGCAAGAATGACCATGCAAGGTACTTACAAAAAATCTTATTTTCACTGTTTACATCGATGGGGCATTTTGTATAGTAGTGGACAAACTCTTTAAGTTACATCTGGAGGAAGTGAGAGCTGCAGCAGCTCTCTCACTTCCTCCGGATGTCATGATTTGTCTGAAGGAGGAGAGAATGAAGCCAATGCTGTTTGGCCACATGTACAGTGTCCATTTTAGGACATGATCAGATATCAAAATCAAACATCAGAATGATGTCAGTTTGAGGCTATATAACCTGTCTGACAACTGATCTTGACAAGTGACTTTGACAAGTGACTTTGACAAGTGGTTTTGGCAAGTGATGTAATAATAAACAAATCTTCACTTCTCGCTGATGGGGCTTGAACCCAAAACTCTACATCTAGAATCCAGTGCACTAACCACTGATCTATAAACTCAGGTGAGAAAGCTAAGTGTTCTATTTGGTTAAACACTTGTCATTGTGATTCTGATGTTTGACGAAAGTCACACATCAGACTCACACATCAAAATCAAACATCATTTGAATTTGGCTTGGGGGAGGTATTTCTGAAAGTCCCAATCAGTTTCAGACAAGATTTGCACTGAAAATCGTATAACCAAATAGAAAACTTAGCTTTTCTCAGCTGAGTTTATAGCTCAGTGGTTAGTGCACTGGATTGGTTCAAGTCCCATCAGCGAACAGTTAAAATTTTGTTTATTATTATTACAGTTGTAAAAGTTACTTGTCAGAATCAATTGTCAAAATCACTTGTCAGAATCACTTGTCAAAATCACTTGTCAGGATCACATGTCAGAATCACTTGTCAAAATCACTTGTCAGAATCAATTCTCAGACAGGGTATTTAGACTCAAACTGACATCATTCTGATGTTTGATTTTGATATCTGATCATGTCCTAAAATGGACACTGTACGCATGGATTGTGTAGCATAGCAATGTCAGGTGATCCCTGAGAGAACCTGTGCTGGCACCGCTGGAACGGCACCAGAACTGGAGGTGAATATAAATGTTATTATTTTACTCAGGGGAAACATAAGATTCAGAAGGGGTGTTCTGAGTAGTGGGCAATAGTGTTGAGCGAACATGCTCGACACTGCTCGGTACTCGCCCGAGCATCACGCTACTCGGGATGTTCGGCGAGCACCGAGCATTTCCGGGTTACTCGGGCGGGAGCTCGGGTCTCCGCCCTGCATGTTTGGCGCTCTTTACAGAGCCAATGAACATGCAGGGATTGCCAGCCAGTCACTGTAATGCTGCAGCCATGTTGGTTGTGGGCATTACAGTGATTGGCTGGCCGCACAGCGTCACCTCGAGTATTTAAAACGGGGTGCCGCCATCTTGGACACAGTCGCTCCGGATTAGACAGTGTAGGGACAGCGCTGCTGATATAGGGAGAGATATAAACTGCGAAATAGTTAGTGTAGGGTCTGTAAAGGCTGCCAGAACCAACAAACAGTCCTTTTCAGGACTAATATCCATCCCAGATACCAGGCAGGCAGGCTGTATAGGAGACACAGTGGTTATACCAGCAAACGCTGCATTACAGTCCTGTGTGCTCCTGTTGCTGAAATTGCTGGACTTAGCACCAGGTGTCGGGGGCCAGGAAAAATCCTTTTTTTTTCATCTAAATCCTCCTTTTTTTTCCTCCTTCACACTGTACAAATACCCGTCTTATTAACCTTTTTATTTAAAAAAGTGTGGTATACCCCAGTAAACAATAACTGTGGTTTTGCCATCCCACAGTAAAAAATCTCTGTTATTCAGCTTTTGGTAGTTTTTTCCGTAAAGAAAAACAGTAGTGTCTCCTGACTGTTGTGACACAAAAATATATCTCTTGAAAATAGTCTTGTGTAGGTCCGACATCCCAGTGTGGTTTCGCAGTTCCACGGGTCAAATCGCTGTACTATCCAGTTTTGGGCCTTTGGTATCTAAAAAAAAAAGCAGTTTGAGTGTGTCGCTCACTGTTCAGCCGCAAATATCTCTATTTAAAAAAGTGTGGTATACCCCAGTAAACAATAACTGTGGTTTTGCCATCCCACGGTAAAAAATCTCTATTATTCAGCTTTTGGTAGTTTTTTCCGTAAAGAAAAACAGTAGTGTCTCCTGACTGTTGTGACACAAAAATATATCTGTTGAAAATAGTCTTGTGTAGGCCCGACATCCCAGTGTGGTTTTGCAGTTCCACGGGTCAAATCGCTGTACTATCCAGTTTTAAGTTTGGGGCCTTTGGTATCTAAAAAAAAAGCAGTTTGAGTGTGTCGCTCACTGTTCAGCCGCAAATATCTCTATTTAAAAAAGTGTGGTATACCCCTGTAAACAATAACTGTGGTTTTGCCATCCCACAGTAAAAAATCTCTATTATTCAGCTTTTGGTAGTTTTTTCCGTAAAGAAAAACAGTAGTGTCTCCTGACTGTTGTGACACAAAAATATATCTCTTGAAAATAGTCTTGTGTAGGCCCAACATCCCAGTGTGGTTTCGCAGTTCCACGGGTCAAATCGCTGTACTCTCCAGTTTTGGGCCTTTGGTATCTAAAAAAAAAGCAGTTTGAGTGTGTCGCTCACTGTTCAGCCGCAAATATCTCTATTTAAAAAAGTGTGGTATACCCCAGTAAACAATAACTGTGGTTTTGCCATCCCACGGTAAAAAATCTCTATTATTCAGCTTTTGGTAGTTTTTTCCGTAAAGAAAAACAGTAGTGTCTCCTGACTGTTGTGACACAAAAATATATCTGTTGAAAATAGTCTTGTGTAGGCCCGACATCCCAGTGTGGTTTTGCAGTTCCACGGGTCAAATCGCTGTACTATCCAGTTTTGGGGCTTTAGTATCTAAAAAAAAAGCAGTTTGAGTGTGTCGCTCACTGTTCAGCCGCAAATATCTCTATTTAAAAAAGTGTGGTATACCCCAGTAAACAATAACTGTGGTTTTCCTCTTGCACGGTTCTAATCTACTCTTTATTACCCTTTTTCCATTGATAGTGCAAGTGTAAGCTATTTTACTTCATTTACAATGGGCAAGGCGCGTGGCAAGGGACTTGGAAGGGGACGCTCTGGTGATGGTTCGTGCAGAGGACGGGGCCGTGGCCAAGGTGAAAATGTGCCACAACAAACAGCCACATCTTCTCGCTCCCACTTCTTGACCGAATTACTAGGGAAGCACAGAACAACACCAGTATTAAGAACTGATCAGTGTGAACAGGTTATTAATTGGATAGCAGATAATACTTCCAGTTACCTGGGCACCACCACCTCCGGTCTGTCTTCCACACGGTCAACTCTTAGTAGCCGTGAGTCTCGACCGCATACTCCTCCTCACCCTGATGCTCCTTCCTCCCACCATGCCGAGTGTCGTCAGACAGCAAGTGATCCCACACTTGGACACTCTGAAGAGCTGTTCACTGGTCCATTTCCATATTTGGGCCCCTCGCCTGATACGCTTGAAGTGGTGGAAGAGGAGATCCCATGTTGTGATGCCCAAATATTTGAACAGCCACGGCCACAGGAAGTCGACGTTGGCAATCTGTCACAAGAGGTGGACGATGACGAGACACAATTGCCAGGAAGTGAGGAGGAGGATCGTGGTGCGCAAGTGGAAGAGGAGGAGGTGGTGGATGATCTAGTAACTGACCCAACGTGGAAGGAGGACATTCAGAGTGATGCCAGCAGCACACAGGGGGACGGAGGCAGAGTACCCCAACAGGCAGGAAGAAGCAGTGTGGTGGCCGCAGACAGAAGGCAGGCAACCGTTCCCCGTAACACCAACACGAGGGATGTTGCCAGTACAAGCGGTAGGTCTTCCAGAGTCAGGAATTTTTTTAAAGACTCTGCTGATAACCCCTAAAAGGCCAAATGTTCCACCTTCCATGCCAGCATCAGCAGGGGTGACAAAACTAACAGCCTGACCACCACCAGCATGATCAGGCACATGGCAGCAAAGCACCCGACTTTGTGGGGCGAAACCCAGGGTCCACGACCAGTGTCAGAGGGTGTCACCACTGCTTCTTCCACTGATGTGCGTGCAATAGAACCCCCTGTTGTGTGTGCAAGGCAATCCCTGTCCATACTGCATGTAAAGATGCCCCCTCCTCTCAGTCTTCACTTGTTATGGCAGTTTCTCAAGAAACAGCATCAACGTCCACGTCCACGTCCCACCAGAGCGTTCAATTGTCCATATCCCAGACCTTTGAACGAAAGCGGAAATTCGCAGCTAACGCCCCACAGGCCACAGTCCTAAATTCGCACATTTCACGACTGCTTGCATTGGAAATGCTGCCTTTTAGGCTGGTGGAGACGGAATCCTTCCGCAATCTTATGGCGGTGGCCGTCCCTCGGCACTCGGTCCCCAGCCGACACTATTTTGCCCGGTGTGCCATCCCCGCAGTACACAAGCACGTGTCCCAAAGCATCTGCCGTGCCCTCAACAACGCAGTTACTGGGAGAGTCCTCCTGACAACGGACACGTGGACAAGTGCTTGTGGCCAGGGACGGTACATCTCTCTGACGGCACACTGGGTAAACCTAGTGGAAGCCGGGACCCAGTCGGACCTTGGGACGGAACACATCCTCCCCACACCGAGGATTGCGGGCCCTATGTCAGTCAGAGTTGCCCCCACAGTGTACAGCTCCTGCGCATCCTCCTCCTCCTCCTCCTCCTCATGTTCAGCCTCCATCTCAGATATCACCACATCAGTTACAAGCTGGAAGCATTGCAGTACTGCCTCCGCCAAGCGGCAACAGGCTGTGCTGAAACTCATAAGCTTAGGTGATAAACCTCACACTGCTTGTGAGTTGTGGACAGCTGTGAAAGAGCAGGCAGATCTGTGGCTGAGACCGCTGAACCTACATCCCGGCATGGTCGTGTGTGACAATGGCCATAACCTGGTGGCGGCTCTGAGGCGAGGTGAGATCACACACGTACCATGCCTGGCTCATGTGCTTAACCTCGTGGTTCAGCGGTTTCTTAAATCGTACCCCGAGTTGCCAGATCTGCTCGTGAAAGTACGCCGCCTGGCAGCTCATTTTCGCAAGTCGGCTACAGCTTCCGCTGCCCTTGCTGTGTTGCAGCAGCGTTTGCAGCTTCTGGCACACCGACTGGTGTGTGATGTCCCCACACGTTGGAACTCTACCCTCCACATGTTGCAAAGGATTTGTGAGCAGAAGAGAGCAGTTGTGGAGTACCAGCTGCAACAAGGCCGTTGATATTCAGGCCAGACTCCACACATAAGACCTCAGGAGTGGACCTGGATGTCTGACATATGTACCATCCTGACAAACTTTGAGGAGGCCACCAAGATGGTGAGTGGCGATGACGCCATCATTAGTGTCAGCATCCCACTTGTCTGTCTTTTGCAACGCTCTCTGCAGAGACTTAAAGAGGAGGCATTGCAGCCAGAGTATGATGAGATGGATCAAGAAGCCGTAGCGGGCGATTACACACAGCCCAGCCTCATCTCATCCCAACGTGCATTGGGGGACAATGAGGGAGAGGAGGAGGAGGAGGAGGAGGAAGAACAGGAGCTGCTATCATGGGTTGTAGACGGTAGTACCTGTACAAGTGTCATACCGTCGGTTCAGCGTGGGTGGCCTGAGGACAGGGGGGAGGAGGAAGAGGAGGAGGAGGAGGAGGAGGAGTAGAGCATGGTCAGTCCTCATCTTGGTGAGGACACAGAAATCTTGCCCGTTACCAGTCTGGCACGCATGGCTGACTTTATGTTACGCTGCCTTAACCGTGACCCTCGAGTTGTCAAAATGTTGGGTGACAGTCATTACTGGTTGGTGACACTTGTAGACCCCCGCTACAAGGAGAACTTTCACTCTCTTATTCCTGAGGTGGAGAGGTCTACAAAAATGGGGCAATACCAGAAGGCCCTTGCTGCAGAACTCTTAAAAAAATTCCCATCTGAACATGCTAGCGGCAGAGGTCACAGTTCGTTGCCCAACCAAGGCGTACAGGCGAGAGAGATGCAACTCCAATCCAGCAGAGGCAGGGGAACACTGTCAACATTCTGGGACAGTTTTCTGACACCCGCCCAACTTACAGGCCCTGAGGCCCGGGGTACTCTCACAAGGAGTGGAAAGTTTCAAAAGATGGTGAGGGAGTACCTTGCCGATCGTACCAGCGTCCTCCGTGATTCCTCTGTGCCTTTTAATTATTGGGTATCCAAGCTGGACACTTGGAATGAACTCGCTCTGTACGCCTTGGAGGTCCTGGCCTGCCCTGCCGCTAGCATGTTATCGGAGCGTGTTTTTAGTGCCGCTGGGGGAATTATAACTGATAAGCGCACTCGCTTGTCAACTGACAATGCTGACAAGCTGACCCTTATCAAAATGAACAAGGGCTGGATTGGGCCATACTTCTCATCACCACCAAATGACAGCAGAGTAACATAAAGTCAAATCCACTGTGTTATTTCGGGAGGTGTATTCACATGCACCGCTTCACACCCACACATGGGTATACGCTTCCTCGTTTCGGCTGTTTAATCTTCTTCTCCTTATCCTCAGCCTCCACCACAACTATACCACCAGGGTGCCAGTATTGCAAGTTCCTCCGTCCTTATTTTTGGCAGCTTTTGATTGCAAGGCATAAGCAAATACTATGGGACACCCACTCCCCAATAATGGGACTTATGTTTGTAATATGCTGTACTGCATGGCTCTTGTAAGGGGCATTGCAAGTAGCTCCGTCCTAATTTTTGGCAGCTTTTGCTGGGAAAGCATAAGCAAATACTATAGGACACCCACTCCCCAATAATGGGACTTATGTTTGTAATATGCTGTACTGCATGGCTCTTGTAAGGGGCATTGCCAGTTGCTCCGTCCTAATTTTTGGCAGCTTTTGCTGGGAAAGCATAAGCAAATACCATGGCACACCCACTCCCCAATAATGGGACTTATGTTTGTAATATGCTGTACTGCATGGCTCTTGTAAGGGGCATTGCAAGTTGCTCCGTCCTAATTTTTGGCAGCTTTTGCTGGGAAAGCATAAGCAAATACTATGGGACACCCACTCCCCAATAATGGGACTTATGTTTGTAATATGCTGTACTGCATGGCTCTTGTAAGGGCATTGCAAGTTGCTCCGTCCTAATCTGCTCAGCTTCCAGCCCCTGGTCTTTAGCTCCTAGCTCCTACAGAGCTCCTTGCTGTTACTTTCCCTTGCTCTCACTCTGACTCTGACTGTTCTCTGACTCACTCAACCCCACCCCAGATCCAGTTTATAAGGGCAGAATTCTCCCCTCCCAGGATTGGGGCAGGAGGATGTTGCATGTTTAAGGGATCCTGACCAGGAAACCTCCCACTTGCTCTCCGACGTAATATCTCTATTACTGTGGTGACCAGACCCCTGGGGTGCCACACATGGCTCTTGTAAGGGGCATTGCAGTTCCTCATAATTTTTGGAAAGCCTTCCATTCACTGCTTAGGCCAACAGTGCACGGGAGACCCAGCTGCTATAAATGGAAAAAAAGGTTTAGTTAACGCTCTCTGACCTCCTTGTCATTTCCAAGGGGCATTGGAGTGGCTCTAAATTTTTGGTAGGCATTGCACTCACTGTATGCCCTATAACTGTGTAGCCGAACCGCTCCTTTTGTTACAGAAACATATCCTACAAGACATATCTGGTTGACTGGCCTGATATTGATGTGAATGGTCCCTGTTCCTCCTGCTCTTTCTCCTTTGCCACTACCTCATCCATCATTTATCACCTGAAGCTTTGTTTTAACGGGAGTCATAGAACTTGGATAGTAGCAGGAAAACATCCAGCAATCCTCGGAGGAGGTAGGATATGCGCCAAAACGCTGACCACCTCAGGACTAGCCGCTACTACATACATGCGCTTGCATTACAACAAAACAAAGCAGATGCTATCTTCTATCATCCTCATCATGCTCCTCACCTTGGCACTCTCAACTCCCCTGGTGGAGAAGCCAGGGCCCACTGGAGGAGTTTGATAGTCCGGTGGGCTCGGCCAATGCTGCCCTAAAGCAGGCCAGGCTGAGAAAAGTGTGGGAAAGGTTACCGGGACAAATAGGGTTGGCTGGGGACCGAGAATGGACACCCGGCCACCCCCTGCAGGCTGGGGAGCAAGCGGGGACACCCGGCCACCAGGCGGCTGGGGACTGAGTATGGATACCAGGCCGCCGACACAGCCATGGCGTGGTGGCCAGATTCCGCCTCCACATGCCTAAAAGGCCCAATTTAAAGTGCAAGCAAGCAAGCAGTATGGTATTGCAGCCTGGGGGTGGGTGGGTGGCAGGCTGCATACTTGCACTTGCATTGCAAGGAATGGGAGAGGTACAATTGAACACTGCCCTGGGACAAGGACTTGAATGGGGATAGTTGCAAGTCTGCAACGACAGGTGCAAGGTGGGAGGCATCTTCGCATGTACCATGAACAGGGGTTTGGCATGCACACACTACAGCGGAATAGGCTCTCCTTCCCACTAAATGCACTGGGGAGGGCACAGGTAATATTTTGGCATACGCGCTTAATTTTATGTATAAGGCACACCAGGACAAATATGGGCGGCTGGGGACTGAGTATGGATACCTCGCTGCCGGATCAGCCATGAGGTAGTGGCCAGCTTCGGCCTCCTCCAAACTAAAAGGCCCCATTTCAAGTGCAAGCTAGCATTATGGAATTGCAGTCTGGGGGTGGGTGGGTGGCAGGCTGCACACTTACACTTGCATTAAAAGAAAACATAGCAGATGCTAACTTCTGTCATCATCATCATGCTCCTCACCTTGGCACTCTCAACTCCATGGATGGAGAAGTCAGGGCCCACCGGAGGAGTCTGGTTCTCTGGTGGGCTCGTCCAATGCTGCCTAAAGCAGGCCGGGCTAAGAAAAGTGTGTGGGGGGATGTTCCAAGGAGAAATAGGGGCGGCTGGGGACCGTTTATGGACACCCGGCTGCCCCCAGGCGGCTGGGGACCGTGTGTGGACACCCGGCCGTGGGGCGGCTGGGGACCGAGTATGGACACCCAGCCGCCGGGCGCTGGGGACTGAGTATGGATTCCAGGCCGCCAACACAGCCATGACGTGGTGTCCAGATTCCGCCTCTACATGCCTAAAAGGCCCAATTTCAAGTTCAAGCAAGCAAGCAGTATGGTATTGCAGCCTGGGGGTGGGTGGGTGGCAGGCTGCATACTTGAGCTTGTATTGCAAGGAATGTGGGAGGTACAATTGAACACTGCCCTGGGACTAGAACTTGCACGGGGATAGTTGCAAGTCTGCATCTTCTGATGCGGTAAGGATCACTTATGATGGGCACACTTTTAGACAGCGACCTGGGTGTCAGAGATGCTTCCAGGGGTCTTCCCCATGCTGTTCCCACGTCTTTTTAGCACTGTATGCATGTGTCACACAGCACATGGCCAGATAAGGTTGTAAAATGTTAAAATGACATTTCACGGTGAATGCATTTGTCATAGTTGAAAGCAATACAAAAGTGCAAAAACGCATAAAAAATGCTACTTGTGAACATAGCCGAAGGTGTGGAGGAGTATTTTTGTTTTTGGTCATTTATTTTAATTTATACACAAGTCTTTACCCTGGAAAGGATGTTCCTTAACATATTTCACAGGAAAAAAGTTTCACTTTCGTTTTTGAACGTTTTATTGTGAGCCCGTAAAAGTGGCTTAATACCTCTGACCACGTTGTTGACAGCAGTGACCTGGGGGTCAGAAATGCTTCCTGGGGCGATCCCCATGCTGTCCCCATGTCATTTGAGCACTGTCACTATCGTTTTGGGCACTTGTTAGGCTTTTAAAAGACTGCCGGGGGTGCCACCACAAAAATGCTGGAGTCTCCCATAGACTAACATTGGGCTCGTTGCTCGGGTCGAGCACCCGAGTATCACGGCGAGCTCGGCCCGAGCTTCGAGCACCCGAGCATTTTAGTGCTCGCTCAACACTAGTGGGCAACCCTTTATGAGGCAATAGTTTTCAGAAACATCATTGCTCAGTGTCAACAAGTCCAGCAATCCACTTTTCATTAATTGCGTCTTTTGATAACATAAATATCTTTGTTTGCTTATGTAAACACGGAATGTGCTGCAAACAATAAAATAAACTGTTTTGTTGAGGAGAAAGAACAATTCAATAAGAAATGATTCAGAAAACAATTGTTCAAAAAAAGTTTAAGACATTTTTAACAAGTAAATGATTGTGTCCCAAACAACTTGCAATATCATCTTGCTCTATGCCATATCTATATATAGTGGGTGAAATAAATATTGAACACAACACCAATTTTCCAAGTAAATATATCTCTAAAGTTGCTTTTGTTATGAAATTCTCATCAAATGTCGATAAGAGCCCATCCAATCCACACAGGCAAAGAAATCAAACCAAAAATGTTCATAAATTAAGTTAACTTAATAATAATGAGAATTGACACAGGGCAAAAGTATTGAACAAGTTTACTGAAATTCATATAATGCTTCAAACAAAAGCCTTTGCTGGTGATTACAGCTTCAAGACACCTCCTGTGTGGAGAAATTAGTTGCATGCATTGCTCAGGTCAGATTTTGGCCCATTTTTTCACACAAACGCTCCTCAAATCCTGAAGGTTCCTTAGGCTCCTTTTATGAACTCTGAGCTTTAGTTCCTTTCATACATTTTCTATTGGATTCAGGTCAGGTGATTGACTGGGCCATTCTAGTAGCTTTATTTTCTTTCTCTAAAACCAATTGAGAGTGTCATTGTCCTGGTAGATGGCAGCAGATTTTTATCAAGAATGTCTTGGTACATTTGTCCATTCATCCTTCCTTCAATTATATGAAGTTTGCTAGTGTCTTATGCTGAAAAACAGCCCCACTTTATGATGTTCCCATCTCCAAACTTCATTGTTGACGTGGTATTTTGGGGGTGATATGCGGTGCCTTTTGACCTCTAAACATGGTGTGTATTATGGCATCCAAAGAGTTCAATTTTGGTCTCATCTGACCAGACTATATTCTCCCAGTATTCCACAGACTTGTCTAAATGTTGTTGAGCAAACTTTAAATGAGCTTGAACGTGCATTTTGTTCTGCAATGTATTCTTGCGTGGTGAGCATGCATACAGGCCATGGAGGTTGAGTGCATTACTTATTGTTTTCTGTAGCTCTCTACAGGTGGTCCTTGGCTCTTGGACAACTCTTCTGATAATTCTTTTCACTTCTCTGACAGAAATCTTGCAGGGAGCACCTGGTAGTGCTCAGTTCATGGTGAAATTATGGTATTTCCATTTGTGGATTATGGCGCCAACAGGGCTCACTGGAAGCTTCAGTAGCTTAGAAATTCTTCTGCAACCAATGCCATCAATATGTTTTGCAATAATAATGTTGCGAATGTCTTGAAACAGCTCACTAGTTTTACCCATCATGAGATCTTTCTTGTGTGCCACCTTGGTAATGAGATACCTTTTATAGGCCATCAGTTTGAACCAGCTGAGCTGATATAATTTTTTTACTAAGTGGAAAGATTGCTTTCTAATTACTGATAGATTTCTGCTGATGTCATGACTTTCAATGGCTTTTTGCACCTCACTTTCTTCATGTGTTCAATACTTTTTGCCTGCGTCATTTCTCATTATTACACAATTTATTTTATAGACAGCTATGGTTTGATGTCTTTGCCTGTGTAGATTGAATGGGCTGTTACCAACATCTAGTGATAATTTCATATCAATAGCAGCTTTAGAAATGTATTTACTTGGAAAATTGGTGATGTGTTCAATACTTATTTCGCCTGCTTTTTTCTTCGATCAGCCCTTATTACTAGCAATCTGCCCATGTAAGATGACCCTTAGCAAATCTGCACTTGTTTGCAGCAAATACTCTGCTAAAAAAGATTAATTTTGGCCATGCACTGTCCATTGCAATTTCTTACTAGTGTAGAAGAAATTGCTTCCTGAAATAAGGTTGTCTTTTGTTGTAAGATGATGTGGTCTTGAAATAATCTACATTCCCAGGACATGTGTAACACATTTCCACTTTCCAATAGACACCTCGGGTGCATCTTTTTGGCAATGCCTGACAAAGTGTGATTATTACTGTATACATGGCAGTCCAGCACCAATGTGCATAGTCCATTGACTGGTAATAGTAATGAAAGAAAGGTAGCGCCAATCTCCCACTCACCACCCCCTCCCCCCCAATTTATTGGAAAATTCAAACTCTCCAGATTTTAATTTTTTGTTGTGGTGGGAAGGAAAAATGGTTATTAGTTCCAGCACTACCACTGGAGAATTGTATAATATTTCAGAAAAAAAACAGACCAATCCCAAATCTGCTTATAATAGCCCATAGATATCTCCACTCCAGAGAATCAAATGCTATTTCCTGTTCAATGAAAACCAAAGTTTATACCCACCATTGGAATGTCCAAGTATAAGATTAATAAAGAGTTTACGCAGCTTGATGTCAGCACTCTTACCCTTCATAAAGCCGGACTGATCTGTATTAATAATTTCTACAGGACCTTACTGATGCGGGTAGCTACAATTTTGGATATGATTTTATTACTATTATTGAAGAGTGAGATAAGTCTGTAAGATCCACAGTAAGTAGGGTCCTTCTCAGGCTTGGGGAAAAAAAAACCCTAGGCTTAGCATATGGAATCTGGCAGCTGGCTGGTGTCATGATTTCACCATTCATTGTGTTTTTAATTCAGTGCTAGTGAGTGACAGTTCAGCCATCCAATCAGGGGCAGGGGCATGCTGAACTGTTGGTATTGTGATTAACGGCTCATCTAGCTGTATTTGAATGATTCTAGTTGCAGCTTTGTTCAAGTAGTGTGTGTTTGCTCTGTGTTCTGAGTCCTTATATTTAGATCTTTCTTGCCCGACCTTGGATTTGCCTTTGACCATCCATTTGCCTAGCCTCTTTGCGTTGATCCACTATTTTCCTGGAATTCTGACCTCGGACTGTGACCTGACAATGTTTC
Organism: Phyllobates terribilis; assembly: GCF_046119375.1. Lineage (NCBI taxonomy): Eukaryota > Metazoa > Chordata > Amphibia > Anura > Dendrobatidae > Phyllobates > Phyllobates terribilis. The sequence continues at coordinate 646,458,236 of NW_027362762.1, forward strand.
TATCTTTCCCCTTAGTTTATGATGAGCTCTCTTGACACAATCAGAGCTTTTAGATATAGAATGACACAGAGCTGAGAAGGCTAGCCCTGACCTTACCAGGCTGTCCATGTACAAAGTCCATAGACAGTGAGATGCTCATCACAGGAGGAGGGGGTGTTGCCACCTAGTCAAGTGCCACATGGTGCACAACAGATCCAAAATCAACCTTATAGACATGCCTGGTACATACATGAAGAAAGCTGCATGAGCCTCTACCACCTGCAGCAACCTCACTTGCATCTTAGAAGACCATAGCAAGATATCTAAGGGAACGAGCAGAATCGCTTTGTGATAAATTCTTCACAGTTAGTAATCAACAGTACTCACTTTATTCAGTGACCTGCTTCCTTTTAGAACTCAGAATCGTCGTGACCAACATCATTGTGTGGGTGGCATATGTGCAGTGAGAGCCGGAATCCTGTGTGCAGGATTTCAATAAAATAGCCCCGGAAGCGGCGCATGAACAGATGGAGATTTTGGCTCTGAACTGAGCAGAGATCTTGATCTGCGCATGCGCAGCCTCCGGTGCCGTTTTATTGACATTCTGCACACAGGATGCTGGCTCCCACTGCGCACACGAAGCCCACACAATGATAGCGGTGGTGCGGAATTTTAAAAAGGAGGTAGGTCACTGAGTAATCAGTGACCTGCACAAGACACAGAAGAGGCTGGTGAGGGGGATGGAGAATGAGAAAAAGACCCTGCCCACACATCCCGTCCGAAGCACACAAGACGTCATTTTCTGAAAACTTCATAAGGTGAGTATTCAGCAGCCACTCAGCGGATCCCTTCACATCAGGTATCATATTAATCATCATCACAGCACCATTATAGTCATGCCTTTAGTTTACAGGGCTAAATCCTGCTGACAGGTTTCCTTTATATAGATTTAAATAGAGAAAGGAATAGAAATAGACTTCAAGCTAAATTATAGCAAGCAGTGCCAGGCTGTTGCTGCCAATGTATGGATGAAAGTCTCTGCCAGAAAATGTTATTAGTAAATTTGAGAACTATTTTAAATGGGATCTGGATGCCCTTTTCCTTGAAGTAATACTATTACGCACAATTGTTTGTGCATGAGGTTACTAGATGTAGGCTGTTGATCCTGAGATTGATTTAGATAGAAACTTTGACTCTAGAAGATGGTAGATTGGCTTCTGTCTCATGAAGATTGTTTTGTATTCTTCTGGATCCACACTTCAGAATAACAGATTTTAGTAGATGACTTTGCGTCTTTTATCAATCTTAGTATAAAATTATTTTACAGACACATTAATCTGTGGACCAAACTGTTTTAATTTCTTGAACTGTTGAAGGAGTTTTATGAATTTTTAGGATTTTATGCCATTTTTCTGACAGCAGGCAATGTGATTACTCATTAATATAAGTAGAAGTCAATCTTCAAATACACAGACATACAAAGACCAATTTTATACAAAGCTGAGTGAATTATCAGTGTGTTGTTTTTAGATGTGGGCATTATTGAGGAATGATACGAGAACATATATGCTCCATTTGAATTGTTAGTTTTAAACTGATGTTTTACTTACCATGCAACTTTGTATATTGCCTTTTTGTGGCTATTTTAAATAGTTAATTATTTTGCAAAAATAAAATTGCAGCAAACCATGATACTGTATTATAAATTGGTAGATTGATACACATCACTAACATAGACAAAGTATGTAGGATATGCTCATGCTGTATATAGTTTTGTTTTTGCTATATTTTTCTTGGATAAGGATAATTGTTCTCTATCAGCAGTATATGAAAATATTAATTTCAGCTGTAACATATACAGGCTTACCCTTCAAATGTTTCCTTTTTTCACGTTGCCAAGTGAATACAACTGTTGCCAGGTAACAAGAAACACTGCATGCTGCCCATTTGATTTTGATGTCTGTCGCATAACTAATGTAACATTCTACTCTGTTTTCAAGGACATTGTCTTCTATTGAATGACATTTTTAACAAACAGAAGGATTGTCACATACATATCAAAACTGCTCCTAACATCTTTCCTTTTGTTGCATATTGCATTGCATCTGCTTTGTTACAGAAAATGAGACATGTATGGTTTTATGCTTTTATTTGGAAATATCATTTGTCTAAAATTTCTCCGTGCAAAATAAAAATTGAATAATACAAAAAACACATGAATTATTGGATTTTGTGAATGCTTGGTGTTTTTTTGTGGGAAGGAAAAATTGTCACTGAAAAATAAAAACAAAATTAACAAAATTATAATGAATACTAAGAATTCTGTTCTGAACAAGTATGCACATAAGCTCAAAATAGATTTTTAAGAGTCATTGTTTAATTCTTGTTTTGTTAGGACCAATTGTTAATAAATTAAAATACTGAATATTTTTCAGCTTTGAGTAAACTCTCCAAACTACCAGCCTGTATGCTGTGTTATATCAACTTTAAAGGAGATGTCTCCTCATCACAAATGGGTAAAACTGCAAAGTGCTTCTTATTAAAAAATATGTTTATGCATAGGCACTAGATTTCTGTTGTTATTATTATTATTTATTAAAAATAAAATGAGAAATTTTGCCATTTTCATATTGGGTACCAGGGCGTTTTTTCAGGACATGCACACATTACTTACCGACCTTGGATGTTAGGATACATCCAGGAGCTGTATGCGCACAATCGCGGCGATTCTGACAGCTAACACCCGACAATCACTGCCAGGAGCGATGCCTACACCACTTCAGGCAGTTTAACCTTCTAAATTCTGTAATCGACATTGATTGCAGCATTTAGAAGTCAGGCAGAGTGAGGGAGCCACTTCTGCTCTCCGATCGGTGCTCCGATGTTGTAATGATGACATCCGGGTCACCAGGCTCTAGCAAGTTAGTTAGATCATGTGCAGTGCATGATCTAACTAACTTGTGTCAGTGTAGCACTGACAGTTACAAACGATAGCAATGCTCGTGCATAGTGGGACTAAGTAAAAAAAAAAACTAAAAAAAAGGTGAAAAAATATATATTTTTTAAATAACAAAATAATAATAAAATATCTAAATATTGTATCCATAAATAAATATTTTTCCAAAAAAAAAAAGGTACAAATATTTGGTATCGCCGCTTTCAGAACGACCCGCCCTATAAAAATGTCACACTAGTTAACCCCTTCAGTTTACACCTTAAAAAAAAATAATAAAAAACTAGACAAAAAACTATGCTTTATCATCATACCGCTGAACAAATGTAAAGGAATGTAAATAAAAATGGTATAGCTGAAAACGTCATCTTGTCCCGCAAAAAACAAGCTGCCATACAGCTCTATTAGCGACAAAAATAAAAAAGTTATAGCTCTCAGATTACAGCGATGCAAAAATAATTATTTTTTCTACAAAATAGTTTTAATTGCGTAAAAGCACCAAAACATAAAAAAATATAAATGTGGTATTGCGGTAATTGTACTGACCCGAAAAATAAAGCTGCCTTACCAATTTTAGTAAACACAGAATGGCATAAAAAAAAAAACAATTCCTGAATTGCTGTTTTTTGTTCATTCTGCCTCTCAAAAATCAGAATAGAAAGCGATCCAAAAATGTCATGTGCCTTAAAATATTACTAATAAAAACATCAACTCGTCCCTCAAAAAACAATCCCTTACATGACTCTGTCAACAGAAATATAGAAAAATTATAGCTCTCAAATATGGCAATGGAAAAACTATTTTTTGCCATAAAAAGCGTCTTTTAGTGTGTAACAGCAGCCAAACATAAAAACAAGACATACATTTGGTATCGCTGTAATTGCACCGACCCAAAGAATAAAGTAGTCTAATCATTTATCCCGCACGGGGACTGGCCTAAAAAAATAATAAAACTAATTCTTCCCCTGCTGTTGATTTGTTCATTCTGCCTCCCATAGATCGCAGTAAGGCTCGGCGCACATTTATCCTGTGCTATGCGCTAAGCACTTACACCGGGGTTTCCGTGAAAATCTCTGAAGTACGTGATTCAGACGGAATCCCCAGTGGAAGATTCCCTATAATGAGGCAGATGGAGACAATGTGGATGCCTTCTGACCTGTGATCCGGCAGCTACTGTCTTTTTAGGTGTGCATAAAAGTGCGGTCAGCCACAGTTTTGTTCACCACTGAGAAAAAGGACACCGCTGAACAAAGGTCAGATGAATTCCAGAGTAACTCTGCTGCCTCATGATAGTGAATGGATCTTTAGAAATTTCATCTGAATCATGTCACTCGGAGATTTAGATGGGAACCCCAAAGTAAGTGCTCAGTGTAAAGCATAGGATAAATGTGATCCAAAATGTTATGTAAAATGTTCCAAATCAATCCACAAAAAAAAGCAAGTCCCCATTGAGGTACGTCAACTGTTACTGGAACTTTTCTTGGTTTCCACATTACTGGTAGTACGAAGGCTCTGGAAAAGCGAAATGGCTCTTCGCCCACAAAAGAAATTCAGCAAATTCTGAGCTCCCAATGCAAATGCCTGCCTCCGTTTTGAGCCCCATAGTGTGTGTAAACCACATTTAGCGTCCACATGTTTGGCATTTCTGTAGCGATGAGAGCCCAACTAGTTTACAGGTGCCTGTTTCCAGAAACACAAGCTGGGCATAATGTACTGGGCACTACAATGTACTGGTCACTACTAGTGATGAGCGAGCGTGCTCGCCACTGCTCGGTACTCGCCACTGCTCTGTACTCGCCGCTGCTTGGTACTCGCCTGAGCATCTCACTGCTCGAGATGCTCAGCGCTTGGCAAGTTTTTCCGGGATGCTCGAGCAGGAGCTCGGGTCTCCGTCCCACATGTTTTGCGCTCTTTAGACAGCCAATTAACAAGCAGGGATTGCCTGCCATGCACTGTAATGCAGTAGCCATGTTGGTTGTGACATTACAGTGATTGGCTGGCCGCATAGCGTCATCGGGTCTATTTAAGACCTGGTGACCCTATGCTCATCACAGTCTACCCTGGAAACAGGCAGAGTAGGGAGAGGTGCTGCTGAGTGAGTGACAGAATTGGCAGTTTAATAGTTAGGTAAAAGTATTCCAAAGCTAAATATATATCCATCTGAACTAACAGTCCTTCTGAGGACTAATCCAGCTGCATATTTTACTGGAGATAGCAGGAGTTAGGAAAGCAGGGTTTGTGGGAAGTGTATACATCACAATAGGGTCCATTGCACGTTCTGTCTGCTGCTGTTGTTACAGATATCCATAGCCCTACATATCAGGGCTAATTTATTTTTTTGCTCTTAATCCTGATTATTTGCTTAAAAAGCAACACAGTACACCAATTTACTGCTCCATTTGCTTGTTAGCAGAATACAGACAGATTTTTTTTAATTTTATTTGCATTGCTGTATTGTGGAAGCAGAGAAACATTTTCCATCATCAGACCTGACCCCATATTACTACGGTAATAATACAGATATTTTTTGGAGCGTTCCAAATATTACCCACCATTTAAAGTAAGCCCGCTGTGTTTTGTTGAACCTATTCACACTTGGTCGCTGACCAATACCACATCTATACTGTAAGGCCACTTCTTAAAACCGTGGTCATCAGACGTGATCCCATATTACTGCGGTAATATTTGTGAAATTTTTTGGAGCGTGACAAATATTACCCTCCATTTAAAGTCAGCCAGCTGTGTTTTTTTGAACCTATTCACACTTGGTCTCTGACCAATACCACATCTATAAGGCCACTTGATAAAACCATGGTCATCAGATGTGATCCCATATTACTGCGCTAGTAATTGTGACATTTTTTGGAGCATGCCAAATATTACCTTCCATTTAAAGTCAGCCAGCTGTGTTTTGTTGAACCTATTCACACTTGGTCGCTGAGCAATACCACAACAGGCAGGAACAAGTAGTGGGGTGGCCCAGACTCAAAGCGGGCAACCGTTCCCCGAAACACCAACAAGAGGGAAGTTGCCAGTCCAACTGTTAGGTCTTCCAGAGTCTGGCTCTTTTTTAAAGACTGTCCAGATAACCCCAAAAAGGCCATTTGCAACCTCTGCCATGCCAGCATCAGCAGGGGCAGCAAAACTACGAGCCTGACCACCACCAGCATGCTCAGGCACATGGCAGCAAAGCACCCGACTAGTTGGGCCAAATGCCAGGGTCCAGAAACAATGCGGGTGAAATTACTTCCTGTTCCGCTGTTGTGCGTGCACGCCAATCCTCTTTCCGTGGCGCAGGAGAAGATGCCTCCCGCCCTGCACCTGTCATTGCACGCTTTTAACCATCACCGTCACCATCCACGTCCTTGTCCCAGCGCAGCATTCAGTTGTCCCTACCCTAGTCCTTTGAACGCAAGCGCAAAAACGCAGCCAACACCCCACAGGCCACACTACTAAACTCACACATTTCTCGAATGCTTGCACTTGAAATTTTGCCTTTTAAGCTCATGGAAACGGAACCTTTCCACAACCTAATGGTGGCGGCCATCCCTCGGTACTTGGTCCCCAGCCGCCACTGTTTCTCCCGGTGTGCAGTCCCGCATTACACAAGCTCGTGTCCCAGAACATTAGCCATGCCCTCAACAACACAGTTACTGGGAAGGTCAATCTAACCATGGACATGTGGACAAATGCTTGTGGCCAGGGATGGTACACCTCGATGACGGCACACTGGGTTAATATAGTGGAAGCCGGGACCCAGTTGGACCCTGGGACAGAACACGTCCTCCCAATGCCGAGAATTGCGGGCCTTGGGTCAATCAGGGTGGCCCTCACATTCTACAGGTCCTGCACCTCCTCCTCAGCCTCCATCTCCGAAAAGACCACATCAGGCAGCACTGTCTCGGTCAAGCGGCAACAGGCACTGCTGAAGCTAATATGCTTAGGGGACAAACCGCACACCACTGAAGAGTTGTTGACAGCTGTAAAAGAGCAGACAGATCTTTGGCTGTCACCGCTGAACCTACAGCCAGGCATGGTCGTGTGTAACAATGGCCAGAACCTGGTGACAGCTCTGAAGCTAAGCAACCTCACACACATACCATGCCTGGCCCATGTGCTCAACCTAGTGGCTCAGTGGTTTCTCAAAACCTACCTGGATCTGCCTGAGTTGCTTGTCACAGTATGCTGTGTATGTGGCCATTTTCGAAAGTCACCTACAGCTTCCGCCACCCTCACCATGCCTCAGCAGCATTTGCAACTTCCAGCTCACCGATTGGTGTGTGATGTCACCACGCATTGGAACTTAACGCTGCAGATGTTGGGAAGGATTTGGGGGCCGCAGAGGGCAGTTGTTGAGTAGCAGCTTCAACATGACTGTCGTTATTCAGGTCAGCCTCTGCACATAAGAGCTCATAAGTGGGCATGGATGTCAGACATCTGTGCTGTCCTCCAAAACTTTGAGGACTCCGCTAAGATGGTGAGCGGTGATGACACCATAATTGACATCACCTTTTATTAATTAGCTTCTCTGTCTACTGAAACGCTCGCTGCTCACAATTAAAGAGGATGCACTGCAGGCGCAGCCCAATGAGATGTAGCAAGGAACCATACAGGGTGATGCCACACAGCCCAGCTTCATCTCATCCCAACATGGATTGGGTGATAATGAGGAGGAGGAGGAGGAATCGGAGCTGTTTTCATGCTCTGCAGATGGTACTACCCACCCAAATGTCATACCGTCTGTTCAGCGTGGATGGCCTGAGGAAAGGGAGAACAAAGAGGAGGAGGATGAAGAGGAGAGCATGGACAGTCATCCTCTTGGTCAGGAAAACTTGGCTGTTACCAGTCTGGCACGTGGCTGACTTTATATTCCTCTGCCTTTCCTGCGACCCTCGCGTTGTACGCATTTTGGCCCACAGTAATAACTGGTTGGTCACACTTCTAAACCCACGCTAAAAGGAGAACTTTCTATCTCTCCTTCTCGCGGCAGAGAGGTCTAGTAAAATGTTGTAGTACCAGAAGGCCCTTGTTGAGGAATTATTAAAAAAATTCCCATCTGAAAACGCTGGCAGCAGGACAACTAAGGAGTACAGGCGAGGGAGACACAAATACGATGCAGCTGAGGCAGGGGAACACTGTCAAAGGTGTGGGACAGTTTTCTCAGACCCTCCCAGCGCCCAGGCCCTGATGCACGGGGTACTCTAACAAGGAGAGAAAAGTTTTGGAAGATGCTGAAGGTGTACCTTGCCGACCGTACCAACATTCTCCGTGATTTCTCTGTGCCTTATAATTATTGGGTATCCAAGCTGGACACATGGGAAGAACTGGCTCTCTATGCCATGGAGGCCTCAGCCTGTCAGCTGAAAATGCTGTCAGGCTGACTCTTATAAAAAGGAGCAAGGGCTGGATTGGGCCAGACTTCTCAACATCACTGGATGATAGCAGCAAAACATAAAGTCAATTCATGTGGCTTTTTTTGGGGGAGGGGGGCTTCTCTACCTATCTTCAAAGGGGTATTGGAGTGAGTCCAATTTTTTGGCAGCCCTTGCAATCACTGCATGAGCATTACCACTATAGGAGACCCATTCCTTTATAATGGGAACATTTTTTTACTGAGGCCCTCCTCTATGTCTCTTCAGAGGGGTATTGGAATGCATCCAAATTTTGGCAGCCCTTGCAGTCACTGCATACGCAATAACAGTATAGGAGACCCGCTTCTTAATAATGGGAATTTTTTTTTTACTGAGTCCCTCCTCTATGTTTCTTACTGTTATTGCATATGCAGTGACTGCAAGGGCAGCCCAAAATTTGGAAAACCCCAAATACCACTTTGAAGAGACGTAGAGGAGGGCCTCAGAAAAAAAATGTTCCCATTATAAAGGAACAGGTCTCCTATACTGTTGTAGCATATACAGTGACTGCAAGGGCAGCCCAAAATTTTGAAAAACCCCAATAAAACTTTGAAGAGACGTAGATGAGGGCCTCAGTTAAAAAAATGTTCCCTATTATAAGGAACTGGTCTGCTATACTGTTATTGTGTATGCAGTGACTGCAAGGGCTGCCCAAAATTTGGAAAAACCCCAATACCACTTTGAAGAGATGTAGAGGAGGGCCTCAGTTAAAAAAATGTTCACATTATAAAGTAGCGGGTCTCCTATACTGTTATTGCGTTTGCAGTGACTGAAAGGACTGCCCAAAATTTGGAAAAACCCCAATACCCCTTTGAAAAGATTTGTGCAGGTACAAGTTGCTCAAAAGGAGGCTTATTCGCCGTGCCTCTTTTTCTCTGAAGAGGCAATTTGCATATTAAATTTCCCAGAGGAGCATTGCACGGCGAATAAGCCTCCTTACCTTGACGTGCCAGAGCTGGTGTGTCACTCTCCATAACGAGAAATGTTACCCCTTAGACCTCAGTCCAGAGCCTCTCACCTAGCCAAATCAGTTCTCATACTTTGCACTGATGAGGGCCAACAGCCCGAAACACCGTGTCTGCAAATTGAGATTCTGATTTGGCTTTTATCCTAAGTCATATTGCACGACTCGTTATAGGGTTGATTGTGACTTGTAGGATTTCTGCTTCCAATAGGTGGCGCAATAGAGTACAAGTCCGCTTTTTCTCTGAAGAGGCAATTAGCATATTAAATTTCCCAGAGGAGCATTGCACGGCAAATAAGCCTCCTTACCTTGACGTGCCAGAGCTGGTGTGTCACTCTCCAAAACTGTTGAAATTGCAGCTTTGGCATTATGAATAGATTGATGCTAGTTTTGCTCTGAAAACTGTTTCATGAGTCAGAGCCTTAGGCTCAAAAAACTGAGATTGACTTCCAGCATCAGCGATTAGCCTATTGTGGGTAATAGCTCACAGGAGGGGAATAAAACAACTCCCCTTTAAAATGTAAAGACTGGACAGTAAAACTCTATTCCATTAGTTGGTTGTTAGAACTGTCCATCACTAGTGTTGAGCGAGCACTAAAATGCTCGGGTGCTCGAAGCTCGGGCCGAGCTCGCCGTGATACTCGGGTGCTCGACCCAAGCAACGAGCCCAATGTTAGTCTATGGGAGACTCGAGCATTTTTGCGGTGGCACCCCCGGCAGTCTTTTAAAAGCCTAACAAGTGCCCAAAACGATAGTGACAGTGCTCAAATGACATGGGGACAGCATGGGGATCGCCCCAGGAAGCATTTCTGACCCCCAGGTCACTGCTGTCAACAACGTGGTCAGAGGTATTAAGCCACTTTTACAGGCTCACAGTAAAACGAAAGTGAAACTTTTTTCCTGTGAAATAAGTTAAGGAACATCCTTTCCAGGGAAAAGACTTGTGTATAAGTTAAAATAAATGACCAAAAACAAAAATACTCCTCCACACCTTCGGCTATGTTCACAAGTAGCATTTTTTATGCGTTTTTGCACTTTTGTATTGCTTTCAACTATGACAAATGCATTCACCGGGAAATGTCATTTTAACATTTTACAACCTTATCTGGCCATGTGCTGTGTGACACATGCATAAAGTGCTGAAAAGACATGGGAACAGCATGGGGAAGACCCCTGGAAGCATCTCTGACTCCCAGGTCACTGTCTAAAAGTGTGCCCATCATAAGTGATCCTTGCCACATCAGAAGATGCAGACTTGCAACTATCCCCATGCAAGTTCTAGTCCCAGGGCAGTGTTCAATTGTACCTCCCCCATTCCTTGCAATACAAGCGCAAGTATGCAGCCTGCCACCCACCCACCCCCAGGCTGCAATACCATACTGCTTGCTTGCTTGAACTTGAAATTGGGCCTTTTAGGCATGTGGAGGCGGAATCTGGCCACCACGTCATGGCTGTGTTGGCGGCCTGGAATCCATACTCAGTCCCCAGCCGCCCGGCGGCCGGGTGTCCATACTCAGTCCCCAGCTGCCCCGCGGCCGAGAGTCCACACGGTCCCCAGCCGCCTGGGGGCAGTCGGGTGTCCATAAACGGTCCCCAGCCGCCCCCATTTCTCCTTGGAACATCCCCCCACACACTTTTCTTAGCCCGGCCTGCTTTAGGCAGCATTGGACGAGCCCACCAGAGAACCAGACTCCTCCAGTGGGCCCTGACTTCTCCATCCATGGAGTTGAGAGTGCCAAGGTGAGGAGCATGATGATGATGACAGAAGTTAGCATCTGCTATGTTTTCTTTTAATGCAAGTGTAAGTGTGCAGCCTGCCACCCACCCACCCCCAGACTGCAATTCATACTGCTAGCTTGCACTTGAAATGGGGCCTTTTAGTTTAGAGGAGGCCGAAGCTGGCCACTACCTCATGGCTGCTTCGGCAGCGAGGTATCCATACTCAGTCCCCAGCCGCCTCTATTTGTCCTGGTGTGCCTTATACATAAGATTAAGCGCGTATACCAAAACATTACCTGTGCCCTCCCCAGTGCATTTAGTGAGAAGGAGAGCCTATTCCGCTGTAGTGTGTGCATGCCAAACCCCTGTTCATGGTACATGCGAAGATGCCTCCCACCTTGCACCTGTCGTTGCAGACTTGCAACTATCCCCATTCAAGTCCTTGTCCCAGGGCAGTGTTCAATTGTACCTCTCCCATTCCTTGCAATGCAAGCACAAGTATGCAGCCTGCCACCCACCCACCCCCAGGCTGCAATACCATACTGCTTGCTTGCTTGCACTTTAAATTGGGCCTTTTCGGCATGTGGAGGCGGAATCTGGCCACCATGCCATGGCTGTGTCGGCGGCCTGGTATCCATACTCAGTCCCCAGCCGCCTGGTGGCCGGGTGTCCCCGCTTGCTCCCCAGCCTCCAGGGGGTGGCCGGGTGTCCATACTCGGTCCCCAGCCACCCCTATTTGTACCGGTAACCTTTCCCACACTTTTCTTAGCCTGGCCTGCTTTAGGGCAGCATTGGCCGAGCCCACCGGACTATCAGACTCCTCCGGTGGGCCCTGGCTTCTCCATCAGTGGAGTTGAGAGTGCCAAGGTGAGGAGCATGATGAGGATGATAGAAGTTAGCATCTGCTTTGTTTTGTTATAATGCAAGCGCATGTATGTAGTAGAGGCTAGGCCTGAGGAGGTCAGTGTTTTGGCGCATATCCTACCTCCTCCGAGGATTGCTGGATGTTTTCCTGCTACTATCCAAGTTCTATGACTCCCGTTAAAACAAAGCTTCAGGTGATAAATGATGGATGAGGTAGTGGCAAAGGAGAAAGAGCAGGAGGAACAGGGACCATTCACATCAATATCAGGCCAGTCAACCAGATATGTCTTGTAGGATATGTTTCTGTAACAAAAGGAGCGGTTCGGCTACACAGTTATAGGGCATACAGTGAGTGCAATGCCTACCAAAAATTTCGAGGCACTCCAATGCCCCTTGGAAATGACATAGAGGTCAGAGGGCGTTAACTAAACCTTTTTTTCCATTTATAGCAACTGGGTCTCCTGTGCACTGTTGGCCTAAGCAGTGAATGGAATGCTTTCCAAAAATTATGAGGTACTGCAACGCCCCTTACAAGAGCCATGTGTGGCACCCCAGGGGTCTGGTCACCACAGTAATAGAGATTACGTCGGAGAGCAAGTGGGAGGTTTCCTGGTCAGGATCCCTTAAACATGCAACATCCTCCTGCCCCAGTCCTGGGAGGGGAGAATTCTGCCCTTATAAACTGGATCTGGGGTGGGGTTGAGTGAGTCAGAGAACAGAGAACAGTCAGAGTCAGAGTGAGAGCAAGGGAAAGTAACAGCAAGGAGCTCTGTAGGAGCTAGGAGCTAAAGACGAGGGGCTGGAAGCTGAGCAGAGCTCGCCCTGGCAGAAGACAATAGGAACCGGACACAGGAGTCCGAAGCTGTGAGGACTTATATATCCAGCAGCAGAAACCAGCCAGCAGGGGATTTCAGGTCCTCTGGCCATAGAAGCCCGGAGGCTCAGTCACAAGCAAGGGACCAGCACCGCCGTCGTGGAGCGGAGGCTAACAGAAGGCCCCAAGTCACCAGCCATACGGGTGAGCACTACACGGTACACTCAGGGACGTGGGCTACTTCTACCCGCTTACAGCAAGGTAGCCAGGAAGAGTGCAGACAGACGGGGAGGCCTACAACTCCACCTGGCCAGGGGAACTCCTGCTTGCTCACAGACTGACCAGGCCTCTTATGCTAGCCAGTACTGCCAGGAGGGTCTACCTTATAATCATCAGTAAAGACCCTGAACTGCACTGCAAAGACTCTGAGTCATTCCTGCTGCGCTCGTGCACCATCACCCCCATCATCCACACTTACTGCCCTGAGGCTATACTCCTCCCGAGGGGAGTCATCCCATTTTATGCTGCGCACACAACACCAGCCTCAGCGGCCTGCCTCGCAGCGGTGGTACTCCCTGACCGCAATCCACGGGTGGCGCAGTCGGACAATTAACCTCAAAACCTAAGAAAGATTGCCACTGGTTTGACCAGCCTGAGCCACGGGACCGGGTCACCGCCACGGAGACTACAGACCCCAGAGACCCGGCACCGGGTATCCCACACACGTGTACACACGGCCCAGGGGGCGCGTCACATGCAGTACAGCATATTACAAACATAAGTCCCATTATTGGGGAGTGGGTGTCCCATAGTATTTACTTATGCCTTGCAAGCAAAAGCTGCCAAAAATTAGGACGGAGCAACTTGCAATACCCCTTACAAGAGCCATGCAGTACAGCATATTACAAACATAAGTCCCATTATTGGGGACTGGGTCTCCCATAGTATTTGCTTATGCTTTCCCAGCAAAAGCTGCCAAAAATTAGGACGGAGCAACTTGCAATGCCCCTTACAAGAGCCATGCAGTACAGCATATTACAAACATAAGTCCCATTATTGGGGAGTGGGTCTCCCATAGTATTTGCTTATGCTTTCCCAGCAAAAGCTGCCAAAAATTAGGACGGAGCAACTTGCAATGCCCCTTACAAGAGCCATGCAGTACAGCATATTACAAACATAAGTCCCATTATTGGGGAGTGGGTCTCCCATAGTATTTGCTTATGCTTTCCCAGCAAAAGCTGCCAAAAATTAGGACGGAGCAACTTGCAATGCCCCTTACAAGAGCCATGCAGTACAGCATATTACAAACATAAGTCCCATTATTGGGGAGTGGGTCTCCCATAGTATTTGCTTATGCTTTCCCAGCAAAAGCTGCCAAAAATTAGGACGGAGCAACTTGCAATGCCCCTTACAAGAGCCATGCAGTACAGCATATTACAAACATAAGTCCCATTATTGGGGAGTGGGTGTCCCATGGTATTTGCTTATGCTTTCCCAGCAAAAGCTGCCAAAAATTAGGACGGAGGAACTGGCAATGCTGGCACCCTGGTGGTATAGTGGTGGTGGAGGCTGAGGATAAGGAGAAGAAGATTAAACAGCCGAAACGAGGAAGCGTATACCCATGTGTGAGTGTGAAGCGGTGCATGTGAATACACCTCCCGAAATAACACAGTGGATTTGACTTTATGTTAACCTGCTGTCATTTGGTGGTGATGAGAAGTCTGGCCCAATCCAGCCCTTGTTCATTTTGATAAGGGTCAGCTTGTCAGCATTGTCAGTTGACAGGCGAGTGCGCTTATCAGTTATAACTCCCCCAGCGGCACTAAAAACACGCTCCGATAAGACGCTAGCGGCAGGGCAGGCCAGGACCTCGAAGGCGTACAGAGCGAGTTCATTCCAAGTGTCCAGCTTGGATACCCAATAATTAAAAGGCACAGAGGAATCAAGGAGGACGCTGTTACTATCGGCAAGGTACTCCCTCACCATCTTTTGAAACTTTCCACTCCTTGTGAGAGTACCCCGCGCCTCAGGGCCTGTAAGCTGGGCGGGTGTCAGAAAACTGTCCCAGAACATTGACAGTGTTCCCCTGCCTCTGCTGGATTGGAGTTTCATCTCTCTCGCCTGTATGCCTTGGTTGGGCAACGAACTGTGACCTCTGCCGCTAGCGTGTTCAGATGGGAATTTTTTAAGAGTTCTGCAGCAAGGGCCTTCTGGTATTGCCCCATTTTTGTAGACCTCTCCACCTCACAGGAATAAGAGAGTGAAAGTTCTCCTTGTAGCGGGGGTCTACAAGTGTCACCAACCAGTAATGACTGTCACCCAACATTTTGACAACGCGAGGGTCACGGTTAAGGCAGCGTAACATAAAGTCAGCCATGCGTGCCAGACTGGTAACGGGCAAGATTTCCGTGTCCTCACCAAGATGACGACTGACCATGCTCTCCTCCTCCTCCTCCCCCTCCTCTTCCACCTCCCCCCTGTCCTCAGGCCACCCACGCTGAACCGACGGTATGACACTTGTACAGGTACTACGGTCTACAACGCATGATAGCAGCTCCTGTTCTTCCTCCTCCTCCTCCTCCTCTCCCTCATTGTCCCCCAATGCACGTTGGGATGAGATGAGGCTGGGCTGTGTGTAATCGCCCGCTACGGCTTCTTGATCGCTCTCATCATACTCTGGCTGCAATGCCTCCTCTTTAATTCTCTGCAGAGAGCGTTGCAAAAGACAGACAAGTGGGATGCTGACACTAATGATGGCGTCATCGCCACTTTCCATCTTGGTGGCCTCCTCAAAGTTTGTCAGGATGGTACATATGTCAGACATCCAGGTCCACTCCTAAGGTCTTATGTGTGGAGTCTGACCTGAATATCGACGGCCTTGTTGCAGCTGGTACTCCACAACTGCTCTCTTCTGCTCACAAATCCTTTGCAACATGTGGAGGGTAGAGTTCCAACGTGTGGGGACATCACACACCAGTCGGTGTGCCGGAAGCTGCAAACGCTGCTGCAACACAGCAAGGGCGGCGGAAGCTGTAGCCGACTTGCGAAAATGAGCTGCCAGGCGGCGTACTTTCACGAGCAGATCTGGCAACTCGAGGTATGATTTAAGAAACCGCTGAACCACGAGGTTAAGCACATGAGCCAGGCATGGTACGTGTGTGATCTCACCTCGCCTCAGAGCCGCCACCAGGTTACGGCCATTGTCACACACGACCATGCCGGGATGTAGGTTCAGCGGTCTCAGCCACAGATCTGCCTGCTCTTTCACAGCTGTCCACAACTCACAAGCAGTGTGAGGTTTATCACCTAAGCTTATGAGTTTCAGCACAGCCTGTTGCCGCTTGGCGGAGGCAGTACTGCAATGCTTCCAGCTTGTAACTGATGTGGTGATATCTGAGATGGAGGCTGAACATGAGGAGGAAGAGGAGGAGGAGGAGGATGCGCAGGAGCTGTACACTGTGGGGGCAACTCTGACTGACATAGGGCCCGCAATCCTCGGTGTGGGGAGGACGTGTTCCGTCCCAAGGACCGACTGGGTCCCGGCTTCCACTATGTTTACCCAGTGTGCCATCAGAGAGATGTACCGTCCCTGGCCACAAGCACTTGTCCACGTGTCCGTTGTCAGGTGGACTCTCCCAGTAACTGCGTTGTTGAGAGCACGGCAAATGCTTTGGGACACGTGCTTGTGTAGTGCGGGGATGGCACACCGGGCAAAATAGTGTCGTCTGGGGACAGAGTACCGAGGGACGGCCGCCGCCATAAGATTGCGGAAGGATTCCGTCTCCACCAGCCTAAAAGGCAGCATTTCCAATGCAAGCAGTCGTGAAATGTGCGAATTTAGGACTGTGGCCTGTGGGGCGTTAGCTGCGAATTTCCGCTTTCGTTCAAAGGTCTGGGATATGGACAATTGAACGCTGCGGTGGGACGTGGACGTGGACGTTGATGCTGTTTCTTGAGAAACTGCCATAACAAGTGAAGACTGAGAGCAGGGGGCATCTTTACATGCAGTATGGACAGGGGATTGCCTTGCACACACAACAGGGGGTTCTATTGCACGCACAACAGTGGAAGAAGCAGTGGTGACACCCGCTGACACTGGTCGTGGACCCTGGGTTTCGCCCCACAAAGTCGGGTGCTTTGCTGCCATGTGCCTGATCATGCTGGTGGTGGTCAGGCTGGTAGTTTTGTCACCCCTGCTGATGCTGGCATGGCAGGTGGAACATATGGCCTTTTTGGGGTTATCAGCAGAGTCTTTAAAAAAATTCCAGACTCTGGAAGACCTACCGCTTGTACTGGCAACGTCCCTCGTGTTGGTGTTATGGGGAACGGTTGCCTGCCTTCTGTCTGCGGCCACCACACTGCTTCTTCCTGCCTGTTGGGGTACTCTGCCTCCCTCCCCCTGTGTGCTGCTGGCCTCACTCTGCATGTCCTCCTTCCACGTTGGGTCAGTTACTAGATCATCCACCACCTCCTCCTCTTCCACTTGCGCACCACGATCCTCCTCCTCACTTCCTGGCAATTGTGTCTCGTCATCGTCCACCTCTTGTGACAGATTGCCAACGTCGACTTCCTGTGGCCGTGGCTGTTCAAATATTTGGGCATCGCAACATGGGATCTCCTCTTCCACCACTTCAAGCATATCAGGCGAGGGGCCCAAATATGGAAATGGACCAGTGAACAGCTCTTCAGAGTGTCCAAGTGTGGGATCACTTGCTGTCTGACGACACTCGGCATGGTGGGAGGAAGGAGCATCAGGGTGAGGAGGAGTATACGGTCGAGACTCACAGCTTCTAAGAGTTGACCGTGTGGAAGACAGACCGGAGGTGGTGGTGCCCAGGTAACTGGAAGTATTGTCTGCTATCCAATTAATAACCTGTTCACACTGATCAGTTCTCAATACTGGTGTTGTTCTGTGCTTCCCTAGTAATTCGGCCAAGAAGTGGGAGCGAGAAGATGTGGCTGTTGGTTGTGGCACATTTTCACCTTGGCCACGGCCCCGTCCTCTGCACGAACCATCACCAGAACGTCCACTTCCACGTCCCTTGCCACGCGCCTTGCCCATTGTAAATGAAGTAAAATAGCTTACACTTGCACTATCAATGGAAGAAGGGTAATAAAGAGTAGATTAGTTTACTGGGGTATACCACACTTTTTTAAATAGAGATATTTGCGGCTGAACAGTGAGCGACACACTCAAACTGCTTTTTTTTTTAGATACCAAAAGCCCAAAACTGGATAGTACAGCGATTTGACCCATGGAACTGCGAAACCACACTGGGATGTCGGGCCTACACAAGACTATTTTCAACAGATATATTTTTGTGTCACAACAGTCAGGAGACACTACTGTTTTTCTTTACGGAAAAAACTACCAAAACCTGAATAATAGAGATTTTTTACCGTGGAACAGCAAAACCACAGTTATAATTTACTGGTGTATACCAGGCTTTTTAAAATATATATATATTTGCGGCTGAACAGTGAGCGACACACTCAAACTGCTTTTTTTTTAGATACCAAAGGCCCAAAACTGGATAGTACAGCGATTTGACCCATGGAACTGCGAAACCACACTGGGATGTCGGGCCTACACAAGACTATTTTCAACAGATATATTTTTGTGTCACAACAGTCAGGAGACACTACTGTTTTTCTTTACGGAAAAAACTACCAAAACCTGAATAATAGAGATTTTTTACCATGGAACAGCAAAACCGCAGTTATAATTTACTGGTGTATACCAGGCTTTTTAAAATATATATATATTTGCGGCTGAACAGTGAGCGACACACTCAAACTGTTTTTTTTAGATACAAATTGCCCAAAAGTGGATAATACAGAGGTTTGTACCGTGGAACTGCAGAATCACACTTGCATTTCTCGGGCCTACACCAGACTATTTTCAACAGATATATTTGTGTCTGAAAAATCAGGGAGACACTATTTTTTTTTTTTTTACAGCAAAAAATGCAAAAAGCAGGATAATAGAGATTTTTTACCGTGGAACAGCAAAAGCACACTTCTGTCTCTCTGGCCTACACCAGACTATTTTCAACAGATATATTTGTGTCTGAAAAATCAGGGAGACACTATTATTATTTTTATACAGCAAAAAATGCCAAAAACAGGATAATAGAGATGTTTTACCGTGGAACATCAAAACCACAGTAATAATTTACTGGTGTATACCAGGCTTTTTAAAATATATATATATTTGCGGCTGAACAGTGAGCGACACACTCAAACTGTATTTTTTAGATACAAATGGCCCATAGAACTGCAAAACCACACTTCTATTTCTCTGGCCTACACCAGACTATTTTCAACAGATATATTTGTGTCTGAAAAATCAGAGGCACACTTTTTTTGGGGGGGGGGGGGGCACCAAAAGGTTAATAAGATGGGCATTTGTACATTGTGAAGGAGGAAAAAAAAAAGAGGATTTAGATAAAAAAAAGGATTTTTCCTGGCCCCCGGGACCTGGAGCTAACTCCAGCAATTTCAGCAACAGGAGCAGCACACAGGACTGTAATGCAGCGTTTGCTGGTATAACCACTGCGTCTCCTATACAGCCTGCCTGCCTGCCTGCCTGATATACCTGGGATGGATATTAGTCCTGAGAAGGACTGTTTGTTTGATCTGGCAGCCTTTACAGACCCTACACTAACTATTTTGCAGGATATATCTCTCCCTAAATCAGCAGCGCTGTCCCTACACTGTCTGATCCAGAGCGACTGTATCCAAGATGGCGGCGCCCGGTTTTAAATACTCGAGGTGACGCTGTGCGGCCAGCCAATCACTGTAATGCCCACAAACAACATGGCAGCGGCATTACAGTGACTGGCTGGCAATCCCTGCATGTTCATTGGCTCTGTAAAGAGCGCCAAACATGCAGGGCGGAGACCCGAGCTCCCGCCCGAGTAACCCGGAAATGCTCGGTGCTCGCCGAACATCCCGAGTAGCGTGATGCTCGGGCGAGTACCGAGCAGTATCGAGCATGTTCGCTCAACACTATCCATCACTTTTATATTAACATACTGGTTTAGATTTGTAATGACAATGAAAATGTGTGGTGTTTTCTACATTTGCTAACTGCTTTTATCTTTTATAGTGTTCAGCTGGCTCCCATGGAGTTCAGCCTCCAGACTCTGGGCCAAGAATGTACAGTAGTTACATTTCAGAAGAAAAGTTAACTCTTAACCTCCCAGTCAGCTCACTCTAGCCCAATGATTTTTATACAGCAGTTAGCTACCCATCTCACTTACCCTCCCTCTGAACTTCTGAAGATATATGCGGATATAAATCATCAGCCTTGAAGTTTTCACAGCACATCTAGTAATCAAGGCTCTCTGCTCTTGCTGTCAGGAGTTGTGTGCTTGTTCAAATTCCCTGTTTTCTTTATGTCTAAGTATACTCCAGCACAAACCACTGATGAATAAAAATGTTATAGCAGAACTTGGGCTGAGCTTTATAGTTCTACTAATACTACAGTTCTGCTCACCAGAGCTGTCACTCAAGGAAGAGAGCCCTCCCTGCTATAAAGCAGAATGTAAAGAAACAAAATAAAATTGTTCTGAACTGCTCAAGTGACAACTTGAGAATTCTCCTTTAAGAAGAAATTCCTAAGGCAATGGATGTGATATAAATAGCCATGAATCAATTAACAGATACTAAAAACAGCAGATCCTTGGTATCTAACCAGTCAGAAGTGTAACTGCATAAAGGTTACGCCTTTTATGAGGATATGACGTGCCCCCTGGGCCAGTGTTGTTTGGGGGATACCCGGAGCCGGATCAGATGGGGGTTGTAGTCTCCGAGTGGCGGTGACCCGGTCCGTGCCCAGGGTGTCAAGCTCAGTGTGTGGCAGTCCTTATAGATGTTACTAGATGTTCTTTTATGTCGACTACGCCACCCGTTGAATTGCGGTCAATACGGCCGCCGCTGCAGCAGGGTCCGCTGAGGCTGGTGATGTGTGTGCAGCTCAGGTAGTATAACCCCCAACGGGAGGGGTATAGCCTCAGGGGGTCAGGTGTAGAGGATGGTGGTTGTGGAGGTGCAGTGAGGATGGTAATGAGACTCAGAGTCGGGCTGTGCAGTTCAGGGTCTTTACTTACTGCTGTTATGCTGGTCACTCCGGCCTTGAGTGACCGCCCGAGCCGTGCTGCGTCCACCAGGTCCTGGACTCGGCCAACTCCCAAGTAATTCTGGAGCGTGATCCTGAGCTCCCTTTCTGATGTTCCTTCTCTCTGGCCTTCCCCACCAGGGACCCACCTAAGTCCGGCTCCCTCGGGCCTCTTGTTGGTAAACCCTTGTCTCTGGGTTCCCTGACCCTATTCTTGGTTTGCCTTCCGGGTGGATTTAGTGGGTGGTCGTGGCAGATCCTGCCCACGACCTCCGGTCTCTGGCTAAGGATTAGGGCCCTCCACCAGCTTGGGATCCGGTACCCTTGTGCCAACTCTTCACCCACTGATCTAATCTTGGGTTCTTGGAGTTCTCTCTTCTCCCCCTCTGGGTCCTTCTTTCTCCTCTCTCTCTCTGGGCCTTAGAGCTGGGCCCAGCCGGAACCACCACTCCCTGTCAGCCCTTCTGGCTGAGCTTCTCTGCTCTGCTCCTCAGGTTACACTCTGACAGACTGACTGACTGACTGACTGACCCTGATCTAAGATGGTTCCCACCTTATATACTCCCTCTATGTGTGAGCTCAGGTGACCAGCACCCAATGAGCTCCTAGCACTACCCAGACTGCTCCCCCTATCTGCCCCTACACTACTGGGATGTTCCAACCCCCTCCCACTCCAGCCAGGGACAGACACTGTCGTACCTGCACATTTCTCTAGTGGGAGTACCATTGGTCTGTCCCCCGGAAATGGGATGTGTGTAGTGCATGCAGCCTACTGAGCCCAGTTCCACACTCCATCCTTACCCGGGAGTGGAATACCACACCTCTGGCTTGAGGTGTAATACCCCTGTAGCATCCGAATCCTCAGGGTGCTACATTCCCCCCTGGTAAATCACAGCACGTCCTCAGGCTGTTAAAGATAAAAACATCCAAAACATACAATTATTTTTCATAAACATCAACATATAAACATATGAAACATCATATATATATCAGCAATAAAACGTTTTCATAAATAACATTCTTGTAAACATTCCTGTCGCTGGTTCCTCCGGTCACGGTGCAACTTGTGACCGGGTAAAGTGCGACAGTCTCTTGAAGAAAAATGGTTTTCCCATAAAACCAGTAGGGGGCGCTTTAGGAAGCGCAACTATATACAAAGGGGATATGGCCGCTCTCAGTCCTCGGCCAGCTATTAGGAACTAGGGACACACGGGCATCAGTTCACACTTTGTCCCAACGGGGAACATATTTTAATTAAGTAACAGTTCTTGGTACCCCGACGGGCAACTTTATACAGTCTCTCTCTACCGTACTTCAACGACGGCGTCCTCCTGCTCTTTCTTGTTGGTTGGTTTCAGTTTCAGACCCGTCTGGGCCCTCTTGCTCCTCCTCACACCGCAGCTCCTCCTCCGTCAGGCGATGCACATGGAGGGCGTAGGGTCCTTTGGCACACTTGTGCCGGGTGAACGTGACCTCGTCCCCTACGTACAGGTCACGACCTCTGTGTCCCTCCGGCAGATGGCTCTCTACGTCTCTGCGGGTTACAAAGACGTCGCCGGGGGTATGATGGTCTCTTATGAAGCCCCACCCATGCTGCAGGTTGAATTTAATCACAGTCCCGGTGGTACGGGGACCATGAGCTGCACGGGGGTTCCTCCTGGTCCGACTCTTCTGCCCTGCGCTCTGTTCCTGCAGCCGCTGCTCACGGATCCGCCTCTCTTTCCGCTCTTGCTCAAAGGCTGCCAACTGCTGGCGGCAACACTCCACTCGCTCTGCTGCAGCTGCCCGCGTTTCCTGAGTGAACCCCATGAGGTCTCCTCCGGTGGGGTCCCACTCGAATTGTGCTTCTTCTAGTGGGAGCGGGGTTCTCCTGACGGGCTTCGGAGCCGGAATCAGGGGCTCGCACAGGGGCCTTGCTCTTTGGAGTTCCAGTTGGTAGTACTCCTGGGGCCATACAAAGGGCTGCCCATCCGGGCACGTGTGCTGGGCAAATAGATCTTCGCCCAGGTGCGGCACTCGAGATGTTGAGGGCGCGGTGGTGGAAGCGGCGCCCGGATTGACCAGGCCTTGCGACCAGGCCTGGGGTACCCTGAACGTAAAGGGCACCGTGAAGACGGTGGCGCCCGGGGGTACTCGGCCCTGCGACCAGGCCGGTGGCTCCGCGGAGGTAGGGGGCGCTGTTGGAATTGCGGCGCCCGGGGGTACTAGGCCTTGCGACCAGGCTGATGGTATTTCCTGCTTGGCCACGCTCGAGGTCGAGGCGTGTGACGTCACAGGGGTTGCGGCCGCGGTTTCCGGTTGAGGCCTAGTCGGTGGCGGTGACGATGCAGCGACGGGCATGGCAGGGGGAACTTCGGGCTCTGCGACGGGGAGCTGGGGCAGGCACGCGGTTTCCCGGCTCGGGGTAGAGACGTCCCCTTTACCTGCCTCCGTCCGTTCAGCTCCCTTCTCGGCGC
Organism: Phyllobates terribilis; assembly: GCF_046119375.1. Lineage (NCBI taxonomy): Eukaryota > Metazoa > Chordata > Amphibia > Anura > Dendrobatidae > Phyllobates > Phyllobates terribilis. The sequence continues at coordinate 646,481,518 of NW_027362762.1, forward strand.
CGTCTCCGGCCTTCAGTCCTCCTGCACCATCCTCAGAGGCGGTCTGTCTCCTCGTCTCGGGTGGCGTGCTCCGCTGTCGGGTTTCGGTCTGCTGGGCCATCTCTCGGCTCCACTCCGCCAACGTCTCTCGCTGTACCCGGGCCATCCTCCGTGCGAGGCTCTCCAGCGCAGTCTGTGCACACTCCCGGTCTCGGGGGAGCTGTGCCAGGACCTCCACTAAGCCTAGTGGGGTCGTTGCTTGCAGCAGGCTCCTGACCACTGGGTCGGTGCTGCCTGACTCTCCCTCCATCTCCGGGTAGGCTTTCTCTGGACTCCCCTCCAGACTTCTTGTCTCCGGGTGCGCTCTCTCCAGACTGCTCCAGGCGACACCCATCTTTGCTCTCTTGTTCTGTCTCTGCCCACATTTAGGGTGGTCCCAGGGCAACTTTGTGATTGTCAGTTCCAGGGGCAGTTCTCTTACGCTGATGGACACTTCCAGCATCACAGTCTCTGTTGGTGGGCGCGGTTTCCGCTTTTGGCGCCATTCTTCGACCTGGCCCACGATGGGAGGTGGCCTTTTGCCACCCTCTGGCACGCCCATAATGGCGTCCGCTCTTCCAAGGCGGGAAATCTTTGGAAATGGCGGGAATCGTCTCCCAGTGGCGGGAAACTCCATGGATGGCGGGAAAAAGCTGCAAATGGCGGACAACCGGCGGGAAACGACCTGTGATGGGGTCCGTTGGCGGGGACCCTCCGGAACCGGCGGGAGACTTCTTTTTAAGGTAACGGTGAACTTTTCTTCAGGCACGCAGTACCCGGTTGTTGCGGGCACGTAATCCTGCCGACTACGCCAAAGTTGACGCGCCCCCTGGGCCAGTGTTGTTTGGGGGATACCCGGAGCCGGATCAGATGGGGGTTGTAGTCTCCGAGTGGCGGTGACCCGGTCCGTGCCCAGGGTGTCAAGCTCAGTGTGTGGCAGTCCTTATAGATGTTACTAGATGTTCTTTTATGTCGACTACGCCACCCGTTGAATTGCGGTCAATACGGCCGCCGCTGCAGCAGGGTCCGCTGAGGCTGGTGATGTGTGTGCAGCTCAAGTAGTATAACCCCCAACGGGAGGGGTATAGCCTCAGGGGGTCAGGTGTAGAGGATGGTGGTTGTGGAGGTGCAGTGAGGATGGTAATGAGACTCAGAGTCGGGCTGTGCAGTTCAGGGTCTTTACTTACTGCTGTTATGCTGGTCACTCCGGCCTTGAGTGACCGACCGAGCCGTGCTGCGTCCACCAGGTCCTGGACTCGGCCAACTCCCAAGTAATTCTGGAGCGTGATCCTGAGCTCCCTTTCTGACGTTCCTTCTCTCTGGCCTTCCCCACCAGGGATCCACCTAAGTCCGGCTCCCTCGGGCCTCTTGTTGGTAAACCCTTGTCTCTGGGTTCCCTGACCCTATTCTTGGTTTGCCTTCCGGGTGGATTTAGTGGGTGGTCGTGGCAGATCCTGCCCACGACCTCCGGTCTCTGGCTAAGGATTAGGGCCCTCCACCAGCTTGGGATCCGGTACCCTTGTGCCAACTCTTCACCCGCTGATCTAATCTTGGGTTCTTGGAGTTCTCTCTTCTCCCCCTCTGGGTCCTTCTTTCTCCTCTCTCTCTCTGGGCCTTGGAGCTGGGCCCAGCCGGAACCACCACTCCCTGTCAGCCCTTCTGGCTGAGCTTCTCTGCTCTGCTCCTCAGGTTACACTCTGACAGACTGACTGACTGACTGACTGACCCTGATCTAAGATGGTTCCCACCTTATATACTCCCTCTATGTGTGAGCTCAGGTGACCAGCACCCAATGAGCTCCTAGCACTACCCAGACTGCTCCCCCTATCTGCCCCTACACTACTGGGATGTTCCAACCCCCTCCCACTCCAGCCAGGGACAGACACTGTCGTACCTGCACATTTCTCTAGTGGGAGTACCATTGGTCTGTCCCCCGGAAATGGGATGTGTGTAGTGCATGCAGCCTACTGAGCCCAGTTCCACACTCCATCCTTACCCGGTAGTGGAATACCACACCTCTGGCTTGAGGTGTAATACCCCTGTAGCAGCCGAATCCTCAGGGTGCTACAGATACACCTGCTGAAACGATACAATTAGGTTTACTGCAATACTGATACAATACAAACAGGGTTGGACTGGTCCAATGGGACAGTGGAGGATTCTCTGGTGGACCCTGGGTGCTTGGCGGGCGCCCAAGCTGAACATAGAAGGGGGCTCACCGGTAAACGTAATGGCTTCAACTGAATGTGTATCCTCTTGTACATGTTCAGTTGAAATGTATTGCGGTACCGAAAGACACCAGCTTACAGCACTGCAATAGTTAAAATGGCTGCCAGTCTATCAGAGGCGGGCAACTGACGTCAGTGTGCAAGTCACGTTTGACACATGGCAGTGATGTCATGTGCTGCCCGTGACGTGAGCACTGACGTCAGCTGCCGGCCTCTGGTATGCCGATTGCCATTTTAATGACCACATAGTAATGAAGCAGTAAGAGGATGCCACGTGACGCGAGAGTGTGGGTAGGTAAGAAGAATTTTTTTCTTTCTCTTTGTGGCAGGATTGTAGACATAGGGGCCCAGAACTAGGGACATAGGTTTCCAGGATGGGTGAACATAGGGGCCTAGGATGAGGATCATAAGGGTCCAGGATAGATTAACATATGGGCCCAGGATGGGGCTCTTGGGGCCCAGGATGAGGGATATTATTAAATAAAGTGGGCAGGATGGAGAACATTATTAAATAATGGAGTCCAGGATGTGGGATATTATTAAAGAAGCACTCCCATCACAGCTCATCACACCAAGGACACTATCCCCACAGTGAGACATGGTGGTGGCAGCATCATGCTGTGGGGATGTATTTTGGCAGCAGGGAGAGGGAAAATTGTCAATGGATGGTGCAAAATACAGGGATATTCTTGAGCAAAACTTGTTTCAGTCTGTCAGTGATTTGAGACTGGGACGGAGGTTCACCTTCCAACAAGACAATGACCCAAAGCATACTGCTAAAGCAACACTCGAGTGGTTTAAGGGGAAACGTGTAAAGGTTTTGGAGTGGCCTAGTCAAAGCCCAGACCTTTATCCAATCGAAAATCTGTGGTCAGACTTAAAGATTGCTGTTCACCAGAGGAAATCAGCTAACTTGAAGAAGCTGGAGCAGTTTTGCCTCGAGGAATCGGCAAAAATCCCAAATCCCAGTGGCAAGATGTGGAAAGCTTATAGAGACTTATCCAAAGCAACTTGCAGCTGTAATTGCCGCAAAAGGAGTCGCTACAAAGTACTGACTTTAGGGTTTGAATAGTTATGTCCACTGAAGTTTTCAGTTATTTTGTCCTATTTGTTGTTTGCTTCACAATAAAAAGAAAACCAAATGTTCACAGTTATAGGCATTTTCTTTACATAAACTGATGCAAACCCTCAAAAAAAAACAATGAAATTCCAGGTTGTGAAACACGAAAAATGCCAAGGGGGTAAATACTTTCACAAGCCACTGTAGCACTGTGTACCTACAACTGCTCCTTTTGACTTTCTGCTCAGTTAATCATTTTGTTTTCTCTGGGCAATGTAGAAACAGGAAGTATCTTGTCCCTGCATTTATCATCCCTCTCTTCAACTCCTGACCCAGTTGCTCCACTCCTCCCCCCCTGCTATAGACTTTTGCAGTGACTCATGAGTTGTGCAGACAAAATTGACCTCCTGTTTCTACATAGAGCTTAGAAGGATTCAGCTAGTCTGTTTTTAATCACGTGATGTCATAAGCCTAATGGAAATCAGAAGAATTAGCTTGGTAGAAAGACAAAAAGAGCAATTGTCAGTGCACAGTGCTATATAATATGATGACTGAAATATATTAAGAGAATAAAAACTTTGATGGGAGTGCTTCTTTAAATAAAGAGTCCCAGGATGGGGGACATAATTAAATTAAGGGGCCCAGTATGGGGAAATTATTAAATAAAAAGCCCAGGATGGGGGACAGTATTAAATAAAGGGGCCAAGGGCCAATATAACGTCCCTGGTGATCCCTGTATTACCTGTACACTGATACTATGTACAGAGCTCCTACGAATAATGTCACCGGAGATGACTGGTACACTTACACTATATATAGACCTTCTGTGTATAACGTCACTAGTGATCAATGTATTACCTGTACACTGACACTATATACAGAGCTCTTGTAAAAGAGGCAAAAGAGACTTACTGTTACTACATAGAGCTTAGAAAGATTCAGCTAGCCTGTTTTGTATCAAGTGATGCCACAGACCTGATAAAAAAAAGAAAAAAAATAACTGGGCAGAAGGGCATATGAGCAATTGTAAGTACACAGTGCCATATAAAATGACTGCAATATATTAAGAGGTTAAAAATGTTAATGAGATTGATTCTTTCATTTCATAATCTATTTTTTTTCTAATGTACTTGAATAAAAAATCCTATATTGTTCCCTCATTATGCTATCTAACTGCTTTATTTTTTTACCTCCTTCCTGGTTGATGATGTTTTGCTTGAGAACCCTCAAATGCTGGGATACTCAAATGAGCAATCATCAGGTGTTACTGCCGCAGTCTCTGCCAAGACCCTGAAACGGAGTGTCATCAGTGAAGTCCGTTTCAAGGCATGGGCAAGTCTCTGCTCTACTGAGCATGCGTCAGTTGTCAATTCCAACATATGCTCAGTAGGATCTTGTCACTGTGCAATATGCACAGTGACAGTGCTCTTGCTTGCCTGCTCAAATGAGAAAGGATGAGCGGCCAAGAAAGTGCACTGTCAGTACACATTTTATGGAGAAAACCTGGCATGCAGGAAAAGCAGAGACCGGCGCATTGCCCGTAAGTGACGTGACTTCACCCTTGACCAGCTGCTTTTTCTGATAAAACTGATACAAAAATACAAAGCATTTACTGGTTTTAATAAAAATGGAACAATACGAAGCTCTAAATACAAAACATGGAACTACAAGTACTCAGACAAATTATGTTAAAGCAGTAACAATTTAACTCCAAATTATTCCTTAGAGGAATTCCTACAAAGTGCCTTGTGTGTGTTTTCTCTCAGTAGTTATAATGAGAACACTTTTCTTTATAATTCCCAGTGAAATTCAAAGTCTAAGTCTAAGGAAGTAGTTTGAAGATTTCTGACATTATTTGGATTGCAGATATTAAGGATTAAGAACTTTTTCTTATCTTTAATCATGGTTATCTCATGTGGATTTAGCAGAAGATAAGAATGTAAAACAATTCCCTTTTTGAATTCAGTAATGAGTCTGTTAAAGGAAAATGGCACAAAAATAATACCCATGTGATGTACTAATTTAGAGGGAATCTATCAGTAGGTCTATGCTGCTTTAATTGAGGTCAATATAAAGTAGTAAGAGAATCTTACTCCAGTGCTTTGTCACTTACTTACAATGTTTTTCATAAAATTATAGATGCTGACCATTGTATCCTCTTAATGTTGTGTGCACGCTAGTTATGTGCCACTGATTGTCAGATTAAGACGTCTTTCTGATCTTTTTACTTTATGATCCTGAGAATGAAGGGGCTACAATGCTGATTCAACCCTGGGCGCCCAAATATTGCCATCCAGAACAGCGCTCCCGTCCACCCAGCTTTGTGAGTTTCCAGGGCATCACTGAACTAAATACAAAACAGTTATGTGGTCACACTGGAGGCGATTTATTAAGTGATTTTTTTTTTTAAGTGTTTTCGTCAGTGGAACATAGGAACATAACATTACTAGCGGCAGTAAAAAATCCCTCTCGTTTACCTCGCCATTTTTTGGAAAAACATAATGGAAATATCAGTAACCTACAAATTTGTGGCATTGAAAGGGTTAAATGTGATGGGAGGAGACTGGTCTGCTTTGATACGAACTCGTGAGGCTTTCTGGATAATTTGCATGGACACAGTCACCTTTGGGTCTGAATTTTAGAACTGATTTATTATATCATTATTAAAAAATATTTACACAATATTTATTGCAATTACGTATTATTTGGATCTTTGCTGTGTTTTGCCCTATTTATATTGTATTTCAATTGAGCTTGCATGTGGTTCTACCATATTGGTTCCCAATTGAATTGTGGGTGGGTACTATTAAGTGGCATGACATGCTCTTTACTATTTAAACCATGTATTACTACACTGTGTTCCAAATTATTATGCAAATAATATTTTCTCAGATTTTCCCAAATTACCTATATTAATTGCAGTCATTGTAATTTTCCAGTCAAATAACTATTAGAGTACAATGGAAAAGTTTTTGTACAAACTGCCTATGATAACAGTATATTTAAAAAAAAATAAAGAACTCAAACTGCACTCAAAATGCATGTTCCAAATTATTATGCACAGCAGAGTTTTCAACCTTTTCATTTTAATAAAGAACAAAAAAATGGTCATTTTTGAAATTATAAGCATTAGCAGGTTATTACAAACTGAAATCAAACAGTTTTCAACTCAAAACTTTATTCTAGGTGATGTTACATTTGCACATAGGACAGCTTGTTCGAAAGGAGCTTCTGAACACTCTCGTCCATTGAATTTGTCAGGTTTTGGATGGTTTCTGCTTCAATTGTTTTTCATGAGGACAGAATACCCTCCCAGAGATGTTCCTTAGATGTGAACTGCCTCCCGCCATCATAGACACTCCTTTTGATGATGCTCCAGAGGTTCTCAATGGGGTTGAGGTCAGGAGAGCATGGGTGCCACACCATAAGTTTGTCCCCTTTTATGCCCATAGCAGCCAGACATGCAGATGTGTTATGTGCAGCATGAGACGGGGCATTATCATGCATGAAATGATCTCGATGGTCCAGATGGATGGAGTGGAGGATGGCTCGTTGATGGACACCCCATGAAAACACGGCTACGGCGCTAACAAGGAGGAGGTGGAGTAATGTTTTGGGCTGGAATCATGGGGAGAGAGATTGTCGGCCCTTTTAGGATCACTGAAGGGGTAAAGATGAACTCCATAATGTATGTTGAGCTTCTCAAACAGCACTTCCTTCCATGGTTCAAGAAGTAGAACCGTGCATTCCGCAGCAAGATCATTTTCATGCATGATAATGCACCGTCTCATGCTGCACATAACACATCTGCATCTCTGGCTGCTATGGGCATAAAAGGAGACAAACTTATGGTGTGGCACCCATGCTCCCTTGACCTCAACCCCATTGAGAACCTCTGGAGCATCATCAAAAGGAGTGTCTATGATGGCGGGAGGCAGTTCACATCTAAGCAACAGCTCTGGGAGGGTATTCTGTCCTCATGCAAAACAATTGAAGCAGACATCATCCAAAACCTGACAAATTCAATGGACGAGAGAGTTCAGAAGTTCCTTTCAAACAAGGGGTCCTATGTGCAATTGTAACATCACCTAGAATAAAGTTTTGAGTTGAAAACTGTTTGATTTCAGTTTGTAATAACCTGCTAATGCTTATAATTTCAAAAATGACCATTTTTTTGTTCTTTATTAAAATGAAAAGGTTGAAAACTCTGCTGTGCATAATAATTTGGAACATGTATTTTGAGTGCAGTTTGAGTGTTTAAAAAAAAATAAAATATACTGTTATCATAGGCAGTTTGTACAAAAACCTTTCAATTGTACTCTAATAGTTATTTGACTGGAAAATTACAATGACTGCAATTCATATAGGTAATTTGGGAAAATCTGAGAAAATATTATTTGCATAATAATTTGGAACACAGTGTATATGTTAGTGCTATGATTAAGAGCATGGAAACATTTGAAATGCGTAGGTCTAGTGTTAAGATGTTTTGTTTTAGAGCATATCAATAAATAACGTTTTTAATATTTTTCCCAAAGAAAACTATTTTCTATTTTGGCGGTAGCTGGGGAACCTTTTCCTTCCATTTTATATACACCTGAACCTGGAGTCAGGATTTCTCCGTGTACCACATCTTCGGGGATCATTGCTCGCATTGGTGAGCTGATGTCAATCTTTTTTCTTTTCCTTGCATTGTATTCTAGACACATCGTGCTCACGGTTTAAGGTATCCACTGAATGAACATGTGTTTTATTGAAAATGTTTTTTTTTTGTTTATCTTTGTTTTTTTATATAAAATTTATTTTTTTGTTACATATTTTAGATTTTTTTTCATTTTGATATACCATCCATAATGACTGAATTTGAAACACCATCTTTCTTACAAACTATTGATAATACATCACATCTGTCTAAAGTGACTCTGGTGTTTACTACCTCGGATAATAAGTCTGATAAACTGGCTTACAACTTAAACATGTTTTATAGGATGTAGAAAAATTACTTTCACAAAATTTGAGAACGTGGTGGGGATACCAGTACTTTGTAACAATTTTTGGATAAAAATATGATACCTTGGGGTACTTTGTAACAATTTTTGGATAAAAATATGATACCTTGGGGTATAAGACTCAAAAAAAATCCCAAATACACAGTTTAAAGACTTTTTTTGCAACAATGAGACTCAAAATTCTGAGTCCCATATGGGTTCTATTTTGAATAGTGAACTTGATGCCCAAGAGTTCATTGAATTGGATATGGATGAGGTGTTGGACAGAGAGGAATTAGAGACATTTAATATCAATGTCCATTCTTTCGAAGAACAATGTACTGTGAGTGTTCTAAATGATTTACATAGCGAATCATCATCATTGATATCATTTAACCCAACGTTTTTTCCAATCCAATCCAGACCTAATATTATGGATGCGTTTCAACAGGCTATAGAGCGGAACTTAAAAAACCTACTTTCTGAACAAACACTATTGGAATCTAATTTATCCAAATCTGAATTGTTGGCTATCAAACAATTGGAGACAAACAACAATATGATTATTTGGCCGTCAGACAAGGAGGGCTCGGTGGTGGAATTGGATAATATTTTATATAAGAGTGAAATTCTGAAGATGTTATCACATTCCACAACATATAGGAAGCTGCCTCAGGATCCAACTAAAGTGTTTCAAAAGGAATTGGATACCTTGTTGCAAGAAGCGATTTCTTTTAAAATTATGACAAAAAAGAGACTAAATACATTTTTGTTGACCACCTTGTTTGCTCGGTCTTACATGCACTGCCAAAGGTTCACAAAGAAGTGCTTCAATCTGATTATTGCAGGAATTGGCTCTGTGTTGGAACGTTTATCCGCCTGGGTTGATGGGTATATTCAAACTTTGTCAGAAATTACACCTAGTTATATACAGGATACAAAAAATCTTTTACATATTGTTGAGTCTTTAAAATGGTCACACGATAAGTATTGGGTTACAAGTGATGTGTCAGCTCTTTATTCCTGCATGCCTCATGAGAACACCTTGTTGGCATTATCGCATTTTTTGACCAAATTTACCAGTTATTCCACATTGCTAAATGACTACATTTTTTTGATGTTTCTTTTTTGCTATCTCATAATTATTTCATGTTTAATCAGGCTTTTTATTTGCAGATCAAAGGGTGTCTAATGGGGGGTGGAATGCTCTCCATCTCTGGCAAACATTTATATGGCATGGTGGGAGGAGCACTATATTTATTCTGCTGCCAATCCTTTTGATTGCCATATCAAATGGTTTGGTAGAGATATAGATGATTTAATTTTTATCTTTCAGGGACTTGACTGCAATATTAATAATTTTTTTCCGATATGTAAATGATAGTGATATGAGTCTCAAGGTTGTAACAGAGAAAAGAGACTTTTCTACCCGCTTCGTAGATGTATTACTGGCAGGTGAGATAGTCAAAGAAAGAATCAACACCAAATTATATAGGAAACCAATCTCTGGAAATACTTTATTGCATGGCAGTAGCTTTCATCCACGGCACATTATTAAAAACCTTCTAGTTGGAGAGTTTATTTGTGCACGACGAGCATGTTCTGAGGATCAAGATTTTTCAGTTGAATGTGATAAAATTAGAAAGAGATTTTTAACCAGGGAATATTCACATTCATGCTTAAACAGGGTGCTATCCATTGTACCTAAAGAGTCTAGATGGAGCACTTTTTTAGGCAATAAACCCAGAAAATCAACTCATGGTCAGGCTTTACTGGTTACTTTTTCTACACCTTATTCTTTACATTATTCTAACAAAATAAAATTAATAAACAAAACGTAACATTATTACATAATGACTATAAATGATCTACTATTTTAGATCAAGGGGTAAGATTTGTGGCTAAAACATCCAGGTCGTTATCTGGAATATTATCACCAAGTCCATATAATGGTGTGAATACTGTCCAGGATACTTGGTTCTCCCGAGATCTCAATCTGCTCATGTGCTGCCTCTGTCGGCCATTTTCCTGAAGCCTACAGCAGGGAAATCAATAAGAAGGAGGACTCCGCTCAGTGACGACAAATTAGGAGAGCCCAGGGCCCGCAGCCTCGCAATACCGGGACACCCCCTCCTCCCAGCTTGGGGCCCATAGCATCACCCTACTCCTGCTGCTGCCAGCCTCGTGAAGCAGCGATTCTGTCTCCTGTGACCCCGCTACACTGCCGCCGACCCCTCGGTAAGCTACCGTACAATGGGACTAGAAGGCGTACCACCATTTTATTTAAAAACAATGTTTTTCCTACTTTCTTCCCCAAAATTTGGGGTTCCTTCTTATGGTCTGGTACATCTTATAGTCTGCAAAATATGGCATATAGACCTTTGCTGTGTTTTTCCCTATTGATAATGTATTTCAATTAAGCTTGTATGTGGTCTTACCATAATGATTACCAATTGAATTGTGAGTGGGTCCTATTAAATGGAATGACATGCTCTTTACTATTTAAGCTAACTATAGGTTAGTGCTATGATTAAATGCGTGGAAATCCTCGAAACATGTAGACCTAGTGTTGATATTTTCTGTTTTTAGAGCATATCAATAAATTAGGCTTTTCAATATTTTTCACATACAAAGCTATGTTTGATTTTGGCGGTAGCTGGATAATCTTTTCCTTCCATTTTCATAAGTGGAGCCAGGGAGGAGCCATGGCAAGACAGGTCATGCCTATGTCTGGCAATCAAATTGACCAGTAGTGACGGCATTTCTTATGCAAGAAATGTTGCCCCAGTCGGGAACTAAAGAGACATTTCTGGCGAGGCACATGAAGGTGCATGCCACTAATAAGATGCACCAAATTCTTGAAGATTTTATTATTAAAACTAAAAAGTCTAAATTTAGCAGATATACTGCAGACTACAAGGGCAATAAGGTACTGGATATATACGGAGAAATAAATATGACGATGAACTTCATACCAAATCATTTCTTAAACAACAGTAGAATTCCAAAAAACACACAGAAAATAGACATCCCAAGATGGTCTCCTTTTCCTCATCAGATTGCAATGACATGGACTATGGCATAGACACATCTTATTCTGGCTCACGCAAATGGAGGAGAGTTGGCAGGAGAGGCAGAAAAAGACAATTGGATGCTGTATCCAATGAGAAACAGGAGGACGAGACATTATTATTAAATAACAACTCATCGAAAGTCTTGATACTCACCCCGACTCTTCTTTACTTTATCCAGATCAAAGTCCTAGAAAAAGGTTTGAATTTTGTTCCCAGTAGAGACTTTGATCTCTTCCACACAATCAAGGGTGTGAATTGATTTACTGGGCTCCTGACCATCAAAAGACATTTCTTCTCCGCAGTGGCGTAACTACACTGTGTGCAGAATTATTAGGCAAATGAGTATTTTGATCACATGATACTTTTTATAGATGTTGTCCTACTCCAAGCTGCATAGGATTGAGAGCCAACTACCAATTAAGTAAATCTGGTGATGTGCATCTGTGTAATGAGGAGGGGTGTTGACTAATGACATCAACACCCTATATAAGGTGTGCTTAATTATTAGGCAACTTCCTGTCCTTTGGCAAAATGGGTCAGAAGAGAGATTTGACGGGCTCTGAAAAGTCCAAAATTGTGAGATGTCTTCCAGAGGGATGCAGCAGTCTTGAAATTTCCAAACTTTTGAAGCGTGATCACCGAACAATCAAGCGTTTCATGGCAAATAGCCAACAGTGTCACAAGAAACGTGTTGGCCAATAAAGGCGCAAAATAACTGCCCATGAATTGAGGAAAATCAAGCGTGAAGCTGCCAAGATGCCATTCGTAACCAGTTTTGCCATATTTCAGAGCTGCAACGTTACTGGAGTATCAAAAAGCACAAGGTGTGCGATACTAAGGGACATGGCCAAGGTAGGGAAGACTGAAAAACGACCACCTTTGAACAAGAAACATAGGATAAAATGTCAAGAATGGGCCAAGAAATATCTTAAGACTGATTTTTCAAAGGTTTTATGGACTGATGAAATGAGAGTGACTCTTGATGGGCCAGATGAATGGGCCAGAGGCTGGATCAGTAAAGGGCAGAGAGCTCCACTGTGACTCAGACGCCAGCAAGGTGGAGGTGGGGTACTGGTATGGGCTGGTATCATCAAAGATGAACTTGTGGGACCCTTTCGGGTTGAGGACTGAGTGAAGCTCAACTCCCATACCTACTGCCAGTTTCTGGAAGACAACTTCTTCAAGCAGTGGTACAGGAAGAAGCCGGTATCGTTCAAGAAAAACATAATTTTCATGCAGGACAATGCTCCATCACATGCATCCAACTACTCCACAGCGTGGCTGGCCAGTAAAGGTCTAAAAGAAGAAAAAATAATGACTTGGCCCCCTTGTTGACCTGATCTGAACCCCATAGAGAACCTGTGGTAAATCATAAAATGTGAGATCTACGGGGAGGGAAAACAGTACACCCCTCTGAACAGTGTCTGGGAGCTGTGGTGGCTGCTGCACGGAATGTTGATCGAAAACAGATCAAGCAACTGACAGAATCTATGGATGGAAGGCTGTTGAGTGTCATCATAAAGAAAGGTGGCTATATTGATCACTAATTTTTTTGTTTTTTGTTTTTGCATGTCAGAAATGTTTATTTTCACCAGGTAAACCAATATCAGTGCACAAAATTTAGAAATAAACAAGTGAGATGGGATTATATTTGTTTTTTTATTAAGTTGCCTAATAATTCTGCACAGTAATAGTTACCTGCACAAACAGATATCCTCCTAAGATAACCAAATCCCAAAAAAAAACCACTCCAACTTCCAAAAATATTAAGCTTGGATATTTATGAGTCTTTTAGGTTGATTGAGAACATAGTTGTTGATCAATAATAAAAATAATCCTCTAAAATACAACTTGCCTAATAATTCTGCACACAGTGTATAGTCTGATGAGGCCCGGAGCAAGATTTGAACCAGGGCCCCTCCCCATCCTGAATATATTTTATATATGTGTCCTACATCCTGGTATACAGTATATATCCCTCATCCTGGCCCCATTCTGGTATATATCGCTCATCCTGGTATATATCCCATATCCTGGGCCCCATCCTGGTATATATCCCCCATCCTGGTATATATGACCCCCGTTCTGCTGTTGTTCTTTAGCGTATAGAAGAAAATAAACCATTATACTCATCAGGGGTGTACATAGAAGTCATGGGGCTCCATAGAAGAAGTATAAATGTACTCCCCATAGTTCTTCATATAATAAACTGCACAGCTCATAGTCATCCATAAAGTATAATGCATAGCTCATAGTCCTCCATAAAGTATAATGCACAGCTCACAGTCGTCCACAAAATATAATGCACCCCCATAGTCAACAATAGTAGTATAATGTACTCCCATAGCCAGCAATAGTAGTATAATGCACCTCCATAGACATCCATAGTAGTATAATGCACCCCATAGACATCTACAGTAGTATTATGCACCCCATAGGCATCCATAGTAGTATAATGCACCAATATAGTCATCAATAATAATATAATACATCCCATAGACATCCACAGTAGTATAATGCAACCCCATAGTCATCTGTAGCAATATAATGCACCCCATAGATATCCATAGTAATATAATGCATCACCATTGTCATCCATACTAGTATAATGCACCCCCATAGACATCCACAGTGGTATAATGCATCCAGGGTCGGACTGGGGCACCGGGACACCGGAGAATTCTCCAGTGGGCCCGGGTCCTCAGTGGGCCCCTGAGCAGGACGCACGGGGCCCCTGGTTAATATGGCCGCCGGTGCTCCGCACTGCAAGGGCCCTGAGGGTCAGGAGGGCCCTTTCAGTGCGACTGATGAGGGCAATCTGGCCTGCTTCTCAAACCCCTACGCTCTGGGGGACCCATGGCCAGATTGCCCTCATCCTGTGTGGTGGGTAGGGAGGGATCCCTCCAGTTCCGCTGCCGACAAGAGGAAAATGGCAACGGAGCTGGAGGAATCCATCCTCACCTCTTCTTCCTGCCCGGCACTTCCTCCCTGACACAGACTCGCTCTGCTTGATGATGTCATCATGCAGTGTGAGTCTGTATCAGGGGGAAAGATGTCGGGCAGGAAGTAGAGGACGATGCTGTGGGGGAACGTGCTGAGAGGTAAGTGTTATTTTTTTTAAACTAATACAGTGGACTGGAGATGGGAGGAAATGGGGACAGCAATGGTGATGGAAAAGGTGGGGGGAGGTGAGGGAGAGCAATGGTGATGGTGGGGGGAGATGAGGGAGAGCAATGATGATGGTGGGAGGAGATGAGGTAGAGCAATGGTGATGGTGGGGGGAGATGAGGGAGAGCAATGATGATGGTGGGAGGAGATGAGGTAGAGCAATGGTGATGGTGGGGGGAGATGAGGGAGAGCAATGGTGATGGAGGAGGTGGGGGGTAGAAGAGGGAAAGCAATGGTGATGGAGGAGGTGGGGGGGATGAGGGAGAGCAATGGTGATGGAGGAGGTGGGGGGATGAGGGAGAGCAATGGTGATGGAGGAGGTGGGGGGAAATGAGGGAGAGCAATGGTGATGGTGTGGGGAGATGAGGGAGAGCAATGGTGATGGAGGAGGCGGGGGAAAAGAGGGAGAGCAATGGTGATGGAGGAGGTTGGGGAGATTCAGGAGAGCAATGGTGATGGAGGAGGTGTGGGGTGATGAGGGACAGCAATAGTGATGGAGGAGGTGGGGGAGATGAGGGACAGCAATGGTGATGGAGGAGGTGGGGGGAGAAGAGGGAGAGCAATGGTGATGAGGAGGTGGGGGAGATGAGGGAGAGCAATGGTGATGAAGGAGGTGGGGGAGAAGAGGGAGAGGAATGATGATGGAGGAGGTGGGAGGAGATGAGGGAGAGCAATGGTGCTGGAGAAGGTGGGGGGAGAAGAGGGAGAGCAATGGTGCTGGAGGAGGTGGGAGGAGAAGAGGGAGAGCAATGGTGATGGAGGAGGTGGGGGGAGATTCGGGAGAGCAATGGTGATGGAGAAGGTGGGGGGAGAAGAGGGAGAGCAATGGTGCTGGAGGAGGTGGGAGGAGAAGAGGGAGAGCAATGGTGATGGAGGAGGTGGGGGGAGATTCGGGAGAGCAATGGTGATGGAGAAGGTGGGGGGAGAAGAGTGAGACCAATGGTGATGGAGGAGGTGGGGGGAGAAAAGGGAGAGTAATGGTGAAGGAGGAGGCGAGGGGAGATGAGGGAAAGCAATAGTGATGGAGGAGGCGGGGGAGAAGAGGGAGAGAAATGGTGAAGGAGGAGGTGGGGAGAGATGAGGGAGAGCAATGGTGCTGGAGAAGGTGGGGAGAGATGAGGGAGAGCAATGGTGATGGTGGGGGGAGATGAGGGAGAGCAATGGTGATGGAGAAGGTGGGGGAGATATGGCATGGCAATGATGATGGAGGAGGTGGGGGAGGATATGCATGGCATGGTGATGGAGGAGGTAGGGGGAGATATGCATGGCATGGTGATGGAGGAGGTAGGGAGAGATATGCATGACATGGTGATGGAGGAGGTGAGGGGAGATATGCATGGCATGGTGATGGAAGAGGTGGGGAGAGATATGCATGGCATGGTGATGGAGGAGGTAGGAGGAGATATGCATGGCATGGTGATGGAGGAGGTGGGGGAGATATGCATGGCACTGGTGATGGAGGAGGTTGGGAAGATATGGCAATGATGATGGAGCAGGTGGGGGAGATATGGCAATGATGATGGAGCAGGTGGGGGAGATATGGCAACGATGACGGAGGAGGTAGGGGGAGATATGGCAATGATGATGGAGGAGGTGGTGGGGGAGATATGGCAATGATGATGGAGGCGGTGGTGGGGGAGATATGGCAATGATGTAGGAGGTGGTAGGTGGAGATATGGCAATGATGGAGGAGGTGGGGGAGATATGGCAATGATGGAGGAGGTGCGGGAGATATGGCAATGATTATAGAGGAGGTGGGGAGATATGGCAATGATGATGTAGGAGGTGGGGGAGATATGGCAATGATGGAGGAGATATGACAATGATGGAGGAGGTGTGGGAGATATGACAATGATGGAGAAGGTGGGGAAGATATGACAATGTTGGAGAAGGTGACAGAGATCAATGATGGAGAAGGTGGGAGAGAGCAATGATGGGGATGGGGAGAGCAATAATGGAGGTGGGGGAGTGAAATGATGGGGAATTATTTGGACGCTATATGCTGTTAATATCTGGTCTGGTCATGGTGTGGTGGTATTTCTCCTTGGATGTGGTATTATTCGGTCACTATGTGGTGGTAATATGTGGTCTGGTCATGGTGTGGTGGTATTTCTCCCTTGTATGTGGTATTATTCAGTCACTATGTGGTGGTAATATGTGATCTGGTCATGGTGTGGTAGTATTTCTCCCTTGTATGTAGTATTATTCGGTCACTATGTGGTGGTAATATGTGGTCTGGTCATGGTGTGGCAGTATTTCTCCCTTGTATGTGGTACTGTTGGTATAGTGGATTGTGTTGTGTATGGCGGTCATTTGTTCTCTCTGATATTAATTAGGAGAAGATTCTTTATTTCCATTAGTGATTAAATACTTGGATCAAGATGCAATTACAGGGGTTCTCCGTGGAAAACAAGTAATCACCTCTCCACAGGATAAGTGATAAATTATTGATTAGTGGGGGTCTGACTGCTGGTACCTGCACCAATTGGTAGAATGTGGAGCTTTTATCCCCATTAGACTCCCCATTAGACTGGAGCTCATGTGAGACTTGACCACTGATCCATTCATTCCCTCAGTGCCTGTTCTTGTTTTTTTTCTGGAAGAAAATGAATGGAGCTGCGGTCAGACGTCCCACCTGTTGCTATATTTTAAAATGGGGATAACTGTCCTATCAGGGATAAAACTTACCCATTCTTCTGATAGGTGCATTTTCCAATGTTCGGACCCAAACGATCTATAAGTGATCACCGATCCATGGATCGCTGATAACTTGTTTTAACCAAAGAACCCCTTTAATGCAAACTACCGTAATTCTACATCCCAGTTATGGTGGAGCACAGTATATCTGCAGGAGCCGCCTGTGATTTACAGTCGACGTTCCACTATAGCGGGTATATCGGCTAACAGTTATTTGCATATTGCTGTAGGGTGGGCCCTGAGGATCAATTCCTCCTGTGTGCCCCAGACACCCCAGTCCAACACTGAATGCATCCCATAGATATCCATAGTAGAATAATAATAATCTTTTTATTTATATAGAGCCGACATATTTCACAGCGCTTTACAATTCAGACAATTTTACAGACATTATTGGCACTGTCCCCATTGAGGCTCACCATCCACATTCCCTATCAGTATGTCTTTGGAGTGTGGGAGGAAACCGGAGAACCTGGAGGAAACCCACGCAAACACGGGGAGAACATACAAACTCCTCGCAGATGTTGTCCTTGGTGGGATTTAAACCCAGGACTAGTGATGAGTGAGTACCATAATATTCGTAATCGCTATACTTGTAACGAGTACTTTCTACTAATCGCGTATTAGTTCTGAATAGCAAGTACAATGTAAGTCAATTGGAAATGCGAGTAATTTTCTGCTGAGCCCTACAAAGGGGTCTGGGGGCCTGAGGAAAATGCAGAAATGTATGGGAAAGTGATGAAACAGAAAGGGAAGAGCCTGGAGAATATGCCTGCATGTATTTCTGACTCATATGGTTTCTGGGAATAAGTTTGTGCAGTATTACGCCACTTTTACAGACACACAAGAACAACTACCAAACCTAACCGAAATTGCATTTAACAGGCTAAAAAGGTTAAGAAACTCACTATTCCCCAGCACTTTACAAGTACAGCTAGAACGTACCAGTAGGTATGTTGATCTTTGACCTGAGAGGCGTCAGGTGGCTCTGTAACATGCTTTTTGGAGGGACAGCTGTTACTTAGACATTTGGGCGGTCCCTCCATCATTGACACTCAGATAGTGGAATACATATTCTATAGCAGTTTACAATGTGCCCATTGTAGCGTTGGGCTTGACCCTCCTCCTTCACCACCATGTGATACTGCGGCCCTAAATTCAAATGTTCAGAGGGCCTGCAGTAGGCAGGAAAGCTGAGTTTTGTGAGAGCCCTCGTGTGGCCCTGTAACATACATTTTGAAGTGCCATCCTCTAGAAATTTTGTAGGTCCCTCTTGTGTACATTTGAGAGTGCCCTCACTTATTCATATTGTAGGGCCCTCACTCTATTATTTGACTCATTTAAGGGCAGAGGCTACAGAGAAAAGGCCAAGATCCATGGAGTACTAGAAGGTAGCAGTGAGTCTGCGATCCTCAGGTATGGTTGAACTCTGTGAACCGAAAAAATAAAGCTGCACTAGTCAACTGGATGACGAGCTCAAATATATCACTTGTGCAAGTCAATGGACAAAGGCTATATGGCGACCCCTCTCCAGGATTGGTTGGAGAAGCTTATCCTGTTACGGATCCGGGTGATGGAACCTCTGTGCTCTGATGCAAGGAGGGACCATAGGGGGGTAACTAAGTGCCTACCCGGACCGACCCTGGCCACACGGCGGCTTAGTCGACTCCGTGAACCAAGGAGGGACCGGGAAGGTGAACCAGGTGCCACTCTGGGACCGACCTTGTGAGAGCAGGCGACACCCACGGCACTGATTGCTGAAGCTGATAGGCACAGCAGATGAGCATGGCCAACAGACAGACAGGTGATGCCGGTAGGCAAGCAGGCAGGCACGGAAGGTAGACAGGCTGGTGGGCACGGCTAATAGACAGGCTGGCGGGCTCGGCTGATAGACAGGCAGGCGGGCATGGCTGATAGACAGGCAGGCGGGCACGGCTGATAGACAGGCAGGCGGGCACGACTGATAGTCAGGCTGGCGGGCATGACTGATAGTCAGGCTGGTGGGCACGGCTGACAGACAGGCTGGCGGACACTGGGACCTGAGGACTGAGGAGAGTTTTAGCACACAAACAACAATCTTGCACAGGCACCTCCATTTTGGTGGAGGTGCTTAATATAGGAGTAGCCCTCCGGCCATTGGCCGCGGACTCTTTAGGATGGCGCCCGCGGCCCCTTTAAGAGGGAGGGAGTGCGCGCGCACCCTAACTATAGTGCCCGGGAAGATGCGCGTGGTGCGTGCACCCTGGGCAGAAGCAGCATGGAAGCTAGAGGATGTCGGACTGGGACCGTGGCGGTGAGGGTATCGGCGTCTCTGCCCGGCGGGAGGCAATGGTGCCAACGCTGCAGTACCCTCCCCTTTACGCCCCCTCTTCTTTAGGCCCGCAAGAAATTTTTCTAGAAGACGAGGGGCATGAATGTTCTCCCTGGGCTCCCAAGATCTCTCCTCAGGACCAAACCCCTTCCAATCCACAAGAAAGAAAGTCTTTCCTCTTACCCTCTTGATGGCCAAAATGTTTTTTACCTCAAAGACGTCCTCAGCGGAGATGGGAGCTGGAGTGGTACCTGGATAGCAGAGAAAGAATTAAGGACAACCGGCTTGAGGAGAGACACGTGAAAGGAATTGGGAATCCGTAAGGAGGCCGGGAGTTTCAGCTTGTATGCCACTGGATTTATTTGGTTTAGAATCTCGAAAGGACCGATGAACCGCGGGCCCAACTTGTATGATGGTATCTTGAGACGGACATATTTGGAGGAAACCAGACCTTGTCTCCCAGAAGAAATAGAGGCGGATCCAGACGTATTTTATCAGCATGCTTCTTCATCCGCTCGGAGGACTGAAGAAGCGCAGATCTAGTGTCTTCCCAAATCTCTGAAAATTCACTGACGAGAGACTCTGCGGCAGGATTGTCCACTGAAGAGGAGACGGGGAAACGGAATCCGAGGGTGATGACCGAAAACCAGAAAAAATAGACTTAGCAGGGGACTCACTCATGTGGTTATTATAAGAAAACTCGGCCCAAGGCAGAAGTTCTACCCAATCGCTATGGTGAGCGTTGACAAAGTGCCGAAGAAAACTGGTAAGGATCTGATTAATACATTCCACTTGACCATTGGACTGAGGATGATAGGCCGAGGAAATGTCCAGAGACATCCAGCAGCTTGCACGTGGCTCTCCAGAGGCGAGAAGTGAACTGAACTCCTCGGTCCGAGACAATGTGGAGGGGTAAGCCATAGAGCCGAAAGATGTGAAGGATGAAGTCCTTAGCCAGCACAGGTGCGGACAGAAGACCTGGAAGAAGGATGAAATGAGCCATCTTGGAGAAGCGGTCGGCCACCACCCAAATGACAGTACAACCGGCCGATACAGGAAGATCCGTGATGAAATCCATTGCAATATGTTGCCATGGAGCGGAAGGCACGGGAAGAGGAAGAAGACCACTGGCCAGGAGGTGCCTAGGTATCTTGTTACGGGCACAAGAGGAACAAGTCGCGACAAAATCCGCAACATCCTTGCGTAGGGTGGGCCACCAATAATATGGGGCAATGAGCAGAAGTGTCTTCCTCTGGCCGGCATGACCAGCCAGCTTGGACAAATGGCCCCAGAGTAAGACCCGCTTCCGATCCTGAGCCCCTACAAAGGTCTTACCAGGAGGTGGATGAGACAAGTCAAACAGAGCAACAGTCATTATTCTGGAGGGGTCAATGATGTGTAGAGGCTCCTCCTCTTGGTTAGTAGACAGAAAAGAGCGGGATAGAGCATCGGCTTTAATGTTCTTGTCTGCCGGGCGGTAATGGAGAGTGAAGCAGAATCGAGCAAAGAACAAAGACCATCTGGCCTGACGCGGGTTTAGTCTTTGGGCGTTTTGCAAATACGCGAGGTTTTTATGGTCAGTGTAGATGACCACCGAGTGCAGAGCCCCCTCAAGCAAGTAGCGCCACTCCTCCAGCGTTAATTTGATGGCCAGCAGTTCACGATCTCCTATGGAGTAATTGCGCTCGGACGAAGAGAAGAGTTTGGAGAAGAAGCCGCAGGTCACCATTCGCCCGGACGAGGATTTCTGGGTGAGCACTGCTCTGGCCCCGGAGGAGGAGGCATCAACCTCCAGAAAGAACTGCTTATTGCAATCAGGACGATGTAGCACTGGAGCGGAGGAGAAGGCTTGCTTAAGAGAGACAAAGGCATTCTCCGCCTCGGAAGTCCATTCCCTGGGATTTGCTCCTTTATGGGTGAGAGCAGAGATGGGAGCAGTCCGGGAGGAGAAATGAGGAATGAAGAGGCAGTAATAGTTAGCGAATCCCAGAAACCGCTGAATAGCCTTCAACCCCTCGGGTCGGGGCCACTTTAAGACAGCAGACACCTTCTCAGGATCCATCCGCAGTCCGATCTCAGAGATGATATATCCCAGAAATGGTATGGAGGTCTGCTCAAAGAGGCACTTCTCGTACTTAGCGTACAGGCGATTCTTCCGAAGCCACAGTAGTAGCTGACGAACATCCCTCCGGTGAGAGGGCATATCAGGGGAGAACACCAAGATATCATCAAGGTACACCACCACGCAGGAATACAGGAGATCTCGGAAGATGTCGTTTACTAACTCCTGGAAGATGGCTGGAGCATTACAGAGACCGAAGGGCATCACGCGGTACTCGTAGTGACCATCCCGAGTGTTGAATGCCGTCTTCCACTCGTCTCCCTGGTTAATCCGGACCAGATTGTACGCCCCACGAAGATCAAGCTTAGTGAAGATCTTCGCGCCTTTTAGGCAGTCAAACAGCTCCGAGATGAGAGGCAGGGGGTACTTATTTTTGATGGTAATCTTATTTAGACCCCTAAAGTCGATGCATGGACGAAGAGAGCCGTCTTTCTTCTTGACGAAGAAGAATCCTGCTCCAGCCAGAGAGGTGGATTTCTGGATAAATCCCCTAGCAAGATTCTCCTCTATGCATTCAGACATAGCACGGGTCTCAGCCAGCAACAAGGGGTAGATTCGCCCACGAGGAGGTGAAGTACCAGGTATTAGGTTGATGGGGCAATCATACGGCCTATGAGGTGGTAGTGTCTCTGCCTCATTTTTATCAAAGACGTCTGCATATGACCAGTAGGGTGCCGGCAGGCCAGGTAGGTTGGCTGGAGTAGACGGAGGTCGAGCAGAACGAACCGGAACCAGACAAGACTTATGACATTTCTGACCCCAACGGAGCGCCTCACCCGAGCTCCAATTCAGGACGGGCTCATGTCTCTGTAACCAAGGCAGGCCAAGCAAGAGGGGATGAGAGAGACCGGACAGCACGTAAAAGGAGATCTTCTCCGAATGTAGCATTCCCACCTGAAGAGTTACAGGCTCAGAGACAAACAAGATGGTCTCAGAGAGAAGCTTTCCATCCACAGATGAAACCGCTAAATGATCAGCCAGATGTATGGTAGGAATCTGATAATGCTCCACAACGCCCTGTTGAATGAGATTTCCAACGGCTCCGGAATCCAGATAGGCAGTCTCAAAGAAGCGGGTCTTATCACTGGTAACTGACACTGACGAGAGTCAAGGATGGAGAGGAAGAACTTTTGCCTAGGACGACCTCTCCGAGCAGTCCTAGACACTGGAGTTTCCCGGTCTCACCGGACAGGAGCGGATTTGATGCTCTATACTGCCACAGTAGATGCAGCTCCCCTCGGCGTGGCGGATCTCCTGGCGAGACTTGACCATCTTAACTTGGTCTAATTGCATAGACTCTGGAGAAGACACCGGGGGGAATGCTGGTTGTGAGACTGGCCTTTGGAAGGTTGGTGAGAGACGCAGGGGTTTTCTCTCCCAGGTTGTTTCCTAAGAACGCTCCTGAAAACGGATGTCAATCCAGGTAGCTAATGACACCAGGTCGTCCAGAGAGGGAGCTAGCTCATCTTTTATCCATCTGGAAAGGCCCTCCCAAAAAGGTGGACACCAGAGCCTCATTGTTCCAGGCCAGTTCAGATGTGAGGGTGCGGAAACGCACGGCATACTGTCCCCCAGAGAGACTTCCTTGGTGGAGTCGGAGAAGAGAGGAGTCAGTCGAAGATTTTCATCCAGGCTCATCGAAAACCTTCCGGAAAGCTGCGAGGAAGGCCTGGAGATTGGACACCAGAGGATCCCTTATCTCCCACAGAGGGTTAAGCCACGCCAACGCCTCTCCGGTGAGGTGAGACATGATGAATGCCACCTTGGCCCGGTTGGAGGAGAACTGGTGTGCCAAGAGCTCAAAGTGCAGCGTGCACTGATTTATGAATCCCCAACATAGAGCAGGGTCACCACCAAAAGGTGGAGGTGCAGAAAGCCGGGGTCCAAAGCCGGATGCCACAGCGCCACTGGGTTGAGGTGCCGCCGGAGTGGGTGCTGCTCGGTTAGAGGCGGACACAGTCGGGGTTGACAGCACATCGAGGTGAGAGTTGACAGTCCGCAGATAGGCCAGGATAGTATCCTGTTGGGATCTCTGGCGAGAGACCTCCTGGTACAGGTCTGAGAGCAAAGGAGCCTGGGAGTGACCGGATGCCATGGTCTGTGCAAACTGTTACGGATCCGGGTGGTGGAACCTCTGTGCTGTGATGCAAGGAGGGACCAGAGGGGGGTAACTAAGTGCCTACCCAGACCGACCCTGGCCACATGGCGGCGTAGTAGACTCCATGAACCAAGGAGGGACCGGGAAGGTGAACCAGGTGCCACTCTGGGACCGACCTTGTGAGAGCAGGCGACTCCCACCAGACTGATGGCTGAAGCTGACAGGCACAGCAGATGAGAACGACCGGTAGACAGACAGGTGATGCGGGTAGGCAGGTAGACAGGCTGGTGGGCACGGCTAATAGAAAGGCTGGCGGGCACAGATGATAGTCGAGCTGGCAGGCACGGCTGATAGACAGGCTGGCGGGCACAGCTGATAGACAGGCAGGCGGCGGGCACGGCTGATAGACAGGCAGGCGGACACCCAATATTTATAGGAGAACTGAAGCGTCAGAAAGGACGCACATATGGTCACTTAAGTACCCCTTGACCATGTTCTGCAACTTATCCCTCCTTGGCATTGTTACAGGCACAGATACCCCTTGCTGTTGGGCTGGTTTATTGAAAATTGACATTTTCCCCCCACCTCTGTTGGAGCTGGTGTTCTTGTCTCTCCCCATTATTCCTTGGTGTTGAAAAGAGCCGATACCTCTGCCTCCAGCATTGTCTGAGGGTGATGTTTTCAGCAACTGATCTATAATGGCCCTCTTGAACGATTCCATTGTAAAACTCTTTGGTGACTCCAAAAGGAGATAAGGAAATTTATCCTTGTACCGTGGATCGAGAAAGGTGGCCAACCAGTATAGGTTGTTGGATAAAATGTGTATCACACGATGGTCTTGCCACAGACACTTACACATGAACTGTGCCATGTGGGCCAAGCTGAAAAAGGTAGATGTTCTGTGTCCCCAACAGCAGAAACAGTACCCATCCTCTCCTCACGCTGACTCGCCTCCTCCTCCTCTTCCACCTCCTCTTCTCCAGCCCTTCCAGGCTGGACAGACATGAAGCTTGGGTTAGGTGTCCCCACTGTAGCATTACGAGTCCCCTCGGTTGCACAGAAAAACAAGTCCTCTCCCTCCTAATCCTCCTCATCTTCCTCCTCATCACCCAATGTTGCCTCAGAATATTGGCTGGGCTGGGTATTATCACCCATTGGGAAATCTGGCTCCATACCAACATGCTGGGCACTCAAAGCTTCCTTTTTGAGATTATGCAGTGATTTTTTCAAGAGACGCAGCAGCGGGATAGTTAAGCTGATAATAGCCTGATCACTGCTCACGAGGTTGGTGCAGTACTCAAAGTTCTCAAGAATCTATCAAATATCACCAATCCACAGCCACTCGACAGTTGTGACACTCTCAGTCTGACGGGCATGTTGAAGCTGGTATTCAGCTACTGCCCTCTGCTGTTCACTAATCCTCACCAACATATGATATGTTGAGTTCCACCGCGTGGGCAGGTCGCAAATGAGTCGGTGACTTGGCAAACTCAAGTGCTTTTGCAGCGCTGTAAGAGTAGCAAAAGCGGTAGAGGAATGGTGAAAATGGGTGCTAATACGGCGCACCTTCTCAAGTAGGTATGGCAAGTCACGATAAGTTTTCAGAAATTTCTGAACAACTAGGTTCAGCACATGAGCCATGCATGGCACGTGTACCAGCTTGCTGACCTTTAAAGCTGCCACCAGGTTACACCCATTATCGCAGACAACCAGACCGGGTTGGAGGTGCAGTGTAGAGCCACTGATCGGTCTGTTGTTTTAAAGCTTGCCACAGCTCTACTGCAGTGTGGGCTTTCTGACTTAAACAGATCAGCTTCAGCAGAGTGTGTTGCTGCTTTGCTGATGCGCTGCTGCACAGGTCCCAGCTAGGCAGTAATAGGGAGGGTAATTCAGCAGATGATGAGGAGCAGGAGGAAGGAAGAGAGGAAGTGGAATATGAAGAGGCGGAAACCCTGACAGAAGTTGGGCCCGGTATTCTTGGTGTGGGTAGGATGTGTGATGTTCCAGTTTGCACCTTTCTCCCACCCTCCACCAGGTTCACCCAGTGTGCCGTGACAGAAATGTATCGTCCCTGTCCACAACAACTTGTCCAGGTGTCTGTTTTTAGGTGGACCTTACCGGTTACGGCGTTGGTGAGAGCACGGTTCAGATTGTTTAACACATGCTTGTGTAACGCAGGGATGGCACACCGGACAAAATAGTGACGGCTGGGAACACTGTATCGTGGGGCAGCCACAGCCAAGAGATCACGGAAAGCCTAAACGGCAACATCTCCACAGCTAGCAATTTGGCAATGCGCGAGTTTAGTATTTGTGCCTGTGGGTGCGTGGCTGAGTATTTATGCTTTCTTTCCAAGATCTCAGGCAAGGACAATGGGATGCTTCGCTGGAACAAGGAAGTGGATGTAGTTGATGTTTGTTGTGTGTGAGCAACCGCAGCTTGTGCGCAGGAGGTATGAGTGCCTACTTCCTGAACTGCAGATTCTGAAGGACATAGCCCAGGCGACATGGCATTGGTTTGACCACCCGCAGATGCAGATTTGGTACCTACTGGGGTGCTTGGCTGCCATGTGATTTCAAAAACTGGTGGTGCTCAGGTTGCCTTTGCCCTGGCCTCTGCTCAACTTGGTATGGCAGATGCTACAGACTACAATGTTTTTCTCTGAAGGACTTTCGAAAAAAAATTCCAGACAGCAGGTGAATTCCCTCTTGCCCTGACTTGGTGCACAGCGGGGGTGCTCTTGGAAACAGTTGACCCAGTTCTCACTCTGGGCAAAACACAATCCCTTGGTGCCTGTGTTGGTGCTACATATCCATCTTCCTCTGTGTTGCTGTCATAGCTATGCATGCCAACGGTCCAGGTTGGATCAGTGGACTCATCATCGACCACCTCGTCCTCCATTTCATCCTCCTTCCCAGTTAACATTGTAGGCTGACCGGATGGCAACTGTGTCTCATCATCATCAGTCTCCACCTCTGGAGACAGTAAATGACGTTCCTCCAAGTGGCTTTCTTCTGGCCGTAGGTCCTCAAATACTTGAGCATCAATGCACGCCACCTCCTCTTGTCCCTCTTCAATGCTGCACGGTGATAGGCCAGAGCCAACCAAAGGATACATACCAAACAGATCCTCGGAGTGGCCAAGCTTGGGGTCATATGTCTCCTGTGACTGATAATGGCGGGAGGAAAGAGAACCAGCTTCAGGATTGGATGGGCCAGCCTTCTGTGTATCGACAGTAGACTGTGTGGTTGTGGAAGATTTGTTGCTGCTTGGCAAATGCATAGAGGCCTTGTCTGCTATCCAAGACATAATCTGCTCTCACTCTTCTGGCTTCCACACACGTTTACGTTCCAGACTGGGAAATTTTTCCAGAAACATTGTGGATGCATCAAGCTTCTTCTGACCTGACACAGATTGAGTTCCTTCTCGCGCACCACTGACAGCACCACGTCCACGTCCCTTAACAACAGGCTTTTTTGGCATTTTGGATTTTGTTGACAGATTTTCAGTTGTTAATGGCGTGAGCCAAGTTAGCTGTCATAGCCAAAATAGTGGGTAAACTAGCCTGGCGGGTGCTTGGTAGCAGGCAGTAGGAAATGTTTGGACTACTGCTTTATGTAGCGCACTAAACGCTTTTTTAAGTGAACTAATGTGGACAGAAGGCAGGCTGTCACCCCAAAAACAGTGGGGAAAATGGCCTGATGCGTGCTTGGTAGCAGGCAGTAGGAAATATTTGGACTACTGCTTTGTATAGCGCACTAAATGCTTTTTTAAGTGGACTAATGTGGACAGAAGGCAGGCTATCACCCCAAAAACAGTGGGGAAAATGGCCTGGTGCGTGCTTGGTTGCAGGATGTTGGAATTGTTTGGACTACTGCTTTGTGAAGCGCACTAAACGCTTTATTAAGTGGACTAATCTGGACAAAAGGCATGCTGTCACCCCAAAAACAGCAGGGAAAATTGACTGATGCGTGCTTGGTAGCAGGTAGTAGGAAATATTTGGACTACTGCTTTGTATAGCGCACTAAATGCTTTTTTAAGTGGACTAATGTGGACAGAAGGCAGGCTGTCACCCCGAAAACAGTGGGGAAAATGGCCTGGTGCGTGCTTGGTAGCAGGCAGTAGTAAATGTTTGGACTACTGCTTTGTGTAGTGCACTAAACGCTTTTTTAAGTGGACTAATGTGGACAGCAGAAGCCAGGCTCTGACCCCTAAGACAGCAGGGAAAATAGACCGGTGCTTTTAAAAAAAGAAGGCAGCACAAAATGTTACTACTCTGTGTGCTGGAAAAATATTGCTTTGCCTCTGACAAGAGCTGTTTTAAGATGGACACTGGAAGAACACTTTAACCTCTCCCTACCTAATACACAAGCTCTCCCTCCCTGTACTCTGACTTTGTTGTGTGTCTTCAGCTCTGAAAAGAGCTATTTTTTGGTGGTATTATGGAGCTAGTGAGCAGCTCCTTTAAACACAGAACTAGTATACACTGCAGGTAGCCCTTAAAAGGGCTTTTGTTTTATCAAGAGGCCTAAATACTCTCCCTAGCAGCTCAGCGATCTCTCCCTATTAGTGTTGAGCGATACCTTCCGATATCAGGAAATATCGTATCGGATTGGATCGGGCCGATACCCAAAAAGTATCGGATATCGCCGATTCCGATACCGGAAACCAATGCAAGTCAATGGGACACAAATATCGGAATGAAAATAAACCCTTTCTTTCCTTGTAGGTTAATTCTACATGAAGTAAAACAACTAAGAATAATGTAGAATGACATGAAAAGCCGGCAATTCATCAGCGGCATTCACCGGTACCCGACAATTTACAACAGAAAGAATAGAGCTTCACACATAGATTAGATAGATAGAAACATGTCAGTCACATATATATGAAGTACAGTGACAGTGTTGCTTACTGTACTTGTCATTTAGTGTAAAGGATTTATTAAAAAAAATATTAGTGTTTTCGTGCACCGTCTCTTTAAAAAAGCCGGCCGGCAATTCAGCATCTGTACCCGACAATTTATAACAGACAGAATAGAGCTTCACACATAGATTAGATAGATAGAAACATGTCAGTCACATATATAAGAAGTACAGTGACAGTGTTGCTTACAGAACTTGTCATTTAGTGTAAAGGATTTATTTAAAAAAATAATAGTGTTTTCATGCACCGTCTCTTTAAGAAAGCCGGCCGGCAATTCAGCATCTGTACCCGACAATTTAGAATAGAAGGAATAGAGAATCACACATAGATTAGATAGATAGAAACATGTCAGTCACATATATATGAAGTACAGTGACAGTGTTGATTACTGTACTTGTCATTTAGTGTTAAAATAAAGGATTTATTTAAAAAAAAATTGGCGTGGGGTTCCCCTTAATTTTAGGCTCTAGCGGAGGTTAAGCAGACAGCTGGGGCAAATGTTTGAAGCCTGGGAAGGGGGTAATACCCACGGAGCTTCCCAGGCTACTAATATCAGCCCCCAGCTGAATACCTAGCCTTTACTAGCTATTAAAATGGGGGACCCCCCCAAAAAAATGACGTGGGGTCCCCCCTAATTTAATAGCTAGCACAGGCTAGGCAGACAGCTGGGGGCTGATATTAATAGCCCAGGAAGGGTGCCATGAATATTGGCCCCCTCCCAGGCTAGAAACACCAGCCGTCAGCCGCCCCAGAAATGGCGCATCCATAGGATGCGCCAATTCTGGCACTTAGCCTCGCTCTTCCACGCTGCCCTGGTGCGGTGGCAGGGGGTAATAGGGTTGGGGTTGATGTCAGCTTATAATGCCAGCTGACATCAAGCCCAGGTTAGTAATGGAGAGGCGTCTATAAGACACCCCCATTACTAACCCCATAGTAAAAGTTAAAAGAAAACACAAACACCCAGAGTAAAGTCCTTTAATTGAAATAAAGACACAATTCTTTATTGTTCTAAATTAAACCATACTTACCGTCACGCCCATTCCAGCTGAAGCCAACGATCTCCTGCAATAAAAGTAAAATAATAAAGCAACCTCATCCTTACCTTTCGATGGTTCCCAGGACAGCTCCAGCTCTGCTACATCGAGATGACAGGCTGGACCGCAGCAGAACGCCGCCATCCAGCCTGTCATCCCGCAGACACTGAGAAGAGCAGGCATGCTTGCGCTCCTCAGTGTCTCTCTGTGACGTCATCCAGATGAGCCGAGTTCATGTCCAATGAACTCAGCTCACCTCATGCACGTCACTGACAGCGTGGGAAAATTCTCCTGCACTCAGCGCTTCAGCGTGAGAATTCTCCCACGCTGTCAGTGACATACATGAGGTGAGGTCATGTCCAATGAACTCAGCTCACCTCATGCACGTCACTGACAGCGTGGGAAAATTCTCACGCTGAAGTGCTGAGTGCAGGAGAATTTTCCCACGCTGTCAGTGACGTACATGAAGTGAGCGGAGTTCATTGGACATGACCTCGGCTCATCTGGATGCCGTCACAGCCAGACACTGAGGAGTGGAAGTATGCCTGCGCTTCTCAGTGTCTGCGGGATGACAGGATGGATGGCAGCGTTCTGCTGCGGTCCAGCCTGTCATCTCGATGTAGCAGAGCTGAAGCTGTCATGGGAACCATGGAAAGGTAAGGATGAGGTTGCTTTATTATTTTACTTTTATTGCAGGAGATCGTTGGCTTCAGCTGGAATGGGCGTGATGGTAAGTATGGTTTAATTTAGAACAATAAAGAATTGTGTGTTTATTTCAATTAAAGGACTTTTTTCTGGGTGTTGTGTTTTTTTAAATACTTTACTAGAAATTCATGGTGGTCATGTCTAATATTGGCGTGACCCCATGAATTTTGGGCTTAGGGCCAGCTGATAATGCCAAGCTGGCCTTAACCCCTTTATTACCCAGTGAGCCACCGCACCAGGGCCCTGGATGAGTTGGGTACAGCGCCAGAAGATGGCGCTTCTATGAACGCGCCATTTTCTGGGGCGGCTGCGGACTGCAATTTGCAGCGGGGGTGGCCCAGAAAGCTTGGGTCTCCCTGCGCTGCGGATTCCAGCCCCCAGCTGCCTAGTTGTATCTGGCTGGGCACAAAAATAGGGCGAAGCCCCACGCATTTTTTTTTAAAATTATTTCATGAAATTCATGGAATAATTAAGAAAAAAAGGGCTTCCCTATATTGTTGTGTCCGGCCAGGTACAAATAGGCAGCTGGTGGTTGGGGGCAGCCTGTTCCTGCCTGCTGTACCTGGCTGGACACAAATATAGGGCGAAGCCCCACGTCAATTTTTTTTAAAATAAGTCCTTTATTTTAACACTAAATGACATTTGAGGAGTTAATAAAGATGCAGTCCCTAAATTATTATTTATTTTTTAATTAATTTTTCCCAAAACTTTTGACGTGGGCTTCGCCATATTTTTGTATGCCAGCCAGGTACAGCATCCAGCTTCTATGAACGCGCCATTTTCCGGGGTGGCTGCGCACTGCAATTTTCAGCGGGGGGAGGGGGGGGGGCAGAAAGCTTGGGCCTCCCTGCGCTGCAGATTCCATCCCCCAGCTGCCTAGTTGTACCTGGCTGGACACAAAAATAGGGAGAAGCTTCACGTATTTTTTTTTTTTAATTATTTCATGAAATTCATGAAATAATTAAGAAAAAAAGGGCTTCCCTATATTGTTGTGTCCAACCAGGTACAAATAGGCAGCTGGTGGTTGGGGGCAGCCCGTTCCTGCCTGCTGTACCTGGCTGGACACAAATATAGTGCGAAGCCCCACGTCAATATTTTTTAAATCATTTCAGGAAATTCATGAAATAATTTAAAAAAATTGATGTGGGGCTTCGCCCTATATTTGTGTCCAGTCAGGTACAGCAGGCAGGAACGGGCTGCCCCCAACCACCAGCAGCCTATTTGTACCTAGCCGGACACAACAATATAGGGAAGCCCTTTTTTTCTTAATTATTCCATGAATTTCATGAAATAATTAAAAAAAAAAAAACGTGGAGCTTCTCCCTATTTTTGTGTCCAGCCAGGTACAACTAGGCAGCTGGGGGATGGAATCTGCAGCGCAGGGAGGCCCAAGCTTTTTGCCCTCCCCCCCCCCGCTGAAAATTGCAGTCCGCGGCCGCCCCGGAAAATGGCGCGTTCATAGAAGCTGGATGCTGTACCTGGCTGGCATACAAAAATATGGCGAAGCCCACGTCAAAAGTTTTGGGAAAAATTTATTAAAAAATAAATAATAATTTAGGGACTGCATCTTTATTAAGTCCTCAAATGTCATTTAGTGTTAAAATAAAGGATTTATTTAAAAAAAAAATGGCGTGGGATCCCCCATAATTTTAGTCTCTAGCGGAGGTTAAGCAGACGGCTGGGGCAGATGTTTGAAGCCTGGGAAGGGGGTAAAACCCACGGAGCTTCCCAGGCTACTAATATCAGCCCCCAGCTGAATACCTAGCCTTTACTAGCTATTAAAATGGGGGACCCCCCAAAAAAAAATGACGTGGGGTCCCCTCTATTTTAATAGCTAGCAAAGGCTAGGCAGACAGCTGGGGGCTGATATTAATAGCTCAGGAAGGGTGCCATGAATATTGGCCCCCTCCCAGGCTAGAAACACCAGCCGTCAGCCGCCCCAGAAATGGCGCATCCATAGGATGCGCCAATTCTGGCACTTAGCCTCGCTCTTCCACGCTGCCCTGGTGCGGTGGCAGGGGGTAATAGTGGTGGGGTTCATGTCAGCGCCAGCTGCCATGAAGCCCAGGTTAGTAATGATGGCCGTCTATATGACACCCCCATTACTAACCTACAAAGTGTTAAAAAGAAAAAACACACTACACCCAGAAAAAATAATTTATTTGAAATAAAACACCATTTTATTTAATTCTTAGTTTACTAAAAAAAAAATAGTTACCTGTCCACGTTCCTGCGCTGATCTCCCATGCACAGCTGTCACATCTGGAGATGGTGACAGCTGTGCATGGCTGCTGTAAGCTCAGGCTGCCGGGAACACGTCCGCTCCCGGCAGCGGGAGCCACTGACTGAGGTCACCGGAGTGCATTCAGGCAGCGCAGCTCCGGAGACCTCCTTTACGGCAGTGCTGTACCGTGGGAATTTCTCACGATACAGCAGTGCCGTAAAGGAGCTAACCGGAGCAGCGCTGCCTGAACTCCGGTGAACCCTTACGGCCCCGTCATTCTAGCGGCGGCAGCGGTTCAGAGCGGTCACATTCTATGTGGCTGCTCTGAACTGGAGATCTTCGTGGGACACTCGTGGACTACTACGGAGGGGTAAGGATAAGGTTGTGGTTTATTATTTTATATTTTATTACAGGAGATCGATGGCTTCGGGGAATTAGGTGTCTTGGTGAGTATAGGTGTAGTTTTTTATTTTTTACTTTATTTCAGGTGGCGATCGGCGGGGACAGGTAATGTATGAACTAATTTCTTTTAGGTAACCACTGGCCACCAATGACATGTTTTTAACATTTATTGGGGACACAGTAGGGCAATTTAAATAGCAGGATCAGGCTGATGGGAACTACTGCTCCCATCGAGCTGATCCTGCTGGCAGGAGTGGACGGGGGACAGACATAGGCCGATGGGAGTAGTAGTGTCACATCGGCCTATGTCTGCCCGCACACACACACACCCCGCACACACACACACCCCGCACACACACACACCCCGCACACACACACACCCCGCACACACACACACCCCGCACACACACACACCCCGCACACACACACACACACACCCCGCACACACACCCGCACACACACACACCCCGCACACACACACACCCCGCGCACACACACACCCCGCACACACACACACCCCGCACACACTAATCATGACGGGTCTGGGAGGTGAGGCTGACCTGTGCGGCCGTGGGAAAGTTCATGTGAGTTCATGCAGTCAAGCATGAACTCACATGAACCCTCTGAGGGCACCGCGGCTACTTCAAATGAACAGCTGATCGGCATCACCTGATACCTCAGCTGTTCATTTGAAATAACCGGCGGGAAAGCGCAGCACAGAACGGGAAAGCCGGCGGTGAAGTCTTTTCACTGCCGGCTTCCCCGCCCGGGTCCTTCGCTCCTTGGTGCTGCGCT
Source organism: Phyllobates terribilis (assembly GCF_046119375.1). Lineage (NCBI taxonomy): Eukaryota > Metazoa > Chordata > Amphibia > Anura > Dendrobatidae > Phyllobates > Phyllobates terribilis. Next base: position 646,515,368 of record NW_027362762.1, read on the forward strand.
CCCCGCCCGGTCCTAATTTACGATCGGGATGGGAGGTGGCGAGGGGAGCGGAGGATCGGGGTGGGAGGCTGCGGGGAAGCAGTATGGGGCTGCGTGATTGTTTAAAAGCCGGCGGCTTTTTACCGCGCGCCGGCTTTTAAACAATCAGGAGAATTCTCCCCCGCTGGGATGGCATTCTGATGACAAGCTGGATCGCAGCTGAGCGCTGCCACCCAGCTTGTCATCCTTCACAGACACTGCAGAGCGCAGGCATTATGGGAACTTCCGATTCCGGTATTCGATATTATAAAAGTATCGGAATTAAGTATCGGAATTCCGATACAGTGAATATCGGCCGATACCCGATATTTCAGTATCGGAATGCTCAACACTACTCCCTATGCTTATAGAACGCAGGCTCCAGACGCAATGTGCACAAAATGGCGGTGGCAGGGCTTAAATAGACCCTATGACGCTGGGCGGCCAGCCAATCACAGTAATGCCACAACCAAGATGTCTGCGGCATTACTGTGATTGGTTAAGAAGCCCAGCATGTTTAGTGGTTGCAAAGGAGGCACCTAAACTGCAGGGCGGGACATCCGAATATAGCGAGGCGAGTGCACAAATACTCGCAATATAGCGAGTAACCCGAATACCATACTATCCGTGTGAATAGCGATGAGTAACGAATACACTCGCTCATCACTACTCAGGACCCCAACACTGCAAGGCTGCCGTGCTAACCACTGAGCCATCGTGCTGCCCATAATGCATCCCCATAGACATCCACAGTAGTATAATGGACCTCATAGACATCCACACTAGTGTAATGGACCTCATAGACATCCACAGTAGAGATGAGCGAATGTTTCAATATTCGATTCGGATTACGATCGCCGAATTTGCAATATTCGCCGATTTATTCGTCGAATGTTCATCGAACGTTACCGAACGCCATAGAATTCAATTGGGGGGCAAAAATAAACGCATACACAACAGCTTCAAACGTGCCCAAAACCTGCCAAAACATATCAAATTAGGGGCAGACACCTGGAAAGTGCCAATTGACCCAGAGTACAAGTACTATAATTATTATTACTATTAAAGCGACATTTATTCCGTGGCGCTTTACATGTCAAAAGGAGTCACCATTGGTGACTCACCGACTGGCACGAGAGGAGAGAGGACACTGCCTGCGAGGGCGCACAAACAATCTACAAGGGATGGGTGAGGATACAGTAGGTCAGGGTACAGCTAGTCATGTAGCGGCATGCTGGAGCGAGGGTTACCGCAGATTGTATGCTTGTCACGAGAAGTGGGTCTTCAGCTTCATTTTCAAGGTTTGCACGGTAGGTGAGGGTCTGATGTGTTGAGTTACACAGTAGCGGAGATACACGGGACAAATCTTGTATGCGATCATGACAAGAAGTGATAAGAGGGAAGTAGAGAAGGAGATCTTGGAAGGATGGGAGTTTGCGTGCAGGTAACTAGTACAGGGAGACTAGGTCACATATGTATGGAGGAGACAGGTTTTCAATGGCTTGGTATGCCAATGTTAGGCTTTTTTCAACTGGAGTCTCTGGGTAACAGGGAGCCAGCTCAGGGATTGACAGAGGGGAGAAGCCTGGGAATAGCAGAGAGACAGGTGGATTAATCGGACAGCACAGTTTAGGATAGATTGGAGGGGTGTGAGAGTGGTAGAAGTGAGGCCACAGAGCAGGAGCTTGTAGTAGTCAAGGTGAGAGATGATGAGGTCGTGCACTGGTGTTTTTCTATATTCATGGTTGAGGAATGTGCGGATCCCGATATACTTTGGAGTTGGAGTCTACAGAAAGTGGAAAAGGCTTGGATCTGACATTTGAAGAACAGATCGGAGTCAAGCTTGCGGGAGAGTGGGCAGCCATTCACTTTGATGGATAGGTCAGTTGGGGGGGTGAATGAGATGGTGGAAAGATGATGGATTCTGTTTTATCCATGTTAAATTTTACAAATCTAGCAGAGAAGAAAGATGAAATACAGGACACACATTGTGGGATTCTGGTTAGCAAGGAGATGATATCAGATCCAGAGAGGTAGATCTGTGTGTCATCAGCACAGATGTGATACTGAAAGCTGTGAGACCATGATCTGTCCCAGGCTGAAGGTGTAGATGGAGAAAAGCCTTGGTCCTACAACTGAACCTTAGGGGACACCGACACATAGGCGGTGAGATGAGGAGGTGGTGTGTGAGTGGGAGACACTGAATGTCCTGTCGGTTAGGTATGAAAAGATCCAAGACAGGGCCAAGTCTGTGATGCCGAGCGATGAAAGTCTCTAGTAAGAGGGTATGGTCTACTGTGTCGAAGGCAGGTGACAGGTCTAGGAGGAGGAAGACTGAGTAGTCTGGCTTGGATTTGGCAGTTAGTAGGTCATTGGTGACTTTAGTCAGGGCAGTTTCAGTGGAATGGTGAGGTCAGAAGCCTCATTGTAAGCGGTCAAAGAGAAAGCAGGAGGAGAGGTGGGAGGACAGTTCAAAATAGACGTGTTGATCCAGTAGTTTGGAGGCATAGGGGAGAAGTGAGATGGGGCAATAGCTAAACATAGGATGGGTCAAGGGAGGGCTTTTGGAGGATGGGTGTGATCAAGGTATGTTTGAATAATAAGGGGAAGATGCCAGTTGGTAGTGACAGGTAGAAGAGGAGGGTTAAGCTTGGGATGATGACTGTGGTATGGTTTGGAGTGAGGTGGGATGGTATTAGGTCAAGTTCACAGGTGGTGAGATGTGATTTGAAGTGTAAAGATGATCTTCTGTGATGGCGGAGAAGCTGGTTTTGGTGGAGGAGAGTTGAGTCGTTATGAGAAGGGGCTGTTGGGACTTTAAGCAAAAGCTTTGCCCTATGATGTCAATCTTCTGCTTGAAGAATGAGGCTAAGTCTTCAGCTGAGATGAGATGAGAGGAGAGGGAGGGGAAGCTGTTGGACAGAGGAGGGACTTGAAAGTACTGAATAGCTGTTTAGGGATGTGAGATACGTATAGTATGAGAGATGAGAAATAGGTTTGTTTTGCTGCAGTGAGCAATTGTGCAGCATTTTGAAAACTTCTGTTACTGGACTCCACTCCCTTTCTATGGCAGTCACACAGCAGTACGCCTTGTAAATGAGGGGCAGGAAGAACATGTGCTCCAGTGAATGACAAGTGCTGCATCAAGTGGCCTCTGCTCCTCTTCCTCCACCTTAACATCATACACAGTACAGTCCTCAGAGGTGGCACCCCAATTACCCTTGTTTTCACTCACGTCACAACTCTCCAACAGCCAACTGACCATGGGGAAGCACAGATGGGCGAGTCTGCAGAGCTGTTCACACATTCTATTCCGGGGCATCAGAGGTCTGATCTAAAGCTTCACATTCTCAAGAGGGGGAAAGCATGAGTAGCGATGCCCAAAATTTTTTTCAGTCGACGAAGTAGGGTCCGAGAAGAATCCAAACCCTCGTCACCAGACGTTAACCCCTGGGGGTGAGCATGGATGGGTTGGAGAAAGAAAGAAAGAAAGAAATACACACCAGAACATGGAGAACTAATCTGATATACCACAGGGCTTGGAGAACTAAACTACTAAACAGCTAAGGTTGGAGAATGAAACAAATACACACCAGAACATGGAGAACTAAACTAATAGAAAACAGGGGCTGGAGAGCTAAACTACTAAACAGCTAAGTTTGAGAATGAAACAAATACACACCAGAACATGGAGAACTAAACTAATAAGACAACAGGGGTTGGAAAACTAACCTACTAAACAGCTAGAGTTGGAGAACTAAACCACTACACACCACGGGTTTGAGAACTAAACCACTAGACACCAAGGTGTCACTTGACAGCAAGTGTTGGAATCCCTAAGACTTGGTAGACAAACCTCTGCATCTAATACTTCCTCCAGTGCTTCTGCATCCTCCACCTCCTCTAGGGCCTCTACCTGCTCCCTCAACCTCTGCCTTACTAAGACACATGTTCCAACAGTGCAGAGAGAACCCCCCCCACCTCCGTACTGCGCAGCCAGGTCTCACCGCAATCAGGCAGTGTTAAAATTAATATGCCTTAGAGATCCCAGTCATACAACTGAAGAGTTGTGTACAGCTCTCCATGCCAAGTTTGAGCAATGGCTGTCTCCACTGAACCTGGAGCAAGGGAAAGGGAAGGCTGTGTGCAATAACGGTGCAAACCTGGTGGCAGTCATACTAAAAATGAGAAGGATCTTTAGTATAAAAGCAAGACTACTAGACAACGAGCAAACTGCTTCATGATGATAGAGGCCACCATCTCCTTTTCTTGCTGCTACTTTTCTGTGGAAATGAGCTTGTCTCCAACCAGCCAGGAATATCCAGTGAGAGGCACGCCACGGTTTGGTATTAGCACCCAGCACCAAAAGCAAAACCTTCCACAATTTCCATACCTCAGGATTTTTATTTGGTAGACTGGCTGAGCAAACATTAGTTTCTCACAAAGGAGCTGAAGACACTGAGTGGCAGTAGGTGCAAGTTTCTCCAGCATGACCAGTTTGTTATTGTTAGATATCAGAGGGAGAACATAACTGGGCTTTGCCAAGGTGCCATATTGCATCTTATGTCTTATAGACCATACACTTGCGGCCTTACATTCTATAGGATGGTGGGGAAGGAGACAGTAGGTTGTGGAGTTGCATTAGCTCTGGTGGTGTTGAGGTGAGGTGGCAGCGAGGCAATGGCAGGCTGTAGACTGACTTGAAGAGATGGGTTTTCAGGTTGTGTCTGAAGGATCCGAATGTGGTGGCTAATCGGATGTGTTGAGGCACAGAATTCCAGAGGATGGGGGATACTTGGTAGAAGTATTGGAGGTGATTGGGTGAGGAACAAATAAGTGTGGAAAGAAGGAGGTTATGGGAGGACCGGAGATTACGTAAGGGAATATATCGGGAGATTAGTTCATAGATGTACGGCGAAAAAAGGTTATGGATGGCTTTGTACGTCAGTGTTAGTAGTTTGAACTGGATACGCTGGGCAATTGGGAGCCAGTGAACGGATCTTATGGATTGCTGGAGCCAATCCATAAGTAAAAAAACAGACATTGAGTGTCCGGGAACCTTCCCACACACTTTTCTTAGCCAGGGCCCACCAGAGAACCGGAGAATCCTCCGGTGGGCCCTGGCTTCTCCATCAGGAGAGTTCATAGCGCAAACCTTTTAGGTTGCGATGATGATGAGGCCATCCATCTCCTTCGTTTTCTATTACGTCGAATGCAAGCACAAGTATGCAGACAGCCACCCACCCACAGGCTGCAATAATAAACTGCCACATTTCTAGACCGCTGCTTGCCTTGAAATGATGCCTTTTAGGCTCATGGAGGCAGAAGCTTTTCACAACCTCATGGCAGTGGCGGCGACCAGGTCTCCATACTTGGTCCCCAGCCGCCACTATTTCTCCCGGTGTCGTCCCCGCCTTCCACAAGCATGGGTCCCAGAACATTACCCATGCCCCCCCCCAGTGCACTTACTGGGAAGGACTGCCTAACCACAAACATGTGGATAAGTGAATGTGGCCAGGGACGGTATGGAACCAGTCCACATTAAAAAAAAACAGCCATAGAGTGTCCGGGAACCTTCCCACACACTTTTCTTAGCCAGGGATGCTTCTCGGCAGGGTTGGATGGGCCACCGGAGAACCGGAGAATCCTTCCGTGGGCCCTGGCTTCTCCTTCAGGAGAGTTCATAGTGTAAACCTTGCAGCTGCTTTGGGGCTCTTTAGTGGGGGGAGAAAGGTGGTCCCTCGGAATCAAATCCTCTGGTGGGCCCAATGTTCTTCAGTCTGACACTGCTTCTCGGTGAGAGTTGTATTTCACCACAGCCATATTCTTTAGCTCGGTAAAAGGATGGGCATAGAGGGAAACCATTTCTACTCTGGCTGTCATTTCTCCCAGGAAGTCCTCTAATGCTGCTTGTTGCATAAGCAATGGCAGCCCGTCCAACATCAGCTCACACTTCTCGTGGTGCTTATCACAGACAAAGATCTTTCTTTACTCCTTGAATTTAATCACTACAGAGTTGGACAATGGCCTGATCTGCAATGTGTTTTCAGAAATAACATGCATAAGCAAAGCCACGGTTTAGGCCACTGAAGGTCATTAAGTGAAACTCATACAGCTTTCCCACAGACTGAAAGAAGGGTATCAAGACTTCAAAGACAGCCAAGAGTTCCTTGTCCTCCCCAAGAGGATGACTGTCCATGTTCTCCTCCTCATCCTCCACCTCCTCATTATCACCCAATCTACATTGAGATGAGATGAGATGAGGCTGGGCTGCATAGTTCCTTGCTCCGCCTGCAATGCCTCCTCTTTAACTGTGAGCACCGAGCATTTCAGTAGACAGAGAAGCGGGATGGTGATGCTAATTATGGCATAATCGCCGCTCACCATCTTGGTGGAGTCCTCAAAGTTTTGGAGGACGGCACAGATGTCAGACATCCATACCCACTCATCAGTTCTTATGTACGGAGGCTGATCTGAATGCCGATGGGCGTGTTGAAGCTGGTACTCAACAACTGCCCTCTGCTGCTCACAAATCCTTCCCAACATCTGAAATGTTGATTTCCAACATGTGGTGACATTGCACAACAGTCTGTGAGCTGGAAGCTGCAAATGCTGCTGAAGCACTGCCAGGGTGGCGGAAGCTATAGCTTTCTGAAATGGGCACACACATGTTGTACTTTCTCAAGTAGCTCTGGCAGATCTGGTTAGGTTTTGAGAAACCGCTGAACCACATTTAGTGCTCTCTCATTACTATTGTGTACCCTGTATGGAGAACAATATCAGCACCGAAAAATTGAAAGATGGAATATAGCCTGCTTTATATACCACGGTACTAACAAAACGATTTTCAATTATATCTTGTGTACTCCTGTGACAAAAATATCTGCACCAAAGAATTAATTTCACTAGAGTAGAACTAGTATAATGATGACCGACAACTCTTCCACTACAGCCAAACCCAATAGATGGAGACCCAATCAGGATTCTCCACATTTCCAAAAATTAGTGGCAGACATCAGCAAAGTGGCATCAATTTTATTAGAGTAGAAGTCGTTTAATGGAGACCGAAACCTCTTCCAATTTAGCCAACCCAATAGATGGAGACCCAATCAGGAGTGTTAATATTTTAATAAATTTGGGCATAAAACCACAAAAGTGGCATTGATTTCACTAGAGTAGAAGTAGTGTAATGGGAACCAACACCGCTTCCACTACAGCCAACCCAATAGATGGAGACCCAATCAGGATTCCCCACATTTCAAAAAATAGTGGCACAGACAAGCAAAGTGGCATCAATTTCACCAGAGTAGAAGTAGTTTAATGGAGACAGAAACCTCTTCCACTAAAGCGAACACAATAGACGGAGACCCAATCAGGAGTGTTCACATTTTAATAAATTAGGGCCTAAAACCACCAAAGTGGCATCAATTTCACTAGAGTAGAAGTAGTATAATGGGGATAAACACCGCTTCCACTACAGCCAACCCAATAGATGGAGACCCAATCAGGATTCCCCACATTTCCAAAAATTAGTGGCAGACACCAGCAAAGTGACATCAATTTCACTAGCATTTAAGTAGTATAATGGTCACCGACACTGCTTCCACTACAGCAAACCCAAGAGATGGAGACCCAGTCAGGATTCCCCACATTTCAAAGCATGAGTGGCAGACACCAGCAAAGTTGCATCAATTTCACTACAGTAGAAATTGTAGAATTAGCAACGACACCCCTTCCCCTACAGCCAACCCAGTAGATGGAGACCCAATCAGGAGTGTTCACATTTTAATAAATTAGGGCCTTTAAACCACCAAAGTGGCATCAATTTCACTAGAGTAGAAGTAATATAATGGAGACCAAAACCTCTTCCACTACAGCCAACCCAGCAGATAGAGACTTAATCAGGAGTGCACCATCCTCTCCAGTTGTTCACCACGTGTCAGACTTGTACTCTGTTGTGAAAAAACCTGAAGGTGTGAACTGGAACATAAATTGATGTGCATGCAAAATGTAAATGCATGTTCACACAAGGCCATTAGACAAAGAGAAACCAAAGACAAGAAAAATACCCAAATGATTAAAAGTAAATGTATAAATCGCACAGTGCAAAATTAATAATAAATAATAAAGGGTATTTAGTTAACATAATTTTGATCAAAATAATGTAAAAGCTGTCCCGCCACGTCACGGCATCCCTTGTGGGACAGTCCTAACTCTAATATTAAAAACCTTACAATTTGTCAAGTGACATACATATGGACAAGGACAGAGAGACTGGATCCCTGGTGCAAGCATAAAACCGAGGCAGGATCAGCGTCCCAGCACAGACAAAGGGCGGCCACACCCTTTTATATGCACTCAAGCATACTAACTGCAAAGAAAAAACCTGAAGGTGTGAACTGGAACATAAATTGATGTGCATGCAAAATGTAAATGCATGTTCACACAAGGCCATTAGACAAAGAGAAACCAAAGACAAGAAAAATACCCAAATGATTAAAAGTAAATGTATAAATCGCACAGTGCAAAATTAATAATAAATAATAAAGGGTATTTAGTTAACATAATTTTGATCAAAATAATGTAAAAGCTGTCCCGCCACATCACGGCATCCCTTGTGGGACAGTCCTAACTCTAATATTAAAAACCTTACCATTTGTCAAGTGACATACATATGGACAAGGACAGAGAGACTGGATCCCTGGTGCAAGCATAAAACCGAGGCAGGATCAGCGTCCCAGCACAGACAAAGGGCGGCCACACCCTTTTATATGCACTCAAGCATACTAACTGCAAAGAAAAAACATGAAGGTGTGAACTGGAACATAAATTGATGCGCATGCAAAATGTAAATGCATGTTCACACAAGGCCATTAGACAAAGAGAAACCAAAGACAAGAAAAATACCCAAATGATTAAAAGTAAATGTATAAATCGCACAGTGCAAAATTAATAATAAATAATAAAGGGTATTTAGTTAACATAATTTTGATCAAAATAATGTAAAAGCTGTCCCGCCACGTCACGGCATCCCTTGTGGGACAGTCCTAACTCTAATATTAAAAACCTTACCATTTGTCAAGTGACATACATATGGACAAGGACAGAGAGACTGGATCCCTGGTGCAAGCATAAAACCGAGGCAGGATCATCGTCCCAGCACAGACAAAGGGCGGCCACACCCTTTTATATGCACTCAAGCATACTAACTGCAAAGAAAAAACCTGAAGGTGTGAACTGGAACATAAATTGATGTGCATGCAAAATGTAAATGCATGTTCACACAAGGCCATTAGGGCCTTTAAACCACCAAAGTGGCATCAATTTCACTAGAGTAGAAGTAATATAATGGAGACCAAAACCTCTTCCACTACAGCCAACCCAGCAGATAGAGACTTAATCAGGAGTGCACCATCCTCTCCAGTTGTTCACCACATGTCAGACTTGTACTCTGTTGTGCAGGTGCACGAGCTGGTCTAAAAAATGTGTGAAAGGACTCACAGAAATTGCTTCTGCCACTTACGCTACTGCTGCTGCTTAAATTTTGGTGTTGACGATTGACGTGCCGGAGGTTGGAAGTGTAGAGCTGCGATAATTTCCATGTGCCTCACTGCTGGCTTGGGGAAAACCTGTCTTAAGGTTGTGTAAAAGCGTGTTTCGATACTCCAGCATTCGCGGGTCCCTTTCCAGCATCTGGCAAAATTTACTCTTATAACATAGATCTAACAGAGTGGCAACCCAGTAGTCAGCACTATTTCGAATCATAACTATACTGGGATTATGTTGCAGATAGTGCAGCAAGAACGCATTCATATGTCGGGCTCTTTCATGAGGTGCAAGCCTATGCGGTGTTGGTGGCTGGGTAATTCTGATGCTTGTTTCCTCTGTCCCCTTTAGCCAAACACGAACAGAGAGGGGATGATTATCCTCTTCATGTTCTGACTGTTGCTCGCCCATCACCTCTTCCATTTGTTCCTTGTCTTCACTAACACCTTCACTAACAGTTTTTCTGGTATCGCCAATCGCCTTTGATCGCAGTGAACCACCCTCCCTTGGCACCCTGAGATGTCCCCTAGGGTATGTCATTAGTAACAGAAGAAAGTATTTTTTTAATGTGGATGAGGCCTGTATAACATAGGAGATATTCTCCGAACTATTTCAAACTGAGATGTCCCTGCTGTATAATGTTAGGAATCGAACAAAGTATTTTTTTTTACTGTGGATGATGCCTGTATAACATACGAGATATTCTCTGAACTATTTCAAACTCAGATCTAGCCTGTTGTTTTACATTAGGAACAGCAAAAAGTAGATTTTTTGACTCTGCAAAAGCTCTGAATACAGCTGAATTTCACCGCCACTAACAGGACTAGGTGGCTTACAGCAGAGTGTAACACGTTTGTGACAGAAAAAAATATTTTTTGGACTGTGGCTAGCAAGACAAAAAATCTATTTTTTTACTCTGAAAACAGCTGAGGTTCACCGCCACTAAGATAGTAGGTGGCTTTTAGCAGAGTGTATCACGTTTGCCACACAAAAAAATCTTTGGTGGACTCTGCGTAGCAAGATAAAAAATCATGTTTTTACTCTGAATACAGCTGAGGATCACTGCCACTAAGATAGTATGTGGCTTTTAGCAGAGTGTATCACGCTTGCCACACAAAAAAAATCTTTGGTGGACTGTGGCTAGCAACAGAAAAATTATTTTTTTTTACTGTGAAAACAGCTGAAGTTCACCGCCACTAAAGTAGTAGCTGACATATAGCAGACTGTATGACGTTTGCCACACAAAAAAATCTTTGGTGGACTCTGCCTAGCAAGACAAAAAAATCTATTTTCTTACTTTGAAAACAGCTCAGGTTCACCGCCACTAAGATAGAAGGTGACTTTAGCAGACTGTATCACGTTTGCCACACAAAAAAATCTTTGTTGGACTGTGGCTAGCAACAGAAAAAATATTTTTTTTACTCTGAAAAAGATGAGGTTCACCGCCACTAAGATATTATGTGACTTTTAGCAGACTGTATCACGTTTGCCACATAAAAAAATCTTTGGTGGACTGTGGTTAGCAACAGAAAAAAAATATTTGTTTTACTGTGCATAAAGCTGAAGTTCATCCACCAAAAAAATGACAAACTGGGCTAACAAAGTTTGCACTATCACATTAGCAAATGAAAAAAGTGCTTTGCACTCGGAAGCTCTGCTCTGACAAGCTCTGCAGATATCTGAATTTCAACCTCACAAAATCAAAAAGTGGCCTACAAGGGCTTGCTTGCTTTATCACATTAGCAAGTGCAAAAATAGATTGAAGGTATACCCCTGCATGGAGCACAGACAGTACAACCGGTGCACAACAGTGTTCTATGCCATAGGCCCTGCTCTTACTGTCAGAATCTCAGTAATTGCACAAAAATAAAAAAAAGTGCTGCAAGGTTGATTGAACAGGTACACAGCACAGGACTTATCTACACTATCTGACTTCCACAGAAGCACCCATCTATCTAGCTAATATCTCTCATTACACAGGAGCTGGGTGCAGGAGCAGCGTCTGTCTCCAGCAGTGACATACATAAAATGGCGCTGAGGGAACATGGCTGGTTTTTATATGGAGAGGACATGTGTTTTCAGCAGCCAATTGCAGAAGCCCTTGTGTCTGGGACACTGTGGATGCTTCCTGAGCTCTCATTGGCTTTCCTGACTTAAAGTTACCGCCTACAGGAAAAAAAAACAGCACGCCGCAGGTCTGACCTGTCCTGAGCTATTACCAGCCCCCCCCCCACTCATCTACCACGTACCCCCGCTCATCATACACAAGCATTATGCTAGCAAAACTGTAAAAAACGCTGTAGTTTTTATTAATAATGGATTTTATTACTGATCTTCCTGGGTTTTACTGTCATCTGGGTGGTCGTTGACCTTTTTAGTAAGAGGTGTCATTTGGTTCCATTCATTAAGTTGCCCTGTGCCAAGACACTCGCTAAGGAGTTTGTTAAGGAGATTGTCAAGCTCCATGGCGTTCCCACGGATATTGTTTCTGATAGAGGACCTCAGTTTGTGGCTCGCTTTTGGCGTGCTTTTTGTGACAGGTTGGGAGTCCATTTGTCATTTTCGTGACATCCACAGTAGTATAATGCATCCCATAGATATCCATATTTCCTTTTTAGGAAAGCCATTTCTCGCAATACTGTTCTATTCTCGTCCAATTCACATCCCCGCCACATCATACAGGCAATACCCTTCTGGGAATTCAATCGCGCTCAACGCAATTGCTCTATGCATAGTTCTTTTCTTCAAGAAAGTATCATCATAAGCAAAAAGATTAATTGACAGAGGCTATAACAATCGTGAAGTCAAATATGCTCTCAAAACTGTCTCTAACAAATCCAGGTCCCATTCACCACGATTCTCCTGATGACACATATTCTTCACGTTTATAACAGCATATAGTCCACAATTCAATGATATAAAAAATATTATACTCAAATACTTGCCTGTAACAAATCAAAATGACATCCTACATAGAATTATTGATAATGGATGCAGCTGTGTTGTCAAGAGGAGGCTCACCCTTGGCAACCCCTTGTCTCCTAGTCTTATATGACAGTCAATCCGGCATCCAATTGGTTGATTGAAAAATGGTTTTATAGATGTGGCAGCTCCAGATATAATGTGTGTATTTTAGCAGTAGATAGAACAAGCTCCTTCACAATTTTTTCCCACTATTCTCCATAATATCACTTCCTTTATAAATTGTGACACAAAATTCATTGTATATTGTATCACTTTCAAATTATGAAAAATGCGCTATTGGTTATGATTTGCAACATGAACTAAGGAAAGATAGGGGAAAGCTGTCCCTACAGTAAGACTAAGCTGAATCCCTACGATGTAGCGGGCTGCCTGTTCCTAGCGAACAGACCCGCCTTAGTCCTCGGCTAGTCTGAACGAAGACCTATAGCATAAAGGGAGGGGTCCCTAAAAGAACTAAGGACTAGGACAAAAAATGGGACACCTCCTAAACAGAGAAGTAGTTGCAGAACACAAAAAGACAAACTGACAAAAAGGTACTAGAGGTCCCAGAAGGACCAAGCGAACTGACAGAGAAAGGCACAGAAGCACCTGGCTAGAGAAACAGTCAAAAACTGAAGTCCAGCACAGCCAAAAGGGCGGAGCTGGAATATAAAGGCAGATGGTCACGTGACCGCAAAACACAAGATGGAAAAAACAAACAGGAGGGTTCTAACAGTACCCCCTCTTTTATGAGGTTCCTCTGGATCCTCCAGGCCCAGGCCTATCCGGAAACCTCTTGTGGAAAGCTTTAACAAGCCTAGGAGCAGAGACATCATCCGTCCTTACCCAGGAGTTGACTTCGGGACCGAAACCCTTCCAGGAGACGACATACTGTAATCTCCCTCTATGCCATCTAGAATTCAAGATACGAGAAATTTCATATTCGCCGTCTTCCACCACAGGAGGAACTGTGACAGTGGCGTCCCTATCAGATACATCAGCCTTTTTCAAGAAGGAAACATGAAACACAGGATTAATCTTCCAGTAAGTAGGGACATCCAACCTGACAGCAGATGGGTTAACAACCTGAAGCACTTTTAAGGGACCCACAAACTTAGGACCCAGGTTTTTAGAGGGAATCCTCAACCGCAGGTTCTTCGAGGACAATCAAACCATGTCACCCACAGTAAACAAAATCTCCTTACGGTTCCTGACAAAATACTTCTTGGACCTCTCGTTAGCCTCTTGAAGGTTGCAATGTACATTAGTCCAAACTCTCTCCAAATCACCGGAAAAATTCTCCTCCTCCGGCACCGCCGACCCCAATTTGGAGAACGAACCAAAAGACGGATGTCTCCCAGTACAACAAAAAAAAGGAGAACACCAAGCAGAGGAGGATGTATGATTGTTAAGAGCAAATTCTGCGAGAGGCAGAAACTCAGACCACACCTCTTGATTGTCCGGCACAAAACAACGCAAAAACTGTTCAACATCCTGGTTCTTTCTTTCAGTCTGTCCATTAGACTCAGGATGATAACCAGACGAAAATGACAAATGGACTCCTAACCTGTCACAAAAAGCACGCCAAAAGCGAGCCACAAACTGAGGTCCTCAATCAGAAACAATATCCGTGGGAACGCCATGGAGCTTGATAATCTCCTTAACAAATGCCTTAGCGAGTGTCTTGGCACAGGGCAACTTAATGAATGGAACCAAATGACACATCTTACTAAAACGGTCCACGACCACCCAGATGACAGTTAAATCCAGGAAGATACATATAGTCATGCGAAAAGAAAAGAGGTGGAGGAGTAAAAGGAGGGGGAGACACAGATATAGGCATGTCATGCCCTTCTAAAATCCAAAAAGTGAGAAGCCGACACGTTCAGTCCGCTCCTGCCCGTGCCACCTCCGTGTCGCCGGGTTTGTGCCAGAGCCGCGGTGAACCCTGACGGCCAGCCCCCTCTCCCAATACTGGTGCCTGTCCGCTGGTGGGTCGAGCGAGCCCCCCTGTGGTGGAGGCAGCTCTAAGCTTTTTAATTTAAATTGTCTCTCTAATTTGAATAAATACACTTTAAATCCATTTACAAGGATCTATTGGAGGGCAAGTCTCATGCCAGCAGCCGCGTAATTCCAGCTCTAGTAGCGTCCACTAAAGCTGCTGCAGTTAAAAAGCTTTTATAAGGATCGAGCTCGGCTGTCCACCGCAAGGCATCCTACTGCCAGTCCGAGCCCCTATGCCTTGGGGTGCCTCCTGATGCTCTTCACTGAGTATCCCGTGGTCCCGAAGCATTTCCTTTGAAAAAATTAAGTGTCCAAACTACAGGTGGTGTAGCTTGCTTAACAGCCGGGATAATCTGCTGACTAGCAGACCCTGCTACTAGGCACAAAGTATTTCCTGGGCTAGATGCAGTTAAAAATTTGTAATTAGATACTCTCGTTGGATGCTGAGAAAGCATTCCATAGAGTCTCCTGGCACGCCATATATGATTCTCTTAAAAAGCTTGGGGTAGGGGTCTAGGGGACCCTTTTATAGCCAAAATCACGGCCCTGTATCGCAATACATCACCTAGGCTGAAGATAAATGGAACTGTAGCACCCTGAGGGCTCGGTTGCTACAGAGGTATTGCACCTCACCCAGAGGTGTGATATCTCACTCTCAGGTAAGGATGTAGTATGGATCAGGACCCGACACCTGCATGCATTACACCACATTGCCGTGGGGCAGGGCGACCAATATGCCCCTGAGATGGGCACGACAGTCCCTGTCCCTGGCTGGAGTGGGGGGAGGGAACACTGAGGAAGGGGAACCCTGTAGTGCAGGAGCAGGGAGGAAGCAGTTCCTGGGTGCATTGAGAAGGGAGTATAAAAGGTGGGCACCATCTTAGTTCAGTGCAGAGAAGTCTGAGCAGAAGTGGCAGGGAGCAGGGGCTCTGCATGAGCTCTGCTCCGGAGGCGGGCCTAGTAACAGGGGCCCAGGCCTGGAAGAGGGAGAAGGAAGGAAGAGGAGCGGAGAAGGCTCCAGGAACGAGGAACGAAGGGATCTCAGGGGTGCGGACGGGCGAGTCGCCACCGCACGCCCGAATCCACCTGCGTGGAGGGGTCAGGCCAAAGGGGGAGACCGGTCCCCGAAACTAGTGGAGGCAGGAAACGACCCTCAGCTAGAAACCGGAGGCTCTGACATTTTATGTGGCGCAGCCCCTCGCTACACCCGCTAGGAAGGCACCACATAGGGTCAGGGAAACTGGCGCCAAGTTTACCAAGAGGAGGCCCGAGGCAGCCGGACAGAAGGGTTGGTAAGAAAGGCCAGACAAAGGACACACAAAGGGGGTCCTGTGAAGCACTCCAAAGTTATCTGGGAGTTGTCTGAGCCCCTCACCTGGTGAGTACAGTACGACGTGGGCAGCCGTTACCTGCAGACGTGGTCTGGATAATAAGAACTGTGAGTAAAGGCCCTGGACTGCATCACTGACTCCGTGTCATTACTGCTGCTGCCCTGCACCATCACCCCCATCCTCCGCATACACTGCCCTGAGGCTATACTCCTCCCGTGGGGAGTTATGCTACGCTCTGCTGCACCCACAACACCAGCCTCAGCGGTCTGCCCTGGAGCGGCGGTTCACTCTGACCGCAATCCACGGGTGGCGTAGTCGGACATTTAAACATCAAAACCACATAAATAGTTCCGCCACTGGTTTGACCGCCCTGAGCCACGGAACCGGGTTGCTGCCAAGGAGACTACAACCACCAGCATCCACCAAAAAGGGTCCGGCTCCGGGTGTCCCAAGGCCCAGGGGGCGCGTCAGAACATTTTCATCACCTTTCACAATCACCAATGGGACAAGACAGGGATGTTCTCTGTCCCCTCTCTTATACATCCTAGTGACGGAGCACCTGCTCTCATCAATTCGCCATAACCCCAATATTAGGTGGATTGAGGTGGGAGGCACCGAGTACAAGTGCTCTCTATTTGCTGATGATGACCTAGTATATATCACTCAATCACATATATCCATCCATGCTGTTATGGCTGAAATAGATCACTTTGTTACATGGTCAAATTTTAAAATCAATGCAGCGAAGTCTGAGGCCCTCGATGTCTCCCTCCCCAAATCCATATAGGATTCCATCCAGTCCAACTTTCCCTTTGCCTGGCCCTCACAGGGTATCAAATACTTAGGAATTCCTATTCATAGAGACCTCTCCCATCTATGTTATCTTAATTTTGGGCCCTTTATTGAACAACTCCATACAGACCACGGTTGGCAAGTTAGAACTGTAAGATTCACTACGTGAACCACTGGTGTTTTGTGGAAAAGCACATGTACACTGTGCTCCAAATTATTATGCAAAAAGTGTTTAGGAGTGATAAGGGAAGAATTTGTTTGTTTGTCAGTTAAACTCATTGATGGTGATGTGTGTCAGGGCTCTTTATATCACTGTAAGCAATTGCAGACACCTGTGCTAATTAGTTTGGCAGGTGTGTCCAATGAAAGGCAAGACTACTTAAGAAGGCTGTCTCACATTATTAAGCAGCCTACATTTTCTGCCAAAATGGGAAAGAAAAAGGATGTGTCGGCTGCTGAGAAGCAACAAATTGTGGAGTGTTTAGGTCAAGGCATGACTACAATCAACATTGTGCGATGATCAGGATGAAGTGTCTTGGCAATCAAGAAGTATGTAGATGATTCACAGTACACACGTGTGCGTGCTGATAAGGGCAAATTGAGGACTCTTTCCTACAGGCAATTACGTCAGGTTGAAAGAGCAGCGGCAAAAAAGCCTTGTCATAGCAGCAGACAAGTTTTTGAAGCTGCTTGTGCCTCCAACGTCCCCCGAACAACAAGATACAGGGTCCTTCAGAGGTGTGCAGCTGTGCATACGCCATCCTGTCGACCTCCTCTATCCACTTCACACAAGCAGAAACGGCTCCAGTGGGCCAAACATTACATGAAGACTGATTTTAAAACTGTTTTGTTCACGGATGAGTGCCGTGCAGCGCTCGATGGTCCAGA
This sequence comes from Phyllobates terribilis, assembly GCF_046119375.1. Classification (NCBI taxonomy): domain Eukaryota; kingdom Metazoa; phylum Chordata; class Amphibia; order Anura; family Dendrobatidae; genus Phyllobates; species Phyllobates terribilis. The sequence continues at coordinate 646,532,911 of NW_027362762.1, forward strand.
TGGATGGAGTGGAGGATGGCTGGTTGATGGACACCCCACGCAAACACGGCTACAGCGCCAACAAGGAGGAGGTGGAGTAATGTTTTGGGCTGGAATCATGGGGAGAGAGATTGTCGGCCCCTTTAGGATCCCTGAAGGCGCTAAAGATGAACTCCATAATGTATGTGGATTTTCTCAAACAGCACTTCCTGCCATGGTTCAAGAAGAAGAACCGTGTATTTCACAGCAAGATCATTTTTCTGCATGATAATGCACCATCTCATGCTGCACATAAAACATCTGCATCTCTGGCTGATATGGGCATAAAAGGGGACAAACTTATGGTGTGACCCCCATGCTCCCCTGACCTCTACCCCATTCAGAACCTTTGGAGCATCATTAAAAGGAGTGTCTATGATGGCGGGAGGCAGTTCACATCTAAGCAACAGCTCTGGGAGGGTATTCTGTCCTCATGCAAAACAATTGAAGCAGAAACCATCCAAAACCTGACAAATTCAATGGACGAGAGAGTTCAGAAGCTCCTTTCGAACAAGGGGTTCTATGTGAAAATGTAACATCACCTAGAATAAAGTTTTGAGTTGAAAACTGTTTGATTTCAGTTTCTAACAACCTGCTAATGCTTATAATTTCAAAAATGACCATTTTTTGGTCTTTATTAAAATGAAAAGGTTGATCGAAAAGTTTGGGGGATCTAAGAGTGTGGCAACCCAGTAGTCATGATTACTTCGAATTCTGACAATATGAGGGTCATGCTGCAGGTAGTGCAGCAAGAAGGCACTTATGTGTCTTGCGCATCTCGGAGCCCCAAAATTATTTTCCGGGCTAGATGCAGCTAAAAATTATTATTAATTTTAAGTCTGGTGAAGCTTTAGTATAGATGGCCTAATAGGATCAGTGCTGCACACTGCTACAAAGCCCAAATTATTTTCCAGTCAAGATACAGATAAACATGATTAGTAATTTTAAATCTGGTGGAGCTTATTATAGATGGCCTAATAGAATCAGTGCTGCACACTGCTACAAAGCCCAAATTATTTTCCAGCCAAGATACAGATAAACATGATTAGTAATTTGAAAGCTTAAAACGGTTGGTAGGGTGATTTTAACCAATCATCAAGCTTTTACTCTCCCCAGGATGACACAGGGGTAGAAAAGTCGTTTCGGATCCATGATTTGTTCATCTTTATGAATGTGAGTCTGTCTACATTATCAGTGGAGAGCCGCGTGCGCTTATCTGTCAGCACACCACCAGCAGCGCTGAACACACGTTCAGACAGAACGCTGGCTGCGGGGCATGACAAGATCTCCAAGGCGTAAGTGGCTAGCTCCGGCCATTTATCCAGATTGGAAGCCCAAAAAGAGCAAGGGTCCAGTGACACAGTCGTGGCTTCAATGTTTACTTGGAGATACTCCTGTACCATCGTCTCTAGGCGTTGACTATGTGTCAGACTTCTTGTCTCCTGTGGCCTTGCAAAGGATGGGCTAAAAAAGTGGTGAAATGATTCCGCAAAATTGATGTTACCAGCAGATACTGTGGTTCTGTTACGGTTTGAGTGCTGAACACTTGACGGTCCCACGGTTGGCAAGTTGGAACTGTGAGATTCACTACGTGCACCACTGGTATTTTGTGGAAAAGCACATGTAAGATTCTGCAACAGTCTCTGCTGATACTCCTGCATGCGTGCATCCCTTTCTATGGCAGGAATAATTTCTGCAAATTTACTTTTGTACCGGGGATCTAACAGTGTGGCAACCCAGTAGTCAGGATTATTTCAAATTCTCACAATTCGAGGGTCATGTTGCAGGTAGTGCAGCAAGAAGGCACTCATGTGTGTTGCGCATCCAGGAGCACCAAGTCCCTGTTGTGTTGGTGGCGAGGTAACAATCATGCTTCCTTCCTCTGTCCTCTCCCCCCAACCTCGCACAACAGAAATGTGATCAAGGTCTCCCTCATCTGATGAGTCTTCCATCAGTTCGTCCTCCACTTCTTCCTGGGCTCCTGCACCTTCCTCACTAGTTTGACTGCTACCATGCGCCCTGGTAAAACCATCTCCCCCACCCTCACATGCCTGCCGCCTTGGTGCTGCCGACTGTCTGGACCTTGCAGATGTTAGCCCTTCCGCATACAACTCCTCCTCCTCTACTTCCTCCACCTCCTCTTGTGCCACCACCTGACTCCGAATTCTGTTTAACATGTGCTCCAGCATGTAAATCACCGGAATAGTCATGCTGATAATGGCATCGTCAGCACTAAACATCTTCGTCGCCATTTCAAAACTGTGCAGAAGGGTGCATAGGTCCCTGATCTGAGACCACTCCTCCAGCGTGATTTGCCCCACCTCTGGATCTCGTTGGCCCAGGCTATACGTCAGAACGTATTGCACCAGGGCTTGTCGGTGCTGCCACAGTCGCTGCAACATGTGCAGAGTTGAATTCCACCGGGTAGGCACATCGCATTTTAGCCAGTGAAGTGGCAGGCCCAACGACTTCTGTAGAGATGTAAGTCGCTGAGCTGCGGGATGCGAACGGCGAAAGTGAGCACACAGCGACCGTGCCCTCTGCAGAAGGCCATCTAGTCTGGGATAGTGGGCTAAAAATTGCTGGACAACCAGGTTCAACACGTGAGCCATACAAGGCACGTGTGTGACATTGCCCCGGCGAAGGGCCGCACCCAGGTTTGCAGCATTGTCGCACACGGCCTTCCCTGGTTTCAGGTCCAGTGGAGACAACCATTCATGAAATTGGTTCTCCAGAGCTGACCACAACTCCTCAGCTGTGTGACTCACATTTCCCAGACATTTCAATGTAAAAACCGCCTGATGACGTTGAGCCCTACTGCCAGCATAGTAAGGAGGTGTGCAGGATCCCTTCTGCGCAGTTAGAAAGCTTGTGGCATGACCAGACAGGCTTTGGGTGCAGGTGGAAGACCGAGAGGAGGTTGAGGAGGCAGAAGCAGTGGAGGAACTTTGACATAAAGAGGATTGACGCACAACTCGTGGGGACGGCAAGACTTGGACAGCAGCCCCTTGTCCTGCTGTCACCATAGTTACCCAGTGCCCAGTCAGCGACATGTAACGCCCCTGTCCATGCCTACTCGTCCAAGTGTCTGTGATGAAATGCACCCTGTCACACACAGAGTTTCTCAAAGAAGCGGTGATGTTGTGTGCGACATGCTGGTGGAGCGCAGGCACACCTTTCTTTGAGAAGTAGTGCCGACTGGGCATCTGGTACTGGGGCACTGCGACGGACATAAGGTCTCGAAAATCCTCTGTGTCCACCAGGCGGAAAGGCAGCATTTCTGTAGCCAAGAACTTGCAGATGGTGAAATTCAACCTCTTAGCTTTCTCATGGCTAGGAGGAAATGGTCTTTTACTTGTCCACATCTGAGGGACCGAGGGCTGGCTATTGTGCTTAGACGGGGTTGATAAGGGTGTCCCCGGCAAACTGCCGGTCTGTGAGGAAGATGCAGGCGGACATGTTAGGTTGCCTTGATCCAAAGGTGGTGCTATCGATGTCGGACAGCGCTCAACACCAGCTGGTGTTACCACCTCCAAAGAAAATGATGACCTGCCAATCACGCTGGCTGTTGCGGGTAAAGAGGTGGCAGGTCTGCGCCCCAAAACAGGTGTGACTGCTGTCCCCCCAGTCACAGAGGATGAAGAGGCCGCGGATGCACAAGATATGGCAGACGGTGGTTGGCCCGGCCGGCTAGGCCGCATTGTAGCACACTGAGCTTCCCACTGCAACTTATGCTTCATGTCCATGTGCCGGTTCATGCATGAAGTACTCAAACTATGTATTTTTTGGCCTCTACTTAGCTTTTGCTGACAAATGTTACAGATAACACGAGTTGGGTCATCTTTATCGATCTGAAAAAATGCCCAGGCTATGCAAGGCTTAGCACCCATGCGACCTGAAGAGCCACCACGACTTGTGGTGAGAGGCAGAGTTGTGTTTGAGGATGCAGTTGTTGACGTGCTTCCAGTACTACGTCTCTGTCCAGGAAGGCGCAACCTGACCTCGTCGTCACTAGCATCTTCCTCCACCTCCTCTGCTGACCTCATCTCTTGGCTGACTGTGGGTTGACAGTAAGTGGGATCTCCAACCTCATCATCATCACCCTGTGCGTTATCACACCCGTCGTCCTCAGAGCCAACCTGTTCCTGCCCTGACAAAAAACTAAAGTTGTCGCTCCAATCAGATATTTGAGTCTTATCATCGTCTTCCTCATTGTCTCCACCAACAGGAGTTACAGTTTGGGAATGAGGGTCTACATTATGGTCAGAACCTTCTGCGTCTGGTCCTGGATCCGACTCATAAAGATTCTGGGCATCAGTGCAGATCATTTCCTCGTCTGGATTCACAGAAGCGCTGGAGTCGACCTCTGATTCCCAGGCTATAGTATGAGTAAACAGCTCTGCAGACTCAACCATCTGTTCTACCTCATACTCAGACGGGCAGCTGGAGGTTTGGGAGCTGTGAGGAAGCAAGTGCGATTGGGGTGACACCTTTGAGGACTGGAGTATTTGTGATGTTGAAGTTGATGTGGAGGAGAGCCCACTTAAAGGAGCACTTGATATCCGTTGAAGCACCTGCTGTTTTTGTGCCTCATCTGGAATTTGTAGCGATTGGCGTGGCCGTAAGAAAGGGATCTTATCACATTGTCCGCTAAAAGAAGTAGACATTTTAGTTTGGCTGGAAGATGGTCTTTCTTCTGCAGATGTTACTGTTGCTTTAACACCTACCCCACGGACACAACCTTTTTTCCCCTTCCCAACACGCCTATTCCCCTTTCCACCAGCAGCAGGCCTTTTTCCACTCATTTTGGTGGTTAACTAATTAACAACTCTGGAGTTGTTTGCACAAAAAAACAATGGATGGGAACCGAGCAGAGCTGAGTGGCCAAACTGTGGTATTAGGCCAAAACTATTGGCTGGGTTAGATGCAGAAAAAAATTATATTCAATTTGCAACCTGATGGAGGTCAGTATAGATGGACTAATAGAGAAAGTCCCACACACTGCTAGAAGGCCAAATATTTTTTCAGAGCTAGATGCAGAAAAAAATATATTCAGTTTGCAACCTGATGGAGGTCTGTATAGATGGATTAATAGAACAAGTCCCACACACAGCTAGAAGCCCAATATTTTTTCAGAGGTAGATGCAGAAAAAAATATATTCAGTTTGCAACCTGATGGAGGTCAGTATAGATGGACTAATACAACAAGTCCCACACACAGCTAGAAGCCCAATATTTTTTCAGAGGTAGATGCAGAAAAAAATATATTCAGTTTGCAACCTGATGGAGGTCTGTATAGATGGATTAATAGAACAAGTCCCACACACAGCTAGAAGCCCAATATTTTTTCAGAGGTAGATGCAGAAAAAAATATATTCAGTTTGCAACCTGATGGAGGTCTGTATAGATGGATTAATAGAACAAGTCCCACACACAGCTAGAAGCCCAATATTTTTTCAGAGGTAGATGCAGAAAAAAATATATTCAGTTTGCAACCTGATGGAGGTCAGTATAGATGGACTAATACAACATGTCCCACACACAGCTAGAAGCCCAATATTTTTTCAGAGGTAGATGCAGAAAAAAATATATTCAGTTTGCAACCTGATGGAGGTCTGTATAGATGGACTAATACAACAAGTCCCACACACAGCTAGAAGCCCAATATTTTTTCAGAGGTAGATGCAGAAAAAAATATATTCAGTTTGCAACCTGATGGAGGTCTGTATAGATGGATTAATAGAACAAGTCCCACACACAGCTAGAAGCCCAATATTTTTTCAGAGGTAGATGAAGAAAAAAATATATGCAGTTTGCAACCTGATGGAGGTCAGTATAGATGGACTAATACAACAAGTCCCACACACAGCTAGAAGCCCAATATTTTTCAGAGGTAGATGCAGAAAAAAATATATTCAGTTTGCAACCTGATGGAGGTCTGTATAGATGGATTAATAGAACAAGTCCCACACACAGCTAGAAGCCCAATATTTTTTCAGAGCTAGATGCAGAAAAAAATTATATTCAATTTGCAACCTGATGAAGGTCAGTATAGATGGACTAATAGAATGATGCTATGCCCAAAATATTTTACTTCACTAGGTGCAGTAAAAAAATTGGTATTCTATACACAGGTGGTATATCTTGCAACACAGATAGGCTACTCCACTGACTAACACACTCTGCAATAGGCCAAAAAGGATTAGCTTTGCTAGATTCAACCAAATGCTGTGAAAAAAACTTGCACAGCACTGGCACAGACCTGCCTGGCAAAAACTGATAGGAACTGATGTAACCTAGTCCTGAAAAGGACTCCAATTACAATTAGTCTTTACTCCCACAATCTATCTATTTAAGAGCACAGACCTGCCTGATAAAAGTCGTAGGAAATGCTGTAACCTAGTCCTTAAAAGGACTGCAATCACAACTATTCCCTACTCCCAAGCTATCTGTAGATTTGTGCGAAAATTGGCTTGAAATTAACAAGGTATAGCGCACACAGCAACAGCGGTGCCGTCTAACACGCAGCTGCAGCAGTGAGAAAATGGTGGCGACGGGGAAAATGGCTTGGTCTTATAGGGCAAGGACATGTGACATACACTGCCAATGACACATGCCCTTGCTTGTGTGAAAAAAAGCACTTCGCTCCGTGTGTGCGCTGCTGATAGGCTGACAGATTGCACCTCCCCACTGTAAATGCGGGAAAGAGAAAAAAAAATGGAGATCTTCATTATTCCTGCAGAGATCCATCCCCTGCCCCTCCCCCCACCCCGATGTACACTCAAACTGCGTATTAACATTAATTTTCATCATTACTGAGAAAAAATCCAGTTATGATTTTGGTGCACGAACAGTTATCGAACATAACCTCGAACAGCCGAATTTTTCTCAAATTGTTCGTGTTCGCCGAACGGCTCGAACACCGCCCAAAACAGCTCGAATTTGAGATTGGCGAACAGTTCGAGTAGAACAACGCTCATCTCTACTCTTAGGTTACTTTGGAGAAATGGCCATACCACTTTTTTCACAATTAAATCAATGTAAGGCTAGAGTCACACAACCGATTTTCTCTCATCCGAGAAAATTGGGCCATTTATGCTAATCACATTCTTATCAAACTGTTTTATACATTTTGAGTTGCTTGATTATTATTCATACTTTAAGACTACAGTAACACAAGCGTATATTCTCCCATCCGAGAGAATCGGGTCAATTAAGCAAATCTCACACAGATCAAACTATGATGAGAATTTCATCAGAGTGTCAGCATAGTGTGATCCGATTCTCTCGGATAAGGAGAAAATGAGAAAAAAAAAATTCTCCATCTTCTCCATTCTGTCAGTTGGTGGAAATCAATCTGCACTTAGATGTCATCCGAGTGCAGTCGGATGTTTTCCACAGACTCATTGGCTTGCATGGCCAAGTATGATCCAAATATCGTATCAAACTCGGGCATGCAGCTATTTTTTTCCTTGGACCGGCTGTGTCTGGAAAAAAAAAAATTGGAGATGTGTGTGGTTGTGTGGCGCCCCTGAGGGTTCAGTCGCCACAGAGGTACTGCATCTCACCCAGAGGTGTGGTAGCTCACTCTCAGGTAAGGAAGGAGTTCTGCCTGGGACCCTAACACCTGCATCCAACACTACACTACTCCAGACCAGCAGGAGGGGCAAGATGTGTCGCGCTTCCTGCTGACCCCTGTCCCTGGCTGGAGTGGGGGGAACCAAAGTAGGGGGGAACCATGTAGTGGGTGTGGGTGGAGGAAGTAAATCAGGGGAGAACTTGTTAGGAGTAGTATAAAGAGGGAAGCCATCTTGGGTGTGTGAGGAGTTGAGTCAGTCAGTCAGAGGAGGACAGTGAGAGGAGCAGGAGCTCTGTAGGAGCTCTGCTCAGGAGGAGGGCCTGAAGAGAGGCCCAGGACAGACAAAGAGAGAGAGGAGCAGGAGAGGCTCCAGGAACGTGGAAGGGACCCCGGGGGTATGGGAAGTGCTGGAGGCCACCCGTACGCCTGAATCTGCTAGGCGGTGGAGGGGTCAGGTTGCACAGAGGGGACTGGTCCCTAAACTAGCAGAGTTCTTCAAGTCTCAACTAGGAAACCGGAGGCTGTAGTATTTCAGATACTGCAGCCACAATCCACATCTGTCTCACCAAGAAGGTTGCCATAGAGGACCCAGGGGACAGAGAAGACGTCACCCAACAAGGTCCGCGGTCACTCGATTTGGACACTAGGTGTGAGGTGCAGGGAGACGGCCAGAAGGAACACACAGAAGGGGGTCCTGCTATGTACTCTGGAGGTACCTGAGGGTTGACTGAATCCCTCCCTAAGTAAGCACAGGATGATGTGGGAGGTTACCCTGGCCTTGGTAACTTGGAGTCCGAAAATCGTGAGTAAAACCCTGAAGACTGCACCCCACTGTCTCTGTCAGTTATTGCTGCTGCGCCATCACTCCCTGCACTACACTGCACCACGAGTGCTACTTCCATAACAGCAACATCTACACTGCCCTGGAGCTAAGCTCTACTGTGGAGAGCTAAACCAACTCTGCTGCATTCACACCAGCTCCAGAGGACCTGCTCCACAGCGGCGGCTCCACATAGCCGCATACCACAGGTGGCGTCACGAACTGTATATAAGAACTATAAATCCCCTGTAAATATTCCCCCTTTTATTGACCGCTCTGGGTCACGGACTGGGTCACCGCCACTGTGACATCTCCCCTAGCAACGACCGGCCCGGCACTGAGTACTCCACGGCCCAGGGGGCGCATCATACTTGGCATCACAAACAGGATATGAACCCCTCCTTTATCTCCGGGTATTGTGCGCCTAGAGACTGTGTTCTATACTGAACGTGGCGCTCGCCCCAGAAGAACGGGCGCCATTATGTGCGAGACAAAAGACAACAAGAAACCGCCTCCCATCGTGGGCGTGGTTCCAGAATGGCGTCAAAAGCAGGGCCCGCCCCGAGCATCAGTGACCATGTATGTGGATGTGTCCATCAAGCTGGGGGGCTGCCCCAAGGTGTGTCCAACAGCAAGCAGCCATGCAACCGCCCCCAAAAGGGGAGATGAGAGAAGAAACCTGGGAGACAGGGCGGAGTCTACAGCAGTCTAGACAGACCGCACCTGGCAGGCAAAATGGAGGATAGTCCGGAGAAAGCTCCTGTCCATGGCCTGCAGCAATCAGAGATGCCTCTCACCCTGGAGGAGGCAATTGCTAAACTATCCCTGGAGGATACCGAGTTCCTCCATGCCGAGGTCCAGGAGCTAAGCCGGAGGATGGAGAGGGCCCAGCAGGATGCCATCGCTAGCTGCAAGGAGGAGCTGCTGGGGAAGATCGTGACCCGGCAGCAGTCGGTGCTGCATGTGACCGGCAGCGCCCCAGCCCCGGCGAAGCTGCGTAAAGACCGGGAGGTGTCAGGCCGAGCTGAAGCAGTCGTGGGAGCAGGTAGGAGTGAAGTCCCTGTCCCGGACGCGGCTGGCGCTGCTCCATCCCTGGTCCCCCTGCAGAATGAGGCTGAAGACCCAGCTGGGAAGCCTGTAAGAATCAGGTGTTCCCCCGGAGGGAGCACCACTGTTAAACTGTTTGCTGGAAAAGACTGTAAATAGTTACCTGGAAGGGTACAATACTGCTCAAGTTCAAGTTTAAAAATGTATGCTTATTTGCCTAGTATACCCAGTTAAGGCACAAAGAACTATCAGGCTGAGGACTGTGATCAGCCAAAAACTTTCCGTTGTAAATAGTTGCGCTTCTTAAAGTGCCCCTTATTGGTTTTATACAACAAGTCTGACCTCAGAACAAAAACCCGTTTGGCGTGGCCGAAGACGTGGTCCAACAACCAGATCACCTATGCCCTGCAGCCACGCCCATGGCCTATGTTGAGGGTTTTCGGGGGGGTCCCTCATGTTGCTCAAAGTGCACCTTACCAGTGAAAAGGACATTCGGCTGTGAATTTCACTGTACTTGATTGGAAATGTTTTATGTGAGAAATGTTTTATGAGTATAAAGAAAAATGTTCTTTAAAGAGTTTTACATAGAAACCAGTAATGTTTAAGAAAATGTGCCTCCCATAAAGGGAAGAAAAAGTTTTGCTGATTATTCTTCTATGTGAATGCATTCTAAAATTTTTGTAAGTCTGAAATACCTTGTTTTTACTCTGTTCCAGCCCACGGACGTGCTGTGTTTTACCAGGGGGGATATGTGGCGCCACTGAGGGTTCAGTCGCCACAGAGGTACTGCATCTCACCCAGAGGTGTGGTATCTCACTCTCAGGTAAGGAAGGAGTACGGCCTGGGACCCTAACACCTGCATTCAACACTATACTACTCCAGACCAGCAGGAGGGGCAAGATGTGTCGCGCTTCCTGCTGACCCCTGTCCCTGGCTGGAGTGGGGGGAACCAAAGTAGGGGGGAACCATGTAGTGGGTGTGGGTGGAGGAAGTAAATCAGGGGGAGCACTTGTTAGGAGTAGAATAAAGAGGGAAGCCATCTTGGGTGTGTGAGGAGTTGAGCCAGTCAGTCAGAGGAGGACAGTGAGAGGAGCAGGAGCTCTGTAGGAGCTCTGCTCAGGAGGAGGGTATGAAGAGAGGCGCATTACAGACTGAAGAGAGAGAGGAGCAGGAGAGGCTCCAGGAGCGTGGAAGGGACCCCAGAGGTACGGGAAGTGCTAGAGGCCACGCGTACGCCCGAATCTGCCAGGCGGTTGAGGGGTCAGGTCGCACAGGGGGGCCCGGTCCCTAAACTAACAGAGTTCTTCAAGTCTCAACTAGGAAACCGGAGGCTGTAGTATTTCAGGTACTGCAGCCACAATCCACATCTGTCTCACCAAGAAGGTAGCCATAGAGGACCCAGGGGACAGAGAAGACGTCACCCGACAAGGTCTGCGGTCACAGGATTAGGACACTAGGTGTGAGGTGCAGGGAGACGGCCAGAAGAAACACACAGAAGGGGGTTCTGCTATGTACTCTGGAGGTACCGGAGGGTTGGCTGAATCCCTCCCTGAGTAAGCACAGGACGACGTGGGAGGTTACCCTGGCCCTGGTAACTTGGAGTCTGAAAATCTTGAGTAAAACCCTGAAGACTGCACACCACCGTCTCTGTCAGTTATTGCTGGTGTGCCATCACTCCCTGCTCTACACTGCACCACGAGTGCTAATTCCATAACAGCAACATCTACACTGCCCTGGAGCTAAGCTCTACCTGTGGAGAGCTAAACCAACTCTGCTGCATTCATACCAGCTCCAGAGGACCTGCTCTGCAGCGGCGGCTCCACATAGCCGCATACCACAGGTGGCGTCACAAACTGTATATAAGAACTATAAATCCCCTGTAAATATTCCCCCTTTTATTGACCGCCCTGGGTCATGGACCGGGTCACCGCCACTGTGACATCTCCCCTAGCAACGACCGGCCCGGCACCGAGTACCCCACGGCCCAGGGGGCGCGTCAGTTACATATAATAACATGAGGATGAGTGCTATTCGTCAAAGCAATGGATAGCACTCATCCAAATATTACAGTCATCTGCACAAGCCCTAATAGATGAAAATAAACAAAGGAGATGTCAAAATTGTATTTTTTCCTTTAGCTTCACACATAGATATTCTCCTAACAAAGTCATAATCCCACTTTACCTTCTTAAATATTCAGGATTATAAACCTTTTGGATTGACCGACAGCATGTAAGTTGTTCAATAGTAAAATTAATCATCAAAAAAATTGCCTAATAATTGTCCACACATGTGTAGAAAAGCATTTTTATATACATTTTCTCAACCTACATTGTACAAATGATTGGATTTAATTGTAATAGATGTACCTACTTGACTTTCATGACATTTTAGCATGCAAAGGCTGCCTTCTACCAAGTGACAACTTTTTGGCTACAGTTTTTAAAGTTAAAATAATTGACATACTGTATGCTGGGTCCAACTTTAAGCAATAGTGCTATCATTTGATTAATGCTTTATTCAGTTTTAATAGGCATCTGTGACATTCTTGCTTTTCTGCTCAGATTTAAAAAAGAAAATGACAGATATGATTAGATCTGTCTTACTTTACAACATTTTCAATGGAAAATTAAATGTTCTATTTTCCCAGTTTAAAAACATTTTAACTGTCAAATAGCAAAAAGGATAGCTATCTCTCCTGTACTATTCTTACCCCAGTAACGTTTCATCTGATAGAAGAGATTCTACACTATCTCTGGAGCTTCAGTTTGCTCTTAATTATCAACATCGCTGGTGTCCCTGACTTGATCAAACCACAAGATTGAGTTTGACAAAGGAAAAAAGAGGATAGAAAAAAAGTAGAATTATACCTACCTAATTTGGCTCTCATAAGCCCACAATGCTAGCACACGTGGGATTGTCCACTTGTCCTAATATTAACAGGAAATGAACTGAGGTTAAAAGCACCCTTCCCACCACCATTTCTTCCAATTTCCCAGTGTTTTTGTAAATACTGTATTTTTTGGACCATAAGACACACCTAGGTTTTAGAGGAGGAAAATATAAAGAGAAATTGCAGCAAAAAATGTGGTCATAATGCACTGTTATGGATAGAGGGGAGTCTGCCGCTGACACTGTTATAGGGGTAATGTCCCCCATCCTGGTATATATATGCCCCCATCCTGATATATATGGCCCCCCATCCTGATATACGTGACCCTCATCCCCACTCTGGTATACATGGCCCCCATTCCCATCCTGGTATACATGGCCCCCCAATTCCCCATCCTGGTATACATGGCATATGTCCCCACCTTGGTATACATTTCCCCCCCATCCCCACCCTGGCATACATGGCTCGCCATCCCCACCCTGGTATACATGGCCCCCCATACTGACATTTATGCCCCCCCATCATTGTATACATGGCCCCCCCATCTCCATCCTGGTATACATGGCACCTATCTCTGACCTGGTATACATGGCTCCCCATCCCCATCCTGGTATACATAGCACCTATCCCCACCCTGGTATACATGGCCCCCCATCCCCATCCTGGTATATGTGGCTCATATCCCCACCCTGGTATACATGGCCCCCCATCCTGTTATATATGGCTGCCCCATCTTGGTATACATGGACCCCTATCCCCCATCCATCCTGGTATACATGGCACCTATCTCTGACCTGGTATACATGGCTCCCCATCCCCATCCTGGTATACATGGCACCTATCCCCACCCTGGTATACATGGCCCCTCATCCCCATCCTGGTATATATGGCACATATCCCCACCCTGGTATACATGGCCCCCCATCCTGTTATATATGGCTGCCCCATCCTGGTACACATGGACCCCCATCCCCATCCTGGTATACATGGCACCTATCCCCAACCTGGTAAACATGGCACCTATGCCCACCCTGGTATACATGGCCCCCATCCTGGTATACATGGCCCCCCATCCTGGTATATATGCCCCCCCATCATGGTATGCATGTACCCCCAGACCCCCATCCCCATCCTGGTATATATGGCCACCTCACGCCGCATACATAAAAAATAAAGCATTCTACTCACCTTCCCTCTGCGTCCTGTTCTGATGCCTGTAGCTAACATCAGCGTGTAAGCAGCGCATAACGTCACTGCCATCCGCCCTCACATGCGCAGGTTAGCTGCCGGAATATTCACTGCTCCCCAAGCGCAGGACTATGGGCGTGGGAAGCAGTAAATATTCATTTGCTTTAATAGAGGGCAAACTGTTAGCCGCAGCTCCTGGGCAATCATGATTCTATTAAAGAGAATGAATATTCACTGCTCCCCACGCCCATGGGAGTGGAGAGCAGTGAATATTCATTCTCTTTAATAGCGGGCACACGTGATCGCCCATCCACTGTAGGAAGCCGGCAGCTGCAGCTATCACTGTGCCTGCTATTAAAGAAAATCAAAATTCACTGCTCCCCACACCCACAGTCCCTCCCACCTCTGGGCTCTGGCTTCAGTGCATAGAGGTGGGCACAGTGTTAGCTGCAGCAGGCAGCTCCTGCCTCCTGTGGCTCGCTCCCCCGCTGCTGCCGCTCTCCCCCAACCATCCACAGCCGGACTATAAGGTACCGTACATCTGGACTATATGACACCCCCACCCCCCCACTTTCTTCCAAAATTTTGGAGGAAAAAATTGCGTCTTATAGACCGAAAAATACGGTAACTCAGACACTAGAAAATCCCTAAAAAATATGATTTTAATTGCCAGAAGAAAGTAGCAAGGGAGGGAATATAACAGTACTGTCATGGTGGGCTTATGAAAAGGTAATTCTACATTTGCATTACGCCAACATGTCAGCACACATGAGAAATACCAAATTAAACAATTTAGGGAGGGAAAATTGCTTGCAATATTTTTCTGCCAAAAGCCAAATCCTGACTGGCAAGGATATTTAGGTTATAATGCTTCAGAAAGGTCTGAGGTGAAGACCAGGTACTGGTTCTCCAAATCTACACCAAGGATGCTGAAGATTTATCAGCCCAAGATACTGAAACTGCTTCTGTGGAATGTGCCTTAAGATCTTATAGAAGAGATTTGCCCATAATTTAGTAAGTTTCACATACAGAAAAAAAGATTTTGGGAGTAAAAATTAGATCTTCCAACAGCAAGAGTGTGGAACTCTCTCTATTAGTTTCAGGATTGTTACAAAAAAAGGTAAGATAATGTCTTGAGACCAGTGGAAATAAGTCACGACTTTAGGTAGAAGGTCAAAATTATGACTGTCTTCTGAGATTTTCAAGAAGAGATCAGGACAGAGAAAACCTGGAATTCACTTACGCTGCACACATATGTTTTTGCCACCACAAAACACTACTCTAAGGATTATAAGCTTGATTGATGCCTTCCCCAGAGGCTCAAAGGGCATTGTTATTAACCCTGTAAGAACTAGAGATGAGTGAACCTTTAAAGGTTCGATTCGTTTCAGATCGGCGAACTTCTCGATGTTCGCAGAACAATTCATCGAACGGTTCGTCGAACATATCTGAATCCCATTGCATTCAATGGGAGGCAAAACCAAACGCATACACAACACCTTCAAAGGGGCCCAAAAGCTGCCAAAACAGCTCGATTTAGGGTCAGACACCAGGAAAAGTGGCATCAATTGACCCACAGTACAAATTTTATAATGGCATGGCAACAGGCGGTCATGAGACATGTATGAGGTATCAGGGTCTGGGCCAGCATTTACAGTTTTGAATTTAAGTTCAAATTAAGACGAGGTGGGTGAGGGATCAGTGTACGTCTGCTGTGCTGGGAGCCCTGATACCACATGCAACAGCTCAAGCTTTTTTTCTGCTCAGCCACACTCAGGTGGCACAAACATCAGTTTCACAGAGTACTATTGGTGCAAAAATATAAGGATAGTAACACAGGTAGTTTAGCAAGTGGAGGCCTGCCAGTGTGGGAGCTCTACTGCTACAGGCAACACACATGAAGGAGATCAAACCACGTGTCTCCACATTTCAAAAAATTTGTGGCATACATCAGCAAAGGGGCATCAATTTCACTTGAGTAGAAATAGTATAATGGGGCTCCAACACCTCTTTCACTACAGCCAACCCAGCAGATGGAGACCAGAGATGAGCGAACATTTCAATGTTCGGTTCGGTTTATTGTCTTCGAATTTGCAATATTTGCCGATTAATTTGTCGAAAATTCGTCTAATGTATCCGACCCCCATTGGATTCAATGGGAGGCAAAACCAAACGCATAAACAACACCTTCAAACAGGCCCAAAAGCTGCCAAAACACATCAAATTAGGGGCAGACACCAGGAAAGTGCCATCAATTGACCCAGAGTACAAGTAGTATAATTATTATTATTTTTTATTATAGCACCATTTATTCCATGGCGCTTTACATGTAAAAATGGGTCACCAACTAATACAAGAGGAGAGAGGACCCTGCCTGCGAGGGTGCACAAACAGTCTACAAGGGATGGGTGAGCATACAGTAGGTGAGGGTACAGCTGGTCGTGCAGTGGTATGGTGGAGCTAGGGTTACTGCAGGTTGTAAGCTTGTCAGAAGAGGTCAGTCTTCAGGTTCCTTTTGAAGGCTTCCATAGTAGGCGAGAGTCTGATGTGTTGGGGTAGAGAGTTCCAGAGTAGGGGGGATGCACGGGACAAATCTTGTATACAATTGTGGAAAGAGGAGATAAGAAGGAAGTAGAGAAGAAGATCTTGTGAGGATCGGAGGTTGTGTGCAGGTAAGTACCGGGAGACTAGGTCACAGATGTATGGAGGAGACAGGTCGTGGGTGGCATTGTATGCCAAGGTTAGGGTTTTGCACTGCTATTAAATTGCTTTATACATATGTTCAATTCTATGTATAGATGTTGCAGAGACATCACTTTTTGTGACTGCAAATAATACCAAGGTTTTGTGACCATTAATAATGCCAATTTAAGCCCACTCACAGTCGTCTCTAAATAGCTCCACCTCCACTCGTCAAAGAGTTTTCAATCCATTAAATCTCTCTAACTTTATAAGTGATCTGTCACGTACCTTAAGATACACAAAGACTCCTTAAAAATCTCTTGCTCAAGTAGTGTCCTCAAGATGACAGAGATCACAAAAGCCGAGTCAATAGATTATGCTGGGAAAACAAAATGATTGGTGGCTGAAGCGAAAGCCAGTGGCTTTTACTCTGGAGTGACAGTAACTTGTTTGGTGTATAAACTGGAATTTAGCCAGGTTGATTTGTCTTTCTAGTTGTTCTATTAATGTCTCTGGTGACCTGACTAACTAATTTTACTTTTTAATTTTGCAGTGTGTATTTCAGGTGTCAGCTACAACACATCTTGATCTTAGCTCTGCAAATAACAACTCTCACTCTCATCCTCTCACTTACATCTGCAGAACTTCTTCCAGCAGCACCCATCATTCACTGCCCCGAACCACTAGACTTATACCTAACATTGCCAGTTTTAAGCACACATTGAGAAGTCATTTCTTTAAATAGGTCTATGACACATAATCATAGTTTATGGCTCACAAACAATGTCCACTGTTTAAATGAAATGGCGGCTGCCCATGTACAGTATGTTGCTCTTTCATTCATTGTCTATAGAACTGGTAGAAACAGCAGAATACAGCGTCTATTCTGAGGCTGCGTGCCCACTATGCATTTTTCAAGCGGTTTTGCAGCGGAATTTCCGCAGCGAAAATGCTTAAAAAACGCTTGGTAATACATGCCCCATGGTCCCCAATTATCATTGCAGAAAAATACGCCGCATGTCCATTAATTTTGCGGACACGCAATTGCATTGGACCACGTGACATCCGCATCACTGCATCTGTGTCACGCTGTCTCAGCATACAGGGGGGTCAGGGGCCTGAGCTGACCCTAGACGGGGGCCCTGACTAATCCCTCAACCTGGAGGTACTGTTAATGGTACAGAGGTCCAGGCCCCCAGCGTAACCCTAAACTCCTGAATATCCCTGAACCTAAGTAATCTAGTCCTGAGAAGGACCCCGATCACAACAATGGGGAACAGGATAGAAAATGCCCAAAACACAGTACTAGACAAACGAGACAGTACAAGGGGAAAACCAAAAACCACCTTGCATACAAAAACTAACACCACAATTACAGAGGGAACAACAACAGGTTAGGAGATAAATGATAAAGGGAGGAAGGGAACAAACCACACCGCATACTCCTCGCTCCGAACTCCACCAAACAACGATCCACTCTGAAGGTCTGCAAGAAATGCTTTCACCGACAACTTCCCTAACAGACCAGCAGGTATTTGAAGGAATCCCAATACTGCAGCATTAACTGCAGCTGGGCGAGGCTGAGCCTCGTCAAGCACAGAGAGAGAGAATTAACTCCCTCACAACCAAAAAACACAAAGCACCAAAAACTCAGCTGCGAGAAGTCAGGCTGTGTAGTCGCGACGATCTTCGTGGCGACACACCCATGACAGTACCCCCCCTTCTACAAGGGGCCTCCGGACCCTCAGGGCCAGGTTTATCCGGGTGAGTCGTGTGGAAGGCCCGAATTAACCGGTCTGCGTTAATATCTGACGCAGGAACCCACATTCTCTCCTCAGGACCATACCCTTTCCAATGAACCAGGTACTGAAGGGACCGGCGACTAAAACGTGAATCGATGACATTCGATACCTGAAACTCCAAATTTCCATTGACCACCACTGGAGGAGGAGGTAAAGGTGATGGTATCATTGGCGCCACATACCTCTTAAGCAAAGATCTGTGGAACACGTTTCAAATTTTAAACGTAGGGGGGAGGTCAAGACGGAATGCCACCGGATTAATTATAGAACTGATCCTGTACGGCCCGATGAACCTGGGACCCAGTTTCCAGGAGGGAACCTTGAGTTTTATATTCTTGGTAGACAACCATACCTGATCGTTCACGCTTAGGTCCGGACCAGACACTCTCCTCCTATCAGCCATACGTTTGTATCGGTTCCCCATAGTACTCAGATTATTCAGTACCCCTCTCCATACTGAAGCGAGTGATGACGAAAATCGTTCCTCCTCAGGAACCCCCGAAGAGCCCCCTCTACTGAAAGTACAAAACTGGGGGTGAAAACCATATGCCCCAAAAAACGGGGACTTACCAGTGGATTCGCTTCGCCTATTATTAAGAGCAAACTCCGCCAGAGGTAAGAAAGAAGCCCAGTCCTCCTGGTTCTCTGACACAAAACACTGGAGATATGTCTCCAAACTCTGGTTCAGACGTTCCGTCTGACCATTGGTCTGAGGATGAAAAGCCGATGAGAACGATAAATGCATCCCCCGCCGAGTACAAAAAGCCTTCCAGAATTTGGACACAAACTGAGACCCCCGATCCGACACCACATCGGAGGGTACCCCGTGAAGCCTCACAATTAGAGATGAGCGGTGTTCGACTAGAACTGTTCGCCAATCTCAAATTCGAGCTGTTTTGGGCGGTGTTCGAGTTGTTCGACCAACCCGAACGATTTGCAAAAAATTCGGCTGTTCGAGGTTATGTTCGATAACTGTTCGTGCACCAAAAGCGTGTCCTGCATGTCTGGCGCTATTTAGAGCACCAATCATGCAGGGATTGTCTGCCACTCACTGTAATGCCACAGCCATGGTGGTTGTGGCATTACAGTGATTGCCCAAATCGATGGGAACAGTGCCAACAGTGAAACATGAAAAGCCGGCAATTCAGCAGCGGCATACACCTGTACCCGACAATTTAGAACCGAAAGAATAGAGAATCACACATAGGTTAGATAGATATAAACATGTCAGCCACATATATAATAAGTACAGTGACAGTGTTGCTTACTGTACTTGTCATTTAGCGTAAAGGATTTATCAAAAAAAATAATAGTGTTTTCATGCACCGTCTCTTTAAAAAAGCCGGCCGGCAATTCAGCAGCGGTACCCGACAATTTATAACAGACAGAATAGAGCTTCACACATAGATTAGATAGATAGAAACATGTCAGTCACATATATATGAAGTACAGTGATAGTGTTGGTTACTGTACTTGTCATTTAGTATTAAAATAAAGGATTTATTATTAAAAAAATTGGCGTGGGGTTCCCCTTAATTTTAGGCTCTAGCGGAGGTTAAGCAGACGGCTGGGGCAGATGTTTGAAGCCTGGGAAGGGGGTAATACCCACGGAGCTTCCCAGGCTACTAATATCAGCCCCCAGCTGAATACATAGCCTTTACTAGCTATTAAAATGGGGGACCCCCCAAAAAAAATGACGTGGGGTCCCCCCTAATTTAATAGCTAGCAAAGGCTAGGCAGACAGCTGGGGGCTGATATTAATAGCCCAGGAAGGGAGCCATGAATATTGGCCCCCTCCCAGGCTAGAAACACCAGCCGTCAGCCGCCCCAGAAATGGCGCATCCATAGGATGCGCCAATTCTGGGACTTAGCCTCGCTCTTCCACGCTGCCCTGGTGCGGTGGCAGGGGGTAATAGGGTTGGGGTTGATGTCAGCTTATAATGCCAGCTGACATCAAGCCCAGGTTAGTAATGGAGAGGCGTCTATAAGACACCCCCATTACTAACCCCATAGTCAAAGTTAAAAAAAACACAAACACCCAGAATAAAGTCCTTTAATTGAAATAAAGACACAATCCTTTATTGTTCTAAATTAAACCATACTTACCGTCACGCCCATTCCAGCTGAAGCCAACGATCTCCTGCAATAAAAGAAAAATAATAAAGCAACCTCATCCTTACCTTTCCATGGTTCCCACGACAGCTTCAGCTCTGCTACATCGAGATGACAGGCTGGACCGCAGCAGAACGCTGCCATCCAGCCTCTCATCCCGCAGACACTGAGAAGCGCAGGCTTGCTTGCGCTGCTCAGCGTCTCTCTGTGACGACATCCAGATGAGCCGAGTTCATGTCCAATGAACTCGGCTCACCTCATGCACGTCACTGACAGCGTGGGAAAATTCTCACGCTGAAGCGGTGAGTGCAGGAGAATTCTCCCACGCTGTCAGTGACGTGCATAAGGTGAGCTCATGTCCAATGAACTCAGCTCACCTCCTGCACGTCACTGACAGCGTGGGAGAATTCTCCTGCACTCAGCGCTTCAGCGTGAGAATTCTCCCACGCTGAAGCGCTGAGTGCAGGAGAATTTTCCCACGCTGTCAGTGACGTGCATAAGGTGAGCTCATGTCCAATGAACTCAGCTCACCTCCTGCACGTCACTGACAGCGTGGGAGAATTCTCCTGCACTCAGCGCTTCAGTGTGAGAATTCTCCCACGCTGAAGCGCTGAGTGCAGGAGAATTTTCCCACGCTGTCAGTGACGTGCATGAGGTGAGCCGAGTTCATTGGACATTAACTCGGCTCATCTGGATGCCCTCACAGAGAGACACTGTGGAGCGCAAGCAAGCCTGCGCTTCTCAGTGTCTGCGGGATGACAGGCTGGATGGCAGCGTTCTGCTGCGGTCCAGCCTGTCATCTCGATGTAGCAGAGCTGAAGCTGTCATGGGAACCATGGAAAGGTAAGGATGATGTTGCTTTATTATTTTTCTTTTATTTCAGGAGATCGTTGGCTTCAGCTGGAATGGGCGTGATGGTAAGTATGGTTTAATTTAGAACAATAAAGAATTGTGTGTTTATTTCAATTAAAGGACTTTTTTCTGGGTGTTGTGTTTTTTTTAAATACTTTACTAGAAATTCATGGTGGTCATGTCTAATATTGGCGTGACCCCATGAATTTCGGGCTTAGGGCCAGCTGATAATGCCAAGCTGGCCCTAACCCCTTTATTACCCAGTGAGCCACCGCATCAGGGCCCTGGATGAGTTGGGTACAGCGCCAGAAGATGGCGCTTCTATGAACGCGCCATTTTCCGGGGTGGCTGCGGACTGCAATTTGCAGCGGGGGTGGCCCAGAAAGCTTGGGCCTCCCTGCGCTGCGGATTCCAGCCCCCAGCTGCCTAGTTGTACCTGGCTGGACACAAAAACAGGGCGAAGCCCCACGTCAATTTTCTTTAAATTATTTCATGAAATAATTAAGAAAAAAAGGGCTTCCCTATATTGTTGTGTCCGGCCAGGTACAAATAGGCAGCTGGTGGTTGGGGGCAGCCCGTTCCTGCCTGCTGTACCTGGCTGGACACAAATATAGTGCGAAGCCCCACGTCAATTTTTTTTAAATTATTTCATGAATTTCCTGAAATAATTTAAAAAAATTGAAGTGGGGCTTCGCACTATATTTGTGTCCAGCCAGGTACAGCAGGCAGGAACGGGCTGCCCCCATCCACCAGCTGCCTATTTGTACCTGGCCGGACACAACAATATAGGGAAGCCCTTTTTTTCTTAATTATTTCATGAATTTCATGAAATAATTAAAAAAAATTGAAGTGGGGCTTCGCACTATATTTGTGTCCAGCCAGGTACAGCAGGCAGGAACGGGCTGCCCCCAACCACCAGCTGCCTATTTGTACCTGGCCGGACACAACAATATAGGGAAGGCCTTTTTTTCTTAATTATTTCATGAATTTCATGAAATAATTAAAAAAAAAGTACGTGGGGCTTCGCCCTATTTTTGTGTCTAGCCAGGTACAACTAGGCAGCTGGGGGCTGGAATCTGCAGCGCAGGGAGGCCCAAGCTTTCTGGGCCCCCCCCCGCTACAAATTGCAGTCCGCAGCCACCCCGGAAAATGGCGCGTTCATAGAAGCGCCATCTTCTGGCGCTGTACCCAACTCATCCAGGGCCCTGGTGCGGTGGCTCACTGGGTAATAAAGGGGTTAGGGCCAGCTTGGTATTATCAGCTTGCCCCAAGCCCAAAATTCATGGGGTCACGCCAGTATTAGACATGACCCCCATGAATTTCTAGTAAAGTATTTAAAAAAAACACAACACCCAGAATAAAGTCCTTTAATTGAAATAAAGACACAATTCTTTATTGTTCTAAATTAAACCATACTTACCATCACACCCATTCCAGCTGAAGCCAACGATCTCCTGCAATAAAAGAAAAATAATAAACCAACCTCATCCTTACCTTTCCATGGTTCCCACGACAGCTTCAGCTCTGCTACATCGAGATGACTGGCTGGACCGCAGCAGAACGCTGCCATCCAGTCTGTCATCCCGCAGACACTGAGAAGCGCAGGCATGCTTGCGCTCCTCACTGTCTCGCTGTGACGGCATCCAGATGAGCCGAGGTCATGTCCAATGAACTCGGCTCACCTCATGCTCGTCACTGACAGCGTGGGAAAATTCTCACGCTGAAGTGCTGAGTGCAGGAGAATTCTCCCACGCTGTCAGTGATGTGCATGAGGTGAGCTCATGTCCAATGAACTCAGCTCACCTCCTGCACGTCACTGACAGCGTGGGAAAATTCTCCTGCAATCAGCGCTTCAGCGTGAGAATTTTCCCACGCTGTCAGTGACGTGCATGAGGTGAGCCGAGTTCATTGGACATGAACTCTGCTCATCTGGATGTCGTCACAGAGAGACGCTGAGCAGCGCAAGCAAGCCTGCGCTTCTCAGTGTCTGCGGGATGACAGGCTGGATGGCAGCGTTCTGCTGCGGTCCAGCCTGTCATCTCGATGTAGCAGAGCTGAAGCTGTCGTGGGAACCATGGAAAGGTAAGGATGAGGTTGCTTTATTATTTTTCTTTTATTGCAGGAGATCGTTGGCTTCAGCTGGAATGGGCGTGATGGTAAGTATGGTTTAATTTAGAACAATAAAGGATTGTGTCTTTATTTCAATTAAAGGACTTTATTCTGGGTGTTTGTGTTTTTTTTAACTTTGACTATGGGGTTAGTAATGGGGGTGTCTTATAGACGCCTCTCCATTACTAACCTGGGCTTGATGTCAGCTGGCATTATAAGCTGACATCAACCCCAACCCTATTACCCCCTGCCACCGCACCAGGGCAGCGTGGAAGAGCGAGGCTAAGTGCCAGAATTGGCGCATCCTATGAATGCGCCATTTCTGGGGCGGCTGACGGCTGGTGTTTCTAGCCTGGGAGGGGGCCAATATTCATGGCTCCCTTCCTGGGCTATTAATATCAGCCCCCAGCTGTCTGCCTAGCCTTTGCTAGCTATTAAATTAGGGGGGACCCCACGTCATTTTTTTGGGCGGGTCCCCCATTTTAATAGCTAGTAAAGGCTATGTATTCAGCTGGGGGCTGATATTAGTAGCCTGGGAAGCTCCGTGGGTATTACCCCCTTCCCAGGCTTCAAACATCTGCCCCAGCCGTCTGCTTAACCTCCGCTAGAGCCTAAAATTAAGGGGAACCCCACGCCAATTTTTTTAATAATAAATCCTTTATTTTAATACTAAATGACAAGTACAGTAACCAACACTATCACTGTACTTCATATATATGTGACTGACATGTTTCTATCTATCTAATCTATGTGTGATGCTCTATCTTTCTGTTTTAAATTGTCGGGTACCGCTGCTGAATTGCCGGCCGGCTTTTTTAAAGAGACAGTGCATGAAAACACTATTATTTTTTTAAATAAATCCTTTACACTAAATGACAAGTACAGTAAGCAACACTATCACTGTACTTATTATATATGTGACTGACATGTTTCTATCTATCTAATCTATGTGTGAAGCTCTATTCTTTCTGTTCTAAATTGTCGGGTACAGATGCTGAATTGCCGGCCGGCTTTTTTAAAGAGACGGTGCATGAAAACACTAATATTTTTTTTAATAAATCCTTTACACTAAATGACAAGTGCAGTAACCAACACTGTCACTGTGCTTCTTATATGTGTGACTGACATGTTTCTATCTATCTAATCTATGTGTGATGCTCTATTCCTTCTTGTCTAAATTGTCGGGTACCGGTGTATGCCGCTGCTGAATTTGCCGGCCGGCTTTTTTAAAGAGAGTGTCTTCTGAGCAGTTTGTCAGCTTTTGGACACCTTTGCAGGTGTTTTCTATGTGTTTCTATGTGTTTTTGTTTGCCTGCCATTGGTTTTAACGGTGTTCGACGGTGTTCTAAGGTGTTCGACGAACAGTTCGACGAACAGTTCCTCGAACATCCCGGTGTTCGACGAACCGAACCGAACCCGAACACTACGGGGGTGGCTCAACACTACTCACAATCTCTCCAATGAACACCTGCGCAAGAGTTTTAGCATTAGGAAGAGCAGGAAGAGCGATAAAATGTGCCATCTTGCTGAACCTGTCTACTACAACGAGTATGACCGCTTTACCCGAGGACGGCGGGAGGTCCGTAATAAAGTCTATAGACAGATGAGTCCAAGGACGCTCCGGGATCTTCAAAGGTAAGAGGGCCCCAGAAGGACGCGTATGTGGGGTCTTAGAGCGCGCACAAACCCCACAGGACGCAACAAAAGTTACCACCTCCTTATGTAAGTTAGGCCACCAAAACCGACGCGAGAGGAGATCCACAGTTGCTTTACTCCCAGGGTGTCCTGCCAAAGCTGAGTTATGGTGTGCCTCGATCACCTTTTGTCGTAGCTGATCAGGAACAAATAGTCTCCCTGGAGGTCCAACAGGGGCGTCCCCCTGAGCCTCCAATACCTCCTCCTCAAGCTCAGAGCATACTGCCGACACCACCACCACCTCTTGAAGGATAGGAACCGGATCATCCGTATTCCCGGCCCCAGGGAAACTACGAGATAAGGCATCCGCCTTCACATTTTTTGACCCAGGACGATATGTAACGACAAAATTAAACCAGGTAAAAAACAACGACCACCTGGCTTGTCTGGGATTCAGACGTTTTGCGGACTCCAGATAAAGCAGGTTCTTGTGATCAGTGATGACGGTGACCGGATGGACTGCCCCCTCCAAAAAATGGCGCCACTCCTCAAAAGCTAACGTAATAGCCAAGAGTTCCCTATTGCCGACATCGTAATTCCTCTCAGCGGACGACAATTTTTTGGAGAAAAAAGCGCACGGACGCCACTTACCAGGGGACGAACCTTGTGAAAAAACTGCTCCCACCCCTACCTCAGAAGCGTCTACCTCTACAATGAACGGCTGTGACGCATCAGGTTGAATGAGTATGGGTGCTGAGGCAAAACATTTTTTCAAGGAGGAGAATGCTTGACAAGCCTTGTCAGACCACCTAGAAAAATCCGTCCCCTTTTTTGTCATGTCTGTGAGAGGTTTAACCATGGATGAGAAATTACGAATGAATTTCCGGTAATAATTAGCAAACCCCAGGAAACGTTGTAGTGCCTTAAGATTCTCTGGCAGATCCCACTCAAGAACTGCCCGCACTTTCCCTGGATCCATACGAAAACCGGACGCTGACACCAGGAAACCTAAAAACTGGAGTTCCTGTACGGCGAACACACACTTCTCCCATTTGGCGTACAGTTTATTATCCCGCAAGATCTGTAACACCTGCCTAACATGCTCCTGATGAGACACAAGATCAGGCGAGTAAATTAAGATTTCATCCAGATATATAACCACAAACTGACTCACCAGGCGGCGAAAAATGTCATTAACAAAGTGTTGGAACACCGCCGGGGCATTAGTCAGACCGAATGGCATGACAAGGTTCTCATAATGCCCCTCCGGAGTGTTAAACGCCGTCTTCCACTCATCCCCCTCCTTTATCCTAATCAGATTGTACGCCCCCCTGAGATCCAACTTAGAGAACCATTTGGCGCCCACGATCTGATTAAAGAGATCGGGGATAAGTGGGAGTGGATACGGATCTCGGACCGTAATCCGATTAAGTTCACGGAAATCCAGGCAAGGGCGCAGGCCTCAATCTTTCTTCTTCACAAAGAAGAACCCCGCGGCCACGGGGAAGATGAAGGTCTAATATGCCCCTTAGCCAGACTCTCAGAAATATAATCTTTCATGGCCTGCCTCTCCGGACCAGATAGGTTATACAACCTAGATTTAGGTAACTTGGCCCCAGGTAGCAATTTTACAGAACAGTCATACACGTGATGAGGAGGTAGTTCCTGACACCCTTTCTCCGAGAATACATCCTCAAAGTCCGCCAGAAATGGAGGTAAGACCCTAGGAGTGACAGCACCGATGACCGTATTCATGCAGTTTTTATTACAGAATTCACTCCATTGGCTTATCTCCCTGGATTGCCAATTAATAACCGGATTATGCTTAGTTAACCAAGGAAGGCCCAACACGTAACAAGACAACAGTTCTTTATGTATCGCCCCCACTTGAAGATTTACGTTATGCACCACTTGCAAAAAACTTCCCTGACGGAGAGGCCTGGCGTCGATCGAAAATATGGGGATGGGTTTAGCCAACATATTCAATAGCATACCTTGAACCCGGGCAAACCGAGCGTCCACCAGATTAGCCCCGGCCCCACTATCTAGAAGAACAGATATCCTCTCAGTTCTCGTACCCACCACCACCTCCGCCGGTACGAGAAACTGAGACGAACCTAGGGACGAAATACCTACTCCCAGATTGCCTTCCACCACACAACCTGGGATCAATAGTTTTCCGACGACTCTTTATTCTGCAAAGGACGGGATGGACACCCCCCAATAAAATGTCCCTTTCTCCCGCAGAAGAAGCACCTTCCAGTCTTGTGGTGCACCGCCGGTCCCCTCCCCTGGAAAGATGTCCCTCCTAACTGCATAGGCTCCTCTGGACTGACCAGGGGAACCTCCATATGAGGAGACCTTGTAGGAGGTGGAGTCATCCCAGGGGGCGGAGTTATCCCGCACCTCTCCCGAAGCCGTCTGTCAGTGCGAATAGCAAGGGCCATAGCGGCTTCCAGTGAGGCGGGAGGGTCATACTGTGCCAACACATCCTTTAATTTGTCAGATAACCCTTGACAAAACTGGCCGGGTCATTCCACTGGGTGTCCGTGGCCCACCTACGGAACTCCGAACAGAATTCCTCCACCGGACGATCTCCCTGGTGGATCCTATGTAACTTAGATTCAGCAAGGGAGATCCGATCTGGGTCATCATATACGAGTCCCAGAGCAGCGAAAAACCTATCCACTGACTGGAGAGCCGGGGAGCCCGGGGGAAGAGAGAACGCCCAAGATTGTGGGTCCCCTTGTAGGAGCGAGATGACAATTCCCACCCTTTGCTCCTCACTCCCTGATGACCGAGGCTGCAGCTGAAAGTACAACTTGCATGCCTCCCGGAAAACAAAAAACTTGTCCCGCCCCCCAGTGAACCTGTCAGGGAGAGCTACTTTAGGTTCTGGTCCGGCTTGCTCCAGAGGACACAAAACCTTGGACTTAATGTCCGCCAACTCCATGGACAAACTCTGCAACTGCCGAGCTAGACTGGCTACTGGATCCATGGTGGTTGAAAAAAAAAAATTTTTTTTTTTTTTTTGTCGGTCGGTGAAAATGTCACGCTGTCTCAGCGTACAGGGGAGTCAGGGGCCTGAGCTGACCCTAGATGGGGGCCCTGACTAATCCCTCAACCTGGAGGTACTGTTAATGGTACAGAGGTCCAGGCCACCAGCGTAACCCTAAACTCCTGAATATCCCTGAACCTAAGTAATCTAGTCCTGAGAAGGACCCCGATCACAACAATGGGGAACAGGATAGAAAATGCCCAAAACACAGTACTAGACAAACAAGACAGTACAAGGGGAAAACCAAAAACCACCTTGCATACAAAAACTAACACCACAATTACAAAGGGAACAACAACAGGTTAGGAGATAAATGATAAAGGGAGGAAGGGAACAAACCACACCGCATACTCCTCGCTCCGAACTCCACCAAACAACGATCCACTCTGAAGGTCTGCAAGAAATGCTTTCACCGACAACTTCCCTAACAGACCAGCAGGTATTTGAAGGAATCCCAATACTGCAGCATTAACTGCGGCTGGGCAAGGCTGAGCCTCGTCAAGCACAGAGAGAGAGAATTAACTCCCTCACAACCAAAAAACACAAAGCACCAAAAACTCAGCTGCGAGAAGTCAGGCTGTGTAGTCGCGACGATCTTCGTGGCGACACACCGATGACAATCTGAACATGTGGATATCACACTGTTCAATGTGCAGATGGTACACGGGTTTGGAGAAGAGGAGACTCTCCTCCAGACCCAGGTGCCATAGAGCCTGTTAAAAAAAGAATTTAAAATAAAAAATAAAGATTATACTTACCTTCCGATGGCCCCCGGTCTCCTCAGCAATGCATCCAGTCTGTTGTATGGGTCGCAGTGGTGTGAAAGGACCTTCCATGACGTCATTTAGTCATGTGACAGGTCACGCGACCGACACAACAGACCGGTCGCACCGGAGAAACCACCGAGGGCCATCGGAAGGTGAGTATAATCTTTATTTTTTGTTTTTTACCATTCTTATTCTTTTTTTTTAACTATTACTTGGTCACACTATATAAATCCATGCCGGTTGCATGGATTTATATAGTGTGACCAAGTTGTCTAGCACTTTCCAAGTCATGCTAAAATCGCTTGGAAAAGCGCTTGATAATCCGCATGCAGAAATGCATGCAAAAACGCTTGACAAACGCTTCTACCTGGCAGGAAAAATGCATGTAAAATCTGCATGCGTTTTTCCTGCCAGGAAGAAGCGGAAAAAATATGCAGCATTTCTGCATCATGGGCACTTAGCCTGACACTCCCAAAAGCAAAATGGTCATGCTTAACCATGGTGCTTTATTCAATCTAAGTCAAAGTGAGGAAAGTAGGGGGGATTGAGAACTTCTGGTTTTGTGATCAGACATAATATTACCTATAAGCACCATATTCAGAAGACCACAAACATACACACAAGGACAAAATTGTTGGTACCCTTCTATTAAAGTAAGAAAACCCACAATGGTCAATGAAATAACTTGAAACTGACAAAAGTAATTTTTAATTTAAATTTACTGAATATTTAACTAATGAAAATCAGACATTGCTTTTGAATTGTGATTTAACAGAAAACAAAATAATTATAAATGCCTAGACAAAAATGATGGCACCCTTAATTTAATATTTTGTTGCTCAACCTTTTGAGGCAATCACTGCAAACAAATGATTTCTGTAACCCTCAATGAGACTTCTGCAACTGTCCACAGGTATTTTTGCCTACTCCTTGTAAGCAAACTGCTCTAGCTGTCTCAGGTGTGAAGGATAGGATTTACATGGGACTCATAAAAGTCCCTTTCAGAATAATTTAATGTGTTGCTCTTAGCCATTCTTGGATGTTTTTATATGTGTGTTTTGGGTCATTATCCTCTTGGAAGATGCAAGACCTGTGACTTAGACAAACCTTTCTGACAATGCACAGCACATATCACTTCAAAATGAGTTGATAGTCTTGAGATTTCATTGTACCCTGCACAGATTTAAGATGCCCTGTGCCAGATGCAGCAAAGTGGCCTCAAAACATAACCAAATCTCCTCCACGTTTCACAGTAGATTCAACATTCTTTTCTTAGTATGCTTCATTTTTGCATCTTTGAACATAGAGCTGACTTGACTTGCCAAAAATCTCCAGTTTCATCTCATCTGTCTATAGGACATTCTCCCACAAGCTTTATGGCTTGTCTATATGCATTTTGGCAAATTTCAGTCTCTTTTTTTTATGATTTGCTTTCAACAGTGGTTTTCTCCTTGGTCATCTTCCACAAAGTCCTCTTTAGCCAAGAAAACGATGGTTGGTGCAATCTGACACTGATGTCCTTTGACCATGAAGTTCACCTCTAATCTCTTTGGAAGTCCGTGCTCTTTGATTTCCATTAATATTATCTGTCTTTTCAATTTGTCATCAATTTTCCTCTTAAGCCATGTCCAGGGAGATCGGTTATTGTCCCACAGACCTTAAACGTCTGAATAATATGTGTAACTTTAGTAATGAGAACATCAAGCTGTTTGGAGATGGTCTTATAGTCTTTACTTTAAATGTTTGTCTGTAATTTTCTTTATAAACTCTCTCCTTAGCTTTCTTTGCTTCATGTTCACAGGATGATACCAAACAACACAGTGACTACTTTTCACCCTTAAAGAGGCTGACTGACTGATCACAAATTTTTAGACACCTGTGATGCTAATTAAAGGCCACACCCCTATTGTAAAATGATTTTCAATCTCTTCTAGGGGTGCCATAATTTTTATCCAGGTCCATGTTCATTGGTTCATTTTTTTATTTTTCTGTTGAACTGCAATTAGAAAAGCAGTGTGATTTTCACTAGTTGATATTCAGAACATTTACGTTGAAAATTATTTTTGTCAGTTTTACATTATTTCAGTGACCATTGGGGGTTTTCTTACTTGAAGAGTAGGGTCCCAACAATTTTGTCCATGTGTATATCACATATTGTTTAGAGTCTACAGGAAATGTTTAATACAGTTGAACAGTAGTTCCAAAATAGTATGAATACAGCAGGAAATTTTGAGTTGTTACACTGATTTTTAATGCCCCAATTTTTTTATATGTATAAAAATTGCTTTCTGTTGATAGCGTGAGACTTTCATGCTGCCAGAGGAAACTGACCACAATTCTACATTATTGTAATATCTAGTATAAAGAGAGCTATAAAGTTACTTAGATCAATTATATTAATATTCAAACAGATTACAGTAAGCAATATTAATAAATATGAAAGTACCTGACATGAAAGCACATTATTTCTTCTTTGTACTAAGCATGTACATACTTTTGTAACCCCCAGAATAATAGCTTGTAAACCATAATGCATTTTAAGCAAACCACATCCTGTCTTCGTCTGGATTCTCCCAGTCGGCACTTAGGGAGTTTACATTTACAATTAAGATTGCTTAGGAAATGATACTGTATATCGGAGATGTCAGACTTGGCTCAAACATTTGCTTTTAAAGAAAAAAAATAAACAAATTATAGCATCTTCAGTAAGTAGTCGTGGTGGAAAGAGTGAATGAATTAAAATCCATACTTTACAGAGGGGTGATTATTGCCCTTCTTAATTGTTTTATTGTCTCTGAGACAACTGGCATGTCTAGAACTCTTACTGAAAATATCAAAGTGGAGTCTTATTCAGCCATGACTAAAATGTTGATCTTTGCAGTGTAAAAATGTATTATACACTGCTCAAAAAAATAAAGGGAACACTCAAATAACACATCCTAGATCTGAATGAATGAAATATTCTCATTGAATACTTTGTTCTGTACAAAGTTGAATGTGCTGGCAACAAAATCACACAAAAATCATCAATGGAAATCAAATTTATTAACCATTGGAGGCCTGGATTTGGAGTCATCCCCAAAATTAACGTGGAAAAACACACTAAAGGCTGATCCAAATTTGATGTAATGTCCTTCAAACAAGTCAAAATGAGGCTCAGTATTGTGTGTGGCCTCCACGTGCCAGTATGACCTCCCTACAATGCCTGGGCATGCTCCTGATGAGGATGGTCTCCTGTGGGATCTCCTCCTAGACCTGGACTAAAGCATCCGCCAACTCCTGGACAGTCTGTGGTGCAACAAGACATGATGGAGGATGGTGGAGGAAGGTGGATGGAGCAATACATGATGTCCCAGATGTGCTCAATCGGATTCAGGTCTGGGGAACGGGCGGGCCAGTGCATAGCTTCAATTCCTTCACCTTGCAGGAACTACTGACACACTCCAGCCACATGAGGTCTGGCATTGTCCTGCATTAGGAGCAACCCAGGGCCAACCGCATCAGCATATGGTCTCACAAGGGGTCTGAGGATCTCATCTCAGTATCTAATGGCAGTCAGGCTACCTCTGGCGAGCACATGGAGGGCTGTGCGGCCCTCCAAAGAAATGCCACCCCACACCATTACTGACCCACTGCCAAAATGGTCATGCTGAAGGATGTTGCAGGCAGCAGATCGCTCTCCACGGCATCTCCAGAGTCTGTCACGTCTGTCACATGTGCTCAGTGTGAACCTACCTTCATCTGTGAAGAGCACAGGGCGCCAGTGGTGACTTTGCCAATCCTGGTGTTCTGTGGCAAATGCCAAGCGTCCTGCATGGTGTTGGGCTGTGAGCACAACCCCCATCTGTGGACGTCAGGCCCTCATACCACCCTCATGGAGTTGGTTTCTGTTTGTGCAGACACATGCACATTTGTGGCCTGCTGGAGGTCATTTTGCAGGGCTCTGGCAGTGCTCCTCCTGTTCCTCCTTGCACAAAGGTGGAGGTAGCGGTCCTACTGCTTGGTTGTTGCCCTCCTATGGCCCCCTCCGCATCTCCTGGTGTACTGGCCTGTCTCCTGGTAGCACCTCCAGCTTTTGTACACTACGCCGACAGACACAGCAAACCTTCTTGCCACAGCTCGCATTGATGTGCCATCCTGGATGAGCTGCACTAGCTGAGCAACTTCTGTGAGTTGTAGAGTCCATCTCATGCTACCACGAGTGTGAAAGCACAACCAATATTCAAAAGTGACCAAAACATCAGCCAGAAAGCATTGGTACTGAGATGTGGTCTGTGGTCCCCACCTGCAGAACCACTCCTTTATTGAGGGTGTCTTGATAATTGCCAATAATTTCCATCTATTGTCTATTCCATTTGCACAACAGCATGTGAAATTGATGGTTAATCAGCGTTGCTTCCTAAGAGGACAGTTTGATTTCACAGAAGTTTGATTTACTTGGAGTTATATTCTGTTGTTTAAGTTTTCCCTTTATTTTTTTGAGCAGTGTATTTCTAGTGTTTATTCAATAAATATGTGAATTAGCAAAAATTAATAACATTTGTTATGTTTTAGATTACCTGCATTCTGCTAGTTAATGTTTTCCAGCATTTGGGGACAACTGGGTAATTGCCCAGGGCCCACATTCCCATAATGGCCCTCTGATTTGTATTCTAGCACTCATGGACAGTGTCTGCCCTATCACCCCTTGATCAGACAGATTCCACAGTCTCTTATTCCCTCCAAAGCTTCTCCTATCCATTGTTAAATATCGACAGCACCTGGATGCTATCTGTGTGCAGTAAGTGTTTTTCATGGACACATAGACTTGTTTTGGCACTTTTATCCATGATACCAGAAAAAAACTAGCATGTCTCTGTGAGTTTTGCATGGACAAACTTTCCGTGAAAAATTATGGCCATGTGAACAGCCCCATAGACTATAATGGGTACATGTTCTATACATGAAAATACAGATAGTGGAAGAAAGTTGCCTGGATGAGGCCTTAATCCTGTTTTCTATACCATTAATAAATCAGTTGAATAATAGTGTGTTTTGGGATACACCACATCTAAGCGAAGAATACTTAGAGCAGCAGTTATTCTCCACAGCTCTCTGGGTGCAGTCTTTGAGCCAGTTTACGATCCCATTACAAACCTTACTCTCTAAGATTAGTACCTCAATTTGACACATTAGGCATCTACTTGGGACAGTGTAAACTACCTTTGCAAAAGTATTATATTGACAGCTACCACTCTGTCTAAGATTCTACTCACCTCTTCATAAAAATTAATTTGGTTGGTTTAACAAGGTCTGTCCATAGTAAAATGTGTTGGATATCACTAATTTTCTAAAACCTACTCCTGTATATAGTACCTTATAAGCCCTCTGAAATTTTTTCCCAAATGAATGTAAAGCTTTCTGGTCTATAATTTCCTGGGAAAGACCTGATCTAACCTTACGCCAAATTACATTTCTTTCAAGAATAAGTAGATTTAGCTCAAAATATTTCATATTTAAAATGGCTAATAAGGAAAAGCATACCGTGGAAATAATTATGCTAATTCTCCAAAGTATAGCTTGTGCCCCCTCCTATGCTAACTTGCTCCTCGGGCTATGTGAGAGAGACCCATTTCTATTGGATTCCAAAATGTCAATGGACAGTGTCATTTTCTTGTCATTGACAACATTTTCTTGTCTTACCTCGGTACTCCGGTAGAGCTACAATCTTTCATTGACAAACTTAACAAAAATGATTGTAATATTCATCTGACATTCAAATATGACCTTTTGTATTTTCTCTTCTAGGAGCCACATCATTGTATTCAATGTATTTACACTATATATGCACTTTGCATTACTCTAGGCACTACCTAATACAGTAGACATTATTTGTCTACATATTAATATAATATACTAGCAAAATAACCGCAGCTTTGTTCGCGAAAAATGATATGTTAAAGGGGTTTTCCCACAAATAAAAGTTCTTTTTAATCAATAGATCTTGGAATGAAATTAAGTTCCACAATTGAATGTATTTAAATAAAATTAAAACCCCTTTAAATTGTTGGTTACGCTTGCTAAAGCATTTTAAATTAGTTTTTTCAATTATTTTTTTTTGCTAGTTAGGAGTTAACAGTTGTTTATTTTTACATATTTATCATAATACTTAGGCGAACAACAACTACTTTTTGAACAAATTTTTATTAAATATTAAAATTTACTCTACTTTCACAAACACATAAAAAATTAAGAGGGGGACCGCATAGTGCAATCCTTTATCCCCCTCCCCAGTTTAAATTATCAGTGGTTAATAAACAAAATAAACAAAAGGAGTAAGATTGATTTACAGATACACAGCTGTCAATGGTAGTGTTTTTTGGTAAACAAAATTTTTCGTATGAAAGAAGTGGTTCGGGAGGTAGACTTAAAAGTGGCAAACTGACTTTCCCATTTCAGCAGCACATACAAGTCGATTCCAAGTTAAACTTTTTTGCATGTTACGTTCACAATATTTTTGCATATTATGCCCATTTTGCCAATTATGACTTTCAGATGTGACTAGTGATGGGCGAACCCGAACAGTAAAGTTCGAGGTCCATACTGTGCACCTTGTTCGTCCGGGGTTACTGTTCAGGTTCCGGTTCGGGTGTTTCCTGTGCTGTCACTTGCATGATAGCGCAGGAAACACAGGGTCTGATTGGCGGTAATAGCATTACCGTGGTTAGAGCGCTGTGGCAGTGACCCGAGGTAAAAAGCTTACTGCGGGTCATAGGCGCCGACTGATGGTACTACTACCACCATTAACCGGTGCCTACTGCCATAGGAAACAGTGAGCACAGGCACCGCTGGATGGGAAGCATAGTCTCCCATCCTCTGGCCCCTGTGCTCTGCTGAAAGTAAAAAAAAATGTTAAAATTAATAAAAAAATATAAAAATAAAACACATTATACTCACCTATACTCTGTCCCTGATGTTCTCCGCCCCAGCAAAAAATAAAAAATAAAAAAACACCATATGCTCACCTTACCATATACTCATCCCGAAGCCCATGATCACCTGTAATAAAGTTAAAATAATAAAGCAACCTCATCCTCACTTGTCTGGCGTAGTCCAAAAAGCGAGGGTCCCACAGAGATACCATGAACAGAACGGCCACATTGTAAAATGTGATCGCTCTGTTCATTTGCTGGCAATAGACTGAGCTTATTGCCAGCAAATGACGTCAGCGCATGTGCGGTAAGTATTGTTCTATACTTTCGTCAATGAGTTGAACTCAGTTCAACTCATTGACATCAGCGCAAGAGTGGGAAAATACTCACCGCACATGCGCTGACCTCATTTGCCGGCAATAAGCTCAGTCTATTGCCGTCAAATGAACAGAGCGGTCACATTTTACAATGTGGCCGTTCTGCTCATGGGATCATTGTGGGACCCTCGATATTTGGACTGCGGCGAACAGGTGAGTATGAGGTTGCTTTATTATTTTACTTTTATTACTTGTGACTTTGGCTTCAGGTGGAATAATGACAAATTGAGGAGGGCACCACTATTATAATATAGAAGGATCAACCCACCACATACAGTTTACAAGTAATGACAAAAAAAGGAAGAAAAGACTGTATGCAAAGGCAGGGATCACTATAAATTAATATTTATTAGACAAAGACCATATAAACAACACCACAATATATTAAAAACATGAATGCTTCAATATGTATCAAAAGACCATAGCAAATAATGATATGGCAGACCCTCATATGTGCAAGCCAAAGACAATATATAAATGAGTCTATTGTAACAACGACATCTTGTAGTGTCATATATAGAGAAGCATGAAGCAGCACAAAATAACCTAAATAAAGGTATTAGCAAATTATGTGAAGGTATACTGCTGACACAAAAATTATTTTAGAGCATTGATGCCATCATATAATAAGTATGGCAAGGCTACTGATAAGATTAAACATCACTAGACGGTCAGAAAATGATATGACTGAACCAGAAGGTGAGCCATGAGCTACACCTGGGTGGGTAAAGAAGCAACCAAAAGCACCACGCGTATCACCGCTACACAAGCAGCTTCATCAGGGGAGGCGATTGTGGTTAGTTTGCCTACTGGCCTCATATTTGCCTCAGATTGGTTTTACCTTAATTCACGTCAGCTGTGGAAAGCGTGTTTCTATGTGCCGGTCACCCAGTCGGGGAACGGACTGGAGGTCCATATTGGTATCCGGGGTCAGCTGTCAAGATGTAAAAGCGTGACCGCGCTTGTGGCCCGGAAGCGGAAATCAGAGCTTCCAGCGTGGAACGCACACAGAGGCAGTGCGCACCCGCACATGCAATCAGCCAAAGCGTCGCAAGTGCGCAGGCACATAACGTTCTCCAAGACAAAGCACAACGAAGTATGTGTGGACCGCACACCAACAGCGATGCGCACGCGCATATCAGAGATACCCGCTGCAATGGCGCATCAACACCCACAGAGGGTGAGAAAATAGTGGCAACTTTAAGAGAGACCCAAAAAGGGGGGATATCTAGGTAAAAGAAGTTCATAAGGGCATGAAAAAAGCCAATATTGATAAAATAAAAATACTGTAGGTCGCCAAGGTCCAAAGTTCCAGGAGACTAAGGTTATAACAAAAAGAGTCCGGGATAGATTCAAAAGGTACCCAGAGTAATCCATAAGGGATCTCATATAGAGGTTATGCATAATCCCTATATGGGTATCAAGAATAGAACAATATCTGTTTAGTGAACCCCATGATAACATAAGGGGTACAGTTGCTATATGGCCAGCTCCCATACCAAAGTTCCTACAGGCATACAGTCCAATATATTGGATGGAGTAGGGCAATGAAAAGAATGGTAGGGCACGTGTATGCTATGTGCTCTAACACCATAAATTCACACACGTATACCCAATCACACAAGCTGATGCGGCCGCATCCATCACAGCATACTTATACCAACAAATAAAGTATTCATGATTATGATATTGATTTGCAAAAAAATTCTTTATTGGATTAAAATAATTTGAGCGCACATCTATTTTAGTAGCATAAGATGTCAAATAATTAACATTCGACCATATGAAATCCAAGTTTCTTAGGTAAATGAGTACATTTTGTTGTTGGCCAAGCAAAATTTAGAAAGATTTGTGTGAGTAGCATGATGGTTAACACGTATTGTGGTTAGGACCAGTCATGTCAATGGGATGACAGTTAAAGTGCAACTTGGCAAAGCCAATTGTGTCAGCAGCATGGTAAAGATGAAAAAAGAACAAAAGATATATATATATATATATATATAGACTCTGTAGATGGGAACAAGTGGGACAAAAATACCCCATATTCTGGGTCCTGGATTTTCAATTAGCAGCCATAGAAGGTACATCAAGGAGGGTAAACCTATATGGACAGAAAAAAGAATAACAAGGATGAATAATGGATCATCAAACCATCTTATAAAAACCAGTAAAGAGGAGATCTTCATTCAACTCTTTAGGGGAACAAATGTTCAGCTTAAAGATCCATTTAGATTCCTGACGTAAAAGTTCTGGAATCACGTCTCTATTCCGGATGTTCGTGTGGATCCTTTCCAGACCGATTATACGTAGCCCTGTGCAATCACCATTATTTTATTCTGGGTGTGGGTGTCTTTATTTCACATCTCACCCTCACTCTGGGGTTAGTAATGGGGGCGTCTCATATATCAGGGGCAAGACTCTGTCTCCAGATTGATTTATTCCTGTTAACCCACCTCTCTTTTTCATTTGAAACTTTGTGGTATGCTATATTTGGTATCAACTGGATATAATTTTTGTTTATTGATAATTACTTTTTGTCAATGAGAGGACTGTCCTTACATTATTTGGCATTACTGTCTTTCAGCTTGTAAGTACATGTCCTATGTGGCTGTTCCCCTCTTTGACACTAATTGGTCACATATAGTTTCTTTTTGTAGCGGCACTAGCATTTTAAAACTAACAGTGATCCCTCCCATCGTTAGGATACAACAGGGAAAGTAGGGTCAGCCGCCGGTGAGTGGGGGTGCCAGTTGCGCAGGTCTAGGGTACCAACCTCCACTGAAAGGCAGTAGTAAGATTGAGAGACTAAGCAGGGTAAAAACTATGTCCCTATGTGTTTTATAACATTAATGATGTTTGTCTTGTATATTTGATTGCACATTTTAAATGACAAATTAAAGGTTTTATTTTAATATCTTTTCAAAAGTACTGTAATTACGGTGAGTTGGGTGTAATTAGTGAGTACTTGATTACCTAAATAAACTGTGAGGCGGAAATGGAGGGGGCTCGCTGACAACGGTGACTATTTCAGCTTGATGTGCATCCAAGGATGCACATCAAGCTGAATTGCATTGCAACGCAGGGAACCCGCTGGCTCCCTGTGCTGCAATATTCGCCGCCGGCCAATCAGAGGCCGGAAGCTGATATTGGCGTGCCCGTGACTCCCCCAGTCACTGCAAATGACAGTGACATCATGCACCATGGCGTGCACGTAGAACTCAGCTGCCAGCTCCTGTGCCGACTTTAGAAGAGGACCACGTGGCGTAGGAGCGTGGGGGAAGGTGAGAAAAACCATTTTATTTTTTTTTTATGTTTTGAAGAATAAAAGAAACTTATACTATGGAAGGGCCCAGGATTTGGCACATTAATTCATGAATAGTACCAAGATGGGAAACATTAACCCATGCACACAAATATAAATAATCTGTAGCTTGGTCATCATAAAAAAGGAAGTGGGTCCAAACCCATTTCTTGCACAGGGGCCCCAAGCTGTCAGTGTCAGCCCTTGTCCACACTAGACCATTATCATTTGGTTAGCACATGTTATTATTTTTACCCCATCTCCTGCTGCTGTGTTCTGCCACCCTCCCTTGTGTGCCTCACTTTGTTTTTTTTTAAAACCTTTTATGTGTTTTTTGATATACATAAAAAAATTATGCTTTGTTATTACTTTTTGAGCTATATCTCCTTCATGAATAGGTTCTAAAATGATTTATTTGGATTGTAGCCAATATTTTCTCTAAATGTATACTGCGGTACTATTACATTTACTATACTTGTTCTGTATATTTATACACTAATTGTTGGAGCACCTTTGTTTGGCGAAAAAGTGTAATTAGCAAAGTATGGCAATAGCTTATATATGGGCGTACACTACTATTTGGGCACATGGCAGGGCTCAGATAAAAAGGAGCTCCATTTGACTTTTGGGCACAGAGTTTTCTAAAGTAGTTTGTGGGCACCGTGTGCAGAGCCCTTAGAGTTCCAAACAGCAAAAATACCCAAAAAGTTGCCTCATTTTGCAAATTACACTCTGATTTGCAAAATGGTGTCACAATCTAATGGCGTAGTGACTATTTTGCTTCCACGGGCGTATTCCAAAAATTAGTGAGCAGTGAATGTTGCAGAGTGAAAATTGCTAATATGCCATTACAGTGCCAATGCATAGTGCCAAGCTTGGGCATCTGAAAAGACATGCACCCCGTATGTAAAATGTTAAACGAGTTTTCTAGGACTTAACAATTGATGACCTATCTGTCACGCAAGGTGAGGGAAAGACTAAGTGGACAATGATGGAAACAGGGGGAGCAAGCCCAAACACTAAGGAAGGGGGGAGTGGAGACCCCTAGGCAGATCTGACAGTCACCCTGACTCCCCTAATGTCCCTAAATAGGTTCCGCACCTATCGCCGCGCAGTAAACCTAATCCCTGAATGCCCCTAGTGATAGGCCCTAGGTACAGAGGGGATGGAGTGAGCACTGGGCAGCACTCGACCATTTAGAAAAATCAGACCCCTTCCTTGTCATGTCAGTAAGGGGTTTCAGAATTGCCGAATAATTTTGAATAGACTTCTGGTAAAAATTAGTAAACCAAAATATCATCCAGATAGACCACCACAAATCTGCCCACCAAATGATGAAAAATATAATTTATGAAATGCTGGAACACCGCAGGTGTATTGGTCAGACCGAAAGGCATAACCAGACTCTCGAAATGTCCCTAAGGGGTATTGAATGCCGTTTTCCATTCATCCCATTCTCTGATTCTAACCAGGTTGTAGGTTCCCCTTAAATCCAACTTAGAGATTAGCTCCCCCAACCTGGTTGAATAGATCTGGAATCAGAGGAAGAGGGTATGGATCTCGGATGGGAATTTGATTCAACTCCCGGAAATCTAAACAAGGACGGAGATCACCTTCTTTCTTCTTCACGAAGAAGAACCCTGGCGCCACGGGTGAAGATGAGGGTCTGATAAGTCCCTTCTCCAGACTCTCCGCAATGAAATCCTTCATGGCTTGTCTCTCAGGGATAGAGAGATTATACATTCTGGACTTTGGTAGTTTAGCTCTGGGAGTCAGAACTGCAGTTCTAGGAATTGAGGGACAGACCCCAATAAAATGTCCCTTTTTTCCACAAAAAAAAGCACATGCCTTTTTTCTTGCAGATCTCAGGGGAAACATATGACGCAGAAGCACCCCCTAACTGTCTGGGTTCTTCTAACTCCACAAGTACTGATTCAACCCCAGACCGCCCCCCCCCCGGCAAAGGGGCATTGCCTAAAAAGAGGGCTCTGGAGAAGGTGGTCTCACCCTCCTATCCTGAAGGCATCTATCCACACAAATAGCCAATGACATAGCAGCCTTCAAGGACTCCGGAGTTTCATACACTGCCAAGGCATCTTTCCACCCTTCTGTAAGACCTTGACTAAACTGGCTTCTAAGAGCCGGGTCATTCCATTTCGTATCGGTTGCCCATCTACGGAATTCGGGCTATATGTCTCCACTGACCGACTCACCTGCTGAAGGTGACGCAGCTTGGAATCAGCCAAGGAGATTCGGTCAGGATCATCATAGATGAGGGCTAGAGCCCCAAAAAATCCTTCTATAGACTGGAGACAAAGAGAACCATGTGGCAAAGAGAAAGCCCAGGATTTAGGATCTCCTTGCAACAGTGAGATCACAGTTCCCACTGGCTGCTCCTCATCTCCAGAAGAGTAAGGTCGAAGTTTAAAATACAATTTACAAGCTTCCTTAAAAACAAGAAACTTGTCTCTACCTCCTGAAAACCTGTCCTTGAAGGCAATTTTTGGGTTAAAGCTGTACTGGCCTACCCACAGAGTTCCCAACATTAGAAGTCTACAGTTGCTGCCGTTGCTGCTGAACCTCAGATTGAAGGTCAGTCACTCTCAGTGACAACCTCCACAGTCGCTCTGTCAGCACTTCAACAGGATCCATGAACCAGGGAAGAGAAAGAAAAAACAAACACTCCCCAAAAAAAAACACGTGTCAGTTTTTTTTTTTTTTTTATACGGCCGGTGATAATGTCACGCAAGGTAAGGGAAAGACTAACTGTACAATGACGAAAAGAGGGGGAAGAAGCTCAAACACTAAGGAAAGGGGGAGTGGAGACCCCTAGGCAGATCTGACAGTCACTTTGACTCCCCTAATGTCTCTAAATAAGTTCCGCACCTAACACCGAGCAGGAAACCTAATCCCTGACTGCCCCTAGTAATAGGGCCTAGGTAGGGGAGGGGATGGGGTGAGCACTTGTCAGCCCCCACTGCAACTAAAGGCAAACAGGTAAACAGACAAGGGAAACACTTAGCTTGAGAAGACACCAGAGAGATCACGCCAACTATCCTCTAAGGGAACTCCAAGAAGACACTGGCCAACTACTAGTACTTCAAGCCTGGACAGAGAAAAATAGAGCTATCACCAGCGACTCTCTGGAGAGACTGAAGGTATTTAAACATCCAGCAAGGGTGTGTCAATTAGCAGCAGAAGGTGGAGGTCACTGCTAGGTCCTAGAAGGAGAAGGATATCACTACATTACAGAGAAGAGAAGATCAAGAAGGTACCTTCAGAACCAAGCGCAATGACTTTCTACATCTGGATCCAGGACGACTGTCTGTCACACCTGACACATCCGTGACACTATCTCAATATGAGATCGGTGATGGCCTCAGACCTCCACCGATCAGGTGAAAACTGCTTCAGCAGCACAGTTAACTATGTGTTGTATGGGCAGAACACAGCAGCCCTTTATGTTACTTGATGACTGCTGCTGATCACTGATGTTCATTCATTTCAATGATAGATAAAGCGCAGGATTCATCTTCGGCCAGCAATATACGGAGCTGCTGCATTCTGCCCATAATTGTTTTTATGTTGTTTACCGTATACTGTTTAATAGTGATAAAATTACTTTATTTATAGTCGATACGATTACAGCAACCACACGGTTATATAGGTTTTATATAATTTGCTTTGCACATTAAAAATGCTTTTGTACAAAAATGTATTCGTTTTTGCTTTGCCATATTCTGAGAGGTGTAAATTTTTTTTCTTTTTCTGCAAAAATAGCTACAGGTGCATCTCCCTGAATTAGAAAATCATCAAAAAGTTAATTTATTTCAGTTCTTCAATACAAAAAGTAAAACTCAAATATTATATAGAGTCACTACTAACAGAGTGATCTATTTTAAGTGTTTATTTCTGTTAATGTTGATGATTATGGCTTACAGCCAATGAAAACACAAAAGTCATTATCTTAGTTAATTAGAATAATTAACAAAAAACACCTGCAAAGGCTTCATAAGTGTTTAAAAAGGTCCCTTTGTCTGTTTCAGTAGGCTCCAAAATCATGGGGAAGACTGCTGACTTAACAGGTGTCCGTCCAGAAGGCAGTCATTGGCACACTAAGTAAATGCAAAGTAAATTTTGTATTTAATTTGGAAATAAAGGTCCAAGAGTCTGGAGGAAGAGTGGCGATGAACACAATCCAAGCTGCTTGAGGTCTAGTGTGAAGTTTCCACAATCAGTGATGGTTTGGGAAGCCATGTCATCTGCTGGTGTAGGTCCACTGTGTTTTATCAAGACCAAAGTCAGCGCAGCCACCTACCAGGAAATTTTAGAGCACTTCATGCTTCCCTCTGCCGACAAGCTTTTTGGAGATGGAAATTTCATTCTCCAGCAGCACTTGGCACCTGTCCACACTGTCAAAAGTACCAATACATGGTTTAAAAACAACAGTATCACTGTGCTTGATTGGCCAGCAAACTCGCCTGACCTTAACCCCATAAAGAATCTATGGAGTATTGTCAAGAGGAAGATGAGAGACACCAGACCCAACTATGCAGACGGGCTGAAGGCAGCTATCAAAGCAACCTGGGCTTCCATAACACCTCAGCAGTGTCACAGGCTGATCGCCTCCATGCCACGCTGCATTGATGCAGTAATTGATGTAAAAGGAGCCTCGACCAAGTATTGAGTGCATTTACTGAACATATATTTCAGTAGACCAACATTTCAGATTATAAAAAACTTTTTTCAAGCTGTTGTTATAAAGTATTCTAATTTACTGAGATAATGACTTTTGTGTTTTCATTGGCTGTAAGCCATAATCATCAACATTAACAGAAATAAACACTTGAAATAGATTACTCTGTTTGTAATGACTCTATATAATATATGAGTTTCACTTTTTTTGTTGAAGAACTGAAATAAATAAACTTTTTGATCATAATCTAATTTAGTAAGATGCACCTGTATGTGAGGACTTGTTGTGGGATGAGTTGAAGGTTGTATTGCTACAATTTTGGACTACATAAGAATATTTTCAACATTTTTTTTATTTTTTTGGAGGCAGAGTAAACAATTCATTTATAGTTTTTTATTATATTTATTTATTTTTCACCATTCACTGTGTCGTAAAAGTGATGAGAAAACTTTATTTTTTGTGTCAGTACTATCAGTGATACCACATATTTTTATAGACTTTCTTCAAACTGTTGCACACACACAAAATACAGTGGCTTGCGAAAGTATACCTTTGACTTTTTACCTATTTTGTTACATTACATCCTGTGTTTAAATATTTTTGTAATCCAATTTGTGTGTGATGCATCAGCACTAAATAGTCGAAGTTGGTGAAGTGAAGTGAGAAAAATATAGGCATAAATTAAATTTACGGGATCAAATAATTCAAAATTGGCATGTGCATATGAATTCAATTCACCCCTTTTGCTATGAAGCCCCTAAAAATTTCTGGTGCAAGCAATTACCTTCATAAGTCACATGCTAAGTGAAAGGAAGTCCACCTGTGTGCAATCTAAGTGTCATGTGATCTGTCA
Organism: Phyllobates terribilis; assembly: GCF_046119375.1. Classification (NCBI taxonomy): domain Eukaryota; kingdom Metazoa; phylum Chordata; class Amphibia; order Anura; family Dendrobatidae; genus Phyllobates; species Phyllobates terribilis. Next base: position 646,577,611 of record NW_027362762.1, read on the forward strand.
CTATATACACATCTTTTCTGAAAAGCTACAGAGGCTGCAACACCATTAAGCAAAAGGCACTGAAATGTGGATGCATAAAGATTAGATAATAAAATATAAATATTCACTAACTAACTGTGGGCAGCATGGTGGCTCAGTGATTAGCACTGCAGCATTGCATTGCTGGGTTCAAATCCCACCAAGGACAACATCTCCAAGGAGTTTGTATGTTCTCCCCGTGTTTGTGTGGGTTTCCTCTGGGTTCTCCGGTTTCCTCCCACATTCCAAAGACATACTGATAGGTAATTTAGATTGTGAGCCCAAACGGGGACAGTGACGATAATGTCTGTAAAGCGCTATGGAATTAATGGCGCTTTATAAGTGAGTAAAATAAATAAATAACTAGTTTATAAAAAACAAAGGAAAGGATGGTAGGTAAACGGAGTATAGATAACAAATACAAAGAGTATTCACAGGTACACTTAACAAAATTAACAGTTATATGCAAGCAAAATACATGCGATTAACCCTTTCTATGCATAAATCCTTAAAATGACAGTGTTGTGCCAGCACTTTAGTAATCGACTACTCTGAGCAGTTTTTTCCCAGAGGCCTTTTCTCCTACCTAACTAGACCTCTAAAAAGATATTTATACATGCGCATTGTTATGGTTAATTTTTATATCTAGATTCATTATTAATTTAGAAAAACAATTATAACTATTCTATGTCTGAAGTTTTAGTGTAAGACTTGCATTGTGGAATGTCTGACTAAGATACTGGTTTCCTGTGAATTCCCTGATAAGAAGGTTTTACGTTGGGCCAAGGGAAGTGTGTTTATTACTGATAGTCTATGTCGGTTTCCTGTTCAGTTGTATGCAAGAAATGTATTTCCGTTTTGTCTAGCTAATAAATGTGGTGAGTCTTTGTTGCCACACCTGAAGACTCTATCTGCTGACAATGCATGTCGCATGTATTTTGTCTCTCTCCCTTCATCGATGAAGTATTTTAATTTGAATCTCACTGGCAATGTGAAGACCCTTTGCTGTCTATTCCAAAGTTCTCCTTAGTAACAAAGAGGGTCTACATAACAGTACATGGTGCCTGAAACCTGGGATTGTCACAACTGGACCTCTTCTGGACCCATCAACAAGGATTTCTCTGGGAATCACTGAATATAATCCGCGGTAAGTAATCCCTTGTATTACTAATAATTCAGTGCTACCTAGAGGGCTCCAGGATGGGTAATTGGTGGTCCTAACAAGACAATCATTTTTTGAACCCTTGCTAGTGATTGAATTTGTTGTCTTATATGTTTAAATGTGGTTTTTAGATGTTTAATTGACGGTTGAATGATAATTGAATGAAGTGACGAGTAACCAACCTTGCCCAGCGTGTTGGGATTAGGCACCTCCGCAGTTCTCCTGTATATTTCAGGAGTCGGAGGATTGTTTTATGTTGTTTATTTTGTCTACGTCATAAATGTCTGGTATGATATTGTAAACTATGAGGATCCTTGAATGTGGGACTGAATGATTTCTGATTGACCAATAAGGGACTATGGTCTCTGCTTGATAAGGGATCCCGTTAGGTGTGTTCCTTCACATGTGGTGGAGAGGAAAATCGGTCCATAAGAGGATCAGGGAAGTGTGATTGCCTATAACAGAGGAATCCTTCACAGTAAGGTTGTACTCTGAGGGTATTGAATTCCCCTGTAAATTGATAAGAGCACCCTCAAGAAAGGGGTAACTGAATGCAGTTTTTAGCCCAAATACAGCAGGGGGATTAATATCAGCGATTGTGCAGTGTGCATTGAATGACTGACGTATTGTTAAGTCGTTTTTGATTAATCAGAATCGCTGTCCTCAGTGTCTGTGTTCTGTTTTGTGTAAGCTCAAGAGAGGGAAAATCATAGTAGCTGAAGTTCTTTCTTAGCCTGTATACCAAGACCGGGAAACATATAGTATAAAAAGTAACACTTATTGCAGATAAAATTGTCACGAAGTGCCTTTACAAGGTGTAGAAGGAAAACCTTTGAACTGGGTAATAAAAACACACCACTACGCCCCCACCTGGGTGACTTCCTTTTTTGTCTCGGAACTAACCCAGTTGATAGAGAAACTGCAGAGGCAGCTATTTAATAATTGCAGATTACCTCAGGAAATGTTATATGATCATGCAGAAATAATTGCAATAGTAGGTGGAGCAGTAGGCTTGGTATTGTTATTTGTTTGGTTCTGTGTAAGAATCTTCCTAGCTCACAGGCTGGAAAATCGGTGTTAGTACTTCCTTAAAGATCTGTCTTCCAAGGCTCAGAGGAGACTGGGACAGGATCAGATTCATCTTTCGAGGATCAGAGGAGACTGGGACGGGATCAAATTTAGAGTCTGAGAGGCTCTAGGTGTACTGAAGAGAGTTCTGCGGTAACTCTGGCACAGTGATTGCAGTCATGGGGACTGGCAACAGTAAGGAATTGACTAACCTAAAGGGTGTGGCCCCAGTTCCAGCATGTGAGATAGTGGAGAGACTGAAAGGTAAAGAAGCAGTAGAGGGATGTGAAATAATATTGAGGAAATTTGGTATGGGAAAGTGGGGAAATCTGGAAGAGAAGGAATGGGAGAAATATATCTGCAATTAGGAAGGATGGTTAAAAGATAAAAACAAACTAGAGCAGGCTAGGGTGTGGTTAGAAGTAGCAAAACGTCTCTCAATGAGTGAACATAAATAAGAGGAAACCAGGCATGGAACTGTCTATGTAATCTATGATAGTTTGAAAATCTCTCAGACCCCTGTAGTCTCTGTACCTGATGTAAATTCTGCACCTCCTTCAGCACCCCCATCTTATGCTGGGTCAATGGGATGGACTTGCAGACATTGTGGTCATCAGAATCCCCCTGGGGTTAATTGTTGCAGGTCCTGTGGGTCTTCACACCCAGGGACAATACCCAGGGTGCCTCTGTTCCCTATGAGGACCACTAGTAATGTACATTTTCAACCTCCTAGGATGGTTGATAATGTTCAGGTACACGATCCCCCCCAAGTATGGCCAATAGAAACATATCGGCCTTGGTCCCCCAGTGAACTTATTGCCCTCGCTACACAACTCCCAGATCCCCGAAAAAACCCTTAACATTTAGAATGCGCCTCCAGGGTGTTCAGGAGGCATATCGGGCCACATGGGATGATCTAGTTTCTGTCATTCTGCAGAAAGGCAGTGACCCCTTACTTATGGAAATTACTCAGATGCTGCCAGGCCAGGAATCAGCCATTAAAAATACACCAGAGTTAGGTCGGGTGTTTATACAAAGGATACAAAACTGGACACGGGCAGAGCAGGATAAAAAACAAGACCTGTTACAAACTGTAGTACAGGATAAGGCTCAGTAAGTCTCAGAATATGCCTCTGTATTAGAACAAGCATGGTTGGATTTTGCATATATGATAAGGATCGCAGATTATTGTTGCCGTGTTTTATGAATGGTCTTAGATCTACGTTTCGGACTGTAGAACGCACTAGTCGCCCGGAGTGACGCAATATGCAATGGGTTGATTTAAATGAAATAGCCCGAGGTGCTGAACTAGAAAGCATGTCAAAGAAAAGGGTTAACTTGGCTTCTGTGCAGCGCAGGAAGGGAAGATGGGGGGGAGAGGAGGAAGTAACCACCAAGGAGGAAATAGAGATTACAGCAATGTAGAATGTTGGTCTTGCCGGCAAAAATGACATCTATCCATCAAATGTCCCGCAAAATCAACATCCACTGTCCAGCCCCCTCAATAGGAAACTGCCAATCCAGATGTCTCCCTCTGCCCCGTTGTCACCCCCTAGGGACCCACACTCACTGTCCCCGTGTCCCTGGGGGAGGGACAAACTATTTCATTCATGGTAGACACTGGAGCAGCCCGCCCGTACAGTTTTAATGCAAGAACATGTTCCAGAGGACATTTTGTCCCCCGACTCTGACTTGTGAAGGGGTAGACGACTTACTAAATTACAAATGACTCATCCTCTCTGGTTAAATTTGCATGACTCAATTTCAATTGTAACCCAGGTTTTAGTTTCCCCTGATGTGCCTTTTAATTTGTTGGGAACAGATGTGTGGCAGAAAATTGGGGCCTGCATAGAATTCACTCCAAATGGCCCCAAGATAACCACCCCCTGGATGTGTAGTCTTCTATCCCTAACAATTCCCATAGTTCTAGACAATACAGACTCTAAACCTAATTTCCATCCTGTTTGGCTTGAGGATATACCCAGTCAATTGTGGGCATGTAGCAAACTTGATGTGGGAAAACTACCCATCCCTCCGGTGACTGTAAAACTTAAACCAGGTGCCCAACCCCCCTGTATAAAGCAGTATCCTTTAAGTGCTGCTCAGGATGGGGCAATACATGAGAATGTCCAGGAGCTCTTGTTAAGAGGTCTAGTTATTCCTATAACCTCCCCATTTAACACTCCCCTGTACCCAGTCAAAAAGAAAACCTCACCTGGACAGCCAGTAGCCTATCTTATGGTACGTGATCTTAGGGCAGTTAATGCAGTAACTATAGTGGATACTCCACTTGTACCCAACCCCCATACTCTCCTGAATCAGGTCCCCTCCACAGCCACCAGTTTCGCAGTGATTGATTTGGCCAATGCTTTTTTCTCTGTCTTCTTGTCCACGGAGTGTACCTCTTATTTTGCCTTCACCCACAGAGGTGCCCAGTATGCATGGGCAGTCCTTCCTCAGGGAGCTGCTAACTCCCCTTCCTTATTTTCCACATCCCTAAAGACTGTACTCGATAACTGGTGCCTAGTAGTGTTGAGCGAGTATGTTCTGTTACGAGTATGCTCGGGCGAGCTCTGAGTATTTACAGCTGCTGGGTGATATGTTTGAATCGCTCCCATGTGCATGATTTGCGACTGTTTGACAGTTTTACTACATGTGAGGAATGTCTATTTCTTACACATTCCTCAAATGTAATAAAGCTGTCAAACAGTTGCAAATCATGCACACGGGAGCGATTCAAACATATCACCGAGCAGCTGAAAATACTCGGAGCTCGGCCCGAGCATACTCGGCGAAAGGGTTAACAGAACATACTCGCTCAACACTAGTGCCTAGTGTTGAGCGAGTATGTTCTGTTCCGAGTATGCTCGGGCCAAGCTCCGAGTATTTACAGCTGCTTGGTGATATGGTTGAATCGCTCCCGTGTGCATGATTTGCAACTGTTTGACAGCTTTATTACATGTGAGGAATGTGCAAGAAATAGACATTCCTCACATGTAATAAAGCTGCCAAACAGTTGCAAATCTTGCACACGGGAGCGAATCAACTATATCACCGAGCAGCTGTAAATACTCGGAGCTCGGCCCGAGCATACTCTTCGAAAGGGTTAATAGAACATACTCGCTCAACACTACTGGTGCCCCTTTGATTCATCCACCATACTCTTACAATATGTGGATGACCTTCTCCTGTGCTGCACCACTGACCAGATATGCCACAATGAATCTCAATCTCTGCTGATATTCTTAGCAGAAAATGGGTGCAAAGCTTCAAAATATAAACTCCAATTCTGCAAGTCCACAGTCACTTTCCTTGGGCATTGCCTGTCTCCAGGCATTAAGCATCTCAGCCCAGGGAGGATTGAGGCTATACTAAAAATACCCCTTCCAAGATCTACCAAGTCCCTTCGGGCATTCTTGGGCCTAGTCCAGTACTGCCGTCTCTGGATACGAAATGCCTCTAGTATTATGACCCATTGTTCCAATGCCTCAAAACTGAGCCTTTCACCATAAATTCTGAGGCTATTGATGCATTTCACACCCTCAAGCTCACTCTTTCTGCCTCACCAGCTCTAGGTATACCGAATTATGACAAGTTTTTTACTTTGTACTGCCACGAACAGGCTGGACATGCGTCTGGTGTCCTTACCCAAGAGCATGGTGGTAGGCAGCGCACTCTAGGGTATTACTCTGTAACCCTAGATCCAGTCATTATGGGGCCTCCTACTTGTGTCAGAGCTGAGGCAGCTGCTTCAGAACTTGTTAAAAAGACAGAGGACATAGTGTTAGGAAGCCCCCTCACACTTGAAGTTCATCATGCTGTATCTGAAATACTTCAACAGGCTCAGACTCGTCACCTCTCAGCATCAAGGTTGACAAAATATGAAGTATCACTCCTTACACCTCCCCATATAACTATCAAACGTTGTAATGTTCTAAATCCAGCTACACTACTTCCAGTGGATTTAGAAAAGGGAGGAAAGTATCAGGATGGAGAAGAGGGAGGGACCATGAGCCAAGACATGAGCCAATATTTGACCCTGTTTTTCAAATTAACAGATGAGGAAGCTCAGTTTGATATGGCACATGAACATGATTGTCAGGCATTGATGGAAGCTGAAATAAAGGGCTTTGCAAATATTACTGATTTACCACTCACTATCCCCTCTGCTGAGTATTTTGTCGATGGTTCCAGAGCTTGGGACAGTGAACAAGGACGATTCATCACCGGGTATGCAGTAGTCCACAATGAAAAACCAAAGACAAGAAAAATACCCAAATAACTGGAAGTACATGGGTAGATCGCACAGTGCAAAAAATAATAATAAATAATAAAGGGTATTTAGTTAACATAATTTTTATCAAAATAATGTAAAAGCTATCCCGCCACGTCACGGCAACCCTTATGGGACAGTCTTAACTCTAATATTAAAAACCTTACCATTTGTCAAGTGACATACATATGGACAAGGGCAGAGAGACTGGATCCCTAGTATAAGCATAGACCCGAGGCAGAATAAGCGTCTCAGCTCAGACAAAGGGCAGCCACACCCTTTTATATGCACTAAAGCACACTGAACTACAAAGAAACCTGGAGGTCTGAGCTGAAATGTAAATTGATGTGAATGCAAAATGTAAATGCATGTTCACACAAGGCCATTAGACAAAGAAAAACCAAAGACAAGAAAAATACCCAAATAACTGGAAGTTAATGGGTAGATCGCACAGTGCAAAAATAATAATAAATAATAAAGGGTATTTAGTTAACATAATTTTGATCAAAATGTTTCAAATAAGGAGACATTCCCTGCACCTGCCCCAGTGGCCGTGGACCTCAAACTACTGCCGGTCTTCCAGACTCAGGCTCCCCCCTACGAGCAGAATGCATGGGTCAAAGCGGGTGCCGTGCAGTCAGTGTCAGGGGTATGGCAGGTAAACAAACGTATTTGCCTTCCACGCTGCCTGTTCCCCATGATGGCTGCCCTTGCACATTCTCCGGTGCATAACTTAAAGGGTGCTATGTGTGCAGTGGTGCTACAAAACTGGTGTGCCCCAGGGTTCCCGAATATGGCTGCAAAGTATGTTCAAGAATGTCTAGTTTGTGCAAAACATAACCCTGGTAGGCCTATTCGAGTCCCACGAAAATGCCCACCAAAACCAGATTACCCATTTCAGAGACTGCAGGTGGACTACATACAGCTACCTAAGGTGGGTAATTATCAATACGCCCTGGTATGCATTGACCTTTTCTCTGGGTGGCCAGATGCTTGGGCAGTGACTAAAGCAAACACAAAAACTACTGCTAAAAAATTGATGAGTGATGTGGTTTGTAGATATGGGGTGCCTGAAACTATAGAAAGTGACAGAGGAACCCACTTTACTGGAGAACTAATGAAACAAATCATGGTCACTCTTGGGATAGAACAGGCTTTCCATGTTCCCTATCATCCACAAAGTAGTGGGAAGGTAGAACGCCTAAATGGTACCTTGAAACTAAAAATCCAAAACTGCATGGAAGAAACACACTTGTCCTTGGTAAATTGTTTGCCCATAGCATAGCATTGTATTCAGTGAGAACTGCCCCAAGGGGGAGGGAGAAGCTGTCCCCATATGAAATACTGTTTGGTAGTGTCCCTAAGACAGAGTTGAATTTCCCGCAGAAGCTGCAGGCCTCCTATGGTTCTCTCACTAAATATGTTCTGGAGTTGCACAAACATTTGACTGTTACTCATAATCATGTTCTTTCCTCTATCCCAGACCCCAATTGCCTCAGCTGCACTCACACTTTGGTACCAGGAGACTGGGTCGTGGTAAAGAGACATATGAGGAGACCACTGGAGCCCAGATACAGAGAACCATTCCAAGTGCTGTTAACCACTGCCACTTCTGTCAATCTTCAAGGTAAGGACACTTGGATCCATGCCCGCCATTGTAAAAACCCCAGCAGCAGCAAAGATGATGACCCTGTTTGTTTGGACTATGGTGATAGCAACCGTACCCCTTGCCCTAACTCTCCATGAAGTACTTAAAGAGAACTGGGATAACAAACTGATAAAGCATCACCAAGTCTTACTCCAAGACATGACCTCTAATGACCGTCCTTAGAACTGTTGTATATGCACCCATAGTCCAATATCCTCTAATACTATGCCTTATTTGCTCTTAAGAGACTATGCAAGAAAACATGCAAGATTAAGCATCACATGCCTGCAAAATATAATGCCACTTTTCCTACAAACATATATGGTGAGATTTACAAGCAAGATATTTGTCGGTGAACGGGATTCATCCCCTCCATGCTTTTATAGCATGGAGAAGTAGCTAATGAATAAATTGTTTTTTAAAATAATAAAAAGGGAGGAATTGTTATGGTTAATTTTTTATATCTAGATTCATTAATAATTTAGAAAAACAATTATAACTATTCTATGTCTGAAGTTTTAGTGTAAGACTTACATTGTGGAATGTCTGACTAAGATACTGGTTTCCTGTGAATTCCCTGATAAGAAGGCTTTTCATTGGGCCAAGGGAAGTGTGTTTATTACTGATAGTCTATTTCGGTTTCCTGTTCAGTTGTATGTAGCAATTGCATTTCCATTTTGTCTAGCTAATAAATATGGTGAGTCTTTGTTGCCACACCAGAAGACTCTACCTGCTGACAATGCATGCTGCAAGTATTTTGTCTCTCTCCCTTCATCGATGAAGTATTTTAATTTGAATCTCACTGGCAATGTGTAGACCCTTTGCTGTCTTTTCCAAAGTTATCCTTAGTAACAAAAAGGGTCTCCATAACAGCATATATATTCAGTTGTAAAATGGTACCTGTACGTCATTAAACTGAAGTAGAAGGGTCCTTGCTGAACTGAGTCCTGAATAATTAGAAACGTGGACTTGAATCTTTTAGATAATGCCAATCTCTCCAATGCAGGGTTCTCTAAGTTCTTAGAGATAAGGTCTCACATGGACAAGCCCAAGATGCTGCGTATGTGGTTGTCCTCATCGAGTCGGCTCTTGTCAAGCCGAACAACATGTCCAAAAGTCACCAAAAACAGATCCCGAGTCGCACTGCTCTATACAGACCTTTTTCCAGAGATGTGCAGCTTCACTTGCATCTTCAACTCCCCTAGCAACTGTCACCAGCTGCCAAACCCCCACACTGCCACTGTAGCCTCTCCACTGCCCTCTACTGGACAGATCATATGTTACATTACAAATCTCCAACAATACAGTAAACTCTGATTAACTCTTACATTCCATATCACTAACCAAAAAACACCATGAAGACCAAGGAGATCTCCAAACAAGTCAGGGACAAAGTTGTTGAGAAGTACAAGTCATGGTATGGTTATAAAAAATATCCCAATCTCAGATGATCCCCTGGAGCACCATCAAATCCATAATCATCAAATGGAAAGAACATGGTACAACACCAAACCTGCCAAGAGAGGGCCACCCACCAAATCTGTCAGCCTGGGCAAGGAGAGTATTAATCAGAGAGACAGCAGAGACCAAAAGTAACCCTGAAGGAGCTTCAGAGTTCCCGAGCAGAGACTGGAGTATCTTTCTATACGATCACAATAGCTGTACACTCCATAGAGGTGGCCTTTATAGAAGAGTGGACTTACACACAAAAATTGTAAGGCTCGTTTTGAGTTTGGAAAAAAAACATGTGGGAGACTCCCCAAATGTATGGAGGAAGGTGCTGTGGTCAGATGAGACAAAAATTAAACTTTTTGGCCGCCAAGGTAAACACTATGTCTGGCGCCAAACCAACACCGGTCATCACCCCAAGAACACCATCCCCACAGTGAAACATTGTGGAGGCAGCATCGTACTGTGGGGATGTTTTTCGGCAGCAGGGACAGGGAAAATAGTCTGAGTCGAGAGGAAGATGTATGGTGCGAAATACAGGGATATTCTTGACCAAAACCTGTTTCAGTCTATCAGTGATTTGAGACTGGGATGACAGTTCACCATCCAACAAGACAATGACCCAAAGCATACTGCTAAAGCAACACTCGAGTGGTTTAAGGGAAAACGTGTAAATGTTATGGAGTGGCTTAGTCAAAGTCCATACCTTAATCCAAGTGAGAATCTGTGGTCAGACTTGAAGATTGCTGTTCACCATAGGAAACTATCTAACTTGAAGGAGTTAGAGCAGCTTTGCTTTGAGGAATGGAACAAACCCTCAAAAAACACAGTGCCATTCTAGGTTGTGAGGTAGAAAAACAAGAAAAATGACAAGGTGGATTAATTCTTTCACAAGACACTGTATATTTTGCAAACAATAATTTGTTTTTGCATCACCAAATACTGATACCTGATACGTTTTCAGTTGTGAAAATTGTGTTGCTGTTTTTTTTGTTTTTTTCATATTTTAGCATTTTTATTTTTTTATGGGACATACATTTTCAGACGTTTGATTGCTGGTATATTACCCTGCAACACTTATGCATTGCATGGAAATGGACCTGTGAGTTTTACACTGAGAGGAGGTGTGTCAGGCCACAGTAGATAGGGTTATCATTGCCACCATCAGAAATGTTTGTTAACAATCACAAGATGTCAATGACAATAAAGAGAGGGCCACCTTCCTCAAATAAGAATATAGGTGCCACTGTTAGTATTGACAATGGCATCTAAGGGCTTATAGCAGGGTGTCACTATGAATTACAAGTGACACCTACTGATGACTCTACTTTTGAGCAGGTAACATCCTTGCACCATACATGTATGACTGTCGGCAGAAATATACTTTCCGCTGCAGGGTACATGATGGAGGATGTTAACAAGGAATTAAAGGGATTTTTATTGCACACATAGCAATAACCTATACATAATTGATATCTCCACGTCCATAACAACCCGAACTATAACTTGTTAACTTGATATTTATGCTGCCTGTTGAACGAAGGTAACGAAAAAACTGTTATATTTGGCCTCACAAAACATATAATAAAAACTGATCGTGGCATGTATCCCAAAGTTTAAAAATTACAACTCATACTGCAGAAAATATGCCCCCATATGGCTCTGTCAACAGAAAAATAAAAAAAGTGATGGCGCCCAGAATAACGAGACACAAAATTTCTTAAGAATACACCATGCTGTTATAGAAGGATGGGAAGTTTAGTCTCCGCATGAAGCTTGAGACAATAGTCACACCCCACTATAAAAGGACAGCAATGTCAACAAACAACGTATGACAGGAATGTGGATATCCATAATCACAGTATTTTCTTAAAATGTCACATCATCTTTTATACACTATGGCAACATATTTTTATAAGGTTTTTAAGGAGAAGACCTGGAAAAGTACAGTTTCTGAAAAGTCCAAAGGCTGAAACTTCAGTGGCGTATCTGACAAATCCCATTCACTGTTTACTGTCATTTACACTGGTAAAATGAATTTTCATGAGCAGCTATTTTGAATAAGATACACAGGAATATTTCTGGAATATCACAGTATGAGTTATGTGAGGATAATCTTCCCACAGAGCAGAATATATATTCTGTATATACACTGCTCAAAAAAATAAAGGGAACACTCAAATAACACATCCTAGATCTGAATGAATGAAATATTCTCATTGAATACTTTGTTCTGTACAAAGTTGAATGGGCTGACAACAAAATCACACAAAAATCATCAATGGAAATCACATTTATTAACCAATGGAGGCCTGGATTTGGAGTCACCCCAAAATTAAAGTAAAAAAACACACTACAGGCTGATCCAACTTTGATGTAATGTCCTTAAAACAAGTCAAAATGAGGCTCAGTATTGTGTGTGGCCTCCACGTGCCTGTATGACCTCCCTACAACGCCTGGGCATGCTCCTGATGAGGTTGCGGATGGTCTCCTGTGGCATCTCCTCCAGGATAGCACATCAATGCGAGCTGTGGCAAGAAGGTTTGCTGTGTCTGTCAGCGTAGTGTCCAGAGGCTGGAGGCGCTACCAGGAGACAGTCCAGTACACCAGGAGACGTGGAGGGGGCCGTAGGAGGGCAACAACCCAGCAGCAGGACCGCTACCTCCGCCTTTGTGCAAGGAGGAACAGGAGGAGAACTGCCAGAGCCCTGCAAAATGACCTCCAGCAGGCCACAAATGTGCATGTGTCTGCACAAATGGTTAGAAACCGACTCCATTAGGGTGGTATGAGGGCCCGACATCCACAGATGGGGGTTGTGCTCACAGTCCAACACCATGAAGGATGCTTGGCATTTGCCACAGAACACCACGATTGAAAAAGTCGCCACTGGCGCCCTGTGCTCTTCACAGATGAAAGCAGGTTCACACTGAGTACATGTGACAGACGTGACAGAGTGTGGAGACGTCATGGAGAGTGATCTGATGCCTGCAACATCCTTCAGCATGACCGGTTTGGCAGTGGGCCAGAAATGGTGTGGGTGGCATTACTTTGGAGGGCCGCACAGCCCTCCATGTGCTCGCCAGAGGTAGCCTGACTGCCATTAGGTATCGAGATGAGATCCTCAGACCCCTTGTGAGACCATATGCTGGTGCGGTTGGCCCTGGGTTCCTCCTAATGCAGGACAATGCTAGACCTCATGTGGCTGGAGTATGTCAGCAGTTCCTGCAAGATGAAGGCATTGAAGCTATGGACTGGCCTGCCCATTCCCCAGACCTGAATCCGATTGAGCACATCTGGGACATCATGTCTCGCTCCATCCACCAACGTCACGTTGCACCACAGACTGTCCAGGAGTTGGCGGATGCTTTAGTCCAGGTCTGGGAGGAGATCCCACTGGAGACCATCCGCAACCTCATCATGAGCATGCCCAGGCATTGTAGGGAGGTCATACAGGCACGTGGAGGCCACACACAATACTGAGCCTCATTTTGACTTGTTTTAAGGATATAATATCAAAGTTGGATCAGCCTGTAGTGTGTTTTTCCACTTTAATTTTGGGGGTGACTCCAAATCCAGGCCCTTTTTTTTTTAGAGCAGTGTATGTACATGATTTGGCCAGCAATGAGTCCAGACATAAATCCCATTGAACACCTGTGGAGAGATCCTAAAATTGCTGTTGGGAGAAGGCACCCTTCCAATATGAGAGACCTGGAGCAGTTTGCAAAAGAAGAGTGGTCCGAAACTCCAGTGAGAGGTGTAAGAAGCTTGTTGATGGTTATAGGAAGCGATTGATTGTAGTTATTTGTTCTAAAGTGTGTGCAACCAAATATTAATTTGAGGGTGCCAACTATTTTGTCTCGTCCATTTTTGGGGTGAAATGATATCCAATTTGCCATTTTTACTCAGGTTTTTTTTGTGTGTTGTTCCAATACACACAAATGAAATAAACATGTATATAACAAAATATGTATAATTGCAATAATTTCCTAGGAGAAATAATTTCTTTTCTGGAACAATTTCAAGGGTGCCAACAATTTTGAACTTTCGGCCATGACTGTATATGGCTACATGTAAACAGATGTTAAAGAAGCACTCCCATCAAAATATTTATCTTCTTAATATATTGCAATCATCATATTATATGTGTACATACAATGTGCAGGGGTGTAGGCAGGGGTGTATGCAATCACAAATTAACATATGTTCATTTTCCCTAACTAGTAGAAAATATTTACAATTTGCATATCTTCAGATGGTCTGTTCTAAACATGTGACCGTAATAGGCATGTGATTGCATACACCCCTCCCTCTATTCTTTGATGGCTCTTTTTGAATTTTTTTTTTGTATTTATACCATGTATGTTGATTACTTCGTGTTATGCACACGCCCGGGCTAGAGCGGCGTGTGCATGTGATTGGTAGTGATTCCACTGGACCGTGCCGGAGAGTGTATGCCTGGAGGGGCGTGACTAAGTATTCACCCGATCCGACCAGGGTCGCACGACGGCATACGACGCCAGTGCACCAAGGAGGAACCGAGCAGAGGGACCAGGTGCTACTCCAGGACAGACCCCGGACACGGCTGTTGACCCACACAGGGGAATACAGGAACAGGCTGGTAGGCTGGCACACAGACTGGTATGCAGGCAGGCGGGTATGCAGGCAGGGGGGTAAAGGCAAGCACAGCTAGAGTGCAGACGGGGAGGCACTAGCGGGTAGGAACACAGGCGGGATAGAACCCAGTACACACCGGGACTCAGGAACAATACAGGCAGGATAGGGCCCAGTACACACTGGGACTCAGGAACAATACAGGCAGGATAGGGTACAGGCAGGGCAGGACAGGACTGCCGGAGCAGCGGGCAGAAGCAGGGCAGGACAGGACTGCAGGAGCAGCGGGCAGAAGCAGGGCAGGACAGGACTCTGTTCACACGGAACAGACAGGAAGGGAAAGACAGAGCCAGACACCCACAGGGTACTTGCAGTGAAGTAGCGAGTGGACCACAAACTCACAAACGGGAGTACAGAGACAACAGGCAGGAGTTAGGTACGAGTTCAGACTCTGCAGAAAAAGGAAGGGAACGGGCATAGAGGCAAAACAGGTAAAGGAAAGGAGAGAGTTCAGACTGGAACTGAGTGTACGGAGGAGACCGACACTGCAGCGGGATACAGGAGCGGGTCTGGGAATACTGCCCCCAGAGAGGCGGAACGAACAGGCAAGGAGCGTGTTCAGACAGGACAGACTAGAGAACACAGAAAGGACTCAGTTCAGACTCGGGAACTAATACCGAAAAGCAGGAGACATACAGGACTCAGTTCAGACACGGGAACTAATACCGTAAAGCAGGAGACATACAGGACACAGTTCAGACACGGGAGCTGACACCGCAAGGCAGGAAACATACAGGACTTAGTTCAGACACGGGAACTAATACCGTAAAGCAGGAGACATACAGGACTTAGTTCAGACACGGGAACTAATACCGTAAAGCAGGAGACATACAGGACACAGTACAGACACGGGAGCTGACACCGCAAGGCAGGAGAAGTACAGGACTTAGTTCAGACAGGCCTGGAAGTAAGCCTCCAGGAAAGGCAGACAGGGAAACAGAGACGGGACCTGGCACCTTCAGAGTGCAAGCACACACTGAAAGAAACACTTATGCTCAGGCAGGGATAGAAGGGAGCTGCTGAGCTATATACCAAGAGACAGACAGCGATAGGCTGAGGACGCACAAGGGGTGTGACCCACAGCAGGTACAAAAGGCAGGAAGTGATCGGGCGCCGCCCTTAAGCAGCAGAAACAGACACAGACACAAACAAGACAGCATGGAGGGAAGCCAGAGAGACATTCTGGACAGGAGATCAAGTGCGCGCTCCTGCACAGTGGGAGATGGACCACTATGCAAGGACGCCGCCAGGTATGTTACAGTACCTCCCCCCTTACGCCCCCTCTTCTTCAGGCCTGCCAGAATCTTCCGCAGGGAATTCGAGGACCAGTCGTTCACTGGGTTGGAGGGGGACAGAGACTTGAGGGTAATCTCTGCTTCGAGGTACATCTTGTCAAGCTCACAGGAAGAAATAGACGGGTTATCAGGTACATAAAGAGGAAAAGTCACTGTCTCTTTGTTATCTGGTGGTACCCCGGAGGATTTAGGAAACAACTGGAGGTCCTCCGCCGGGTCAGAAGAGTACTGAGGCTCAGAGAAAACATCTGCTTCAGAGTACACTAGGTCGGACTCACTGGAGGAGGCAGGCGAGGTATCAGGTACAGGAAATAGGAAAGTCTCTGTCCATTCACCACCAGGTGGCACCCCGAAGGGTTCTAAACACAACTGGAGGTCCTCCGCCTGGTCGGAGGGGTGTAGAGACTCGGGAGTAACTTCTGCTTCGGAGAACACTAGGTCGGACTCACTGGAGGAAGCAGGCGAGGTATCAGGTACAGGAGATAGGAAAGTCTCTGTCCATTCACCACCAGGTGGCACCCCGAAGGGTTCTAAACACAACTGGAGGTCCTCCGCCTGGTCGGAGGGGTGTAGAGACTCGGGAGTAACTTCTGCTTCGGAGAACACTAGGTCGGACTCACTGGAGGAAGCAGGCGAGGTATCAGGTACAGGAAATAGGAAAGTCTCTGTCCATTCACCACCAGGTGGCACCCCGAAGGGTTCTAAACACAACTGGAGGTCCTCCGCCTGGTCGGAGGGGTGTAGAGACTCGGGAGTAACTTCTGCTTCGGAGAACACTAGGTCGGACTCACTGGAGGAAGCAGGCGAGGTATCGGGTACCGAGTATAGGAAAGTCTCTGTCCATTCACCACCAGGTGGCACCCCGAAGGGTTCAGGAGGTCTCAGGGAGGACAGACCCAGGCGTGACTGCTTGCCTCTAAGTCTAGCACGTCTGGACTGCCTCTTGAGGTTGGGAGAAGTATTCCGGAAAGCGTAGTCACCCTGTGAGGATTCTGGGTGGGCAGTAGTCTCATTGGGCTGGAGAACTATTACGCTACCCACACACATTACCCATTGGGGCTGCTCCGGGATATTGGGAAGTGAAGCTTCAGCAGGAGCCTCCGGGTTAGGATCATCGAAGACCATTAGAAAGGCCACCAGGAAGGCCATTAGGTCCCGGAGGATCGGATCCTGTGTCTCATATAGGGGGTTGATCCATTCCAAGGCATCCCCCGCCAGGTAAGACATAATAAAGGCCACTTTAGCCCAATCGGAAGGAAAATAAAGAGGGTAGGCCTTAAAGTGTAGCATGCATTGCTCCACAAATGCACGACACTGTCTTGGATCCCCATAGTAACGTGGCGGATCCGCAGGAACGAGAGCTGATAGATCCATCTGGACGGTGCGTAATTCGCCTGGAACTCAGCTAAGGGAAAAAAAATTTATTTATTTATTTTAATGCAAGTCTTCGCTGGAAACTTCTCAGAGAGCGAAGGCCGTGGGGCTCAACGGGAACCATGGCCTGAGCATGCTGTTATGCACACGCCCGGGCTAGAGCGGCGTGTGCATGTGATTGGTAGTGATTCCACTGGACCGTGCCGGAGAGTGTATGCCTGGAGGGGCGTGACTAAGTATTCACCCGATCCGACCAGGGTCGCACGACGGCATACGACGCCAGTGCACCAAGGAGGAACCGAGCAGAGGGACCAGGTGCTACTCCAGGACAGACCCCGGACACGGCTGTTGACCCACACAGGGGAATACAGGAACAGGCTGGTAGGCTGGCACACAGACTGGTATGCAGGCAGGCGGGTATGCAGGCAGGGGGGTAAAGGCAAGCACAGCTAGAGTGCAGACGGGGAGGCACTAGCGGGTAGGAACACAGGCGGGATAGAACCCAGTACACACCGGGACTCAGGAACAATACAGGCAGGATAGGGCCCAGTACACACTGGGACTCAGGAACAATACAGGCAGGATAGGGTACAGGCAGGGCAGGACAGGACTGCCGGAGCAGCGGGCAGAAGCAGGGCAGGACAGGACTGCAGGAGCAGCGGGCAGAAGCAGGGCAGGACAGGACTCTGTTCACACGGAACAGACAGGAAGGGAAAGACAGAGCCAGACACCCACAGGGTACTTGCAGTGAAGTAGCGAGTGGACCACAAACTCACAAACGGGAGTACAGAGACAACAGGCAGGAGTTAGGTACGAGTTCAGACTCTGCAGAAAAAGGAAGGGAACGGGCATAGAGGCAAAACAGGTAAAGGAAAGGAGAGAGTTCAGACTGGAACTGAGTGTACGGAGGAGACCGACACTGCAGCGGGATACAGGAGCGGGTCTGGGAATACTGCCCCCAGAGAGGCGGAACGAACAGGCAAGGAGCGTGTTCAGACAGGACAGACTAGAGAACACAGAAAGGACTCAGTTCAGACTCGGGAACTAATGCTGTTATGCACACGCCCGGGCTAGAGCGGCGTGTGCATGTGATTGGTAGTGATTCCACTGGACCGTGCCGGAGAGTGTATGCCTGGAGGGGCGTGACTAAGTATTCACCCGATCCGACCAGGGTCGCACGACGGCATACGACGCCAGTGCACCAAGGAGGAACCGAGCAGAGGGACCAGGTGCTACTCCAGGACAGACCCCGGACACGGCTGTTGACCCACACAGGGGAATACAGGAACAGGCTGGTAGGCTGGCACACAGACTGGTATGCAGGCAGGCGGGTATGCAGGCAGGGGGGTAAAGGCAAGCACAGCTAGAGTGCAGACGGGGGGGCACTAGCGGGTAGGAACACAGGCGGGATAGAACCCAGTACACACCGGGACTCAGGAACAATACAGGCAGGATAGGGCCCAGTACACACTGGGACTCAGGAACAATACAGGCAGGATAGGGTACAGGCAGGGCAGGACAGGACTGCCGGAGCAGCGGGCAGAAGCAGGGCAGGACAGGACTGCAGGAGCAGCGGGCAGAAGCAGGGCAGGACAGGACTCTGTTCACACGGAACAGACAGGAAGGGAAAGACAGAGCCAGACACCCACAGGGTACTTGCAGTGAAGTAGCGAGTGGACCACAAACTCACAAACGGGAGTACAGAGACAACAGGCAGGAGTTAGGTACGAGTTCAGACTCTGCAGAAAAAGGAAGGGAACGGGCATAGAGGCAAAACAGGTAAAGGAAAGGAGAGAGTTCAGACTGGAACTGAGTGTACGGAGGAGACCGACACTGCAGCGGGATACAGGAGCGGGTCTGGGAATACTGCCCCCAGAGAGGCGGAACGAACAGGCAAGGAGCGTGTTCAGACAGGACAGACTAGAGAACACAGAAAGGACTCAGTTCAGACTCGGGAACTAATACCGAAAAGCAGGAGACATACAGGACTCAGTTCAGACACGGGAACTAATACCGTAAAGCAGGAGACATACAGGACACAGTTCAGACACGGGAGCTGACACCGCAAGGCAGGAAACATACAGGACTTAGTTCAGACACGGGAACTAATACCGTAAAGCAGGAGACATACAGGACTTAGTTCAGACACGGGAACTAATACCGTAAAGCAGGAGACATACAGGACACAGTACAGACACGGGAGCTGACACCGCAAGGCAGGAGAAGTACAGGACTTAGTTCAGACAGGCCTGGAAGTAAGCCTCCAGGAAAGGCAGACAGGGAAACAGAGACGGGACCTGGCACCTTCAGAGTGCAAGCACACACTGAAAGAAACACTTATGCTCAGGCAGGGATAGAAGGGAGCTGCTGAGCTATATACCAAGAGACAGACAGCGATAGGCTGAGGACGCACAAGGGGTGTGACCCACAGCAGGTACAAAAGGCAGGAAGTGATCGGGCGCCGCCCTTAAGCAGCAGAAACAGACACAGACACAAACAAGACAGCATGGAGGGAAGCCAGAGAGACATTCTGGACAGGAGATCAAGTGCGCGCTCCTGCACAGTGGGAGATGGACCACTATGCAAGGACGCCGCCAGGTATGTTACACTTCGTTGTTTTGTATGGTTGTCCTGAGGAAGGAGTCAGTGGACTCTGAAACGCGCAGACAATAAACCTACATTTTTATCCATACTAATGGTTTGTCGTGACTCCAGAGAGCGCAGAAACAATGTGTTATGTTTGTCCCTTTGCTACAACACCGAAAATATTTCTACCATAAATATCGGATCAATGCAAACCCCGATCTTCATCACTGACCACTGGCTGCAAAAAGTCTGGTGACCAGTAATTTGAACAGAGGAAGCTCTTGTCTCAAAAGTGTACTCCTCTGCCTCTGAATAAACGAATCCCAAGCTTAGGGTCTGGCTCCTAGAGGAAATCTCTTGTTGTAAGTATCTGGTCACTGCAGGAGGTCCCTTCTTCAATGGAGGTTAGAGTGTCAGCTCTTTCTCACTTTGCCAGTTATAATTAGTTTCCCACTTACCCAGTTATAATTAATCCCATATGTTCAATGTGAAGTCCTTCTTCAATGGAGGTTGAAGTGTCAGTTCTTTCTCACTTCCCCAGTGAGAAATCCCATATGTTCAATGTGAGGGTGATCTGTCCCCTCTCCACAGATGTCTTTACAGATTTTAATTTTTCTCTACAACAGTGCTTGTAAAAAAAGCAATTTTCCATTCCAAATCTCCATTCTCAAGTACAGCGGGAATTTTAATTCTTTTGTGTACTGCTGGTTGTTAAAATTACCTAACCTACAAGCAGTGCTTTCAAGCTCTTTGTCATGGCGCATCCAAGCACTGCTCTGATCATTTCATCTGGCTAGCTTCAGTGCCCCTGTACTTCTCCAATTCTGCTGAGTCCAATCCTCCCTCTGCTTGCATCATAAAAGAGTGCACAGTTCAGGCCAGCGGCTCAGCCATGCTCTATCCTCTATCCTGAACCATCAGTCATCAAGAGTGCACTGTCACTGAGCAAGAATGAAGCCGGAAGGAAAGAGAGCAGTGTGCTCCTGAAAACAGACAAGACAAACCCTTTGAATCAATGTTTGTGGTAAGTAAAAAAAAGCATTGTGATGGCATTTAAAAGTTATCATACTACTATATTTGGCTTTTTCTTAATTACTATTATATAATATGTAATTGATCATTATTAGTGTTGAGCGAGCACTAAAATGCTCGGGTGCTTGAAGCTCGGGCCAAGCTCGCCGTGATACTCGGGTGCTCGACCCGAGCAATGAGCCCAATGTTAGTCTATAGAAGACTCGAGCATTTTTGCGGTGGCACCCCAGGCAGTCTTTTAAAAGCCTAACAAGTGCCCAAAACGATAGTGACAGTGCTCAAATGACATGGGGACAGCATGGGGATCGCCCCAGGAAGCATTTCTGACCCCCAGGTCACTGCTGTCAACAACTTGGTCAGAGGTATTAAGCCACTTTTACAGGCTCACAATCAAACGTTCAAAAACGAAAGTGAAACTTTTTTCCTGTGAAATATGTTAAGGAACATCCTTTCCAGGGTAAAGACTTGTGTATAAGTTAAAATAAATGACCAAAAACAAAAATACTCCTCCACACCTTCGGCTATGTTCACAAGTAGCATTTTTTATGCGTTTTTGCACTTTTGTATTGCTTTCAACTATGACAAATGCATTCACCGTGAAATGTCATTTTAACATTTTACAACCTTATCTGGCCATGTGCTGTGTGACACATGCATAAAGTGCTGAAAAGACAAGGGAACAGCATGGGGAAGACCCCTGGAAGCATCTCTGACTCCCAGGTCACTGTCTAAAAGTGTGTCCATCATAAGTGATCCTTACCGCATCAGAAGATGCAGACTTGCAACTATCCCCATGCAAGTTCTAGTCCCAGGGCAGTGTTCAATTGTACCTCCCCCATTCCTTGCAATACAAGCTCAAGTATGCAGCCTGCCACCCACCCACCCCCAGGCTGCAATACCATACTGCTTGCTTGCTTGAACTTGAAATTGGGCCTTTTAGGCATGTGGAGGCGGAATCTGGCCACCACGCCATGGCTGTGTCGGCGGCCTGGTATCCATACTCAGTCCCCAGCCGCCTGGTGGCCCGATGTCCCCGCTTGCTCCCCAGCCTCCAGGGGGTGGTCGGGTGTCCATACTCGGTCCCCAGCCACCCCTATTTGTCCCGGTAACCTATCCCACACTTTTCTTAGCCTGGCCTGCTTTAGGGTAGCATTGGCCGAGCCCACCGGACTATCAGACTCCTCCGGTGGGCCCTGGCTTCTCCATCAGGGGAGTTGAGAGTGCCAAGGTGAGGAGCATGATGAGGATGATAGAAGTTAGCATCTGCTTTGTTTTGTTGTAATGCAACGCATGTATGTAGTAGCGGCTAGGCCTGAGGTGGTCAGCGTTTTGGCGCATATCCTACCTCCTCCGAGGATTGCTGGATGTTTTCCTGCTACTATCCAAGTTCTATGACTCCCGTTAAAACAAAGCTTCAGGTGATAAATGATGGATGAGGTAGTGGCAAAGGAGAAAGAGCAGGAGGAACAGGGACCATTCACATCAATATCAGGCCAGTCAACCAGATATGTCTTGTAGGATATGTTTCTGTAACAAAAGGAGCGGTTCGGCTACACAGTTATAGGGCATACAGTGAGTGCAATGCCTATCAAAAATTTCGAGCCACTCCAATGCCCCTTGGAAATGACATGGAGGTCAGAGGGCGTTAACTAAACCTTTTTTTCCATTTATAGCAACTGGGTCTCCCGTGCACTGTTGGCCTAAGCAGTGAATGGAAGGCTTTCCAAAAATTATGAGGAACTGCAGTGCCCCTTACAAGAGCCATGTGTGGCACCCCAGGGATCTGGTCACCACAGTAATAGAGATATTACGTCGGAGAGCAAGTGGGAGGTTTCCTGGTCAGGATCCCTTAAACATGCAACATCCTCCTGCCCCAATCCTGGGAGGGGAGAATTCTGCCCTTATAAACTGGATCTGGGGCGGGGTTGAGTGAGTCAGAGAACAGTCAGATTCAGAGTGAGAGCAAGGGAAAGTAACAGCAAGAAGCTCTGTAGGAGCTAGGAGCTAAAGACCAGGGGCTGGAAGCTGAGCAGAGCTCGCCCTGGCAGAAGATAATAAGAACCGGACACAGGAGTCCGAAGCTGTGAGGACTTATATATCCAGCAGCAGAAACCAGCCGGCAGGGGATTTCAGGTCCTCTGGCCATAGAAGCCCGGAGGCTCAGTCACAAGCAAGGGACCAGCACCGCCATCGTGGAGCGTAGGCTAACAGAAGGCCCCAAGTCACCAGCCATACGGGTGAGCACTACACGGTAAACTCAGGGACGTGGGCTGCTTCTACTCGCTTACAGCAAGGTAGCCAGGAAGAGTGCAGACAGACAGGGAGGCCTACAACTCCACCTGGCCAGGAGAACTCCTGCTTGCTCACAGACTGACCAGGCCTCTTATGCTAGCCAGTACTCCCGGGAGGGTCTACCTTATAATCATCAGTAAAGACCCTGAACTGCACTGCAAAGACTCTGAGTCGTTCCTGCTGCGCTCGTGCACCATCACCCCCATCATCCACACTCACTGCCCTGAGGCTATACTCCTCCCGAGGGGAGTTATCCCATCCCTTTGCTGCGCACACAACACCAGCCTCAGCGGTCTGCCTCGCAGCGGTGGTGCTCCCTGACCGCAATCCACGGGTGGGGCAGTCGGACAATTAACCTCAAAACCTAAGAAAGACTGCCACTGGTTTGACCAGCCTGAGCCACGGGACCGGGTCACCGCCATGGAGACTACAGACCCCAGAGACCCGGCACCGGGTATCCCACACACGTGTACACACGGCCCAGGGGGCGCGTCACATGCAGTACAGCATATTACAAACATAAGTCCCATTATTGGGGAGTGGGTGTCCCATAGTATTTGCTTATGCTTTCCCAGCAAAAGCTGCCAAAAATGTGGACGGAGCAACTTGCAATGCCCCTTACAAGAGCCATGCAGTACAGCATATTACAAACATAAGTCCCATTATTGGGGAGTGGGTCTCCCATAGTATTTGCTTATGCATTCCAAGCAAAAGCTGCCAAAAATTAGGACGGAGCAACTTGCAATGCCCCTTACAAGAGCCATGCAGTACAGCATATTACAAACATAAGTCCCATTATTGGGGAGTGGGTGTCCCATAGTATTTGCTTATGCTTTCCAAGCAAAAGCTGCCAAAAATTAGGACGGAGCAACTTGCAATGCCCCTTACAAGAGCCATGCAGTACAGCATATTACAAACATAAGTCCCATTATTGGGGAGTGGGTGTCCCATAGTAATTGCTTATGCTTTCCCAGCAAAAGCTGCCAAAAATTAGGACGGAGCAACTTGCAATGCCCTTTACAAGAGCCATGCAGTACAGCATATTACAAAAATAAGTCCCATTATTGGGGAGTGGGTGTCCCATAGTATTTGCTTTTGCTTTCCCAGCAAAAGCTGCCAAAAATTAGGATGGAGCAACTTGCAATGCCCCTTACAAGAGCCATGCAGTACAGCATATTACAAACATAAGTCCCATTATTGGGGAGTGGGTGTCCCATAGTATTTGCTTATGCTTTCCCAGCAAAAGCTGCCAAAAATTAGGATGGAGCAACTTGCAATGCCCCTTTCAAGAGCCATGCAGTACAGCATATTACAAACATAAGTCCCATTATTGGGGAGTGGGTGTCCCATAGTATTTGCTTATGCTTTCCCAGCAAAAGCTGCCAAAAATTAGGACGGAGCGACTTGCAATGCCCCTTACAAGAGCCATGCAGTACAGCATATTACAAACATAAGTCCCATTATTGGGGAGTGGGTGTCCCATAGTATTTGCTTATGCCTTGCAAGCAAAAGCTGCCAAAAATTAGGACGGAGGAACTTGCAATGCTGGCACCCTGGTGGTATAGTGGTGGTGGAGGCTGAGGATAAGGAGAAGAAGATTAAACAGCCGAAACGAGGAAGCGTATACCAATGTGTGGGTGTGAAGCGGTGCATGTGAATACACCTCCCGAAATAACACAGTGGATTTGACTTTATGTTACTCTGCTGTTATTTGGTGGTGATGAGAAGTCTGGCCCAATCCAGCCCTTGTTCATTTTGATAAGGGTCAGCTTGTCAGCATTGTCAGTTGACAGGCGAGTGCGCTTATCAGTTATAATTCCCCCAGCGGCACTAAAAACACGCTCCGATAACATGCTAGCGGCAGGGCAGGCCAGGATCTCCAAGGCGTACAGAGCGAGTTCATTCCAAGTGTCCAGCTTGGATACCCAATAATTAAAAGGCACAGAGGAATCACGGAGGACGCTGGTACGATCGGCAAGGTACTCCCTCACCATCTTTTGAAACTTTTCACTCCTTGTGAGAGTACCCTGCGCCTCAGGGCCTGTAAGCTGGGCGGGTGTCAGAAAACTGTCCCAGAATGTTAACAGTGTTCCCCTGCCTCTGCTGGATTGGAGTTGCATCTCTCTCGCCTGTACGCCTTGGTTGGGCAACGAACTGTGACCTCTGCCGCTAGCGTGTTCAGATGGGAATTTTTTTAAGAGTTCTGCAGCAAGGGCCTTCTGGTATTGCCCCATTTTTGTAGACCTCTCCACCTCAGGAATAAGAGAGTGAAAGTTCTCCTTGTAGCGGGGGTCTACAAGTGTCACCAACCAGTAATGACTGTCACCCAACATTTTGACAACGCGAGGGTCAAGGTTAAGGCAACGTAACATAAAGTCAGCCATGCGTGCCAGACTGGTAACGGGCAAGATTTCCGTGTCCTCACCAAGATGACGACTGACCATGCTCTCCTCCTCCTCTTCCTCCTCCCCCCTGTCCTCAGGCCACCCATGCTGAACCGACGGTATGACACTTGTACAGGTACTATCGTCTACAATGCATGATAGCAGCTCCTGTTCTTCCTCCTCCTCCTCCTCCTCCTCTCCCTCATTGTCCCCCAATGCACGTTGGGATGAGATGAGGCTGGGCTGTGTGTAATTGCCCGCTACGGCTTCTTGATCCATCTCATCATACTCTGGCTGCAATGCCTCCTCTTTAATTCTCTGCAGAGAGCGTTGCAAATGACAGACAAGTGGGATGCTGACGCTAATGATGGCGTCATCGCCACTCACCATCTTGGTTGCCTCCTCAAAGTTTGTCAGGATGGTACATATGTCAGACATCCAGGTCCACTCCTGAGGTCTTATGTGTGGAGTCTGACCTGAATATCGACGGCCTTGTTGCAGCTGGTACTCCACAACTGCTCTCTTCTGCTCACAAATCCTTTGCAACATGTGGAGGGTAGAGTTCCAACGTGTGGGGACATCACACACCAGTCGGTGTGCCGGAAGCTGCAAACGCTGCTGCAACACAGCAAGGGCGGCGGAAGCTGTAGCCGACTTGCAAAAATGAGCTGACAGGCGACGTACTTTCACGAGCAGATCTGGCAACTCGGGGTACGATTTAAGAAACCGCTGAACCACGAGGTTAAGCACATGAGCCAGGCATGGTACGTGTGTGATCTCACCTCGCCTCAGAGCCGCCACCAGGTTACGGCCATTGTCACACACGACCATGCCGGTATGTAGGTTCAGCCGTCTCAGCCACAGATCTGACTGCTCTTTCACAGCTGTCCACAACTCACAAGCAGTGTGAGGTTTATCACCTAAGCTTATGAGTTTCAGCACAGCCTGTTGCCGCTTGGCGGAGGCAGTACTGCAATGCTTCCAGCTTGTAACTGATGTGGTGATATCTGAGATGAAGGCTGAACATGAGGAGGAGGAGGAGGAGGAGGATGCGCAGGAGCTGTACACTGTGGGGGCAACTCTGACTGACATAGGGCCCGCAATCCTCGGTGTGGGGAGGATGTGTTCCGTCCCAAGGTCCGACTGGGTCCCGGCTTCCACTATGTTTACCCAGTGTGCCGTCAGAGAGATGTACCGTCCCTGGCCACAAGCACTTGTCCACGTGTCCGTTGTCAGGTGGACTCTCCCAGTAACTGCGTTGTTGAGGGCACGGCAGATGCTTTGGGACACGTGCTTGTGTAGTGTGGGGATGGCACACCGGGCAAAATAGTGTCGGCTGGGGACCGAGTACCGAGGGACGGCCACGGCCATAAGATTGCTGAAGGATTCCGTCTCCACCAGCCTAAAAGGCAGCATTTCCAATGCAAGCAGTCGTGAAATGTGTGAATTTAGGACTGTGGCCTGTGGGGCGTTAGCTGCGAATTTCCGCTTTCGTTCAAAGGTCTGGGATATGGACAATTGAATGCTGCGGTGGGACGTGGACGTGGACGTTGATGCTGTTTCTTGAGAAACTGCCATAACAAGTGAAGACTGAGAGGAGGGGGCATCTTTACATGCAGTATGGACAGGGGATTGCCTTGCACACACAACAGGGGGTTCTATTGCACGCACAACAGTGGAAGAAGCAGTGGTGACACCCGCTGACACTGGTCGTGGACCCTGGGTTTCGCCCCACAAAGTCGGGTGCTTTGCTGCCATGTGCCTGATGATGCTGGTGGTGGTCAGGCTGGTAGTTTTGTCACCCCTGCTGATGCTGGCATGGCAGGTGGAACATATGGCCTTTTTGGGGTTATCAGCAGAGTCTTTAAAAAAATTCCAGACTCTGGAAGACCTACCGCTTGTACTGGCAACGTCCCTCGTGTTGGTGTTACGGGGAACGGTTGCCTGCCTTCTGTCTGCGGCCACCACACTGCTTCTTACTGCCTGTTGGGGTACTCTGCCTCCCTCCCCCTGTGTGCTGCTGGCCTCACTCTGCATGTCCTCCTTCCACGTTGGGTCAGTTACTAGATCATCCACCACTTCCTCCTCTTCCACTTGCGCACCACGATCCTCCTCCTCACTTCCTGGCAATTGTGTCTCGTCATCGTCCACCTCTTGTGACAGATTGCCAACGTCGACTTCCTGTGGCCGTGGCTGTTCAAATATTTGGGCATCGCAACATGGGATCTCCTCTTCCACCACTTCAAGCGTATCAGGCGAGGGGCCCAAATATGGAAATGGACCAGTGAACAGCTCTTCAGAGTGTCCAAGTGTGGGATCACTTGCTGTCTGACGACACTCGGCATGGTGGGAGGAAGGAGCATCAGGGTGAGGAGGAGTATGCGGTCGAGACTCACGGCTACTAAGAGCAGACCATGTGGAAGACAGACCGGAGGTGGTGGTGCCCAGGTAACTGGAAGTATTGTCTGCTATGCAATTAATAACCTGTTCACACTGATCAGTTCTCAATACTGGTGTTGTTCTGTGCTTCCCTAGTAATTCGGTCAAGAAGTGGGAGCGAGAAGATGTGGCTGTTGGTTGTGGCACATTTTCACCTTGGCCACGGCCCCGTCCTCGGCACGAACCATCACCAGAACGTCCACTTCCAAGTCCCTTGCCACGCGCCTTGCCCATTGTAAATGAAGTAAAATAGCTTACACTTGCACTATCAATGGAAAAAGGGTAATAAAGAGTAGATTAGAACCGTGGAAGAGGAAAACCACAGTTATTGTTTACTGGGGTATACCACACTTTTTTAAATAGAGATATTTGCGGCTGAACAGTGAGCGACACACTCAAACTGCTTTTTTTTTAGATACCAATGGCCCAAAATTGGATAGTACAGCGATTTGACCCGTGGAACTGCGAAACCACACTGGGATGTCGGGCCTACACAAGACTATTTTCAACAGATATATTTTTGTGTCACAACAGTCAGGAGACACTACTGTTTTTCTTTACGGAAAAAACTACCAAAAGCTGAATAATAGAGATTTTTTACCGTGGGATGGCAAAACCACAGTTATTGCTTACTGGGGTATACCACACTTTTTTAAATAGAGATATTTGCGGCTGAACAGTGAGCGACACACTCAAACTGCTTTTTTTTTAGATACCAAAGGCCCAAAACTGGATAGTACAGCGATTTGACCCGTGGAACTGCGAAACCACACTGGGATGTCGGGCCAACACAAGACTATTTTCAACAGATATATTCCCACTGCATATTCCCACTGCATTTTGGGGTAAGTGAAGAGTCTCCGTGAGCTCAAAGAACACTGGATTTTGGCTGTTGGAGCTGAAAAGAGGACATCGGTAAACCAGGGGAGGAGTCCTAAGGAGATAATTTGCATATTCCCACTGCATTTTGGGGTAAGTGAAGAGTCTCCGTGAGCTCAAAGAACACTGGATTTTGGCTGTTGGAGCTGAAAAGAGGACATCGGTAAACCAGGGGAGGAGTCCTAAGGAGATAATTTGCATATTCCCACTGCATTTTGGGGTAAGTGAAGAGTCTCCGTGAGCTCAAAGAACACTGGATTTTGGCTGTTGGAGCTGAAAAGAGGACATCGGTAAACCAGGGGAGGAGTCCTAAGGAGATAATTTGCATATTCCCACTGCATTTTGGGGTAAGTGAAGAGTCTCCGTGAGCTCAAAGAACACTGGATTTTGGCTGTTGGAGCTGAAAAGAGGACATCGGTAAACCAGGGGAGGAGTCCTAAGGAGATAATTTGCATATTCCCACTGCATTTTGGGGTAAGTGAAGAGTCTCCGTGAGCTCAAAGAACACTGGATTTTGGCTGTTGGAGCTGAAAAGAGGACATCGGTAAACCAGGGGAGGAGTCCTAAGGAGATAATTTGCATATTCCCACTGCATTTTGGGGTAAGTGAAGCGTCTCCGTGAGCTCAAAGAACACTGGATTTTGGCTGTTGGAGCTGAAAAGAGGACATCGGTAAACCAGGGGAGGAGTCCTAAGGAGATAATTTGCATATTCCCACTGCATTTTGGGGTAAGTGAAGAGTCTCCGTGAGCTCAAAGAACACTGGATTTTGGCTGTTGGAGCTGAAAAGAGGACATCGGTAAACCAGGGGAGGAGTCCTAAGGAGATAATTTGCATATTCCCACTGCATTTTGGGGTAAGTGAAGAGTCTCCGTGAGCTCAAAGAACACTGGATTTTGGCTGTTGGAGCTGAAAAGAGGACATCGGTAAACCAGGGGAGGAGTCCTAAGGAGATAATTTGCATATTCCCACTGCATTTTGGGGTAAGTGAAGAGTCTCCGTGAGCTCAAAGAACACTGGATTTTGGCTGTTGGAGCTGAAAAGAGGACATCGGTAAACCAGGGGAGGAGTCCTAAGGAGATAATTTGCATATTCCCACTGCATTTTGGGGTAAGTGAAGAGTCTCCGTGAGCTCAAAGAACACTGGATTTTGGCTGTTGGAGCTGAAAAGAGGACATCGGTAAACCAGGGGAGGAGTCCTAAGGAGATAATTTGCATATTCCCACTGCATTTTGGGGTAAGTGAAGAGTCTCCGTGAGCTCAAAGAACACTGGATTTTGGCTGTTGGAGCTGAAAAGAGGACATCGGTAAACCAGGGGAGGAGTCCTAAGGAGATAATTTGCATATTCCCACTGCATTTTGGGGTAAGTGAAGAGTCTCCGTGAGCTCAAAGAACACTGGATTTTGGCTGTTGGAGCTGAAAAGAGGACCTCGGTAAACCAGGGGAGGAGTCCTAAGGAGATAATTTGCATATTCCCACTGCATTTTGGGGTAAGTGAAGAGTCTCTGTGAGCTCAAAGAACACTGGATTTTGGCTGTTGGAGCTGAAAAGAGGACATCGGTAAACCAGGGGAGGAGTCCTAAGGAGATAATTTGCATATTCCCACTGCATTTTGGGGTAAGTGAAGAGTCTCCGTGAGCTCAAACAACACTGGATTTTGGCTGTTGGAGCTGAAAAGAGGACATCGGTAAACCAGGGGAGGAGTCCTAAGGAGATAATTTGCATATTCCCACTGCATTTTGGGGTAAGTGAAGAGTCTCCGTGAGCTCAAAGAACACTGGATTTTGGCTGTTGGAGCTGAAAAGAGGACCTCGGTAAACCAGGGGAGGAGTCCTAAGGAGATAATTTGCATATTCCCACTGCATTTTGGGGTAAGTGAAGAGTCTCTGTGAGCTCAAAGAACACTGGATTTTGGCTGTTGGAGCTGAAAAGAGGACATCGGTAAACCAGGGGAGGAGTCCTAAGGAGATAATTTGCATATTCCCACTGCATTTTGGGGTAAGTGAAGAGTCTCCGTGAGCTCAAAGAACACTGGATTTTGGCTGTTGGAGCTGAAAAGAGGACATCGGTAAACCAGGGGAGGAGTCCTAAGGAGATAATTTGCATATTCCCACTGCATTTTGGGGTAAGTGAAGAGTCTCCGTGAGCTCAAAGAACACTGGATTTTGGCTGTTGGAGCTGAAAAGAGGACATCGGTAAACCAGGGGAGGAGTCCTAAGGAGATAATTTGCATATTCCCACTGCATTTTGGGGTAAGTGAAGAGTCTCCGTGAGCTCAAAGAACACTGGATTTTGGCTGTTGGAGCTGAAAAGAGGACATCGGTAAACCAGGGGAGGAGTCCTAAGGAGATAATTTGCATATTCCCACTGCATTTTGGGGTAAGTGAAGAGTCTCCGTGAGCTCAAAGAACACTGGATTTTGGCTGTTGGAGCTGAAAAGAGGACATCGGTAAACCAGGGGAGGAGTCCTAAGGAGATAATTTGCATATTCCCACTGCATTTTGGGGTAAGTGAAGAGTCTCCGTGAGCTCAAAGAACACTGGATTTTGGCTGTTGGAGCTGAAAAGAGGACATCGGTAAACCAGGGGAGGAGTCCTAAGGAGATAATTTGCATATTCCCACTGCATTTTGGGGTAAGTGAAGAGTCTCCGTGAGCTCAAAGAACACTGGATTTTGGCTGTTGGAGCTGAAAAGAGGACATCGGTAAACCAGGGGAGGAGTCCTAAGGAGATAATTTGCATATTCCCACTGCATTTTGGGGTAAGTGAAGAGTCTCCGTGAGCTCAAAGAACACTGGATTTTGGCTGTTGGAGCTGAAAAGAGGACATCGGTAAACCAGGGGAGGAGTCCTAAGGAGATAATTTGCATATTCCCACTGCATTTTGGGGTAAGTGAAGAGTCTCCGTGAGCTCAAAGAACACTGGATTTTGGCTGTTGGAGCTGAAAAGAGGACATCGGTAAACCAGGGGAGGAGTCCTAAGGAGATAATTTGCATATTCCCACTGCATTTTGGGGTAAGTGAAGAGTCTCCGTGAGCTCAAAGAACACTGGATTTTGGCTGTTGGAGCTGAAAAGAGGACCTCGGTAAACCAGGGGAGGAGTCCTAAGGAGATAATTTGCATATTCCCACTGCATTTTGGGGTAAGTGAAGAGTCTCTGTGAGCTCAAAGAACACTGGATTTTGGCTGTTGGAGCTGAAAAGAGGACATCGGTAAACCAGGGGAGGAGTCCTAAGGAGATAATTTGCATATTCCCACTGCATTTTGGGGTAAGTGAAGAGTCTCCGTGAGCTCAAAGAACACTGGATTTTGGCTGTTGGAGCTGAAAAGAGGACATCGGTAAACCAGGGGAGGAGTCCTAAGGAGATAATTTGCATATTCCCACTGCATTTTGGGGTAAGTGAAGAGTCTCCGTGAGCTCAAAGAACACTGGATTTTGGCTGTTGGAGCTGAAAAGAGGACATCGGTAAACCAGGGGAGGAGTCCTAAGGAGATAATTTGCATATTCCCACTGCATTTTGGGGTAAGTGAAGAGTCTCCGTGAGCTCAAAGAACACTGGATTTTGGCTGTTGGAGCTGAAAAGAGGACATCGGTAAACCAGGGGAGGAGTCCTAAGGAGATAATTTGCATATTCCCACTGCATTTTGGGGTAAGTGAAGAGTCTCCGTGAGCTCAAAGAACACTGGATTTTGGCTGTTGGAGCTGAAAAGAGGACCTCGGTAAACCAGGGGAGGAGTCCTAAGGAGATAATTTGCATATTCCCACTGCATTTTGGGGTAAGTGAAGAGTCTCTGTGAGCTCAAAGAACACTGGATTTTGGCTGTTGGAGCTGAAAAGAGGACATCGGTAAACCAGGGGAGGAGTCCTAAGGAGATAATTTGCATATTCCCACTGCATTTTGGGGTAAGTGAAGAGTCTCCGTGAGCTCAAACAACACTGGATTTTGGCTGTTGGAGCTGAAAAGAGGACATCGGTAAACCGCGCGCCTACTGGCGCGCGCATTTTGAAGCATTTTTTTTAAGCTTTTTTCACTGTTTTCAGAACATTAACAGTAAGAACATGGAAGAGTCCAGGAGCCATTTGGTGAGCTGCATATCCTGCTACATGTTCACAGACTTGCCAGTGGAAAAGCCAAACTTCACATGCCAGAAATGCAAGCTTGTGTCCCTGTTGGAGGAAAAGTTGCGAAATCTAGAAGAGAGGTTAACTACCTTGAAAATCATTAAGGAAGGTGAAGAGTTCTTAGACAGAGCAGAATTATCTCTTCATGATTCAGAAAGAGAAGAAATTCGAACTGCACCTGAGGAAACAGAGGAATGGAAGCATGTGACCCACAGAAGCAGGAGGATCGAGAGGCAGTCAGCACCCATACTGCTCAGGAACCAGTACCAGGCTCTCACGCAGGAGAACCATGAAGAAATACAGCAAAATAAGACTTTGCCAGCAATGAATAACCTTGTAAGCCCTCAGAATCCTCCTGGATGGAGAAAGAAGAATGTTGTGAAGAAAAAACGGAGAGTGGTGGTCATGGGGGATTCCCTGTTAAGAG
The DNA here is from genome assembly GCF_046119375.1 of Phyllobates terribilis. NCBI lineage: Eukaryota > Metazoa > Chordata > Amphibia > Anura > Dendrobatidae > Phyllobates > Phyllobates terribilis. The sequence continues at coordinate 646,610,730 of NW_027362762.1, forward strand.
GAACAGAGGCTGCTATCTGCAGACCAGACATAACCTCAAGAGAAATGTGCTGTCTTCCAGGAGCAAAAATTAAAGATGTGTCTGACAGGATATCAAGACTCTTCAGACCTACAGATCACTACCCATTCCTGCTAATACATGTGGGGACAAATGACACCGCAAGAAAGGACCTGGAAACCATCTGCAGTGACTTTGAAGACTTGGGCAAGAAAGTGAAAGAATTGGGAGCGCAGGTGGTCTTCTCATCCATCCTCCCAGTGGATGGCCATGGAACAATGAGGTGGAATAAGATTCTACAGGTGAACAACTGGCTACGTCGATGGTGCCGTCAACAAGGATTTGGATTTCTGGATCACGGAATGAATTACCTATACGATGGACTACTTGCTAGAGATGGGGTGCACCTTACGAAGACTGGAAAACATGTATTTGGAAATTGCCTTGCTGCACTCATCAGGAGAGCTTTAAACTAGAACAATGTGGGAAGGGAAGCAAAAGGCCAGAAAAAGCCATACAGCTGACAAATACTATTGAGATCTCTGCTACTGGAAGTGGAAAGGAAGAACAAAGACAAAACAATTTAAATAATAAAAATATGGGAAGAAGAGAAACCAATCACAAACTAAAATGTTTTTATACAAATGCACAAAGCATGGGCAACAAACAAGGAGAATTAGAACTACTAACGCAGGAAAAGAAATATGATGTCATTGGAATCACTGAAACTTGGTGGGACGATACACATGATTGGAATAAAAGGCTAAAAGGATACAACTTATTTGCAAGAAACAGACTTGATAAACGAGGAGGAGGTGTCGCATTGTATGTTAGAAAAGCGTATATCTGCACAGAGATTGAAGCTTCAGAGACTGGGAGTTCTGTGGAAACTGTTTGGGTAAGAATACAAGGAGAGAACAACGGAAAGGACACCATTGTAGGCATTTACTACAGGCCACCTGGGCAAGCTGAAGATATGGATGAACTCTTTATGTATCAAATGACCAAGTTCTCAAAAAAATATGACGTAGTGGTCATGGGAGATTTCAACTATCCAGACATTTGTTGGGAATCTCTCTCAAGTAAAACTAACAGGTCAAGCAAATTCTTATCCTCTCTTGCTGACAACTTTATCTTCCAAAAGGTAGGGGAGAAAACAAGGGGATCTGCTACTTTGGATCTAATCCTTATAAACAAGGAGGAAATGGTTGAGGAGGTAAAAGTGGCTGGGACCCTAGGAGGCAGCGATCATGCTATTATAGAATTTTGGATAACTAGAGGAGGAAGACATGTGAAGACTCAAACTTCAAGGTTAGATTTTAGAAAGGCAGATTTTAAGAGACTCAGAAAGAGAATAGGAGGGATCCAATGGCTGGATGTCCTTAAGGACAAAAATGTCCAGGAAGGATGGGAAATTTTTAAAAATGAGATTCTCAAAGCACAATCGTTAACAATCCCGAAAAGTAGGAAGAATGGGAAGCATTTAAGGAAACCAGGATGGATGAACACAGAACTTAAACACATGCTAAAAAGAAAGAAAGAAATGTTTATTAAATGGAAAGAGGGAGGCATATCTAAAGAAGATTATAATGCAGTCTGCAGATCCTGTAGGGCATGTATCAGGTTAGCTAAAGCTGACAATGAATTAAGGCTTGCAAGAGATGTCAAAAGCAATAAAAAAGGATTTTGGGGGTATGTCAAAAGTAAAAGAAAAGTCAAAGATGCTATAGGATTTTTACAGGATGAAAATGGAGAAATGGTAAGAGAGGATGTTGAGAAGGCCAAACTTTTTAATTCCTATTTTGCATCTGTTTTCTCTCAGAAAGAAAATGTAACATCAACTGATCTTCACTGTCCTTTTAAAGGAATAGAAGAATCCAAGTTATTTGTAAACAGAAAGATTGTGAGGGAATATTTAGCTAACATAAATGAGTTCAAGTCTCCAGGTCCAGATGAATTACACCCCAGAGTACTGAAGGAGATCGTAGAAGAAATTTTAGAACCACTCTCCATAATCTTTGAAAATTCTTGGAGAACAGGAGAAGTCCCAGAAGACTGGAGAAGAGCAAATGTTGTTCCTATCTTCAAAAAGGGGAAGAAGGTGGACCCAGGGAACTATAGGCCGGTGAGTCTGACTTCTATACCAGGAAAGATCTTTGAACAAATTATTAAACAACATGTATGTAAGTACCTGGATAAGAATGAAGTGATTAACCAGAGTCAGCATGGGTTTATAACTAACAAGTCATGTCAGACTAACTTAATTTCCTTCTATGACAGAATCACTGACTGGGTGGATCAGGGAAATGCTGTAGATATAGTATATCTTGACTTCAGCAAAGCATTTGACAAAGTATCTCACACCATCCTTATTGAAAAAATGACCAAGTATGCAATGGACCAGGCAACTGTTAGGTGGATTCATAACTGGCTTAGTGATCGGACTCAAAGGGTGATTGTAAATGGCTTCACATCCAGCTGGATGAATGTCTCAAGTGGGGTACCACAGGGCTCCGTCCTGGGACCTGTATTGTTCAACATCTTTATCAATGATTTAGATGAAGGAATTGAGGGTAAACTGATTAAATTTGCTGATGACACAAAGCTAGGAGGGATAGCTAATACTAGAGAAGAGAGAGAGAGGATTCAAAAAGACCTAAATAAACTGGAGCAGTGGGCAGCAACCAACAGAACGGTTTTTAACAGGGAAAAATGCAAAGTACTACATCTGGGCAATAAAAATGAAAAAAGCATATACAGAATGGGAGGAATAGAGCTAAGCAACAGTACATGTGAAAAAGATTTAGGTATACTAATAGATCATAGACTGAACATGAGTCAACAGTGTGATGCAGCAGCAAAAAAGGCAAATACAATTCTGGGATGTATTAACAGAAGCATACAGTCTAGATCACGTGAAGTCATTATCACACTTTACTCCTCTTTGGTCAGACCTCATCTGGAATACTGTGTACAGTTTTGGGCACCACATTTTAAAAAAGACATAGACAAACTGGAGCAAGTTCAGAGAAGAGCGACCAGAATGGTGACTGGTCTGCAAACCATGTCCTATGAGGAACGGTTGCAGGATTTGGGAATGTTTAGCTTGCAAAAAAGAAGACTGAGAGGAGACTTAATAGCTGTCTACAAATATGTCAAGGGCTGTCACATTGTAGAAGGATCATCTTTATTCTCATTTGCACAAGGAAAGACTAGAAGCAATGGGATGAAACTAAATGGGAGGAGACACAGATTAGATATTAGAAAAAACTTTTTGACAGTTAGGGTGATTAATGAGTGGAACAGGCTGCCACGAGAGGTGGTGAGTTCCCCTTCAATGGACGTCTTCAAACAGAGGCTGGACAGACATCTGTCTGAGATGATTTAGTGAATCCTGCTTTGAGCAGGGGGTTGGACCAGATGACCCAGGAGGTCCCTTCCAACTCTACCATTCTATGATTCTATGATTCTATGATTCTATGATATATTTTTGTGTCACAACAGTCAGGAGACACTACTGTTTTTCTTTAGGGAAAAAACTACCAAAAGCTGAATAATAGAGATTTTTTACCGTGGGATGGCAAAACCACAGTTATTGCTTACTGGGGTATACCACACTTTTTTAAATAGAGATATTTGCGGCTGAACAGTGAGCGACACACTCAAACTGCTTTTTTTTTAGATACCAAAGGCCCAAAACTGGATAGTACAGCGATTTGACCCGTGGAACTGCGAAACCACACTGGGATGTCGGGCCAACACAAGACTATTTTCAACAGATATATTTTTGTGTCACAACAGTCAGGAGACACTACTGTTTTTCTTTAGGGAAAAAACTACCAAAAGCTGAATAATAGAGATTTTTTACCGTGGGATGGCAAAACCACAGTTATTGTTTACTGGGGTATAGCACACTTTTTTAAATAGAGATATTTGCGGCTGAACAGTGAGCGACACACTCAAACTGGTTTTTTTTTTAGATACAAATGGCCCAAAATGGATAATACAGAGGTTTGAACCGTGGAAGTGCAAAACAACACTTCTGTTTCTCTAGCCTACACCAGACTATTTTCAACAGTTATATTTGTGTCTGAAAAATCAGAGACACGCTTTTTTTTTGGGGGAGGGGGGGACACACCAAAAGGTTAATAAGACGGGTATTTGTACAGTGTGAAGGAGGAAAAAAAAAGGAGGATTTAGATGGAAAAAAAGGATTTTTCCTGGCCCCCGACACCTGGTGCTAAATCCAGCAATTTCAGCAACAGGAGCACACAGGACTGTAATGCAGCGTTTGCTGGTATAACCACTGTGTCTCCTATACAGCCTGCCTGCCTGGTATCTAGGATGGATATTAGTCCTGAAAAGGACTGTTTGTTTGTTCTGGCAGCCTTTACAGACCCTATACTAACTATTTCGCAGTTTATATCTCTCCCTAAATCAGCAGCGCTGTCCCTACACTGTCTAATCCGGAGCGACTGTGTCCAAGATGGCGGTGCCCCGTTTTAAATACTCGAGGTGACGCTGTGCGGCCAGCCAATCACTGTAATGCCCACAACCAACATGGCTGCAGCATTACAGTGACTGGCTGGCAATCCCTGCATGTTCATTGGCTCTGTAAAGAGCGCCAAACATGCAGGGCGGAGACCCGAGCTCCCGCCCGAGTAACCCGAAAATGCTCGGTGCTCGCCGAACATCCCGAGTAGCGTGATGCTCGGGCGAGTACCGAGCAGTGTCGAGCATGTTCGCTCAACACTAATCATTATTATTTATCTTGAACCTGGAACAAGGATGCTTTACCACGTTAGTCAGTAATATGCTATATATTTGACTCCACATCCTTCTTAGGATGCCTTGTCCCATATATGCCTTAGACTATGGGTGGCAATTACCTAATGCTGTTTTCTCATTTCTTCATGATTAGCTTGTGACAGCTATACTCACCCCCGAGGCCCCGGCGTGTGCTGCAGCGCTCGTTCCTGTCTGGTTCCTGGATGCCGGCATATCGCGAGACAGAGCGGTGAAGGGCCTGCGGTCACATGACTGTGACGTCACCGCAGGTCCCCAAGTGATGCCGGCATTCAGAGAAAAGCCTTCGGAAAGGTGAGTATAAACTTTATTTGTTATTTTATTCTTTTTTTACAGGTACAATGGTACCCAGGTCTGGATGAGAGTCTCCTCTCCTCCAGAACCGGGTACCATCCGCACATAGAGACGCATAGAAGCCGCTTGTACAAATGTACAGTCGCGGTTTCTATGCGTCTCAATGCAAGTCAATGGCGGGAGTTCCGCTGCGCTTCCGCAAAATTAAATGACATGCTGCGGATTTTTGTACGCAGCATAAACGCTGCGGAAAAATCCGCAGCATGTGCATAGAACATGCAGAATCCCCTTGGGGACCATGGGGTGCGGATTACCTAGCGTTTCACAAGCGTTTATGCTGCGGAAATTCCGCAGCATAAACGCTTGAAAAACGCTACGTGGGCACCCAGCCTAAGATGAGGTGTATCCCAAACTACTACAGACTCTCTGTAGATGCTGTAGCTAAACTGTAGTCATAGTCCAATCTACTGATTTTTCAGAGCTTCCAAATATTAATATATTGAACTGCTACCAGCCATAAGCGATAGTGGACAATTTATGTGGGCACTGCAAATTAAATGTTTATTGAAGATATATTAAGAATGACATGTAGTTCCAAATTACTATTTCCCCCATATGTACATTGTGTCTATCATGGCTGAGAAGACAACCAGATCACTTTGTCCATGTATAATTTTATTTTCTTTATTTCACATGACATTTTTGTGTTGCTGAAAGATCTTGCCATAGTACCTGAAATGTGAACTAATAAACTCTTGCATCTGTCACTTGAGTAAACAATGTATTTTAAATGAGCTGTGAATCACGCTGATAAGCTTTATTTTACTGATTTAAATTTCCTAACATTTTTTTTTTTCAGCTATGATGCTTAGGAATTTCTAACAAGCATTTTAACCTGTGTCTTTAATTTTGAAAAGCTATTTAGAACAGTAGTGCTCGCACTCAATCATAGTCTGACAAGCATAATGAACAAAGGAAGGAAAGCTTTCTTGGCATAAGTGATTTGTGTAGCATAATGGACCTGTTCCTTAACGTCTATAGATTAACCTTGTTTCACAGTTGGATCTCTTAACTCCCTACAAAGTACCTATTTAAAAACACAAGCAAGAAATAAGGTCTCTGTTGGATACTTACCAGTTTCTAAGGTTCTGTGAATTTTACTTTGAATTCTCCACTGGATTCTTTAGGGAAAGTATCTCCATAGACAACAATGTTATATTGCTGTACTGCCCTCAGTCTTAACTCACGCAGGGTTTTTTGGCAAATGTACATGGCTGTATGAGTCACTATGTCAGGCTTGTATGTGGGTTTGAAACATGTAAGGAGAAGCCGTATATCAATTCATTCATTTAGCATTCTTTCCGCTAGCAACAAGAATAATACAATGTGGTCATACGCAGATACAAAATCACTGTTATGGCTTAAGCAGACACTCTTAAATCAAGCTCATTACATTATACTCTGCCATTGCAAAGATAAATCATCAGAAGTAAAATCATATAAAAGCTATTTATCTATTAAAAGAATCAAAAAGAAACATAACCTTTAAAATAATTTAAGAACCATTTGTCAGTTGGGCAATTTTTATCCTTCACTCTTTGGTAAATGCACACAAATTACTGAAATCCAACCTAAATCCAATATAATCTTTGAAACACTATTGACATATTGAAATCAAATGAATGTATTTTAGTTCATGCCTTGTAAGGGTGTAAGGGGTGAAGTTGCTCCTTGTGGAGAGTGCCAAGTCGGCGTAAGGAGGCTTATAAGCCATGCAATGCTCAGGAATTTTTAAATATGCCTCTTCAGAGAGAAAGAGGACCGGAATATTGACCCTTTACAGGGCCTTGCCCATAACTGAGGATAAGAAACCAAACCAGAAACTCCATTTAGTCAAGGTTTCTCAACAGATGCATGTTAAATAATAGTCAAAGCTCCATAGCTAGCACCTAATGACATTACTGTAGACAAATCGCTAACCTTAGATATACAGCAAAGGGAAAAACGCGATCAAAACTACTCAGCGGGTTATTTAATCATAAAATATAACTTTTATTAAATATATAATTTAAGAAAAAAGTACACCAAAGAATATGGCAGAGACAATGCGTGGTCCACGTTAGAGCATCCCCTCAGTCAGCCCTCAGCCCAGGTATATTTTAGCACTATACTAAGTGGTCATCAACACTTTTATATTGCCAAGCAGCTAGGCTGAATGAGTTTTGATCACTAGATACACACTACCTGGGCCATATATTAGAGATCAGTTGATTAGGTGCATTAGGGTCTAGTACTATAGACCTTGTGGGTGTCTCAATTGTGGACCTTGGTGTCCATTGAGCATGATGGTATTTTAGATATGCATGTCTTGCATTGTGTCTGCCATATTCTTTGGTGTACTTTTTTCTTAAATTACATATTTAATAAAAGTTATATTTTATGATTAAATCACCTGCTGAGTAGTTTTGATCGCGTTTTTCCCTTCGCTGTATATACAGAAACTCCATTTGCTGATACATGTTTAATAATAATTATAATTTTTATAGCGCCAACATATTCCGCAGCACTTTAAAATTTTAGAGGGGACTTGTACAGACAATAAAGACATTACAGAATAACACATAAATCATATAGCAAAAGGAGTGAGGGCCCTGCTCGCCCTTACAATCTATGAAGAAATAGGGGAGACACGAAAGGTAAATGGTAAAATGTGCCTATATTGTACTGTCCAGTCATAATATACTAAACAGAGTATGCACATAACACTGCATGAACCAGTCACCAGCCAGTATATGTACAAGTAAAGACACGGAAGACTATTAAGTGCAAGGAGGGTGTGTGAACAGATGCCACGAGGGTCCTGATTTTGAAGAAAATTTTGTATGGACAAAACGGGAATAGTTAGATAAGTGAGGTGAGGTGACAGGCCAGTCTAAAGAAATTTTTAGGTAACTCTTAAAACTCTGGGTGTTGGGAATTAATCAAATTGTCCTCGATAGTGCATTCCAAAGAATTGGCGCAGCATATGAGAAGTCTTAGAGATTGGAATGGGAGGTTTGGTTAATTGAGGATTTTAGTCTTAAATCATTAGCAGAACGGAGGGCACAGATAGGATGGTGGACCGAGACAAGGAAGGAGATGTAGGGTGGTGCTGAACTGTGTAGCGTTTTGTGGGTGAGAATGATAAGTTTAAATTGAACTCAGTATCGGATGCACAACCAGTGCAATGACTGGCACAGTGCAGAGGCATCGGTGTAGCGGTTGGAAAGGAATATGATCCTGGCTGCTGCATTCAGGACGGATTGGAGAGGGGAGAGTTTGGTAAGAGGGAGACCAATTAGTAGAGAGTTACAATGGTCCAGACAAGAATGAATAAGAGCTACAGTAAGAGTTTTTGCTGAGTCAAAGGAAAGAAATTCTAGAGATGTTTTTGAGGTGTAGGTGACATGGCCGGATGAGTTATCAGATGCGGGAAGTGAAGGAAAGATCTGCATCAAATATGACACCTAGACAGCAGGCATGTTACGTGGAAGTATTGATGGAATCACACACGGAAATAGCAATATCAGGCATAGGTAGGTTAGTGGAGGGAGGAAACACAAGGTGTTCAGTTTTTGACAGATTCAGTTTTAGATAGAGTGAGAACATAATGTTAGAGACAGCGGAAAGACAATCACTGGTAATTTGTAGTAATGCAGGGGTGATGTCAGGAGACGATGTGTATAATTGGGTGTCATCAGCATAGAGATAATACGGAAAACCGAATCTACTGATTGTTTGTTCAATAGATGCAGTGTATAAGGAGAAAAGGAGGGGGCCTAAGACTGAACCCTGAGGAACCACGACAATAATGGGAAGAGAAGAGGAAGAGGAGCCAGCAAAAGACACAGTGAATGAGCTGTCAGAGGGGTAGGAGGAGAAACAGGAGAGAACAGTGTCCCTGATGTCGATTGAACGAAGCATAGTGAGGAGTAGCTGGTGATCCACAGTGTAGAATGCTGCAGAGAGATCCAGGAGACTCTGCAGGTAGTAGTGACCAATAGATTCATGGAGTTAGTTGATCATTAGAGACTTTAGTGAGGGCAGTTTCAGTAGAGTGTAGAGAGAGGAAACCAGATTGTAAAGGGTAAATAAGAGTTCTCCAAGAGATAGCGGATTAGACTGGTGTGGACCAAGTGTTCCAGGAGCTTATAGATGAAGAGAAGATAGGAGACAGGTCTGTTGTTAGCAGCGCAGTTCTGATCAAGGGATGGCTTTTTAAGTAATAGATTTATGTTTAAATGTGTAGGGAAAGATACCAGATGAGAGAAAGAGAGATGAAATATTTTAGTTAGGTGAGTGGTGACATCTGGGGAAAGGGACTGAAGGAGATGTGAAGGAATAGGTCACTGGTGCAGGTAGTAGGGCGAGAAGACTAAAGGAACCTGGTCACGTCTTCTTCTGTAACTGGTTCAAAGACAGAAAGTGAGCTAGATACAGTGCAGGCAGGAGGATAATGCATACAATTAGGGTATTGGGAGAAAATTTATGGTCAATTTTCTCTTTGAAATAATTGGTCAGATCATCAATACTAAGGTCAGTGGTGTGGGCCTGCACTCTAGGATTGAGGAGAGAGTGAAAAGTCTCAAAGAATTGTTTAGGACTGTTGGATAGTGGTTTTGAAGTAGGTTTGTTTGGACAGGTGAAGGGCGGAGTTGAAGGTTTTAAGCCTAAACTTATAATGGATGAAATCTTCAACCAGATTGGATTTTCTCCACAGACATTCAATGCACCTGGAGCACCGCTGGAGAAAACGTGTTTGCAGTGTGTGCCAGGGAGAAAGAGCAGCGGTGGTGGTGTACGACTATTGGAATTTTTGCCCCTTATCAGTGAAAAGCAGGAGATTTGGTTTGTTTGGTGATCTCATAGCCACCATGTGAATGGACAAGTAGTACATATGAATGATCACATTACCATTTACTGTATTTTAGAGCTCTTGTCACACATATAGTTAAATAGGTAGAAAAAAGACCTAGGTCCATCAAGTTCAACCTTCCTCCACCAATTGTACATTTTGTCACTAATTTAACTATAACCCATAATGTTATGTGTATTGGGGAAATCGTCCAGCCCTTTTTAAAAGCTGTTATAGTGTCTGCCATTACTACCTCTTGTGATATGGCATTCCACAGTCTGACTGCTCTAACTGTAAAGAACCCGTTCCTATTTAGCTGCCCGAATCGCCTTTCTTCCACCCGTAATGAGTCTGGCCCTTAGTATGATCTTTGAAAGGAATAAGTCATGTGCCAGTATTTTGTACTGACCACACATATATTTATACATGTAAATGAGATCCCCTCTGAAGCGTTGTTTTTCTAAGCTAAACAAGCTCAACTTTTTCAACCTGTCATCATATGAGAGGCCTTCCATCCCTTGTAATAATCTAGTTGCCCACCTTTTAACTGACTTTAACTTCTCAATATCCTTTTTAAAATGTGGAGCCCAACATTGGATCCCATATTCTATATGTGGCCTCACAAGTGATTTAGAAAGGGGTAACACATGTGTACTACATCTTGTTACGGATCCGGGTGGTGGAACCTCTGTACTGCGGTGCAAGGAGGGACTAAAGGGGCGTAACTAGGTATCAACTTGGACCGACCAAAGTCTTATGGTGACGCAATCGACTCCGTGACCAGGGAAGGACCGAGCAGAGGGACCAGGTGCTACTCTGGGACCGAACTTGTATGAGAGCTGGTGACTCCCACGGGTCAGAAGGCAGGGACTGACCGGTGCAGCAGATGAGCACGGCAGGCAGGCTGACGGGTGTCCGGGTAGACGGACTGGCAGACACGGCAGGTAACAAGCAGGAGCTTCCAGGTAGGCTGGCTGGTAGGCACGGCAGGTAACAAGCAGGAGCCTCCAGGTAGGCTGACAGGTCGGCACGGCAGGTAACAAGCAGGAGCCTCTAGGTAGGCTGGCTGGTAGGCACGGCAGGTAACAAGCAAGAGCCTCCAGGTAGGCTGACATGTCGGCACGGCAGGTAACAAGCAGGAGCCTCCAGGTAGGCTCGCTGGTAGGCACGGCAGGTAACAGGCAGGTGCTTCCAGGTAAGCAGGCGGGTAGGGCCCCTAGACAGACTGGCGGACTGGACTGTAGACAAACTGTCGGGCTGGAGAGTGGACAAGGTGGCGGACAGGACTGGTAGTCAGGCTGGCGGACTGGACTGGTAGTCAGCCTGGCAGGCTAGACAGGTAGTCAGGCTTGCGGACAGGACTGGTAGTCAGGCTGGCAGACTGGACTGGTAGTCAGGCTGGTGGACTGGAAGAGGTGCCTTTTATATGAGAGGTCCTCCGGCCATTGGCCGGTGACTCCTTAGGATGAAGCGCGCGGCCCCTTTAAGCTGCCCGGGAAGCTGCGCGCGCCGGCAGCAGCAGAAGCAGGAGCGCCGGAGGACGCCTGGCGGGGAGCGCGGCGATAAGGGGGACGGATACTCTGCCTGTCAAGGGGCAGAGATGCCGATACTACAGTACCCCCCCTTTACGCCCCCTCTTTTTTAAGCCAGAAAGAAATTTTCTAAGGAGAAGCGGGGCGTGGGTGTTCTCCCTGGGTTCCCAAGTTCTCTCCTCTGGGCCGAACCCCTTCCAATCTACCAGATTGGAATCTTACCCTCTTGGTGGCCAGAATGTTCTCTACCTCATAGACATCCTCAGCGGAGACTGGAGCTGGGGAGGTACCTGGATTGTCGTAAAAAGAATTAAGCACAACTGGTTTGAGGACAGATACGTGGAAGGAGTTGGGAATCCGTAAGGTGGCCGGGAGTTTTAACTTGTAGGCTACTGGGTTGATTTGCTTGAGGACTTCAAATGGGCTGATGAACCGTGGACCCAACTTATAGGAGGGTATTTTGAGACGGACATGTTTGGAGGAGAGCCAAACCTTGTTTCCTGGATGGAATTGAGGCGGATCCAGACGTCTCTTATCAGCATGTTTCTTCATCCGCTCAGAGGATTGAAGAAGTGCAGATCTAGTGTCCTCCCAAATAGTGGAAAATTCGCTGACCAGAGACTCCGTGGCAGGGTTGTCCACTGAAGCGGAAACGGGAAACGGAATCCGGGGATGTTGACCGTAGACCACAAAGAACGGGGACTTGGAAGAAGATTCGCTCTCATGGTTGTTATAGGAGAACTCGGCCCATGGTAGGAGCTTCACTCAATCGGTATGGTGAGCGTTGGCGAAGTGCCGGAGGAAGCTGGTAAGGATCTGGTTGATATGTTCCACTTGGCCATTGGACTGCGGATGGTAAGCAGAGGAGAAATCCAGGGTGACAAACAGCAGCTTACATGTAGCTCTCCAGAAGCGAAAAGTGAACTGGGCCCCTCGATCAGACACAATGTGGAGGCGTAGGCTGTGGAGGCGAAAGATGTGAAGGATGAAGTCCTTAGCCAGCACAGATGCAGACGGGAGACCAGGCAGAGGAATGAAGTGAGCCATTTTAGAAAAGCGGTCAGCGACCACCCAAATGACCGTACAACCGGCAGAAACAGGGAGATCAGTAATAAAGTCCATAGCAATGTGCTGCCGAGGGGCAGCAGGTACGGGAAGAGGCAGGAGACGGCCGGCTGGAAGATGTCTGGGAACCTTATTGCGAGCACAGGACCAACAGGCCGTGACTAAGCCTACCACATCCTGGTGCAGGGGAGGCCACCAGTAATGCCGGGTAATGAGCAGGAAGGTCTTCTTCTGACCAGCATGGCCAGCTAGTTTGGATGAATGACCCCAGTGAAGAACCTTCTTACGATCCAGAACCGCTACAAACGTCTTACCGGGTGGGAGACGAGACAGGTCCAAGGGGGCCACATTCATCACTTTGGAGGGATTGATGATATGCATAAGCTCCTCCTCTTGATCGGACGACAGGAAGGATCGGGACAAGGCGTCGGCTTTAACGTTCTTGTCCGCCGGGTGGTAATGTAGGGTAAAGTTGAAGCGGGCAAAGAACAAAGACCACCGGGCCTGACGCGGATTGAGTCTTTGGGCATTCTGTAGATAAGCCAGGTTTTTGTGGTCAGTATAGATAACCAACAGGTGCAGAGTCCCCTCGAGCAGGTAACGCCACTCCTCCAGCGCCAATTTGATGGCTAGCAGTTCTCGGTCTCCTATGAAGTAGTTGCGCTCAGACGAGAAGAAGAGCTTGGAGAAGAAGCCGCAGGTTACCATTCTTCCGGGTGAAGATTTCTGGGTGAGCACCATTCCGGCTCCGGAAGAGGAAGCATCAACCTCCAGAAAGAACTGTTTGTTGCTATCCGGACAGTGCAGCACAGGGGCGGAAGACAAGGCTTGTTTTAAGGAGAGGAAGGCCTCCTCCGCTTCATACGGCCATTCCTTAGGATTTGCTCCCTTTCGGGTGAGCGCAGAGATGGGAGCAGTCCGGGAAGAGACATGTGGAATGAAGAGACGGTAATAGTTGGCGAAGCCCAGGAATCGCTGAATCGCCTTCAACCCCTCCGGACGGGGCCACTTTAAGACGGCTGAGACCTTCTCGGAGTCCATCCATAGGCCTGTCTTAGAGATAATATAGCCCAGGAACGGAAGAGAGGTCTGCTCGAAGAGGCATTTCTCAAATTTTGCATAATGGTGATTCTGCCTGAGCCTAAGCAGGACCTGACGAACATCCCTCTGGTGTGTGGGAAGATCCGGAGAGAAGACCAAGATATTGTCCAGGTACACCACCACGCAAGAATATAAGAGGTCACAGAAGATGTCGTTAACTAATTCTTGGAAGCATCACAGAGGCCGAAGGGCATCACACGGTATTCATAGTGACCGTCCCCGGTATTGAATGCCATCTTCCACTCGTCTCCTTGGCGGATCTGGACCAAGTTATACGCCCCACGAAGATCGAGCTTGGTGAAGATCTTGGTGCCTTTAAGGCGGTCGAACAGATCAGAGATGAGCGGCAGGGGGTATTTGTTTTTGATAGGGATTTGGTTGAGACCTCTATAATCGATACATGGGCGTAGTGAACCGTCTTTCTTTTTTACGAAGAAAAATCCGGCTCCAGCCGGGGAGGAAGATTTCCGGATGAATCCCCTAGCCAGATTTTCTTCGATGTACTCCGACATTGCCCGGGTTTCGGCCAACGACAACGAGTAAATACGCCCACGGGGTGGAGTGGCACCGGGTATCAGGTCGATAGGGCAGTCAAATGGCCTCCTTCTTGTCGAAGACATCAGCATAGGACCAGTAACGTGCCGGTAGACTGGGTAAATTAGTCGGAGTAGATGGAGATCGAGCCGGGGGAACCGGAACCAGGCAGGTCTCATGGCAATCCTGCCCCCAACGGAGCACCTCATCGGATTGCCAGTTCAGAACGGGTTCATGTCTCTGTAGCCAGGGTAGACCTAGCAAAAGAGGGTGAGAGAGTCCAGAAAGCACATGGAAGGAGATCCTCTCTGAGTGCAGCATTCCCACCTGCAGGGTTACGGGCTCTGTGATGAGCACGATGGTCACCGGAAGGCGTCTTCCATCCACGGAAGCGACTGCCAATGATTCAGCCAGAGGTTTGGTAGGAATCTGATACTTCTCTACAAGGGACTGGGAAATGAGATTCCCAGCGGCTCCGGAGTCCAGATGTGCAGTTTCAAAGAAGCGGTTCTCTCCACGGACAAAGTCAAGAACGTAGAGGATTTACTCTTGCTTAGGACGACCTCTCCGAGCGGTCCTAGACACTGGAGTTTCCTGGTTTCACCAGACAGGAACAGATCAGGTACTCCTTACTACCACAGTAGAAACAGCTCCCCTCGGCTCGGCGTGTTTCTTGGCGAGACTTCTGCATAGGTTCGGGCGAGCGTGACCGGGGAGTTGCTGATTGGGAAGCCAGTTTCTGGAAAACAGGAGCAAGACAAGGAAATCTTCTCTCCCGGGTAGTCTCCTTAGCACTTTCTAGGAAACGGATGTCAACCGGGTTGCTAGTGATATCAGGTCATCCAGGGTGGTAGGAATGTCCCGGTTGGCTAACTCGTCCTTAATCCGACCGGAAAGGCCCTCCCAGAAGGTGGACACCAGGGCCTTGTTGTCCCAGGCAAGCTCAGAAGCGAGGGTACAGAACCGTATGGCATACTGGCCCACGGTGAGACTCACTTGGCGAAGACAGAGCAATGAGGAGGCAGTAGAAATTCTTCGTCCGGGTTCATCGAAGACCGTCCGGAAGGCAGTGAGGAAAGGAGGAAGATCGGACACGAGGGAATCCCCTCTCTCCCATAGAGGGTTTAGCCATGCCAATGCTTCCCCGGTGAGGTGAGACATGATGAAAGCCACATTGGCCCGGTCGGAGGGAAACTGATGTGCGAGAAGTTCAAAGTGCAGCGTGCACTGGTTCAGAAAGCCCCGACATAAGGCGGGGTCACCTCCAAAACGAGGAGGTGCAGAAAGCCGGGGTCCTAGGCTAGATGCTGTGATATTGGTAGGCAGTGATGTTGCCAGAGAGGGTATCGCTCGACTCGAGACGGACACAGGTGGAACAGACTGCGTGTCCAGGCGAGAGTTGACAGACTGCAGGTAGGTCAGGATGGTTTCCTGTTGGGATCTCTGACGAGAAACCTCCTGGTACAGGTCAGCAAGCGAAGGGGCCTGGGGGCCACTGGGTTCCATGGCCCGTGCAAACTGTTACGGATCCGGGTGGTGGAACCTCTGTGCTGCAGTGCAAGGAGGGACCAGAGGGGCGTAACTAGGTATCAACTGGGACCGACCAAAGTCGTACGGCGGCTCAATCGACTCCGTGACCAGGGAAGGACCGAGCAGAGGGACCAGGTGCTACTCTGGGACCGAACTTGTATGAGAGCAGGTGACTCCCACGGGTCAGAAGGCAGGGACTGACCGGTACAGCAGATGAGCACAGCATGCAGGCTGACGGGTGATCCGGGTAGACGGATTGGCAGACACGGCAGGTAACAAGCAGGAGCCTCTAGGTAGGCTGGCTGGTAGGCATGGCAGGTAACAAGCAGGAGCCTCCAGGTAGGCTGACAGGTCGGCACGGCAGGTAACAAGCAGGAGCCTCTAGGTAGGCTGGCTGGTAGACACGGCAGGTAACAAGCAGGAGCCTCCAGGTAGGCTGACAGGTCGGCACGGCAGGTAACAAGCAGGAGCCTCCAGGTAGGCTCGCTGGTAGGCACGGCATGTAACAGGCAGGTGCTTCCAGGTAAGCAGGTGGGTAGGGCCCCTAGACAGACTGGCGGACTGGACTGTAGACAGATTGTCGGTCTGGAGAGTAGACAAGCTGGTGGACTGGACTGGTAGTCAGGCTGGCTGACTGGACTGGTAGTCAGGCTGGCGGACTGGGCTGGTAGTCAGGCTGGCGGACTGGGCTGGTAGTTAAGCTAGCAGCGGGACCTGAGGGCTGAAGCAGAGTTTAGGACACAAAGCTACAACCTTGCACGGGCACCTCCATTTTGGAGTAGGTGCCTTTTATATGAGAGGTCCTCCGGCCATTGGCCGGGGACTCCTTAGGATGGCGTGCGCGGCCCCTTTAAGAAGGAGGGAGCGCGCGTGCCCTAAGCACAGTGCCCGGGAAGCTGCGCGCGCCGGCAGCAGCAGGAGCAGGAGCGCCGGAGGACGCCAGGCGGGGAGTGCGGCGGTAAGGGGGACGGCGTCTCTGCCTGTCAGGGGGCAGATACTCCGATACTACACATCTCCCAGTGGCCCATAAATGTTACTACAGCCATTGACATGAATGTAAACGACTGCTCTATCTACAATATACTATGGGTTTTGGTTCCTGATTCTCAAGAACAGGTAAAGTAAATGTTGTTAAACTTCCTCCAAAAACAAAATACCTTTAAAATTAAGGACATCATAATCTGTCTTCCCTGCATTATTATTCTTAAATTCTGAGAATGGAAAATTAGACCCAACTTTGTTAAAGTAAACAAATAGTTTTCTTTGTCTTATAATTCAATCCACCCTAGTTCAACAGATTCTACTGTTATCTTTCTTTCATCAGAGAGTAGTACAAATAGAGAATATGGAGGGCAAAACATGACCACAAAACCACAATCGTGCTGATGACCCTATGATGATCTCTATTTTAAAATTAGTCATATCAATTATTAACCCCATCATTTTTATGTTGGAGTTAGTACTTTCCAATATTACCACATGTTGAACTCCGGGAGGTGGCAACAGAGAATAGTAAAAACTTACTCTGAATATTCCAAGATGGACAAAACAATATTCTACTGCAAAGCTTGCCATAGTAGACTCTAATTTTTTTTCTGAAAACTTCCTTTGTTTTTTTGTTCCTGTTTTTTTGTGAATTACCCACAGTCTGAATCACAAAATGACACTTAAATAGCAACACAATAAAAAATGTCATTTTCAGCATTTTTAATCATCTAATTCTATATATTGTATGTAAGCATTTTAACCCAGTTAATGTCTTAAAACATTGATTACAACACTAAAAAACCCATTTTCCCCTGATGTGCAGGCATCTATTTAGTGGCAATCCTTGTTGCTTTGCCTTTACAGATGTTAGAAATAACGGATTATATGTCTAGGAAATTAAAACTTGATTCTCATTCCAATTACTCACTAAAAAGGGTCATTATATGCCATTAAAGTTCTGTAATTACGTGACTTATTATCTTTATCAACTTTGAATTTTACATGTTAAAATAGTCTAATTTCTAGTATTAAATATACCTGTCATGCAGTTTTAAAAAGTTATCATCATATTCCAAGTAAAGATAGCTTTGAATTGACAGACATAAATGAACATACAATTATGAATAAAATTCATATTTAAAGTACATTTTAAAGGTTGTTGCTCAGACTGCTGAAACGACAGCTATTGGCATCTAGAAGGTTCCTCAACCTAAAGATTGTAAAAGAGAAAGTAAATGGGAAAAGGACTGGTGAGATACCCTTTGACACCATTTATAATAATTTTAAACAGGTAGGAGATATTGTTAGAATGAATTGGGAAATATTGTTAAATGACTTCTATTGAAGTATTGGTGACAAACCTACTATGATTTATAGAAGAACAAGGGCTTTGAATAAATTGTGAAATGATATGATTAAGCAATTGTGGCACCCCAGGGGTCTGGTTTTCCACAGTAATGTAATGTTATGTCTGAGAGCAGGTGGGAGGTCCTTTGGTCAGGGATCCTGTGCATGCCACACCTCCTGCCCAGTCTTGGGAGGGGAAGAACTTCCCCTGTATAAACCCGGGGCTGAGGCAGGGTGAGTGAGACAAGGAGAGTGGAGAAGAGAAGCAGCATAGGAAACAGCAGAGTTACAAGGAGTCAGGGGCTGGCAGCTACAGAGCTCGCCCTGACTAAGAAGATTCTTTACCGGACTCGGAGTCCGAGGCTGTGGGGACTAACTCCTACCCAGCAGCAGAATCCGTCGGGCAGGGGATTTCAGGTCCTCTGGCCCAGAAGCCCGAAGGCACGGTCACACGCGTGGGACCAGCACCGCCATCGTGGAGCGGAAGCCATTAGAAGGCCCCGAGTCACCGGCCATACGGGTGAGCACCACACGGTACACTCAGGGACGTGGGCTACTTACATCAGCTTCTAGCAAGGTAGCCAGAAGAGTACAGTCAGTTTGGGAGGCCTACAACTACGCCTGGCCAGGGGAGATCCCATCTGCTCAAAGACTGACCAGGCCCCGTTTGCTAGCAAGTACTCCGGGAGGGTCTGTCGTTGTTACCAGTAAAGACCCTGAACTACACCGTACCGTCTCTGAGTGGTTCCTGCTACCCCCATCATCCACGTCGGCTGCCCTGAGGCCATACCCCTCCCGTTGGGGGTTATACTATCACGCTGCACAATCCTACCACCGGCCTCAGCGGTCTGCCCTGCAGCAGCAGCTTCCTGGCTGCACTCAACGGGTGGCGTAGTCATCAACTATTTACTACTAATAGACTGCCGTCTAGTTTGACTCCCTGGGCACGGACCGGGTCACCGCCACGAGATTACAACCCTCCACGGATCCGGCTCCGGGTAAGCTCCCGCGTGCGCACCGCAGCGCGACACAGGCCCAGGGGCGCGTCAACTTTGGCGTAGTCGGCAGGATTTCGTGCCCGCAACCACCGGGTACTGCGTGCCTGAAAAGCAAAGACTGTTCAAACTTACCAGTGGTGAAGGTTTCCCGCCATCCGGCGCCATCTTCTACCTTCTTCCCGCTATCCGCGAAGTTTTCCCGCCATCCGGCGCCATCTTCGACCTTCTTCCCGCCATCCGTGGAGTTTTCCCGCCATTGGACGCCATCTTGAGGACGCCGCGCGGGAAGAAGAGGGGCGTGGACTCCGAAAGCGCGCGAGAACTGAAGCCCCGCCTCACGTCCGGACGTTGCGTAAGGTCCTGGAAGGAGCCCAGCAGACGCCGACGTCACAGGAGCGCGACGGAAGGTCCTCAACCCTGACGATCCACTGCGGAGCCGCGGCCTACGGAAGAGGATCATCGCAAGGTAGGCCACGGTCCACTAGGGGGGAGGAAGATGTCGGATACGGAGGAGAGCTTCACTGCCTCAACCCCCGCCAGCGCTACCGCTGCTGCAGTTATGCCCTTCACCATGCCCTATATCCCGGGAGCAGCTTGGCTACCCCAGTACTCAGGGGAGTCACATACCCTGCATGACTTTAGAGAAAAGCTGGATAGCCTCTTCCAGGTGTACCCCCTCACAGAAGAGCAAAAAGTGAGCATCCTGGTGGCCCAACTAACCGGGGCAGCCAAAAGGGAAGTAAAATCCTGGCCACCTGGGAGGAAGACTGTCGCAGGGATACTAACCCGGCTGAAGGACACCTTTGATACCCGCACCTCAGCCGAGATTAAGCTTAGATTCTACGGGTGCAAGCAGCGAGCGCATGAGAGTATAAGGGACTATGCACTAAACCTACAAGAGGCCCTGAGGGCCATAAAGCAGACCGACCCTGATGGGGTGGGAAACGAGGACAGGCTGTTGACTGAACAATTTATAGAGGGTTTATATTGCAATGCCCACCGAACCCAGTTGCGGGCAATGGCCTTACAGGATCCCCATCTGGACTTTGCACAGTTCAAGGACAGAGCCATCCGGGTGCTCCGAGAACCGGCACCAGGTGGCGTTGTGACCCACAGACGCCCCACTACCACTTACTACCAGGAGGCGGCGCCCTTGTCAGCAGGGCCTGTGGGAGCTGATGCGCAGGCTTTGGACAATGACCCGGCTCCAGACCTACACCATCAGGTCCAAGAGCTAGCTAAGAGCGTTGCTGCGCTAACCCGAACTGTGCAGTCTTTACAGGTTTCCACCCCAGGGAAGATCCAGCTGGCATCCGGACCGGAGGACATCCCGTGGCGTCGACCAAGGAGGACCCCACCGGCCAGAGGAAGACCCAGTGACCGATACAGTGAGGATGGACGACCCATCTGCCGCCGCTTCAATCAACCCGGACATATGGCAAGGTACTGTTCTTTAAACGGGCACAACCTGGGGTAGAGGGCCAACCCCCAGGAAAAAGATCACCAGGCCCATCGAACTGGCGCGACAGATATGTGGGAGGACGTCCAGTCTTGCCTGTGGTACTGGATGGCATTCCCATGAGTGCCCTACTGGACACCGGGTCACAGGTCACCACCATCCCGTACGTGCTCTTCAAGCAGTACTGGAATGACTCGGATATTACCCGCTACCCCGACGACGACTTGAGTATCATCGCCAGCAATGGTCAGCCCGTGCCACAGATCGGATTTAAAGAGGTGACCATCAAAATTGGTAGAGTCGAACTGGCCGCACAGGGACTGATCATTGTAGATATCGATAAACATGAGAGTCACCCAAAAATAACTCTAGGAACTAATGTAATTGAAAATTGTCTTGCAGAGGTGATTTTCCTTTTACAGCAGGTTGCCAAGAATGCCAGCTCCGGCGAGCAGCGGGTGCTCCAGAAAGAGATCCGGGCACTGATGCAACGGCAACAAGTGGAACTCTCCGGCGGTGAGATTGGTAGCGTAAGAATGTGTGACCCTTTTCCTATTGCCATGCCCCCAAAAAGTGAAATGATGATTTGGTGCCGGGCAGCTATTGGTCTGAGAGGTAGAGATTACCAGGCAATGGTAGAACCAGTTTACTCAGACAGTAGGCCCACCATTTTGACAGCACGGGGGGTGGTCAATGTACGCCATGGGAGGGTGCCCATTCGCATAATAAATATCGGGGAGAGGGAAGTGTACCTGCCCCGGTATGCCACGCTAGCCAAATTATATACCACTAATCAAAGTTCTATACAATCTGTGGAACCCTTGCCTCCATCTCACCCGGAGGAAGGTAACGGCTCTAAGAAAGACATGGAGGACTGGTGTCAGCAACTACATTTGGGTACTGACTCCACTCCCTCACATCAGAAACAAGGAGTCTATCGGGTGGTTCAAGAGTATGAGAGAGTGTTTAGTAAACACCCGTTAGACTTCGGGCGAGTCAAGGGGGTAGAACATCGCATCCCCACGGGAGATCATCCTCCCATAAAAGAGAGGTATCGACCCGTACCCCCTGCACATTACCAACACGCCAAGGGGATGCTTAGAGATATGAAGGAGGCTGGGGTAATCCGGGATAGTTGTAGCCCCTGGGCAGCCCCATTAGTTTTAGTCAAAAAGAAAGACAACACCATGAGGATGTGTGTAGATTACCGGAAAATCAACCGTATCACACACAAGGATGCGTACCCCTTACCAAGGATAGAGGAGTCATTGGCTGCTTTAAGATCTGCTAACTTCTTCTCTACCTTGGATCTCACTAGCGGGTACTGGCAGGTTCCTGTAGCAGAGGCGGACCGGGAGAAGACCGCATTCACCACCCCGATGGGACTTAGCGAGTTCACCTGCATGCCGTTCGGACTCTGCAACGCACCAGGAACCTTCCAACGCCTAATGGAGTGTTGTCTGGGCCACAGAAACTTCGAGACGGTCCTGTTGTACCTGGACGATGTCATCGTATATTCCAAGACGTATGAGGACCACCTGAAACACCTGGCGGAAGTGTTCGAGGCTCTGGCGAGTTACGGCCTAAAGGTGAAACCCTCCAAGTGTCACCTCCTGAAACCAAAGGTGCAGTACCTGGGACACGTGGTGAGCGCTGACGGAGTGGCTCCCGACCCCGATAAGATCACCGCAATTAAGGGATGGCCAAGCCCCTCCAGCGTAAAAGAAGTGCGGCAGTTCCTCGGGTTGGTAGGCTACTACCGAAGGTTTATTCCCGGTTTCACCAAAAAGGCAGCACCTATGCAGGACCTCCTGATAGGCCAGTCCCGGAAGGCCAAGAACCAGAAGCCGCCCTTCAAATGGGAAGAGCTGGAAGAAGAGTCCTTCCGCCAGCTGAAGATGGCCCTCACGGGGGACGAAATCCTGGCGTACCCGGATTATAGCCAGCCCTTTATCCTCTACACCGACGCCAGTAACATCGGGCTAGGAGCCGTACTGTCCCAGATCCAGCAGGGGAAGGAACGAGTAATCGCCTACGCCAGCCGAAAACTGCGACCCACCGAAAGGAACCCCGAGAATTACAGCTCATTTAAGTTAGAGTTCCTGGCCGTAGTATGGGCAATCACTGAGCGCTTTAAGCATTACCTCGCTTCTTCCCGGTTCACCGTGTACACGGATAACAACCCGCTGACACACCTGGACACGGCAAGACTCGGCGCCCTGGAGCAGAGGTGGATGGCCCGTCTGTCCAACTACGAGTTCACAATTAAATACCGGGCAGGACGCTCCAATACCAACGCGGACGCCCTGTCCAGGATGCCCAACCTGCCGGACGGAGGAGAAGATCCGGAGGGACTGGAAGAAGTTGAACTCCCTGCGTTCCACCGTCATGGGACTATTCAGTATTCCCACCGGGTAAGGAGTAAGCAGGCTGCTACGTTGAACCCCTTACCCCACTACAACTGGGCGGAAACGCAAGACAGCGACCCTGCCGTCCGACTGGTGAAGGAGATGCTGACTCGGCCGGAGGCTTGCCTTGAACCAGACGCTCCGGAGGAAGCCAAACAACTATGGGCAGAGAAGAGTCAACTGTTCCTTTACAAAGGGAAGTTGTGCCGCAGAATGGTTAACTCCCGGACGCATGAATTACTCTGGCAAGTAGTGGTGCCACGAAGAGACGCAGCCATGGTGATGGAGGCATACCACGACGGAGCTGGACACTTTGGGTGGAAAAAGCTGGAGTTCCTGCTGCGCGAGCGGTTCCACTGGGTAGGCATGAGGGGAACCATCGAGAAGTGGTGCAGAGATTGTGGCCCGTGCAACCTGAGAAGGAAGGACCGAGCCAGCCAGAAGACTCCCCTGCAGTCCATCGTCACCCGGCAACCGTTGGAACTGGTAGCCTTGGATCATGTAAAACTGACCCCAAGCAGAAGTGGCTACGTCTACGCGTTAACCATCGTGGATCATTACTCCCGGTTCTTGGTTGTCGTCCCCGTCAAGGACTTAACGGCTCAAACAGCAGCTAGAGCCTTCCAGCAGCACTTCTGCCGTCCACACGGGTACCCGGACCAAGTGCTGACGGACCAGGGACCTGCCTTTGAAGCGGAGGTCTTTCAGGAATTCTGCAATCTGTATGGCTGCCGGAAGATAAGGACGACACCCTACCATCCGCAGACTAATGGACTTTGTGAAAAAATGAACCAGGTGGTAATGGATCTTCTAAAAACGTTGCCCCTGGAAGAACGCAGTCTGTGGCCTGAAAAGTTGCCCGATCTGGTGGACCTATACAACCACATCCCGGTAGGTTCCACCAACTGTACCCCGGCTTACCTAATGAGGGCAAGACCTGGTAAGTTACCTGTTGACCTGGAAATGGGAGTCCTGACCCCCGAGGACACTTCACCAGAAACAGACTGGGACACAGAGAGGCAGCAGCAGTACCGGAGAGTACAGGAGAGCGTGGAGCGAAGTCTCTGTCAGGCTAGGGAAAGACAAGAGAAAACTTACAACCAGTATGCTCCCGCTGTTCCCCTGGTACCCGGAGAGCAGGTCTTGAAGAGGAAGAGACGGCTCCACAAGTTGGACGACCAGTGGGAGAAGGACCCGTACACCGTACTGCCCTCAAGCCACGAGAACCCGAAGGTCTGTACCATCAGTAAAGACGGAGGGGAAACCACAGCCATTGTATCCCGGGACCACCTGAAGAAGTGTCCCGAACAACTGAGGAACCCTGAAGAGGAACAAGAAGACCATCGACCCGTGGAAGAAAGGGAAGATATGGTTAGTACCGTGCTCGGGGACTTTCCTCAGTCTTGGACTCAAGTCAATGGTGCAGTTGTGGTACCCGTACTCACCTTCCTCCAACCATCATCCCAAGAACCTACGGAGCAACGGGTAGAGCTGGAAGAACAGCCGGTCCAGGAGGCAGAAGACTCCACACAAGCAGAACAGGAGAATCAACCCTCTGCTTATAGTGAGCCTGCCGTACCCCTAGTGAGACAAAGAGCCGGTAGACAGCTGCCCAGTTTACCCTTGACAGCTCCTACACCCTGTAGTTCAGGGCCAGATAGTCAGCTCCGTAGGTCCACTCGGGCCACTAGAGGCCAGTTACCCGCACGCTGGAGAATTTAAAGTGTATAAATTGTTTTATTTATGTTTTTCTGTGTCTTGTTGCTTGTGTATAATTTTGTGTTTCTAGTTATTTTTAGGAAACCTTGGTGGATTTACCGGGAATCCTTGTACATAGTTGGAGCGTAACCCAGGATGGACTAGAGACTGTTAAGGACTCGGGGTAGGACAGACCCCTACCTGGTTACGTCTCCCTGTGTTGGTGAAATGGACACCTTGCTTTCTTCAGAGACTGCACCCGGTTGCGGACACGCCGTAACCATCTTTATATGTTTTCTTATTGTATTATTAATGTTTTTGCCTTGTTATGTTTTTCTAAATGTGTTTAGTCCCGGAGTACTAAATTTCACTAGGGGGGAATGTGGCACCCCAGGGGTCTGGTTTTCCACAGTAATGTAATGTTATGTCTGAGAGCAGGTGGGAGGTCCTTTGGTCAGGGATCCTGTGCATGCCACACCTCCTGCCCAGTCTTGGGAGGGGAAGAACTTCCCCTGTATAAACCCGGGGCTGAGGCAGGGTGAGTGAGACAAGGAGAGTGGAGAAGAGAAGCAGCATAGGAAACAGCAGAGTTACAAGGAGTCAGGGGCTGGCAGCTACAGAGCTCGCCCTGACTAAGAAGATTCTTTACCGGACTCGGAGTCCGAGGCTGTGGGGACTAACTCCTACCCAGCAGCAGAATCCGTCGGGCAGGGGATTTCAGGTCCTCTGGCCCAGAAGCCCGAAGGCACGGTCACACGCGTGGGACCAGCACCGCCATCGTGGAGCGGAAGCCATTAGAAGGCCCCGAGTCACCGGCCATACGGGTGAGCACCACACGGTACACTCAGGGACGTGGGCTACTTACATCAGCTTCTAGCAAGGTAGCCAGAAGAGTACAGTCAGTTTGGGAGGCCTACAACTACGCCTGGCCAGGGGAGATCCCATCTGCTCAAAGACTGACCAGGCCCCGTTTGCTAGCAAGTACTCCGGGAGGGTCTGTCGTTGTTACCAGTAAAGACCCTGAACTACACCGTACCGTCTCTGAGTGGTTCCTGCTACCCCCATCATCCACGTCGGCTGCCCTGAGGCCATACCCCTCCCGTTGGGGGTTATACTATCACGCTGCACAATCCTACCACCGGCCTCAGCGGTCTGCCCTGCAGCAGCAGCTTCCTGGCTGCACTCAACGGGTGGCGTAGTCATCAACTATTTACTACTAATAGACTGCCGTCTAGTTTGACTCCCTGGGCACGGACCGGGTCACCGCCACGAGATTACAACCCTCCACGGATCCGGCTCCGGGTAAGCTCCCTCGTGCGCACCGCAGCGCGACACAGGCCCAGGGGCGCGTCACAATCGTATCTGTGCCTAAATAGAACTAAGAGGAAAGAATGTTTTTAAAAGATATAGGAGTGTTCAGGTGTGGGCAGTAAATGTAAATGTTGTAATATTATTACCCATGAGGGGAATATGTTGTCCTTGTTTAAGATCTGTAGAAAGTTTTATGATTAAGGAAGTTTTTATTTGCTGGTGTGACTATATAATATACATGCTGGAGTGATTTTGTGTTCTCCAGTTTGTATTTAGAACAACTATGATGCTGTGAGAGTGAATGAATGAACAAGCATAAATAAAATATTGAATAAGGTTTTATAAATCACAATTTGTGACATTTTGTGTCAGAGCAAAGCAATATGGATGGTGATGTCACTTCTCTTTTTTCGGGAGTGAACAAGGAAGATGGAGGCACATTAAGGGTTTGCTCAATGGATATGGAGGCACTTTTGGGTATTTAACATGCAGATATAGAAGGAGGTGTGCTAATGAAAGGAAGGGTCTCAGAAATACGTAGATACTTTGATAAATAAAAGTTTTTATGTTTGATAGTTTTAATGATAGTACTTTTTAAAAATTTTCTTATGTATTTTTGGAGAACTGATTGAGTCCTTGGAGTGATTTCTTTGATGAGCCTATTTGGAGATGAGGGACATGGGATTAGTGCTGCCAGAAAGTGTTTTTTTTTATAAGTGCATTATATGAACATAAACAGTTATGGATTGAAGCTGAGGAGCAATGTTACACTGGTTTGCTTTTAAAGGGAACCTGTCGCCAGGTTTTGCCCATATAACTTACGGCCCCACCTTTCAGTATTTTGGAATGCTGTATATAAGGCTCCAAGACACCCTGCAAAACAAAAAAAAGACCTTTCATTATACTCACCTGCAGGGAGGGGCAGTCCGGTCCAATGGGCATTACTGGTTTACTGTATGTCCGATGCCTCCTTCTCTTCTTTGTGTGGATGATGCGTCCTATGTCATCCACACAGTGTTCCAAATCGCACTCCTGCACAGGCATACTTTCTTTCTGCCCTGTCTCTGCCAAAGCACTCTTTGGCCTTTTCCCGCGCATGTGCAGAACAGTACTTTGCTCTGCCCTCAACAGGGCAGAGAGAAGTACGCCTGTGATGGGGAACACTGTGTGGATGACGTAGCTTGTGTCATCCACATGAAGCAGAGAAGGAGGGCAGCGATTGCAAAAAGAGAGGAGGCGCTGAAGCAAGACCAGTGACTCCCATCGGACCGGACCACTCCATAGTATAATAAAAGGTTTTTTTGTGTTTTGCAGGGAGGCTTAGAGACTTAAATGCAGCATTCCAGAATGCTTTAACACAGGACTGAAAGGTAGTGGCCGTAGGTTATATGGGAAAAACCCGGTGACAGGTTCCCTTTAAGCATTATACCCTTGGCCTGGGACATCTCATAAAATCCCATGGCTTCCAGTACCATCTGTACGCTGATGACACCCAGATCTACCTCTCTGGCCCAGATGTCACCTCTCTGCTGTCCAGAATCCCAGCATGTCTATCAGCCCGCTTCCTCTTCTCCCGCTTCCTCAAGCTCAATGTGGACAAAGCTGAACTCATCATCTTTCATCCATCTCACATATCTTCCCCACCTGATCTTTCTATCACAATAAATGACATCACACTTTCCCCTGTACCAGCAATCCGCTGCCTCGGAGTAACCCTTGACTCTGCCCTGTCCTTCAAACCCCACATCCAAGCTCTCGCCACCTCCTGTCGCCTCCAGGTCAAAAATATTTCCAGAATCCGTCCTTTCTTCAACCCTCAATCTACTAAACTGCTTGAGCATGCCCTCCATCTCCCACCTCGACTACTGCAACATCCTCCTCTGTGGCCTACCTGCTAGCACTCTCGCACCACTCCAGTCCATCCTTAACTCTGCTGCGCGACTAGTTCATCTCTTACCTCGCTACTCCTCTTCTATCCCCCTTTGCAAATCCCTTCACTGGCTCCTAATTACCGAGCGTATCCAGTTCAAACTACTAACACTGACCTACAAAGCCATCCATAACCTTTCTCCTCCGTACAGCTCTGAACTAATCTCCCGATATATTCCCTTACGTAATCTCCAGTCCTCCCAAGACCTCCTTCTCTCCTCCACACTTATTCATTCCTCACCCAATCTCCTCCAAGATTTCTCCTGAATATCCCCCATCCTATGGAATTCTGTGCCTCAACACATCTGATTAGCGTCCACATTTGGATCCTTCAGACAGAACCTGAAAACCCATCTCTTCAAACAAGCTTACAGCCTGCCATGACCTTGCTTGCTGCCACCTCAACAACACCTGAGCTACTGCAACCCCCCCCAAGCTACTGTCTCCTTCCCCATTCCTGTAGAATGTAAGCCCGCAAGGGCAGGGTCCTCTTCCCTCTGTATCAGTCTATCATTGTTAGTTTGTTTACTGTAAGGGATATCTGTATTTTCTATGTAACCCCTTCCTATGTACAGCACCATGGAATCAATTGCGCTATATAAATAAATAATAATACTAATAATAAAAGCATTAGAAGATTAAGGCCACAGCCTCACTATCAGTATTCAGTCAGTATTTTTTCTCAGCAGTGGGAGCCAAAACCAGGAGTGGGTGAGAAATGCAGAATTGGTGACTTGTTTCTGTTATACTTTTCTCTGATTGTTACTCACCTGATTTTGGCTCCCACTCCTGAGGAAAAATACTGACCGAATACTGACCAAATACTGATCTGTGGGGCCGTGGCCTAAGAGTGACAATTCTCTATTACTCAGAGTGTAAGTAAACAATTTAAAGTAAATCTGTTGCTTTGATTGCTTAAGAGGCTTTATTTACTTCTTCTTGAGCCCCTATGTGTGGCTTGCCATCTGCAAATATCATTGCTTAATAGTAGCATCAGGTACATTGGGGGAAAAAGGTATTTAGTCAGCCACCAATTGTGCAAGTTCTCACACTTAAAAAGATGAGAGAGGCCTGTAATTGACTTCATAGGTAGACCTCAACTATGAGAGACAAAATGAGAAAACAAATCCTGAAAATCACATTGTCTGATTTGGAAAGAATTTTTTTTTAAATTTTGGTGGAAAATAAGTATTTGGACAATTACAAAGAAGCAAGATTTCTGGCTCTCACAGACCTGTAACTTCTTCTTTAAGAGACTCCTCTGTCCTCCACTCATTACCTCTAGTTTATGGACTCCGTATACAGAGCCCCTAAGTGCTAGAACAACAGAATTCCTCCTCAAGTGACCCCGTTTTGGAAATTATACCCCTTTGGGAATTTATCTACAGGTGTAGTGACGATTTTGACTCCATGCGCTTCTTCCAGAAAAAAACAGCAGTGGATGTTGCTGAGTGAAAATTACAAACTGCCATTATAGTGCCCAGAACGTTGTAGTGCTCAGTACATTTTAGTGCCCATCTCATGCTTCTAGAGATACGCATCCATAGTTTAGACGGACTCTCATCGCTTAGTGGTTTAGGCACACTGGGGCTCAGAAGGAAGGGGGGCATTTGGATTTTGGAGCGCAGAATTTTCTGAATTTCTTTTGGAACCATAATGTTTTTCCAGAGCCTCTGTATTATCAGTAACGTAGAAGCCCCCATATTTCCGCTAACAGATGGCGAACCTGAGTGGGGACTTGCTTTTTTTGTGGATTGATTTGAAGTGTTTGTTGGAAGATTTTACATGATATTTTGGATCACATTTATCCTGTGTGCTACACTGAGCACTTACATCGGGGTTTCCATCGAAATCTCCGAGCGACGTGATTCAGATGAAACTCCCGAGGGATCCATTCACTATAATGAGGCAGCAGAGTTACCGTGAACTCCGTCTGGCCTCTGTTCAGAGATTGTCCTTCTTTTCAGAAGTTCACAAAACTGTGGTCAACCGTGCTTTTATGCACACCTAAAAATACGGACACCACCAGATCATAGGCCAGGTGGCATCCACAGTGCCTCCATCTGCCTCATTATAGAGAATCTTCCACCGGGAGTTCGGTCTGAATCATGTATTTACACGCAAACGCTGGAGTAAGCTCTCAGTGTAGAGCACAGGATAAATGTGAGCCTAGTCTTACTGCGATCTTTAGGAGGCAGAATGAACAAATATACAGCAGATGAAGAATTCGTTTTATTTATTTTTTACGGCATTTCTCGAGCAGTACAAGTAATAAGACGACTTTATTCTTCAGGTACGTGCAATTATAGAGATACCAGATTTATATTGGGTTTTGTATGTTTGGCTGCTGTCATAGACTAAAAGACGCTTTTTATTGCAAAAGCAAGTTTTTGCATCGCCATAGTTATAATTTTCCTATATTTCTGCCGACAGAGTCATGTGAGGGCTTGTTTTTTGTGAGACGAGTTGATGTTTTTTATTGGTACCAATTTTGGGCACAATGTTTTTTGATCGCTTTCTATTCTAATTTTTGGGAGGCAGAATGTCCAAAAAACAGCAATTCAGTAATTGTTTTTTTGTTTTTTTTATGCCGTTCTGCTTGTGATAAAATTGATAAGGCAGCTTTATTCTTCGAGTCAGTATGATTACAGCGATACCACATTTATCTAGTTTTTTTATGTATTGGCGCTTTAACACAATAAAAACGATTTTATAGCAAAAACAATTATTTTTGCATCTCTTCATTCTGAGAGGTATAACTTTTTTATTTTTCTGCTAATGGAACTGTATGGCAGCTTGTTTTTGCAGAACAGGATGACGTTTTCAGCTGTGCTATTTTTATTTACATTCGTCTTTTTGTTCTCGTTTTATTACACTTTTTGTTTGGTGGTATGATGAAAAAGCTTAGTTTTTGCACCGTTTTTTTTCCAGTGTTCACTGACGGGATTAACTAGTGTGAAAGTCTTATAGGGTGGGTCAGTGTCGGACTGGAGTACATTGGGCCCACCAGAGAATCATTCTTGGGGCCCATCATGCTGCTGTACTAGCAATACAGAAATATTACAAGATCACCAATTATACAGTACAAAGTGCTAATATCTGTCCGTAATATAAAACACAATTGACCCAATTTATTAAGTGTCTAAAAGATAAACTGTCTTTGTTGCTCACAGCAACCAATCAGAGCTTGGCTTTCTTTTTTTCAGACAGCTCTAGTAAAATGCTTTGATTGGCTGTTATGGGCATCAAAGAAAATTTTTTTCTTTTAAGACAGTTTTGATAAATTTGCCTCAATGTTTATTAACAATAAATAACCAATTTAACTTAAAGAATAAATAAACCTAAAAACATTACAGGCAAATTAGGAACACCGTGTTGTACCTTGTCCAGGGTCTGTGAACAATTGGCCATGGCACAAGAATAAAGGGACATTCTCCTAAAGTGCAGTTTAGAGGTAAACTTCCATCTCATGGATTAATTGCAATTCCACAAGATATCCCATAATTGTATAGTAGATCCAGGTCACACACATGGGACCTTATGTATCGGCATCACGAGTAGCTGTCAGCTCCACCTGCGGCTGTTAGAGGCAGATGATGGCTGATTAAATTGTGGCGCCCCTGCGGGTTCAGTCGCCAGAGAGGTACTGCATCTCACCCAGAGGTGTGGTATCTCACTCTCAGGTAAGGAAGGAGTACTGCCCGGGACCCTAACATCTGCATCCAACACTACACTACTCGAGACCAGCAGGAGGGGAAAGATGCGTCGCTTTCCTGCTGAGCCTTGTCCCTGGTTGGAGTGGGGGGAACCAAAGTAGGGGGAACCATGTAGTGGGTGTGGGTGGAGGAAGAAGGTCAGGGGAGCACTTGTTAGGAATAGTATTAAGAGAGAAGCCATCTTGAAAGGACAGATCAGTCTGAGAGGAGAAGTAGAGGGAGCAGGAGCTCTGTAGGAGCTCTGCTCAGGAAGAGGGCCTAGCCAGAGAGGCCCAAGACTGAAGAGATAGAGAGAGGAGCAGGAAAGGCTCCAGGAACGTGGAAGGGACCTCCGGGGTACGGGTAGTGCTGGAGGCCACCCGTACGCCCGAACCTACCAGGAGGTGGAGGGGTCAGGTCGCACAGAAGGGACCGGTCCCTAAACTAGCAGAGTTCTTAAGCCTCAACTAGGAAACCGGAGGCTGCAGTATTTCAGGTACTGCAGCCACAAGCCACATCTGTCTCACCAAGAAGGTGGCCATAGAGGACCCAGGGGGACAGAGAAGACATTGCCCGGCAAGGTCCGCGGTCACTGGATTGGGACACTAGGTGTGAGGTGCAGGGAGACGGCCAGAGGGAATACACAGAAGGGGGTCCCGTTACGTACTCCGGAGAGACCTGGGAGTTTGCTGAACCCCTCCCTGAGTAAGCACAGAACGCCGTGGGAAGTTACTCTAGTACTGGTAACTGGAAGTATAAGAAACCGTGAATAAACCCTGAGGACTGCACCTTACTGTCTCTGTGATCATTATCTGCGCCATCCTCTGAACTACACCATAACAGCAACATCTACACTGCCCTGGAGCTAAGCTCTACCTGTGGAGAGCTTAACCAACTCTGCTGCATTCACACCAGCACCAGAGGACCTGCTCCACAGCGGCGGCTCCCTTTAGCCGCATACCACAGGTGGCGTCACGAACTGTATATATAAAAACTATAAATCCCCTGTAAATATAACCCCTTTTGATTGACCGCCCTGGGTCACGGACCGGGTCACAGCCACTGTGACATCTCCCCTAGCAACGACCGGCCCGGCACCGAGTACCCCACGGCCCAGGGGGCGTCGAAATCAGCCATCATCTGACGGCAAAAATGCAAGCTCGCAAGCCACAGAGGCAGGGAGATAACATGTGACTTACCCTGCACATCATGTCGTTAAGGGGTTAACACGAGAAGCTGGGGTGTCAGTGGCAAGCACAGTAACACTAAGTTCACTTTTGCTATACATGGGGCATGTAACTGCCTGACTAAAAAGACAAGATCCCAAACGGAGAACAAATTTGTTCCCCTGCCTCATAGGTCTGTCGGGTTTTCCAATCAAATCTCATTTTCTTTCTGGGAATTAGATAAAAATGTTAATGCAAAAGTTCAGTGTAGAGACCAGGACAAATGTAACGTGCATAAAGAAGGGCCTGTCATAGATATCTGATAGATAGTAGATATGTGATAAACAGATAGATACGTGCTCGATAGATAAATAGATAGATATGTGATAGATACTGTAGATGGATAGATAGATATAGATAGATATTAGTGATGAGCGAGCGTGCTCGTTTAACTCTTTCGCCAAACACGCTCGGGTGCTTTCCGAGTATCTTCGGCGTGCTCGTATATTAAGTTCAAGTCCCTGCATCTCCATGATTTATGGTGTAGCATCGGCGTCTCTGCCTCCTGCTAGGCAGAGACGCCGTCCCTCTCACCTTCCTGTTCAGCGCACGGCGTCCTCCAGCGCTCCTTCCCTCGCTGCTGCCGGCGCGCGCTCCTTCCCGGGCACTGTGCTTAGGGCGCGCGCGCGCTCCCCCTCTCTTAAAGGGACCGCGCGCGCCGTCCTAAGGAGTCACCGGCCAATAGCCGGAGGACTTCCCATATATAAGGCACCTCCTCCAAAATGGAGGTGCCCAAGCAAAGTTGTTGCAAAGCATACTCACCTCTGCTTCAGCCCTCAGGTCCCGTTGCCAGCCTGACTACCAGTCCTGTCTGCCTGCTTGTCTTCTCTTCAGCCCGACAGTCTGTCTCCTGCATCCACCAGTCTGTCTATGGGCAAGTCCACCTGAGGACCAGGAAGCACCTGCCAGTTACCTGCCTGCTACCTGCCGTACCTGCTAGCCCACTCACCTGGGAGCGATCACCTGCTACCCGCCTGCTAGCCTACCTGGAGGCTCCGCCGTCACTTGCCGTGACCGCCTGCCTGCCAGCCAAGAGACTCTTACCCGCTCAGCCGTCACTTGCCGTGACCGCCTGCCTGCCAGCCAAGAGACTCTTACCCTCTCAGCTGTCACTTGCCGTGACCGCCTGCCTGCCAGCCAAGAGACTCTTACCCGCTCAGCCGTCACCTGCCGTGACCGCCTGCCTGCCAGCCAAGAGGCCCTTACCCGCTCAGCCGTCACTTGCCGTGACCGCCTGCCTGCCAGCCTAGAGACTCTTACCCGCTCAGCCGTCACTTGCCGTGACCACCTGCCTGCCAGCCAAGAGACTCTTACCTGCTCTTCCGTCACTTCCCGTGACCACCTGCCTACTCACCCAGAGACTGCTACCTACCTGTTGTGTCCACCCGCTACTCCGGTCAGTCCCAGCTACCTGGACCCGTGGGAGCCACCTGCTCTATTACAAGGTCGTCCCCAGTATAACACCTGACCCTCGGGGTCCCTCCTTGTTCCAAAGCACAGAGGTTCCACCACCCGGCCCTGTTACATATGGCTATAAAACAGCCTCAACACATGCAGAGATTGCCTGTTTGTTAGAGAATCCTCCCGTGTTGAGGCTGACTAATAGCCTTAAATCATGCAGACACAGGGACTCGAACTTAATATACGAGCACGCCGAAGATAATCGGAAAGCACCCGAGCCTGCTCGGCGAAAGGGTTAAATGTGCACGGTCGCTGATCACTAATAGATATGTGATAGATAGATATAGATAGATTTGCGATAGCTAGATATAGATAGATATGTGATAGATAGATAGATAGATAGATATGAGATAGATAGATAGATAGATAGCTAGATAGATAGATAGATATGAGATAGGTAGATAGATAGATAGATAGATAGATAGATCGATAGATCGATACTGCCTATATGCTACTGGGGGAAGAGGAAAGTGCAGCGGCCATAGCAGCGCAATATGTCAGTGACTAAGAGGAGCCTGATATGTCATGAACCCCGATACTCCACCCTGGATGTGTCCCTACCCAATCCCCTCATTTTTTTAGCGCTTGCTTTGGCACTGCTAAACCCATTTGATTTGATATGAGATAGAAGATAGATAAGATATAGATAATAGAGAGATACTGTATATGGATGGATAGATAAATATACGTAAAAAATGGAGGCAGCACACCCAAAAAAGAAAAATATGAAAAATGTAATGGCCCATAGCAACAGCAACATTTCGGTCCAATTGAGCACTTGCCTCCATTTTTTATGTATATTGGAGGATTGTTTTTGCCTGGGAGGCTTTTGCATCCCTGCTTGATTTTTCTCTAGATAGATAGATACAGGTGTTATGGTTAATTTTTTACATCTAGATACATTATTTATTTAGAAAAACAATCTATTTTATGAGGCCTCTGCTTAAGACTTACATTGTGGAATGTCTGACTAAGATACTGGGTTCCTGTGAATTCCCTG
Source organism: Phyllobates terribilis (assembly GCF_046119375.1). Lineage (NCBI taxonomy): Eukaryota > Metazoa > Chordata > Amphibia > Anura > Dendrobatidae > Phyllobates > Phyllobates terribilis. The sequence continues at coordinate 646,646,002 of NW_027362762.1, forward strand.
ATAAGAAGGTTTACGTTGGGCCAAGGGAAGTGTGTTATCACTTTTTGTCTATTTCGGTTTACTGTTCAGTTGTATGAAAGAAATGTAGTTCCGCTTTTTGTCTAGCTAATAAATGTGGTGAGTCTTTGTTGCAACACCAGAAGACTCTACCTGCTGACAATGCATGTCGCATGTATTTTGTCTCTCTCCCTTCATCGATGAAGTATATTAATTTGAATCTCACTGGCAATGTGAAGACCCTTTGCTGTCTATTCCAAAGTTCTCCTTAATAACAAAGAGGGTCTCCATAGCACAGGATAGATAGATATGATAGATAGAGGGATAGATAGTAGTGGTAGATAGATATGAGAGATGGATAGATAGACAGATAGATAGATAGATAGATAGATAGATAAATAAATTATAATCTTTTTTTGTGCAAATTGCCTCTTCAGAGAAAAAGAGGACTTGAACTCTATAGCGCCACCTATTGGAAGCAATCTTTTTTTTAATAATCTTTTTATTTATATAGCGCCAACATATTCTGCAGCGCTTTACAATCTAGATTCCCTATCAGTATGTCTTTGGAGTGTGGGAGGAAACTGGAGAACCCGGAGGAAACCCACGCAAACACAGGGAGAACATACAAACTCCTTGCAGATATTGTCCTTGGTGGGTTTTGAACCCAAGACCCCAGCACTGCAAGGCTGCAGTGCTAACCACTGAACCACCGTGCTGCCCATTGATGATACATAATAGATAGATGTGGCACCCCAGGGGTCCGGTTGCCACAGTGGCATTGCCTCCCTCACAATTAGGTTTTGCTAAGCATGCAACACTGTCCTGGCTCCAGACCAGCAAGGGGAATCCCTCCCCTTGGCAACTGGAATCTGGGGGCGGGGTTAGTTAGACTTAGTGTGAGGAATTGAAGTGAGGACGTTGACGAGAGAGGAGCTGGGGAGTGGAGCTGCGCGGCAGTTCACCCCAGAAGGAACCAACACAGAGGAACCGGACACGGGAGTCCGAGGCTGTGGGGCACTGAAGGCCCAGCAGCAGAAACCGGAGGGCAGGAGACTGCAGGTCTCCTGGCCCCATGAGACGCCCGGAGGCTCAGCAGCACTGAAGGGCCCAGCACCGCCACGTGGGAGCGACGCATCAGCAAGGCCCGAGCTGCCTGCCATATGGGTGAGCACAAAGACGTTGCACTCAGGGACGAGGGCCACCGCACAGCTACAAGCAGCAGGGCCAAAGAGATTAGTGGAAAGGGAAGACCTCCAACTTCACCTGGATTCCTTACTTGCTTCCAGGCTGCCCGGACTTCCACTTCTAGCCAGTACCCTAGTCCCGGTTTGCCTAATCACCGCCAGTAATGATAAGAGGAAACCGCCATTAAGTTGTGGACTGATTATTGCTGCGCCATCAACATCAGCTCCAGAGGACCTGCTCCACAGCGGCGGCTCCCTTTAGCCGCATACCACAGGTAGCGTCACGAACTTTGTACATAAAAACTATAACATTCCCTTTTTTACTGACAGTCCTGGGTCACGGACCGGGTCACCGCCACTGTGACATCTCCCCTAGCAACGACCGGCCCGTCACCGAGTACCCCATGGCCCAGGGGGCGCGTCAACTTGGCGTCACGAACAGGATTCACGAAGCCCAGTATAACGGGGTCCTGTGTGCCATAGACTTTACTAAACTGTGTTATCACGTGGTTTGCCGCCCGCCGAGGAAAAGCAAGAGGCCCGATCCTGAACCGCCGGGTAAGAGATCCCTCCGCCTGCAGAGCAGCATACTGGTACGTCAGCAGATGCCCAGGACCTGACTGAGGTTCACTAGGGGGGAGGAGGATGCCCAACAGGGGGGAGAATTCATCCACAGGCGCGGCCGCTGCCACTGTAATGCAGTTATCAATGCCGTATATACCGGGGGAGGCGTGGATGCCCCAGTACTCGGGGGAGTCGCACACCCTGAATGACTTTGAGGAAAGACTGCGCAGTTTGTTTAAAGTATACCCCCTGTCTGAGGAACAAAAGGTCAGCATCCTCATAGGCCAGCTAATCAGTGCAGCCCAGAGAGAGGTGAAGTCCTGACCGGGCAGAGACCAAGGCACTGTAAAAGAAATACTGGCCCGGTTGAAGGATACCTTTGACACCCACACCGCAGCAGAAATTAAGATGAAGTTCTACGGGTGCAAACAAAGGATGCAGGACAGTGTACGGGACTATGCTCTAAATCTGCAGGAGGCGCTGCGGGCCATCAAACAGGTAGACCCCGACAGTGTGCATTATGAGGACAGATTGCTGACTGAGCAGTTTATTGAGGGACTCCTGTCTGACGCTCACCGGACACAGCTGCGCATTATGGCTCTGCAAAACCCTGATCTGGACTTTGCGCAATTTAAAGACAGAGCCATCCGGGTGCTGCGAGAATCAACCCCCAGGCAACACTGCAACCCTCCGGCACCCCGCTATCACATACCACCAGGAGGTGGCGTCCTTTTCCCCAGCACCTGTGGAGGCTGAAGCGCAGACCCTAGATAATGATCCATCTGCAGACCTGGGCCTTCAGGTCCAGGAGCTGACCAAAAGTGTGGCTACACTAGCCAAAACCGTGCAGGCTATGCAAGTGTCTCCCAAGGAAAAGATCCAGCTGGCTTCCAGTCCAGACGACATCCCGTGGCAACGACAGAGAAGAATTCCACCGACCAGAGGGAGGAACAGCGATCACTATGACCAGGACGGACAACTCATCTGCCACCGCTGTCAAAAGGCGGGACACTACGCAAGGTTCTGTAATTTAAACGAGCAACCCCTGGGGCAGAGGGCCAACCCCCAGGAGTAAGACGACCGGGCCCACAAAGCTGGCGAGACAAGTACGTGGGAGGACAACTGATGATGGCATCCCAATGAACACGTTGCTGAACACTGGGTCCCAGGTGACCACAATGCCATATATTCTTTTTAAACAATACTGGACTGATTCAGACATTACCCGCCGTCCAGATGAACATGTTAGCATCTATGCCAGCAATGGTCAGCCCTTGCCTCAGGTGGAGTATAAAGAGTAGAGATGAGCGGTGTTCGAATCGAACTGTTCGCCAATCTCAAATTCGAGTTGTTTTGGGCGGTGTTCGAGCCGTTCGATGAACCCGAACGATTTGAAAAAAATCCGGCTGTTCGAGGTTATGTTCGATAACTGTTCGTGCACCAAAATCGCAACTGGATTTTTTCACAGTAATGCTGATAATCAATGTTAATACACAGTTTGAGTGTACAGCGGGGCGGGGGGAGGGGCATGGGATGGATCTCTGCAGAAATAATGAAGATCTCCATTTTTTTTTCTCTTTCCCGCATTTACAGTGGGGAGGTGCAGTCTGTCAGCCTATCAGCAGCGCACACACGGAGCGAAGTGCTTTTTTTCACACAAGCAAGGACATGTGTCATTGGCTGTGTATGTCACATGTCCTTGCCCTATAAGACCCAGCCATTTTCCCCGTCGCCACCATTTTCTCACTGCTGCAGCTGAGTGTTATACGGCACCGCTGCTGCTGTGTGCGCGCTATACAGTATATCTGTGTGAATTGCAAGCAAATTTTATCTGAAATAGACAAATAGCTTGGGAGTAGGGACTAGTTCTAATTGCAGCCCTTTTGAGGGCTAGGTTACAGCATTTCCTACGACTTTTAGCAGGCAGGTCTGTGCTCTTAAATAGACAGATAGGTTGGGAGTAGTGACTAGTTGTAATTGCAGCCCTTTTGAGGGCTAGGTTACATCACTTCCTATCACTTTTTGCCAGGCAGGTCTGTTTTAGTTCTGTGCAAGGGTTTTTCACAGCATTTGGCTAAATCTAGCTAAGCAAATCCTTTTGGGCCTCTTGCAGTGTGTGTTAGTCAGTGGAGTAGCCTATCCGTGTTGCAAGCTACACCACCTGTGTATGTAATACAAATTTTTAACTGCACCTAGCCAAGTAAAACCTTTTGGGCAAATTAGCAGTGTGTGATAGTCAGTGGAGTAGCCTATCTGTGTTGCAAGCTACACTGTTATGAACTGCTACAAGCACTAAGGAAAGATAGGAAAACTGTCCCCACAATAGGACTAAGCTGATTCCCTACGATGCAGCGGGGGACCTGTTCCTTGTGAACAGACCCGCCTAAGTCCTCGGCTAGTCTGAACGCAGACCTATAGATATAAGGGAGGGGTCCCTACAAGAACTAAGGACTGGGATATAGTTGGACACCTCCTAGCAGAAATTGTAGCAGAGCAAAGACAAACAAACAAAAAGTACTAGTGGTCCAAAGACCAAGCAAACTACAGAGCTAGGTACAAGGCACCTGGCTAGCTTAAGAGTAAATGTAACACTGAAGTCCTGCAAGGCCAGAAGGGCGGAGCTGGATTATATAGGCAGAAAGTCATGTGACCAACAAAATAGAAAAAGAACTAACAGGAGGGTTCTAAAAGTACCCCCTCTTCTATGAGGATCCTCCGGATCCTCCAGGCCCAGGTCTATCAGGAAACCTCCTGTGAAATGCTCCGACAAGTCTAGGAGCAGAGACATCATCCGCCTTTACCCAGGAGTTATCCTCGAGACCGAAACCTTTCCAAGCGACGAGATACTGCAATCTCCCTCTATGCCATCTAGAATTAAGAATGCGAGAAATTTCATATTCACCGTCTTCCACCACCGGAGGAACAGAGACAGTGGCGTCCCTATCCGAAACCTAAGCTTTTTTCAATAAGGAAACATGAAACACCAGATTAATCTTCCAGGAGGTGGGAACCTCCAAAGGGCAAAGCAACCCCGCAGCAGGAGCATGTGAAGACTTAGATCTAGCACACACAGTACATTGACGCACCCACTTAATGACTTCCTTCTGCCACCCAGGCCACCAAAAACTGTGACCTACAAGTCTCTTAGTCTCAGAAATTCCTGGATAACCTGCCAACCGAGACTCATGACACTCCACAAACAAATCTCTCCTAAAGTTCCTAGGCACAAACAACCTCCCATGGGGAGTGTTAGACGGGGCATCATCCTGGGCTTTCAGAATCCCATCTTCCAAAACGGAGTCCAATGCTGCTATCACAACACCTTCCTGTAAAATGCTCTCCTCCTCCTCGGTACCAACCATGGGAGAAAAGCTGCGAGATAAAGCATCAACTTTTACATTCTTGGTACCGGGGATGTAAGTAACAGAAAAATTAAACCGCAAAAAAAAAAGTGCCCACCTAGCCTGACAGGCATTCAAGCACTTGGCAGCATCAAGATAGATCAGATTCTTATGATCAGTGAAAACCTGAATGGGAAATTTAGCACCTTCCAAGAGATGACACCAATGTTCAAATGCAAGTTTAATAGCCAGCAATTCCCGATTACCAACATCGTAATTAAGTTCGGTCTCAGAAAATTTTTTTGAAAAAAAGGCACAGGGATGTACTCCATCCTTGTTTTCCTGAGACAAAACAGCCCCGACCCCCACCGAAGAAGCATCAACCTCGACCAAAAAAGGCTTGGTCTCATCAGGCTGCATAAGGATGGGGGCAGAACTGAACCTCTCCTTGAGATACACAAAAGCTTCAATGGCCTCCGTAGTCAACTGAACCGTATTCGACCTTTCCTGGTGAGATCGGTCAGCGGCTTAACAATTATAGAAAAATTCTTAATGAATTTTCTGTAATAATTGGCGAAACCCAAAAACCTCTGTATCGATTTCAAACCAATAGGCCTAGGCCATTCCTGCACCGCCTGAACCTTCACCGGGTCCATCTCAAAGCCCTCGCTGGAGATAATGTAGCCCAAAAAACTAATTCTCTGCACAGTGAACTCATATTTCTCCAGCTTAGCAAAAAGAGAATTGTCACTTAATAACGGCAATACCTCACGTACGCTCTGCCAATGAGACTCCAGATCCGGCGAATAAATCAAAATGTCATCCAAATACACCACCACATTCTTACCAATCAACGGTCTTAGGATGTCATTAATAAGGTTCTGAAAAAACGCTGGTGCATTGGTAAGACCAAAAGGCATAACCAGATTCTTAAAATGACCCACCGGAGTGTTAAAAGCAGTTTTCCATTCATCACCTTCTTTCATACGTAACAAATTGTATGCCCCCTGGAGATCAATTTTAGAGAACCACTTGGCCCCCACTAACTGGCTGAACAAGTCAGGAATTAATGGCAGTGGGTAGGAATTGCGTACGGTAATTTTATTAATTTCGCGAAAGTCCAGACATGGACGTAAACCGCTGTCCTTTTTTTTTACAAAAAAAAATCCAACAGCCACAGGAGACTTAGAAGGTCTAATGTGACCAGCAGCCAAGCTCGTCTGTATGTATTCCTCCAAGGCCTTTCTCTCAGGGATAGTCAGATTAAATAAGCGACTCTTGGGAAGAGTAGCTCCAGGAATAAACTCAATGGTGCAATCATAGTTCCTATGAGGAGGCAAAACTTGTGACTCCTCCTCAGAAAAAAAATCCAAAAATCCTGAATAGGTACAGGTAATTCCCCTCTTTCCACAGCAGCAATGCGACCGTTACAACATTTATCATGACACTTAGGACTCCAAGACTTAATTTCATGGGTAGACCAGTCCAGTACAGGATTGTGCAATTTTAACCAAGGTAACCCCAAAACCACTGGAGAAGGCAAATTATTTAATACCGCCAAATCCAAATTCTCTTGGTGAATACCATTAATGGTGAGGGGAAATTCAAAAACCTTGTGAGTAATACATTTCAAGGGAGAGCCATCAACAGCAACCACAGAAATAGGAGATGACAAAAGTTTGGATTCTAATTTAAATTTTTCCAAAAATCCCTTATCAATCACATTGAGTGTAGAACCACAATCCACAAATACCCAAAATTCAATCAACTCCTCCTGGAATGAGGTGCTTCCAGAAAGAAATACTCCTTTTGAGTTTAAACAAGCTATACGGGCGTAATTGACCTCTTTTTTTTTCCTTTGTTCAAACGAAGCACACAGTTCTTAATAAAGTGGTCAGATTTACCGCAATAAAAGCATAATCCCTTAGCAAACCTGCGGTCTTTTTCCTGAGAGTGGGGTGACATCGCCCCAATCTCCATCGGTTCTCCACCTTCCGAGCAGACCCTCTGAAAACTAGGAGCTGCCATAGCAGTAGATTTCTCTTCATTAATCCTAGCACGCAGTCTCCTGTCCACACGCATAGCTAATTGCATTGCCTCCTGCAAGGTTCCAGGTTTTGGGAAGGCAATCAGCAGATCCTTAACCCTTTCACCTAGACCAGCAAGAAACCGACATTTTAATGCTGAGTCATTCCATTCCACTTCGGCCGACCATCTTCTGAAGTCTGTACAATAATTTTCCACATCACCTGATCCCTGCTTCAAACGTCTTAATTCCGTTTCAGCAGACGAGACTCGATCAGGATCATCATACAACAACCCCATAGCAGAAAAAAAATCTTCCACATATCAAAAACACAGATCATTAGGTTGTAGAGAAAAGGCCCATCCCTGTGGTTCTTTGCGCAAAAGTGACATTATAAATCCAATGCGCTGTGATTCATTCCCCAAGGATCTGGGTCTTAAGCAAAAATATAATAAACAAGCGTTTTTAAAGGAAAAAAAATCTTGCTGTTTACCATAAAAAAAATCTGGCAGTCCTACCTTCGGTTCGACAAAATGCTCTCCAGGACAGCTACTCACGTGTTGCTAGAGCTCGGCCACCTCCAAAGACAGTCCCTGTAGGCGTTGACCCAACTCCTGAACCGACACCATGCTGATATCTGGATTACTTCCCTTAGAGTGTTTTATTTTGGGCTGGACTTACTGTTATGAACTGCTACAAGCACTAAGGAAAGATAGGAAAACTGTCCCTACAATAGGACTAAGCTGATTCCCTACGATGCAGCGGGGGACCTGTTCCTTGTGAACAGACCCGCCTAAGTCCTCGGCTAGTCTGAACGCAGACCTATAGATATAAGGGAGGGGTCCCTACAAGAACTAAGGACTGGGATATAGTTGGACACCTCCTAGCAGAAATGGTAGCAGAGCAAAGACAAACAAACAAAAAGTACTAGTGGTCCAAAGACCAAGCAAACTACAGAGTTAGGTACAAGGCACCTGGCTAGCTTAAGAGTAAATGTAACACTGAAGTCCAGCAAGGCCAGAAGGGCAGAGCTGGATTATATAGGCAAAAAGTCATGTGACCAACAAAATAGAAAAAGAACTAACAGGAGGGTACTAACATACACCACCTGTGTATGTAATACAATTTTTTTACTGCACCTAGCCAAGTAAAACCTTTTGGGCATATTAGCAGTGTGTGGTACTCATTCTATTAGGCCATCTATACTAAGCTCCACCAGCTTTCAAATTACTAATAATTTTTAGCTGCATCATGCCTGGAAAATAATTTTGGGCCTGTAGCAGTGTGTGGTACTCATTCTATTAGGCCATCTATACTAAGCTCCACCAGCTTTCAAATTAATAATAATTTTTAGCTGCATCTTGCCTGGAAAATAATTTTGGCATAGTAGCAGTGTGTGGTACTCATTCTATTAGGCCATCTATACTAAGCTCCACCAGCTTTCAAATTACTAATGATTTTTAGCTGCATCTTGCCGGGAAAATAATTTTGAGCATAGTAGCAGTGTGTGGTACTCATTCTATTAGGCCATCTATACTAAGCTCCACCAGCTTTCAAATTACTATTAATTTTTAGGTGCATCTTGCCTGGAAAATAATTTTGGGCATAGTAGCAGTGTGTGGTACTCATTCTATTAGGCCATCTATACTAAGCTCCACCAGCTATCAAATTACTAATAATTTTTAGCTGCATCTTGCCTGGAAACTAATTTTGGGCCTGTAGCATTGTGTGGTATTCATTCTATTAGGCCATCTATACTAAGCTCCACCAGCTTTCAAATTACTAATAATTTTTAGCTGCATCTTGCCTGGAAAATAATTTTGGGCCTGTAGCAGTGTGTGGTACTCATTCTATTAGGCCATCTATACTAAGCTCCGCCAGCTTTCAAATTACTAATAATTTTTAGCTGCATCTGGCCTGGAGAATAATTTTGGGCCTGTATCAGTGTGTGGTACTCATTCTATTAGGCCATCTATACCAAGCTCCACCACCTGTGTATCTAATAAAATTGTTTTACTGATTCTAACCCAGCCAATCCTTTTGGGCTAGTACCACAATTTGGCCACTCAGCTCTGCTCGGTTTCCATCCATCGTTTTTTGTGCAAACAACTCCAGAGTTGTCAATTAGTTAACCACCAAAATGAGTGGCAAAAGACCTGCTGCTGGTGTAAAGAGGAATAGGCGTGTTGGTAAGGAAAAAAAAGGTTGTGTTAAAGCAACAGTAACATCTGCAGAAGAAAGACCATCTTCCAGCCAAACTAAGATGTCTACTTCTTTTAGTGGACAATGTGATACGATCCCTTTCTTACGGCCACGCCCATCGCTACAAATTCCAGATGAGGCACAAAAATAGCAGGTGCTTCATCGGATATCAAGTGCTCCTTTAAGTGGGCTCTCCTACACCTCAACTTCAACATCACAAATACTCCAGTCCTCAGAGGTGTCACCCCAATCGCACTTGCTTCCTCACAGCTCCCAAGTCTCCAGCTGCCCGTCTGAGTATGGGGTAGAACAGATGGTTGAGTCTGCAGAGCTGTTTACTCATACTATAGCCTGGGAATCAGAGGTCGGCTCCAGAGCTTCTGTGAATCCAGACGAGGAAATGATCTGCACTGATGCCCAGAATCTTTATGAGTCGGATCCAGGACCAGATGAAGACGGTTCTGAGCATAATGTAGACCCTCGTTCCCAAACTGTAACTCCTGTTGGTGGAGACAATGAGGAAGACGATGATGAGACTCAAATACCTGATTGGAGCGACAACTTTAGTTTTTTGTCAGGGCAGGAAGAGGTTGGCTCTGAGGATGACGGGTGTGAGAACACACAGGGTGATGATGATGAGGTTGCAGATCCCACTTACTGTCAACCCACAGTCAGCCAGTCGATGAGATCAGCAGAGGAGGTGGAGGAGGATGCTAGCGACGACGAGGTCAGGTTGCGCCTTCCTGGACAGAGACGTAGTACTGGAAGCACGTCAACAACTGCATCCTCAAACACAACTCTGCCTCTGACCACAAGTCGTGGTGTCTATTCAAGTCGCATGGGTTCTAAGCCTTGCATAGCCTGGGCATTTTTTCAGATCGATAAGGATGACCCAACTCGTGTTATCTGTAACATTTGTCACCAAAAGCTAATTAGAGGCCAAAAAATCCATAATTTGAGTAGTTCATGCATGAACCGTCACATGGATATGAAGCATAAGTTGCAGTGGGAAGCTCACTGTGCTGCAATGCAGCCTAGCGGGCCGGGCCAACCACCGTCTGCCCCATCTTGTGCATCCGCGGCCTCTTCATCCTCTATGACTGGGGGGACAGCAGTCACACCTGTTTTGGGACGCAGACCTGCCACCTCTTTACCCGCAACAGCCAGCGTGATTGGCAGGTCATCATTTTATTTGGAAGTGGAAACACCAGCTGGTGTTGAGCGCTGTCCGACATCGAGAGCACCACCTTTGGATCAAGGCAACCTAACATGTCCGCCTGCATCTTCCTCACAGACCGTCAGTTTGCCGGGGACACCCTACTCAACCCCATCTAAGCACAACAGCCAGCCCTCGGTCCCTCAGATGTGGACAAGTAAAAGACCATTTCCTCCTAGCCATGAGAAAGCTAAGAGGTTGAATTTCACCATCTGCAAGCTGTTAGCTACAGAAATGCTTCTTTTCCGCATGGAGGACACAGAGGATTTTCGAGACCTTATGTCTGTCGCAGTGCCCCAGTACCAGATGCCCAGTCGGCACTACTTCTCAAAGAAAGGTGTGCCTGCACTCCACCAGCATGTCGCACACAACATCACCGCTTCTTTGAGAAACTCTGTGTGTGACAGGGTGCATTTCACCACAGACACTTGGACGAGTAGGCATGGACAGGGGCGTTACATGTCGCTGACTGGGCACTGGGTAACTATGGTGACAGCAGGACAAGGGGCTGCTGTCCAAGTCTTGCCGTCCCCACGAGTTGTGCATCAATCCTCTTTATCTCGAAGTTCCTCCACTGCTTCTGCCTCCTCAACCTCCTTTCGGTCCTCCACCTGCACCCAAAGCCTGTCTGGTCATGCCACAAGCTTTCTAACTGCGCAGAAGGGATCCTGCACACCTCCTTACTATGCTGGCAGCAGGGCTCAACGTCATCAGACGGTTTTTACTTTGAAATGTCAGGGAAATGTGAGTCACACAGCTGAGGAGTTGTGGTCAGCTCTGGAGAACCAGTTTCATGAATGGTTGTCTCCACTGGACCTGCAACCAGGGAAGGCCGTGTGCGACAATGCTGCAAACCTGGGTGCGGCCCTTCGACGTGGCAATGTCATACACGTGCCTTGTATGGCTCATGTGTTGAACCTGGTTGTCCAGCAATTTTTAGCCCACTATCCCCCACTAGATGGCCTTCTGCAGAGGGCACGGTCGCTGTGTGCTCACTTCCGCTGTTCGCATCCTGCAGCTCAGCGACTTACATCTCTACAGAAGTCGTTGGGCCTGCCACTTCACCGGCTAAAACGCGATGTGCCAACACGGTGGAATTCAACTCTGCACATGTTGCAGCGACTGTGGCAGCACCGACAAGCCTTGGTGCAATACGTTCTGACTTATAGCATGGGCCAACGAGATCCAGAGGTGGGGCAAATCACGCTGGAGGAGTGGTCTCAGATCAGGGACCTATGCACCCTTCTGCACAGTTTTGAAATGGCGACGAAGATGTTTAGTGCTGACGATGCCATTATCAGCATGACTATTCCGGTGATTTACATGCTGGAGCACATGTTAAACAGAATTCGGAGTCAGGTGGTGGGACAAGAGGAGGTGGAGGAAGTAGAGGAGGAGGAGTTGTATGCGGAAGGGCTAACATCTGCAAGGTCCAGACGGTCGGCAGCACCAAGGCGGCAGGCATGGGAGGGTGGGGGAGAGGGATTAACCAGGGCGCATGGTAGCAGCCAAACTAGTGAGGAAGGTGCAGGAGCCCAGGAAGAAGAGGAGGATGAACTGGCGATGGACATGGAAGACTCATCAGATGAGGGAGACCTTGATCACATTTCTGTTGTGCGAGGTTGGGTGGAGAGGGCAGAGGAAGTTAGCATGATTCTTACCTCGCCACCAGCACAACAGGGACTTGGTGCTCCTGGATGCGCAAGACACATGAGTGCCTTCTTGCTGCACTACCTGCAACATGACCCTCGAATTGTCAGAATTCGAAATAATCCTGACTACTGGGTTGCCACACTCTTAGATCCCCGGTACAAAAGTAAATTTGCCGAAATAATTCCTGCCATAGAAAGGGATTCACGCATGCAGGAGTATCAGCAGAGACTGTTGCAGAATCTTACATGTGCTTTTCCACAAAACACCAGTGGTGCACGTAGTGAATCTCACAGTTCTAACTTGTCAACCGTGGGATTGTCGAGTCTTCAGCACTTGTGCGGAATCTTTTCACCACTTTTTTAGCCCATCCTTTGCAAGGCCACAGGAGACAAGAAGTCAGACACATAGTCAACGCCTAGAGACGATGGTACATGAGTATCTCCAAGTGAACATCGAAGCCATGACTGTGTCACTGGACCCTTGCTCTTTTTGGGCTTCCAATCTGGATAAATGGCCGGAGCTCACCACTCACGCCTTGGAGATCTTGTCATGCCCCGCAGCCAGTGTTCTCTCTGAACGTGTGTGCAGCGCTGCTGGTGGTGTGCTGACAGATAAGCGCACGCGGCTGTCCACTGACAATGTAGACAGACTCACGTTCATAAAGATGAACAAATCATGGATCCACAATGACTTTTCTACCCCTGTGTCATCCTGATGAGAGTAAAAGCTTGAGGATTTGTTAAAATCACCTCACCAACCGTTTTAAGCTTTCAAATTAATAATAATTTTTAGCTGCATCTAGCCCGGAAAATAATTTTGGGCCTGTAGCAGTGTGTGGTACTCATTCTATTTGGCCATCTATACTAAGCTCCACCTGCTTTCAATTTACTAATAATTTTTAGCTGCATCTTGAATGGAATATAATTTTGGGCCTGTAGCAGTGTGTGGTACTCATTCTATTAGGCCATCTATACTAAGCTCCACCAGCTTTCCAATTACTAATAATTTTTAGCTGCATCTTGCCTGGAAAATAATTTTGGGCCTGTAGCAGTGTGTGGTACTCATTCTATTAGGCCATCTATACTAAGCTCCACCAGCTTTCAAATTACTAATAATTTTTAGCTGCATCTTGCCTGGAAAATAATTTTGGGCCTGTAGCAGTGTGTGGTACTCATTCTATTAGGCCATCTATACTAAGCTCCACCAGCTTTCAAATTAATAATAATTTTTAGCTGCATCTTGTCTGGAAAATAATTTTGGGCATAGTAGCAGTGTGTGGTACTCATTCTATTAGGCCATCTATACTAAGCTCCACCAGCTTTCAAATTAATAATAATTTTTGTTCTCTCTGAACATGTGTTCAGTGCTGCTGGTGGTGTGCTGACAGATAAGCGCACGCGGCTGTCCACTGACAATGTAGATAGACTCACGTTCATAAAGATGAACAAATCATGGATCCGCAAGGACTTTTCTACCCCTGTGTCATCCTGGGGAGACTAAAAGCTTGAGGATTTGTTAAAATCACCTCACCAACCGTTTTAAGCAACTCTGGGGCAATTGATGCCACTTAAGTGGTGTCTGTGCCCCAAATTTTTGGAAATAATGGAGACTCTTTTTGGAGTCCCCTTGCTGTGTTTTACGTGATGTTGGCATCATCAATTACAGGTGGGTTGGGTCTCCCCCCCCCCCTTTTAACCGTAAGAAACTACATACACTATGGCTTGGGGTAACACAGATGGTTGAGTCTGAAGAGCTGTTTACTCAGAGGTCTGCTCCAAAGCTTCAGTGTCTGCTAGTCAGCGTAGTAACCCAGCTGCGAAGCAAGCTGCACCGCCTGTGTATCTAATAATGATTTGTAACTGCATCTAGCCTAGGCAGACTGTGGTGACCCCCAACCAACCCCAGACGCTCAGCCCCCTACCGCCCCCCTTTCATTGACAATACAATTATGTAACTCTTACAACTGGATGGGTGAGGATCGGTCACAGCTTTATTAACTGTTTATACTCATTACATTAGAAAGGCATTTTATTTCTCAAATAATTCAGCTTGTTGCAGCATGCCCTGTGTCTCCAGTCTCCACAACGGCAAGTTGGCCAACAAGTGTAACTCTCCAACATGTCCTTTCTATTTCCAGGCCATGGAGGATCCTGCGTACTCGTATGCAGGACTCTGACCCCCATCCATCACTCTTAATGCTTGTTCCACTCCGTCCTGGAGTCCTGACAGGAATATGTCCAGTCCAATATCCATTAAGTGAACACAGTTGGGCCGTATGAGGCCTGCTTTATCTCCTTCCAGTTGTCCGCCTCTGTCTCTTATAAATTTTGGCATCCAAATATTTATTAGCTGCCTTGTCCGTTCGATGGCCGTGATGTCTTGGGCACCTTGCCATACCGCGCTCGGCACAATCTCTGACTATTTTTGTGAAAAATTCTCTGAAGCGCTCAGTGTCTGCTTTCATTATTGCCATTAGTTATGCGCTCTTGTGATAACCTAGGTCATTTCCCGCAGCCTGTATAACTAAGATGACCAGACCTCTTGCCTCTCTCCCTACCTTGATTACCTCCATTAGTACCTGTGGCCATTGAAGGCCTCTAATACCTCTCCAGTTCAAATATGTGTCATGAAACTCTAATTTGCTCCCGCCTGGGCGGACTTTCGCCCTTTTTTCTGCTCAATATATATACGAGTAGCCTATCACCCACACTGTTGGCTTAGTGTCACCTGTAAAAGAAACAAACCATGTTAGGATAACAAGTCCGGTCTTATGTATCTCGCCAAACACGTGGATCGCCATCTCCCTATCCTCTGAACTTCCGTTTGTGACAGTCCTTCTCTTGCTGCTTCCGTGGCCGCGCCTATGCGGAATGAGTGTGTCCCATAATCTTTGGGGTGGTTCCCTGACGATATTATGCATTTATTAAATATAGCTTGGAACTGGTATCTTGATAATGGCGTTCCATCAATGTGTGATAGGAAGAAATTACTTTGTGATCAGATGGTTATATATGTTTTTACTATTGTTACCTGACTCAGCGTACCATTTGTGGGTTGTAGAAGTACCCAAGTGCCCCTGCCCGCTGGAACCGTTTTCGATTTGCGTATGCGTAGACGTATTACATTATTCGCTATGACTACGTCCTGGTGTAATAAGCCTCCACTGGTGTTAATTTTGGATTGAGGGACTAATTCGCTTATGCATAGTGCCCCGAAGAAGGCGATCGCAAATACAGTAGACAGTAGTGTTGCTTTGAATTGTGAGTATCATGTTAATGGTGTTAGGGATATGATGTGAGAAATCAGTTTTAGTGACACGGGACGGGACGTCTACACTCCTGACTTGGCTGACCCCTTTTCCACCCTTTTATGGATTGTCAGATGATGAATCTCTTTGTCACATGTCCCCAATTCAGTAGTTGGAAGTGAAATGCTACTCCGGTCAGCCACCGCTGCGCTGACGCCCCTGATATGCCCCTCATCATTATATGGTGGAGAAATTCTATGGTGACTTGTAATCTGGTTTGTTCACATTGGACAACCCGTCTGCCTGCTACTAGTCGTGTCCACTGTTCCCATGCCTTACCGTATGCTTGCCACATCGACGGGGCAACTGACGCTCTGATTAATGGCATCAACTATTCTCCACTAGATCCCATAGGGAGGCTGGGCAACTGTTGCCCGATGGGTGGGCGTTGGGGAGGAGCTCTGTGAAAATCTGCCAATTGAATTGTGATAAAGCGTTAGCAGCAGCGTTAGACCCCTCAGCATCATGGCTAGCGCGGACCCATACATTGTGTTTTAGGCACAGGAATGCTAGCCGGCGTAGTAGGCCTAGCACTGGGAGAGACGATGATGCCATATTATTAATGAAGTGCGCTAGGCTGCTGTTTTTTGTTATGAAGAGTATATTTTTGTTAGCCAGGCGCGCGCCCCATATTTCTATTACTACCACTATTGGAAACAGTTCCAGGACTGTCTGTTTTTTTGTCAGCACTTGTTCTGCCCAATACGGAGGCCATAAGCTTGTGCACCATTGGTTATTTAGTATCGCTACATATCTGCCTGATTCTGCCGCACCGGTGAATAATCTTAGTTGAATGTTGGAATGTTGGACTACCTCTTGAAGCTCATCAAGAGAATGCCAAGAGTGTGCAAAGCAGTCATCAAAGCAAAAGGTGGCTACTTTGAAGAACCTAGAATATAAGACATATTTTCAGTTGTTTCACACCTTTTTGTTAAGTATATAATTCCACGTGTGTTAATTCATAGTTTTGATGCCTTCAGTGTGAATGTACAATTTTCATAGTCAGGAAAATACAGAAAAATCTTTAAATGAGAAGGTGTGTCCAAACTTTTGGTCTGTACTGTATATAATAATAATCTATAAATGATCACTCATAATGATGCATCAAATCATGTATGATGTTTAAACCCGCTGGTACACGTGTTTTTAAAGTATAAATCCACCAACTTTCTCTATTAAGGAGCTTTCTCCTATAATCATCCACCAAATCTCCACCAATCGCCACGGCCCACGGAGGGGCCACCACAGTCAGTGAATCCTTCCTTATTTAGTATAGAGTCTACCAATACTTTGGGCGTATTAGCCCAGCTACGAAGCAAGCTGCACCGCCTGTGTATCTAATAATAATTTCTAACTGCATCTAGCCTAGGCAGACTGTGGGGACCCCCAACCAAACCCAGATGCTCTGCATCTAACGCAGCCAATCATTTGATAGTATTGCTAGTAGCAGAGTCGCATGGGCTCTAAACCTTGCATAGCCTGTGCATTTTTTGAGATCGATAAGGATGACCCAACTCGTGTTATCTGTAACATTTGTCACCAAAAGCTAAGTAGAGGCCAAAAAATCCATAGTTTGAGTACTTCATGCATGAACAGTCACACGAATATGAAGCATAAGTTGCAGTGCGAAGCTCACTGTGCTACAATGCGGCCTAGCGGGCCGGGACAACCACCATCTGCCCCACCTGTGTCATTCTGGGGAGACTAAAAGCTTGAGGATTTTGGAAAATTACCTCACCAACCATTTTAAGCAACTCTGGGACAATTGATGCCACTTAAGTGGTGTCTGTGCCACAATTTTGGGAAAAAATTGAGACTCTTTTTGGAGTCCCCTTGCTGTGTTTTACATGACGTTGCCATCATCAATTCCAGGTGGGTCGGGTCTCTCCCCCCCCTTTTAACCGTAAGAAACTGCATACACTATGGCTTGAGGTAACACAGATGGTTGAGTCTGAAGAGCTGTTTACTCATACTATAGCCTGGGAATCAGAGGTCTGCTCCAAAGCTTCAGTGTCTGCTAGTCAGCGGAGTAGCCACCGCCTGTAGATCTAATTACAATTTTTTTTTTCAAATTCAAGTTTTTTTTATTTTTGTGTTGAAAAAGTACAAGAAAATACAATATACATAGTAAAAGGGGTAGTATAACTATAAATCTATGCATAACGACAGTACATTGGGGGGTACAGGGAGGGCTTTCCATCAATATCCAGATCAAGCATGTAATTTTCCATATGAAAGATAGAGAGAGAGGGAGCGGACCACGGCAGACCACCAATCAATAGAGTGCGATTATGATCATTGTTGTGCCGTCATCACGGATAACTTTAGTTGGGGGCTAGATGGTAGGCGTCAGAGTTTTACAAATCAATCCAATCCCTCCAAATCACACAGTATCTATCAACATCAGCCGGTGAGATGGCAATCAGATGCTCCATCCTATTAAGGAGGGAGATCTCCGCAAACCATTCCTCCACAGTGGGTGGGTCTCTACTTTTCTAGTGTCGTGTATATACCGAGGTGCCGAAGCAAGAAATACTACGAATGCATGGCCAATATCTTGAAAAAATAGAAAATCACTTTATTGAGAAAACTTTTTTTTAAAAAGGATCATTAAAGTCATACAGGACTTCGGTGGCACAACATATGTCAAAAAAGAAATTACACATAGATAATTAAAACATACTTAAGAACAGACACCAGGTGTCACCACAGGGTGCAGATATCACATCCATCATTATATTCAATTGCATTTATATCACACAAGGGGACACTGTGAGGATTGTATGTATATTCATATATATTCACATATATGGGGGCTGTAGTGAGGTATCATAACAAGGTATACATGGCCACAAATAGAGCCTCACTTATGGACCTAAGCCTGAAATCCACCCACCATAAATGTGAGTGACTCACAGAACATATATAAAAAAAAAGAAAGAAAACATGATTCACCTTGTGTGGACAAAGAAGCTGCACGCTGTGTGGCTCCCCGACGCGCGTTTCGGCGCTCCTGCCTTTGTCAAGGGGATTTTCTAGTGTCGTGGAATGACATTCTTAGCCGCCTGTATTAGGTAGCCTATTGATGACCTTTTATAACTATGTTTACTTATTGGTAACATTGATAAAAGGAGGGCTTCTGGCGTATTAGGGATAGTCAAACCAGTTATTTTCTCAATCGTGGGAACCACCTTTGCCCAAAATGCATTTATTATAGGGTATGCCCACCATATGTGTGACATTGTCCCTTCCCCCTCCCCACATCTCCAACATCTATCTGAGACCACTGGATACCATCTATGAAGGACTGCTGGTACCCGGTACCGTCTAGAGATAATTTTGAAGGAGGTTTCCTGAGCTTTGGACCCTATTGAGGTTTTATGTGTTAGGAAGAAACATTTATCCCATTGTGAGTCAGAGAAGGACTTCCTCAGTTCCCTTTCCCATGCACCGCAGAATCCTGGCCTATTGTCAGTTACCTGGGCAATGAGGAGATTATACAGTAGGGAGATGGAGTGTGTAGGGGGTGACAATGATAGGCTCAATTTTTCAAAGTTTGTGAGATCTCTATGAAGATGTGTGCACTTCTTCACAGTTGAATAGAAGTGTTGTAACTGGCTATATTCAAAATTAGCCTTCGGGGAAGTGGCTCTTCCCTGTAACAGGTCATTGAGGGGAAGCAGCGAAGTATTGGAGATGACATGAGAAAATAATATCGGATGGGATTATTTTGAACCGAGAAATCTATTTGCAGATAGTCCTGGTGGGAAATCTGAATTATCTGAAATCGGGAGCAAGGGGACCTGGGGTTCGATTGAGGATAAGCTTTTTTTTGGGATCTCAAAGCCAAAGCAGTGGCATAAGTACTATATGACATGAGGCCAAGAGAGGGGACAATTAAATGGGCGCACCATGAGAAAGTGGTAAGAGCTTTAGGACAAATGGATTGAGCTATTTTGACCCACAATTTCCCCTCCGAATGATGGAAGAAGTTCAGGATTCTAGCGTGTACTGCTGCCATGTAATACCTTCTACAATCCGGAAGGCTAAGGCCCCCCTTTTGTTTGTGTCTGATCAGAACGTCCCCCCGAATGCGTGGACGCCCACTTGCCCAGATAAATCTGCAAAAGCTACTGCGTAGTCTTTTCCAAAAATTTGAGGGAATTACCATAGGTAGGACGTTCATTTTTAGCATATTTATTCTGCCGAACCAGGAAAAATCCTTCACCGTCCATGAAGTAAGATCTCTATGGAGTTGTTCAATAAAGGGCCCAAAATTAAGATAAAATAGATGGGAGAGGTATCTATGAATACGAATTCATAAGTATTTGATACCCTGCGAGGGCCAGGCAAAGGGAAAGTTGGACTGGATGGAATCCTGTATGGATTTGGGGAGGGAGACATCGAGGGCCTCAGACTTCGCTGTATTGATTTTAAAATTTGACCATGTAACAAAGTGATCTATTTCAGCCATAACAGCAGTGATGGATATATGTGGTTGAGTGATATATACTAGGACATCATCAGCAAATGTAGAGCACTTGTACTCGGTGCCTCCCACCTCAATCCCCCTAATATTGGGGTTATCGTGAATTGATGAGAGCAGGTGCTCCATCACTAGGATGTATAAGAGAGGGGACAGAGGGCATCCCTGCCTTGTCCTATTGTTGATTATGAAAGGTGATGATAATGTTCCATTTATCTTTAGCCTAGCTGACGGATTGTGATATAGGGCCATGATTTTGGCTATAAAAGGGTCCCCTACCCCAAGCTTTTTAAGAGAATAATATATGGCGTGCCAGGAGACTCTATGGAATGCTTTCTCAGCATCCAACGAGAGTATCTAAATACAAGTTTTTAACTGCATCTAGCCCAAGCAATACTTTGGGCCTAGTAGCAGTGTCTGCTAGTCATCGGATTAACCCAGCTGTTAAGCAAGCTACACCACCTGTAGTTTGGACACTTAATTTTTTCAAAGGAAATGCTTCAGGCCTCCGGGACACTCAGTGAAGAGCATCGGGGAGGCACCCCAATGCACAGGGGCTGGGACTGGCGGTAGGACACCTTGCGGTGGACCGCCAAGCTCGATCCTTATAAAAGCATTTTTACTGCAGCAGCTTTAGTGGACGCTACTGGAGCTGGAACTCTATTTTATTATAAATGTAAAAACACAAACTAGTACAAGTAACGAAAACAATTTCCAGCAATATAACCGATACATAAACAATGTATATACAAGGGACCCCACCTGCCTGACAACCACCATACAACCACAGCCTATCCAAACATACCTCAAACTTCCTCCAGACTTACACCTGATTCTGCCGTAACAAAAACCAGAGATGCAGAAGCAAAATACATATAACAAAATATAAACCACATAAACCATATGAAATAACACACAACACTTAAATCATGAGTAACACATAATAACACATACACTACCCCAACTCTCACTATACCCCCAACCTGAACCGGCCTCTAAGTTCCGAAAAAGTCCTTCCGGACTTAGGGCGAACCCCGACAGTTTTGGGCCCGGGCCAGTCCAAGTTCATGCTTAACCCCCCTCAAAACCCCCACCCCACCTAACTAACCCCCAAAGTAAAAGAACAATAAGACAACAATAATAATAACAACAACAAGAACAAGAACAAAAATACCATCCGCACCGGTTCGGTGCTTGTAAACCCTTTTCATGATACCATTCTCAAAAAAAAGCTACGGTGAGAACTTAGCACACCACCAGGAGGCTTGGAGCAATCCAGAACTAAGGCACCTGGAAGGAGAAACCCCTCCAGACACGGGAGGCCCCCGATGCACCCAGCCTTTCATACTCCAAGGAGCGCACCTTCACCAGGTCACCAAGGAAGTTGCTACATACCTCACCCACTGGGAGGATTTTACTGCCCGTCGACACTAAACACCGTGCATTCCATGTGAAAAACCTAACCACTAGGCTAACTAGAAAAAGAGTGCACTGGTTCCGTCCACCAAGGTCTCTGAATGCTCCATAGGCCCACTCAGCGTAGGAGAGGCCTGCCAGCCTAGGCCAGCCAATAGAAGCGCCCACCCTGTTGCATACCTCTGCATTAAAGGGACACTGAAGCAGGAAGTGCTCCATGCTCTCAAGCGTGTCAGCACAACTCTTACGAGGACAATTCCTATCCTCGGAGTTCCTGTACTTCAACTTGTCCCTCACATACAGCTTACCCTGAAAGCAGCACCAAGTCAAGTCCCAATACTTCGCGGGGATCCGTTTTGAATTTAAAAGACGCAACCCCACCTCCAGATCCCGATTTGGGCGTACCTTATGGGCCAGTGGCTTTTGAAAATGGGTCGATAAGATCCTGTCCTCGAGAAGTTTCCTCGTGAGAGTCTGCACCTCCCACACTCCCAAACCCCACCGGCGTATTACTTTCAAAACCGGGGTATGCCCGTGCTGTGTGCGAAGATCCTTCACACGCCCTCCTCTCTCCCAATCCTGGAAGAAGGACTGCAACCATCCCCTACAGGAGATTACCTGCAGAGGAGCCCTCTCTTTCCAGAGGTTTGATACATTTAGCTTAAGAAAGGTGCAAACCAAGAACACCACGGGGTTGACCATATTCAACCCCCCTAGTCTCCTCGTACGGTAAGTAACCTCCCGCTTGACTAGGTTCAGCCTGTTTCCCCATAACAGTTGGAAAAACAGGCTGTAGACCCGCGTCCAGAGAGGCTCTGGCAAAATACAAACGCTGCCTAGATACATTAACAATGGGAGCAGGAAACCTTTACACAAGCTCACCCTTTCCCTCAGGGTCAAAGACCAACCCTTCCACTGGTCCACTCTCTGGGCGGCAGTTTTAAGTCTACCTTCCCAGTTTGTGGTTGGGTAATCACCCTGGCCAAATTCAACGCCTAGGATCTTGGCATACTCTTGGGGCTCTGTGAGGTTGTCCGGGAGATCAAACCTGGGATCTCCTCCCCCCAGCCAAAGACTCCCACACTTGCTCCGATTGACAATGGAACCAGAGGCCCTGGAGTAGCCCTCCACCTCAGACATCACTGCCCGCACCTCCTCTTCCGAGGAGACAAAAACAGAGACATCATCAGCATAGGCCACTACCTTCAGGGCGGCCTCCTGTTCGCCCGCCTGGTTCATCCTCACCCCCGCTATTAGTCCACGATCCACCCTCCTTATGAAGGGATCAATCGCGAACACATACAGCAGGGGACTGAGAGGACATCCCTGACGAACGCCGGAGCCCACCGCAAAGGCCTGTCCAATCCAACCATTCACAAGTGGGAAACTCTCCGCCCCTCTGTACAATGTCTTCAGCCAGTCCACGAACCTCCCTGGCAGACCATACCTCAGAAGATCGGACCACAGGTACTCGTGATCAACCCGGTCAAAGGCTTTGGCTTGATCCAAGGACAGCAGATACCCCTTCCAGAGGCCAGCCCTACCCTGCTCCACAGCCTCCCGGACACCGAGAACAGCACTAAAAGTGCTACGGCCAGGAACACAGCAGTGCTGGGACTCCGAAAGGAGCCGTGGCACAAACTTCACCAACCTGTTAAAGAGTACTTTAGCCCAAACCTTCCTGTCCACATTGAGAAGCGCTATGGGCCTCCAGTTCTCAATGTGCGACGGATCTTTTCCCTTAGAAAGAAGGATCAAAGCTGACCTCCTCATTCATCTCGGAAGAGTGCCCGAGGAGAGACACTCATTAAAAACCTGAGTCAATAAGGGGACCAAAAGGTCCTTAAAGGTCTTGTAGAACTCCGACGTTAAGCCGTCCGGACCTGGTGATTTTTTGAGCTGGAGCCCATCAATCGAAAGTCTAACTTCCTCTTCTTTGATCTCATCCACCAAGACATCGAGCGAGGGGTCTACCCCTGATTCAGGAATGGCCTCAGCCAGGAAAGCCGACGTCTCATCTCGATCCAGCTCCTTCCTCCCCAAGAGATGTGAGTAAAAGGATCTGACAACCTCCAAGATCCCTGACCTGGACCTGGTCAGGGATCCTGTATTATCCCTCAGACCCGCCACTATCTTACTACTCACTGACATCTTGCAGTTTCTGTAAGGGTAGGGTGAGCGATACTTCCCGAAGTCCCTCTCAAAATCCAAAGATGTGTGCCTATCATACTGACATCTCTTGAGTAAGGCTTTCACCCTGGTGATGTCCTCACGGCCACCCCCAGTCGAGACAAGTTCCTCGAGTTTCCTCCTCAGGCCCCGATACAGGAGATCCCTGTTCAGGCTTCTGAGGTTAGAAAGCTGGCGGAAGAATCTCGCCACCCGATGTTTGAAGATCTCCCACCACTCTGACTTAGTGTTACCAAGGCCCAGTAGCGGTACCTGACTTTGAAAGAAATCCTCAAAGGACCGTCTTACCGCTGCTTCCTTCAGGAGTGACAAATTCAGCTTCCAAAAACCTCTTCCCATCCGAGGAGTCTCTGTAACATTCAGAGAAAACATAATCAAACAGTGATCGGAGAATTCAACCTCTACCACCGATAAAGGTGAAGAGACTGCCTCCTCCTTCAAATAAAACCTGTCTATTCTAGACCTACTCTGACTACTTCTGAAATAAGTGTAACCCGTGTGGCCTGTGGTGTTCCGGATGTGGACATCCACTAGGCGAGCCTCACTAACTATGCTATTCAAGGCGATGCTGTCGTAGGCCAACCAGTCTCTGGAACCTCCTCTGTCTTGGGGCCTCGAGACATTGTTGAAGTCCCCTCCAAAGACCACCTGTTGGCTACAAAACAAAAAGGGTTTAATACTCATAAAGAGACACTTGCGGTCCCACTTAGTCTGGGGACCATAGATGTTTATGAGCCGAAGCTCTTGTCCCCTTATGAACACATCCAAGATCAAGCACCTCCCCATTTCCAACTCAATAACCCGTCGGCATACTACATCTGCGGTCTTGAAAAGGACCGCCACCCCGCTATACGGCTCAGCCGCAAGAGACCAATAGGAAGGCCCGTGTACCCACTCCCTCTTAGTTTTTTTAAGGGACGTGAGATCGGCCAACCTGGTCTCCTGCAAAAACAAAATGTCGGCGTCAAGCTGGCCGAGAAAATGAAAGGCCGTGAACCTAGCCGCATCAGACTTTATGCTGGCAACATTAATGGTCGCCAGCGTCAACGGGGTGAGTGCCGCCATCATGAGTGATCAGGTTGGACAGCGACCTTCTTCCCACCCCCCTTACCCTTTACATGTGCTCCATATTCCTCCTCAGAGGACGATATAGCACGTTTCAGGCACACCGACACATCCATACCTGCTGTTCCAGACACAACTTTAACGGGCACAACTGTTTCAGGCGCACCCTTGCCCTTATCAGGAGGCGCTGGGTCGACCCCCCCCACCAGAGGCCCGGTTTCCCCGACCCCCGATGTTGAGGGCCTGGCTCCCCCTTTAGCCCCTACATCCTTGTCCGCAACCCCCAGCACCAGACCCCCCTCCCCCCCATCCGAAGAAAAGGGAGACTCGCTTAGGGCCTGGTACTGGTTGGAGAGCTCCACCGGAGGAAGGGAGGAAGAGCCTTCCTTTGGCACCTGGCCCCGGGTGGCCTTCTACCTCGAGTTACCCTTCTTCCTCACCCTTTTCTTCTCCCTCTTCTTTTGCTGTTGCCACTCTTCATTTCCCCCCTCATCCACACCTTCGCTGGATGAGGATAAGAGAGAGGTGGCCAGATCCTCCCTGACCATCCTCCTGATCTCTTCGTCTATCTCACTGTCCGGGACCTCAGCTGCAAGCTCCCCCGAACTAGGGACCAGAGGCAGGGACATAACCCCCTGGTCCCTATCCACCACTCTCCTCGGATGCTGCTCTTTCCCTCCCGCCTCAGGGGGAGTTCTGCTCCTCACCGGTCCCTTACTTCCTACGCCGCCGCTAGTCCTGTCACCGGCTGGTCTGGTCCTCGCCTCCTCCCTACCAGCACCTCCCGGATTCAGGCCAACATTGGCATAGGAGCACGGACAGCGACTAAACGGGTGTCCCAAGACACCACACAGGTTACACCGAATGTCCCTACAGGTTGTGACCCACCCCTCCACACATCGCGCACTTCTCCACCTTGCACCCCGCGCTGAAGTGAGAGGGGCTGCCGCACCTGTGGCACAACTTCGGCTGCCCCTGGTAAAAGATCAGGATTCGGTCCCTTCCCAAGAATGTTGAAGTGGGAATGTGGGTAAGCGAGTTACCCGAGACCTTCAGTTTTACCATAAAGGTCCAGGCCCCTGACCAGATGCCATGCTTGTCCAGATTATTTTTGGGAATCTGGACCACCTCCCCATACCTGCTCAGCCAGGTCATGATGTCCATCTCAGAAAGTGACTCGTTACTGGTGAGCACGGTCACTTTCTTCACTGAGTTTTGGCGAGAGATAGCCTGGACTATAAACCCTAGCCATTCAGGGC
Organism: Phyllobates terribilis; assembly: GCF_046119375.1. Lineage (NCBI taxonomy): Eukaryota > Metazoa > Chordata > Amphibia > Anura > Dendrobatidae > Phyllobates > Phyllobates terribilis. The sequence continues at coordinate 646,671,911 of NW_027362762.1, forward strand.
AAATCCGAGCCAGCTCATACTGAGACCAGAAGAGCTCTAGGTCCTCCGATCTCACAAAGCTGACGTCGAAAAAGGTGGCACCATAGGGATGAATCAGGGCATAGATGTCATCAGCCCTGAAGCCCATCCCCAGGAAAAGCTCCACCACCTTGTCCCTAGACGGACCACATTCCTACGGACGCCACCCTGCCCTGCTGTCGGCAGAGACCACGTAACATTCTCAGCCCCTAACTCACGGAAGGCGGACAGACCATGTCGGTCTATCCAGAACGATAAATCTACCTCCCTACCCTCCACTGTAATGGACTGCTCTCCCCTCTTCAGGGCATCCAGGAGATGCCATTGCAAGTAACCCTGCCCAGCGTCCCCTGACAAGGACCCTCCACTACCCGCGGCAGCGGCCGCCGCAAAGGTGCGGACATGTGAACCGCCCTCTAACGAGGCCGCCAACGAACCGGGATTCCTTGGCCTCACACTTGGCCCCTCATTCACACTCACTCTGCCTCACAGCCTCACCTACTGCCCCTGCACCACTACCATCACCACCAGCTGTACCACTCACCACTTCCATACCTGCATCCTCACCTATATCCTCACCTCCTTCATGTACCCCATTCATCCCCACCTCATGCACCCCATCCATGCCAGCCAGAACGGGTGGGGCACTAACCGCTTTACCCAAGGTCCCGGCATCACTGGGGGGGGGTTTCAGGACACTCACCACATCCGCAGCATTGTCCTTACTCCCCTTCTCCCCCTTTGCCACCTTGGACCCTCCAATATTCCTGCACTGGGTATCACAGGGGCCGGGATTTTGGGCGCCAGGTTTTACCAACTTCACAGGTGCAGACACCCAGGCCGGTTTACCCCCGGCAGCCTTGTCCCCAGCATGCGGCCCCTCAACCCTCTGGCCATATATGGAAGCAGTGGCTCTCCCCTCCCCCACCATCCGGACCTCAGCCAAGTTCTCTGAAAAAGCTGCTCTGGCTCCACCGCCACAACCCCCACCTCCCTCTGCCCGATACCCAGAGGCCATGGGAGACAGAGACGGGAACTCCACCACACTGAATATGTCTGGCGCCACCGCCAGCGATGACCCTTTGCCATCCCTACTGTCCTCCGTAGGGATCGCCACACCATCACCACTCGCCTTACATTTACCTTTACTCTCCCCACCGAACCTGCGCCGAGTTCCAACTTCATGATCCGGGCACCCTTGACCGGCGGGGGTTACACAGGAGACAGCAGTGGCATCAGTATCATCATTAAACACGTAACGCATACTCACCGTCTCCTGTGCCTTCTTCTTGCGCCCCTTCTTCTCCTTTCTGGGTCCTGGATCTTCGTCCCTGAAACAAAAATGCTGGAGGTTCACAGGGGATTCCAGCAACCGGATGGCCGCCATGAGCCCCCCGGACCCCGAAGATGCTGCCATGTCCTCCTCCTCTGATGTGCTGGAGGCAGGCAGCGCCACCTGCTCAGGACGCAGACCAGAAGATTTAGGAGGCTCCCCAGTAACGCTGGCAGGCTCCTCGACCGGGATTACTGCCACCTCCTGGGACACTGTTCCTGGATCCGCCTCTGTCTTCCCTGCTGTTTTTCCTGCTGTCTTCCCTGCTGCCTGTAACGGGTCTGGGAGGCGGAACCTCTGAGCTACTATACAAGGGGGCGGTCCTTGTAAGGGAGCGGGTGGCGACCAGGGAAGACGGGCAGGCAGTCACAGCAGGTGACCGGGACAGTCTCTGAGTGAACGGGCTGGAGGTCACGGCAAGTGACCGGGGCAGTCTCTGGATAAAGGGTAGGTACGACCTGTGATGGCTGAGCCTCCAGGTAGGCTAGCAGGCAGATGGTAGATGTGTGCTCCCAGGTGAGCAAGCAAGAGTCTCTGGATAAACGGGTGGTCACAGCATGTGACGGCGGAGCCTCCAGGTAGGCCAACAGACAGGCAGCAGATGAGCGCTACCAGGTGAGCGGGCAGGAGTCTCTGGAATGGCAGGTGGTCACAGCACGTGACGGCGGAGCCTCCAGGTAGGCCAACAGACAGGCAGCAGATGAGCGCTCCCAGGTGAGCGGGCAGGAGTCTCTGGAATAGCAGGTGGTCACAGCACGTGACGGCGGAGCCTCCAGGTAGGCCAACTGACAGGCAGCAGATGAGCGCTCCCAGGTGAGCGGGCAGGAGTCTCTGGAATGGCAGGTGGTCACAGCACGTGACGGCGGAGCCTCCAGGTAGGCTAGCAGGCAGGTAGCAGATGTGCGCTCCCAGGTGAGCGGGCAAGCTGGTCCATAGACAGACTGACAGGAGTAGGAAGGCAGACCGTCGGACCTCAGGCTAGCAAGTAGGTAGGAGGAATGTCAGGCAGGAAACAGACAGCAAACTGGCAGGATTCTGGCAGGTAACTGACAGGTAACTGGCAACGGGACCTGAGGGCTGAAGCAGAGTAGTGAACAGTGCAACAACATTGCTCGGGCACCTCCATTTTGGAGGAGGTGCCTTATATATGGTGAAGTCCTCCGGCCATTGGCCGGGGACTCCTTAGGATGGCGCGCGCGGCCCCTTTAAGAGGGAGGGAGCGCGCGCGCCCTAAGCACAGTGGCCGGGAAGGAGCGCGCGCTGCCAGCAGAGCGGGAGGAGGACGCCGGGCTCGGAGCAGAGGGGTGAGGGGAACAGCGTCCCTGCCTAGCAGAGGGCAGGGACGCCGGCGCTACACTGCCTCCCTCCCAGCTGTAGGTTTCTTCTGGGCAACTCCAGGTGCTGCGGTGGGCAGGACGAGGGGCGGGGCACCGGAGCAAGGCTTGCTGAGCCTTATGGTACTATAAGCATTGCTAGCTGCTTTTACTTTCATGTCCTTTCATGTCCCTCCTGCCTCCCTCCTTCCCTCCGCCCACAGACTGTACTGAGGCAGTGCCGAGAGCTGCGGTGGGCGGGACCAGAGGCGGACCCGCAGACTGGGAACTGCTGGGCTCTGCAGTTCCACTCGCGGCTCTCAAGGTGGCCGCGCCGAGCACCGAGGTGGGCGGGGCAAGGGGCGGGCCGACAGACCGGGTGCCGCTGGGCTCTGCAGTTCCATATGTGTCTTTCATGGTGGCCACGCCGAGGTGGGCGGGGCTAGGGGCGGGCCGGCAGACTGGGTGCCGCTGGGCTCTGCAGTTCCACGTGTCTCTCATGGTGGCCACGCCGAGCGCCGAGGTGGGCGGGGCAAGGGGCTGGTCGCCGGACCGGGGACCGCTGGGCTCTGCAGTTCCTCCTGCGGCTCTCACAGCCGCCATGCTGAGCTCCGAGGTCGGCGGGGCAAGGGGCAAAGCCCCAGACCACGATCCCCCGGCCTTTGTGCCCGCACCCACACTAACCTCTGCTCTCACTAACAGCGCGCCTCTTCCTCCACCCCCTACCTTCTCCTCCTCCATGGCTGGGGTAACCCCTGGGGCAGCACCCAGCGCTGTGGTGGGTGGGACAGGGGGCGGGGCTCCAGACAAACGTTCCTTTCCAGGCTCCTGGCTGCCATGCATAGTCCTGGGAGTGCCTTCACTAGCCGGCTGGCCCCCTTCATACGCCCCCCTTCCTTGCTGCGTGGTTAACCCCTCCTGGCCCAAGAACCGCCAATCATTAGTGAATTTCTCCAGAAAGGGACCCGCAGCCCTCTCTATTTCCGCCTGCCTCTGCTCCACCTCGACAATCCTATCCTTGACCCTCTGGATTTGCGTGGCGATAGCCAGGCGCTTCCTCTGGGCTGCTGAATTATATAGCGCCTTGGCCTGCCGCAACTCCAACAGGAGTTTCGCCAGTGCCACCTTCCCCTTTTCGTGGCACCGCAGCATCTCCACCACCCGCTGGGAGAAAGACTCCGCCGACTCGTCCGGGCCCCTCTCGGCCCATGGGGCACTCCCCTTGCTTCCCTTGGGCTTGCCAGTCACCTTGTTAGCAGATGCCGGCATGCTCACCGTAGCCGCTTCACGCTGGGACAGCCTCCCAGACCTCCTCACAGAGTCCTCCAATGGATCCATATTCAGTCCTCCGACCCCACCCGGCCCAGACCGGGAGGGCCAGAGCCCGGGGATGCCCCTCAACACCCCTGCCTCGGTCCTGGGAAAACGAAGAGGCAAGGGTCGGGCTTAGAAAAAAAAAAAGTCCTAGTTGGAGCTTCCCAGGAGCTCCTCCACACAGCTCTCACTCAGCTAGGAACACAGGCCACACCTCCTCCACTTCCTGCTACCGTGGCTGCTGGCATGAGACTTGCCCTCCAATAGATCCTTGTAAAAGGATTTAAAGTGTACTCATTCAAATTAGAGAGACAATTTAAATTAAAAAGATTAGATCTGCCTCCAGGGGGACTCGCTCGACCCACCAGCGGACAGGCACCAGTATTGGGAGAGGGGGGCTGGCCGTCAGGGTCCACCGCAGCTCTGGCACAAACCCGGCGACACGGAGGTCGCACGGGCAGGGACGGACTGGCCGTGTCGGCTTCGCACTTTTTTGGTTTTAGAAGGGCATGACATGCCTATATCTGTGTCTCCCCCTCCTTTTACTCCTCCACCTCTTTTCTTTTCACATGACTATATGTACTTGTCACTTTTCCATGTGTTAGTTGTGTCTTCTGAGCAGTTTGTCAGCTTTTGGACACCTTTGAAGTGTTTTCTATGTGTTTTCTATGTGTTTCTATGTGTTTTTGTTTGTCTGCCATTGGTTTTAACGGTGTTCGAAGGTGTTCGACGAACAGTTCGGTGAACATACGGGTGTTCGACGAACCGAACCGAACTCGAACACTACGGGGGTGGCTCAACACTAATAATGAAGTGACCATAAAAGTAGGGAAAGTAGAATTGCCATCACAAGGAATGATTATTGTTGATTTTGATTGCCGAGAAAGTCATCCCATGATAACCTTAGGCACCAATGTGATAGAAAATTGTCTTGGAGAAATTATTGTTTTGTTGCAACAGGTCGCAGAGACTGCCAGTTCCAGTCAACAGCGAGTTCTGCAGAGGGAAATCAGAGCCCTGATGAAAAGACAACAGGTAGAGCTGTCTGGTGGAGAAGTTGGCAGTGTCAGGATGAGTGATCCATTCCCCATTGCAATGCCCCCTAGGAGTGAAATGTTAATATGGTGTCGGGCAGCAATAGGTCTCAGGGGTCAAGATTATCAGGCACTGGTGGAACCCATGTACTCTGACAGTAGGCCGACAATCTTGACAGCCAGGGGGGTAGTTGATGTCCGCAAGGGGAGAGTACCGATACGCATCCTGAATTGTGGGGAGAAAGAGGTCCATTTGCCCCGGTATGCTACCCTTGCTAAGCTATTCACTGTCAGTAACAATGCAATAAAGACAGTGGAACCCTTGCCTCCATCCAAACCGGCGGAGGATAATGGCTCCAAGGGTCAGATGGAGGATTGGTGTCAGAAGCTACAAGTGTGCACTGACTCCACCCCTTTGCACCAAAAGCATGGAGTATACCGGGTGGTCCAAGAGTATGAACAAGTCTTCAGCAAACACCCACTAGACTTTGGGCAGGTAAAAGGGGTCTAACATCATATCCCCACGGGAGATCATCCGCCCATTAAAGAGAGGTACCGGCCTGTACCCCCAGCTCACTATCAATGTGCCAAAGGAATGTTATGGGAGATGAAGGAGGCTGGGGTGATCAGAGATAGTTGTAGCCCCTGGGCAGCTCCATTAGTTCTCGTTATAAAGAAGGATGGTACAATGAGGATGTGTGTTGATTACAGGCAGATTAACCGCATTACACATAAGGACGCCTACCCATTACCCCTACTGGCAGGTTCCTGTGGCAGAGGCGGACAAGGAAAAGACCACGTTTACAACACCAATGGGCCTCAGCGAGTTCAACTGCATGCCATTCGGGCTCTGCAAAGCCCCAGGAACCTTCCAGCGGTTAATGGAGTGGTGCCTAGGACACAAAAACTTTGAAACTGTCCTGCTGTACCTAGATGATGTAATTGTCTACTCAAAGACATATGAAGACCACCTGGAGCACCTGGCCGAGGTGTTCGAAGCCCTATCTGGTTATGGCCTGAAGGTAAAGCCGTCCAAGTGCCACCTGTTGAAGCCCAAGGTGCAGTACCTAGGTCATGTGGTAAGCGCCGAAGGTGTAACACCAGACCCTGAAAAAGTCACCGTGATCAAGGACTGGCCAAGACCCTCCACTATCAAGGAAGTGCGGCAGTTCCTCGGGCTGGTAGGCTACTACAGGAGATTCATCAAGGGTTTCACCAAGATAGCTGCACCCATGCAGGACCTCTTAGTGGGCCAGTCCAAGAAGGCCAAGAACCCGAAACCTCCGTTCAAATGGGGTAAACCAGAAGACGAATCTTTCATTCGACTGAAAATGGCTCTCACCAGAAACGAAGTCCTGGCCTATCCCGACTATGGCCAACCCTTTATACTTCATACAGATGCCAGCAACGTGGGATTGGGAGTGGTGCTGTCCCAGGTACAGCTAGGCAGAGAGAGAGTGATTGCCTACGCCAGCAGGAAGCTCCGGCCGACGGAAAGGAACCCCGACAACTACAGTTCCTTCAAGTTGGAGTTTCTCATCATAGTCTGGGCTGTAACAGAGTGCTTCAAACACTATCTCACCTCCTCCAGATTTACAGTCTTCACAGATAACAACCCGCTGATGCACCTGGAGACTGCGAAGCTTGGTGCCCTAGAACAACGATGGATGGCCCGACTGTCTAACTATGAGTTTACAATTAAGTATCGGGCGGGGCATAAAAATGCAAATGCTGATGCGCTGTCCAGGATGCCCAACTTGCCAGATGGGGAAGAAGACCTGGAAGAGCTGGAGGAGATAGAGCTACCCGCTTTCCATTGTCACGGGTGACCCAGTGCTCCCACTGTGTAAGGGACAAGTGCTCAGCCAACAGAGAGGTCACGTTCAACCCATTGCCCCACCATGGATGGGCAGAAACGCAAGATAGCGACCAGGCTATCTGCCTGGTAAAGGAGTTGCTGACACAGGCGGACTCGCACCCTTATCCAGATGCTCCACAGGAGACACAACAGTTGTGGAAGGAAAAGGGCAAGCTGTTCATCTATGAGGGAAAACTGTGTCGAAGAAGTATCAACCTCCGGACACCCGAACTGGTCTGGCAGGTGGTAGTCCCGAGGCGGGATGCGCCAATGGTCTTAGAAGCGTACCGCGATGGAGCAGGACACTTGGGGTGGAAGAAGTTAGAAGTCCTGCTACGTGAGCAATTCTACTGGGTCGGCATGAGGAAAGCAATTGAGAGATGGTGTCGAGAATGTGGTCCATGCAACCTGAGACGTGACAGCCAAAGTGCTCCCCTGCAGCCCATAATCACCAAACAACCACTTGAACTGGTAGCCTTGGACCACGTGAAGCTAGCTCCGAGCTGGTCAGGCTATGTCTACGCTCTCACCATAGTAGACCACTACTCCCGGTTCTTGGTAGTAGTGCCAGTGAAAGACCAGACAGCTCAGACAGCAGCCAAAGCATTCCAACAGCACTTTTGTTGCCCGCACGGTTACCCTGAACGGGTGCTTACCGACCAAGGTCCAGCCTTTGAAGCAGAGGTGTTCCAGGAATTCTGTAACTTGTACAGCTGCAAGAAAATAAGGATGACGCCGTATCATCCCCAGACCAACGGGTTGTGAGAGAAGATGAACCAGGTGGTAATAGACCTGTTGAAGACGTTGCCCCTAGAAGAACGTAGCCTGTGGCCAGAGAAGTTACCAGATTTGGTGGACCTATAAAACCACATCCCGGTGAACTCCACCAACTGTACACCTTCTTACCTGATGAGAGCAAGACCTGGTAAGCTACCCATTGACTTAGACATGGGAGTCTTAACACCAGAGACGACAACACCAGATGCGGATTGGGATACAGAGCGGCAGCAACTATACCGCAAGGTGCAAGAGTGTGTTGAGAAAAGTTTGTCCCAGGCGAGATAGAAGCAAGAGAAAACTTATAATCAGCACGCACCTGCCGTTCCCTTATCACCTGGAGAACAGGTGTGAAGGTTTCACCAATTTAAGATACACTAGGTAACTGCTCTCCTCCAAATTAAAGATGTCCGAGTGCATGCAGAGAAGCTAATTAACCAAATCTGCAAATGTGGTTGATAAACTTCACTCAGAGACTGAACCACGCAAATGGCATACTTTATTACATAGACATGGGGTTAAATAGAATTCTCCTTCTAGGTGGGATTAGTAAAATTTATTGCTCTTTTCTGATAACTCGGCACGCTGTAATTTGTTCATCTATGTATCTCTTGCACTCAGTAACGCCTTAGGAATTCCGATGGGAGGGGTGAGTTCGTTTCTCAGTGCCATCTTTGCCAACTCGACTTGAATCTCTCTGTTACCAGCCGTGCACATGCATACGTCATTCACAGGAAATCATTTAGTTGTTCGTGTTTACAAATTAGAACAGAAGCTGTTAGTTATATATTCATTAACTATTAACATAATCCATGTGCATATACACATTTGCATACATACATACACATAGATTATTCCATCATCTCTATATTGATTCACACCGATTAGGTAATCTATTAAAAGAAACTAATTGATTTTCTATAATATATATATTTTACCTTGACACAGGTACTTAAGAGGAAAAGACGAGTCCACAAGTTAGATGACCAGTGGGAGGTTGAGCCATACCCCGTCCTACCCTCGAATTACGACAACACCAAAGTGTGCCTCATCAGAAAAGATGGAGGGGAAACTTCAGCGGCAGTCTCAAGAGACCACTTGAAGATATGTCCTGAACAGTTGAAACACAAAGAAGAAGATCAAGACAAGCCTCAGCCCACAGAAAAAGTGGAGAAAACGGTTCAGACAGTCCTCGGAGAATTTCCCCGGTCTTGGACGCAGGTGAACAAAGCGATTGTGGTACCGGTCCTGACCTTTTTCCAAGCGGCCTCACAGGAAGCTGCAGAGGCTCCAGAATATCTGGAAGACCAGCCAACCCCAGAGACAGATGTTTCATCAGCAGCAGATCAGGAGAATCTACCCTCTGCTAGCAGTGAACCTGTCAGTCCCATGGTGGGTTTAGGAGTCCGGAGAAGGCAGTCCGGTATACCAGTACGGAGTAGGTCCAAAAGAAATGTAGAGGATAGTGAACCCACCACACCAGGGGTAGACAATAGGGACCAGGATAGGACAGTGACAACAAATGTACTACGTAGGTCGACCCGGAGTACAAAAGGTCAGCTTCCTGCCCGCTGGAGGAACTAAAGTATAAGAGAATTAAAGCGTATGTTGTATATAGTTGTACCCGTTAAATAATCTTGGATATGTATATTTGTTGAATTTATGGACAATTGGGCCACAGGACTAGGTGTGGTCAGGACAATATTGAAAATAGTTACTAATCGGCCTAGAAAATAAACCGCAGGCGTGGCTGAAGACCAGGCCCAACGAAAGAGTGCCCTGAAGCCACGCCCAGGGATGATGCACAAAGTGGGTTGATGCGGTTCCCACAAGCCAAATTACAGTTACCCGGATTGTGGTGTAAAGACTAAGCGCCGCAATGACTGTTTCCAATTCTTGTTTGTTTTTTGTAATTTTTGACTTGTTACACTGTTTGTAATGTGAATTGTTGACTGTTATTTTAAAATGTATCCTCAATCCGGGAGTACTGAAGTTAACTAGGAGGGAATGTGGCACCCCAGGGGTCCAGTTGCCACAGTGGCATTGCCTCCCTCACAAGAGGTGATGCCATGCCTGGAAGCAAGCAGGGTCCCCTAATTAGGTTTTGCTAAGCATACAACACTGTCCTGGCTCCAGACCAGCAAGGGGAGTCCCTCCCCTTGGCAACTGGAATCTGGGGGTGGGATTAGTTAGACTTAGTGTGAGGAGTTGAAGTGAGGACGTCAACGAGAGAGGAGCTGGGAAGTGGAGCTGCGCGGCTGTTCACCCCAGAAGGAACCAACACAGAGGAACCGGAAACGGGAGTCCGAGGCTGTGGGGCACTGAAGGCCCAGCAGCAGAAACCGGAGGGCAGGAGACTGCAGGTCTCCTGGCCCCATCAGACCCCGGACCTCTGCTCTTTAGTTACTGTGAGGGAACGAAACAGAGGAGCAGGCAGGCGCTCCACCAATCACAGCCCAGCTTCTTGCCTGAGCTGAGCTGTGCAGCCAGTGGACAGAGAGTATAATCAAAGCTGCAGCCAATCAGTGTTAGTCTTTGTTGTGTGTAGCTTGGGATCTCCTGAGTGTGCTGGCTGTGTGGTGCATGCGGCCGGCTGCACTACTCATCAAGAGATGTGAAGAGAGTGCCTACTCATTACCTGCGGGCTTCTATTGATCTCATCGCGGGCAACGTTCTCTCCGTTGCAGTGCGCACAATGAGATCAAAAGAAGCTTGCAGCAGCAAGTAGTGAGAAGGCACTCTCTTCACATCTCTTGATGAGCAGTGCAGCTGGCCCGCAGGTGCCAAGTGTAGAATAACACACGCACCGCTCAGTGCACACATGGGAATACAGGGCAGGGCAGTGCAGGCACTGAGTGGAAGGAGGCAGGAGCTGCGGTGCTGGGCATGGGGCGGACCCACTGGAGGATTCTCTGATTTCCCGGTGGGCCAGTTCAACCCTGGGATGGGTTGTTTCGAATGTGGCAATAACAAATATGTGTACTTTTTACTTAAAAATAAAAAAATAAGAGTACAATATATATATATTTTTATTAATGTTTTGTGATTTTTTTAAATATAATTTTGCTATTTTGTAACTTTTTTTTACTTTATTACTTAGTCTCTTTATGGGACTTTAACTTTTTACAGTTTGATTGCATTTATAAAGCATTGCAATGCAGAAGCATTGTAATGCTTTATAACTGTCAGTTATGTACTGACACACAAGCTTGTTAGACCATACTCTGAGCATGGTCTAGAAAGCTTGCTAGCCTGGTGACCCAGGGTTCGTCATGATGACCTCGGGTCACAATGGCAACGCGATGATGTTGCAGGTGTGCCGATAGTAGGTAAAAGAGAGCCCCCTCCCTCTCCCTGCCTTTTAAATGCTGTGATCCTGGCAATGAGAGCTGAGTGTCCGCTATGATGTTAGCTGAACACCCAGTGGCAATCGCGGGTGCACAGCCTCTATGCGCAAAAAGTCGCACCTAGTATGTCCAAGGTTAGGAAGTCATTCCCTTCCAAGACATACATGGTATGTTCAAGGTCGGGAAGGGGTTAAGACTGACTAATAGTTTGCATCTTGTGGTGAACCCTCTGCATTTGCTCTCATGAAGTACTTTCTTTATGGTAGGCTTAGATACTGAAACACCTACTTACTAGAGAGTGTTTTTCACTTGCGTGGATGTTGAAAATGGGTTTTTCTTCACCATGAAAGGATTCTGAAATCATCCACTACTGTTGTCTTTCGTGGACAATAAGGCCTTTTAGAGTTCCCAAGCTCACCAGTGGACTCTTTTTTCCAGAATGTAACAAACTGTTGATTTGGCCACTCTTAACATTTCTGCTATCTCTCTGATAGATTTATTTTTTTCATCCTAATGATGGTCTGTTTCTCTTACATTGAGAGCTCCTTTGACAGCATGTTGTGGGCTCACAGTAACAGCTTCCAAATCCATATGCCATACCTGGAATCAGCTCCAGACCTTTTCCCTGCTTAATTGATGATGGATTAATGAGGGAATAGTACATGCAGCCCATTAACCCCTTAAGCCCCGAGGGTGGTTTGCACGTTAATGACCAGGCCAATTTTTACAATTCTGACCACTGTCACTTTATGAGGTAATTACTCTGGAACGCTTCAACGGATCCCCCTGATTCTGAGAATGTTTTTTCGTGACATATTGTACTTCATGATTGTGGTAAAATTTCTTCGATATCACTTGCGTTTATTTGTGAAAACAAACGGAAATTTGGCGAAAATTGTGAAAATTTTGCAATTTTCAAAATTTTAATTTTGATGCCCTTAAATCAGAGAGATATGTCACACAAAAGAGTTAATAAATAACATTTCCAACATGTCTACTTTACATCAGCACAATTTTGGAACCAAAATTTTTTTTGTTAGGGAGCTATAAGGGTTAAAAGTTGACCAGCGATTTCTCATTTTTCCAACAAAATTTACAAAACCATTTTTTTAGGGACCACATCACATTTGAAGTCACTTTGAGCGGTCTTTATGACAGAAAATACCCAAAAGTGACACCATTCTAAAAACTGCACCCCTCAAGGTGCTCAAAACCACATTCAAGAACTTTATTAACCCTTCAGGTGCTTCACAGGAATTTTTTGAATGTGGAAGAAAAAAATGAACATTTAACTTTTTTCACAAAAATGTTACTTTAGACCCAATTTTTTTTATTTTCACAGAGGTAACAAGAAAAAATGGACCCCAAAATTTGTTGTGCAATTTCCCCTGGGCACGCAGATACCCAACATGTGGGGAAAAAACACTGTTTGGGCGCACGGCAGGGCTCGGAAGGGAAGGAGCGCCATTTGACTTTTTGATTGTAAAATTTGCTTGAATAATTAGCGGACGCCATGTTGTGTTTGGAGAGCCCCTGTGTGCCCAAACATTGGAGCTTCCCAACAAGTGACCCCATTTTGGAAACTAGACCCCCCAAGGCACCTATCTAGATGCATAGTAAGCACTTGGAACCCCCAGGTGCTTCACAAATTGATTCGTAAAAATGAAAAAGTGAAAAAAAAAACACTTTTTCATTTTTATGAATCAATTTGTGAAGCACCTGGGGGTTCCAAGTGCTCACTATGCATCTAGATAGGTGCCATGGGGGGTCTAGTTTCCAAATTTATTCTTTGGGTCGGTGTGATTACAGCAATACCAGAATCATATGGGGTTTTTATGACTGACAGCTGTCACACACAAAAAGACGCATTTTTTTGTAAAATCTAGTTTTTGCATCGCCATATTTTGAGAGCTATAATTTTTCCAGATTTTGGCAGACAGTCGTTTTTTGCGGGATGAGTTGACGTTGTTATTGGTGCCATTTTCAGGCACGTGACATTTTTTGATTGCTTTCTATTCCGATTTTTGGGAGGCAGAATGAACAAAAACCAACAATTCAGGAATTGTTTTTTTTTTTTTTTTTATTCTGTTCCGCGTGTGGTAAAAGTGATAAGGCAGCTTTATTCTTCGGGTCAGTACGTTTACAGCGGTACCACATTTATATCATTTTTCTATGTTTTGCACTTTTACATAATAAAAGCAATTTTATAGAAAAAAATATTTTTTAGCATAGCTTTATTCTGAGAGCTATAACTTTTTTATTTTTCAGCTGATGGAGCTGTATGTCAGCTTGTTTTTTGCGGGACGAGATGTCGTTTTCAGCGGTACCATTTTTATTTACATTCGTCTTTTTGATCGCGTGTTATTCCATTTTTTATTTGGCAGTATGGTGATAAAGCATTGTTTTTTGCTTCGTTTTTTTTTTTTTTTTTTTACCGTGTTCACTGAAGGGGTTAACTTGGGGTACAGTTTTATAGGTCAGGTTGTTCCGGACGCGGCGATACCAAATATGTGTACTTTTATTGTTTTTTTGTTTTTTTTTTATAATAATATTTATTGATGGGTACATTATATTTTTATTTTTGGTGGATTATTTTATTTTATTTTTTTTCACTTACTGACAGTTTTTATACTTTATTACTTTGTCCCATTATGGGACTTTCACTTTTTTTTCTCTGATCGCCTGCATGGCACAGGAATGCAGCACCATCCCTGTGTCATACAGGCTATCAGCGCTGCACAGTGAGAAGATTGTTTGGAGATGCACTGCGCATGTCCAAACAATCTTCCTGCTGTCTGGTGACCCGGATGTTGTCATGACGACATCGGGTCGTTATGGCAACACCCGGGAAGCCTTTGCAGACAGCGCTGGAGGCCGGAAGAGGAGGTGAGTATCTGCGATCACCTCCCCTTGCCCCCGCAATGCTGCGATCGGCTGCGATCGACTTCGATCGCAGCATCGCAGGGGTTAATGTGCTGGGAGCGGTGCAGGACCGCTCCCTGCACATAGTACCGGGTGTCAGTTGTGACAATCAGCTGACACCCGGCGGCGATCGCGCCCGCATAGCCTGTGTGCGTGCGCGATCGCGATGACGTACTAATACGGGTCTGGCTCTTAAGTCACAGGGCACAGACGCGTATTAGTACGTCAGATGTTATTAAGGGGTTAAAGAGCTTTTGAGATAATTGTCCAATTACTTTTGGTCCCTTTAAACAGAGGCAGCTACATATTAAAGAGTTGTGATTCCTAATCCTTTACTCCAATTAGGATGTGAATACCCTCAAATTAAAGCTTAGAGTCTGCACTATAAGCCCAGATTGATTATATTACTGTATCTTGAATATGTTTTGGCAAACATCTAAAATGCCAAAACTTGTGTCTCTGTCCAAATATTTCTGGACGTAGCAGTATATATAGTGCCCAGCATAAATTAATACACTCCCTTTTCAAAGTAACATTTTAATCAATATCACACTGAACACAACAAAAAATTAAAAATTTTGACAAGACTGAGCTTCATAAAACATTTTTTAACCCATAACATGAAAGTAAGGTTAATAATATACTTCTCATTAAAAAGCCTCGTCAACTAAGACTCACATTAGTTTATCAAAAATGAAAGAACCCCACATCAAAAATAATTACATCTAGTATTTTGCATGACCTCCATCATTTTTAAGAAGTGCTCCAAATCTTCTAGGCATGGAATGAACAACTTGTCAACATATTGCAACGTCTATCTTTTTCGATTCTCAAAAGTGACCTCTTTAAGATCCTGGATGCTGGATGGAGAGTGATGTTCAACTTGTCTCTTCAGAATTCCTCATAGGTGTTCAATTGAGTTCAGACCAGGAGACATATGGCCACTGAATCACTTTCAGCGTTCTTCTTCAGAAATTTAATAGTAGCCTTAGATGCGTGTTTTGAACCTTTGTCATGTTGGCAAAGTGCACGTCTACCAAGGGCTTGGAGTAATGGTAGCATCTTCTATATAGAGCGGTACGTCTGTGAACTCATGATACCATGTATGAAAGAAGTATCACAAGAAAGAAGACAGACATCAAGTCAGCAGGGACAAGGAGCAGCATGGCAGATGTGACAACCTACATGGTGAGCTGTAACATGTGCTACATGTTCACAGATCGACCAGAAGCTGAAACCAACTTCACCTGCCAGAAGTGTAGACTACTGGCTCTTTTAGAAGAAAAGGTGCGGGGACTGGAAGAAAGAATTGCGACATTAAAACTCATCAAGGAAAATGAAGACTTCCTGGACAGAACAGAAGCATCACTACTGGTCACGGAAAGTGAAGGAAGCGTCAGAGAACCTCCAGAGGCAGACAAGTGGAGGCAAGTGACCAAAAGAAGCAAGAAGACCATGGAGACACCACCAACCACACAAATGAGAAACAGATTCCAAGGACTTGTGGAGGATGAAGATAGCACACCTAAGGATGAGGAACTACCAGCAAGCAAAAAAGAAAAGAGCACCCAGAAACACCCAGAAGCAACAAGAAAAAGGACAGCCAAGAAGGGAAGAAGAGTGGTGGTGGTGGGAGACTCACTACTGAGAGGAACAGAAGCAGCTATCTGCAGACCGGACATAACCGCAAGAGAAGTATGCTGCCTCCCAGGGGCGAAGATCAAGGATGTTACCGATAGGATACCGAAGCTCATCAGTTACAAGGATGTCCACCCATTTCTTCTGATACATGTTGGCACCAATGACACGGCAAAGAAGGACCTACCGACAATCTGCAAGGACTTTGAAGCATTGGGGAAGAAAGTAAAAGAACTGGATGCACAGGTAGCTTTTTCTTCTATCCTTCCAGTAGACGGGCATGGCGTCAGGAGATGGAGCAGGATCCTTGATGTGAACAACTGGCTGAGACGATGGTGCAGACAACAAGGATTTGGATTCCTGGACCACGGTGTGAATTACCTCTATGACGGACTCCTTGCCAGAGACGGACTACACCTCAACAAACTCGGGAAACACACATTTGCCAGGAGACTCGCAACACTCATCAGGAGGGCGTTAAACTAGAAGAAGAGGGGATGGGAAGAAAAATGCCGGACACGAACATGCAACCAGAGAACATACTAATGAAAGATATGAAGTGCGACAAAGAAGGTCCAAGACAAGATACTTGGAAGGGAGGTAAGAAAATTTCTAATACAATCCACAGGGAGAAGATTGGAACAAAACAAAATCGTGTAAACTGCGTGCTAGCAAATGCCAGGAGCCTGACAAACAAGATGGATGAACTGGAAGCAGAAATATCTACAGGTAACTGTGACATAGTGGGAATAACCGAGTCATGGTTAGATAAAAGCTATGACTGGGCAGTTAACTTATAGGGTTACAGTCTGTTTAAAAGGGATCGAAGAAATCGGAAAGGGGGTGGAGTCTGTCTATATGTAAAGACATGTCTAAAGCCTACAATACGGGAGGATGTATGGGAGGGAAATGAGGAGGTCGAGTCCTTATGGGTGGAGATACATGGGGCAAAAAACAATAATAAAATTATCATAGGAGTCTGTTATAAACCACCAAATATAGCAGAAGCCACGGAAAGTCTATTAATGAGACAAATAGATGAAGTAGCAAAAAATAACAAGGTGATTATTATGGGGGACTTCAACTACCCCGATATAGACTGGGAAACCAAAAGCTGTAGATCTCAGAAAGGAAACAGGTTTCTGTCAATTATCAAAGACAATTATTTGTCACAACTTGTGCAGGAACCAACTAGAGGGACAGCTCTTCTAGACTTAATATTAACTAACAGGCCAGACAGAATAACTGAGGTGCAGGTCGGGGGGCACCTGGGAAATAGTGACCACAACATTATACAATTCCACATGTGCTTCAGTAGGGTGCCCAGCAAGGGAGTCACAAAAACACTGAACTTCAGGAGGGCAAAGTTTGATCAGCTAAGAGACGCCCTTCACCTTATAGACTGGGATAGTATCTTTAGTAATAGGAGCACGGATAGAAAATGGGAAATTTTCAAAACAGTCCTACATAGTCACTGTAGAAGGTACATACCTTATGGGAATAAAAGGGCTAGGAATAGGAGGAAGCCAATGTGGCTAAATAAGGAAGTCAAGAGGGCAATGAAAAACAAAAAAAGGGCTTTCGTTAAACTCAAACAAGAAGGCAGCGAGGAAGCACTAATATCTTATAGGGAAAAAAACAAAATCTGTAAGAAACAAATAAGAATAGCAAAAGAGGAGACAGAGAGACTAATTGCCAAGGAAAGTAAAACGAATCCCAAACTGTTCTTTAACTATATAAACAGTAAAAGGATTAAAACTGATGGAGTTGGCCCATTGAAAAATAACCTGGGTAAAATCATAGAGGGCGATGAGGGTAAAGCAAACCTACTCAATAGCTTCTTCTCCACTGTTTTCACAAAAGAAAACAATTTATCGGAGAAAATGCAGAGTGATAAAGTAAACCCTCCGCTAAATATCACCCACCTAACCCAGGAGGAAGTTCAGAAACGCCTAAATAATATCAAAATAGACAAGTCACCAGGCCCAGATGGCATACACCCCCGGGTACTAAAAGAGTTAAGTAATGTGATAGACAGACCGCTGTATCTTATATTCAAGCACTCTTTATGGACAGGGACTGTCCCACTAGACTGGCGCCAAGCAAATGTGGTACCAATATTCAAAAAGGGGTCTAAAAGTGACCCTGGGAACTATAGACCAGTCAGCTTAACGTCAGTTGTGAGTAAATTGTTTGAAGGATTTCTTAGAGATGCTATTGTAGAATATCTTAATGATAATAACTGTCTAACTCCATATCAACATGGATTCATGAGGGAACGCTCCTGCCAAACAAACCTGATCGCCTTCTACGAGGAGGTGAGCTCACAGCTGGACCGGGGAGAGTCAGTGGATGTTGTATACCTTGACTTCTCCAAAGCGTTTGATACCGTGCCCCACAAAAGGTTGGTATATAAAATGAGAATGCTTGGTCTTGGGGGATAATGTGTGCAAGTGGGTAAATAGCTGGCTGAGTGATAGAAAGCAGAGGGTGGTTATCAATGGAGTAAGCTCAGGGTGTGTCAGGGTTACTAGCGGGGTGCCTCAAGGGTCTGTCTTGGGCCCTATATTATTTAATATATTTATTAATGATCTAGTGGAAGGGTTGCATAGTAAAATAGCAATATTTGCAGATGATACTAAACTTTGTAAAGTAGTTAATACAGATGAGGATAGGGCACAGCTACAGGAGGATTTAGATAAATTGGGGAGTTGGGCCAAAAAATGGCAAATGGGGTTCAATGCCGATAAATGTAAGGTCATGCACATGGGAAAGAAAAACAGCAGTCACCCATACATATTAAATGGGAAACCGTTGGGGAAATCTGACATGGAGAAGGACCTGGGCGTCTTGGTTAATAGCAAATTAAATTAGAGTGCCCAGTGTCAGGCAGCAGCTGCGAAGGCAAATAGAGTCATGGCATGCATCAGAAGAGGAATAGGGGCATATGATGAGAACATTGTTCTTCCTCTGTATAAAGCGCTGGTAAGGCCGCACTTAGAATATTGTGCACAGTTCTGGGCTCCGGTGCTCAGGAAAGACATATTGGAGCTAGAGAGGGTACAAAGGAGGGCGACTAAGATAATAAAGGGAATGGAGGGACTAGAATACCCAGAGAGGTTGTCAAAATTAGGCCTATTTACGTTGGAAAAGAGAAGGCTTAGGGGAGACCTCATAAACATGTATAAATACATCAGGGGGCAGTACAGAGATCTCTCCCATGACCTGTTTATACCAAGGATGGTGACAAAGACGAGGGGGCACACTATGCGTCTGGAGGAAAGGAGGTTCCTGCACCAGCATAGAAGGGGATTCTTTACGGTCAGAGCCGTGAGACTCGGGAACTCTATGGGAGAGGAAGTGGTGATGTCCAACTCACTTAATGAGTTCAAGAGAGGCCTGGACGCCTTTCTTAAGAACAATAAAATTACATCTTATGCTTAGTGATAGTTAATTAATCCAGGGATTTAATCTGACTGCCAGATTGGTGTTGGGAAGTGAATTTTTCTTCAATGATGTAAATTGGCCTATACCGCATGTTTTTTTTTTTGCCTTCCCCTGGATCAACGCTGCGGAATAGCTGCAGTGCACAAGAAATAGGCTGAACTGGATGGACGCTTGTCTTTTTTCGGCCTTATAAACTATGTAACTATGTAAAAATGTAGCTTCCTCATACCACCAGCATTCATGCAGCCCCACATAATGACACTGCAACCATTGTGCTTCTGACGCGCCCCTGGGCCTGTGTCGCGCTGCGTTGCGCACGCGGGAGCTTACCCGGAGCCGGATCTCTTGAGGGTTGTAGTCTCGTGGCGGTGACCCGGTCCGTGCCCAGGGAGTCAAACTGAGCGGCGATGTAACAGCGGTAGATGCAGGACGACTACGCCACCCGTTGAATGCAGCTATGGAGCTGCCGCTGCAGGACAGTCCGCTGAGGCCGGTGGATGGATGGTGCAGCGTAGATGGTATAACCCCCAACGGGAGGGGTATGGCCTCAGGGCAGCAGATGTGGATGATGGGGGTAGCAGGAACCACTCAGAGACGGTGCGGTGTAATTCAGGGTCTTTACTGGTAACAACGATAGACCCTCCCGGAGTACTTGCTAGTGAACGGGGCCTGGTCAGTCCTTGAGCAGATGGGATCTCCCCTGGCCAGGCGGAGTTGTAGGCCTCCCAAACTGACTGTACTCTTCTGGCTACCTTGCTAGAAGCGGATATAAGTAGCCCACGTCCCTGAGTGTACCGTGTGGTGCTCACCCGTATGGCCGGTGACTCGGGGCCTTCTAATCGCTTCCGCTCCACGATGGCGGTGCTGGTCCCACGCGTGTGACCGTGCCTTCGGGTTTCTGGGCCTGAGGACCTGAAATCCCCTGCCGGTCGGCTTCTGCTGCTGGGTAAGAGTTAGTCCCCACAGCCTCGGACGCCGGGTCCGGTAAGAAAGCTTCTCAGTCAGGGCGAGCTCTGCAGCTGCCAGCCCCTGACTCGTAGTAATATTGCTCCCAATGAGCTTCTGCTGTTTCTTCCTATGCTGCTTCTCTGTCTCTACTCTCCTTGACTGACTAACCCTGCCTCAGCCCAGGGTTTATACAGGGGAAGTTCTTCCCCTCCCAAGACTGGGCAGGAGGTGTGGCATGCACAGGATCCCTGACCAAAGGACCTCCCACCTGCTCTCAGACATAACATTACATTACTGTGGAAAACCAGACCCCTGGGGTGCCACATTCCCCCCTAGTGAAATTTAGTACTCCGGGACTAAACATATTTTAGAAAAACATAACAAGATATAACAACAATAACAGTACAATAAGAAGAAACACATAAAGGTGGTCACGGCATGTCCGTAACCGGGTGCAGTCTTTGAAGAAAAGCAAGGTGTCCATTTCACCAAAACAGGGAGACGTAACCAGGTAGGGGTCTGTCCTACCCCGAGTCCTTAACAGTCTCTAGTCCATCCTGGGTTACGCTCCAACTATGTACAAGGATTCCCGGTAAATCCACCAAGGATTCCTAAAAATAACTGGAAACACAAAATTATACACAAGCACCAATACACAGATAAACATAAATAAAACAATTTATACACTTCAAATCCTCCAGCGTGCGGGTAACTGGCCTCTAGTGGCCCTAGTGGACCTACGGAGCTGACTGTCTGGCCCTGAACTACAGGGTGTAGGAGCTGTCAAGGGTAAACTGGGCAGCTGTCTACCGGCTCTTTGTCTCACTAGGGGTACGGCAGGCTCACTATAAGCAGAGGGTTGATCCTCCTGTTCTGCTTGTGTGGAGTCTTCTGCCTCCTGGACCGGCTGTTCTTCCAGCTCTACCTGTTGCTCCGTAGGTGCTTGGGATGCTGGTTGGAGGAAGGTGAGTACGGGTACCACAACTGCACCATTGACTTGAGTCCAAGACCGAGGGAAGTCCCCGAGCACAGTACTAACCATATCTTCCCTTTCCTCTACGGGTCGATGGTCTTCTTGTTCCTCTTCAGGGTTCCTCAGTTGTTCGGGACACTTCTTCAGGTGGTCCCGGGATACAATGGCTGTGGTTTCCCCTCCGTCTTTACTGATGGTACAAACCTTCGGGTTCTCGTGGCTTGAGTGCAGTACGGTGTACGGGTCCTTCTCCCACTGGTCATCCAACTTGTGGAGCCGTCTCTTCCTCTTCAAGACCTGCTCTCCGGGTACCAGGGGAACAGCGGGAGCATACTGGTTGTAAGTTTTCTCTTGTCTTTCCCTAGCCTGACAGAGACTTCGCTCCACGCTCTCCTGTACTCTCCGGTACCGCTGCTGCCTCTCTGTGTCCCAGTCTGTTTCTGGTGAAGTGTCCTCGGGTGTCAGGACTCCCATTTCCAGGTCAACAGGTAACTTACCAGGTCTTGCCCTCATTAGGTAAGCCGGGGTACAGTTGGTGGAACCTACCGGGATGTGGTTGTATAGGTCCACCAGATCGGGCAACTTCTCAGGCCACAGACTGCGTTCTTCCAGGGGCAACGTTTTTAGAAGATCCATTACCACCTGGTTCATTTTCTCACAAAGTCCATTAGTTTGCGGATGGTAGGGTGTCGTCCTTATCTTCCGGCAGCCATACAGATTGCAGAATTCCTGGAAGACCTCCGCTTCAAAGGCAGGTCCCTGGTCCGTCAGCACTTGGTCCGGGTACCCGTGTGGATGGCAAAAGTGCTGCTGGAAGGCTCTAGCTGCTGTTTGAGCCGTTAAGTCCTTGACGGGGACAACAACCAGAAACCGGGAGTAATGATCCACGATGGTTAACGCGTAGACGTAGCCACTTCTGCTTGGGGTCAGTTTTACATGATCCAAGGCTACCAGTTCCAACGGTTGCCGGGTGACGATGGACTGCAGGGGAGTCTTCTGGCTGGCACGGTCCTTCCTTCTCAGGTTGCACGGGCCACAGTCTCTGCACCACTTCTCGATGGTTCCCCTCATGCCTACCCAGTGGAACCGCTTGCGCAGCAGGAACTCCAGCTTCTTCCACCCGAAGTGTCCAGCTCCGTCGTGGTATGCCTCCATCACCATGGCTGCGTCTCTTCGTGGCACCACTACTTGCCAGAGTAATTCATGAGTCCGGGAGTTAACCATTCTGCGGCACAACTTCCCTTTGTAAAGGAACAGTCGACTCTTCTCTGCCCATAGTTGTTTGGCTTCCTCCGGAGCGTCTGGTTCAAGGCGAGCCTCCGGCCGAGTCAGCATCTCCTTCACCAGTCGGACGGCAGGGTCGCTGTCTTGCGTTTCCGCCCAGTTGTAGTGGGGTAAGGGGTTCAACGTAGCAGTCTGCTTACTCCTTACCCGATGGGAGTACTGGATAGTCCCATGACGGTGGAACGCGGGGAGTTCAACTTCTTCCAGTCCCTCCGGATCTTCTCCTCCGTCCGGCAGGTTGGGCATCCTGGACAGGGCGTCCGCGTTGGTATTGGAGCGTCCGGCCCGGTATTTGATTGTGAACTCGTAGTTGGACAGACGGGCCATCCACCTCTGCTCCAGGGCACCGAGTCTTGCCGTGTCCAGGTGTGTCAACGGGTTGTTATCCGTGTACACGGTGAACCGGGAAGAAGCGAGGTAATGCTTAAAGCGCTCGGTGACTGCCCATACTACGGCCAGGAACTCTAGCTTAAATGAGCTGTAATTCTCGGGGTTCCTTTCGGTGGGTCGCAGCTTTCGGCTGGCGTAGGCGATTACTCGTTCCTTCCCCTGCTGGATCTGGGACAGTACGGCTCCTAGCCCGATGTTACTGGCGTCGGTGTAGAGGATAAAGGGCTGGCTATAATCCGGGTACGCCAGGATTTCGTCCCCCGTGAGGGCCATCTTCAGCTGGCGGAAGGACTCTTCTTCCAGCTCCTCCCATTTGAAGGTCGGCTTCTGGTTCTTGGCCTTCCGGGACTGGCCTATCAGGAGGTCCTGCATAGGTGCTGCCTTTTTGGTGAAACCGGGAATAAACCTTCGGTAGTAGCCTACCAACCCGAGGAACTGCCGCACTTCTTTTACGCTGGAGGGGCTTGGCCATTCCTTAATTGCGGTGATCTTATCAGGGTCGGGAGCCACTCCGTCAGCGCTCACCACGTGTCCCAGGTACTGCACCTTTGGTTTCAGGAGGTGACACTTGGAGGGTTTCACCTTTAGGCCGTAACTCGCCAGAGCTTCGAACACTTCCGCCAGGTGTTTCAGGTGGTCCTCATACGTCTTGGAATATACGATGACATCGTCCAGGTACAACAGGACCGTCTCGAAGTTTCTGTGGCCCAGACAACACTCCATTAGTCGTTGGAAGGTTCCTGGTGCGTTGCAGAGTCCGAACGGCATGCAAGTGAACTCGCTAAGTCCCATCGGGGTGGTGAATGCGGTCTTCTCCCGGTCCGCCTCTGCTACAGGAACCTGCCAGTACCCGCTAGTGAGATCCAAGGTAGAGAAGAAGTTAGCAGATCTTAAAGCAGCCAATGACTCCTCTATCCTTGGTAAGGGGTACGCATCCTTGTGTGTGATACGATTGATTTTCCGGTAATCTACACACATCCTCATGGTGTTGTCTTTCTTTCGGACTAAGACTAGTGGAGCTGCCCAGGGGCTACAGCTATCCCTGATCACCCCAGCCTCCTTCATGTCTCTAAGCATCCCCTTGGCGTGTTGGTAGTGGGCAGGGGGTACGGGTCGATACCTCTTTTTTATAGGAGGATGGTCTCCCGTGGGGATGTGGTGTTCTACCCCCTTGACTCGCCCGAAGTCTAACGGGTGTTTACTGAACACTCTCTCGTACTCCTGAACCACCCGATAGACTCCTTGTTTCTGGTGTGCGGGAGTGGAGTCAGTACCCAGATGTAGTTGCTGACACCAGTCCTCCATGTTTTTCTTAGAGCCGTTACCTTCCTCCGGGTGAGATGGAGGCAAGGGTTCCACAGATTGTATAGAATTTTGGTTAATGGTATATAATTTGGCTAGCGTGGCATACCGGGGCAGGTACACTTCCCTCTCCCCGATATTTATTATGCGAACGGGCACCCTCCCATGGCGTACATCAACCACCCCCCGTGCTGTCAAAATGGTGGGCCTACTGTCCGAGTAAACTGGTTCTACCATTGCCTGGTAATCTCTACCTCTCAGACCAATAGCTGCCCGGCACCAAATCATCATTTCACTTTTTGGGGGCATGGCAATAGGAAAAGGGTCACACATTCTTACGCTACCAATCTCACCGCCGGAGAGTTCCACCTGTTGCCATCGCATCAGTGCCCGGATCTCTTTCTGGAGCACCCGCTGCTCGCCGGAGCTGGCGTTCTTGGCAACCTGCTGTAAAAGGAAAATCACCTCTGCAAGACAATTTTCAATTACATTAGTTCCTAGAGTTATTTTTGGGTGACTCTCATGTTTGTCAATATCTACAATGATCAGTCCCTGTGCTGCCAGTTCGACTCTACCGATTTTGATGGTCACCTCTTTAAATCCGATCTGTGGCACGGGCTGGCCATTGCTGGTGATGATACTCAAGTCGTCGTCAGGGTAGCGGGTAATATCCGAGTCATTCCAGTACTGCTTAAAGAGCACGTACGGGATGGTGGTGACCTGTGACCCGGTGTCCAGTAGGGCACTCATGGGAATGCCATCCAGTACCACAGGCAAGACTGGACGTCCTCCCACATATCTGTCGCGCCAGTTCGATGGGCCTGGTGATCTTTTTCCTGGGGGTTGGCCCTCTACCCCAGGTTGTGCCCGTTTAAAGAACAGTACCTTGCCATATGTCCAGGTTGATTGCAGCGGCGGCAGATGGGTCGTCCATCCTCGCTGTATCGGTCACTGGGTCTTCCTCTGGCCGGTGGGGTCCTCCTTGGTCGACGCCACGGGATGTCCTCCGGTCCGGATGCCAGCTGGATCTTCCCTGGGGTGGAAGCCTGTAAAGACTGCACAGTTCGGGTTAGCGCAGCAACGCTCTTAGCTAGCTCTTGGACCTGATGGTGTAGGTCTGGAGCCGGGTCATTGTCCAAAGCCTGCACATCAGCTCCCACAGGCCCTGCCGACAAGGGCGCCGCCTCCTGGTGGTAAGTGATAGCAGGGCGCTTGTGGGTCACAACGCCACCCGGTGCCGGTTCTCGGAGCACCCGGATGGCTCTGTCCTTGAACTGTGCAAAGCCCAGATGGGGATCCTGTAAGGCCATTGCCCGCAACTGGGTTCGGTGGGTATTACAATACAGTCCCTCTATAAACTGTTCGGTCAACAGCCTGTCCTCGTTTCCCACTCCATCAGGGTCGGTCTGCTTAATGGCCCTCAGGGCCTCTTGTAGGTTTAGTGCATAGTCCCTTATACTCTCATGCGCTCGCTGCTTGCACCCGTAGAATCTAAGCTTAATCTCGGCTGAGGTGCGGGTATCAAAGGTGTCCTTCAGCCGGGTTAGTATCCCTGCGACAGTCTTCCTCCCAGGTGGCCAGGATTTTACTTCCCTTTTGGCTGCCCCGGTTAGTTGGGCCACCAGGATGCTCACTTTTTGCTCTTCTGTGAGGGGGTACACCTGGAAGAGGCTATCCAGCTTTTCTCTAAAGTCATGCAGGGTATGTGACTCCCCTGAGTACTGGGGTAGCCAAGCTGCTCCCGGGATATAGGGCATGGTGAAGGGCATAACTGCAGCAGCGGTAGCGCTGGCGGGGGTTGAGGCAGTGAAGCTCTCCTCCGTATCCGACATCTTCCTCCCCCCTAGTGGACCGTGGCCTACCTTGCGATGATCCTGTTCCCTAGGCCGCGGCTCCGCAGTGGATCGTCAGGGTTGAGGACCTTCCGTCGCGCTCCTGTGACGTCGGCGTCTGCAGGGCTCCTTCCAGGACCTTACGCAACGTCCGGACGTGGGGCGGGGCTTCAGTTCTCGCGCGCTTTCGGAGTCCACGCCCCTCTTCTTCCCGCGCGGCGTCCTCAAGATGGCGTCCAATGGCGGGAAAACTCCACGGATGGCGGGAAGAAGGCAGAAGATGGCGCCGGATGGCGGGAAACTTCACCGATGGTGGGAAGAAGGCTGAAGATGGCGCCGGATGGCGGGAATCTTCACCACAGGTAAGTTTGAAAAGTCTCTTTTTCAGGCACGCAGTACCCGGTGGTTGCGGGCACGAAATCCTGCCGACTACGCCAAAGTTGACGCGCCCCTGGGCCTGTGTCGCGCTGCGTTGCACACGCGGGAGCTTACCCGGAGCCAGATCTCTTGAGGGTTGTAGTCTCGTGGCGGTGACCCGGTCCGTGCCCAGGGAGTCAAACTGAGCGGCGATGTAACAGCGGTAGATGCAGGATGACTACGCCACCCGTTGAATGCAGCTATGGAGCTGCCGCTGCAGGACAGTCCGCTGAGGCCGGTGGATGGATGGTGCAGCGTAGATGGTATAACCCCCAACGGGAGGGGTATGGCCTCAGGGCAGCAGATGTGGATGATGGGGGTAGCAGGAACCACTCAGAGACGGTGCGGTGTAATTCAGGGTCTTTACTGGTAACAACGATAGACCCTCCCGGAGTACTTGCTAGTGAACGGGGCCTGGTCAGTCCTTGAGCAGATGGGATCTCCCCTGGCCAGGCGGAGTTGTAGGCCTCCCAAACTGACTGTACTCTTCTGGCTACCTTGCTAGAAGCGGATATAAGTAGCCCACGTCCCTGAGTGTACCGTGTGGTGCTCACCCGTATGGCCGGTGACTCGGGGCCTTCTAATCGCTTCCGCTCCACGATGGCGGTGCTGGTCCCACGCGTGTGACCGTGCCTTCGGGTTTCTGGGCCTGAGGACCTGAAATCCCCTGCCGGTCGGCTTCTGCTGCTGGGTAAGAGTTAGTCCCCACAGCCTCGGACGCCGGGTCCGGTAAGAAAGCTTCTCAGTCAGGGCGAGCTCTGCAGCTGCCAGCCCCTGACTCGTAGTAATATTGCTCCCAATGAGCTTCTGCTGTTTCTTCCTATGCTGCTTCTCTGTCTCTACTCTCCTTGACTGACTAACCCTGCCTCAGCCCAGGGTTTATACAGGGGAAGTTCTTCCCCTCCCAAGACTGGGCAGGAGGTGTGGCATGCACAGGATCCCTGACCAAAGGACCTCCCACCTGCTCTCAGACATAACATTACATTACTGTGGAAAACCAGACCCCTGGGGTGCCACACTTCACTATAGGCACCATTAATTTTTCTTTGTACTCCTCACCTTTTCAACACAGTTTCGAAGCCATCAGTTCCAAAATATTTACCTTTTTCTCATCACTCAAGAGTATACAGTCCCAGTAGTCTTCATATTTTTCAACATGGGCCTTGGAGGCAGGCTTTGTAGGCAGGCTTTCTTGTACATGGACTTTAGAAGAAGCTTCCTTCATGGATGACACCCATGCATGCCATTCCTCCGCAGAGTATGCCGTATTGTGTCATGGAAAACACTCACCCTGGTTTAGCTTTCTACTTCATTAGATAACTGCAGTAATTTTCATTTTGATTATCTTCAACCATTTTTATTCTTTTTTTAACTATTAACTTGGTCACACTATATAAATCCATGCCGGTTGCATGGATTTATAAAGTGTGACCAAGTTGTCAAGCACTTTCCAAGTGATGCTAAAATCGCTTGGAAAAGCGCTTGATAACCCACATGCAGAAATGCATGTGAAGAACGCTTCACATCCGCATGTCCCTGGCAGGAAAACGCATGTACAATCCGCATGTACAATCCACATGCGTTTTTCCTGCCAGGGAGATGCAGAAAAAATCAGCAGCATTTCTGCATCGTGGGCACTTACCCTTATAATCAGAAAACACTCCTGTTTTGGTGTTAACTTCTGTGGTCGGCCTGGACGTCTCATTGACATGATTGCAGTTCCATCTTTGTTAAAAAAAAATTGTATCTCTTTTACTGCAGTATTCTAACTGATAAATCAAGCTTTACTGATCTTTTTGTAGCCTTCTTATTTCTTGTGCAAAGGAATTATTTTCTTGCCCAGGTCTTTTTCTTGTCATTTTCCTTCCATGTAGTGTCATTGCATTGAATACAGATATTCTTCCCTAAATTTCAGTTGTCGGGTGGTCTCTTCTTCCATTGATGGAAGATTTAATATAACTTGCAATGCTTTCATCTTTATCACGATCGACAAGTCCATCTTCTTTTGAAATTTTTTTCTGTGTTGGACATTATTAACCTGTAATTTTTTTTTCAGGTTTGCATGTTATTTATTCTATATATGTTCCCCATTTGGGATCTTATTCTGGGGTTGCTAGAATTCCATACATCATTTGGTTGATTGTGTTGGTTTGGGTGGATGGGGGGGTAGAAAAAGAAGGGGGCGTGAGGAGGGTGATGGGCATGGAGGAGTTAGGGGAATTATATACTATATTACCTCAGGGGTAGGTTTATTTACTAACTGTTGGTATTGTCTAACTACTGAGATTTTATTGATCACATTCAGTTTATATATCACATTGTCTCTCTAGAATAAAACTGACATGGTGTCACACCCTATATACATGCTTTCACACTCTATGTCCTTGCAATTCTGACACTTTATTAATGTTTTGTTTTTATTTTCACTGTTTGTTTTATTCCACTTCTTACTCTGTTTGATCATTATTATTATTATTAATTATTTTCACCATTGATTCTTATATGGACTATTCAATTTTACTCTCATTACTTATTTGTTCCCTCCTTGTGTCTGACCCCTTGTTGTTCTGACCCTGCCCACCCCTCCTCTTTTCCGCTGATGTGCCTCTCCTATCCATGATTTCCATCTCTGTCTTTGTGTTTTCATGCAGTGCTTTCATTCTAGTTACATTAACCACTTTACGCCAGAGCCTGTTTTTGCCTTCGTGACCAGGCCAATTTTTACAATTCTGACCACTGTCACTTTATGAGGTAATTACTCTGGAACGCTTCAACGGATTCCCCTGATTCTGAGAATGTTTTTTCGTGACATATTGTACTTCATGATAGTGGTAAAATTTCTTCGATATCACTTGCGTTTATTTGTGAAAAAATCCGCAATTTGGTGAAAATTTTTAAAATTTTGCAATTTTCAAACTTTGAATTTTCATGCCCTTAAATCAGAGAGATATGACACACAAAATAGTTAATAAATAACATTTCCCACATGTCTACTTTACATCAGCACAATTTTGGAACCAAAATTTTTTTTGTTAGGGAGCTATAAGGGTTAAAAGTGACTTTGAGGGGCCTTTATGACAGAAAAGACCCAAAAGTGACACCATTCTAAAAACTGAACCCCTCAAGGTGCTCAAAACCACATTCAAGAAGTTTAGTAACCCTTCAGGTGTTTCACGGGAATTTTTGGAATGTGGAAGAAAACAATGAACATTTAACTTTTTTTTCACAAAAATGTTACTTTAGACCCAATTTTTTTATTTTCACAAGGGTAACAGGAAAAAATGAAATTCACAATTTGTAGTGCAATTTCTCATTAGCGCGCTGATACACCATATGTGAGGAAAAACCACTGTTTGGGCGCACTGCAGGGTTGGGAAGGGAAGGAGCGCCATTAGACTTTTTGAATGTAAAATTTGTTTCAATAATTAGCAGACGCCATGTTGCGTTTGGAGAGCTCCTGATGTGCCTAAACAGTGGAAACTGTAGCGCCGGCGGGGACGCTGTTCCCCTCACCTCCCTGCTCCGTGCCCGGCGTCCTCCTCCCACTCTGCTGGCAGCGCGCGCTCCTTCCCGGCCACTGTGCTTAGGGCGCGCGCTCTTCCTCCCTCTTAAAGGGGCCGCGCGCGCCGTCCTAAGGAGTCCCCGGCCAATGGCCGGAGGACTTCACCATATATAAGGCACCTCCTCCAAATTGGAGGTGCCCGAGCAATGTTGTTGCACTGTTCACTACTCTGCTTCAGCCCTCAGGTCCCGTTTCCAGTTACCTGCCAGTTACCTGCCAGATTCCTGCCTGATTATCTGCTACCTGCCTGCTAGTCTGAGGTCCGACGGTCTGCCTTACTACTCCTGTCAGTCTGTCTAAGGACCAGCCTGCCCGCTCACCTGGGAGCGCACATCAGCCACCTGCCTGCTTGCCCGAGGTCCGACGGTCTGCCTTCCAACTCCTGTCAGTCTGTCTATGGACCAGCTTGCCCGCTCACCTGGGAGCACACACCTGCTACCTGCCTGCTAGTCTACCTGGAGGCTCCGCCGTCACGTGCTGTGACCACCTGCCTGTCCAGTGACTCCTGCTCGCTCACCTGGGAGCGCTCATCTGCTGCCTGTCTGCTAGCCTACCTGGAGGCTCTGCCGTCACGTGCTGTGACCACCCGCCTGTCCAGAGACTTCTGCCCGCTCACCTGGGAGCGCTCATCTGCCGCCTGTCTGTTGGTCTTCCTGGAGGCTCCGCCGTCACATGCTGTGACCACCCGTTCATCCAGAGACTCTCGCCTGCTCACCTGGGAGCTCACGTCTATCATCAGTCGCCACAGGTCGTACCAACCCTTTACCTAGAGACTGCCCCGGTCACTTGCCGTGACCATCTGCCCGTTCATCCAGAGACTGCCCCGGTCACTTGCCGTGACCATCTGCCCGTTCATTCAGAGACTGCCCCGGTCACTTGCCGTGACCATCAGCCCATTCATCCAGAGACTGCCCCGGTCACTTGCCGTGACCATCAGCCCGTTCATCCAGAGACTGCCCCGGTCACTTGCCGTGACCTCCAGCCCGTTCACTCAGAGACTGTCCCGGTCACCTGCTGTGACCTCCTGCCCGTCTTCCCTGGTCGCCACCCGCTCCCTTACAAGGACTGCCCCCTTGTATAGTAGCTCAGAGGTTCCGCCTCCCAGACCCGTTACAGAAACCCCCCACAAGTGACACCATTTTGGAAACTAGACCCCTTAGGGAACTTATCTAGATGTGTGGTGAGCACCTTGCACCCCAAGGTGCTTCACAGAAGTTTATAATATTGAGCTGTAAAAATAAAATTTTCACATTTTTCCCACAAAAACGTTTTTCATCCCTTAATTTTGCATTATCATAAGGGTAATAGGATAAATTGCACAATGAAATTTGTTGTGCAATTTCTCCTGAACACGCCGATACCCCATATGTGGAGGAAAACCACTGTTTGGGCGCACGGCAGGGTTTGGAAGGGAAGGAGCACCATTTGACTTTTTGAATGTAAAATTTGCTTGAATAATTAGCGGACGCCATGTTGCATTTGGGGAGCCCCTGATGTGCCTAAACAGTGGAAACCCCCCACAAGTGACACCATTTTGGAAACTAGACCCCTTAGGGAACTTATCTAGATGTGTGGTGAGCACCTTGTACCCCAAGGTGCTTCACAGAAGTTTATAATATTGAGCCATAAAAATAAAATTTTCACATTTTTCCCATAAAAAATGTTTTTCATCCCCTAATTTTGCATTATCATAAGGGTAACAGGAGAAATTGCACCATGAAATTTGCTGTGCAATTTCTTCTGAGTAAGCCGATACCCCATATGTGTGGGAAAACCACTATTTGGGTACACTGCAGGGTTCGGAAGAGAAAGGAGCACTATGTTGGCTGGGATAGGTTGCAGACACCATGTCACATTTGAAGAGTCGCTGACATGCCGAAACAGCACAAACCTCCACAAGTGACCCCATTTGGTAAACTACACCTCTCAAGGAATTCATCTAGGGTAGTAGTGAGTATTTTTTAATTTTTAAATTTATACCATTGGGCAGTGAAGAAAACATAATTGTATTTTTACCACAAAAAATGTTCTACCCTCAGATTTTACATTTTCACAGAGGGCAATGGGTAAAAATGGTGCCGAAATGTGTCACACAATTTCTTCTAAAAGTGGCAATGCCCCATATATGGCTGTATCGTACCGCTTAGCCATACGGCGAGATGTGGGAGGGACGGAGCGC
Source organism: Phyllobates terribilis (assembly GCF_046119375.1). Classification (NCBI taxonomy): domain Eukaryota; kingdom Metazoa; phylum Chordata; class Amphibia; order Anura; family Dendrobatidae; genus Phyllobates; species Phyllobates terribilis. The sequence goes on from NW_027362762.1 coordinate 646,703,799, forward strand.
TATTTGACAATTGGAGAACAAATTATTGTAGAATAGGCATTTGGATTTGGGAGCACAAAATTTTCTGAATTTCTTTTGGGGGGCAAGGGCCATTTCGATTTTCCAGAGCCTTTCTGCTACCAGTAACTTGGAAGTCCCTTATATTTTTAACAGATGACGGACCTGAATGGGGACTAGCTTTTTTTGAGGACTGAGTTGAAGCTTTTATCGGGAACATTTTACATAACATTTATCCGGCGCTCTAGGCTGAGCACTTACATCGGGGTTTCCATCTAAATTTCCAAGTGATGTAATTCAGATGAAACCCCTGCAGGATCCATTCACTGTAATGAGGCAGCAGAGTTACTCTGGACTCCGTCTGGCCTCTGTTTAGCGGTGTCCTTTTTTTCAGAAGTGCACAAAACTGTGGCCAACCACACTTTTATGCACGCCTAAAAAAACTGACACCGTGGGATCACAGGCCAGATGGCATCCACAGTGGCCTATATCTGCCTCATTACAGGGAATCTTCCGTCATGGGTTCCGTCTGAATCACGTATTTCAGAGATTTACACGGAAACTCTGGTGTAAGTGCTCAGCGCAGAGCGCAGGATAAATGTGAGCAGAGCCTTACTGCGATCTTTGGGAGACATAATAAACAAATCAGTAGCAGGTGAAGAATTGGTTTTATTTATTTTTTACGCCATTCCTCGTGCGGTATAAGTGATGAGATTACTTTATTCTTCGGGTCAGTGCGATTACAGAGATACCAGATTTATATCTGGTGACTGAAAGCTGTCACACACTAAGAGATGCTTTTTTTTGCAAAATGTGGTTTTTGCATCGCCATATTTTGAGAGCTATAATTTTTCCATATTTCGGCCGACAGAGTCATGTGATGGCTTGTTTTTTGCGGGATGAGTTGACATTTTTATTGGTACCATTTTTGGGTAAGTAACATTTTTTGATTGCTTTCTATTCCGTTTTTGGGAGGTAAAAATAACAAAAACCAACAATTCAGGAATTGTTTTTTTAGGTTTTTTTTTATGCCGTTCTGCGTGTGGTAAAAGTGATAAGGCAGCATTATTCTTTGGGTCAGTATGTTTACAGCGATACTACACTTACTGTATATTTTTTTTATGTTTTGGCGCTTTTACACAGTAAAACTATTTTATAGAAAAATTTTTTTTTTGCATCGCTTTATTCTGAGAGCTATAACTTTTTTATTTTTAGGCTGATGGAGCTGTATGGTGGCTTTTTTTTTGCGGAACAAGATGACGTTTTCAGCGGTACCATTTTTATTTCCATTTTGCTTTTTGATCGCATTTTTTCCACTTTTTGTTTGGCGATATGATGAAAAAGCATAGTTTTTTGCTCCATTTTTTATTTATTTTTATTACGGTGTGCACAGAAGGAGTTAATTAGTGTGACAGTTTTATAGATCAGGTTGTTTCAGACGCGGCGATACCAAATATGTGTACTTTTTTTGTTTTTGCATAAATATACGGATTTATTGGTTTAATATTTTATTTATTTATTTTTATTTATTTTGTGATTCTTTTTTAACAGTTTGAAAACATTTTTTAGACTTTTTTTTTACATTTTTACTTAGTCCTGTATGGGACATTAATTTTTATTTTTCTAATCACTGTTCTCATGCAATGCAATAGACATTGCATGAGAACTTTGCTGACAGTTTCACACTGTCTGTCTCCTGCTGGACTCAGCTGCAGGCTGAGCCTAGCAGGACACCATATATGGCAGATCTGGAGGTGGTCATGTGACCTCCAGCTGCCATAACAACGGCAGGTCCTGGAAGACATCAGGGGGCCATCGGAGATGTAAGTGGAAGACCCCCTCTCCTCTCACTATCTTCTATATGCCGCGATCACTATAGATCGCGGCATATAGAAGATAGCAAAGGGTTAACAACCTTGGGACCTGATCCAATCAGGTCCCGATGATGTCCCCTGTCAGAGCTGTCGCTCTGAACCGCAACCGCAGCACTTGCAGGACCCTGGGGGTCCTGAGGGCTGCGGGACCACCGACCGTTCATAAACGTCGACGCTGCACAGAGCCCAGGCAGCGCCGACGTTTATGTACAGTGGGCGGTCGGGAAGTGGTTAACATGACTGCTCCTACACAGACTTCATTGGCTCCATTAACAGGGATATATACTGTATAGTCTGGCAAGAAATCACAACATAGCACCTTCCCTTGAGAAAACAACAAGGCAAAACGTGCGTCAGGGCAGTGTGGGGAGCTCTTATGATACATGCCATGGGTAAATTCAGTATTTTGCTCTGATCATTACTTTTTCCAATCTGTATAGATACTTCAAATGTATACCTCTTTCTCTGACATTTGGTTTTACCAGATCTTTTATAGTATGTGATGTTGAGGTAATACATACCTATTTGTTAATAATGTCTTGTATCATACCCTGTACTTGTTTTCCTTATATTGTTGAGGTAATGCATATTTACTTCGTTTATACAGATATTTACTATACCTTATACATGCCTTCTTCATATATGGGCCAAACTGACAGTGTTCATATGGGTGATAATCTACATTGATAGGTCTTTCTTTTTTGTTCCTTCTGTAATAGACCTCACTGATATATGTTATGTAACTTGTATTCTGTCGTAATAAAATATGGATTTTACTCTATTTGTTGGTTAATGGTTATTTCATTTTTCCTCTCTTGAGCTCAATCTATAGGAGTACTCCACCCCCCTATTTTCTTATCACTTTGGGGGAGCTTGTTATTTCTCATGAATCCTAACCACACTATTATATGATGTGCTATTTGAATATTTGGTCTACAGTCAAATATGGTGGAGGTTCAAAGATGTTTTGGGGTGGTATTGCTGCCTCTGCACAGGGTGCCTTGACTGTGTGCAAGGCATCATGAAATCTGAATATTACCAATGGATTTTGGGTTGCAATCTAGCGCCCAGTGTCAGAAAGCTGGGCTTGCATCCTATGTCCTAGGTCTTCCAGCAGGACAGTGACCCCAAACATACTTCAAGAAGCACCCAGAAATGGATGGAAATAAAATGCTGGAAAGTTCTGAAGTGGCCTGCAATGAGTCTGGACATAAATCCCATCAAATAACTGTGGAGAGATCTTAAAAGTGCTGTTGGGAGAAGGCACCCTTCAAATATGAGAGACCTGGAGAGTGGTCCAATATTCCAGTTGAGAGGTTTAAGAAGCTTGTTGATGGTTATAGGAAGCAATTGATTGGAATTATTTATTACAAAGGATGTGCAACCAAATATTAAGTTGAGGGTGCCAACAATTTTGACCTGCCCATTTTTGAGTTTTGAGTGAAATAATGTCCAATTTGACTTTTTCTGTTTTTTTTTCTGTTGTTCTAATACACACAAAGGAAATAAACATGTGTATAACAAAACATGTGAATTGCAAGAATTTATTGTGAGAAATATTTCATTTTCTGGAACAATTTCAAGGGCGCCAACACTTTCAGCCATAAGCGTATATATGAGAACGGTCACTACACAGTATGCAATCCCTCCATACATTGTTTAAACTGGCCGCTGCTGCAGACAATTGATCAATGGGGGTACCTGGTGTCAGAGCCCTCTGATCTGATATTGATAACTAATTCTAATGCCAGGACATCAATATTTAAATAATGGACAAACCTTTTTAACTTACACATAAGGAGCTAACCCTGTGTATATGCCAGTTTTTATCAGAAATCATGCCTGAATATAACTTAGTAATTTTTCTCCAGTATGTATAGTATAAGATATAGGACATTACATACACTTGTTTAAATTATATCACTATAAATTTATTAAAAAGATAAGATTTATTGTTGGCAAACAATGAAAGAATTAATTACATTTACACGTGTTGTTATAGGCAGAACCATTTTCCATGTATATGTGATCCTAACGATTGGATTCCCATGGCCAGAGCTCATCGACATAAGATTTGATGTGCTTCCTATGAGAGAGAGCATAATGAGAGGTTAATGAAGACTACATACAATAAACTTTGTCAGCTTTATTATTAGAAATCCACAATTCTGCTTCCTAAGGTCTCATTCAGACGTCTGATTTTCATGTACATGTCCTATCCATGTTAATCATGAATACAATATCCATGGAATTTTTTGTATGTTTGTGTTTTCTTACTAATCATGTGTCCACAAAAAAATCTTGGCGACATAACTGTTTTTGATCTCAGTCGTGGATCACAATCACCCATATAAGTCTATGGGTCTGTGAAAATCTGCATGCTTCAATGGGTAAGGAAGTTTTGCAATTTTCTTTTATTTTTTTGCATTTGAGAAAATCACCAATGAAACACTGATAGTAAAAACTGACACACTGATCAAACACTTATGAAAATCTGATCCAAAACACTGATGAAAATCGGTCTGTGTTGTTACATACGAGAAAAATCAATGGTGAATAAAAAAGAGGCCTAAAGCCCCCTGTCTCACATAGCGAGATCGCTGCTGTGTCACGGTTTTGGTGACGCAACAGCGACCTCACCAGCGATGTCGTTATGTGTGACACTTTGCAGCGATCAGGCCCCTGCTGTGAAGTCGCTGATCGCTGCAAAGTGTCCTGGACCATTTTTTGGCCGTTGCCTTCCCACTGGTCAGCACACATCGCTGTGTGTGACCAGCGGGAGTAGCGATCAGGCTGGTAACCATGATAAACATCGGGCTACTAGGGGCACACGCGCACCTAGTAACCCGTTGTTTATCATGGTTACGAGCCTGCTAAAGTGAGCGGTAACCTCCCGCTCACCGTAGCAGAGTGGTAACCATGATAAACAACGGGTTACTAGGTGCGCGTGTGCCCCTAGTAACCCGATGTTTATCATGGTTACCAGCCTGCTCCTGCTTCAGCAGGCTCGTAACCAGGAGCAGGACATCGTGGAAAGATTCTTTCCACGATGTCGCTGCTCCCCTGATCGTTGGTGAGCCTGCCTGTTTGACAGCTCGCCAGCAACCACATAGCGACGCAGCAACGATCCCTGACAGGTCGTATCGTTGTCGGGATCGTTGCAGCGTCGCTAAGTGTGATGGGGCCTTCAGTGTTTTTTTAAAAAAAAAAGTCACTTGTACTCATGTGTAATCAAGCTCCAAGGACTGACAAATGATAATAGTATAGAATGCACCACAACTCTGGCCTATAGGTAAATATTACCATCTAATTGTAATTCACTGTTAACCCCCTCAGGATTGGCCCATTTTTAGCCTTTAGGACGAAGCATATGTACGTGTGTATAAATATATACATATATATATATTTATACGCACGTATATATGCTTCGTACTAAAGGCTCAAAACTGTATATTGTATATATATTTTTTTTTTTTCAGCCTCACATTCTAAGAGCCATAAAATGTCTCTTTTGTGTTGATGGTAATATCAAATTATTATCATTCATTACATCTCATTACTTTTGTACAATAAATACACTGTTTGAAAAAAAAATAGTTTTTGTCACCATATTCCAAGAGCCATAAGTTTTACAGTTTTCCGTCAACAGTGCTGTGTTAGGGCTCATTATTTGCATGACAAGATGTTAGGAGAACCATGGTTATGAGAACTACTCTGAAAGCTGTTGGGCTGGTGAGAGGGAAGATGAGAGAGATGAGCAGATACCTGCGGAATAGAAATCAATAGGCTTGAGAGAGTTGGCTGGAATTTTAGGAATTTACCTCCCTCATAGAATGTCGCTACTGCACATAGACAGCCAGGGTGTGGGCAGGCACTAGTGACCAAGCTCCATGGAAAGGGGCTGTACACTATGAAAGATAAAAGCTTTAATTGTGGGAGAATGACAGCAGAAACAAGTCAATCGCAAACTTGATTATTTTCATACTGTGTAATTTAAGCAATTGAATAACTTGAGAATTACACCGTATCACTTGTTATATTTCCTAGTCATAATTAATTGTTGCTGAACTTTGATTGGTGGATCAGCAGTCAGTGTTTTGACTTGCTTCTCTGTTTCCCTGTAGAATGGTGCTGACTGAATAATGCACAGAGCGCATTCTACCCTAATCCACTCTCCAAATACACCCTGATAACGCCACTCCAGCAGATGGTGAGAAAAAGAATGTAAAAAAATACAGAAATTAAAAAACAAAAATGTCCTTATTTCTGGCGCTGCCACCCTAGGCAATGGACCTCCAATGGCAAGTGGCAAATACGACCCTGGGTAAACTGAAGTAGTGTGATTACTGTACAGTATGACCTTTTTAGAACTAAATTCTAATTTACTACTATTTTGTTTGACATGTTCAAATATTATAACGTCTAATATACAGGGTAGGTGAAGTAGGGGTGTAATTCTATTTTAGGACATGGGGCAAGGTCAATTGGAAATTTGAAAAAGTGAAGACCATACTGTCCATAGAAACCAATCATTCTATCCAAATTAATATTTTAGATGCATACTCTAGTTGAGAAGATTATAGATAAACTCTGATTGTTTTGCACAGAATGAAATGACAGCAAATAACAAAACAAGTGCAGTCAAGGAACAAATAAATAACTGCATTGATAGATGAACAGTGTTAAAGTAGTTGTCTAAATTTAAGGACAGGGATTTTTTTTTGCACACTTTATTTGCTTTGACCGAAAAGGGGAAATTAAGTCATTGAAAAGGGATGTGGTTTGTCATATAAAAGGGCATGGGCTAGCTCTCTACTTTGAGGCAAAAATGCACCAAAATTGTGGTGAAATTTTCTGCATCAATGTAAACCAACCAACCAACCAATAGTCTAAAAATACACCAGATTTATCAAACAGCCACTTATCACCTACTATGATAAATGTGGCACATTTTAAGACTGTGTAGTCTGAATTTGCACTGTCTAAGAATTAGACAGTATTGAGAAATCTTCCCCATTGTGCGGAATTGTGGGCTGTTTTTTTGCTAGATAATTGTTATGCTTGTGTAACAACTCACGCAGGAAAATGGGTGAAACTGTAACTCACCCTGCCGGTTCCTACCTAGAGTTTTCGATCTCAGAGTCCAAGTGATTCCTATTTGGGTTGGAATAGCCCTAACAACAGACTAATGGACCTATGCTGCCTAAAAGGCTATTGAGTGCTTCACGGTCCTCCTAAGTAACCGGAGGGCAGAGCAGAGTGCAATTTGCCTACAGAAGGGAAAGTGTGCTGAGAAAGAGATCCCAGAGTGAGTTAAAACAAACCACAAAATACAAAATGGAAAGATAAGATACACACTGCTACAGAGTATGCCATATACTTCCTAAACAAGAAACACAAGATAGTTTCAGGGTGAAAAGCATAATCAGCAGAGAAATAAACCCTAGCTGGTCTTTCACTGACTGGCATAAACAACGTCAGTATTGCTAGACATCCAAATGAGAATATCACCAGCAGGAATTACCAACAGGGAGAAAGTATGTATTGCCGCACCCAAAAGGTGACCGGGTAAAAAAATTAATAAATTAAAACACTTGCTAACCTAAAAAGACTAAAGCAAGGATAACAGACAATAAACACGAGGATAAAAGGGTGTAACTGCTGTGGCTCAGCAAACAGAAAAGACAAGGCAACCACAAAGCACAGGCTCAATGGTTTGAACCCAGAGGCATGACAATACTGCATAATGTATTTCATATGTTCATGGTGCATTCTAAAATGTCTCAACATATGTCAGGTTTCAAATGTAAGTGAACATTTTTCCCAATTTTTTAATAGTTCTTTTAATTTATATTCAAAATGAGCAGCTACTTTGGCATTCATTAGAATAAGGATTGCACATTGGTGAGGAATTTACATGCAAGGAGTGGATGACACAGATACATTACAGTATTTGCAACATCTTTGTATATTGCTTATATTGTAAAAAAAATGTATTCTGCTATTAGCATAGAAGTAAAAAGCAAATTAAGGTCATCTGTAGATAATATTAGAAATGTAGTAAGCTAAATCTTAAAAAATTGTGAACATGTGTTTTGTGGCATTAAATTTAACTTAAACTTCATATATTAATTGTGAATATAAATTCCTTATTTATCATTCTGAGTATGGTGACTACTTTGAATCAAAGTGAAACTGTATGTGGAAGTTCTAAAGGAAAATTAAATAGCATCTACATATTTTATGCACTTAGCTCATAGGAACTGATAATCTTGTAAATTATTTATATTTTCCAACAAGGCAAATAATTAAAATGGCATATGAAGTATTTTAAATACCAGACATTTCATTAATGGCTAAAGTCATATCTGAAATTAATCAGTCAATATAATTTTCTAGTTTAACTCATTAATAGCACAGACATGACAATATCAGTTAGGGGAAGTCATTTTATTGTCTATACATAATAATTTTAATATTTCCAATTGCCATAGGGGTAGACTTCAGATACATATGCATCAGATTAAAGTTAATCTGTCACTAGATTTCACAATATAAAATGTAAACATTATTAAATATATCTTAGACCTGATGCGGCTGGCTATTAAATTTGAAAATCCATGTCAAAATAACTAGCTATCAGCTGTCAATCCATGTCAGAACTAGTTCTTGTTACTGTTAGTGTCAGGTGCTGGCTGTATAGCATAGCCGGCACCTGCCATTTTGGTGTGGACTCAGTTTCTAAGCCTGATCCATACACCCCCTCCTGACATAGGATGTACCAATGTGTCCTATGTTGGGAAGGAGTTAAAATACTCGCCATAATACATACAAAAAGAGATACAGGAAGAATTCTAAAATGAACAGTAATAATTATTATTAATAATAACAATTCTTATTAACTGATATTATTAGCTTGACTGAAAAAATACACTTATAGTTTTACAGTAATTAGCATTTATTTAGATCTGCTGTTTAATCAGAATCTTCCCTAAAAAATCATTTTATCTGGGACTACAAAATTGTTGGCCCATCCTTACGATCGGCCGTCAATATCAGATTGGGAGAGCTCCAACGAAAGGTATCCTTGCCAATAAACTAGCTGAAGATGCAATGCAAGTGATGTGTCACCTTGGTTTGTTATCTGGCACCACACTCTTGGTAGAGGTTATACATGGTATTTCAGCTCACTTAAATTGATTTGAAGGGGATCAAGCTGCTTGTACTCGGCACTGTCAATTATACAGCACTGTGCCCCTTGAGTCGGCTTGTCAGCAGGGTTTTCCAGATTCTGATTCATACCAATCTGATATTGATTGTCTATTATATCCTGATTCCAAAAAATCCCTAATATCCCCTTCTGCCTTGTTCTGTATATTTATGGTGTTGGTGAGAGGTCTTTAACACAAGCTGTATATATTTGTAGATTGTAAGCTTGCGAGCAGAGACCTCACTCCTAATATAACTGTTTAACCTGTCTTACCTTGTATTGAATTTATTGTCTGTACATGTCCCCGCTTAATTGTAAAGTGCTGCGGAATATGTTGGCGTTATATAAATAAAAATTATTATTAGAATTATTATTATATTTGTGCTGCTTTAATGGCATCCACAACAGGATCTATTGCATGTAAAGGAGGAAAGGTGAACAAAGCTAATTTTTAAATGTTGAAGAGTAGCTAAACTTTTATTTTTTTTATTTTAATTTTTATGTAACAAATGTCATATCCAGAAACATTGTAATAAAGTTAATTACCTGACCTTTCCTCCCTCTGGAAGAAAATTCATGCAAAAGTTTTGTCCAAAACCCCTACTTCCTTTTTGTGGTTGATGGGAATCATCTGAACAATGTATTTAATTAAGCAGCACACAAATGTCCTGTCTTTGAGTGAGGATGGTGTCCAGCCAGCGTGCACTCACTTTATCTTGTATAGAGTAGAATACGCTATAGTCACAGTGAGAACGCTCAAGTCCTATTAGCCTGAACCAATAGCATGTAAGCTCTGTAGATTACACCCTACTTGTATTCAGAGATGGGAATTCGGTACACTGCTTACTTGGATACAGTGTATAGACCTTCTCCAGTAACGACAGAAAGGAGGCCACTAAAGACATAAGAAGTAGGGTTTTGGATGGTACTCCCACATGAATTTTATTCCAATAGAGGGAAAATTTTGCATTTAACTGTATTACAATATTTTTGGATATGACATTTGATGCATAAAATGGAATTGATGTTTTTGCATTCCCCCCATCCTCCAGAAAACTTGATTAAAAAAAAAGTTAATGAATAAGCGAATCTGTCACCAAATTTGACCTATGTAAGCTAGTAACGCTTTTACCTCCGAAGGTGGTTTGCTCGTTAATAGTGTTGAGCCACCCCCGTAGTGTTCGAGTTCGGTTCGGTTCGTCGAACACCCTTATGTTCACCGAACTGTTCGTCGAACTGTTCGTCGAACACCTTCGAACACCATTAAAACCAATGGCAGGCAAACAAAAACACATAGAAACACATAGAAAACACCTTCAAAGGTGTCCAAAAGCTGACAAACTGCTCAGAAGACATAGCTAACTCATGGAAAAGTGACAAGTACATATAGTCATGCGAAAAGAAAAGAGGTGGAGGAGTAAAAGGAGGGGGAGACACAGATATAGGCATGTCATGCCCTTCTAAAATCCAAAAAGTGAGAAGCCGACACGGCCAGTCCGTTGCTGCTCGTGACACCTCCGTTTGTGCCAGAGCCGCGGTGGACCCTGATGACCAGCCCCCCTCTCCCAATACTGGTGCCTGTCCGCTGGTGGGTCGAGCGAGCCCCCCTGTGGTGGAGGCAGCTCTAAGCTTTTTAATTTAAATTGTCTCTCTAATTTGAATGAATACACTTTAAATCCTTTTACAAGGATCTATTGAAGGGCAAGTCTCATGCCAGCAGCCGCGTAATTCCAGCTCCAGTAGCGTACACTAAAGCTGCTGCAGTTAAAAAGCTTTTATAAGGATCGAGCTCGGCTGTCCACCGCAAGGCGTCCTACCGCCAGTCCCAGCCCCTATGCCTTGGGGTGCCTCCTGATGCTCTTCACTGAGTATCCTGTGGTCCCGAAGCATTTCCTTTGAAAAAATTAAGTGTCCAAACTACAGGTGGTGTAGCTTGCTTAACAGCCGGGATAATCCGCTGACTAGCAGACACTGCTACTAGGCACAAAGTATTTCCTGGGCTAGATGCAGTTAAAAATTTGTAATTAGATACTCTCGTTGGATGCTGAGAAAGCATTCCATAGAGTCTCCTGGCACGCCATATATTATTCTCTTAAAAGCTTGGGGTAGGGGTCTAGGGGACCCTTTTATAGCCAAAATCACGGCCCTGTATCACAATGCATCACCTAGGCTGAAGATAAATGGAACTGTAGCACCCCGAGGGCTCGGTTGCTGCAGAGGTATTGCACCTCACCCAGAGGTGTGATATCTCACTCTCTGGTAAGGATGGAGTGAGGATCAGGACCCCGACACCTGCATGCATTACACCACATTGCCGTGGGGCAGGGCGACCAATATGCCCCTGAGATGGGCACGACAGTCCCTGTCCCTGGCTGGAGTGGGGGGAGGGAACACTGAGGAAGGGGAACCCTGTAGCGCAGGAGCAGGGAGGAAGCAGTTCCTGGGTGCATTGAGAAGGGAGTATAAAAGGTGGGCACAGGGTATCAAATTCTTAGGAATTCCTATTCATAGAGACCTCTCCCGTCTATGTTATCTTAATTTTGGGCCCTTTATTGAACAACTCCATACAGACCACGGTTGGCAAGTTAGAACTGTAAGATTCACTACGTGAACCACTGGTGTTTTGTGGAAAAGCACATGTACACTGAGTTCCAAATTATTATGCAAAAAGTGTTTAGGCGTGATAAGGGAAGAATTTGTTTGTTTGTCAGTTAAACTCATTGATGGTGATGTGTGTCAGGGCTCTTTATATCACTGTAAGCCATTGCAGACACCTGTGCTAATTAGTTTGGCAGGTGTGTCCAATGAACGGCAAGACTACTTAAGAAGGCTGTCCCACATTATTAAGCAGCCTACATTTTCTGCCAAAATGGGAAAGAAAAAGGATGTGTCGGCTGCTGAGAAGCAACAAATTGTGGAGTGTTTAGGTCAAGGCATGACTACAATCAACATTGTGCGATGATCAGGATGAAGTGTCTTGGCAATCAAGAAGTATGTAGCTGATTCACAGTACACACGTGTGCGTGCTGATAAGGGCAAATTGAGGACTCTTTCCTACAGGCAATTACGTCAGGTTAAAAGAGCAGCGTCAAAAAAGCCTTGTCATAGCAGCAGACAAGTTTTTGAAGAACGCTGGCTGCGGGGCATGACAAGATCTCCAAGGCGTAAGTGGCGAGCTCCGGCCATTTATCCAGATTGGAAGCCCAAAAAGAGCAAGGGTCCAGTGACACAGTCATGGCTTCAATGTTTACTTGGAGATACTCCTGTACCATCGTCTCTAGGCGTTGACTATGTGTCAGACTTCTTGTCTCCTGTGGCCTTGCAAAGGATGAGCTAAAAAAGTGGTGAAATGATTTCGCAAAATTGATGTTACCAGCAGATACTGTGTTTCTGTTACGGTTTGAGTGCTGAACACTCGACGGTCCCACGGTTGGCAAGTTGGAACTGTGAGATTCACTACGTGCACCACTGGTGTTTTGTGGAAAAGCACATGTAAGATTCTGCAACAGTCTCTGCTGATACTCCTGCATGCGTGCATCCCTTTCTATGGCAGGAATTATTTCTGCAAATTTACTTTTGTACCGGGGATCTAACAGTGTGGCAACCCAGTAGTCAGGATTATTTCTAATTCTCCCAATTCGAGGGTCATGTTGCAGGTAGTGCAGCAAGAAGGCACTCATGTGTCTTGCGCATCCAGGAGCACCAAGTCCCTGTTGTGTTGGTGGCGAGGTAGCAATCATGCTTCCTTCCTCTGTCCTCTCCCCCCAACCTCGCACAACAGAAATGTGATCAAGGTCTCCCTCATCTGATGAGTCTTCCATCAGTTCGTCCTCCACTTCTTCCTGGGCTCCTACACCTTCCTCACTAGTTTGGCTGCTACCATGCACCCTGGTAAAACCATCTCCCCCCACCCTCACATGCCTGCCGCCTTGGTGCTGCCGACCGTCTGGACCTTGCAGATGTTAGCCCTTCCGCATACAACTCCTCCTCCTCTACTTCCTCCACCTCCTCTTGTGCCACCACCTGACTCCGAATTCTGTTTAACATGTGCTCCAGCATGTAAATCACCGGAATAGTCATGCTGATAATGGCATCGTCAGCACTAAACATCTTCGTCGCCATTTCAAAACTGTGCAGAAGGGTGCATAGGTCCCTGATCTGAGACCACTCCTCCAGCGTGATTTGCCCCACCTCTGGATCCCGTTGGCCCAGGCTATATGTCAGAACGTATTGCACCAGGGCTTGTCGGTGCTTCCACAGTCGCTGCAACATGTGCAGAGTTGAACTCCACCGTGTTGGCACATCGCATTTTAGCCGGTGAAGTGGCAGGCCCAAAGACTTCTGTAGAGATGTAAGTCACTGAGCTGCGGGATGCGAATGGTGGAAGTGAGCACACAGCGATCGTGCCCTCTGCAGAAGGCCATCTAGTCCTGGATAGTGGGCTAAAAATTGCTGGACAACCAGGTTCAACACATGAGCCATACAAGGCACGTGTGTGACATTGCCCCGGCGAAGGGCCGCACCCAGGTTTGCAGCATTGTCGCACACGGCCTTCCCTGGTTTCAGGTCCAGTGGAGACAGACATTCATGAAATTGGTTCTCCAGAGCTGACCACAACTCCTCAGCTGTGTGACTCACATTTCCCAGACATTTCAAAGTAAAAACCGCCTGATGACGTTGAGCCCTACTGCCAGCATAGTAAGGAGGTGTGCAGGATCCCTTCTGTGCAGTTAGAAAGCTTGTAGCATGACCAGACAGGCTTTGGGTGCAGGTGGAGGACCGAGAGGAGGTTGAGGAGGCAGAAGCAGTGGAGGAACTTTGACATAAAGAGGATTGACGCACAACTCGTGGGGACAGCAAGACTTGGACTGCAGCCCCTTGTCCTGCTGTCACCATAGTTACCCAGTGCCCAGTCAGCGACATGTAAAGCCCCTGTCCGTGCCTACTCGTCCAAGTGTCTGTGGTGAAATGCACCCTGTCACACACAGAGTTTCTCAAAGAAGCAGTGATGTTGTGTGCGACATGCTGGTGGAGCGCAGGCACACCTTTCTTTGAGAAGTAGTGCCGACTGGGCATCTGGTGCTGGGGCACTGCGACGGACATAAGGTCTCGAAAATCCTCTGTGTCTACCAGGCTGAAAGGCAGCATTTCTGTAGCCAAGAGCTTGCAGATGGTGAAATTCAACCTCTTAGCTTTCTCATGGCTAGGAGGAAATGGTCTTTTACTTGTCCACATCTGAGGGACTGAGGGCTGGCTGTTGTGCTTAGACGGGGTTGATAAGGGTGTCCCCGGCAAACTGCCGGTCTGTGAGGAAGATGCAGGCGGACATGTTAGGTTGCCTTGATACAAAGGTGGTGCTATCGATGTCGGACAGCGCTCAACACCAGCTGGTGTTACCACCTCCAAAGAAAATGATGACCTGCCAATCACGCTGGCTGTTGCGGGTAAAGAGGTGGCAGGTCTGTGTCCCAAAACTGGTGTGACTGCTGTCCCCCCAGTCACAGAGGATGAAGAGGCCGCAGATGCACAAGATGAGGCAGACGGTGGTTGGCCCGGCCGGCTAGGCCGCATTGTAGCACAGTGAGCTTCCCACTGCAACTTATGCTTCATGTCCATGTGCCGGTTCATGCATGAAGTACTCAAACTATGTAATTTTGGCCTCTACTTAGCTTTTGTTGACAAATGTTACAGATAACACGAGTTGGGTCATCTTTATCGATCTGAAAAAATGCCCAGGCTATGCAAGGCTTAGCACCCATGCGACCTGAAGAGCCACCACGACTTGTGGTCAGAGGCAGAGTTGTGTTTGAGGATGCAGTTGTTGACGTGCTTCCAGTACTACGTCTCTGTCCAGGAAGGCGCAACATGACCTCATCGTCACTAGTACCCTCCTCCACTTCCTCTGCTGACCTCACCTCTTGGCTGACAGTGGGTTGACAGTAAGTGGGATCTCCAACCTCATCATCATCACCCTGTGTGTTATCACACCCGTCGTCCTCAGAGCCAACCTGTTCCTGCCCTGACAAAAAACTAAAGTTGTCGCTCCAATCAGGTATTTGAGTCTCATCATCGTCTTCCTCATTGTCTCCACCAACAGGAGTTACAGTTTTGGAATGAGGGTCTACATTATGGTCAGAACCTTCTGCGTCTGGTCCTGGATCCAACTCATAAAGATTCTGGGCATCAGTGCAGATCATTTCCTCGTCTGGATTCACAGAAGCGCTGGAGCCGACCTCTGATTCCCAGGCTATAGTATGAGTAAACAGCTCTGCAGACTCAACCATCTGTTCTACCTCATACTCAGACGGGCAGCTGGAGATTTGGGAGCTGTGAGGAAGCAAGTGCGATTGGGGTGGCACCTCTGAGGACTGGAGTATTTGTGATGTTGAAGTTGATGTGGAGGAGAGCCCACTTAAAGGAGCACTTGATATCCGTTGAAGCACCTGCTGTTTTTGTGCCTCATCTGGAATTTGTAGCGATTGGCGTGGCAGTAAGAAAGGGATCTTATCACATTGTCCGCTAAAAGAAGTAGACATTTTAGTTTTACTGGAAGACGGTCTTTCTTCTGCAGATGTTACTGTTGCTTTAAGACCTACTCCACGGACACAACCTTTTTTCCCCTTCCCAACACGCCTATTCCCCTTTCCACCAGCAGCAGGCCTTTTTCCACTCATTTTGGTGGTTAACTAATTCACAACTCTGGAGTTGTTTGCACAAAAAACAATGGATGGGAACCGAGCAGAGCTGAGTGGCCAAACTGTGGTATTAGGTCAAAACTATTGTCTGGGTTAGATGCAGAAAAAAATTATATTCAGTTTGCAACCTGATGGAGGTCAGTATAGATGGACTAATAGAACAAGTCCCACACACTGCTAGAAGGCCAAATATTTTTTCAGAGCTAGATGCAGAAAAAAATTATATTCAATTTGCAGCCTGATGGAGGTCAGTATAGATGGACTAATAGAACAAGTCCCACACACTGCTAGAAGGCCAAATATTTTTTCAGAGTTAGATGCAGAAAAAAATTATATTCAGTTTGCAACCTGATGGAGGTCAGTATAGATGGACTAATAGAACAAGTCCCACACAATGCTTGAAGCCCAAATATTTTTTCAAAGGTAGATGCAGAAAAAAATTATATTCAGTTTGCAACCTGATGGAGGTCAGTATAGATGGACTAATAGAACAAGTCCCACACACTGCTAGAAGGCCAAATATTTTTTCAGAGCTAGATGCAGAAAAATATTATATTCAATTTGCAACCTGATGGAGGTCAGTATAGATGGACTAATAGAACAAGTCCCACACACAGCTAGAAGCCCAAATATTTTTTCAGAGGTAGATGCAGAAAAAAATTATTTTCAGTTTGCAACCTGATGGAGGTCAGTATAGATGGACTAATAGAACAAGTCCCACACACTGCTAGAAGGCCAAATATTTTTTCAGAGCTAGATGCAGAAAAAAATTATATTCAGTTTGCAACCTGATGGAGGTCAGTATAGATGGACTAATAGAACAAGTCCCACACAATGCTAGAAGCCCAAATATTTTTTCAAAGGTAGATGCAGAAAAAAATTATATTCAGTTTGCAACCTGATGGAGGTCAGTATAGATGGACTAATAGAACAAGTCCCACACACTGCTAGAAGGCCAAATATTTTTTCAGAGCTAGATGCAGAAAAATATTATATTCAATTTGCAACCTGATGGAGGTCAGTATAGATGGACTAATAGAACAAGTCCCACACACAGCTAGAAGCCCAAATATTTTTTCAGAGGTAGATGCATAAAAAAATTATATTCAGTTTGCAACCTGATGGAGGTCAGTATAGATGGACTAATAGAACAAGTCCCACACACAGCTAGAAGGCCAAATATTTTTTCAGAGCTAGATGCAGAAAAAAATTATATTCATTTTGCAACCTTATGGAGGTCAGTATAGATGGACTAATAGAATGATGCTATGCCCAAAAGGTTTTACTTCACTAGGTGCAGTAAAAAAATTGGTATTCTATACACAGGTGGTGTAGCTTGCAACACAGATAGGCTACTCCACTGACTAACACACTCTGCAATAGGCCAAAAAGGATTAGCTTTGCTAGATTTAGCCAAATGCTGTGAAAAAAACTTGCACAGCACTGGCACAGACCTGCCTGGCAAAAACTGATAGGAACTGATGTAACTTAGTCCTGAAAAGGACTGCAATTACAATTAGTCTTTACTCCCACAACCTATCTATTTAAGAGCACAGACCAGCCTGATAAAAGTCGTAGGAAATGCTGTAACCTAGTCCTTAAAAGGACTGCAATCACAACTATTCCCTACTCCCAAGCTATCTGTAGATTTGTGCGAAAATTGGCTTGAAATTAACAAGGTATAGCGCACACAGCAACAGCGGTGCCGTCTAACACGCAGCTGCAGCAGTGAGAAAATGGTGGCGACGGGG
Source organism: Phyllobates terribilis (assembly GCF_046119375.1). Classification (NCBI taxonomy): domain Eukaryota; kingdom Metazoa; phylum Chordata; class Amphibia; order Anura; family Dendrobatidae; genus Phyllobates; species Phyllobates terribilis. Next base: position 646,721,326 of record NW_027362762.1, read on the forward strand.
AAAATGGCTGGGTCTTATAGGGCAAGGACATGTGACATACACTGCCAATGACACATGCCCTTGCTTGTGTGAAAAAAAGCACTTCGCTCCGTGTGTGCGCTGCTGATAGGCTGACAGATTGCACCTCCCCACTGTAAATGCGGGAAAGATAAAAAAAAAATGGAGATCTTCATTATTCCTGCAGAGATCCATCCCCTGCCCCTCCCCCCACCCCGCTGTACACTCAAACTGCGTATTAACATTAATTTTCATCATTACTGAGAAAAAATGCAGTTATGATTTTGGTGCACGAACAGTTATCGAACATAACCTCGAACAGCCGAATTTTTTTCAAATCGTTCGTGTTCGCCGAACGGCTCGAACACCGCCCAAAACACCTCGAATTTGAGATTGGCGAACAGTTCAAGTCGAACAACACTCATCTCTACTCGTTAATGACCAGGCCATTTTTTAAAATTTTGACCGCTATCACTTTATGAGGTTATAACTCTGGAACGCTTCAACCGACCCCCTGATTCTGAGATTGTTTTTTTCGGGACATATTGTACTTCATTATAGTGATACAATTTCTTTCATATGACTTGCTTTACTTTGTGAAAAAATCAGAAATTTGGCTAAAATTTAGAAAATTTCGCAATTTTCAAACTTTGAATTTTCATGCCCTTAAATCAGAGAGATATATCACACAAAATAGTTAATAAATAACATTTCCCACATGTCTACTTTACATCAGCACAATTTTGGAACCAAATTTTTTTTGTTAGGAAGTTAGAAGGGTTAAAAGTTGATCAGCGATTTCTCATTTTTCCGATAATATTTACAAAAACATTTTTTTAGGGACCACATCACATTTGAAGTGACTTTGAGGAGCCTTTATGACAGAAAATACGCAAAAGTGACACCCCTCAAGGTGCTGAAAACCACATTCATGAAGTTTATTAACACTTCAGGTGCTTCACAGGAATGAGGACAAAAACAATGAACATTTTTCACAAAAATGTTAATTTAGACGCAATTTTTTTTTATTTTCGCAAGGGTAACAGGAAAAAATGGACCACATTTTGTTGTACAATATCTCCTCAGCATGCCAATACCCCATATTTGGGAGAAAACCACTGTTTGGGCACATGGCAGGGCTCGGAAGGGAAGTAGCCCCATTTGACGTTTTGAATGTAAAATTTGCTTAGCGGATGCCATGTCGCGTTTGGGGAGCCCCTGACGTGTCTAAACAGTGGAAACCCCCCCAAGTGACACCATTTTGGAAACTATACCCCTCAGGGAACTTATCTAGATGTGTGGTGAGCAGCTTGAACCCCCAGGTGCTTCACAGATGTGTATAACATTAAGCCGTAAAAATAAAATTTTCACATTTTTCTCACAAAAATGTATTTCAGCTCCCAATTTTGCAGTTTCATAAGGGTAACAGGAGAAATTGCACCATACCATTTGTTGTGTAATTTCTCCTGAGTCAGCCGATACTCCATATATGGGGGAAAACCACTGTTTGGGCACAGCAGGGTTCGGAAGGGAAGGAGTGCCATTTTACTTTTTGAATGTAAAATTTACTTGAATAGCTAGCAAAAGCCATGTCGCATTTGGAGAGCCCCTGATGTGCCTAAACAGTGAAAACCGCCCACACCTGACCCCATTTTGGAAACTAAATCCCTCAAGAAACTTCTCTAGATGTGTGGTGAGCACCCAGAACCCCAAGGAGCTTCACAGAAGTTTATAATGTAGAGCCATGAAAATAAAAAAAAATCAAACTTTTTCGACAAAAATGATCTTTTAGCCCCAAATTATTTATTTTCACAAGGGTAAACGTTGAAAATGGACCCTAAAAACTGTTGTGCTATTTCTCCTGAGTATGCCGATACTCCACATTTGGGGAAAATACACTGTTTGGGAGCACGGCAGGGTTCAGAAGGGAAGGAGCACTGTATGACTTTTTGAACACAAAATTGGCTGGAATCGAGAGCGGACACAAGTGTTCGCTACTTGAGTTTGCATCGGATACTCGGGTATGCACCATGTATTGTGGGTGCTCAAGTGACATGCTCGAGTCCCTGCCCCGCATGTTTCACAATTGTTAGGCACCCAAAAAAAAAACATGTGGGGATCACTTGTGCTTGGCAGGGAATCCCCGCTGTGGTGACTAGTTGTCAGTGGGGATCGACTAGCGCTCATCTCCTCCCTTCCCTAACCAGGGCCCAATGCCAGGGAAAGACAGAGCGAGGTACGCATGCAGCGATTGGTGAAGAACCAATATAGGGACGTTAGTGGAGACAGGGTGAGATTAAATCTAAGTAGGAGGTCTCTACTGTCCCCTTTCCCTAGAGTCTGAGCTCTCTTTCCTTCTTCCCTTTGTGTTGCACTTAGTCTTTCCTTCACCTTGCGTGATATTATTGCCGGCCACTACAGACAACAAGGGGGGACAAACAAGGGAAAATCGCTTAGCTTTAGACGACTCCAGACAAATGCACACACGTCCTCTAGCACCAGAAAGGTAGAAGTACTGCTCTTGCTCAAGCCTTCACAAGGGATAATGTGAATATCGCCAGCACCTCCCTCTGGCACATAGCAGATAATTATACACCCAGGCCAGGGTGTTAATTAGCCAGAGGAAGGTAGCCACTGGGTCTTAAAGAGACAGCATCAAGAAGTTGTCTGTAATGCCAAATGAAGAGATCTCCTGCAACCAACTGCAGGGCAACTGTCTGTCACTTCTGACACACCCATGACAATATTATATTATATATTCAAATGTGACGGGTTTGCGATGGAAGAATATAAAATAATAGCAGTGTCTAGAGATGAGCGAACCCTAACTTAAAAGTTCGGGGTTCGTAATGGACAATTAGTGTCCGCTGCTAAACACCGAACATGGACTTCTCCGCAAAGTCAGTTGCAATATTTGGAGTTTTGGGGAAGGAGAGAGAGAGAGAAAGAGAAAATATTCTAGGTCAAAAGTTTGGGTCCCCGTTGTTTTCAATTGGGTTTGGGTTCCGGTTCAAGTTCGGCTACAGTTGTCGTATCTAAATCGAACTTTAAAATAAAGTTCGGGTCGGGTACCAGAACCTGATCTTCCATGGGTCCTGTCAATCCTAGCTGTGTCCTTAAAGTAAAAACTGGCAGTATACTCATGCACACAATTGTATTCAAAAGTATGTTAAAATAGTGTAAAATTGTAAACTTAAAATACTATATTGAAGCGGCATTCCAGTTATTCAAAAGGGAATGGATGGAGTGTCCCATTCTGGTGATCGGTAAGGGTCTCAGCATCAGGCCCCTCATCCCCACCCCGATCTAGTAGTTATCACCTATGCTGTGCATATCTACTTTATCCCAAATTGTTTCTTTTGGGAAATATTATAATATTTTATCCTTACCTACCTCCACCACCACTTGTATCAGATAGACTTAGAAGTTCTGTGGTTTTGGTGTAAAATTAATTTATGTTTTACTGTGAGGGAGTACTAAGAGGCACAGTGTTGAGGCAGTGAGATAGCAATATTATTGTGAAGGGGGCACTAAAAGGCACTGTTATTGTACTGGAGCAGTAAGAGGACACTATTACTTTGTGTGGCCCATTAAGGGGGCATTTTTATTATGAGGGAGTACTATTCAGTATTAAGATCACTAAATGGGGAAAATTGTTTTGTACCCTTAAACCATAACACCGACACTCACAAAGGGGAGAATAGTTAATGTTTTGGGTTTGGCAATACTGTAATACACCACACTTTTACCAACTGAGGCATCTGTTTGGCACTTTTTTAAGGTTTGTTAGGGTATGTGTCCATGGTCAGGAGCCGCCTGTGTCCCCGCCGCGTGGCTTCTGCTCTCATTTTATCTAAAACTTTTTTTTTTACATGCGGACTTTCCTCATATACAGGTGCTTATCACTAAATTAGAATATCATCAAAAAGTTAATTTATTTCAGTTCTTCAATCCAAAAAGTGAAACTCATATTATATGGAGTCATTACAAACAGAGTGATCTATTTCAAGTGTTTATTTCTGTTAATGTTGATGATTGTGGCTTACAGCTAATGAAAACACAAAAGTCATTATCTCAGTAAATTAGAATACTTTATAACAGCTTGAAAAATGTTTTTAAAATCCGAACTGTTGGTCTACTGAAATGTATGTTCAGTAAATGCCCTCAATACTTGGTCGGGGCTCCTTTTGCATCAATTACTGCATCAATGCGGCGTGGCATGGAGGCGATCAGCCTGTGGCACTGCTGAGGTGTTATGGAAGCCCAGGTTGCTTTGATAGCAGCCTTCAGCTCCTCTGCATTGTTGGGTCATGTGTCTCTCATCTTCCTCTTGACAATATCCCATAGATTCTCTATGGGGTTAAGGTCAGGCGAGTTTTCTGGCCAATCAAGCACAGTGATACTGTTGTTTTTAAACCAGGTATTGGTACTTTTGGCAGTGTGGACAGGTGCCAAGTCCTGCTGGAGAATGACATTTCCATGTCCAAAAAGCTTGTCGGCAGAGGGAAGCATGAAGTCCTCTAAAATTTCCTGGTAGACGGCTGCACTGACTTTGTTTTTGATAAAACACAGTGGACCTACGCCAGCCGATGACATGGCTCCCCAAACCATCACTGATTGTGGAAACTTCACACAAGACCTCAAGCAGCTTGGATTGTGTGCCTCTCCACTCTTCCTCCAGACTCTGGGACCTTGTGGAGTGTGTCAATGACTGCCTTCTGGACATCTGTTATGTCAGCAGTCTTCCCCATGATTGTGGAGTCTACTGAAACAGGTTAAGGGACCTTTTTAAACGCTTAGGAAGCTTTTGCAGGTGTTTTTTGTTAATTATTTTAATTTACTGAGATAATGACTTTTGAGCTTTCATTGGCTGTAAGCCATAATCATCAACATTAACAGAAATAAACACTTGAAATAGATCACTCCGTTTGTAATGACTCTATATAATATATGAGTTTCACTTTTTGTATTGAAGAACTGAAATAAATTAACTTTTTGATGATATTCTAATTTAGTGAGATGCACCTGTATGTTAGTCTATGGGGAAAGTCCACTAGTGGACCCGCAAAAGAAATTGACATGCTGCGGGTCCGAAAGACTTGCCGCATGTCAATTTCCATGGGTGATCCGCAGGTGCCCAGAGACGCATAGTGGACATGGGATTTCTAGAAATCCCATCCACTATGCTGTAACATCTGGATGCTGCGGGTTTGACGCTGCATATGTATGCAGCGTCAAACTCGCAGCAGCTCCTGACCGTGGGCATGTACTCTTATAGTTATGGGAGTGAGAACTTACCTTAGCAGTATGAGCTAGATCGAGACAAACAGGAAATGTCTTAAGTCAAGCAAAATTATATCTGTGAGTCACTGGAGTTAACTGTACTATGTTCATGTACGTGGTCTGCAGATAACCTGTGGAGAACTGGTATCTTTCACTTTATGATGGTTATATTGGTCTCTTTATGGTGTTTTTTATTCAGTAACACTATTGTAATACTGTATTCAGTTGTTATATGGTGATAATATGGAGGTATAATTTTGTAACAGTATGGTGGTGCTGTTTAGTCACTATGTTGTGACAATGTGCGGTCATAGCTTGGAGGTATTATTTTGTCCTAATTCAGTGCTATTACATGGTAATTATATTACGGCAGAATCTGCAGTACTGTACATAGTTCCTAAATAATCCAAAAAGGAGATGGTACTGCATTTCTCTACAAATACCTGCTGCCTCATCCTTTATTCACATAGTCTCTATCCACACATTTACCCCTGGATAGAGACAAAATAGAACAAATTACTACAACAATTCTTACCCAATCTCAGAAGAAGAATATGATGAATGCTTTGGTCTCAGATTTAGGTAATATTCTACTGAATTTGCCAGGGACTGCCAGGTTTCACTCACCTTTAAATAAATTATACATAAAAAAGTCAGCACTATAAGTAGTATCATAAATATTGTGGCTTAATTTTAAAGGGAATTTGCCACCAGGTTTTTGCTACCTCATCTGTGAGCAGCATAATGTAGGGACAGAGACCCTGATTCCAGTGATGTGCCACTTTGTTTACTGGGTGCAGCAGTTGTGAAACAATCAGGGTTTAGATGTAGCATGTAGCAGAGCTCAGAAAGCTAACTCCGCCCACACCCGAGCTTTTATGTACATTGTATATTGACAGTGAACTGCTAATCAGTGGTGTGAGCGGGGTTGGACCAGGAGGCACATGAGTAGCTAGACCGGCATTGATGATCTCCTACTTATAAAACACTCATTGTATTGATACAACAGCACACAGCCCAGTAAGGGGCTGAAATCAGTGTCTCAGCCCCTACCTCATGCTGCCCTTAGATTACATAGCAAAAACCTTCTGAAACACTCCCTTTAATAAGAAAACATAAAATAATATTTTAATTGTATTCTTTGTAAATGAGTGAATTGTGAAAAGTAATCACTTTTTTTCAATGGTTGTAGAAAGAAAAGCAAATTCAAGTAGATTTGAATTGTTACAACTAATTTTAATTTTAGTTTGTTGTAACAATTGAAATCTGCTTGAATTTGCTTTTCTTTCTATAACCATAGAAAAAAGTGTTTGTTTTTCAAAGGAATGAGAATTCTTTTTTTTAGGGCAAGGCTTTACGAAATAAAACTCACCTTCTCCAAGGTTTAGTTTGGTTTTAGAGGGAGGTACATACTGGGAGCCACCATGATCAGATTGATTATAGTATAAAGTGGATCATTTGCAGAATTAAAGGGCTATGCTTTGTCTCAAATTGCATTATATTGGACTAAAGAAATAGCACATAATATTATTCTTCCTTGAAAGACACCATGAAAGAACTCTGATGGCATCCACGGTAAATCAAGAGTCCTTTGGGAGCCAATGGTTTCCATCTTGTAAAAGATGCAGGAATTAATACTTGTAATAATTGCACAGAAAGCCTGGAGAGTAACTAAAAGATGATATGTAAAAGGGCCTCACAGCCCTTAGTCAGACCCATCGCATGGTCTGCTAACCACTATTCAAAACCAATGCAACATTTTAACTAATACTAGTAACTTTCTGGAAATTTATAATTTTCTTCTAGAAGGGTTCTTTTACTTGGTCCAGTCGATATAGTAATCCAAAGACCGAATTAAATAGGATATGAACATTTTCAGGGAAATTATCATCCCTTCTAGACCATAAAACTGGCATTGTAAAATTATAAAATGTGTTGCAAGTGGTATTTTGCATAAACTTTTGCAACTTCTTGGGCTTATTCAGCCAGGGAGGCTAGCAGGAGGGACCTTGCAGCAGGTTTACTATAATACTATAATATATGCCAGAAAATTGTCAAACATTGATGCAGGCACCTCTCATGTAGCCAAAATTGTTGCATTCCTCCTTGCGCTACTCCACACATCTCTAGACTATGGACTGGATGACGCAAATAAATATTATTACATTCTTCATCCATTTAAGAGTGCTCTTTTTCTGTTGTAAAAATAGCTCTGAAACATGTACGATTACGACAATATCAAAGTTGCATAAAAAAATTTTATTTAAGTGGTGAAAAAAATTCTAAAGTCTGTAAAAAAAAATTAAAAAATGTTTGGTTCGTGACACAAGTAACATTTTCATTTTTTTAATTGAGATATGTGACAGCTTGTTTTTTTGCATGGCGAGCTTAATTGTTACCAATTTGGGGTGTATGTGACAATCTTGATCGCTTTTAACTGCCTTTTTTAAGAGAGGATTGGTGATTGAAAAACTGTAATTCTGAAGTTTTGATTATTTTCTCGTTTCAGCTTTTACTGTATGGGTTAATTTTTATGGATGCGGCAATATCAAATCTGTTTATTTTAAAAAATTTTACATTTCTTTATTTTTAATGGTGGATAAAAGGGGTGATTCAAAATTTTTATTTATTTTTTATATTTTTTAATATTTTCTGAAAATCTCAGTCTCCTATGATGCTCAGCTTTAGGGCTCGCTCACACGAGTGCATACATCGGATGAGTGCCATCTGATGTTTTATCATATAGCACTTGAACCAGTGTTATTATATGTGGCAGAGCAGATAATAACACCGCAATGCTGTGAGTTGCTGCGCAAATCGGATCGCACTCACTCATTCAAGTCTATGGCTGAGTGGAAAGTATCGAACTGCACTTGAATGACATACGAGTGCAGTCCAATTGCCGTGAACTCACAAAATGGAGAAATCTTGTTCTACATCTTCATCTTCATCTCACCTCTCATCCGAATCGGATGACACAAAGCTGCCACTTGGGTCAGAGTTTACATAATCGATCCAATCTACGTTTATGTGACTGCGGACTTTATGTAAGCTTCAAAGGAGTACTTGGATATCAGCAGTAATATTTTCAGTGGGCCCCCAGCTGCCATGGAACCCATTAATGCATTACAATCGCGTCACAGTGGGTCAATGGGAGCCAGTGCATGCGAGCATCGGTGCACATTCCATTTAACTGCCGCTGTCAGAGACTGACAGCGGGATTTAAATAGTAACATCAGCACTTGCAGCTCAGCTTCAACTGCTGCTGTGAAACTCAGATGCCAGCTACATGTTATAGCCAGAAGCTACTGCAAGCTTAGCTCTTGAGCTCTCTTCACATGTGATCACTCCTGCAATCACGTATATGTATGTACTGTATGTGATTTTGTGTTAAGAGGTTAAGAACCAACATTCCAAGATCTATAAGCATTTTCAATGATGTTAGTGTGCTGCTATTAAAGAAAAAATAAATGTCAAATCAAATGTTATGTTTGTTCAGTTATTTTATAATTATGTGTGTATAAATGAATTATTAATGCAAACATTTTGTTCTATAAAAATAAATTGTGAAATTAAGGGCTTTTTTTTAATTTCTATTATTTAGGGAATGTCAAAACAAGCTGTTAGAAAATAAAGAAAATATTGGTCAGTTTCCACAAAGTTTATTCCTGATAATTCTAGGTAAATGTAATGGGTTAGCAGTAGTGTTGAGCGAACATGCTCGACACTGCTCGGTACTCACCCGAGCATCACGCTACTCGGGATGTTCGGCGAGCACCGAGCATTTCCGGGTTACTCGGGCGGGAGCTCGGGTCTCCGCCCTGCATGTTTGGCGCTCTTTACAGAGCCAATGAACATGCAGGGATTGCCAGCCAGTCACTGTAATGCCGCAGCCATGTTGTTTGTGGGCATTACAGTGATTGGCTGGCCGCACAGCGTCACCTCGAGTATTTAAAACCGGGTGCCGCCATCTTGGACACAGTCGCTCCGGATCAGACAGTGTAGGGACAGCGCTGCTGATTTAGTGAGAGATATATCCTGCAAAATAGTTAGTGTAGGGTCTGTAAAGGCTGCCAGATCAAACAAACAGTCCTTCTCAGGACTAATATCCATCCCAGGTATATCAGGCAGGCAGGCTGTATAGGAGACGCAGTGGTTATACCAGAAAACGCTGCATTACAGTCCTGTGTGCTGCTCCTGTTGCTGAAATTGCTGGACTTAGCTCCAGGTCCCGGGGGCCAGAAAAAATCCTTTTTTTTTATCTAAATCCTCTTTTTTTTTTCCTCCTTCACAATGTACAAATACCTATCTTATTAACCTTTTGGTGTCCCCCCCCCCCCCCCCAAAAAAAAGTATGCCTCTGATTTTTCAGACACAAATATATCTGTTGAAAATAGTCTGGTGTAGGCCAGAGAAATAGAAGTGTGGTTTTGCAGTTCTATGGGCCATTTATATCTAAAAAAAAACAGTTTGAGTGTGTCGCTCACTGTTCAGCCGAAAATATATATATTTAAAAAAGTCTGGTATACACCAGTAAATTATTACTGTGGTTTTGATGTTCCACGGTAAAACATCTCTATTATCCTGTTTTTGGCATTTTTTGCTGTATAAAAATAATAATAGTGTCTCCCTGATTTTTCAGACACAAATATATCTGTTGAAAATAGTCTGGTGTAGGCCAGAGAGACAGAAGTGTGCTTTTGCTGTTCCACGGTAAAAAATCTCTATTATCCTGCTTTTGGCATTTTTTGCCGTAAAAAATAAATAGTGTCTCCTGATTGTTCAGACACAAATATATCTGTTGAAAATAGTCTGGTGTAGGCCCGAGAAATACAAGTGTGGTTTTGCAGTTCCACGGTTCAAACCTCTGTATTATCCACTTTTGGGCCATTTGTATCTAAAAAAAACAGTTTGAGTGTGTCGCTCACTGTTCAGCCGCAAATATATATATATTCAAAAAAGTCTGGTATACACCAGTAAATTATAACTGTAGTTTTGCTGTTCCACGGTAAAACATCTCTATTATCCTGCTTTTGGCATTTTTTGCCGTAAAAAATAAATAGTGTCTCCTGATTGTTCAGACACAAATATACCTGTTGAAAATAGTCTGGTGTAGACCCGAGAAATACAAGTGTGGTTTTGCAGTTCCACGGTTCAAACCTCTGTATTATCCACTTTTGGGCCATTTGTATCTAAAAAAAACAGTTTGAGTGTGTCACTCACTGTTCAGCCGCAAATATATATATATTCAAAAAAGTCTGGTATACACCAGTAAATTATAACTGTGGTTTTGCTGTTCCACGGTAAAACATCTCTATTATCCTGCTTTTGGCATTTTTTGCCGTAAAAAATAAATAGTGTCTCCTGATTGTTCAGACACAAATATATCTGTTGAAAATAGTCTGGTGTAGGCCCGAGAAATACAAGTGTGGCTTTGCAGTTTCACGGTTCAAACCTCTGTATTATCCACTTTTTGGCCATTTGTATCTAAAAAAAACAGTTTGAGTGTGCCGCTCACTGTTCAGCCGCAAATATCTCTATTTAAAAAAGTGTGGTATACCCCAGTAAACAATAACTGTGGTTTTGCCATCCCACGGTAAAAAATCTCTATTATTCAGGTTTTGGTAGTTTTTTCCGTAAAGAAAAACAGTAGTGTCTCCTGACTGTTGTGATACAAAAATATGTCTGTTGAAAATAGTCTTGTGTAGGCCCGACATCCCAGTGTGGTTTCGCAGTTCCACGGGTCAAATCGCTGTGCTATCCAGTTTTGGGCCTTTGGTATCTAAAAAAAAGCAGTTTGAGTGTGTCGCTCACTGTTCAGCCGCAAATATCTCTATTTAAAAAAGTGTGGTATACCCCAGTAAACAATAACTGTGGTTTTGCCATCCCACGGTTCTAATCTACTCTTTATTGCCCTTTTTCCATTGATAGTGCAAGTGTAAGCTATTTTACTTCATTTACAATGGGCAAGGCGCGTGGCAAGGGGACGTTCTGGTGATGGTTCGTGCAGAGGACGGGGCCGTGGCCAAGGTGAAAATGTGCCACAACCAACAGCCACATCTTCTCGCTCCCACTTCTTGACCGAATTACTAGGGAAGCACAGAACAACACCAGTATTGAGAACTGATCAGTGTGAACAGGTTATTAATTGGATAGCAGACAATACTTCCAGTTACCTGGGCACCACCACCTCCGGTCTGTCTTCCACACGGTCAACTCTTAGTAGCCGTGAGTCTCGAACGCATACTCCTCCTCACCCTGATGCTCCTTCCTCCCACCATGCCGAGTGTCGTCAGACAGCAAGTGATCCCACACTTGGACACTCTGAAGAGCTGTTCACTGGTCCATTTCCATATTTGAGCCCCTCGCCTGATACGCTTGAAGTGGTGGAAGAGGAGATCCCATGTTGCGATGCCCAAATATTTGAACAGCCACGGCCACAGGAAGTTGACGTTGGCAATCTGTCACAAGAGGTGGACGATGACGAGACACAATTGCCAGGAAGTGAGGAGGAGGATCGTGGTGCGCAAGTGGAAGAGGAGGAGGTGGTGGATGATCTAGTAACTGACCCAACGTGGAAGGAGGACATGCAGAGTGAAGCCAGCAGCACACAGGGGGAGGGAGGCAGAGTACCCCAACAGGCAGGAAGAAGCAGTGTGGTGGCTGCAGACAGAAGGCAGGCAATCGTTCCCCGTAACACCAACACGAGGGACGTTGCCAGTACAAGCGGTAGGTCTTCCAGAGTCTGGAATTTTTTTAAAGACTCTGCTGATAACCCCAAAAAGGCCATATGTTCCACCTGCCATGCCAGCATCAGCAGGGGTGACAAAACTACCAGCCTGACCACCACCAGCATGATCAGGCACATGGCAGCAAAGCACCCGACTTTGTGGGGCGAAACCCAGGGTCCACGACCAGTGTCAGCGGGTGTCACCACTGCTTCTTCCACTGTTGTGCGTGCAATAGAACCCCCTGTTGTGTGTGCAAGGCAATCCCCTGTCCATACTGCATGTAAAGATGCCCCCTCCTCTCAGTCTTCACTTGTTATGGCAGTTTCTCAAGAAACAGCATCAACGTCCACGTACACGTCCCACCGCAGCGTTCAATTGTCCATATCCCAGACCTTTGAACGAAAGCGGAAATTCGCAGCTAACGCCCCACAGGCCACAGTCCTAAATTCGCACATTTCACGACTGCTTGCATTGGAAATGCTGCCTTTTAGGCTGGTGGAGACGGAATCCTTCCGCAATCTTATGGCGGTGGCCGTCCCTCGGTACTCGGTCCCCAGCCGACACTATTTTGGCCGGTGTGCCATCCCCGCACTACACAAGCACGTGTCCCGAAGCATCTGCCATGCCCTCAACAATGCAGTTACTGGGAGAGTCCACATGACAACGGACACGTGGACAAGTGCTTGTAGCCAGGGACGGTACATCTCTCTGACGGCACACTGGGTAAACATAGTGGAAGCCAGGACCCAGTCGGACCTTGGGACGGAACACATCCTCCACACACCGAGGATTGCGGGCCCTATGTCAGTCAGAGTTGCCCCCACAGTGTACAGCTCCTGCACATCCTCCTCCTCCTCCTCATGTTCAGCCTCCATCTCAGATATCACCACATCAGTTACAAGCTGGAAGCATTGCAGTACTGCCTCCGCCAAGCGGCAACAGGCTGTGCTGAAACTCATATGCTTAGGTGATAAACCTCACACTGCTTGTGAGTTGTGGACAGCTGTGAAAGAGCAGGCAGATCTGTGGCTGAGACCGCTGAACCTACATCCAGGCATGGTCGTGTGTGACCATGGCCGTAACCTGGTGGCGGCTCTGAGGCGAGGTGAGATCACACACGTACCATGCCTGGCTCATGTGCTTAACCTCGTGGTTCAGCGGTTTCTTAAATTGTACCCCGAGTTGCCAGATCTGCTCGTGAAAGTACGTCACCTGTCAGCTCATTTTTGCAAGTCGGCTACAGCTTCCGCCGCCCTTGCTGTGTTGCAGCAGCGTTTGCAGCTTCCGGCACACCGACTGGTGTGTGATGTCCCCACACGTTGGAACTCTACCCTCCACATGTTGCAAAGGATTTGTGAGCAGAAGTGAGCAGTTGTGGAGTACCAGCTGCAACAAGGCTGTCGATATTCAAGTCAGACTCCACACATAAGACCTCAGGAGTGGACCTGGATGTCTGACATATGTACCATCCTGACAAACTTTGAGGAGGCTACCAAGATGGTGAGTGGCGATGATGCCATCATTAGTGTCAGCATCCCACTTGTCTGTCTTTTGCAACGCTCTCTGCAGAGAATTAAAGAGGAGGCATTGCAGCCAGAGTATGATGAGATGGATCAAGAAGCCGTAGCGGGCGATTACACACAGCCCAGCCTCATCTCATCCCAACGTGCATTGGGGGACAATGAGGGAGAGGAGGAGGAGGAGAAGGAGGAGGAAGAACAGGAGCTGCTATCATGCGTTGTAGACGGTAGTACCTGTACAAGTGTCATACCGTCGGTTCAGCGTGGGTGGCCTGAGGACAGGGGGGAGAAGGAAGAGGAGGAGGAGGAGGAGAGCATGGTCAGTTGTCATCTTGGTGAGGACACGGAAATCTTGCCCGTTACCAGTCTGGCACGCATGGCTGACTTTATGTTACGCTGCCTTAACCGTGACCCTCGCGTTGTCAAAATGTTGGGTGACAGTCATTACTGGTTGGTGACACTTGTAGACCCCCGCTACAAGGAGAACTTTCACTCTCTTATTCCTGAGGTGGAGAGGTCTACAAAAATGGGGCAATACCAGAAGGCCCTTGCTGCAGAACTCTTAAAAAAATTCCCATCTGAACACGCTAGCGGCAGAGGTCACAGTTCGTTGCCCAACCAAGGCGTACAGGCGAGAGAGATGCAACTCCAATCCAGCAGAGGCAGGGGAACACTGTCAACGTTCTGGGACAGTTTTCTGACACCCGCCCAGCTTGCAGGCCCTGAGGCGCGGGGTACTCTCACAAGGAGTGGAAAGTTTCAAAAGATGGTGAGGGAGTACCTTGCCGATCGTACCAGCGTCCTCCGTGATTCCTCTGTGCCTTTTAATTATTGGGTATCCAAGCTGGACACTTGGAATGAACTCGCTCTGTACGCCTTGGAGGTCCTGGCCTGCCCTGCCGCTAGTGTGTTATCGGAGCGTGTTTTTAGTGCCGCTGGGGGAATTATAACTGATAAGCACACTCGCCTGTCAACTGACAATGCTGACAAGCTGACCCTTATCAAAATGAACAAGGGCTGGATTGGGCAAGACTTCTCATCACCACCAAATGACAGCAGAGTAACATAAAGTCAAATCCACTGTGTTATTTCGGGAGGTGTATTCACATGCACCGCTTCACACCCACTCATGGGTATACGCTTCCTCGTTTCGGCTGTTTAATCTTCTTCTCCTTATCCTCAGCCTCCACCACCACTATACCACCAGGGTGCCAGCATTGCAAGTTCCTCCATCCTAATTTTTGGCAGCTTTTGCTGGGAAAACATAAACAAATACCATGGGACACCCACTCCCCAATAATGGGACTTATGTTTGTAATATGCTGTACTGCATGGCTCTTGTAAGGGGCATTGCAAGTTGCTCCGTCCTAATTTTTGGCAGCTTTTGCTGGGAAAGCATAAGCAAATATTATGGGAGACCCACTCCCCAATAATGGGACTTATGTTTGTAATATGCTGTACTGCATGGCTCTTGTAAGGGGCATTGCAAGTTGCTCCTTCCTAATTTTTGGCAGCTTTTACTTGCAAGGCATAAGCAAATACTATGGGACACCCACTCCCCAATAATGAGACTTATGTTTGTAATATGCTGTACTGCATGTGACGCGCCCCCTGGGCCGTGTGTACACGTGTGTGGGATACCCGGTGCCGAGTCTCTGGGGTCTGTTGTCTCCGTGGCGGTGACCCGGTCCCGTGGCTCAGGCTGGTCAAACCAGTGGCCATCTTTCTTAGGTTAATTGTCCGACTGCACCACCCGTGGATTGCGGTCAGGAAGTACGACCGCTGCGAGGCAGACCGCTGAGGCTGGTGTTGTGTGCGCAGCATAGAATGGGATAACTCCCCTCGGGAGGAGTATAGCCTCAGGGCAGTGAGTGTGGATGATGGGGGTGATGGTGCACGAGCGCAGCAGGAACGACTCAGAGTCTTTGCAGTGCAGTTCAGGGTCTTTACTGATGATTATAAGGTAGACCTTCCCGGGAGTACTGGCTAGCATAAGAGGCCTGGTCAATCTGTGAGCAAGCAGGAGTTCCCCTGGCCAGGTGGAGTTGTAGGCCTCCCCGTCTGTCTGCACTCTTCCTGGCTACCTTGCTGTAAGCGGGTAGAAGTAGCCCACATCCCTGAGTGTACCGTGTAGTGCTCACCCGTATGGCTGGTGACTTGGGGCCTTCTGTTAGCCTCCGCTCCACGATGGCGGTGCTGGTCCCTTGCTTGTGACTGAGCCTCCGGGCTTCTATGGCCAGAGGACCTGAAATCCCCTGCCGGCTGGTTTCTGCTGCTGGATATATAAGTCCTCACAGCTTCGGACTCCTGTGTCCGGTTCCTATTGTCTTCTGCCAGGGCGAGCTCTGCTCAGCTTCCAGCCCCTGGTCTTTAGCTCCTAGCTCCTACAGAGCTCCTTGCTGTTACTTTCCCTTGCTCTCACTCTGACTCTGACTGTTCTCTGACTCACTCAACCCCGCCCCAGATCCAGTTTATAAGGGCAGAATTCTCCCCTCCCAGGACTGGGGCAGGAGGATGTTGCATGTTTAAGGGATCCTGACCAGGAAACCTCCCACTTGCTCTCCGACGTAATATCTCTATTACTGTGGTGAACAGACCCCTGGGGTGCCACACATGGCTCTTGTAAGGGGCATTGCAGTTCCTCATAATTTTTGGAAAGCCTTCCATTCACTGCTTAGGCCAACAGTGCACGGGAGGCCCAGTTGCTATAAATGGAAAAAAAGGTTTAGGTAACGCCCTCTGACCTCCATGTCATTTCCAAGGGGCATTGGAGTGGCTCGAAATTTTTGGTAGGCATTGCACTCACTGTATGCCCTATAACTGTGTAGCCGAATCGCTCCTTTTGTTACAGAAACATATCCTACAAGACATATCTGGTTGACTGGCCTGATATTGATGTGAATGGTCCCTGTTCCTCCTGCTCTTTCTCCTTTGCCACCACCTCATCCATCATTTATCACCTGAAGCTTTGTTTTAACGGGAGTCATAGAACTGGGATAGTAGCAGGAAAACATCCAGCAATCCTCGGAGGAGGTAGGATATGCGCCAAAACGCGGACCCCATCAGGCCTAGCCGCTACTACATACATGCGCTTGCATTCCAAGAAAACAAAGCAGATGCTAACTTCTATCATCATCATCATGCTCCTCACCTAGGCACTCTCAACTCCGCTGATGGAGAAGCCAGGGCCCACCGGAGGAGTCTGGTTCTCTGGTGGGCTCGTCCAATGCTGCCCTAAAGAAGGCCAGGCTAAGAAAAGTGTGGGGGAAGGTGACAGGAGAAATCAGGGCGGCTGGGGACTGAGCGTGGACACCCGGCCGCCGGGCGGCTGGGGACAGAGTATGGACACCTCGCTGCCGAAGCGGCCATGAGGTAGTGGCCAGCTCGGCCTCCTCCAAACTAAAAGGCCCCATTTCAAGTGAAAGCTAGCAGTATGGTATTGCAGCCTGCGGGTGGGTGGGTGGTTGGCTGCATATTTTTGCTGGCATAGCAAGGAATGGGGGAGGTACAATTGAACACTGCCCTGGGACAAGGACTTGCACGGGGATAGTTGCAAGTCTGCATCTTCTGATGCGGCAAGGATCACTTCTGATGGGCACACTTTTAGACAGTGACCTGGGGGTCAGAGATGCTTCCAGGAGTCTTCCCCATGCTGATCCCTTGTCTTTTCAGCACTGTATGCATGTGTCACACAGCACATGGCCAGATAAGGTTGTAAAATGTTAAAATGACATTTCCCGGTGAACGAATTTGTCACGGTTGAAAGCAATACAAAAGTGCAAAAACGCATGAAAAATGCTACTTGTGAACATAGCCCAAGGTGTGGAGGAGTATTTTTGTTTTTGGTTATTTATTTTACCTTATACACAAGTTTTTACCCTGGAAAGGAAATTCCTTAACATATTTCACAGGAAAACCATTTCAGTTTCGTTTTTGAACGTTTTATTGTGAGCCCGCAAAAGTGGCTTAATACCTCTGACCACGTTGTTGACAGCAGTGACCTGGGGGTCAGAAATGCTTCCAGGGGCGATCTCCATGCTGCCCCCATGTCTTTTGAGCACTGTCACTATCGTTTTGGGCACTTTTTAGGCTTTCTACAGACTGCCGAGGGTGCTGCCGCAAAAATGCTCGGGTCTCTCATAGACTAACATTGGGCTCGTTGCTCGGGTCGAGCACCCGAGTATCACGGTAAGCTCGGCCCGAGCTTCGAGCACCCGAGCATTTTAGTGATCGCTCAACACTATCAGTCGTCATCTTGGTGAGGACTCGGAAGTCTTGCCCGTTACCAGTCTCGCACCCATGGCTGACTTTATGTTACGCTGCCTTAACCGTGACCCTCGCATTGTCAAAATGTTGGGTGACAGTCATTACTGGTTGATGACACTTTTAGACCCCCTCTACAAGGAGAACTTTCACTCTCTTATTCCTGAGTTGGAGAGCTCTATAAAAATGGGGCAGTACCAGAAGGCCCTTGCTGCAGAACTATTAAAAAAATTCCCATCTGAACACGGTAGCGGCAGAGGTCACAGTTCGCTGCCCAACTAAGGCATACAGGCGAGAGAGACGCAACTCCAAACCAGCAGAGGCAGGGGAACACTGTCAATGTTCTAGGACAGTTTTCTGAGACCTGCCCAGCTTACAGGCCCTGAGGCGCAGGGTACTCTCACAAGGAGTGGAAAGTTTCAAAAGATGGTGAGGGAGTACCAGCGTCCTCCGTGATTCCTCTGTGCCTTTTAATTATTGGGTATCCAAGCTGGACACTTGGAATGAACTCACTCTGTATGCCTTGGAGGTCCTGGCCTGCCCTGCCGCTAGCGTGTTATCGGAGCGTGTTTTTAGTGCCGCTGGGGGAATTATAACTGATCAGCGCACTCGCCTGTCAACTGACAATGCTGACAAGCTGACCCTTATCAAAATGAACAAGGGCTGGATTGGGCCAGACTTCTCATCACCACCAAATGACAGCAGAGTAACATAAAGTCAAATCCACTGTGTTATTTCGGGAGGTGTATTGCCATGCATCGCTTCACACCCACACATGGGTATACGCTTCCTCATTTCGGCTGTTTTTTGCTCTTCTCCTTATCCTTAGCCTCCACGACCACTATACCACCAGGGTGACCGTGATCCATGTTGCCAGCATTGCAAGTTCCTCTGTCCTAATTTTTGGCAGCTTTTGCTTGGAAGGCATAGGCAAAGACTATGGGAGACCCACTCCCCAATAATGGGAATAATGTTTTTAATATGCTGTACTGCATGGCTCTTGTAAGGGACATTGCAAGTTCCCCCTTCCTAATTTTTGGCAGCTTTTGCTTGGAAGGCATAGGCAAAGACTATGGGAGACCCACTCCCCAATAATGGGAATAATGTTTTTAATATGCTGTACTGCATGGCTCTTGTGAGGGGCATTAAAATCGTCTTGTTAAGCTACTGTGACCTCCACGTCTCTTCCAAGGGTCGTTAATATTGTCTTTTTTTTCCACTGCGACCTCCACCACTTTTCCTAGGGGCATTAAAAGCATCTTGTTAAGCTACTGTGACCTCCACGTCTCTTCCACAGGGCGTTGATATTGTCTTTTTATGCCACTGCAACCTCCACCACTCTTCCAAGGGGCATTGATATTGTCTTTTTATTCCACTGCGACCTCCACCACTCTTCCAAGGGGCATTAAAACCGTCTTGTTAAGCTACTGCGACCTCCACATCTCTTCCAAGGGGCATTAAAACTGTCTTGTTAAACCACTCTGAACTCCACGTCTCTTCTAAGGGGCATTAAAACCGTCTTGTTAAACCACTCTGAACTCCACAGCTCTTCCAAGGGGCATTGACATGTTGTTTCTAATTACCTCTAACCTCCACGACTCTTGCAACAGGCATTGCATTTCCTCTTAATTTTTGTCAGCTTTTGCTTTTCAATGCATAGGCGAACACTAAGGGAGACCCACTCCCCAATAATGGGTAGAAGGTTTTTAATACGCTGTAATCCACGTCTGTTTCAAGGGGCATTGCAGTGCCTAATAATTTTTGGAAAGCCTTCCATTCCCTGCTTAGGCTAACAGTGTACAGGAGACCCAGTTGCTATAAATGGAAAAAACGGTTTAGTTAAGGCCCTCTGACCTCCATGTCACTTCCAAGGGGCATTGGAGTGCCTCGAAATTTTTGGTAGGCATTGCATTCACTGTATGCCTTATAACTGTGTAGCTGAACCGCTCCTTTTGGTACAGAAACATATCCTACAAGACATGTGTGGTTGGCTGGCCTGATATTGATGTGAATGGTCCCTGTTCCTCCTGCTCTTTCTCCTTTGCCACCACCTCATCCATCATTCATCACCTGAAGCTTTGTTTTAACGGGAGTCATAGAACTGGGATAGTAGCAGGAAAACATCCAGCAATCCTCGAAGGAGGTAGAATATGCGCCAAAACGCTGACCACCTCAGGCCTAGCTGCTACTACATACATGCGCTTGCATTCCAAGGAACAGAAAGCTAAGGAGGTGGATGGCCTCATGATCATGAATAATTTACTCGTTGTGTAGGAGGCCGACCACTGCTGCTGTCTACCTTCTGAACTTTGTGTTGAAGCCTGATTGACCCAAGACCCGCAATCCTCTATGTCTGGAGGACGTGTTGCATCCCAGTGTCCAACTGTGTCCCGGCTTCCACAATATTAACCCAGTGTGAAGGCGTCAGTGAGATGGACCATTCCTGGCCAAATTCACTTGTCCACGTGTTTGTGGTTAGGCTGTCCTTCCCACTAAATGCACTGGGGAGGGCACAGGTAATGTTTTGGTATGCGCGCTTGTGTATAAGGCGCACCGGGACAAATAGGGGCTGCTGGGGACCGTTTATGGACACCCGGCCACCCCCACGCGGCTGGGGACTGTGTGTGGGCACCCGGCCGCGGGGCGGCTGGGGACTGAGTATGGACACCCGGCCGCCCCCTGGCGGCTGGGGACCAAGCGTGGACACCCGGCCGCCGGGCGGCTGGGGACTGAGTATGAATATCAGGCTACCGATGCAGCCATGACGTGGTGGCCAGATTCCACCTCCACATGCCTAAAAGGTCCAATTTCAAGTGCAAGCAAGCTAGCAGTATGGTATTGCAGCCTGGGGGTGGGTTGGTGGCAGGCTGCATACTTGCGCTTGTATTGCAAGTTATGGGGGAGGTACAATTGAACACTGCCCTGGACAAGGACTTGCACGGGGATAGTTGCAAGTCTGCATCTTCTGATGCGGCAAGGATCACTTCTGATGGGCACACTTTTAGGCAGTGACCTGGGTGTCAGAGATGCTTCCAGGGGTCTTCCCCATGCTGTTCCCATGTCTTTTTCGCACTGTATGCATGTGTCACACAGCACATGGCCAGATAACGTTGTAAAATGTTAAAATGACATTTCCCGGTGAATTTGTCACGGTTGAAAGCAATACAAACTTGCAAAAACACATAAAAAATGCTACTTGTGAACATAGCCCAAGGTGTGGAGGAGTATTTTTGTTTTTGGTTATTTATTTTACCTTATACACAAGTCTTTACCCTGGAAAGGATGTTCCTTAACCCCTTTCCGACCTGGTCAGTAATAGTACGCACCAGGTCGGGAAGGCCGGTTCAGCGGGGGCTCCGGCGGTGAGCCCGCACTGAAGCGAGCACATGTCAGCTGATTATTGGAATCGCAATCCACCCGCGGCTGTTAACATGTTAAATCTCTGACAGTGGCATTTAACTCGCGCTTCCGGGAGTCCTAAGCCCCGCCCATCAGTGACCCCGTCACGTGATCGCGGGTCACCAATGGGTGGGCATGACAACTCAGGGTCTGCAGCAGACGCCTGTGGTTGTCATGTCTCAATTGCTATGAGCACCACCTAGTGGTCAGCGCTCATACCAAGTGAGCATTTCTCCTGCATACAAGCGATCTGCTCATCGCTTGTATGCAGTAGAAGCAATCAGACAACTGCTGCTTCTAGTCTCCTCTGGATACTATAGAAGCAAGCAGAAAGTGTAAAAAAAAAAGTTTTTTAAAAAAGAAAAAAATAAAAAATATATAAAAGTTTAAGTCACCCCCCTTTCGCCCCATTCAAAATAAAATATATATATATATATATATAAAAAAAAAAAACACATACACATATTTGGTATCGCCGCGTTCAGAATCGCCCGATCTATCAATATAAAAGAAGAATTAATACAATCAGTAAACGGCGTAACGAGAAAAAAATTTTAAACGCCAGAATTAAGTTTTTTTGGTCGCTACAACTTTGCAATAAAATGCAATAACGGGCGATCAAAACATCGGATCTACCCCAAAATGGTATCAATAAAAACGTCAGCCAGGCACGCAAAAAATAAGCCCTCACCTGACCCCAGATCCCGAAAAATGGAGAAGCTAAGGGTCTCGGAAAATGGCGTCATTTTTTTTGTTTTTTTTAGCAAGCTTTGGATTTTTTTTTCACCACTTAAATAAAAAAGAACCTATACATGTTTGGTGTCTATGAACTCGTAACGACCTGGAAAATAATGATGGCAGGTCAGTTTTAGCAATCTGTGAACGTGGTAAAAAAAGGACCCAAAAAACAACTGTGGAATTGCATTTTTTTTGCAGTTTCACTGCACTTGGAATTTTTTTCCCATTTTCCAGCACAAGATATGGTAAAACCAGTGATGGTGTTTAAAAGTACAACTCGTCCCACAAAAAATAAGCCCTCACATGGCCATATTGAATGAAAATTAAAAAAGTTCTGGCTCTGGGAAGAAGGGGAGCAAAAAAGGAAAACACAAAAACAGAAAGACCCATGGTCGTTAAGGGGTTAACATATTTCACAGGAAAGCACTTTCACTTTTGTTTTTGAACGTTTTATTGTGAGCCTGTAAAAGTGGCTTAATACCTCTGACCACGTTGTTGACAGCAGTGACCTGGGGGTCAGAAATGCTTCCAGGGGCGATCCCCATGCTGTCCCCATGTCATTTGAGCACTGTCACTATCATTTTGGGCACTTTTTAGGCTTTCTACAGACTGCCGGGGGAGCCGCCCCAAAAATGTTCGGGTCTCCCATAGACTAACATTGGGCTCGTTGCTCGGGTCGAGCACCCGAGTATCACAGTGAGCTCGGCCCGAGCTTCGAGCACCCGAGCATTTTAGTGCTCGCTCAACACTAGTTAGCAGCATACCTGAAAATATAGTATATTCAATAGCCGTAAATATAAGACATTGTTTCAGATTTACTCAATTTTATTACAGACTTTGCTGTAAAGTGCATAAAAAGTTTATACATTTATTATGTGTTTGCTTCTCACTTGAAAAATGGAGAGACTTCATTGGCAGGTGCATGGCGTAGCCTGGATCTAGCATACACTATAAGGCCGGTTTCACACGTCCGTATATTTACGGTACCGGAAAAAACGGTACTGGAGATATCTGTGTCCCGTATGTCCATGTGTGTCACACATGTGGCAACCGTGTGCCACATTGGGAGCACACGTACTGGTGCCTGGGAATCAGCACAACAGTTAGCGCTGTTCCCAAGTGCCGGATGCTGAACGATCAGCATGAGCAAGAGGCAATGTTGGGAGTAGTAGTGTCTGCTCCCACAGTGTCCCCTGTGTAAAAATAAGATTAAAATAATAAAATCCTTATACTCACCAGTCCAGAGATGTCCCCCGCTGTAATCCATCCGACCGATCAGCAGAGGAGCCAGGGAGAATGAGCTGCTCCAGCGAGTGGCTCTGGAGCTGCGCTCAGTGAGTGACAGGACACCGTTCATTCTCGCTGGCTCATCTGTGACAGCGGTCGCATGGATTACAGTGGGGGACATCTCCGGACAGGTGAGTATAAGAATTTTATTATTTTATTCTTATTTTCACACAGGGACACTGCGGGAGCAGACAGTACTACCCTCATCATTGTCCCTGCTGGTGCTGATCGCAGCGCCGGAAGGGAACCATGATGAGGGCAGTGTTCAGCACCCGGCGCTTGGGAACAGTGCTAGCTGTAGTGCTGATTCTCAGGCGCCGGTACGTGTCACACGGATGACAAATGGATGTCATCCGTGTGGGACGTTTTGCGGACTGTGCATTCGCAAAAAAATGGACATGTCAGCGTGTGGAGCACACAGACACACGGTCCGTGGAAACACACCGATATGTGCGCAGACTCATAGATTTGAATGGGTCTTCGTGTGTCAGTGTCTACAATACATGTGGAAACTGTCACCACACGTACTGGAAACGCAGACGTGTAAAAGAGCCCTTACCTAGTAAGAGACTTGGCATAAGATGCACATAAGTGTCTCTAAAAGTAAGCCAGTCAAGATCTGGTGTAAAGTTAGATAGAAGCGTCTAATTGTGTGCCCAATTTATTACTCTGTATAAACCTTCACCATAATGTAGCACATCAGACTGGCAAGTCTAAATTTACAGTGTCAGGAATAATCTATTTATCTCAATGTTCACATCTTTTAAATTTTGAATTTCATTACAAATAAAAAAAAAATACCAGCAATTAACCACTCGCTGACACTAAATACCTGGTTTGTAATTGTGGATGCCCATGAGTTTTCTGTGGGTGTAGGTTCCCAAAAATGTCTGGAGAATGCTTGTCGTTTGAGTCTTAAAAACTGATTTGTAGCTTCCTCTGCAAAAAATGAAGCTCCTAGAATACCTGCATATTAAAAATATATATTCTTTTCAGTTGAATTTCAATATTTTATTAATATAAAAATAAAAACCTTCAGACAAATTAATCCAAACCTGTCATTAGACAGGTTCACAATGAAATGCAGTTCAGGAGCCTCACTTAGGTCATCTAATGCTTATCATATTATTGTACATAACCAATCAATCTAATAACCTTTGAATTGTATATAGTCAATATTAGAAAAAGATAACTCAATGGGCATTTATATGTTTTCAAATGAGGAAGTAACCAAGAGTGAAGGACATATTTATGTCTAGTGCTGAAGGTAACTTCCATTCTATTTTTTTCTCTCTATTTTTAAGCCTCTGATTTGTACAGTGTGTTGTTGTACCTTAAAGGGGATTTCCCATTATTAAAAGTATAATTTATGTGGAACAGAAGCGGATATGCCATGGGGTCCGTACAGGTGAAGGATCTTACTTCTACCTCCAAAGCTGCAAGCAACTTCTGTCATGGACACATAAAGGGTCCATGTACAGTTCTTGCTCAGGGACCCTCTTCGCCTTTATCTGGAGGAAATGTGCTAATTGTTAGAGCCGATGTTCTGGGCACCTTCACTATCACTAGAATGGGTACTCAAATCCTTGTTTCCTAAACACAAAAGTGTCTATGAAGAGGAATTGTAGCCTGGAGCTGCGGTGGAGTGTTTGATGTTTCCATACAAGGTAACGAGAGAGATGGAGTGAGGACAACTTCATACAATTCCTCACCACCCCCAACACTAGTGGTGGTCCCAGCAATCTAACATTTTGATACATGGATGGATTTTCCTACTAATAATATTTATTACCAAAATTCTAATTTATGCACTTTTTTGTCTCAACTGGTAGATGTGAATAATCTATATGTCCTCTTATTGTGTTACCATTTGCTGTGTCCATAATTTTGACACATTAAACTATCACTTTATGCTTAAGATATTCATTAACAACATTTATCCATTCATCTATTCCTATGTTTTCACTATTGTTCATTTAAAGTATTAACCTTTTCTTACCTTGTATCAAGAGGGTGATTTGTAGAAGGATTATCACACGACCCATTGCAAATCAAGAGAGTGTATTGCAGCTAAAAATTTCTCTGCAAAAATTTGTAAGACATAAATAAGTTTCTACCTCTCTGTCACTCACTTTTTCTGACCTTTGAGCCTGCAAACTGTTTATCTACTGATTAACATGGGTCTAGATTCTTGTACAATGAAACTGCCAAGCCTATTTTGTACTTTACACCATAGATTACTCGGATGCCACGCTGGAAAACGAGAAAGATAATATTAAATAGTAAATAATTACATATTTTTATGTCATATCGTAAATCTTTTTAATTTTTATATTACACACAAGCGAATAATTGCAATAACTTCAATGCACTACTACATCTGCATGGTATTTGTTTGTTCTTACAATGTATCTCTCCACTCTCCGAAAACATATTGATAGGTTCATTTGTTTTCTGTGAAACTGACCAAAGTGTGTATGAGATAGGGAAATTGCTGACACATTGATGTGATTAAAGATAATCTCTGTACAGAGTTGCAGAATATGTTGGTGCTATACAAACAACGAGTAGTAAATACACACGTGGTCAAAATTGTTGGTACACCTCATTTAATGAAAGAAAAACCCACAATGGTCACAGAAATAACTTGAATCTGACAAAAATAATAATAAATTAAAAATCTATGAAAATGAACAAATGAAAGTCAGACATTGCTTTTCAGCCCTTCTTCCACTTTTAAAAAAAATTAAACTCATGAATAGGCCTGGACAGAAATGATGGTACCCCTGAAAATAATGTGACAAAAGGGACATGTTGAATCAAGTTGTGTCCACTAATTAGCATCACAGGTGTTTACAATCTTGTAATCAGTCAATTGGCCTGTATATAGGGCTACAGATATTCACTGTGCTGTTTGGTGACATGGTGTGTATCACACTCAACATGGACCAGAGGAAGCAAAGGAAAGAGTTGTCTCAGGAGATTAGAAAGAAAATTATAGACAAGCGTGTTAAATGTAAAGGTTATAAGACCATCTCCAAGCAGCTTGATGTTCCTGTGACTACAGTTGCACATATTATTCAGAAATTTAAGATCCATGGGACTGTAGCCAACCTCCCTGGACATGGCCGCAGGAGGAAAATTGATGACAAATCAAAGAGATGGATAATACGAATGGTGACAAAAGAGTCCAGGATAACTTCTAAAGAGACTAAAGGTGAACTTCAAGCTCAAGGAACATCAGTGTCAGATCGCACCATCCGTCGTTGTTTGATCCAAAGTGGACTTCATGGGAGATGACCAAGGAGAACACTATTGTTGAAAAAAATCATAAAAAAGCCAGACTGGAATTTGCCAAACTACATGTTGACAAGCCATAAAGCTTCTAGGAGAATGTCCTATGGACAGATGAGACAAAAATGGAAGTTTTTGGCAAGGCACATCAGCTCTATGCTCACAGATGGAAAAATGAAGCATATCAAGAAAAGAACACTGTCCCTATTGTGAAACATGAAGGAGGCTCTGTTATGTTCTGGGGCTGCTTTGCTGCATCTGGCACAAGGTGTCTTGAATCTGTGCTGAGTACAATGAAATCTCAAAACTATCAAGGGATTCTAGAGAGAAATGTGCGGCCCAGTGTCAGAAAGCTTGGTCTCAGTTGCAGGTCATGGGTCTTGCAACAGGATAATGACCCAAAACACACATCTAAAAACACCCAAGAATGGCTAAGAGGAAAACATTGGACTATTCTGAAGTGGCCTTCTATGAGCCCTGACCTAAATCTTATTGAGCATCTTTGGAAAGAGCTGAAACATGTCGTCTGGAAAAGGCAACCTTCAAACACGAGACAACTGGAGCAGTTTGCTCATGAGGAGTGGGCCAAAATACCTGTCGAGAGGTGTAGAAGTCTCATTGACAGTTACAGGAATCGTTTGATTGCAGTGATTGCCTCAAAAGGTTGTTCAACAAAATATTAAGTTAAGAGTACCATCATTTCTGTCCAGGCCTATTTCATGTGTTTTAATTTTTCTTCTGTGGAAGCAGGGTTGAAAAGCAATGTCTGACTTTCATTTGTTCATTTTCAAAGATTTTTAATTTATTATTCATTTTGTCAGATTCAAGTTATTTCTGTGACCATTGTGGGTTTTTCTTTCATTAAACGAGGGGTACCAACAATTTTGACCACATGTGTAACTATAATATACTTATAGGTGTGTGTTTCCATGATGATGTTCACCTTTTTCTTTCAGACCATGTCTCATTGATGTTAGTATAATGCTTTATTAGTAGTGAACTTACAACTCATAACTGAAATAATCAATTATGAGGATGTTTAAATTGTCAACTGCGTGAGGCTAGGTGCAAAAATTCTGACATGTACACGACCCCATAGACTAACATTGGTCCAAGTGAGATCCGATGTTTTGTCGGATCGCACGTGTACAAAAAATACGGCCATGTGCACAAGCCTTAAGTCAGACAGGTCTAAAACTCTGCAATGCATAAGTATGGCAGAGTAGACTAGCAATCAGACAAGTGAAAGTTGATGTCCCATACTGGGACTATTTAAAAAAAGTGTCAAATAAAATTTGTAAAAATATGAAAAAATAAAAGAGGAAGTAGGTAAGAAAACAGAAAAAATATTTTGCAAGTAAAAAATACTTTATTTGTCCAGTAAAAAAAGGCCCTTATATGGCTCTATTGGCAGAAAAAAAGCTAAAAAAAAGTTACAGCTATAAGAGTATGATAATACGAAAACAAATTATTTTTTGTAAGAAAAAGTTCTTAGTGCAAAAGTAGCAAAATATATAGATGTGGTATCACTGTGATCGTACTGACCTGAAAAATAAAGTTTTCTTATCATTTTTACAACATAGTGAATGGCGTGAAAATTTATTAATTGATAGTTTTTGTTCACTCTGCCAATCAAAAATAAAAGAAACAATCAAAAAAAGTAAAATAGTCAAAATTGGTACCAATGCAAACTTCAACTCATCCTGCAAAAAACAAGCCCTCATCAGAGGCATAGCTAAGGGGTTCATCTCAGGGACAGCGAAACTTCTGAGTGGGCCCCTAACCAGGTAACCATGTATATATCTACAGTGGCACACCCTAAGAGTGGGTTAAGGGAAACCTTAGCAGATAACCATGTTACTGAAAATAAATCTTTATTCAAAAAACAGCAATGATATTACTGATGGAGGCATTCACTTTTCCTGTTTTTTCCATCTGGCCCAGACCGACAAAACAAGTTCTTCCAGCCACAAATCGTCTGCAGTATTTACAATGAAGACACTTTTGACTTCTCACATTTCCAGCACCATCCCCATCTATTCCCAACCTGCACAAATTTCTCATCGTATTGTCACCCCAATGCTAAGCTGCTGCTGCCGTATGTGTCCCTATAACTGGACCTGCTGTGTGGCTGCGTTTTGTTGTGAAGCAAACAACAAATAGGACAAAATAACTGAAAACTTCAGTGCGCATAACAATTCAGCCCCTACAATCAGAACTTTGTAGTGCCTTCTTTTGCAGCTATTACAGCTGCAAGTCGCTTTCCACTGGGATTTTTGCCCATTCCTCGGGGAAAAACTGCTCCAGCTTCTTCAAATTAGATGGTTTTCTTTGGTGAACAGCAATCTTCGAGTCTGAACACAGATTTTCAAGTGGATTAAGGTCTGGGCTTTGACTAGGCCACTCCAAAACATTTACACGTTTCCCTTTAAACCACTCAAGTGTTGCTTTAGCACTGTGCTTTGGGTCATTGTCTTGTTGGAAGGTGAACCTCCATCCCAGTCTCAAATCACTGACAGACTGAAACAGGTTTAGCTCAAGAATATCCCTAAATTTCGCAACAACCATTTTTCTCTTGACTCAGACCATTTTTCTTGTCCCTGCTGCTGAGAAACATCCCCACAGCTTGTTGCTACCACCACCATGTTTCGCTGTGGGGATGGTGTTCTTGGGGTGATGAGCTGTGCTGGTTTAGCACCAGACATAGCATTTACCTTGGTGCCCAAAAAGTTCAATACTGGTCTCATCTGACCACAGCACCTTCCTCCATACATTTGGGGAGTCTCCCACATGTCTTTTGGCAAGCTCAAAACAAGCCTTACACTTTTTGTGTGTAAGTAAAGGCTTTTTTCAGCTCAGAATTCCATAATGGTCACCTCTATAGAGTGTACAGCTTATTGTGGTCGTATGGACAAATACTCTAGTCTCTGCTTGGGAACTTTGCAGCTCCTTCAGTGTTACCTTTGGTCTCTGTGTTGCCTCTCTGATTAATACCCTCCTTGCCCGGGCTTCGAATTTTGGTGGACGGCCCTCTCTTGGGAGGTTTGTTGTGGTACCATGCACTTTCCATTTGATGATAATGGATTTGACGGTGCTCCAGGGGATCATTAGAGATGGAGATATTTTTTAATAACCCAACTGTGATGAACCCGCACCTTGTCACCCCGCCTGACGTCACTATTACGTCAGAAGGATCACGTAGTACGGTCTCCCCAGTTGCACCAACGTGACGTTCTGCACCCCTTGGGGACACATAAGGTCCGCTTGGCACAGTTTTACACAGACATCCCCTGTGCAGACGGGTCCAGAGAGGCACGGGGAGTGAGAGGGTGTAGCCCACACAGTCACTGACGTGGCACCACACTTGTCTACAACCCTGACAAGCTGAGAGGCCCCTTTCACTAGCACCAGTGAAACAGCGTCTGGTCAGTCTGGTAGGACTGCCACCAGTTCCTCGTTAGATATAAGCCCAGTCCGTTAACGGGATTATATTGGGCCAAAAGACAGGCTCGGTAGCATGGAAAGTTAAGCTGAGAATACGGACATGTGGATTTGTATATCAAGATAAAAGAGCAGCCCAAGGTTAAATTATATATTTAATCCCCTTTAGGCCACACTAGACAATACACTATATACACAATGGTTATATATATATAATGGTCGGATATGCAAATGCAAATAGTGGTAGTACAAAGTATGCAGAAGATGAGAATCAGTTACCAGTCAGATGAAAGGCCTGGCTTGTGGAGGAGGGGTTGCCACATGGGTAGCTTGTGGTCCCCTCTGCCTTGACAAAAGTTCCTCTAATCATCAAAGAAAGAACTTACAGGAGGTTATGCTGGACTGTCAGAGAATTCTTGGTTTTTGTGACTCTGGGGCATTTCTCACTATAGCTGACCCCCGAGTGGTTTACCATAGGCCATACAGCAAGGATCAGGGATTACCATTGAAATAGCTGGAAGCCAATAGAGGAATATCCAAAAAGCAAGTGTAGAACTTTACTTTGGCTTAGGGGTCAAGCAATGCATGGTTGGAGGGATGAGTGGCCTGCCTTCAGATATTCTACTAGAAAATGATGTGGCAGATCTACATTACCAATTTGTGGGTACAGGAAGCAGGGTTTAAGTCAAAGAGGATGCAAAATGGAGCCCGCACCTTCACCCTCTAACTCTATTGTATGATATTCAAAAGTGAAGCGACACCAAAATGCTGATGGATTGTCCAGACAGTTGGAGCCCATTAAGGTCCCTTGTCTGTGCACAAGTTGAGGGGCAAAGGGGTTATAACAGTGTGTCATCCCCATCCTGTTTTCATGGACCATACCGTAATCATGGCTACATTAGCATTCCTTGTCCTGCATCTGGTGGATGCATGTGTGTCTTTGTTCCTCTCTGCAGAGGGCTTCCCTAATACACAACTCTGCAGGCAGGCTGAAGGCTGAACTTATGAAACCTTCTTCATTCTTTGAGCTATCTGTAGTAAATATTTAAGGGGGTGGGTGTGAGTACCTCTGCCCTACCAGGGGGCTGATCTCAATAGATTTAGAACAATAAGCCACATGTTTGGTTTGGCAGTTGGTGCTGTGTCTTGTGAAAGGCGAGGATCTGTTGCTCTGGTCAGGTCCTGGTGCCAGTGTATGGACTATTGGAGATTGGGGATCATTGGCCATGTGAGATTGTGAGGTCTTGCCCACCCTACTAGATTGCTAGATTTGAGGAGCTAATTTAAGGATTGTTGTTGCTTTTTCCTTGGCATTGGATTACCGGGTGGCGCCCCCGAATTTGTTCTTTTTGTTGTGGCCAAATCGCAGACTTTAAGGAATCATATCTATATTTGGTGTTGTATTCTCCCAGTCCCAATAAAGGTCTTTTGAAATCTTCACCAGCCTGCTGTTCCTGCCTGCTCTGTCACACACCCAGTCATACCCAAACACTGTATAGTGGCCCCCTTATTATCTTCCACTCAGTATCATGGCCCCCTTAGAAGCCCCGAGTAGCCCCAACTCTGTATGATGGCTGCCTTATTAGCCCATATCCTGTTTCAATGCCCCCTTAGCATACCCCCTGTATTATGGCACTCTTTTTTGCCCTCACTGTATGATTGCCCACTTAGTAACACCCATGCTGTATCATGGTCCCCTTTGTAGCTCCCACTCTATATGAGGGCCCCCTCTAGTAGCCCCCACTCTATACAAGGTCTCCCTTAGTAGCCCCCACTCTGCACAAGGGCCCCATTAGTAGCTCCCACTTTGTATGAGGGTCTCCTTATGAGCTTCCACACTCATGATGGTCATCACACAATATTAAAATAAAAAATAAACATATACTCACCTAATGCTGGCGAGTCCACTGGCAGACAGTGGCAAGGAGCGGGCAGACCGATGTGGTGATTTAATCACCCTGGGGCACGTCCAAGATGTGAGAGGTGCGAGGACGTCATCATGTTGCTCTGCGCGGGACTGCCACAGGCCTAAATCGACCTGCAGCCTACAGAACAGATATCGGTAGGTCAGGGAGACCATGTCTCTACTGTAGAGTTTAGCTGTATCAGTGTTCTCCGCACACCAATACAGTTTGTATTTGATGAAGTTTTTTACCTCAGTATTTGTAATCCAAAACCAGGAGTGGGTGAAAAATGCAGAAGTGGTGCACGTTTCTATTATATTTTTCCTCTAAGACTGGAATCACACCAGCGTAAGGCATCCGATGCGTAAGCATCGAATGCCATATGCTAACTACCCTCGACTCCAGCTCTGCTGTGAGCAGGGGCCGAGTGTCATGCTACTGTGCTGCGAGTCTTTCACATGAGAGGTTCGCAGCACAGCTGCGGAGGAGACAGAGAAGGTAATTTCTCCATCTACTCATCGGCCTGAATCGAGTCTTGCTGCAAATTGCTGCAAGCTATGATTGTTCTCTCATGCTGAATCGGCATGAGAAAATAATCGCTGATCTGGGCTGCCCTGAGCTGAGCTGGTCCAATTGCTATGCAATGTTTTATCACATCCCCACTCGGCCATGTTATACGGTAGTGTGACGCCGGCCTAACTGTTTCCCTCCTGGTTTTGGCTTACAAATACTGAGGTAAAAAATTCACCAATTACTCAACGTCTGCACGTGGCCTAAAGGGTAGCTGTCGCTTCGGATGTTCCCCTCTGAGACTGCCCTCTCTTTTCCTTTGGTAGCTACACTGCTGTTACCCACACAGCTCTTTCAGCAGAAAAATAAAAAAGTTATAGCTCTCAGAATATGGTGAAGTACACTGCTCAAAAAAATAAAGGGAACACGTAAACAACACAATGTAACTGCAAGTCAATAACACTTCTGTGAAATCAACCTGTCCAGTTATGAAGCAACACTGATTGTGAATCAATTTCTCCTGCTGTTGTGCAAATGGAACAGACAACTGGTAGAAATGATAGGCAATTAGCAAGATACCCCCTATAAAGGAGTGGTTCTGCAGGTGGTGACCACAGACCATTTCTCTGCTCTCATCCTTTTTGGCTGTTGTTTTGGTCACTTTTTCATTTTGCCATTGCTCTCACCCCTAGAGGTACAGTAGCATGAGGCGGTGTCTACAGTACAACCCACAGAAGTTGCTCAGGTAGTGCAGCTCATCCAGGATGGCACATCAGTGCGAGCTGTGGCAAGAAGGGTAGCTGTGTCTGTCAGCACAGTGTCCAGAGCATGGAGCAGATACCAGGAGATGTGGAGGGAGCCATAGGAGGGCAACAACCCAGCAGCAGGACCGTTACTTCCTCCTTTGTGCAAGGAGGAACAGGAGGAGCATTGCCAGAGCCCTGCAAAATTACCTCCAGCAGGCCACAAATGTGCATGTGTCTGCACAAACGGTTAGAAACTGACTCCATGAGGGTGGTATGAGGACCCGACGTCCACAGATGGGGGTTGTGCTCACAGCCCAACACCGTGCAGGACGCTTGGCATTTGCCACAGAACACCAGAATTGGCAAAGTCGCCACTGGCACCCTGTGCTCTTTACACATGAAAGCAGGTTCACACTGAGCACATGTGACAGATGTGACAGAGTCTGGAGACGCCGAGGAAAGCGATCTGCTGCCTGCATCATCCTTCAGCATGACCGGTTTGGCAGTGGGTCAGTAATGGTGTGGGGTGGCATTTCTTTGGAGGGCCGCACAGCCCTCCATGTGCTCACCAGAGGTAGCCTGACTGCCATTAGGTACAGAGATGAGATCCTCAGACCCCTTGTGAGACCATATGCTGGTGCGGTTGGCCCTGGGTTCCTCCTAATGCAGGACAATTCCAGACCTCATGTGGCTGGAGTGTGTCAGCAGTTCCTACAAGATGAAGGCATTGAAGCTATGGACTGGCCCGCCCGTTCCCCAGACCGGAATCCGATTGAGCACTGGGACATCATGTCTCGCTCCATCCACCAACGTCACGTTGCACCACAGACTGTCCAGGAGTTGGCGGATGCTTTAGTCCAGGTCTGGGAGGAGATCCCACAGGAGACCATCCACAACCTCATCAGGAGCATGCCCAGGCGTTGTAGGAAGGTCATACAGGCACGTGGAGGGCACACACAATACTGAGCCTCATTTTGACTTGTTTTAAGGACATTACATCAAAGTTGGATCAGCCTGTAGTGTGTTTTTCCACTTTAATTTTGGAAGTGACTCCAAATCCAGGCCTCCATTGGTTAATAAATTTGATTTCCATTGATGATTTTTGTGTGATTTTGTTGTCAGCACATTCAACTTTGTACAGAACAAAGTATTCAATGAGAATATTTAATTCATTCAGATCTAGGATGTGTTATTTGAGTGTTCCCTTTACTTTTTTGAGCAGTGTATAAAGTCTGATCACCTTAACGCATTGGAGAACAGCATAAAAAATGAAAGACAATTCTTGAATTGCTGTCTTTGCTCATTCTGTTTCCTAAAAATCTAAAAAAGTGATTAAAAGTACCCCCTCATGGCACTAATAAAAAGTTCAACTGATCCCACTACTTATAAATGTTGTTTGTCAAAAATTAATGTTTTCTACGTCAGTAGTAGCTCTACGGCGCTGGAAAAGCGACAAGGATCCCAAAATTCAATCCGGTAAAATCCATGCTTGGAAAACCAAATGGCCCCTCCCCTTCTGAGCCCTGCTGGGTGCCCAAACCACAATTAACATCAACAACTAAGGCATTCTTTTATAGGGAAGAACTCACTAAATGTGGTTCTCCAGGTCACTTGTTGACCTATGTGTTTGATAGGTGATTAATATGAGATTGGTGTGGTCCAACAGCCAGCACGACCACCGATCAGCTGAAAACTGCTCTGGCAGCGGCTAGAATTAAGCGAGGTACAGGCGAACACAGCAGCCCTTATATAAACTATTGGCTGCAGACAAGTACTGCGTATTGACTCCCTTTGAAGTGAATATACTGCAGTACTCGGCAGCAGCCACCATGAAATGTACAAGGCTGCTGTATTCAGCCCATTCATCTCTTAGTTACAGATTCTGCTGGAGCAGTTTTCAGCTAAATTATGGGAGTGACTAACTCCCACCAATCTCATATTGACAAGAGTCATCAACTGTTAGGTTCTAGACAACCCACTTAATTTGTGGGGCACATGTCTCCAGAAGCACAAGATGGACACTACACTGTGTTCCAAATTATTATGCAAATAATATTTTCTCAGATTTTCCCAAATTACCTATATGAATTGCAGTCATTGTAATTTTCCAGTCAAATAACTATTAGAGTACAATGGAAAGGTTTTTGTACAAACTGCCTATGATAACAGTATATTTTTTAAAAAATAAAAAACTCAAACTGCACTCAAAATGCATGTTCCAAATTATTATGCACAGCAGAGTTTTCAACCTTTTCATTTTAATAAAGAACAAAAAAATGGTAATTTTTGAAATTATAAGCATTAGCAGGTTATTACAAACTGAAATCAAACAGTTTTCAACTCAAAACTTTATTCTAGGTGATGTTACATTTGCACATAGGACCCCTTGTTCGAAAGGAGCTTCTGAACTCTCTCGTCCATTGAATTTGTCAGGTTTTGGATGGTTTCTGCTTTAATTGTTTTGCATGAGGTCAGAATACCCTCCCAGAGCTGTTGCTTAGATGTGAACTGCCTCCCGCCATCATAGACACTCCTTTTGATGATGCTCCAGAGGTTCTCAATGGGGTTGAGGTTAGGGGAGCATGGGTGCCACACCATAAGTTTGTCCCCTTTTATGCCCATAGCAGCCAGAGATGCAGATGTGTTATGTGCAGCATGAGACGGGGCATTATCATGCATGAAATGATCCCGATGGTCCAGATGGATGGAGTGGAGGATGGCAGGTTGATGGACACCCATGCAAACACGGCTACGGCTACTGGAATCATGGGGAGAGAGATTGTCGGCCCTTTTAGGATCCCTGAAGGGGTAAAGATGAACTCCATAATGTATGTTGAGTTTCTCAAACAGCACTTCCTTCCATGATTCAAGAAGAAGAACCGTGCATTCCGCAGCAAGATCATTTTCATGCATGATAATGCCACGTCTCATGCTGCACATAACACCTCTGCATCTCTGGCTGCTATGGGCATAAAAGGGGACAAACTTATGGTGTGGCACCCATGCTCCCCTGACCTCAACCCCATTGAGAACCTTTGGAGCATCATCAAAAGGAGTGTCTATGATGGCGGGAGGCAGTTCACATCTAAGCAACAGCTCTGGGAGGGTATTCTGTCCTCATGCAAAACAATTAAAGCAGAAACCATCCAAAACCTGACAAATTCAATGGACGAGAGAGTTCAGAAGCTTCTTTCGAACAAGGGGTCCTATGTGCAAATGTAACATCACCTAGAATAAAGTTTTGAGTTGAAAACTGTTTGATTTCAGTTTGTAATAACCTGCTAATGCTTATAATTTCAAAAATGACCATTTTTTTTGTTCTTTATTAAAATGAAAAGGTTGAAAACTCTGCTGTGCATAATAATTTGGAGCATGCATTTTGAGTGCAGTTTGAGTTTTTTATTTTTTTAAAAATATACTGTTATCATAGGCAGTTTGTACAAAAACCTTTCAATTGTACTCTAATAGTTATTTGACTGGAAAATTACAATGACTGCAATTCATATAGGTAATTTGGGAAAATCTGAGAAAATATTATTTGCATAATAATTTGGAACACAGTGTATAATAGCATGTTTGGAACTTTCACTGTGCACTAATATCTGGGAAACCCTAGTGGGGACCAAATGTTCACTACTCCCACAGATGATTTCCCTGCGTGAAATTTGCAAAATTGGGTCACTCTTTTGGATTTCTGCTGCTTTGGTAACTTATGGTTTCTAAAAATGGCATCCATATATTACTCCAGGAAACTCTGTATCCTAAAAGCCAAATGGCACTCCTTTTCTTCTGAACTATGTTATTGTTATGTGCCCAATCAGAAGTGTATGACTCCATATAGGGTCATAAGTCACCAAAATAGTGGGAACATAGCCTAAAATAAGATTTTAGTGGATGAAACATGATTTTTACTTTCCAGCATTATAAGATTCATTGAAGCACTTGTGGGTTCAAAATGCTCAGTACTCCCATAGATGTATTTCTTAATACATAAGGAATGTAGTTTCTGAAATGATGTTACTTTGGTGGGGTCTGTCACCTTGAGAGCTTTTTGAAAGATTTATCCAGGACTTTTATATTGATGGTCTATCCTTGGGATGTGTCATCAATATCTGATCGGTAGATATACAACATCCGGTCAGCTGTTCCTTGTGACATTGGCAGACAGATGTGCTGATTTGCAGAGCTGCACACCAATGCAATATTGTCCGCGGATGGGTACAGAAGAGCAGCTATTCAAATTAATAGGTGCGGATGCACGGCCATTATGCAGTTGACAGAGCGGTGCTGTTCAGCTCTGCAACTCAGCATATCCAGGCATCAGGAACTGCTGAATGCCAGGTGTCACACCCCCACCAATCAGATATTGATGATTTATTCTAAGGATAGGACATCAATATAAAAATCCCAGACAATCCTTTTAAGTGACACCTGCAAATTATTCCAGACAAATTTGCACCCCAAAAGCCAAATAGGGCTTCTTCCCTTCCAACACCTGCCATGTGTCCAAACAGTAGTTTTTGACCACATACAGTATCTCACAAAAGCGAGTACACTCCTCACATTTTGGTAAATATCTTATTATATCTTTCCATTGGACAACACTGTCGATTTGACACTTTGATACAATGTAAAGTAGACAGTGTACAACTTGTACAACATTGTAAATTTGGTGTGCCCGCTAAATACCTCAACACACAGCCCTTACTGTCTAAACCGCTGGCAACAAAAGTGAGAACACCCCTAAGTGAAAAAGGTCCTGTCATGCGCCCCAGGAATAGTTTCCAACCAGATATGGAGTATCGGTGTATTCAAGAGAAACTGCAAAACATATTAAGTGGCACAATTTCTAATGCTACCCTCGTGAATATTTTCATGGAAAAAAAACATAATTTTAAATTTTCTTATTAATGTTATTAACTTGCATGAAGCATCTGTGAGTCCAGAAAGGTCGGTGTACTCCTGAATTGGTCAGTAAAAAATAGATTTTGCAAAACATGTTAATAAAAGGAAAATTGCTGCTAAACGTTTAACCCTTCTAACATCCTAACAAAATAAAAAGGCGTTTCAAAAATGATTCTGATTTAAGGTAGACAAATTGAAAATGTCATTTATTAAAGTTCAACTCCAGCATTTTTTTTATTTCACCGATGGAGTGGTGCCACGAATGTAAGTTTCCTGATCTTTATATCATACTTAAAAGGTTTATCTACTATTCACGTATGGTGCTGGCGCCATTCCAGTGGTGCCTGCACTGGCTCTCCCAGCAACCATGTAACAGTGTGACATCACGTGAACCCTGCAGCCAATCAGCGGCTGCTTCATTCTCCCTGCTTTTGGAAAAATTGATAACAACCAGAAGAAGTGTGTGCTGCTGCTCGCCTTCCTTGGATGTATCATATACAGTTGGGGGAAGCAAAATGGCCACAGATTGGCAGTAGGGTTCACATGATGTCACACTGTTAAGTGATTGCTGGGAGAGATAGTGCTGACGCCGCTGGAATGGTGCCGCCACCAGAGTATAAATATTGTTATTTTAAAAAGGGGAAACATGAATTGAGGAAGGATTGTCTGAGAAGTAGACAAGCTCTTAAAGCGCCTCTGTCTTCTGTTCTTCCCGAAGCCACTTTGGTCCTGCACCGCCAACTTGTGACCGCAACTTCTAACTAACAGGAAATCAGAGGAAATGGTCACAATCTCTCAATGTAAGTCTGTGAGAGTCTCTTTCTGGATCACAGAGCCTTACACTGAGTTGTGATTTCTGGATTGCGAAAGCAAATACTGGAGCGTTCCGACAGGTCACAAACTGTACGAGATGATTGGAGCGGTGCTGATAACAGATGAAGATGACGGCTGGTGAGTGTAATACAAGGGGAAGGGAACTAAGAGTGGTGCTTTTTAAAAGCACTCCCAACAAAGTCTTTATCCTCTTCTTAATATATTGCAATCATCATATTTTATAGCACTGTGTACTTACAATTGCTCATTTTGCCTTTCTACCCAGATAATTCTTGTCTTTTATCTGCTCTATGTAGAAACATTAAGTATATTGTTCCTATATTTATCATTCATCTCTTCAACTCCTGACCCAGCTGCTCCGCTCCTATCCCTGCCAGGGAGTTTTG
Organism: Phyllobates terribilis; assembly: GCF_046119375.1. Classification (NCBI taxonomy): domain Eukaryota; kingdom Metazoa; phylum Chordata; class Amphibia; order Anura; family Dendrobatidae; genus Phyllobates; species Phyllobates terribilis. Next base: position 646,760,564 of record NW_027362762.1, read on the forward strand.
CAATGAGAATATTGACCACCTGTTTCTAAATAGAGCTTAGAAGGATTGAGCTAGTAAGTTTTTAATAATCTGATGTCATAGACCTAATGGAAAACAGAAGAATTAACTGTGTAGAAGGGCAAAATGAGCAATTGTAAATACATAGTGCTATATAATATTAATAATAATATTAATGCAATGTATAAAGAGGATAAAAATTTGGATGGGAATGCTTCTTTAACTATATTGTGTGACATGACTATTTGTTATAAGCACATACAAATTAAAAGTTTGAAAATTGCTAATTTGACAAAATTTTTGCCAAATTTCCAATGTTTTTCATAAAATTGTATTAATCTAAATTCACTATAAACATAAAGTGCAGTGTGTAATGAAAAATCAATCTCAGCATGACTAGGATTGAAAGAAACATTCCAAAGTTATTACCGCATAAAGTGACAAATGTCAGATTTCAGGGGGCTCTGTCAGAAAGGTGAAAACAGGCTTCAGTGGTAAGGGTTAAAATGAGTCTATGCTACGGGTCCGGGTGGTAGAACCTCTGTGCTTCGGTGCAAGGAGGGACTAGAGGGGCATGACTAAGTGCCTACACAGCCCGACCAAGGTCACATGGCGGCTTAGTCGACTCCGTGAACCAGGGAGGAACTGGGCAGGTGGACCAGGTGTCACTCTGGGACCGACCTTGTGTGAGAGAAGGTGATTCCCACGGGTCAGATGGCAGGAACTGACCGGTACAGTGGATGAGCATGGCAGGAAGATTGATGGGTGGACCGGGTAGATAAGCAGGCTGATTCGGCAGATAGCCAGAAGGGTGCTCCGGGTAGGCAGACTGGCTGGCACGGCAGGTTACAGACAGGTGCTCCAGGTAAGCAGGCTGGCGGGCATGACTGTAGGCAGACTAGAGAACAGAACTGTTAGACAGGCTGGCGGGCTAGACTGACAAAAGGCTGGCAGGCAGGACTGACAGGCAGCAGGACCTGAGGGCTGGAGCAAGTGTTTAGCACACGGAACAACAACCTTGCACAGGCACCTCCATATTGGAGGAAGTGCCAAATATAGGGGAAGTCCTATAGGACTCTATAGGATGGCGCGCGCAGCCCCTTTAAGAGGGAGGAAGCGCGCTCGCGCACCCAAAGCACGGAGCCCGGGAAGCTGTGCGCAGAGCGTGCCAAAGCAGCAGGGGAGCGGGAGGACGCTGGACCTGGACCGCGGCAGTGAGGGAAACAGCGTCTCTGCCCGGCTGGAGGCAGAGACGCCGATGCTACAGTCTGTCACCCAAAAATGCATTTTAGTACCCCAAAATCCAAAAGCCCTGGAAAAGAATGTTCATGGACTATTTCATGGTCTGTAAATCCATGAAGACAAAATGACAATATAGGAATTGTATGTTATTATGTATATAAAATAGTGATCCTCTTACTCTCCTCCGCCTAACAAAAAGTTTTAACTAACAAACAAACCAGCACACTGTAACGCTAAGTATGCGAACATGAAATATATGAAATTTGAATAGTGTTACTGCTCTAGAAAATAGAAATAAATGAGAAATCTTAGCGCATAAATTCGTCAATTCATATGTACCTGGTAGCCGCGATAAGGCGTTTCTCAAAAATACCAGAACCCTATCTATGTGATACCTCTCTAAGTGACTATATCTGCTTGTGTGTGGGAAAATAAGATCCTGCTACAATTAAAATTGCCTGTGGCCTAGAGGCGGAGTGCTCAGTCAAAGCTTATACATAGAAACAGAAAAAACTGATGGCACTTCCAAAACAAGAAATAGGTGTGAACAGGTGCTCACTAGGAGCAGCTGCCTCCATATACAACTAACAAACAAAGCAGCACACTGTAACGCTAAATATGCGAACATGAAATATATGGCGTCTCTCAAAAATACCAGGACCCTATCAATGTGAACTCCTCACTAAGTGACTATGTCTGCTTGTGTGTGGGATTCTATGTATAAGCTTTGACTGAGCACTCCGCCTCTATGTCACAGGCGATTTTAATTGTAGCAGGATCTTATTATCCCACACACAAGCAGATATAGTCACTTAGAGAGGTATTCATATTGATAGGGTCCTGGTATTTTTGAGAAACGCCTTAACGTGGCTATCAGGTACACATGAATTGACCCAGTTATGCGCTAAGATTTCTCATTTATTTCTATTTTCTGCAGCTGTAATGCTATTAAAATTTCATATATTTCATGTTCGCATACTTATTGTTACAGTGTGCTACTTTGTTTGTTAGTTGTATATGGAGATAGCTGCTCCTAGTGAGCACCTGTTCACACCTATTTCTTGTTATGGAAGTGTCGGTCAGTTTTTTCTGTAACATTGAAAATTAATTTGCTTGTTTTTCTAAGTTTTTAAACTCAGTGTATGGTTTTAGTTTTAGCATAGCAACTAAATTCTATTCACAGTGAAGTTATTCAATGCAACTACAATGTTCCTTATTATGCTCTCGGGGCGACTACTCAGCGGTGGAAGCCTCGGTACAGAGTGAGAATGCCCGAACAGCCTGCCAGAGGGAAAAAAATGGCTGGATGAGTGGAGGAATAGAAAGTGTTCTGCAGTGGTGGTAGGGCAGGTGAGTGACAAGGTGAGTATCATTTTCTTCTTTTTAATCCCTTTACCGGTTTTCTGCAATTCAGTAAAATGGCGGCCACCAAAAAGCAAATTGCAAAAAAAATTGGATTTATTAGAATCTACATTTTTTTCTAAAATTAGAGACAAATTCACTTTGCCTCAAACAAATTTGCTCAGTTATGGTTTCCATTGGCAAATTTAATATAGGTGGCATCTAAGTTTTATATGGCATAGTATAACATACAGAAATTCCCTCTGTGATAAGTTTTCTTACAGCTAAGTTCCCATAATGAGCATCTGATGTAGATTTTCTGCAGCATTTTTACAGCTATTAAATTAGTACACTAGGTTACTTACATTTTTGTCATTGTGTTTTTAGTGCTTTTTTCCCATGTGTTTATTATCATGTTATTGCTGCTGCTGTTTTTGTCTCTTCTTGCCTCTTACTTATGATACTTCTTGGTGTTTGGCTTTGGCAAATCTTTACTGAAACACACTAAAAATGCATATGTGTTGTTAGCTGTCGATTCCACCACCTAATGTAATTCTATGGGGAATATCTACACATAAAAATCATCACACTTTCAAGAGAAATTGTCATTTTACGGATTTCACACACGCACCGCAGGTCAGTTTGCGCGGAGTAATAAAAAAGCACCATGGGCATGAGATTTATATAAATACCATCCATTTTGCTGGAATAGTAAAATGCTGGATTTTTCATGCAGTGAAAATATGCAGCATCAAAAACCCATCTTGGTAACTTAAAGGGAATCTGTCACCCCCCTGGGCGATATCAGACCTCTACTATGGCCATACAGGCTATAGAAAAGTAAATCTATACATACCTGTATGGCCCATAGTAGAGGTTTGATGGCAGAGAAAAGTGTTTTTATAAACTCTATTTTGCACAGGCTTGGCGTCCAGGGGACACTAAGAAATCCCCATCTAACTGTTTATTATTCCCCTAAATCCCCGACTATCTGCTTAGATACCGTATTCCCCCCCTCCCCTGCATGTCACAGGGCCGCTCACATAGAGTGCACTTTGCTTCCTCCCGGCCCCGAATCAATGTGCACTGCGCCGCAGGGTTCTATTGCGCAGGCGCTGGGGAGTCACTGTCACTTCCTGGTGCTGCACAATAGAACTCTGCGGCGCAGTGCACAGAGAGAGGGGCTGGGAGGAAGCAAAGCGCGTTCTATGTGAGGGGCCCTGTGACGTGCAGGGGAGGGGGGGAATATGGTAACTAAGCACATAGGCGGGATTTCGGGGAATAATAAACAGTTAAGCGTGGATTTCTTGGTGTCGGGGGGACGCCAAGCCTGTGCAAAAGGGAGTTTATAAAAACACATTTCTCTGCAATCAGACCTCTACTATGGGCCATACAGGTATGTGTAGATTTACTTTTCTATAACCTGTATGCCCATAGTAGAGGTCTGATAACTCCCAGGGGGGTGACAAATTCCCTTTAACCTAAAGGACCATTCCAAAACTATTTCTTTTTACTCTTCAACACAACTGTATTTAGTTAAAAAGCATGATGTTACAACTTGCTTGGGTTTGTATCCCTATAATTCGATCTTTCCCTGATACTGTATAGGCTAATATGTTCTGCAGACTGGATAGGGTATAACAGAGTCTTACTTGATTTACCAATCTTATAGCTAAATATTATGGGAAATACTCAATTTTGAACATTCACTGCTTTCAAATAACTTGATCTCATTAGATAAATGGCTATATAGACAATCTGTGAATCACTTTTTAAAAAATTATGTTGTTAATCCCCCAAAAACGAGTCCAAAGTGACTGCCATTAGTTGTCCTCGTTTAGTGTAACGGTCTATATTCTGTTCTCAAAGTGCTATCACTAGCAGCAGATACACTGAGAGAGATTACTGGAAGTTCTCCTACTCCTGCTTTACTGTCTGTGAAGATCTCCTACTCCTTCTCTCCTGTCTGTGAAACTCTATGCAGACATAACAAAGAGGAGAGCGTTCAGTTGGAGGCACGCGCATTGTTTGCGGGGAAGGGAGGTAACTTCCAGCATTTATAGTGCTGGCAGAATGCTAATGACGTGGGAATATACTTTGAACATAGTAATAGAAACTATAAGATGCCATTCTACTCTACACTTACTCTTGTTATATCGGACGTCTTAGACACGTTGGTCACTTTCTATCACTTGGATGCAACTAATAGTATTCTGCAGATGCAATTCCAGTTTTTGTAAAGAGAAAAAAAAGATATATAACTAGAATATTCATCCTGTTAGAAGTCAGGATTTTGGATGCTGTCACAGTTGTTCCTTTTCTAATGCTGAATTTGAGAGGTCCTTATAATTATTTAATAAAATTATGAATGGGAATCTGTTATAACCAGGGATTTCATATCTGTTGCAAGAGAGAAAGAAAGTAATGAAGCAATAGAATCAGGGTTTCTGTCTCTACTTTATGCAGCCCTTGGGCCATGGCCCAACTATCAGTATTCCTTCAGTATTTTTTCTCAGGAGTGGGAGCCAAAACCAGGAGTGGGTGATAAATGCAGAATTGGTGACTTGTTTCTATTCTACCTTTTCTCTGATTGTTCCTCACCTGGTTTTGGCTCCCACTCCTGAGAAAAAATACTGACCGAATACTGATAGTGGGGCCGTGGTCTTAAAGAGTAACTAAACTTTTATTTTATTTTTATTCATTTATTTTATTTGTCTTCATTCCCATAAAAAATTCAATATAACAGGTTTAGAAACCCTGTCTTTTCCCCAGTCTATTTAGCTACACTGATATCACAATGTACTAATTTGGGGTACAAATGATAGCGCTGAAAAGGTCACCTCCGTACCTGAGTCTCACTAACTCTGGGCATAAACTGTTGCAAGAGGCTGTTCTGATAAGCACTAGTATATAGATAAGTTTGGGTGCACCACTAAATATACAAAATATCAAAAAGTAGGGTGCTGCATCATGTAGAATAACCAACTAGTAAAAGAGGAGAGAAAAATACACTACATAACAATGAGCACACATGAATACTAGTAAAATTTGTTTATTGAAGACCATAGACAACTATCTAAAAACAATTAAAATTAGTCAATATCATAGTACCAACCACGGAGGCATGTGTGCCAAATGTATGCACCAGATTCTATTTATGGATTAGATTATTATTGTACTATATGACTGCTTAATTGTGAGGGCATTGATTTGTGTTGCTATAGGTTATCTAACAGTACGTGTTGCAAATAGATATGAATGTATATATTTATTATCATTACTCATATATTTTCCATGTCACCATTAGCTTTTTGACAATATTACAATTGGACTGCAATTGTTTATATATTGGGATCTTGTTTTGACATTACCTTTTATAATTGTATGATAATTCTGGTGCATACATTTGGCACACGTGCCTCTGGGGTTAGTACTATGGTATTGACTGATTTTAATTGTTTTTAGATTGTTGTCTATGGTCTTCAATAAACATTATATTTTACTAGTATTCAGGTGTCCTCATCGTTATGTAGTGTCTTTCTCTTTTACTGTTCTGATAAGCACAACACACAGAGGAGGAGATTGGCGGGAACCATTTTACTACCATCATCAGTACTCCGAATGATTAGATTCTGATATTGATAAGCTCTCATTGAAGAAAGCCTTCCCACCTGACTCGGCCTCATTGCTGATCCCGTAATCTGACTCTGGGTCAGAACCGAAAGCTCTAGCCATATCAAAGCAACTGAAGGCAGGAAAATAGACTAGGGAAATGAAGGGGTTTGCAAGACACTTACATGCAATTTTTTAAAAGTGTTAAGACAAATCACCTAATACAGTGACGTGATTAAATGACGTCATGGAATGTCCTTTTACACTACCGCGAGCCGCCCAAGACACCAGACGCACCGGAGAAGGAGACCGGGGGCTGTTGGAAGGTGAGTGTAATGTTTTTTTTTTTATTTTTTACCATTTTTATTCTTTTTTTTAACAATTAACTTGGCCACACTATATAAAATCCATGCCGGTTGTATGGATTTATATAGTGTGAACAAGTTGTCAAGCACTTTCCAAGTGATGCTAAAATCGCTTGGAAAAGCGCTTGATAACCCGCATGCAGAAATGCATGTGAAGAACGCTTGACAAACGCATCTACCTGGCAGGAAAAACGCATGTAAAAAACGCATGCGTTTTTCCTGCCAGAGAGATGCAAAAATAATCCGGAGCATTTCTGCTTCGTGGGCTCTTAGCCTTAAGCTGCCATATTGTAAATGTGCTTATAGATAACCTTTAATAGTAATGATGTATTAGTATTTACCAGCTGCTGCCAGCAGAGGGCAGTAAAATGTTCCTGAACAGGTGACTGACTACAAAGGCAGTACCAGAGTGACAGGTTGGTAGCAGGATTGCCAAATTGACTTTTTATTTTTTCTGGACAGGTTCTCAAAAAGTTAAGGACAGCTAACTATTTTTTACAGGCACATTAGATGACCATAACAAATCATTATGATTCTAAGTGATATATGTATACACACCAAAAATCCTATAGGAAGACATTAGCTGCATTCACTGTGAATTGTAAAAGGGTGAAGACTAGTGTTGAGCCACCCCCGTAGTGTTCGAGTTCGGTTCGGTTCGTCGAACACCCGTGTGTTCGCCGAACTGTTCGTCGAACACCTTCGAACACCGTTAAAACCAATGGCAGGCAAACAGAAACACATAGAAAACACCTTCAAAGGTGTCCAAAAGCTGACAAACTGCTCAGAAGACATAACTAACACATGGAAAATTGACAAGTACATATAGTCATGTGAAAAGAAAAGAGGTGGAGGAGTAAAAGGAGGGGGAGACACAGATATAGGCATGTCATGCCCTTCTAAAATCCAAAAAGTGAGAAGCTGACACGGCCAGTCGGCTCCTGCCCGTGCCACCTCCGTGTCGCCGGGTTTATGCCAGAGCCGCGGTGAACCCTGACGGCCAGCCCCCCTCTCCCAATACTGGTGCCTGTCCGCTGGTGGGTCGAGCGAGCCCCCCTGTGGTGGAGGCAGCTCTAAGCTTTTTAATTTAAATTGTCTCTCTAATTTGAATGAATACACTTTAAATCCATTTACAAGGATCTAGTGGAGGGCAATTCTCATGCCAGCAGCCGCGTAATTCCAGCTCCAGTAGCGTCCACTAAAGCTGCTGCAGTTAAAAAGCTTTTATAAGGATCGAGCTCGGCTGTCCACCGCAAGGCATCCTACTGCCAGTCCCAGCCCCTATGCCTTGGGGTGCCTCCTGATGCTCTTCACTGAGTATCCCGTGGTCCCGAAGCATTTCCTTTGAAAAAATTAAGTGTCCAAACTACAGGTGGTGTAGCTTGCTTAACAGCCGGGATAATCCGCTGACTAGCAGACACTGCTACTAGGCACAAAGTATTTCCTGGGCTAGATGCAGTTAAAAATTTGTAATTCAATACTCTCGTTGGATGCTGAGAAAGCATTCCATAGAGTCTCCTGGCACGCCATATATTATTCTCTTAAAAAGTTTGGGGTAGGGGTCTAGGGGAACCTTTTATAGCCAAAATCACGGCCCTGTATCGCAATACGTCACCTAGGCTGAAGATAAATGGAACTGTAGCACCCTGAGGGCTCGGTTGCTACAGAGGTATTGCACCTCACCCAGAGGTGTGATATCTCACTCTCAGGTAAGGATGGAGTGTGGATCAGGACCCGACACCTGCATGCATTACACCACATTGCCGTGGGGCAGGGCGACCAATATGCCCCTGAGATGGGCACGACAGTCCCTGTCCCTGGCTGGAGTGGGGGGAGGGGACACTGAGGAAGGGGATCCCTGTAGTGCAGGAGCAGGGAGGAAGAAGTTCCTGGGTGCATTGAGAAGGGAGTATAAAAGGTGGGCACCATCTTAGTTCAGTGCAGAGAAGTCTGAGCAGAAGTGACAGGGAGCAGGGGCTCTGCATGAGCTCTGCTCCGGAGGCGGGCCTAGTAACAGAGGCCCAGGCCTGGAAGAGGGAGAAGGAAGGAAGAGGAGCGGAGAAGGCTCCAGGAACGAGGAACGAAGGGATCCCAGGGGTGCGGACGGGCGAGTCGCCACCGCACGCCCGAATCCACCTGCGTGGAGGGGTCAGGCCAAAGGGGGAGACCGGTCCCCGAAACTAGTGGAGGCGGGAAATGACCCTCAGCTAGAAACCGGAGGCTGTGACATTTTATGTGGCGCAGCCCCTCGCTGCACCCGCTAGGAAGGCACCACATAGGGTCAGGGAAACTGGCGCCAAGTTTACCAAGAGGAGGCCCGAGGCAGCCGGACAGAAGGGTTGGTAAGAAAGGCCAGACAAAGGACACACAAAGGGGGTCCTGTGAAGCGCTCCAAAGTTATCTGGGAGTTGTCTGAGCCCCTCACCTGGTGAGCACAGTACGACGTGGGCAGCCGTTACCTGCAGAAGTGGTCTGGATAATAAGAACTGAGTAAAGGCCCTGGACTGCATCACTGACTCTGTGTCGTTACTGCTGCTGCCCTGCACCATCACCCCCATCCTCCGCATACACTGCCCTGAGGCTATACTCCTCCCGTGGGGAGTTATGCTACGCTCTGCTGCACCCACAACACCAGCCTCAGCCGTCTGCCCTGCAGCGGCGGTTCACTCTGACCGCAATCCACGGGTGGCGTAGTCGGACATTTAAACAACAAAACCACATAAATAGTTCCGCCACAGGTTTGACCGCTCTGAGCCACGGAACCGGGTCGCCGCCATGGAGACTACAACCACCAGCATCCACCAAAAAGGGTCCGGCTCCGGGTGTCCCAAGGCCCAGGAGGCGCGTCAGAACATTTTCATCACCTTTCACAATCACCAATGGGACAAGGCAGGGATGTTCTCTGTCCCCTCTCTTATACATCCTAGTGACGGAGCACTTGCTCTCATCAATTCGCCATAACTCCAATATTAGGTGGATTGAGGTGGGAGGCACCAAGTACAAGTGCTCTCTATTTGCTGATGATGTCCTAGTATATATCACTCATTCACATATATCCATCCCTGCTGTTATGGCTGAAATAGATCACTTTGTTACATGGTCAAATTTTAAAATCAATGCAGCGAAGTCTGAGGCCCTCGATGTCTCCCTCCCCAAATCCATACAGGATTCCATCCAGTCCAACTTTCCCTTTGCCTGGCCCTCACAGGGTATCAAATACTTAGGAATTCCTATTCATAGAGACCTCTCCCATCTATGTTATCTTAATTTTGGGCCCTTTATTGAACAACTCCATACAGACCACGGTTGGCAAGTTAGAACTGTAAGATTCACTACGTGAACCACTGGTGTTTTGTGGAAAAGCACATGTACACTGTGTTCCAAATTATTATGCAAAAAGTGTTTAGGAGTGATAAGGGAAGAATTTGTTTGTTTGTCAGTTAAACTCATTGATGGTGATGTGTGTCAGGGCTCTTTATATCACTGTAAGCAATTGCAGACACCTGTGCTAATTAGTTTGGCAGGTGTGTCCAATGAAAGGCAAGACTACTTAAGAAGGCTGTCCCACATTATTAAGCAGCCTACATTTTCTGTCAAAATGGGAAAGAAAAAGGATGTGTAGACTGCTGAGAAGCAACAAATTGTGGAGTGTTTAGGTCAAGGCATGACTACAATCAACATTGTGCGATGATCAGGATGAAGTGTTTTGGCAATCAAGAAGTATGTAGCTGATTCACAGTACACACGTGTGCGTGCTGATAAGGGCAAATTGAGGACTCTTTCCTACAGGCAATTACGTCAGGTTAAAAGAGCAGCGGCAAAAAAGCCTTGTCATAGCAGCAGACAAGTTTTTGAAGCTGCTGTTGCCTCCAACGTCCCCCGAACAACAAGATGCAGGGTCCTTCAGAGGTTTGCAGCTGTGCATACGCCATCCTGTCGACCTCCTCTATCCACTTCACACAAGCAGAAACGGCTCCAGTGGGCCAAACATTACATGAAGACTGATTTCAAAACTGTTTTGTTCACGGATGAGTGCCGTGCAACGCTCGATGGTCCAGATGGATGGAGTGGAGGATGGCTGGCTGATGGACACCCCACGCAAACACGGCTACAGCGCCAACAAGGAGGAGGTGGAGTAATGTTTTGGGCTGGAATCATGGGGAGAGAGATTGTCGGCCCCTTTAGGATCCCTGAAGGGGTAAAGATGAACTCCATAATGTATGTGGAGTTTCTCAAAGAGCACTTCCTGCCATGGTTCAAGAAGAAGAACCGTGTATTCCACAGCAAGATCATTTTTATGCATGATAATGCACCGTCTCATGCTGCACATAACACATCTGCATCTCTGGCTGATATGGGCATAAAAGGGGACAAACTTATGGTGTGACCCCCCATGCTACCCTGACCTCTATCCCATTCAGAACCTCTGGAGCATCATCAAAAGGAGTGTCTATGATGGCGGGAGGCAGTTCACATCTAAGCAACAGCTCTGGGAAGGTATTCTGTCCTCATGCAAAACAATTGAAGCAGAAACCATCCAAAACCTGATAAATTCAATGGACGAGAGAGTTCAGAAGCTCCTTTCGAACAAGGGGTCCTATGTGCAAATGTAACATCACCTAGAATAAAGTTTTGAGTTGGAAACTGTTTGATTTCAGTTTCTAATAACCTGCTAATGCTTATAATTTCAAAAATGACCATTTTTTTGGTCTTTATTAAAATGAAAAGGTTGATCGAAGAGTGTGGGGGATCTAAGAGTGTGGCAACCCAGTAGTCAGGATTACTTCGAATTCTGACAATCTGAGGGACATGTTGCAGGTAGTGCAGCAAGAAGGCACTTATGTGTCTTGCGCATCTCGGAGCCCCAAAATTATTTTCCGGGCTAGATGCAGCTAAAAATTATTATTAATTTTAAATCTGGTGGAGCTTAGTATAGATGGCCTAATATAATCAGTACTGCACACTGCTACAAAGCCCAAATTATTTTCCAGCCAAGATACAGATAAACATGATTAGTAATTTTAAATCTGGTGGAGCTTAGTATAGATGGCCTAATAGAATCAGTACTTCACACTGCTACAAAGCCCAAATAATTTTCCAGCCAAGATACAGATAAACATGATTAGTAATTTGAAATCTTAAAATGGTTGGTGAGGTGATTTTAACCAATCATCAAGCTTTTACTCTCCCCAGGATGACACAGGGGTAGAAAAGTCGTTTCGGATCCATGATTTGTTCATATTTATAAACGTGAGTCTGTCTACATTATCAGTGGAGAGCCGCGTGCGCTTATCTGTCAGCACACCACCAGCAGCGCTGAACACACGTTCAGACAGAACGCTGGCTGCGGGGCATGACAAGATCTCCAAGGCGTAAGTGGCTAGCTCCGGCCATTTATCCAGATTGGAAGCCCAAAAAGAGCAAGGGTCCAGTGACATAGTCATGGCTTCAATGTTTACTTGGAGATACTCCTGTACCATCGTCTCTAGGCGTTGACTATGTGTCAGACTTCTTGTCTCCTGTGGCCTTGCAAAGTATGGGCTAAAAAAGTGGTGAAATGATTCCGCAAAATTGATGTTACCAGCAGATACTGTGTTTCTGTTACGGTTTGAGTGCTGAACACTCGACGGTCCCACGGTTGGCAAGTTGGAACTGTGAGATTCACTACGTGCACCACTGGTGTTTTGTGGAAAAGCACATGTAAGATTCTGCAACAGCCTCTGCTGATACTCCTGCATGCGTGCATCCCTTTCTATGGCAGGAATAATTTCTGCAAATTTACTTTTGTACCGGGGATCTAACAGTGTGGCAACCCAGTAGTCAGGATTATTTCTAATTCTCACAATTCGAGGGTCATGTTGCCGGTACTGCAGCAAGAAGGCACTCATGTGTGTTGCGCATCCAGGAGCACCAAGTCCCTGTTGTGTTGGTGGCGAGGTAACAATCATGCTTCCTTCCTCTGTCCTCTCCCCCCAACCTCGCACAACAGAAATGTGATCAAGGTCTCCCTCATCTGATGAGTATTCCATCAGTTCGTCCTCCACTTCTTCCTGGGCTCCTGCACCTTCCTCACTAGTTTGGCTGCTACCATGCGCCCTGGTAAAACCATCTGACCCCACCCTCACATGCCTGTCGCCTTGGTGCTGCCGACCGTCTGGACCTTGCAGATGTTAGCCCTTCCGCATACAACTCCTCCTCCTCTACTTCCTCCACCTCCTCTTGTGCCACCACCTGACTCCGAATTCTGTTTAACATGTGCTCCAGCATGTAAATCACCGGAATAGTCATGCTGATAATGGCATCGTCAGCACTAAACATCTTCGTCGCCATTTCAAAACTGTGCAGAAGGGTGCATAGGTCCCTGATCTGAGACCACTCCTCCAGCGTGATTTGCCCCACCTCTGGATCTCGTTGGCCCAGGCTATATGTCAGAACGTATTGCACCAGGGCTTGTCGGTGCTGCCACAGTCGCTGCAACATGTGCAGAGTTGAATTCCACCGGGTAGGCACATCGCATTTTAGCCGGTGAAGTGGCAGGCCCAACGACTTCTGTAGAGATGTAAGTCGCTGAGCTGCGGGATGCAAACGGCGGAAGTGAGCACACAGCGACCGTGCCCTCTGCAGAAAGCCATCTAGTCCGGGATAGTGGGCTAAAAATTGCTGGACAACCAGGTTCAACACGTGAGCCATACAAGGCACGTGTGTGACATTGCCCCGGCGAAGGGCCGCACCCAGGTTTGCAGCATTGTCGCACACGGCCTTCCCTGGTTTCAGGTCCAGTGGAGACAACCATTCATGAAATTGGTTCTCCAGGATTGACGCACAACTCGTGGGGACGGCAAGACTTGGACAGCAGCCCCTTGTCCTGCTGTCACCATAGTTACCTAGTGCCCAGTCAGCGACCTGTAACGCCCCTGTCCATGCCTACTCGTCCAAGTGTCTGTGGTGAAATGCACCCTGTCACACACAGAGTTTCTCAAAGAAGCGGTGATGTTGTGTGCGACATGCTGGTGGAGCGCAGGCACACCTTTCTTTGAGAAGTAGTGTCGACTGGGCATCTGGTACTGGGGCATTGCGACGGACATAAGGTCTCGAAAATCCTCTGTGTCCACCAGGTGGAAAGGCAGCATTTCTGTAGCCAAGAGCTTGCAGATGGTGAAATTCAACCTCTTAGCTTTCTCATGGCTAGGAGGAAATGGTCTTTTACTTGTCCACATCTGAGGGACCGAGGGCTGGCTATTGTGCTTAGGCGGGGTTGATAAGGGTGTCCCCGGCAAACTGCCGGTCTGTGAGGAAGATGCAGGCGGACATGTTAGGTTGCCTTGATCCAAAGGTGGTGCTATCGATGTCGGACAGCGCTCAACACCAGCTGGTGTTACCACCTCCAAAGAAAATGATGACCTGCCTATCACGCTGGCTGTTGCGGGTAAAGAGGTGGCAGGTCTGTGCCCCAAAACAGGTGTGACTGCTGTCCCCCCAGTCACAGAGGATGAAGAGGCCGCGGATGCACAAGATATGGCAGATGGTGGTTGGCCCGGCCGGCTAGGCCGCATTGTAGCACAGTGAGCTTCCCACTGCAACTTTTGCTTCATGTCCATGTGCCGGTTCATGCATGAAGTACTCAAACTATGTATTTTTTGGCCTCTACTTATCTTTTGCTGACAAATGTTACAGATAACACGAGTTGGGTCATCTTTATCGATCTGAAAAAATGCCCAGGCTATGCAAGGCTTAGCACCCATGCGACCTGAAGAGCCACCACGACTTGTGGTGAGAGGCAGAGTTGTGTTTGAGGATGCAGTTGTTGACGGGCTTCCAGTACTACATCTCTGTCCAGGAAGGCGGAACCTGACCTCGTCGTCACAAGCATTCTCCTCCACCTCCTCTGCTGACCTCATCTCTTGGCTGACTGTGGGTTGACAGTAAGTGGGATCTCCAACCTCATCATCATCACCCTGTGCGTTATCACACCCGTCGTCCTCAGAGCCAACCTGTTCCTGCCCTGACAAAAAACTAAAATTGTCGCTCCAATCAGGTATTTGAGTCTCATCATCGTCTTCCTCATTGTCTCCACCAACAGGAGTTACAGTTTGGGAATGAGGGTCTACATTATGGTCAGAATCTTCAGCGTCTGGTCCTGCATCCGACTCATAAAGATTCTGGGCATCAGTGCAGATCATTTCCTCGTCTGGATTCACAGAAGCGCTGGAGCCGACCTCTGATTCCCAGGCTATAGTATGAGTAAACAGCTCTGCAGACTCAACCATCTGTTCTACCTCATACTCAGACGGGCAGCTGGAGATTTGGGAGCTGTGAGGAAGCAAGTGCGATTGGGGTGACACTTTTGAGGACTGGAGTATTTGTGATGTTGAAGTTGATGTGGAGGAGAGCCCACTTAAAGGAACACTTGATATCCGTTGAAGCACCTGCTGTTTTTGTCCTCATCTGGAATTTGTAGCGATTGGCGTGGCCGTAAGAAAGGGATCTTATCACATTGTCCGCTAAAAGAAGTAGACATTTTAGTTTGGCTGGAAGATGGTCTTTCTTCTGCCGATGTTACTGTTGCTTTAACACCTACCCCACGGACACAACCTTTTTTCCCCTTCCCAACACGCCTATTCCCCTTTCCACCAGCAGCAGGCCTTTTTCCACTCATTTTGGTGGTTAACTAATTCACAACTCTGTAGTTGTTTGCACAAAAAAACAATGGATGGGAACCGAGCAGAGCTGAGTGGCCAAACTGTGGTATTAGGCCAAAACTATTGGCTGGGTTAGATGCAGAAAAAAATTATATTCAATTTGCAACCTGATGGAGGTCAGTATAGATGGACTAATAGAACAAGTCCCACACACAGCTAGAAGCCCAAATATTTTTTCAGAGGTAGATGCATAAAAAAATTATATTCAGTTTGCAACCTGATGGAGGTCAGTATAGATGGACTAATAGAAGAAGTCCCACACACTGCTAGAAGGCCAAATATTTTTTCAGAGCTAGATGCAGACAAAAAATTATTTTGAATTTGCAACCTGATGGAAGTCAGTATAGATGGACTAGTAGAACAAGTCCCACACACTGCTAGAAGGACAAATAATTTTTCAGAGCTAGATGCAGAAAAAAATTATATTCAATTTGCAACCTGATGGAGGTCAGTATAGATGGACTAATAGAACAAGTCCCACACACTGCTAGAAGGCCAAATATTTTTTCAGAGATAGATGCAGACAAAAAATTATTTTTAATTTGCAACCTGATGGAGGTCAGTATAGATGGACTAATAGAACAAGTCCCACACACTGCTAGAAGGCCAAATATTTTTTCAGAGCTAGATGCAGGTAAAAAATTTTTTAATTTGCAACCTGATGGAGGTCAGTATAGATGGATTAATAGAACAAGTCCCACACACTGCTAGAAGCCCAAATATTTTTTCAGAGCTAGATGCAGATAAAAATTATTTTTAATTTGCAACCTGATGGAGGTCAGTATAGATGGACTAATAGAACAAGTCCCACACACTGCTAGAAGGCCAAATATTTTTTCAGAGCTAGATGCAGACAAAAAATATTTTTAATTTGCAACCTGATGGAGGTCAGTATAGATGGACTAATAGACCAAGTCCCACACACTGCTAGAAGGCCAAATATTTTTTTCAGAGCTAGATGCAGACAAAAAATATTTTTAATTTGCAACCTGATGGAGGTCAGTATAGATGGACTAATAGAACAAGTCCCACACACTGCTAGAAGGCCAAATATTTTTTCAGAGCTAGATGCAGATAAAAATTATTTTTAATTTGCAACCTGATGGAGGTCAGTATAGATGGACTAATAGAACAAGTCCCACACACTGCTAGAAGCCCAAATATTTTTTCAGAGCTAGATGCAGATAAAAATTATTTTTCATTTGCAACCTGATGGAGGTCAGTATAGATGAACTAATAGAACAAGTCCCACACACTGCTAGAAGGCCAAAAATTTTTTGAGAGCTAGATGCAGACAAAAAATATTTTTAATTTGCAACCTGATGGAGGTCAGTATAGATGGACTAATAGACCAAGTCTTACACACTGCTAGAAGGACAAATATTTTTTCAGAGCTAGATGCAGACAAAAAAATATTTTTAATTTGCAACCTGATGGAGGTCAGTATAGATGGACTAATAGAACAAGTCCCACACACTGCTAGAAGCCCAAATATTTTTTCAGAGCTAGATGCAGACAAAAAATTATTTTGAATTTGCAACCTGATGGAGGTCAGTATAGATGGACTAATAGAACAAGTCCCACACACTGCAAGAAGGCCAAATATTTTTTCAGAGCTAGATGTAGATACAAATTATTTTTAATTTGCAACCTGATGGAGGTCAGTATAGATGGACTAATAAAGCAAGTCCCACACACTGCTAGAAGCCCAAATATTTTTTCAGAGGTAGATGCAGAAAAAAATTATATTCAGTTTGCAACCTGATGGAGGTCAGTATAGATGGACTAATAAAGCAAGTCCCTCACACTGCTAGAAGCCCAAATATTTTTTCAGATGTAGAAAAAAATTATATTCAGTTTGCAACCCGATGGAGGTCAGTATAGATGGACTAATAGAACAAGTCCCACACACTGCTATAAGGCCAAATATTTTTTCAGAGCTAGATGCAGACAAAAAATTATTTTGAATTTGCAACCTGATGGAGGTCAGTATAGATGGACTAATAGAACAAGTCCCACACACTGCTAGAAGGCCAAATATTTTTTCAGAGCTAGATGCAGATAAAAATTATTTTTAATTTGCAACCTGATGGAGGTCAGTATAGATGGACTAATAGAACAAGTCCCACACACTGCTAGAAGCCCAAATATTTTTTCAGAGCTAGATGCAGATAAAAATTATTTTTAATTTGCAACCTGATGGAGGTCAGTATAGATGGACTAATAGAACAAGTCCCACACACTGCTAGAAGGCCAAATATTTTTTCAGAGCTAGATGCAGACAAAAAAATATTTTTAATTTGCAACCTGATGGAGGTCAGTATAGATGGTCTAATAGAACAAGTCCCACACACTGCTAGAAGCCCAAATATTTTTTCAGAGCTAGATGCAGACAAAAAAATATTTTTAATTTGCAACCTGATGGAGGTCAGTATAGATGGACTAATAGAACAAGTCCCACACAATGCTAGAAGCCCAAATATTTTTTCAGAGCTAGATGCAGACAAAAAATTATTTTGAATTTGCAACCTGATGGAGGTCAGTATAAATGGACTAATAGAACAAGTCCCACACACAGCTAGAAGGACAAATATTTTTTCAGAGCTAGATGCAGAAAAAAATTATATTCAATTTGCAACCTTATGGAGGTCAGTATAGATGGACTAATAGAATGATGCTATGCCCAAAAGGTTTTACTTCACTAGGTGCAGTAAAAAAATTGGTATTCTATACACAGGTGGTGTAGCTTGCAACACAGATAGGCTACTCCACTGACTAACACACTCTGCAATAGGCCAAAAAGGATTAGCTTTGCTAGATTCAGCCAAATGCTGTGAAAAAAACTTGCACAGCACTGGCGCAGACCTGCCTGGCAAAAACTGATAGGAACTGATGTAACTTAGTCCTGAAAAGGACTGCAATTACAATTAGTCTTTACTCCCACAATCTATCTATTCAAGAGCTCAGACCAGCCTGATAAAAGTCGTAGTAAATGCTGTAACCTAGTCCTTAAAAGGACTGCAATCACAACTATTCCCTACTCCAAAGCTATCTGTAGATTTGTGCGAAAATTGGCTTGAAATTAACAAGGTATAGCGCACACAGCAACAGCGGTGCCGTCTAACA
Organism: Phyllobates terribilis; assembly: GCF_046119375.1. Classification (NCBI taxonomy): domain Eukaryota; kingdom Metazoa; phylum Chordata; class Amphibia; order Anura; family Dendrobatidae; genus Phyllobates; species Phyllobates terribilis. The sequence continues at coordinate 646,778,946 of NW_027362762.1, forward strand.
CGCAGCTACAGCAGTGAGAAAATGGTGGCGACAGGGAAAATGGCTTGGTCTTATAGGGCAAGGACATGTGACATACACTGCCAATGACACATGCCCTTGCTTGTGTGAAAAAAAGCACTTCGCTCCGTGTGTGCGCTGCTGATAGGCTGACAGATTGCACCTCCCCACTGTAAATGCGGGAAAGAGAAAAAAAAATGGAGATCTTCATTATTCCTGCAGAGATCCATCCCCTGCCCCTCCCCCCGCCCCGCTGTACACTCAAACTGCGTATTAGCATTAATTTTCATCATTACGGAGAAAAAATCCAGTTATGATTTTGGTGCACGAACAGTTATCGGACATAACCTCGAACAGCCGAATTTTTCTCAAATCGTTCGTGTTCGCCGATCACCTCGAACACCGCCCAAAACAGCTCGAATTTGAGATTGGCGAACAGTTTGAGTCGAACAACGCTCATCTCTAGTGAAGACATACAGTAGTACAGTAGTAAAAATCTGTACAATTCTATCCAGCTTCAAAAAAAATCACAGACACGTCTAATATTTTTACAGAAAGGGGAAAAAGGTGTCCTATTTTTACCGGCTGTCCAGGAATTTCTGGATGGTTGGCAATCCTGGTTGATAGGTGACAGCTTAGTAATGGGGACTGTCTCACAAGTTCTGAATGTGCACTGTAGGCTATAAATGGGCATTAAATTCAGTTTTTATGTAGTCAATTTATGGCCCACTCTAAACACTAAAGAATATTATGTGGACATATAGTGCCTTTATGTAGGAACCAAATGACAGTTAATGTGAAAATATTGCACTTAGGTCCGTGTACAATGCACTACGTAATTGAGCAATGTATGGAACTACTGGGCTATTGGTTCTATATGCGTACAGTATATTTAAACCAAGAGAGAAAAGTATTAAAGAGAAACTGTCAGGCAATTCATGCAGCCCAAACCGCAGGCAGCATGAATTGCAGCATGGCTGATCAATTGCAGCAAGGTATATTATTCTCTACAATGCTTCAGGTTTTCAGATAAAATATACTTTCAAGATCCGGCCAGGGAACATAGCTGTTGAGCAGACTAGTACAGCCCTACCCCTTGCCAGCTCTTCCCAGGTTATTGGCAGGTCTCTCCCTATGTACATACAATGGAGAGACCTGTCAACTGTCAATCACCTGCAGCAACACTGGGAAGAGCTGGCCGGGGGTGGTGCCAGACTACTCTGTTCTCCGACTATTTTACTAGGACGGATCTTCAAAATATATATTCTCTTAAACGCCGAAGAATTTCGGAAAATAATATACCCAGCCATAAATGTGCAGCCTGGCTGTCATTCATAGTCGTAGCAAGTGGACAGGATTGGGATGAGCGGACCCAAACAAGTTCAGCGTTCGTAAGGGACAGTTACTGTCAGGTGCTAAACACCAAACACGGACTTTCCCTGGAAGTCCGTTGCAATGTTTGGAGTTCTGGGAAAGAGAGAGAGAGAATTTTCCGGGTCAAAAGTCCGGGTCACAACTTTAGGTCCCCATTGGGGTTCAGGTTCTGGTTTAAGTTCAAAATAGACAAATGGGCCCTTTAAATAAAGGGTCCAGGAGACCAGAGTTATAGGTAAACCAAACTTATACTTTATTATACACAGTTATAAAAATTAAAAACAACACAATGCCACAAGAAGAGGAAAAACACTCCACAATCAATCCAAGTGCATAATATATGGCTAGATAAGTAAACTACAACCAAATGAGGCCGAATGTAAAATCCTATAGATCATATTAAATGATATACAAATGCTATGCAACAAGCTACTTTGAGGTGACGAGTGCAAAGGAAGAAAAGTTGTGGGAAATAATTTCATCACGATATAAGTATGTGTGAATCCAATCAAACATACCTCCCTCTAGATTAAAAGATAGTCCAAAAGTCCATAATAAAAAATAAAGTGACAAGTGCCTATAATAAATAATGGACAAGAAATGGACAATACATGCATGAGTGCAGAACCTAAAGGACAGATTTCATCTCATATTGTTACCCCCAATTGCACTCTTAGTCTCCAGTGCCGTAGCAGAGAGGCCAATATACTTACAAACAAAAGTGTAGTATGTGGAGTGGCTGCCTCCGCGCCCCAGCGCACGTTTCGCCCTTTCTTCATCGGGGGGCGTGAGTTCTCGTACCCGAACTTTGGAATAAAGTTCAGGTCGGGTACCAGAACCTGAACGTCCATGGGTTCACTCATCCCTAGACAGGATAACTAGGCGAGGCATAGTCATCAACTCTCCAATATATTTTTCATTAGTTTAGGCAGAATATGGCACAAATATAAGCTGACACAGAATGTATTTTCTGTCTTTATGACATTCCAAAAACCAACAAATTAAGAGATATGCACAATTTGCTTCAATTAACTTTAGTGTGATTAGTTTAAAATAAAAAAAGTCTTAGGAAATGTTCCCCTAATGTTTTCCTTTATAGCCTCTTTTTTAGATTTAGCAAACTTTACTAATGTAATATTCCATAAGAAAGTGAGACAATAGTATCTTGTGTTATGTGGTCTCCTTGTGTAAGTATATTTTGCAGACTCCTTAATTGAAAGCAATTTTACATTAGTGATAAATTGAAGGTATAAAATTCTGCAATGGTTACTAAAGTGTGGGACATTATATCATGCTAAGCCCATTCGTATTCCTCCACACAAAAAGATTTGCAGCACTGCACAGATAATTATGGCATTAGAGGAAACCAAATATTTTTATATATATAAAAAATGTTATTCAATAGTTACTGTGAACAAAAAGTTCCAAAATCTATCCCAGATCCCTTCATTTCTGTTGCATTCAATCACTTTACATCAACATCCTTCATATTAATTAGGAACATTGACCTGCAGTTGGAGATGTGATTTATGCAGTCTGAATATTACAAAATGTTAGAGAAGAGAAATGCAATTAGAACAAATTGCATATTGATATGATTTTTACAAACCTCATTTAGATCTATGGAACAATCAGAAATTTTGGCAACAAATCTGACGTCTGTGAATATACTCTAGGCTTCTGTTATATCAGGAATAATGTTATTACACTGAATGGCACATAGAATAAACTCCATGACAATAATATTTTGGTTGCTACAATGATGGCAAGTAAAAATGGGAACAGGCAAAAATAATTCCAAGCACAAAATATGTACCCATCCCCCTGCTAAGTCCAGCTATGCAAAGATGTATAGGCTTTTTAGTGACATATAGAATCTATGAGGCATAATTCAGAACGACAGGTCTTCATTAATTGCCTTGTTTGGGTTGTCTGGATGTTAAGCAGACCGGCAGTAAATTGGAGTGACTCACTGAAAGTTCTCCTAAAGTATTGTGGCCATCTCAAGTGAACATTTGTGGAGCAATTAATGAATGTGATTCTAATAACATGAATAAAAGAGTAGTCTATAGGCATATGAAGGCTGTTCCATAGTAGCTAAAATCTTTGCTGTAAAGATCTTTGCTCAAGAATACTTTTTGTTACCTTGTAAGATAAATTTTTATGATCTTCTAATCACAGATTCAACTATGTAATCTATGTTGTACTAACCAATAGGATAAGGAAACAAGGCTGATTAAAAGTTTTTTTTATTGCTAAATGAAATATAATTAACCTATTACAGAAACTTGGATTGCAAACCAAGATAAAGTCAACAAGTCTCCCAAAACAGAGTGAATAATAGCAACTATTATTAAACAGATGCTATAAATGTGTCTAAAGTGCTAATATTAAAATGTTCAAAATCATGAGATAAGACGTGTGATTTTAACATTAAAGAAGAAAAAAACAGTTTCCTAATCATGTTTCTAAAGCAAAAATACTTTCTCCATAGCCTTATCCTTAGATTATTATTAGTGATGAGCGAACGTGCTCGCCACTACTCGGTACTCGCCCGAGCATCATGGTGCTCAGCAAGCTCGGCGCTCGGCGAGTATTTCCGGGTTGCTCGGGTGGGAACTCGGGTCCCCTCCCTGCATGTTTGGCGCTCTTTAGAGAGCCAATGAACATGCAGGGATTGCCTGCCATGCACTGTAATGCCGTAGCCATGTTGGTTGAGGGCATTACAGTGATTGGCTGGCCGCACAGCGTCATCAGGTTTATATCAGACCTGGCGCCGCCATGTTCGTCACAGTCACTCCGGATCAGACAGTGTAGGGAGAGCTGCTGCTGCGTCAGGATAGATTTGCTTGTGTATTAGGTAGTGTAGGGAGAAAAACCGTACATTACACATATCCATCTTAACAAACAGTCCTTTTGAGGACTAATCCATCTGCAGAGATATCAGGCAGGCAGTGTATATAGGCAGGCAGGCAGGGTATATAACAGACTGCAGTGCACATAGGACAAGAGGCTCCATTCCAGTTCTGTCGGCTGCTGGTGTTAGATATTTCTGGAAATAGGCCCAGGTCTCAGGGGAATTTTTTTTGCATCTTAATCCTCATTAATTGTTTAAAAAGCAATCCAGAGAACACGGTTTTTCTGCGCCATTTGCTTGTTGGCACTGCAGAATACAGCCAGGTCCTTTCCATATTACAGCGCTAAAAATCCATCTATTTAAAACTGTGTTTTCTCCTTCACACGGATCACATACACGTTTTCAGAAAATACTGCCATTTCTGGCCTCCATTAAATTTTTTTTCCAGTGTGTCAGCAAAGTTTTTGACACTGGTTTGCTGTTCAAAACAGTTACCTACAGGCCAGGTATTTAAAACTGTGTTTTCTTCATCACACGGATTACATATACGTTTTCAGAAAATACTGCCATTTCTGGCCTCCATTAAAAACAATTTTCAGTGTGTCAGTGAAGCAATTGACACCAGATTGCTGTTCAAAATAGTTACCTACAGGCCAGGTATTGAAAACTGTGTTTTCTCCGTCACACGGCTCACATATACGTTGTCAGAAAATACTGCCATTTCTGGCCTCCATTAAATTTTTTTTTCCAGTGTGTCAGCAAAGTTTTTGACACTGGTTTGCTGTTCAAAACAGTTACCTACAGGCCCGGTATTTAAAACTGTGTTTTCTCCGTCACACGGATTACATATACGTTTTCAGAAAATACTGCCATTTCTGGCCTCCATTTGTAAAACCCCTTTAGGGCTACCACGGTACACTGGGTGTTATGTGGGGTCTCACCTCTCTAGGGCGCAGTGCCTCCACCCGATTCTTGATTGGAGCTCTCTCTCTGGGACTGCAGAAGGACGGTTATCTTCTGCCAGGGGCTGATTCGGGAAGCCCCTGCCACAGCTCAGTACACACTCACAGGGAACAGGAGTAAAACCGTTTAACAGGTTTATTGCTATGCAGCAGAATTGAGGTGGGTGTAAAGGAATAACATACAATACAATTAACAGCGCTCTATAAAAGTCATATACACATCACAATCTACTTCTACTCCAACCCTGCAAATATAACGTAGCAGGTTTTCCTTTTTTGTTTTAACTCAGTCCAAACGTTGGGGCCCAGTTGCCACGGATGTTGGTGCGCAAATTAGAACAGTTGGTGCACTTAGATGAATATTAATGTCAATAGTCTGGGTTGTAATGTACTCACTGTAAATAGCGCTGGTAGAACCACAAGTCTCAGAAGGGCACTCACTGTGTGTCTCAAACGGTCGGATGGTTCTCTGGACACCAGCTGAGGCTGGTAGGATTCAGGCCTTTATACGGTGGGAGTGCCGGTAGAACTCTCCGAGTCCTTGATGTAACTTGCTTCAGAGGGTGACAAGGCCGCGCTCTCTCCAGCAGCGCAAGTATCTCAGAGGGGGCAGCCATACTCTGCAGCGTAGAGGAATGCAAATACACAAATCCGTCTCTCACAGCAAGCGGCCACGCTCTTTTTCCTCTGAATTTTTACTTTCACTTCCTGCCCAGCTCCCTCCCCCAAGTCTCTCCTCATCCAATCCACTCTCTCTCCTTCTATCCTTCCAGGCTGTGTCATCTGACTGAAACAAGGGTCCCTGGGAATTGTAGTCCACTGCAGCTCAGGGGAAAAATGGTTAATGTCTGTAGGTCCCAGTTTAACAGCAGCTGCAAAGCTCTTCTTAGTTATACACACATCAACCAACATACACAACGTCATGGATAGGAGATATAGAAGAGATACAACTTATACTCCATAACCATGGAAAATTGCCTACTCAAAAGTAAATACAAAGACTGGAGGAAACTGAGTACACGGCATCAATAGAAAAAGCTTTATTGAGAATAGAAAAGTCACATTAAAAAAGTACATGTCTCAAGTACATGTGAGTTCCAGAGCATGTCAAAGTAGAAAAACACATGGAAAGATGGCCATGGTCACACTTTAGCAAAGGAAAGGAAGGTACCCATACAAATAAGTAGTCAGGAAAAAGTCCTGATACAGACTACAAGTAAATAGGTCCTCCCAAAGCACAGGGCTAACAGGACGTATATAAATAGTAAGGCACTAAGGTGGGAGCAATGAGTGTATTACTCTAAAAGCCAATGGCAATCTGGATATACAATGTATATATATATAGACAGCTTAAAGCATCAGACATTCAAAGGATATCCAAGATATATATTGCATCAGAAGTAAGTAACTCACCCGTGTAAACACCAACAATTGCTCCAGCAGAGGGGGGAAAAAGAGAGGTGAGGGAGAGGACCGACAGAGCAGGAGCGAGCAAGTGTGGGGCCCGCAAGCCTTGGGGGTTAAGGCATCCTGACTAACACCAAATTTACATGCACACAAACCACCGCCTGGACACATGGAAGATACCGGGAAAAAAGGCCAAACAGAATTTGAATTAGGGTGTATCAGCCTGGGGACCTCAGTGGTATTTCCCATTCTATCATAGGTCAGCCTAATGGGTGGTCTAGTGTCCCGTTTGGAATGAGTGTGTACCGAGGGGGCCCCCTCCTCAGCCCCGACTCTTGTCTCTCAAGAACGGGCTCCTCCACATGGATCTCTTCATTCAATAAATGTCCCTCTTCTGAACTCTCCCCCAATTGTGGGCAGAGCGCACTCGCCTCCTGACAAATGTCCTTTTATCGTGTTTCCACTTCAGGAGTCTGGTTTACAGGGTCCGCGCCTATGGGCCATGGGTCCTCGGTCCATCTGTAGCTCCATTGACCGTCGGGTCCCCATTCATCCCCAGACTCGCTGTCACTTCCTCCTGAGGCAACCCCAGGCTGGGGTGGTTGTTTACACCTACGACTTCTCCTATTGCATGGAAGGGTTGTATGACCTCCTTGGGTTGGCAATGGTGGTAAAGGGATGTTTTTTCCCACAGGCAACAGATGGTGTGGATGGTAGATTTTGACAGCTCCGCCCCCTTTCTCAGGCTTCACTCTGTAGGCCGGGACACCGGGCAGCTTCTCCATCACCACATAAGGGTCAGGACACCGCCGATCAGCAAGCTTGTGCTTCCCAGGAAGGCCCAGAAGTTGGATAAGGACTCTATCTCCAGGCAGTAAAACTTGTTCTCGAACTCTACAGTCATAGCGAGTCTTATTGTGCTTCCCTGACCAACCAGAGGCCTGCTCTGCCAATCTGTAAGCTTTTTTCAAATCCTCTTGTAGCTGGGACACATATTTTAAGTGGGTCTTCCCATTAGAACTGTCAAAGGATGTCCCAAAACTAATATCCACTGGTAGCCGGGCTTTTCTTCCAAACATGAGGAAATAAGGCGATTATCCAGTTGACTCATTTGTGGTGCAATTGTAGGCATGAACCAACTGACTCACATGCCTGCTCCAGTGTCCCTTCTTCCTGGGATCCAAAGTGCCTAACATGTTCAGAAGGGTACGGTTGAACCTCTCAGGTTGAGGGTCCCCTTGGGGGTGATATGGTGTGGTTCTGGATTTCTTGATCCCACAGATGGCGCATAGCTCCTTGATTAGTCTACTTTCGAAATCCCTTCCTTGATCAGTATGGATGCGGGCTGGCAGCCCGTAATGTACGAAGAACTTCTCCCATAGTGTTTTTGCCACAGTAATAGCCCTTTGATCTTTAGTGGGGTAGGCTTGGGCATATCAGGTGAAATGGTCAGTGACCACTAACACATTGCTGACATTGCTTTCATCAGGCTCGATGGAGAGGAAATCAATGCACACAAGCTCAAGTGGGCCATCACTGGTAATGTTCACAAGGGGGCTGTTCTCAAAGGCAAGGTTTTTCTCAACACACACTGGGAGCATGATTTGCAGTATTCTTCAATATCTGCTTCAATCCGAGGCCAGTAAAATCGGTCGGCCACAAGACTCATGGTCTTTTTGATGCCAAGATGTCCATGATCATCATGCAGGGACTTCATGACCATCCTCCGAAATCGGGTTGGTAACACCAGCTGTCTGCGGACTCCTCCCTTCTGGCGCTTTGCTTCCTGGTATAGTAGTCCATTTCTTACTACTAGAGACTCTAGCTGCCGAGTCAGCAGCACAGACTCCTCTGTTCTTAATGCATTTATTTCAGGCCTCCAGCCCCTTTTAACCCACCATCGGACTACCCCCACCGACCGATCCTCCTGCTGTGCCTTTCTGACTTGATTACGAGTCAGTTGAGGGAGAGAGTCTGGGGTTACATTTGTCACTCGGCAGTACAACAACGGGAGCACTTCACTGGATACTCCTAAGAATTTAGCACAGCACTGCATAGGGAGGGCATTAATTTGATGTCTATGGCACAGAGTCTTCACCTCAGGGGCAGGGACCTCTATCCATCCTCCTTCTTCTTCCTCATTTAAGGGTTCCCTAGGCAGGCGAGAGAGTGTGTCTGCATCAATGTTACTGATCCCTGGTCGATATTTTAAACTGAAATCGTACAAAGAGAGTGCGGCAAGCCACCGGTACCCCGTGGCATCCAGTTTTGCTGTGGTTCTCACGTAGGTTAAAGGATTGCTGTCGGTATGAACCACAAAGTGTACCCCATAGAGGTAGCCATGCAGCGTGTCCACTACAGCCCATTTCAAAGCCAGAAACTTCAGTTTGTGAGCTGGGTAGTTGCGTTCACTGGGAGTCAATCCTCGACTAATGTAGTAAACAGGACGCAGACAGCCATCATGGTCCTGATAGAGAATGCCTCCTAGTCCATCGAGAGAAGCATCTACATGTAACACATATGGTTTACTGGGGTCTGCATAGGCCAACACTGGAGTTTGGGTCAAGCATGACTTCAGTTTCTCGAATGCCTCATCGCATACAGGTGTCCATCTTTTCCCAAAAAGTTCATTAACTCGGTAGTAGACCCTCTTTCCTGACCTTGAGGAGTGGGCTGTCCTCCCGGAAGGGGGATACCCCTGGGTAAGGGCAGTTAACGCCTTTGCAATCCGAGAGTACTGGGGTACAAATCTTCGGAATATATCCACAAAATCCTTAAAAGGACCTAAGCTCCCTCAGTTTGGTGGGCTTAGGCCAGTTTACAACAGCCTCCACTTTGGCGGGGTCGGTGGAAATTCCTTCTCTGCTGACTATGTGCCCCACATATTTCACAGTCGTCTGGCAAATCCAGCACTTGTCAAGGGACAACTTCAACCCAGCCTCCTTCAACCGATCCAGCACCGTGAACTGGTTGTGTTCTTCCAGAGTCTTCCCAAAAACAATAAGATCATCTAGATAAACCAGAACTTCATGTAAGTGCATGTCCCCCACTACTTTGTCCATACATCTCTGAAAAGTGGTCCGAGCACCTGTCAGTCCTTGAGGCAGTCTCTGAAAATCGAAGAACCCAATGGGGCAGATAAAAGCGGTCTTCTCTTGATCTTCTTTTGACATGGGTATCTGATAGTAGCCACTTCGCCGGCAAAGTGTACTCGTCAGGGACCGTACGTTTGTTCAAGTTACAATAATCCACACACATCCGAATAGCTCCATTTTTTTTTCGAGCTATCATGATGGGGGAAGCATAGGGGCTACTAGACTCTATGATGACTCCTGTGTCTAACATACCGCGTAGATGCTTCCTGACATCTTCGATATCCGCCGGGGCCAATCTTCGGGATCTCTCTCGGAAAGGCTTTTGATCCTTCAACCGAATGCGATGCTCTACTCCTTGGGCGAGGCCCATGTCCCATTCGCCTAAAGAGAAAGCTGCCCCCCACATCATCATGCCGTCGATGACCAGCCCCCTTTCTTCTCCTTTCAGCTTACTTCCTTCAAAACAAGGGTCAAAGCTTTCAGGCTGTAGTTCCCTCTTCTCCTCCTCCGTTCTCACATAGGCTTCCAGACAGACTGGGTGGATGGATAGGGTCTGCGAGTAATTTTCTCCCTCAACTTCCCGACACCACTGAGCTAACGTACGGAAGATGTTGGCATTTGTTCCCACTATGACAGGTGTTGGTCTCTCATCTGCCTCTGCCTCCGGGCAGATTAGCGCTATGATGGGAATCTCTTTATCCACTCCAACAACAGTCTTTGGGAATCGTAGTGTCATGGACACGTACCCTCTGTAGGGGTAGCTGTGCTCACTCAGTCCCCACACCACGAGTCCAGACAAAGGTTTCAGAGGCACGTTGGATAAATGTCTCTTATACCATCCTTCAAAGATGATGGACACTTGAGACCCGCTATCCAGCAATACTGTACAAGGTTGACCATTGATATATGTGGGGACATGTGGGGCTGGTCCCACTAAACCTTCAGGCAGTGTTTTCGATGAGGCACTATTGGATGGGGCGGTAGAGTAGGTCTTAGTTGCTGATGGGGGCTCAGTATGGGGTTCTACTGGCCCCATTTTCCATTTCCCGACTGCCTCTGAGTGGGATGGGGAAGATGTGAAAAGTTCTTTGAGCTCCACCTCTTTGGACACTGACGAGCTATATGGCCTGGACTCCCACAAACAAAGCACCCTTCTGGTTTCCTACTCTCTACTCTACAGAGGTCATCATTCTCGCTTCTTGAAGCCAGGGTTTGCTTCTAGACTACCTCCGCAGCACTTTGTAGCTGCTGTATTGTCTTGGCCTGGGCACTTAACAACTGTGTAATCTGCTCCCCCTGTTTCTCGATGACTTTCAACAGTTTCATCTCTCGGCAGTCGGCTGCTGGCTTCAGGGCAACAGTAGTCACCCGAGGGGATGTCTTCTCTCTTGCGGCCAAAATAACCTCCTCCTTGTGAACTTCCTTAAGCAACTCATGAAAAGAACCAGGAATCTTCTCTCTATCACAAGATCTCATCCACTGGGCAATTGGATCATGAGTGAGAGCTCCTCTGGGTACTTGTTCCAGACGACACTGATCAACTTCTTTAGGGCTGACTCCACCTTTAGATACTATTCTATGAACCAGCTTATCTAGTCGGTATAGATAGTCGGACATCTTCTCATCTGGCTGTTGGTAGGTGGTACGGAGTTTATAGAGTAGATCAGTAGCATCTTCAGGGGATCCAAATGTTAGAACCTTGCTCTTAGGTTTTTTTTCCTTTGCTGGTCACATGACCTTGTTGGCCTATTTAATCCTGCTCCGCCCTTCTCGCTTTGCTGGACTTCATTGTATAACTACTTTCTAGCTAGCCTGTGCTCTGTATCTAACTCTGTTAGTTTGCTTGGTCTACGGACCTCTATGTTCTATATATTTTGTTTGTTCGTCTGTCTGCTACTATTTCTGTTAGGAGGTGTCCTATATTCCTCCCAGTCCTTAGTACTTGTAGGGATTCCTTCCCCACATCTATAGGTCTCCGTACAGACTAGCTTAGGACTTTAGCAGGTCTGATCGCAGGATCAGGTTCCCTGTTACATCGTAGGGATTCAGCTGAGTTCTATCGTAGGGACAGATCTCCTCTCTTTCCTTAGCTCTGGTAGCAGAACATAACAGTAAGTCCAGCCTGCAAATTCTCTAAGGAAAGATTTTTCTGTTCCATCATGGTGTCGGTTCAGGATTTGGCTCATCGCCTGCAGGGACTCTCTCTGGAGGTGGCCGAGCTCCGCCAGCACGTGATTAACTGTCCTGGAGCACATTTCTTGGAGCCTAAGGTATGTTTGCCGGATTTATTTTTTGGTGAACGCCAAGAATTTTTTTCATTTAAAAATGCTTGCTTATTGTATTTTCGTTTGAGACCCAAGTCCTCTGGGGATGAATCCCAGCGCATAGGGTTCATAATGTCACTTTTGCGCAAAGAACCTCAGGAGTGGGCCTTTTCTTTGCAACCTAGTGATACATGCTTCAGATCAGTGGATAGTTTTTTTTCTGCTTTGGGACTATTATATGATGATCCTGACCGTGTCGCATCAGCTGAGACTGAGTTGAGACGTTTGAAACAGGGATCAGGTAATGTGGAAAAATATTGTACTCATTTCCGTCGTTGGTCTACTCAAACAGGGTGGAACGATTCTGCTCTGAAAAGTCTATTTCTTGCTGGGCTCAATGAAAGGGTTAAAGACCTGCTAATTGCTTATCCTACACCTGAAGATTTGCAACAGGCTATGCAATTAGCTATACGGGTGGATAGGAGACTGCGTGCAAGGGTTAATGAGAGCAAATCCTCTGCTATGTCAGTTTCTGGTTATGAGAATGTGTGTACTAACAATGGTGTTCACCATGAGAAATTGGATTTGGTAGTTTTGAATAACTTGCCTTCTCCAGTAATATTGGGATTGCCCTGGTTAAAATTTCACAATCCTGTACTGGATTGGTCTACCAGTGAAATTAAATCCTGGAGCCATAAATGTTATGACAAGTGTTGTAACGGGCGTATTGCAGCTTTGGATAGGGGAGAATTGCCTGTTCCTATTCAGGATTTTTGGAGAGTTTTTTCTGAGAAGGAATCGCAGGTTTTGCCTCCCCATAGAGACTATGATTGTTCTATTGAATTTGTCCCTGGAGCGACTCTTCCTAAAAGTCGTTTATTTAACCTTACTATTCCTGAGAGGAAGGCTTTGGAGGAATACATACAGACAAGTTTGGCCGCCGGTCACATTAGGCCTTCTAAGTCTCCTGTGGCGGTTGGATTTTTTTTTGTAAAAAAAAAGGACGGCGGTTTACGTCCTTGTCTGGATTTTCGTGAGATTAACAAAATTACTGTACGCAATCCTTACCCACTGCCATTGATTCCTGATCTGTTTAACCAGTTAATGGGGGCCAAGTGGTTCTCTAAAATTGACCTTAAGGGGGCATACAATCTGTTGCGCATGAAGGAGGGTGACGAATGGAAGACTGCTTTTAACACTCCTGTGGGTCATTTTGAGAATCTGGTTATGCCTTTTGGTCTTACTAATGCTCCTGCATTTTTTCAGAATCTTATTAATGACATCCTTAGACCTTTGATCGGCAAAAATGTGGTTGTGTATTTGGATGACATTTTGATTTATTCGCCGGATCTGGAGTCTCATTGGCGGAGCGTACGTGAGGTATTACAGTTATTAATGGACAATTCGCTTTTTGCTAAGCTGGAGAAATGTGAGTTCGCTGTACAGAGAATTAGTTTTTTGGGTTACATTATCTCCAGCGAAGGTTTTGAGATGGACCCGGTTAAAGTTCAAGCTGTACAGGAATGGCCTAGGCCTATTGGTTTGAAATCGATACAGAGGTTTTTAGGTTTCACCAGTTATTACAGAAAATTCATAAAAAAATTTTCTAGTATTGTCAAACCTCTGACCGATCTCACCAGGAAAGGTGCTGATGCGGTTCAGTGGTCTTCTGAGGCCATTGAAGCTTTTGTGTATCTCAAGGAGAGGTTCACCTCTGCTCCCATCCTTATGCAGCCTGATGTGACTAAGCCGTTTTTGGTTGAGGTTGATGCTTCCTCTGTGGGGGTTGGCGCAGTATTGTCTCAGGATAACGGGGATGGATTACATCCCTGTGCCTTTTTTTCAAAAAAATTTTCGGAGACTGAACTGAATTACGATATTGGTAATCGGGAATTGCTGGCTATTAATCTCGCATTTGAACACTGGCGCCACTTCTTGGAAGGTGCGGAATTTCCCGTTCAGGTTCTTACGGATCATAAAAATCTGATATATCTTGATGCTGCCAAGCGCCTGAATGCCCGTCAGGCTAGGTGGGCACTGTTTTTCTCGCGGTTTAATTTCTCCGTTACTTACATCCCTGGTACTAAGAATGTTAAGGCGGATGCCTTGTCTCGCAGTTTTTCTCCCATAGTCGGTGCTGAGAAAGAGGAGAACATTTTACAAGAAGGTGTTGTGATAGCTGCTTTGGACTCCGTTTTGGAAGATGAGATTCTTACAGCACAGGAGAATGCCCCATCTAACACTCCTCATGGGAGGTTGTTTGTGCCTGGGACCTTTAGGAGAGATTTGTTTGTTGAGTGTCACGAATCTCGGTTGGCAGGTCATCCCGGAATCTCTGAGACCAAGAGACTGGTGGGTCGCAGTTTTCGGTGGCCTGGATGGCAGAAGGAAGTCATTAAGTGGGTGCGTCAATGTACTATATGTGCTAGATCTAAGTCCTCACATACTCCTGCTGCGGGGTTGCTTTGTCCTTTGGAGGTTCCCAGTGCTCCTTGGACACATTTGGCTATGGACTTTATAACTGACCTTCCCCCCTCTGAGGGTTTTACTGTCATCTGGGTGGTCGTGGACCGTTTTAGCAAGATGTGTCACTTGGTTCCCTTCATCAAACTGCCCTGCGCTAAAACTCTCGCTAAGGCCTTTGTCAAGGAAATTGTCAGACTTCATGGCGTTCCTACTGACATTGTTTCTGATAGGGGTCCTCAGTTCGTGGCTCGTTTTTGGCGTGCCTTTTGTGACAGGTTGGGAGTTCATTTGTCGTTCTCGTCCGGATATCATCCTGAATCTAATGGCCAGACAGAAAGGAAAAACCAGGATGTTGAGCAGTTCTTGCGTTGTTTTGTGGCAGACAATCAAGAGGGGTGGTCTGAGTTTCTGCCACTTGCTGAATTTGCTCTGAACAATCATACATCTTCTTCTGCTGGTTGTTCGCCTTTTTTTTGTTGTTCTGGGAGACATCCGTCGTTTGGGTCGTTCTCCAAGTTGGGATCTGCCGTGCCTGAGGAGGAGAATTTTTCCGGTGATTTGGAGAGAGTTTGGACGGATGTGCGTGGTAATCTTCAGGAGGCCAACAGAAAATCTAAAGACTACTTTGATAGGAAACGACAGGAGGTTTTGTTCGCTGTTGGTGACATGGTTTGGTTGTCCTCTAGGAATCTGCGGTTGAGGATTCCTTCTAAGAAATTGGGTCCCAAGTTTGTAGGGCCCTTTAAGGTGCTTCAGGTTGTCAACCAATCTGCTGTTAGGTTGGAGGTTCCTACCTCCTGGAGAATTAATCCGGTATTTCATGTCTCTCTGTTGAAAAAAGCTGTTGTATCGGATTGTGACGCCTCTGCCTCTGTTCCTCCGGTGGTGGAGGACGGGGAATATGAAATTTCTCGCATCCTTAACTCTAGACGGTATAGAGGTAGTTTGCAGTATCTTGTGGCCTGGAAAGGTTTCGGACCCGAGGATAACTCTTGGGTGAGGTCGGATGATGTTTCCGCGTCCAGACTTATCAGAGCGTTTCACAGGAGATTTCCTGATAAGCCTGGTCCTAGGGGATCCGGAGGATCCTCTTAGAAGGGGGGGTACTGTTAGAACCTTGCTCTTAGGTTTTTTTTCCTTTGCTGGTCACATGACCTTGTTGGCCTATTTAATCCTGCTCCGCCCTTCTGGCTTTGCTGGACTTCATTGTATAACTACTTTCTAGCTAGCCTGTGCTCTGTATCTAACTCTGTTAGTTTGCTTGGTCTACGGACCTCTATGTTCTATATATTTTGTTTGTTCGTCTGTCTGCTACTATTTCTGTTAGGAGGTGTCCTATATTCCCCCCAGTCCTTAGTACTTGTAGGGATTCCTTCCCCACATCTATAGGTCTCCGTACAGACTAGCTTAGGACTTTAGCAGGTCTGATCGCAGGATCAGGTTCCCTGTTACATCGTAGGGATTCAGCTGAGTTCTATCGTAGGGACAGATCTCCTCTCTTTCCTTAGCTCTGGTAGCAGAACATAACACCAAAAGCATCTTCTAAAGCACTCATATAATCTTGATAAGTTGCTAGTGGCTTGCTCCGCCAAGCAGCCTGCACCACTTCCATAACAGTACCCTTCAAACTTTCTACTATTCTCTGCTTCTTTACTGCATCAGTGCACTGCCACTGTTCTAAGCACAGTAAAGTGACATCCCTCCAAGTATCATATCCTTCTTCTCCAGCAGGGGTGGGGAGGGCACCCGAGAAAGTTCTTAGACGACGGTAGTTCCCTTCTGGTTGCATCTTTGCAAACTGACTGACTAACTTTTCCATAGCTGTCATAAGCACATCAGCAGGGGCCGCTGTCTCTTCAGGACTGACTCTAAGTGGAGTAGAGGGCGGACATATACTAGTCTTTCTAGGCTGAGTGGTTGATTCCTGTTGCCGGGTCTCAACTTCGGACTCAGTAGGCCAAGTAATCTACCATTGTCGACCATACTCTGGGGACACGGCTACCATGGATGGTAAGTATTCTTTCCTCAAGACCTGCCCGGTTGAAATCAGGGCTGTGGGTAACTGTCCCCCCTTTTCCTTCCTGTGGTCGACCACTTTAGGGTCAGTGAGTCGGTTAACTATTTTCAGTATCTCTTCATCAGACGCATCACAGAGCTCACCACATACTGCAAAGCTTTGTTTAGCTGTAACAGCCATCTCTTCACATCACAAATACACTTCTTGCTCTGTTAAAGTCTCCATACTAAATACTCCTGTGTTAGTTCTGGATCTCAGCAGTGCCTCCACTGTAACACCCCTTTAGGGTTACCACGGTACACTGGGTGTTATGGGGGGTCTCACCTCTCTAGGGCGCAGTGCCTCCACCCGATTCTTGATTGAAACTCTCTCTCTGGGACTGCAGAAGGACTGTTATCTTCTGCCAGGGGCTGATTCGGGAAGCCCCTGCCACAGCTCAGTACACACTCACAGGGAACAGGAGTAAAACCGTTTAACAGGTTTATTGCTATGCAGCAGAATTGAGGTGGGTGTAAAGGAATAACATACAATACAATTAACAGCGCTCTATAAAAGTCATATACACATCACAATCTACTTCTACTCCAACCCTGCAAATATAACGTAGCAGGTTTTCCTTTTTTGTTTTAACTCAGTCCAAACGTTGGGGCCCAGTTGCCACGGATGTTGGCGCGCAAATTAGAACAGTTGGTGCACTTAGATGAATATTAATGTCAATAGTCTGGGTTGTAATGTACTCACTGTAAATAGCGCTGGTAGAATCACAAGTCTCAGAAGGGAACTCACTGTGTGTCTCAAACGGTCGGACAGCAGCGTGGTATCTCAGAGGAGGCAGTCACACTCTGCAGCGTAGAGGAATGCAAATCCACAGCACTCCGTCTCTCACAGCAAGCTGCCACGCTCTTTTTCCTCTGAACTTTTACTTTCACTTCCTGCCCAGCTCCCTCCCCCAAGTCCCTCCTCATCCAATCCACTCTCTCTCCTTCTATCCTTCCAGGCTGTGTCATCTGACTGAAACAAGGGTCCCTGGGAATTGTAGTCCACTGCAGCTCAGGGGAAAAACGGTTAATGTCTGTAGGTCTCTGTTTAACAGCAGCTGCAAAGCACTTCTTAGTGTCTGTAAGTTCCAGTATACCAGTAGCTGCCCTGACAGTTCCCTGTGCAGGTGTTACTGACGCGCCCCCTGGGCCTGTGCTGTGCAGAGGATACCCGGAGCCGGATCGCTGGGGGTTGTAGTCCTCCGTGGCTGTGACCCGGTCCGTGCCCAGGGCGGTCAAACCAGTGGCAGTCTGAGTGTGATAACAAATGTCCGACTACGCCACCCGTGGATTGCGGTCAGTGGGGACCGCCGCTGCGCTGCAGACCGCTGAGGCTGATGTTGCATGCGCAGCCAAGTATGGGATAACTCCCCACGGGAGAAGTATTGCCTCAGGGCAGCTAGTGTGGATGATGGGAGTGATGGTGTGAGCGTCCCAATACTGATGGTGCTGGTGCGGCGATGAAACACAGAGACGTGTGGTGCAGTTCAGGGTCTTTACTGATGGTATAACGCAGACCCTCCCGGGAGTACTGGTTAGCAGTAGGGACCTGGTCAGTCTGTAAGCAAGTAGGATCTCCCCTGGCCAGGTGGAGTTGTAGGCCTCCCCGCCTATCTGCACTCTTTCCTGGCTACCTTGCTCTATGCGGGTAGAAGTAGCCCACGTCCCTGAGTCTACCGTGTGGTGCTCACCCGTATGGCCGGTGACTTGTGGCCTTCCGTTAGCCTCCGCTTCACGATGGCGGTGCTGGTCCCTTGCTTGTGACCGTGCCTCCAGGCTTCTATGGCCAGAGGACATGGGATCCCCTGCCGATTGGATTCTGCTGCTGGACCTGGATGTCCCCACAGCCTTGGACTCCGTTTCCGGGTTTAGTGTCTTCAGCCAAGGCGAGCTTTCTAGCTTCCAGCCTCTGGCACTCGCTCCTGCTCCTACAGAGCTCCTAGTTCTTGCTTTCCCTGTGTCTGCTGTCCTCCAGACCTGACTGCGTCTCTGTCTGGGACTCTCTCCACTTTGGGTACTTCTCTTTCTTTGCTGTTCCTTTCTGTTCCTGTTCCTTTCTGTTTCTGTTCCTTCCTTCTGGCTCCAGCCTTCACCCTAGGCTTGCCTCGTGGAGCTGGGCCCAGACTGAGCCACAGCTCCCTGTCAGCCCTCTCTGGCTGAACTCCTTCTCTCACTGAACACTGTTCTAAGATGGTGCCCACCTTATATACCTCCCTCTGACCATGAGCCCAGGTGACTAGCAACCAATGGGCTCCTTCCTATGCTCAGGACCCAACCCCTATCTGCCCCTACAGCACTGGGTATTCCACCCCCTCCCCACTCCAGCCAGGGACAGATGCTGTCGTGACTGCACTTCTGTCTAGTGGGAGCACCGTTGAGCTGTCCCTCGGAAATGGGGTGTTTGTGCTGTATGCAGCCTACTGAGCCTTGATCCATACTCCATCCTTACCCGGGAGTGGGATATCACACCTCTGGATGAGGTGCAATACCTCCGTAGCAACCAAGTCCTCGGGGCGCTACATTACATTCTCCCCCTGGTGAGTCATTGAAAGTGTCCCATCACGACATGAGGACTCACCACCTGAAACATAAATGGGGGTTAAGGCATCCTGACTAACACCAAATTTACATGCACACAAACCACCGCCTGGACACATGGAAGATACCGGGAAAAAAGGCCAAACAGAATTTGAATTAGGGTGTATCAGCCTGGGGACCTCAGTGGTATGTCCCATTCTATCATAGGTCAGCATTATGGGTGGCCTAGTGTCCCGTTTGGGATGAGTGTGTACCGAGGGGGCCCCCTCCTCAGCCCCCCGACTCTTGCCTCTCAAGAACGGGCTGCTCCACATGGATCTCTTCATTCAATAAATGTCCCTCTTCTGAACTCTCCCCCAATTGTGGGCAGAGCGCACTCGCCTCCTGACAAATGTCCTTTTTTCGTGTTTCCACTTCAGGAGTCTGGTTTACAGGGTCTGCGCCTATGGGCCATGGGTCCTCGGTCCATCTGTAGCTCCATTGACCGTCGGATCCCCATTCATCCCCAGACTCGCTGTCACTTCCTCCTGAGGCAACCCCAGGCTGGGGTTGTTGTTTACACCTACGACTTCTCCTATTGCACGGAAGTTTGTATGACCTCCTTGGGTTGGCAATGGTGGTAAAGGGATGTTTTTTCCCACAGGCAACAGATGGTGTCGATGATAGGCTTTGACAGCTCCGCCCCCTTTCTCAGGCTTCACTCTGTAGGCCGGGACACCGGGCAGCTTCTCCATCACCACATAAGGGTCAGGACATCACCGATCAGGAAGCTTGTGCTTCCCAGGAAGGCCCAGAAGTTGGATAAGGACTCTATCTCCAGGCAGTAAAACTTGTTCTTGAACTCTACAGTCATAGCGAGTCTTATTGCGCTTCCCTGACCAACCAGAGGCCTGCTCTGCCAATCTGTAAGCTTTTTTCAAATCTTCTTGTAGCTGGAACACATATTTTAAGTAGGTGTTCCCATTAGAACTGTCAAAGGATGTCCCAAAACTAATATCCACTTGTAGCTGGGCTTTTCTTCCAAACATGAGGAAATAAGGTGAGTATCCAGTTGACTCATGTGTGGTGCAATTGTAGGCATGAACCAACTGACCCACGTGCCTGCTCCAGTGTCCCTTCTTCCTGGGATCCAAAGTGCCTAACATGTTCAGAAGGGTACGGTTGAACCTCTCAGGTTGTGGTGTCCCCTTGGGGGTGATATGGTGTGGTTCTGGATTTCTTAATCCCACAGATGGCGCATAGCTCCTTGATTAGTCTACTTTCGAAATCTCTTCCTTGATCGGTATGGATGCGGGCTGGCAGCCCATAATGTACGAAGAACTTCTCCCATAGTGTTTTTGCCACAGTAATTGCCCTTTGATCTTTAGTGGGGTAGGCTTGGGCATATCGGGTGAAATGGTCAGTGACCACTAACACATTACTGACATTGCTTTCATCAGGCTCAATGGAGAGGAAATCAATGCACACTAGCTCAAGTGGGCCATCACTGGTAATGTTCACAAGGGGGGCTGTTCTCAAAGGCAAGGTTTTTCTCAACACACACCGGGAGCATGATTTGCAGTATTCTTCAATATCCGCTTCCATCCGAGGCCAGTAAAATCGGTCGGCCACAAGACTCATGGTCTTTTCGATGCCAAGATGTCCATGATCATCATGCAGGGACTTCATGACCATCCTCCGAAATCGGATGGGTAATTGAGATAGAGCAAGGAACCATACAGGGTAATGACATACAGCCAAGCCTCATCTCATCTCAACGTGGATTGGGTGACAATGAGGAAGAGGAGGAGGAGGAAGGATAGGAGATAGTTTCATGCACTATAGATGGTACTACCTGCACAGCTGTCATACCGTCTGTTCAGCGTGGATGGCCAGAGGACAAAGAGGAGGAGGAGGAGAGCATGGTCAGTCATCCTCTTGGTGAGGACACGGAAGTCTTGTTAGTAGTCTGGCACGCATGGCCGAGTTTATGTTACGCTGCCTTTTCCATGACCCTCGCGTTCTCAAAATTTTGGGTGACAGTCATTACTGGTTGGTGACACTTTTAGACCCATGCTACAAGGAGAACTTTATATCTCTTATTCCTGAGGCGGACAGGTCTACAAAAATGGGGCTGTACCTGAAGGCCCTTGTTGCGGAACTATTAAAAAAATTCCCATCTGAAAATGCTGGCGGCAGAGGGCAAACTTCATTGGACAACCAAGGAGTACAGGCGAGAGAGTCACAACTACAATCCAGCAGAGGCAGGGGAACATTGTCAAAGTTCTGGGAGAGTTTTCTCAGACTCTCCCATCGAACAGGCCCTGACGCGCGGGGTACTCTCACAAGGAGTGCAAAGTTTGGGAAGATGCTGAGGGAGTACCTTGCCGACCGTACCAATGTCCTCCGTGATTCCGCTGTGCCTTATAATTATTGGGTATCCAAGCTGGATACGTGGAATGAACTGGTTCTCTATGCCTTTGAGGTCCTGGCCTGCCCTGCCGCCAGCGTTTTATCAGAGCGGGTTTTTAGTGCCACTGGTGCAATTATAATTGATAAGTGCATCCGCCGGTCAACTGAAAATGCTGACAGGCTGACTCTTATAAAAATGAACAAGGGCTGGATTGGGCCAGACTACTCAACACCACCGAATGATAGCAGCGTAACATAAACTCCAATCCAGTGTCTTTTCTTGGGAGGTGTATTCCCATGCACCTTTTCACACCCACACATGGGTATACGCTTCCTGATTTTGGCTATTTGCTCTTGTCCTCCTCCTTCTCCTCATCCTCCACCACCATATCACCAGGGTGACCGTGGTCCGTGATGCAACACCCACCTAATTTTTGTAAAGGGTGTTTATGATGCCCGTTAAAAAAATTTTATACAGTATGTTCAGGGGTAAATGTTTGTTAAATTCTTAGTGGGGTTTTTCCCAAATTTTGGCAGCCCTTGCAGTCACAGCATGGCCATTACCACTATAGGAGACCCGCTCCTTTATAATGGGAACATTTTTTTTACTGAGACCCTCCTCTATGTCTCTTCAAAGGGGTATTGGGTTGCGTCCAAATTTTTGGCAGCCCTTGCAGTCACTGGATACGCAATAACAGTATAGGAGACCCACTTGTTAATAATGGGAACAACAAAGCATAGCCGGCTGATGGCTCTCAAACAATAGCTAGGGCCGACTGCTGGCCTTTTAAGAATAGTAAGGGCCGCCTGATGTCCCTATAAAAATAGGCTTTATGACTTTCAGAGTCCCTCCATCATAAATAAAACAGGACGTGTCCGATGATGTGTCACACACCACATTGCCAGTTAAGGTTGTAAAATGTTAAAATGACATTTCCCGGTGAATGCATTTGTCTTAAAAAAAAAACGTAAAAAAAAAATAACAATAGGATGTTTCTTTAGTATAAAAAAAAGCGTCACCAATTTAACAACAATGTAATCACATTGTTCAGCTCATGCACCTCCTCCTCCATCTCTGAAATGACCACATCAGTCACAATCTGACTGCACTGCAGCACTGCCTTGGCCAAGCGGCAACAGGCTGTGCTGAAGATAACATGCTTAATGCTTAATTGACAAACCGCCCAGTGCTGCGGAGTTGTTGAAAGCTGTAACATAGCAGCCTGATCTGTGGCTCTCACCGCTGAACATACAGCCAGACATGGTCGTGTGTGACAATGGGCGGAACCTGGTGACGGAGAAATGACAGCCGGGGTAGATACGGTTTCCCTCTATGCCAGTCCTTTCACTGAGCTAAAGAATATGGCTGTGGTGAAATACAACTCCCACTGAGAAGCTGTTTCAGATTGAAAAACATTGTGCCCAACAGAGGATTTGATTCTGAGGGCTAACCTTTCTCCCCCCGCTCAAGAGCCCCATAGCAGCTGCAAAGTTAGCACTATCATGAACTCTCCTGAGGTAGAAGCCAAGGCACACCAGAGGATTCTCTGGTGGAACCATCCAACCCTGCCAAGAAGCAGTCCTGGCTAAGAAAAGTGTGTGGAAAGGTTCCCAGACACTCTATGGCTGCTTTTTTACTGAGGAGGAAACACACGCAACACGGGGAGAACATACAAAGTCCTTGCAGATGTTGTCCTTGCTGGGATTTGAACCCAGGATCCCAGCGCTGCAAGTCTTCAGTGCTAACCACATATCCAATGTGCTGCCGTTCACTCTCTAATATCTAACAGGCTGGAGAAACTTGCACCTACTGCCACTCTATCTTCAGCTCCTTTGTGAGAAAATGTATTTGGGCAGCCACTCAGTCTACCAAATAAAATTCCTGAGAAGGAAATTGGGGATGGCTTTGCTACCTGGTACTGGGGGCAGTGCTAATACTATGGCGTCGTACCATAGTTTCCTGGAAATATTCTAGGCTGGTAGGAGGCAAGCAAATTCCCACATAAAAGTACCAGCAGTAATGTTCAGGGACCCGCGCTTGTAGAAGACGGAGACAACACTGGGAGAAATAGTGACGGCTGGGTACCGAGTATGGACACGAGGCATGAGGCATGTGGTTGTGAAAAGCTTCCACGAGCCTAAAAGGTCACATTTCAAATGAAAGCAGCTTTACAGGACTTCCTGTGAGAAATGACATGCAGGGTAGATAGGGTTTCCCTCTATGCCAGTCCTTTCACCGAGCTAAATTCAACTGTCAGCAAAAAAAGTTGTGGACTGGCTTTGTACCGTTCCTGGTCATATTCACCTGTCCACGTGTTTGTGGTTAGGTGGTCCTTCCCAGTAAGTGCACTGGGGAGGGCACGGGTAATGTTGTGGGACCCGTGCTTGTGGAAGTCGGAGGCGATACCAGGAAATATAGTGGCGGCTGGGGACCGAGTATGGACACCCGGCCGCCACCGGCATGAGGTTGTGAAAAGCTTCCGCCTCCACGAGCTTAAAAGGCCATATTTCAAGTGCAAAAAGCTGCCCAGAAATCTGGCAGTTTAGTGTTGCGGCCTGTGGGTGGGTGGCTGGCTGCTTACTTGCACTTGCATTCCAAGTAACAGAAAACTAAGCAGATGGTGGCCTCTATCATCATCATGGCGTCACCCCGGCACAATGAACTCTCCTGAAGGAGAAGTCAGGGCCCACCGGAGGAGTCTCCAGTTCTCTGGTGGGCCCGTCCAACCCTGCCGAAAAGCAGCCCTGGCTAAGAAACGTGTGGGGGAAGGTTCCCAGACACTCTATGGCTGCTTTTTTATTGTGGATCAGCCATGCTTATGCATGTTAGTTCTCAAACCGCATTACAGATCAGGCCATTGTCCAACTCTGTATTCAAGAAATTAAATGCGCAAAGAAAGATGTGTGTGTGTCAAAGCACCACCGACAAGGGCGAGTTGATGTTGGACGGGCTGCCATTGCTTCTGCAGCAAGCTACATTACAGTACTTCCTGTGAGAAATGACATGCAGGGCAGATAGGGTTTCCCTCTATGCCAGTCATTTCACCGATCAAGCTATTACCCGTGGTGTCCCTTGCCACGCACCTTGCCCATTTTAAATGGAGGACAATATTTTTCACGTTCACTAGATATGGCTGATTTTGGAACGCAGTTATATGTGAGATACGTCTGACAGAGAACCACGGTTTTAAATAGCAGGGCTGTAATTTACTATTGCTATTCTTCACAGAGACCTAGTGTGCATAGCTTGACCGACACACTGCAACAAAATGGAAGGCAGTAATGACTGATTTTGGAACACAGTTATATGTGAGATACGTCTAACAGAGAACCATGGGTTTAAATTGCAGGCCTGTAATTTACTAATACTATTCTTCTCAGAGACTTAGTGTGAATAGCTTGACCGACTTGTGCTTAACATCGTGGTTGAGTAGTTTCTCAAAACCTACCCAGATCTGTTGCATCTACTTGTCAAAGTACGCCACGTGTGTGCCCTTTTTAGAAAGTCAGCTACAGCTTCCGCCGCCCTTGCCATGCTTCAACAGCATTTCCAGCTTCCAGCTCACCGACTGGTGTGCGATGTCCCCACGCATTGGAACTCTACATTGCAGATGGTGGGAAGGATTTGTGAGCAGAAGAGGGCAGTTGT
Source organism: Phyllobates terribilis (assembly GCF_046119375.1). NCBI lineage: Eukaryota > Metazoa > Chordata > Amphibia > Anura > Dendrobatidae > Phyllobates > Phyllobates terribilis. Next base: position 646,804,001 of record NW_027362762.1, read on the forward strand.
TGACTACCAGCATCAACACGTCTGTCAGTATTCAGGTCAGACTCTACATATAAGACCTCAGGAGTGGACATTGATGTCAGACATCTGTACCATACTCCAAAACTTTGAGGAGTCCACCAAGATGGCGAGCGGCGATGACGCCATAATTAGCATCACCATCCCGCTTCTCTGTCTTCTGAAATGCTCTCTGCTCACGATCAAAGAGGATGCATTGCAGGCAGAGCACGATGAGATGGAGCAAGGAACCATACAGGGTGATTCCACACAGCCCAGCCTCATCTTATCCCAACGTGGATTGGATGACAATGAGGAGGAGGAGGAAGAACAGGAGCTAGTTTCCTGCGCTATAGATGGCACTACCTGCACAGCTGTCATACCGTCTGTTCAGTGTGGATGGCCTGAGGAGGAAGAGAAGTAGGAGATGGATGAGGAGGAGAGCAAGTCAGTCGTCCTCTTGGTGAGGACACGAAAGTCTTGCCTCTTTGCAGTCTGGCACACAAGGTTGAGTTTATGTTACGCTGCCTTTCCCGTGACCCTCGTGTTGTCCAAATTTTGGGTGACAGTTATTACTGGTTGGTGACACTAGACCCACGCTACAAGGAGAACTTTCTGTCTCTTATTCCCGCGCAGGACAGGCCTTATAAAATGGAGCAGTATGAGTAGGCCCTTGTTGCAGAATTATTTAAAAAATTCCCATATGAAAATGCTGGCGGCAGAGGTCACAATACGTTGGACAACCAAGGAGTACAGGCGAGAGACACAAATGCAATCCTGCAGAGGCAGGGGAACTCTGTCAAATTTCTGGGACAGTTTTCTTAGATCCTCCCATCGCACAGACCCTGAGGCATGGGGTACTCTCACAAGAAGGGAAACGTTTCTGAAGATGGTGAGGGAGTACCTTGCCGACCATACCAATGTCCTCCATGATTCCTCTGTGCCTTATAATTATTAGGTATCCAAGCTGGACACGTGGCATCAACTGGCGTTTTGTCAGAGTGGGTTTTTAGTGCTGCTGGTGGAATTATAACTGATAGGCGCATACGCCTATGAACTGCGAACTGAAAATGCTGACAGGCTGACTCTTAGAAAAATGAACAAGGGCTGGATTGGACCAGACTTCTCAACACCACCGAGTGATAGCAGCATAGCATAAACTTAAATACAGTGTCTTTTTTTGGGGGAGGTCTAACTCTATTCCCATGCACCTCTGTCTTCACACGCAGACATGGGTATAAGCTTCCTGATTTTGTCTATCTGCTCTTGTCCTCCTCAATCTCCTCATCCTCATCCTCCACCATCATATCACCACAGTATCTACCATATCACCATAACTATGTCTCTTGCAAGGGGCATTGGAGTTCCTCCAAATTTTTGTCGGCCGTTGCATTCACTGCATAGGCAAACAGTATGGGAGACCCACTTAATAATAATGGGAACATTGTTTTCAGGAGTCCCTCTGACCTCTACGTCTCTTGCAAGGGACATTGGAGTTCCTCCAAATTTTGGGCAGCTGTTGCATTCACTGCATAGGCAATCAGTATGGGAGGCCCATTTTCTAAAAATGGGAACATTGTTTTCAGGAGGCCCTCCAACCTCTACATCTCTTGCAAGGAACATTGGAGTTCCTCCAAATTTTTGGCAGGTGTAGCATTCACTGCATAGGCAAACAGTATGGGAGACCCACTTAATAATAATGGGAACATTGTTTTCAGGAGGCCCTCCGACCTCTACGTCTCTTGCAAGGGACATTGAAGTTCCTCCAAATTTTGGGCAGCTGTTGCATTCACTGCATAGGCAAACAGTATGGGAGACCCACTTCCTAAAAATGGGAACATTGTTTTCAGGAGGCCATCTGACCTCTACGTCTCTTGCAAGGGACATTGTAGTTTCTCCAAATTTTTGGCAGCTGTTGCATTCACTGCATAGGCAAACAGTATGGGAGCACCACTCCTTTCTGATGGGAACATGTCGTTACTGTGGCCCAGCTCTATGTGTCTTTAAAATGTTATTGGGGTATTTCCTATATTTTGGCAGCCGTTGGATTCTCTGAATACCCTATAACTTTATAGCAGACCTGCTCCTTTCTAATGGGAACATGTCATTACTCTGGCCCAGCTCTATGTGTCTTTAAATTGGTATTGGGGTTTTTCCCAAATTTTGGCAGCCCTTGCAGTCACTGCATGAGCATTACCACTATAGAAGACCCACTCTTTATAATGGGAACATTTTTTTTTACTGAGACCCTCTTCTATGTCTCTTCAAAGGGGTATTGGGCTGCATTCAAATTTTTGGCAGCCTTTGCAGTCACTGCATATGCAATAACAGTATAAGAGACCCACTCTTTAATAATGGGAACAACAAAGCATAGCCGACTGCGGGCCCTTTAAGAATAGTAAGGGCTGCCTGATGGCCCTTTAAAAATAGTGTTTGTGACTTTCAGTGACCCTCCTTCATAAATGAAACAGGATGTGTCTGATGATGTCTCACACACCACATGGCCAGATAAGGTAGTAAAATGTTAATGCATTTTTCACCTGCTTGAAAGCAATGCAAAACTGCAAAAATGCATCAAAAACACTATGTGTGAACATAGCCCAAGATGTGGAGGAGCATTTTTGATTATTTATTTTGCCTTATATACAAGTCATTACCCTGGAAAGGATGTTCCTTAACATTTTTCCCAGGAAAATCCATTTTGGTTTCATTTTTGTATGTTTTATTGTGAGTCCGTAAAAGTGGAGCAATACCTCTGACAAATTTGTTGACAGCAGTGACCTGGGAGTCAGAAATGCTTCCAGGGGTCTTCTCCATGCTGTTCCCATGTCATTTGAGCAATTTTCCCATCGATTTGGGCAATTTTTAGGCCCTCTGCAGACTGCCGGGGGGCCAAAGGAAAAATGCTCGAGTTTCCCATAGACTTACATTGGGCTCGTTACTAGGACCGAGCACTCGAGCATTCCAATTTGCTCAACCCGAGCAATGAGTACCCAAAATTTTAGTGCTCGTTCATCACTATTTAGAATACCTCTAAGGGCTGTTTCAGACATCTGTGATAATCGTTTCGATGTCGCATCGCATTGCACAGGCCGGCCATGCATCTCCTGACCTGAACATGACAGCTTCATAGAAATATATGAAGCTATCAAGCTCGGCTCATGAGATGCGTAGCAAATCCGTGCATTGCAATCCAACATCGAAACGATTATTGTGAACGTCGCTCTAAAACCAAGGATTCTGTGTCTCAGAAAAGGTTCTTCCTGGATCATGAAACAGCAAGCCAAAATTGTATTTATTTATTATTTTAAGACAGAAAAATCTCCATAAACCAGAAATTTAAATACCACAGTCTACCTGACAAAGTGTACCTATTGAAAGAAAATACATTCTTTTGACACCTCTTTGTTGTAATAATCCATTAAGAGACCCTCACATGCCACCTGAATACAGTGGTCTGTTGCAGGTGCTTGCTTTAGGTCGTAAACCTAACAAGCTTTTCTTGTCTTGCACTTTTTTGTAAAAGACCTCAAGATGTTTTTTTTTGTTTGTTTGTTTATTTACAATTTTTTTAAAGAATGGTCATATTTTATTTTTTATAATTGTAATTAGGGTGGTTTCATGCAAAGTGTTCTTTTCAAACACTCCATAATTATTTCTCCCAGGTGTAGTAACAGTACTGTGTATTTTTGTGTCTCTTTTTCAATGCTTTCGTTATGTTTTTGGGGTCCTTGTGTTCTTTTTCTAATGCAACATGCTTTTATGTTTAGTCAGTAGAGTATTGCTAATAGAGGCAGACTACATGGCTACTAATGGCCTGTAAGTCGGGGGGTGGTGCCAGAGCAGGTGCTGGGCCTGCCCACCCGGCATCACACTTTCAACTTTATCTGCATTCTGGATTTATGGGGACAATGAAAGAGGTACCACATCACATTTGAAATGATTTTGGGGACCTATATGACAGAAAATACCAAAAAGTGACACCATTCTAAAAACTGCACCCCTCAAAGTCCTGAAAACCCCATTCAAGAAGTTTATTAACCCCTACGGTGCTTCACAAGAATTAATGCAATGTAGAAGGAAAAAATGAAAAATGTTCACAAAAATGTTACTTTAGCCCCATTTTTTTATTTTCACATGAAGAACATGATGAATTGAACCACACAATTTGTTGTGCAATTTCCCCTGAGTACGCCGATACTCCATATGTGGGGGAAAACTACTGCAAGGTTCAGAAGGGAAGGAGCACCCTTTCACTTTTTGAACGAAAAATGACTGGAATCGAGAGCGGAAGCCATGTCGCATTTGGAGAGCCCCTGATGTGCCTAAACACTGAAAAAAAAACACAAGTGACCCCATTTTGGAAACTAGACCCCTCAAGTAATGTATCTAGATGTTTGGTGAGCACATTGAACCCCCAGGTGCTTCACAGAAGTGCAATTATGCAATTTTTCCTGAGTACACCGAAATTTATACCATTGAGCGGTGAAGAAAGAATAATTACGTTTTTACTGCTAAAATGTTGTTTTAGCCCCAAATTTTAGATTTTTATAAGGGCTAATTAGTCATGAGCGAGTACCGCAATATTTGTAATCGCTATACTCGTAATGAGTACTTTGTAATAATCACATATTCGTTCCGAATAGCGAGTACAGCGTAAGTCAATGGGAAATGCGAGTAATTTTCTGCTAGACCCGACAAAGTGGTCTGGGGGCCTGAGGAAAAGGCTGAAATGGATGGAAAAGTGATGAAACAGAATAGGAAGAGCCTGGAGAATGTGCCTGCATGCATTTCTGACTCATATGGTTTCTGGGAATAAGTTTGTCGCAGTGTTATGCCACTTTTACAGACACACAAGAACAACTACCAAACCTAACCGAAATTGCATGTAACAGGCCAAAAACGCAATATCAAATATATCACTTGTGCAAGTCAAAGGACAAAGGATATATGGTGCCCCCCTCCAGGATGGGTTGGAAAAGCTTCTCCAAATGGCTCAGAGATTTTGATTGTCAATATTCTACCGATTATATAGGAAGATGATACTTAATACTGTACTACTTGGTCCAGTGCAGAATGTGCAGCATCGTATTTCCAAAAATTACTCCTGGGGGCTGTGTCATTGGTGCAGGGAGATTCCATGACAAGGGCCTCCCTTGTCAAACATTATGTACGATGGAGTGCTGTAGTAGTTGTGGCCCTCAATTCAAGTTTTCAGAGGGCCATCAGTCGGTCATCAACAGTCAGTGTAAATTTCTATTGAATATGTATCCCTTATCTCAGTCACAATGTGGCAAAACCTGTGACAAGGGACTCCAATGACAAATATTAGTTTGTTAGGACCACTGTACATTTCAGATTTGTCCACTGCACAATGTGCATAGGGTTTCTAAAATTAGCCCTCTGGGCTGAGTCATGGCAGGAAGCCACCATCCCAAGGGCCTCCAATCACAAATAGTAGTTAGGCTGGAATAGGAATACTGTCCTGGTTTGTCCACTGCACAATGTACATAGGGTTTCTAAAAATTAGCCCTCTGGGCTGAGTCATGGTTGATGAAGGAAGGAAACGTTTTTTTATGGGAAGGGGGTGATGTTAACAGCAGTAGCATGAATCTGGATTTTTGGTGAATTTAGGTGGCTTGCTGTCATCTGGAGGGATTACAAACTGTGGAGATATCCAGTCCTTGTTGAATTTAATTAGAGTAAGTCTGTCTGCATTTTCCGTGGAGAGGCATGTGCGCCTATTAGTAATGATTGCCCCAGCGGAACTGAAAACACGCTCAGGCACCACACTAGCAGATGGGCAGGCCAGCACCTCCAAGGCATATAAGGAGAGGTCGGGCCAACTGTTCAGCTTAGACACCCAATAATTAAAGGGAACTGAAGCATCAGAAAGGATGCACGTATGGTCACTTAAGTACCCCTTGACCATGTTCTGCAACTTATCCCTCCTTGACATTGTTCCAGGCACAGATACCCCTTGCTGTTGTGCTGGTTTATTGAAAATTGCCAAATTTGTGCACATTTTCCCCCCACCTCTGTGGTAGCTGGTGTTCATGTCCCTCCCCTTTATCCCATGGTGTTGAGAAGAGCCGGTACCTCTGCCACCAGCATTGTGTGAGGGTGATGTTTTCAGCAACTGATCTACAACAGTCCTCTGGAACGATTCCATTGTAAAACTCTTTGGTGACTCCAAAAGGAGAGAAGAAAATTTCACCTTGCACAATGTATCGAGAAAGGTGGCCAACAAGTATAGGTTGTTGGATAAAATGTGTATCACGCGAGGGTCTTGCCACAGACACTTACCATGAACTGTGCCATGTGGGCCAAGCTGCAAAAAGGCAAATGTTCTGTGTCCCCAACAGTAGAAACATTACAAAGCCTCTCCTCACGCTGACTGGCCTCCTCCTCCTCCACCTCCTCCTCAAAAGCCCATCCAGGCTGGACAGAGATGAAGCTTGGGTTGGGTGTCCCCTCTGTAGCATTACGAGTCCCCTCGGTAGCACAGAAAAACAAGTCCTCTCCCTCCTCATCCTCCTCATCTTCCTCCTCATCACCTAATGTTGCCTGAGAATATTGGGAAATCTGGCTCCATACCAACATGCTGGGCACTCAAAACTTCCTCTTTGAGATTCTGCAGTGATTGCTTCAAGAGACAAAGCAGCGGGATGGTTACACTGATAATAGCCTGATCACCGTTCACGAGGTTGGTGCAGTACTCAAAGCTCTCAAGAACCTCAGAAATGTCAGTGATCCATACCCACTCGACAGTTGTTATGTGTGGTGGCTGACTTTCAGTCTGACGGGCATGCTGAAGCTGGTATTCAGCTACTGCCCTCTGCTGTTCACTAATCCTCGCCAACATATAATAGGTGGAGTTCCACAGCGTGGGCATGTCGCAAATAAGTCGGTGACTTGGCAAATTCAAGCGCTTTTGCAGCGCTGTAAGAGCAGCAAAAGCGGTAGAGGAATGGCGGAAATGGGCACTAATACGGCGCACCTTCTCAAGTAGGTAAGGCAAGTCACGGTAAGTTTTCAGAAATTTCTGAACAACTAGGTTCAACACGTGAGCCATGCATCGCACGTGTACCAGCTTGCCGAACTTTAAAGCCGCCACCAGGTTACGCCCATTATCGCAGATGACCAGACCGGGTTGGAGGTGCAAGAGGAGGGGAGAGAGGAAGAGGAATATGAAGAGGCAGAAACCATGACAGAAGTTGGGCCCGCTATTCTTGGCGGTGGTAGGATGTGTGTTGCTCCCGTTTGCGCCTTTGTCCCACCCTCCACCAGGTTCACCCAGTGTGCCGTGACAGAAATGTATTGCCCCTGTCCACAACAACTTGTCCAGGTGTCTGTTGTTAAGTGGACCTTCCTGGTTATAGCGTTGGTGAGAGCACAGTTCAGATTGTTTAACACGTGCTTGTGTAACGCAGGGACGGCACACCGGGCAAAAGAGTGGCGGCTGGGAACACTGTATCGTGGGGCAGCCACAGCCAAGAGATAACAGAAAGACTGTGTTCCCACAAGCCTAAACGGCAACATCTCCACAGCTAGCAATTTGGCAATCTGCAAGTTTAGTATTTGTGCGTGTGGGTGCGTGGCTGGGTATTTACGCTTTCTTTCCAAGCTCTCAGGCACGGACAATTGGACGCTTTGCTGGGACAAGGAAGTGGATGTGGTTGATGTTTGTTGTGCATGAGCAACTGCAGCTTGTGGGCAGAAGGTATGAGCACCTGCTTCCTGAACAGCATATTCTGAAGGACATAGCCCAGGCGACACGGCATTGGTTTGACCCGCAGACGCAGAGTTGGTACCCTGGTGTTCCGCCCACCTTCTGGGGTGCTTGGCTGCCATGTGGTTTCACATACTGGTTGTGCTTAGGTTGCCTTTGCCCTGGCCTCTGTTCAACTTGGTATGGCTGATGCTACAGACTACAATGTTTTTCTCTGAAGGACTTTCAGAAAAAAAATTCCACACAGCAGCTGAACGCCCCTTTGCCCTGACTTGGCGCACAGCGTGGGTGCTCTTGGGAACAGTTGACCCAGTTCTCACTCTGGGCAAAACACAGCCCCTTGGTGTCTGTGTTGGTGCTACATATCCATCTTCCTCTGTGTTGCTGTCATGGCTATGCATGCCAACAGTCCAGGTCGGATCAGTGGACTCATCATCGACCACTTCGTCTTCCATCTCATCGTCATTCCCAGTTGACATTGTAGGCTGACCTGATGGCAACTGTGTCTCATCATCATCAGTCTCCACCTCTGGAGACAGTAAATGACGTTCCGCCAAGTTGGTTTCTTCTGGCCGTTGGTCCTCGAATACTTGAGCATCAACGCACGCCACCTCCTCTTGTCCCTCTTCAATGCTGCACCGTGATAGGCCAGAGCCAACCAAAGGATACGTACCAAACAGATCCTTGGAGTGGCCAAGCTTGGGGTCATATGTCTCCTGTGACTGATAATGGCGTTAGGAAGGAGAACCAGCTTCAGGATTGGATGGGCCAGCCTTCTGTCTATCCACAGTAGACTGTGTGGTCGTGGAAGATTTGTTGCTGCTTGACAAATGCGTAGAGGCCTTGTCTGCTATCCAAGACAGAATCTGTCCTCGCTCTTCAGGCTTCCACACACGTTTACGTGCCAGACCGGGAATTTTTTCACGAACATAGTGGATGTATCAAGCTTCTTCTGACCTGACACAGACTGAGTGCCTTCTTGGGCACCACGGACAACACCACATCCACATCCCTTAACAAAAGGCTTTTTTGTCATTTTGGGTTTTGTTGACAGATTTTCAGATGTTGATGGCACAAGCCAAGCTAGCTGTCACAGCCAAAATAGTGGTTAAAATGGCCTGGTGCTTGTTTGATTTTCCTGCACAAAGCAGTAGTCCAAATATTTCCTACTGCCTGCTACAAAGATTTTTTACGTAGACTAATACAGACAGAAGGCAGGCTGACACCCCAAAATAGTGGTTAAAATGGCCTGGTGCTTGTTTGTAGCAGGCAGTAGGAAACGTTTGGACTACTGCTTTGTGCAGGGCAAACAAAGATTTTTTAAGTGGACTAATACTGACAGAAGGCAGGCTGACACCCCAAAATAGTGGTTAAAATGGCCTGGTGCTTGTTTGTAGCAGGCAGTAGGAAATGTTTGTGACTCCAAAAGTGACTCCATTTTACAAACTACACCTCTTAATGAATTAATCTAGGGGTGTAACGATCATATTGACACCACAGGTATACCACAGAATTTTATACCATTGGGCAGTGAAGAAAATAAAATTATTTACCACAAAAATTTTGCTTCAGCCCCAGATTTTACATTTTCACACTGGGAAATGCGTAAAAATAGCACCAAAATTTGTCACACAATTTCGGCTGAGCATGGCAATACCCCATATATTGCAGTACATTACTGATTAGCTACATGGCGAGACTCGGCAGGGAATGAGTGGTATTTGCCTCCTAAAGCGCAGACTTTCCTAGAATAGTTTGCGGACTGCAAATAGAGAGACCCTAAGTTATAAAAAAGCAGACCCCTCCCCCCCCTCAAGTTACCCCATTTTGGAAATTATACCCCTGCCAAATATGTGGACACTAAATGTGGTGTAGGCACACTGTGTGGCTTAGAAGGGAGGGGGGCATTTGGATTTGGGAGTGCAGAATTCGCTGGATTTCTTTTGGGGGGTGGAGGGAGCATAGGGCTTTTTCAGAGCCTTTTTACTACCAGTAATGTGGAAGCCACTTATATTTCCATTAACAGATGACAGACCTGAGCGGGGACTTCGTTTTTTTGTGGATTAAGTTGAAGCTTTTATTGGGAACATTTGACATAACTTTTGGGATCACATTTATTCGGCAACCTACATTGAGCACCTACATCAGGATTTCCATCTAAATCTCTGAATGACGTGATTCAGATGAAACCCCTGAGGAATGCATACACTTTAATGAGACAGCAGAGTTACTCTGCACTCTGTCTGGCCTCTGTTCAGTGGTGTCTTTCTTTTCAGAAGTTCACAAAACTGTGGTCAATCGTGCTTTTATGCACACCTACAAATACGGACACCGCCGAATCATAGGCCAGATGGTGTCCACAATGTCTCCATCTGCCTCATTATAGGGAATCTTCCACCGGGGGCTCCGTCTGAATCACGTATTTCAGAAATTTACACGGAAACATTGGTGTAAGCGCTCAGAGCAGAGCACAGGAGAAATGTGTGCAAAGCTTCACAGTGATCTTTGGGAGGCAGAATGAACAAATCAATAGCAGGTGAAGAATTGGTTTAATTTCTTTTTTACGCTGTTCTCGTGCGGTATAAGTGATTAGACGACTTTATTCTTTGAATCGGTGCGATACAGCGATACTAGATTTACATAGTTTTTTTATGTTTGGCTGCTGTCACATGTCAAAAAACTTTTTTTTGCAAAAACTAGTTATTGCATCGCCATATTTTGACAGCTATGATTTTCCCATATTTCTGCTGACATAGTCATGTGAGGACTTGTTTTTTGTGGCACGAGTTGATGTTTTTATTGGTACTATTTTTGGGCACATAACATTTTTTGATCGCTTTCTATTCCGATTTTTGGGAGGCAGAACGAACAAAAGACAAAAATTCAGGAATTGTTTTTTGTTTTTTTTTATGCTGTTTCGCATGTCGTAAAATTGATCAGACAACTTTATTCTTCGGGTCAGTACGATTGCAGCGATACCACATTTATGTCATTTTTTTAATGTTTTGATTCTTTTACACAATAAAAACTTTTAGAGAAAAAATAATTATTTTTGCATCACTATATTCTGAAACCTATAACTTTTTAATTTTTCCGCTAATGGAGCTGTATGGCGGCTTGTTTTTTTGCGGGACAAGATGACGTTTTCAGCTATTTTCATTTGCATTCATTCTTTTTGAATTAGTTTTATTCCACTTTTTTTCCGGCGACATGATGAAAAAGCAGTTTGCCACATTTTTTGCTGTTGTTTTTTTATGGCATTCACTTTTATAAATCGAGTTGTTCCGGACACAGCGATACCAAATATGTGTACTTTTTTTGTTTATTTTTTTTTACATAAAATGTCTATTTATTGCTGTAATATTTTTTTATTTTGTTGTATTATTTAGTATTTTTTTATATATATTTTTACAATTTTTTTCCTATTTTTTCACTTTTTTACTTAGTCCCTCTATGGGACTTTCACTTTTTTTTTTTACTTTGATCGCAAGTATAATGCATTGTAATGTACCAGCATTACAATACATTATACCTATACAGAAGCTTCATAGAAATGGTCAAAGAAGCTTTCCATAGGTTGGTGACCCGGGGTTAGTGCAGGAGTTCGGCCACTAGCAGTGCTGAGCTCCTGCTGTGATATTTCAGCACCTCCTGCACGATCATGCTGTGATAAGTCACTGACAGATGACAGTGTTCTGAATTCAAGGACCGATGACATGGGTGCTCACACTCTTCCCGTGCCACTCAGCTGTAACTGACAGCTGTCATCACTAAACTGTCACTGCATGTTTACATGATGCGTGAACTGACACCCGCTTATGACATGCTATGTCCGTCATTAGTTGTAAATGGGTTAACTAACCTGATTGGTAAACACCGTAAAGAGAAAAAAATAAAAACTCCAGAAATGCATTTTTTGTGTCATCTCACCTCCGTAAAAAATGAAATAATAGGCAATCAAAGCGTCATATGTAAACTACATTGGCATCAATAAAATAAATCCTGATTCAGCACCATGAACAGAAAAATAAAATTGTTACAGGTCTTGGAAAATGTTGACACAAAGCAAAAAAAATTACTTTTTTTGCAACATTCTGAATTTTTTTTCCATACTTAAATAAAAAAAATTGTTGCATTTTGGGTATCACTGTAAGCAGACTGATGTGGATAATCATGTTTCTACATTATTTTTACCTCACTCTGAATACCTTCAAGACAAAATCCAAAAATAATGGCAAAATTGTATTTTTCTTTTTACATTTTGAATTTATTTAATTCTTTGTAAATGCTATTCACTATAATCATCTTGTTATCTTTATTCTGTGAATCACTACAATCAAATTTATATAGGCTTCTATGTTTTTGCTACTCTTGCACAAAAAATGTTGAATATTTTTTTTCTATCAGGAGTTTTTTTTAAATTTTTTTAAACATAATATATTACTTAGGATTGTTGGGAAAATGGAAAGGGTTGAAAAAAATCTAGTCAAAAATACAATTAACACAAACTACATGGCTGGAATTCTGTTTTTTTCAATATTACATCACACTTGGAATTTTTGTTCCATATTTCAGTAGATTATATGGTAAAATGGTGCCATTCAAAATTACTCGCTCTGCAAAAAACAAGTCCTCACAGGTTTATATACAGTGAAGGAAATAATTATTTGATCCCTTGCTGTTTTTATAAGTTTGCCCACTGACAAAGACAAGAACAGTCTAGAATTTTAAGGGTAGGTTAAATTTAACATTGAGAGATAGAATATCCCCCAAAAAAAATCAAGAAAATCACATTGTATAAATTAGATAAATTTATTTGCATTTTGCAGTGAGAAATAAGTATTTGATCTCCTACAAACCATTACGAGTTTTGGCTCCTACAGACCAGTTAGACGCTCCTAATCAACTCGTTACTTGCATTAAAGACAGCTGTCTTACATAGTCATCTATATAAAAGACTCCTGTCCACAGACTCAATTAATCAGTGTAACCTCTACAACATGGGCAAGACCAAAGAGCTTTCTACTGATGTCAGGGACAAGATCATAGACCTGCACAAAGCTGGAATGATCTACAAAACCATAATAAGCCGCTGGGTGAGAAGGAGACAACTGTTGGTGCAATAGTAAGAAAATGGAAGAAATACAAAATGACTGTCAATCAACATCGATCTGGGGCACCATGAAAAATCTCACTTCGTGGGGTATCCTTGATCATGAGGAAGTTGAGAGATCAGCCTAAAACTACACAGGGGGGAATTTGTTAATGAACTCAAGGCAGCTGGGACCACAGTCACCAAGAAAACCATTGGTAACACATTACGCTTTAAAGGCTTAAAATCCTACAGTGCCTGCTCAAGAAGGCTCATCTGCAGGCTGGTCTGAAGTTTGCCAATGAACACCTGGATGATTCTGTGAGTTATTGGGAGAAGGTGCTGTGGTCAGATGAGACAAGAATTGAGCTCTTTGGCATTAAGTCAACTCTCCATGCTTGGAGGAAGAGAAATGTTGCCTATGACCCAAAGAACACCGTCCCACACTGTTAAGCATGGTGGTGGAAACATTATGTTTTGGGGATGTTTCTCTGCTAAGGGCATAGAACTACTTCACGGTATCAATAGGAGAATGGATGGAGCCATGCACCATAAAATCCTGAGTGACAACCTCCTTCCCTCCACTAGGACATTAAAAATGGGTCGTGGTTGGGTCTCCCAGCAAGACAATAACCCAAAACATACAGCCAAGGCAACAAAGGAGTGGCTCAAAAAGAAGCACATTAAGGTATGGAGTGGCCTAGGAAGTCTCCCGACCTTAATCCCATAGAAAACCTATGGAGGGAGTTGAAGCTCCGAGTTGCCAAGCAACAGTCTCAAAGTCTGAATGATTTAGAGATGATCTGCAAAGAGGAATGGACCAAAATTCCTCCTGACATGTGCGCAAACCTCATCATCAACTACAAAAAACGTTTGACTGCTGTGCTTGCTAACAAGGGTTTTGCCACCAAGTATTAAGTGTTGTTTGCCAGAGGGATCAAATAATTATTTCTCACTGCAAAATGCAAAAAAATTCATCTAATTTATACAATGTGATTTTCTTGATTTTTTTTGGGGATATTCTATCTCTCAATGTTAAAATTAACCTTCCCTTAAAATTATAGACTGTTCATGTCTTGGTCAGTAGGCAAACTTACAAAAACAGCAAGGGATCAAATAATTATTTCCTTCACTGTAAATTAAAAATTAAAAAATTGTTGCTCTTCAAAGAAGGCGAGGAAAAATCCAAAAATGTAAAAGTGAAACATTTCCAGGTTCTTTAAGTGTTAAATAAGACAATCATACATAAATTCAGATTACTTACCAAAAAACTGAGGAGTGTATTTATTGCATTGTTCAGATATTTGTGCTATTACCTTCACCTAATAGTGAGTAATAAGAAAAGCCAGATGTATTTCAGGTAGTGAAACAATAGCATTATTACAGTTCCAGTGATAGCCTCGAGCCTTTAACCACTGGAATCAGTTCTCCATGTACAATGACTATGACATTTCTATCTACAACAGCCTCCTATCATCATTTTCAGCATATCAGGCAATTGCATCTTTTCATTTAGTTATTTTTCACTTGATTTAGATCGCACAATATAAGACAGGAAAAATAAACACAGACATAAATAGATTAAATGATCTAGGCCTTGGTTTCTCTACACTGGCTAAAAAAATAAATCTGACATTAATATTAAACTGTATTTAATGCATATAGTTTATGAAATAAGACTAGAAGTTCAGTTTATTAATTTTTCAATATCTCTTTTCATTCCTTTTCATTTTTAACCTCCTTGTAGCCAAAAAAAAAACATTGGTGCTTAAATGTCCACGTCAAAATTAACATTTCAGAGTCCTCAGTGGTTGATACCTTTTAATGGCTAAGTAAAAAGATGGTAACAAATAGCAAGCTTTCAAGACTACTCAGGTCTCTTCATCAGGCATAATATCAAAATTATTATTATTATTTTTTGAATAATACATTCCAAGCTAGAGATGATCAAATTAGAGATCGAGTCAGAGACTTGAATTTGGCAAATCACATAAATTTATCATGAAAATTTAATTAGCCTCAAGGTTCGATGCAAAAAAATAATACACATTTCAGTGCTTGCCTGTACTCCATCACGTGCATTTTATTTGGTCTGCTTCACTCTGGGTCCCAACTCTTCCGCCTGACTAAGTCTCTGATGTTCCTATGCTCCATGCCGTTGAGGTACACCGTTTCACACCATGACATTACAACAACAGAGGTATGAGGCCTAGTCAGTATGTTGGGTGAGGTGCTCCACACACAGGGACATCAGAGGCCTAGTCGCGCTGGAAACCGTAGTCCAAAGAAGATGCATGCAATGAGGACAAAACACCAGGTGGGACAGGTGACAGGTGCTGGCATCCTACAATTCAGCAAAGTGACAGCAAGTTAGCTACTAATGAACAAATTTTCTCATCTCTAATTCTAAGACCTCATTCAGACGTAATTTTTTAATGAATTTGTTCTATCCTTTTTTTTAAGGATAGAGCACATACCCATTATAATCTATAAAAAAAACATGGAGACATGTCCATTTGTGATCTGATTCACAAGTCAAAATCACCCATACAAATCATGGACAGCTCAGTTTAGCTCATGAAAATTACGGACTGGACACACATATCATCTGTTTGCAAACTGTATGCTGTGCGTTTTTAGTGCTGCAATGGGTAGGAGAAATTGCCCAAATTTTAGTTTGCTTGTTTGTGTGTTTGTTTTTTTAAAACAAATTACACAATAACTGTGTGAAAATCTGAAGTAACACACCAATCAGGGTTTTTTTCACATACAAGAAAAAATGGATATCTGAAATCCTAGGGTCAATATTTTTTATGTCTGTGTCCATCACCTTAAGTGTGTCCATAGCTAAAAGGGTGAGAAATATGAATTATACCTGAATAATATGATGCATACAGACTGTCCCTTGTGATCTGCCACCATCGCACTCTAATCAGCATCTCTGTTTACCCATTCCTCCTACAGGTGTCAAGGTAAAATATATATATTATAGAAAATCAATTAGTTTCTTTTAGTAGATTACCTAATCAGTGTGAATCAATATAGAGATGATGGAATAATCTACTTGTATGTATGTATGCAAATGTGTATATGCACATGGATTATGTTAATAGTTAATGAATATATAATTAATAGCTTCTATTCTTATTGTAGAAATGATTTCCTGGGAATGACGTATGCATATGCATGGCTGATAACAGAGAGATTCATGTCGAGTTGACAAAGATGGCGCTGAGAGACGAACTCACCCCCTCCCATCGGAATTCCTAAAGCGTTACTCAGACCAAGAGATACATAGATGAGCAAATTACAGTGTGCCGAGTTATCAGAAAAGAGCAATAAATTTTACTAATCCCACCTAGAAGGAGAATACTATTTAACCGCATGTCTATGTAATAAAGTATGCCATTTGCGTGGTTCAGTCTCTGAGTGAAGTTTTTCAACCAGATTAGCAGATTTGGTTAATTAGCTTCTCTGCATGCACTCGGACATCTTTAATTTGGAGGAGAGCAGTTACCTAGTGTATCTTAAATAGAGATGAGCGTTGTTCTACTCGAACTGTTCGCCAATCTCAAATTCGAGCTGTTTTGGGCGGTGTTCGAGCCGTTCGGCGAACACGAACAATTTGAGAAAAATTCGGCTGTTCGAGGTTATGTTCGATAACTGTTCGTGCACCAAAATTATAACTGGATTTTTTCTCAGTAATGATGAAAATTAATGTTAATACGCAGTTTGAGTGTACAGCGGGGTGGGGGGAGGGGCAGGGGATGGATCTCTGCAGGAACAATGAAGATCTCCATTTTTTTTTTCTCTTTCCCGCATTTACAGTGGGGAGGTGCAATCTGTCAGCCTATCAGCAGCGCACACATGGAGCGAAGTGCTTTTTTTCACACAAGCAAGGGCATGTGTCATTGGCAGTGTATGTCACATGTCCTTGCCCTATAAGACCAAGCCATTTTCCCCGTCGCCACCATTTTCTCACTGCTGCAGCTGCGTGTTAGACGGCACCGCTGTTGCTGTGTGCGCTATACCTTGTTAATTTCAAGCCAATTTTCGCACAAATCTACAGATAGCTTGGGAGTAGGGAATAGTTGTGATTGCAGTCCTTTTAAGGACTAGGTTACAGCATTTCCTACGACTTTTATCAGGCAGGTCTGTGCTCTTAAATAGATAGATTGTGGGAGTAAAGACTAATTGTAATTGGAGTCCTTTTCAGGACTAGGTTACATCAGTTCCTATCAGTTTTTGCCAGGCAGGTCTGTGCCAGTGCTGTGCAAGTTTTTTTCGCAGCATTTGGCTGAATCTAGCAAAGCTAATCCTTTTTGGCCTATTGCAGAGTGTGTTAGTCAGTGGAGTAGCCTATCTGTGTTGCAAGATATACCACCTGTGTATAGAATACCAATTTTTTTACTGCACCTAGTGAAGTAAAATCTTTTGGGCATAGCATCATTCTATTAGTCCATCTATACTGACCTCCATCAGGTTGCAAATTGAATATAATTTTTTTCTGCATCTAGCTCTGAAAAAATATTGGGCTTCTAGCTGTGTGTGGGACTTGTTGTATTAGTCCATCTATACTGACCTCCATCAGGTTGCAAACTGAATATATTTTTTTCTGCATCTACCTCTGAAAAAATATTGGGCTTCTAGCTGTGTGGGGGACTTGTTCTATTAATCCATCTATACAGACCTCCATCAGGTTGCAAACTGAATATATTTTTTTCTGCATCTACCTCTGAAAAAATATTGGGCTTCTAGCTGTGTGTGGGACTTGTTGTATTAGTCCATCTATACTGACCTCCATCAGGTTGCAAACTGAATATATTTTTTTCTGCATCTACCTCTGAAAAAATATTGGGCTTCTAGCTGTGTGTGGGACTTGTTCTATTAATCCATCTATACAGACCTCCATCAGGTTGCAAGCTGAATATATTTTTTTCTGCATCTACCTCTGAAAAAATATTGGGCTTCTAGCTGTGTGTGGGATTTGTTGTATTAGTCCATCTATACTGACCTCCATCAGGTTGCAAACTGAATATATTTTTTTCTGCATCTACCTCTGAAAAAATATTGGGCTTCTAGCTGTGTGTGGGACTTGTTCTATTAATCCATCTATACAGACCTCCATCAGGCTGCAAACTGAATATATTTTTTTCTGCATCTACCTCTGAAAAAATATGTGGCCTTCTAGCAGTGTGTGGGACTTTCTCCATTAGTCCATCTATACTGACCTCCATCAGGTTGCAAACTGAATATAATTTTTTTCGGCATCTAGCTCTGAAAAAATATTTGGCCTTCTAGCAGTGTGTGGGACTTTCTCTATTAGTCCATCTATACTGACCTCCATCAGGTTGCAAATTAAAAATAATTTTTATCTGCATCTACAGTACCTCTGAAAAAATATTTGGGCTTCTAGCTGTGTGTGGGACTTGTTCTATTAGTCCATCTATACTGACCTCCATCAGGTTGCAAATTGAATATAATTTTTATCTGCATCTAGCTCTGAAAAAATATTTGGCCTTCTAGCAGTGTGTGGGACTTTCTCTATTAGTCCATCTATACTGACCTCCATCAGGTTGCAAATTAAAAATAATTTTTATCTGCATCTAGCTCTGAAAAAATATTTGGCCTTCTAGCAGTGTGTGGGACTTTCTCTATTAGTCCATCTATACTGACCTCCATCAGGTTGCAAATTAAAAATAATTTATATCTGCATCTACCTCTGAAAAAATATTTGGGCTTCTAGCTGTGTGTGGGACTTGTTCTATTAATCCATCTATACAGACCTCCATCAGGTTGCAAACTGAATATAATTTTTTTCTGCATCTAGCTCTGAAAAAATATTTGGCCTTCTAGCAGTGTGTGGGACTTGTTCTATTAGTCAACCTATACTGACCTCCATCAGGTTGCAAATTCAAAATAATTTTTTGTCTGCATCTAGCTCTGAAAAAATATTTGGCCTTCTAGCAGTGTGTGGGACTTTCTCTATTAGTCCATCTATACTGACCTCCATCAGGTTGCAAACTGAATATATTTTTTTTCTGCATCTACCTCTGAAAAAATATTGGGCTTGTAGCTGTGTGTGGGACTTGTTCTATTAATCCATCTATACAGACCTCCATCAGGTTGCAAACTGAATAAAAAATTTTTCTGCATCTACCTCTGAAAAAATATTTGGGCTTCTAGCTGTGTGTGGGACTTGTTCTATTAGTCCATCTATACTGACCTCCATCAGGTTGCAAATTGAATATAATTTTTTTCTGCATCTAACCCAGCCAATAGTTTTGGCCTAATACCACAGTTTGGCCACTCAGCTCTGCTCGGTTCCCATCCATTGTTTTTTTGTGCAAACAACTCCAGAGTTGTGAATTAGTTAACCACCAAAATGAGTGGAAAAAGGCCTGCTGCTGGTGGAAAGGGGAATAGGCGTGTTGGGAAGGGGAAAAAAGGTTGTGTCCGTGGGGTAGGTGTTAAAGCAACAGTAACATCTGCAGAAGAAAGACCATCTTCCAGCCAAACTAAAATGTCTACTTCTTTTAGCGGACAATGTGATAAGATCCCTTTCTTACGGCCACGCCAATCGCTACAAATTCCAGATGAGGCACAAAAACAGAAGGTGCTTCAACGGATATCAAGTGCTCCTTTAAGTGGGCTCTCCTCCACATCAACTTCAACATCACAAATACTCCAGTCCTCAAAGGTGTCACCCCAATCGCACTTGCTTCCTCACAGCTCCCAAATCTCCAGCTGCCCGTCTGAGTATGAGGTAGAACAGATGGTTGAGTCTGCAGAGCTGTTTACTCATACTATAGCCTGGGAATCAGAGGTCGACTCCAGCGCTTCTGTGAATCCAGACGAGGAAATGATCTGCACTGATGCCCAGAATCTTTATGAGTCGGATCCAGGACCAGACGCAGAAGGTTCTGACCATAATGTAGACCCTCATTCCCAAACTGTAACTCCTGTTGGTGGAGACAATGAGGAAGACGATGATAAGATTCAAATACCTGATTGGAGCGACAACTTTAGTTTTTTGTCAGGACAGGAACAGGTTGGCTCTGAGGACGACGGGTGTGATAACGCACAGGGTGATGATGATGAGGTTGGAGATCCCACTTACTGTCAACCCACAGTCAGCCAAGAGATGAGGTCAGCAGAGGAGGTGGAGGAAGATGCTAGTGACGACGAGGTCAGGTTGCGCCTTCCTGGACAGAGACGTAGTACTGGAAGCACGTCAACAACTGCATCCTCAAACACAACTCTGCCTCTCACCACAAGTCGTGGTGGCTCTTCAGGTCGCATGGGTGCTAAGCCTTGCATAGCCTGGGCATTTTTTCAGATCGATAAAGATGACCCAACTCGTGTTATCTGTAACATTTGTCAGCAAAAGCTAAGTAGAGGCCAAAAAATACATAGTTTGAGTACTTCATGCATGAACCGGCACATGGACATGAAGCATAAGTTGCAGTGGGAAGCTCAGTGTGCTACAATGCGGCCTAGCCGGCCAGGCCAACCACCGTCTGCCATATCTTGTGCATCCGCGGCCTCTTCATCCTCTGTGACTGGGGGGACAGCAGTCACACCTGTTTTGGGGCGCAGACCTGCCACCTCTTTACCCGCAACAGCCAGCGTGATTGGCAGGTCATCATTTTCTTTGGAGGTGGTAACACCAGCTGGTGTTGAGCGCTGTCCGACATCGATAGCACCACCTTTGGATCAAGGCAACCTAACATGTCCGCCTGCATCTTCCTCACAGACCGGCAGTTTGCCGGGGACACCCTTATCAACCCCGTCTAAGCACAATAGCCAGCCCTCGGTCCCTCAGATGTGGACAAGTAAAAGACCATTTCCTCCTAGCCATGAGAAAGCTAAGAGGTTGAATTTCACCATCTGCAAGCTCTTGGCTACAGAAATGCTGCCTTTCCGCCTGGTGGACACAGAGGATTTTCGAGACCTTATGTCCGTCGCAGTGCCCCAGTACCAGATGCCCAGTCGGCACTACTTCTCAAAGAAAGGTGTGCCTGCGCTCCACCAGCATGTCGCACACAACATCACCGCTTCTTTGAGAAACTCTGTGTGTGACAGGGTGCATTTCACCACAGACACTTGGACGAGTAGGCATGGACAGGGGCGTTACATGTCGCTGACTGGGCACTGGGTAACTATGGTGACAGCAGGACAAGGGGCTGCTGTCCAAGTCTTGCCGTCCCCACGAGTTGTGCGTCAATCCTCTTTATGTCAAAGTTCCTCCACTGCTTCTGCCTCCTCAACCTCCTCTCGGTCTTCCACCTGCACCCAAAGCCTGTCTGGTCATGCCACAAGCTTTCTAACTGCGCAGAAGGGATCCTGCACACCTCCTTACTATGCTGGCAGTAGGGCTCAACGTCATCAGGCGGTTTTTACATTGAAATGTCTGGGAAATGTGAGTCACACAGCTGAGGAGTTGTGGTCAGCTCTGGAGAACCAATTTCATGAATGGTTGTCTCCACTGGACCTGAAACCAGGGAAGGCCGTGTGCGACAATGCTGCAAACCTGGGTGCGGCCCTTCGCTGGGGCAATGTCACACACGTGCCTTGTATGGCTCACGTGTTGAACCTGGTTGTCCAGCAATTTTTAGCCCACTATCCCAGACTAGATGGCCTTCTGCAGAGGGCACGGTCGCTGTGTGCTCACTTCCGCCGTTCGCATCCCGCAGCTCAGTGACTTACATCTCTACAGAAGTCGTTGGGCCTGCCACTTCACCGGCTAAAATGCGATGTGCCTACCCGGTGGAATTCAACTCTGCACATGTTGCAGCGACTGTGGCAGCACCGACAAGCCCTGGTGCAATACGTTCTGACGTATAGCCTGGGCCAACGAGATCCAGAGGTGGGACAAATCACGCTGGAGGAGTGGTCTCAGATCAGGGACCTATGCACCCTTCTGCACAGTTTTGAAATGGCGACGAAGATGTTTAGTGCTGACGATGCCATTATCAGCATGACTATTCCTTCCGGTGATTTACATGCTGGAGCACATGTTAAACAGAATTCGGAGTCAGGTGGTGGCACAAGAGGAGGTGGAGGAAGTAGAGGAGGAGGAGTTGTATGCGGAAGGGCTAACATCTGCAAGGTCCAGACGGTCGGCAGCACCAAGGCGGCAGGCATGTGAGGGTGGGGGAGATGGTTTTACCAGGGCGCATGGTAGCAGCCAAACTAGTGAGGAAGGTGCAGGAGACCAGGAAGAAGTGGAGGACGAACTGATGGAAGACTCATCAGATGAGGGAGACCTTGATCACATTTCTGTTGTGCGGGGTTGGGGGGAGAGGACAGAGGAAGGAAGCATGATTGTTACCTCGCCACCAACACAACAGGGACTTGGTGCTCCTGGATGCGCAACACACATGAGTGCCTTCTTGCTGCACTACCTGCAACATGACCCTCGAATTGTGAGAATTAGAAATAATCCTGACTACTGGGTTGCCACACTGTTAGATCCCCGGTACAAAAGTAAATTTGCAGAAATTATTCCTGCCATAGAAAGGGATGCACGCATGCAGGAGTATCAGCAGAGACTGTTGCAGAATCTTACATGTGCTTTTCCACAAAATACCAGTGGTGCACGTAGTGAATCTCACAGTTCCAACTTGCCAACCGTGGGACCGTCAAGTGTTCAGCACTCAAAACGTAACAGAACCACAGTATCTGCTGGTAACATCAATTTTGCAGAATCATTTCACCACTTTTTTAGCCCATCCTTTGCAAGGCCACAGGAGACAAGAAGTCTGACACATAGTCAACGCCTAGAGACGATGGTACAGGAGTATCTCCAAGTAAACATTGAAGCCATGACTGTGTCACTGGACCCTTGCTCTTTTTGGGCTTCCAATCTGGATAAATGGCCGGAGCTAGCCACTTACGCCATGGAGATCTTGTCATGCCCCGCAGCCAGCGTTCTGTCTGAACGTGTGTTCAGCGCTGCTGGTGGTGTGCTGACAGATAAGCGCACGCGGCTCTCCACTGATAATGTAGACAGACTCACGTTCATAAAGATGAACAAATCATGGATCCGAAACGACTTTTCTACCCCTGTGTCATCCTGGGGAGAGTAAAAGCTTGATGATTGGTTAAAATCACCCTACCAACCGTTTTAAGCTTTCAAATTACTAATCATGTTTATCTGTATCTTGGCTGGAAAATAATTTGGGCTTTGTAGCAGTGTGCAGCACTGATTCTATTAGGCCATCTATAATAAGCTCCACCAGATTTAAAATTACTAATCATGTTTATCTGTATCTTGACTGGAAAATAATTTGGGCTTTGTAGCAGTGTGCAGCACTGATCCTATTAGGCCATCTATACTAAAGCTTCACCAGATTTAAAATTAATAATAATTTTTAGCTGCATCTAGCCCGGAAAATAATTTTGGGGCTCCGAGATGCGCAAGACACATAAGTGCCTTCTTGCTGCACTACCTGCAGCATGACCCTCATATTGTCAGAATTCGAAGTAATCATGACTACTGGGTTGCCACACTCTTAGATCCCCCAAACTTTTCGATCAACCTTTTCATTTTAATAAAGACCAAAAAAATGGTCATTTTTGAAATTGTAAGCATTAGCAGGTTGTTAGAAACTGAAATCAAACAGTTTTCAACTCAAAACTTTATTCTAGGTGATGTTACATTTTCACATAGAACCCCTTGTTCGAAAGAAGCTTCTGAAATCTCTCGTCCATTGAATTTGTCAGGTTTTGGATGGTTTCTGCATCAATTGTTTTGCATGAGGACAGAATACCCTCCCAGAGCTGTTGCTTAGATGTGAACTGCCTCCCGCCATCATAGACACTCCTTTTAATGATGCTCCAAAGGTTCTGAATGGGGTAGAGGTCAGGGGAGCATGGGGCTCACACCATAAGTTTGTCCCCTTTTATGCCCATATCAGCCAGAGATGCAGATGTTTTATGTGCAGCAAGAGATGGTGCATTATCATGCAAAAAAATGATCTTGCTGTGAAATACACGGTTCTTCTTCTTGAACCATGGCAGGAAGTGCTGTTTGAGAAAATCCACATACATTATGGAGTTCATCTTTAGCGCCTTCAGGGATCCTAAAGGGGCCGACAATCTCTCTCCCCATGATTCCAGCCCAAAACATTACTCCACCTCCTCCTTGTTGGCGCTGTAGCCGTGTTTGCGTGGGGTGTCCATCAACCAGCCATCCTCCACTCCATCCATCTGGACCATCGAGCGCTGCACGGCACTCATCCGTGAGCAAAACAGTTTTGAAATCAGTCTTCATGTAATGTTTGGCCCACTGGAGCCGTTTCTGCTTGTGTGAAGTGGATAGAGGAGGTCGACAGGATGGTGTATGCACAGCTGCAAACCTCTGAAGGACCCTGCATCTTGTTGTTCGGGGGACGTTGGAGGCACCAGCAGCTTCAAAAACTTGTCTGCTGCTATGACAAGGCTTTTTTGCCGCTGCTCTTTCAACCTGACGTAATTGCCTGTAGGAAAGAGTCCTCAATTTGCCCTTATCAGCACTCACACGTGTGTACTGTGAATCAGCTACATATTTCTTGATTGCCAAGACACTTCATCCTGATCATCGCACAATGTTGATTGTAGTCATGCCTTGACCTAAACACTCCACAATTTGTTGCTTCTCAGCAGCCGACACATCCTTTTTCTTTCCCATTTTGGCAGAAAATGTAGGCTGCTTAATAATGTGAGACAGCCTTCTTAAGTAGTCTTGCCTTTCATTGGACACACGTGCCAAACTAATTAGCACAGGTGTCTGCAATTGCTTACAGTGATATAAAGAGCCCTGACACACATCACCATCAATGAGTTTAACTGACAAACAAACAAATTCTTCCCTTATCACTCCTAAACACTTTTTGCATAATAATTTGGAACACAGTGTACATGTGCTTTTCCACAAAACACCAGTGGTTCACGAAGTGAATCTTACAGTTCTAACTTGCCAACCGTGGTCTGTATGGAGTTGTTCAATAAAGGGCCCAAAATTAAGATAACATAGATGGGAGAGGTCTCTATGAATAGGAATTCCTAAGTATTTGATACCCTGTGAGGGCCAGGCAAAGGGAAAGTTGGACTGGATGGAATCCTATATGGATTTGGGGAGGGAGACATCGAGGGCCTCAGACTTCGCTGCATTGATTTTAAAATTTGACCATGTAACAAAGTGATCTATTTCAGCCATAACAGCATGGATGGATATATGTGATTGAGTGATATATACTAGGACATCATCAGCAAATAGAGAGCACTTGTACTCGGTGCCTCCCACCTCAATCCACCTAATATTGGGGTTATGGCGAATTGATGAGAGCAGGTGCTCCGTCACTAGGATGTATAAGAGAGGGGACAGAGAACATCCCTGCCTTGTCCCATTGGTGATTGTGAAAGGTGATGAAAATGTTCTGACGCGCCCCCTGGGCCTTGGGACACCCGGAGCCGGACCCTTTTTGGTGGATGCTGGAGGTTGTAGTCTCCGTGGCGGCGACCCGATTCCGTGGCTCAGGGTGGTCAAACCAGTGGCGGAACTATTTATGTGGTTTTGATGTTTAAATGTCCGACTACGCCACCCGTGGATTGCGGTCAGAGTGAACCGCCGCTCCAGGGCAGACCGCTGAGGCTGGTGTTGTTGGTGCAGCAGAGCGTAGCATAACTCCCCACGGGAGGAGTATAGCCTCAGGGCAGTGTATGCGGAGGATGGGGGTGATGGTGCAGGGCAGCAGCAGTAACGACACGGAGTCAGTGATGCAGTCCAGTGCTTTTACTCACAGTTCTTATTATCCAGACCACGTCTGCAGGTAACGGCTGCCCACGTCGTACTGTGCTCACCAGGTGAGGGGCTCAGACAACTCCCAGATAACTTTGGAGCGCTTCACAGGACCCCCTTTGTGTGTCCTTTGTCTGGCCTTTCTTACCAACCCTTCTGTCCGGCTGCCTCGGGCCTCCTCTTGGTAAACTTGGCGCCAGTTTCCCTGACCCTATGTGGTGCCTTCCTAGAGGGTGTAGCGAGGGGCTGCGCCACATAAAATGTCACAGCCTCCTGTTTCTAGCTGAGGGTCGTTTCCTGCCTCCACTAGTTTCGGGGACCGGTCTCCCCCTTTGGCCTGACCCCTCCACGCAGGTGGATTCGGGCGTGCGGTGGCGACTCGCCCGTCCGCACCCCTGGGATCCCTTCGTTCCTCGTTCCTGGAGCCTTCTCCGCTCCTCTTCCTTCCTTCTCCCTCTTCCAGGCCTGGGCCTCTGTTACTAGGCCCGCCTCCGGAGCAGAGCTCATGCAGAGCCCCTGCTCCCTGCCACTTCTGCTCAGACTTCTCTGCACTGAACTAAGATGGTGCCCACCTTTTATACTCCCTTCTCAATGCACACAGGAACTGCTTCCTCCCTGCTCCTGCACTACAGGGTTCCCCTTCCTCAGTGTTCCCTCCCCCCACTCCAGCCAGGGACAGGGACTGTCGTGCCCATCTCAGGGGCATATTGGTCACCCTGCCCCACGGCAATGTGGTGTAATGCATGCAGGTGTCGGGTCCTGATCCACACTACATCCTCACCTGAGAGTGAGATATCACACCTCTGGGTGAGGTGCAATACCTCTGTAGCAACCGAGCCCTCAGGGTGCTACAGTTCCATTTATCTTCAGCCTAGGTGACGTATTGCGATACAGGGCCGTGATTTTGGCTATAAAAGGGTCCCCTAGACCCCTACCCCAAGCTTTTTAAGAGAATCATATATGGCGTGCCAGGAGACTCTATGGAATGCTTTCTCAGCATCCAACGAGAGTATCTAATTACAAATTTTTAACTGCATCTAGCCCAGGAAATACTTTTGTGCCTAGTAGCAGTGTCTGCTAGTCAGCGGATTATCCCGGCTGTTAAGCAAGCTACACCACCTGTAGTTTGGACACTTAATTTTTTCAAAGGAAATGCTTCGGGACCACGGGATACTCAGTGAAGAGCATCAGGAGGCACCCCAAGGCATAGGGGCTGGGACTGGCACTAGGATGCCTTGCGGTGGACAGCCGAGCTCGATCCTTATAAAAGCTTTTTAACTGCAGCAGATTTAGTGGACGCTACTGGAGCTGGAATTACGCGGCTGCTGGCATGAGACTTGCCCTCCAATAGATCCTTGTAAATGGATTTAAAGTGTATTCATTCAAATTAGAGAGACAATTTAAATTAAAAAGCTTAGAGCTGCCTCCACCACAGGGGGGCTCGCTCGACCCACCAGCGGACAGGCACCAATATTGGGAGAGGGGGGCTGGCCGTCAGGGTTCACCGCGGCTCTGGCACAAACCCGGCGATGTGGAGGTGGCACGGGCAGGAGCTGACTGAACGTGTCGGCTTCTCACTTTTTGGATTTTAGAAGGGCATGACATGCCTATATCTGTGTCTCCCCCTCCTTTTACTCCTCCACCTCTTTTCTTTTCGCATGACTATATGTACTTGTCACTTTTCCATGTGTTAGTTGTGTCTTCTGAGCAGTTTGTCAGCTTTTGGACACCTTTGAAGGTGTTTTCTATGTGTTTCTATGTGTTTTTGTTTGCCTGCCATTGGTTTTAACGGTGTTCGAAGGTGTTCGACGAACAGTTCGACGAACAGTTCGGCGAACACACGGGTGTTCGACGAACCGAACCGAACTCGAACACTACGGGGGTGGCTCAACACTAATCTTAAATTGGTGAAACCTCAACAAATGGTGCCGTGACTCGGATAACACTCGAGGGGACTCTTAAGTCTTGGGGTGCCCATCACCGGACCAGCTACAGACGAGCCGGGACTGCTCAAAGCGAGAGTCTGATCAACTCTCATCACTGAATACGGTAAGTCTGCAGATTTAATGAATCCGTAGTGCTTACTCGTATTTTGAGCGGTCTCTGGTGAGTTTGTGGTGTCTAGATTGGCCCTTAGGGACAGCCCGTGCGACTGGGCGGGTCCCCGGTGTGTGATTCCAAGAACTCTGATGTGTAGTCGCTCCTGGCTAACTGCTGCTCTGTGGTATCTTAGGTGTCCCGTCCCATTAGAACGATCTTTGCATGCAGGGGCGTACACGTATACACTTGAGAATTTAGGAAAATTTCTTTGTTTATAACGCGGGCACGCGGGGAGTGACGTTGTTGCTGATAAGTCGTGTACTAAGATATCATTAGGACGCGGGCGCGCGGGGCGAACCAATTCTCTATTAAGTCATGTATTAAGTCGTGGGACACTCGGGGAGGGAAGTTACTGATAAGTCGTGTATTAAGACGTTATTAGGGCGCTGGCATGCGGGGTTAACTTATCCTCTATTAAGACGTGGAATACGCGGGGAGCCGACTGCATCGTTAAGCCGTATATTAAGACGTCACTAGGCCGCGGGTGCGCGGGGTGTTCAGTGCTTCATTAAGTCATAAAGAATCAATTCAGTGCTTGGTAGGGAGTGTAGGGACTTGTTACAATTCTACTTGTGTATCAGCTGCCTGGTCTGATCATAACTCTAAGGGGACGGAACGCCTGGAGCCAAAATCATGAAAAAACTAAAGACATTGTTTGTGTCGCAGGGGTCGCTCAATCAGGTGCTACAGGACCCCAAAGACACAGTTGCTTGAAGAGAAGGAAGGAAATATGTAGAGAAAGCCAAAAGAGTAATGTCATTTTGTGGGTTGTACCCGGGGATTACAGTACGAGATGTTGAATGCAGCAATTTGTGAAAATGGGAAAACTGGAAGATAATGGGTCGTTGCAAAGTGAATACATGTGGAAAAAGGCTGCGCTGAGTTTATCGAAAGAGGGGAAAAAGTATGTGCAGAAAACTTAAACAGTTAACTAAATATGCGAGCTACCAGATAAGGGCCGGTTACAGCCGCTGGAATGGAAAAAGAAAAAGGGCAAGCTAGAAGATAAAGGGTTGTTACAAACAGCCTTGGCTTGGTATAGAACAGCAGACAATTTGTCAAAAGAAGGGTGGGTGGAGGAAGAAAATACAGACAATAAGGGAAAGACGCCATGTTATGTGTATTACAAAGATACTGCTCTCCAGCCGCCGCCCGATAATGGCGGACGGGGGGATGGACCTGTACAAATTGCAGTCAGCAGAATCCAGATAATAGAGATATTTGTCTTGCATGTGGGGCACCACGTCCCAGACCTCACACTGTTCCTCCCCTCCACACCATGCCTCCGCCACCACCCTATAATGGCGGCGCAATGAATTATTAGGGGTATTCTAATTGTGGCCAGCAGAATCCATTGTCAGCCGATTATTGTGTTGCATGTCACGCTCCCCGTCCAGGAGGCCCACCCCTTGCTACTACCCAAGCCACTCCTAGTGCCCCATCCTCATCTGTTATACCTATGTCCGCCCAAAGTTTCAACCCCTCCTGCAGCGGCCATGTTGCTACACCCATTGCATCACCTCTGGCTTCTGAACAGATGTCCCTTTCGGTGGCGGCCATCTTGGAGCACCCTTCCTGTAGTGTGCTTCCTTCCAGTGGCGGCCATCTTGGCGCACCCGGAATACAGGCCACAATACACACTACACCCGGAACATCAACAGCAACATTTACTCCTATATCAATGTATCCGGTTGTCACTCCGGATGGTGCATACTATGTCCCAAAAGACTATGTCCCTCTCTATCCTCATTTGCCCAGCGAAACTCTATTTAATAGTCCGGAGTTCCGGCAGGCCCTTAACCAAAGGAGAAATACTATTGAACCCGGAGGAGCCGTGGGATGAAGAGGCGGCAGCACCACCATCAGCGTCCACACCAATAAGCGATCCAGAAGGTAAACCGGCTCGTGTGACATTTCATACACCAGTATCAGAATTCCCTCCGGATCAGGAGGATTCCTGTGCCACCCTTTCAGATGAAGAATACCCACAGGTGTGGAAACCATGGACAGAAAGATTTGGAAGTCATCAACGGTACTAACAGCATGTCTGGGGGATCTGGTAACACAGCGAGTGGATGCAATAGTTAATGCAGCATACCCTAGACTACAACATAGGGGAGGAGTGGCTAAGAATATTGTGCAAGCCGGAGGTAATGCTATTCAGGAAGACTGTAACAGCATTGTACATTCTTCAGGACCGGTCGAGGCAACAGACCTGGTAGCCACCAAACCAGGGAGATTACCATGCAGGCTTATCATTCATGCAGTAGGTCCAGCGTATGATGAAGATCATCATAATCAGTGTGTGTCACAACTTAGAGTTACAATCAACAATATTCTGAACTATGTGGGAACAAGGAACCTTACTTCTATTGCTCTTCCTGCTATAAGTTCTGGAATGTATGGATTTCCTATGCAAGCCTGTGCCCAAGCAATAGTCCAAGCTATACGGGAGTATAGAGGATTAACTATGTTGGAGGAGATAAGACTAATCAGCAATGACTATCATAAATCTCAAATTCTCACCCGAGTTGTGGAAAGTGGCACAGCTAGATCAGACTCACTCAGCCATCAGATGACCTTAGAAGATAACCCAAATGAACTATTTCCTGGACAAACATGTCCACCTCCTGTTGCTGTGTTGCCACTATCTCCCTCAACATCTTCTCAGTCAGAATCTCCAGTGCCAGATTACCATAATAGATATGTGGCATTCACACCTTCCCAAGTTTATCAGGTGATTAGACAACTACCTGACCCAGACAGACACCCTATGGCGTTCTACAGAAGAATCAGACAAATTCAACAAACTTATTCAGCCACTTGGAAAGATCTTCATGAAATCACTAGCATTAAAGCGGGAGATGCCTTCTGGCCAATAATTCAAGTAGCTCTGAATGACAACCAAGTGACAGACAAGGAAACTTACCAATCAGGAGGAGCTTTCTGTCAACAACTTCAGCAATGGGCCAAGGAGCAGCTCACAGACTCATCTACCAGTGTATCGGACTGAACTCAAGAATCAAGGGAGAATGTCAAAAAATTTTACACCAGAATCTATACTCTGTTCAAGGATCAAGGGTTCGATGAAGGTCAGAGGATCCAACAGAATCTGGTAGTCACTTCATTTGTTAGGGGACTCAGAGAGGAAATCTCAGCGAAGCTTACAGACTCCAGACCAGAATACGTGGACATGTCCCCGCAAAAGGTACTCCTCATTGCTAAAGCTATAGAGAAACAAATGTACAGAGGACCGAGTTTAAGACTAAGGGAACCAATCTGTTACCGTTGTAACCAACCAGATCATTTCAGAAGAGGATGTCCAGAGAAAAGAGGGAAGCCTTTCTATGGCTCGATGCCACTCTCCTACAACCTGCAATTTAAAAGAAGAGATTCTCCTCACTACCAAGGGAATCCACTGTACTCCCGCCAAGAGTATAGACAGCCATCACGGCAGCCACCACAGAGAGAGTATGAGACAACGCCAAGAGAACCTGTGCAGAATTACAGAGACCAGCCACCGCAACAGATGTACCAAAATAACAGGGACCCACCACACTTGTTTGCGGGGGAAGACCAGAATTACCCCGCATAGGATAGTGGCAAACCCTTGCTCACCTTGACCTCAGTTGAAAACGCCCCCACTAAATCTGGACTGATTTCTACTGTTAAAATAGATGTAGGGGACAGAACTTTACCTTTTCTAGTAGACACGGATGCAGCCAAATCAGTAATACGGTCAAGAGATTTACCCTATGAATCGCTTATATCTGATGATTTCCTTTCATGTGTGGGAGTTGATGGAAAACCACACTCATCCCAACTAACATTTTCATTGTCTACTGGGAGAGAACAGAAGCTGCTGGCCAGATTGCTCGTTTCAGACACCTGCCCACTTAATTTGTTTGGGGGCAGATCTTCTCCAGAAGTTAAATGCTCAAATATCATATGATGAGAATAGAATGCATCTAGATGTCTCTACTCCATTATCATTAGAGGAACAAACAGAGGTACATGCCCTCCCATTGTGTGTCATCCAATTTGCAACAACCGCCATACCACAGCATTATTTTGACGGCATACCACCTGAACTCTGGTCTCAAGGTCCTGATGATAAAGGCCGGCTGCCTGTCCCACCAGTCCAAGTTTTCCTGAAAGAAGGTGCACGGATTCCCAGACTCCCACAGCACCCACTGAAAGAAACGTCATTAGATGCCCAGATCCAAGAATTACTCAAGGAACGAGCATTAATTCCCTGTGTTTCTCCTGCTAATACTCCATTGTTTCCAGTGAAGAAGAAAACTACAAGAGGTGAACCGGATAAATTCACTATGGTGCAAGATCTGAGAGCTGTGAATGCAGTTACAATCCTGGAGACCTCAGTGGTGCCAAATCCACATACATTACTCAGTGAAATTCCCCCTGAGGCAACACATTTTACAGTAATCAACTTGGCAAACACCTTCTTCAGTGTGCCTCTGCATCAGACTGTCAGTATCTTTTTGCTTTTACACACACAGGAGTGCAGTACACCTGGACCGTTATGCCTCAAGGAGCTCAGAACTCTCCTCGTCATCACTTCACACTGGCCTTAACTACTTGTCTCCAACCCTGGAAGAGTGAGAACCCTGAAGTCACATTGATACAATATGTCGATGATCTACTCCTCTGTTGTCCCGACGACCAAACTTGACACAGGTTCAGCTATTCTTTGCTCCAATTTCGGGCCACCATCCGATGCAAAGTTACTCTACGAAAACTACAATGGTGTTGTACCAAAGTTGTGTTTTTGGGTCATTGCATATCCCAGGTACCAAGCATCTAACTGAACAGCGGAAAACTGCCATCCGTGACATCCCGTACCCGAGAACTGTCAAACAACTCCAAACTTTCCTGAGAATGGTCACATACTGCAGGCAGTGGATCCCTAACGCGTCAGCTCTCATGCAACCTCTATATGATCGGGTCCACTCTTCTGAGCTTGACCTGCATTTTGACCAAGAAGCTGAAGATGCAATGGACCAGTTGAAAGAACTCATCATTTCAGCCTCTGCACTGAGGATTCCCAACTATGAATTTCCATTCTTTCTATTTGTCTCTGAAGCGTGTGGCCATGCCTCAGGAGTTCTGGCACAAAAACATGGAGGCCACATGAGACCCATCGGATATTATTCAAGTAAATTGGATCCAGTGGCGCAAACAGCTCCAATATATCTCAAAGCAGTGCTGGCAGCTACAGAACTCCTCCACAGAACAGCAGATATTGTACTTGGCCATCCTACAACCATACTGGCCCCTCATGATTTGAAAGCAATCCTTGAACAAACCCAGCACAACCATCTATCTATGCAACGTTGTGTCAGAATCCAATGTGAGCTCCTTTTACCAGAAAATATAGCTCTTCGGGGATGTACTGTCTTGAACCCCTCCACTCTGCTTCCTCTGTCAAGGGGGAACTGCCCTGAAGACTTAGGGGGGTCCTCAGAAGACCATCAATACCCTGATTCGAGTGACCATGATTGCCTTGAGGTCATGAAGGCAGAAACCTCTCACCTACCTACTGTCTCTGAGCAGCCACTGCCTGAAGCGGATCTGATACTGTATACTGACGGGTCCAGATACGCAGATGAATATGGAACTTACCATACCGGATATGCGGTGGTGTCCCCACCAACGGCTGTTTCTGCTGGACCACTGCCATCTTATATGTCAGCTCAAGAGGCCGAACTGTATGCTCTGACCGAAGCCTGCAATTGCGCAGAGAGTAGAGTGGCCAATATCTACATGGACTCGAGGTACGGATTCGGGATTACCCACGACTTTGGCCTGATATGGGCCCTGAGGGGCTACAAGACAGCCAGTGGAGCTCCAATCTGGAATGCAGCAGCAGTGAGAAGTCTGCTAGAAGCTCTGAAGTTAACTAGGCAAGTGGCTGTGATCAAAATTAAGGCTCATGGGAAACTGAATTCAGAGGAAGCCAAGGGGAATCATCTGGCTGACATTACAGCAAAAGCAGCAGCTATGGAACCAATATTTCCAGAGGAAGCAGAGGTGTCGGGGGGTACGGAGGTGTGTGTGCTCACCAGAAGTCAGAGACAACGAGGGGGTGAGGAAGAAACGGGAATGAGAAATTTGGGGTTGGAAGAAGAAGAGGAGGAAGATGAAGAGGAGCAAAGACTGGAAGAGAATCCGACACACAGGACTTAAGTGGACCGGCAGAATGCAGTAACAGAAGAAGAAAAACAAGGATGGATCGGACGGGGAGGAACGTTTTGTAAGGACGGAATCTGGAGAGTGGGAAGAAGAATATATCTGCCAAGAGCACGGTATCCTGCAGTGGTTCAGTGGGCTCATGGAAAGGTACATAGAGGGAAGAATCAGATGATTTCAGCTATCAATAAACTCTATATTGCACCCGAGATCTCAGGTCTTGCTACAAACTATACTAGGAGCTGTGAGATTTGTAACACTTGTAATCCCGGAAGAACAGAACATGTGCCAAAGAAGAAACTGGCAAAGTCACAGTATCCTTTCCAGAGAATCCAAATTGACCATATGTAATTACCCAAGAGTGGAAGATATGAATATGTTCTGGTGGTGGTGGATATGTTTTCCGGCTGGACAGAAGCATACCTAGTAGCCAACATGACTGCTAGAACTACAGTGAAAAGGCTTCTGGCAGAACTTATCTGCAGATTCGGGATTCCAGAAGTGATTGAAAGTGATCAAGGACCCGCCTTCACTGCAGAAGTTACCAAATCAATCTGGGAGATGATTGGGGCAGATTTAGACCTGCATACTCCTTATCATCCTCAAAGTAGCAGCAAAGTTGAAAGGATGAATGGCACTTTAAAAAACAAAATTCTTAAAGCCAGTAAAGAATTGTCACTTCCATGGCCGGAGGTGCTGCCTATTGCGCTCTACTCAGTCCGAAATACCCCGAGACAACCCACAGGGCTCACACCATATGAAATCTTGTTTGGGGGGGCCACCTAGAATGGGTCGATATTACCCAGAGCAGCTTAGTTCAGGGAATGATAAGCTTGTGAATTTTGTTGTCGGACTTGCTAAAGAGTTAAAACTAACACATGCTACAGTGTACTCTTCTATTCC
Source organism: Phyllobates terribilis (assembly GCF_046119375.1). Classification (NCBI taxonomy): domain Eukaryota; kingdom Metazoa; phylum Chordata; class Amphibia; order Anura; family Dendrobatidae; genus Phyllobates; species Phyllobates terribilis. Next base: position 646,838,816 of record NW_027362762.1, read on the forward strand.
AGACTCATATCTTGCACCAGCTACTCACAGCATCCAGCCTGGAGATTTTGTCTGGATAAAGAATCATGTGCGAGGCACACTGGATGCCAGATTTGAAGGGCCCTACCAAGTGCTGCTTACATCACCTACGGTTGTGAAAGTCGAAGGCCGAACATCATGGGTCCACGCATCCCATTGCAAGAAGGCGGTCTCAGACCCACAACCCTGATGTTCCTTTTTCTGATGATGGTAGCTATGGGGGACGCCTTTGTTACGGTAACACGTGCATTCCAAACAATTATTACTAAAGAGAATGATATTCCAGTTTTCTGGTACAACACTTCCTTGAATGTGGTGACATGAAGATTAGGATTAGACTGGAGGGCAAATGGCAAATGTGCCTTAACTAAAGCAATAATGTCTGTTTACCTTATATCTGAGTCCCAGGAATCCAAAAAGGAAATAAAGGCTGCGTTTGCAGGTACATACAGGGTCAAGAGAGAAGTTAACCCCAAAGGCAGTTTTGACCCACATATGTATATTGATGTTCTCGGAGTGCTTAGGGGGGTGCCAGACGAATTCAAGGCCCGAGACCAAGTGAAATCGGGATTTGAGTTCATAGTAATCATAATAACTGTTAACAAGAACGTAGATTGGATAAATGACATATATTATAACCAACAAAGATTTGTCAATTACACCAAAGATGCCTTACAAGGGATAGCTGACCAACTAGCACCCACATTTACCATGGCCTTCCAAAACAGAATAGCTCTGGATATGTTACTTGCAGAAAAAGGAGGGGTATTCAAAATGATAGGTGAGCATTGTTGTACTTATATCCCAGACAATACCGGCCCCACAGGGAAAGTTACTAAGGCTCTCAAAATCTATGAATAAACAGTTCCCCTTAGAACAAAAGTGTCGTACCAGAGAGATTACCGGAAGTAAATGAGTTTGTAAAGTTAATATCCATATTTCTGTGTTAGGGGTGGCCCTCAATTACCCAGTCACTAGATCTTTTAGGGTCTCCATCCCTTTCCAGTAGGTCTGCGCATGAGTTAGATTTAGGAACGTCGGTGGGTCCGTCTAAAAGGGACGGGGCGCCCGTCACATCGTAGGGTTCCAGAATACCCTTAACATAGGGTCAATTCTTCTCCCCCTCTGATTTTTAGCATATGGATATTGAAAGCAAATAATTGATTTTAGGGGGGTCTGTCAAGGTAAAATATATATATTATAGAAAATCAATTAGTTTTCTTTTATTAGATTACCTAATCAGTGTGAATCAATATAGAGATGATGGAATAATCTACGTGTATGTATGTATGCAAATTTGTATATGCACATGGATTATGTTAATAGTTAATAAATATATAATTAATAGCTTCTATTCTTATTGTAGAAATGATTTCCTGGGAATGACATATGCATATGCATGGCTGATAACAGAGAGATTCATGTCGAGTTGACAAAGATGGCGCTGAGAGACGAACTCACCCCTTCCCATCGGAATTCCTAAAGCGTTACTCAGACCAAGAGATACATAGATGAGCAAATTACAGTGTGCCGAGTTATCAGAAAAGAGCAATAAATGTTACTAATCCCACCTAGAAGGAGAATACTATTTAACCCCATGTCTATGTAATAAAGTATGCCATTTGCGTGGTTCAGTCTCTGAGTGAAGTTTTTCAACCAGATTAGCAGATTTGGTTAATTAGCTTCTCTGCATGCACTCGGACATCTTTAATTTGGAGGAGAGCAGTTACCTAGTGTATCTTAATTTGGTGAAACCTCCACACAGGTACGTGACCCAGCTTTCATATCCTGATTTCCATGCTGATTTCTCTTTGCATCCCTGCTCCTATATACTAATGGTACGTGACCCAGCTTTCCCATCCCGATTTCCATGCTGATTTCTCCCTGCCTCCCTGCTCCTACATACTAATGGTATGTTTTTCAACTAACAACTACTACCCCCCACTCTTATTTATGACTGTTTACTTCGCCTTTGAATATCCAGCATGTGGCTCAGCCTTAATCAGCTGGTCAAGATGAGCACAGACCACTCCCCTCTAGTTCACAGCTGAATGCATTGTGTAACAAATGTATTGTGAACTAGGAGTCTGTTAAACTTTAGTCTGTGTCCATCACCTTAAGTGTGTCCATTGCTTAAGTGTGAGAAATATGAATTATACCTGAATTTAACCTGAAGGGGACTGAAGGCAACTGGATACTAAGTCATAGCAAACAATGTTTGCGTTTGTTTTCACTCTCACCCCTTTAATCCTTCACTTTTTACAACCACCCCTAATCCCTACACCTAGTAATGAACTCTTCATCTCTCCCTCCATCCTCCCCATTCAACTCACCTCCTCCTCAGAACTATTCCTCAACATTCTACTCTGTCTCTAAGCACAGACAGATGCCTCATGCCCTCTCCTGCTCCCACCTACTAGCACTTTCTCTGCTCCTCCTCACTGCTGGCTATATCTCCCCAAATCCTGGTACTCTTCACCACATCCCCACAGTCACTTCCATCTCCTTACCCACGATCTATCACAAACTATCGCAACCCTTCTAACCTTATACCCATCCGCCCAGCCCCCGCTTCCGCAGTCCCTCTAACAAGAGCTCTATGGAACGCTCGCTCCGTCTGCAACAAACTTTCCTACATTCACAATCTCTTCATCACTACCAAGCTTTCCTTCCTCGGAATCACTGAAACCTGGCTCACCCCCTCCGACATGGCCTCTCCTGCTGCACTTTCGCATGGTGGATTTCACCTTTCCCACACACCCCGCTCCAATGGCAAGCATGGTGGAGTAGGTTTCCTCCTACCAGATAACTGCTCTTTCACCCAAATCCCACTGCTGTCCTCCGTTACTCTCCCCTCTTTTGAGGTGCACTGTGTGCGCATCTACTTCCCTCCAACCTCCAACTGCCTGTCATTTACCATCCCACAAGGTCAGCCACCACCTTCTTTGACCACTTCACCACCTGGCAACTTCATTTGCTTTCCACTGACATCCCCACTATCCTCATGGGCGACTTCAACATCCCCATTGACACTTCCCTCTCAGCTACCTCTAAGCTTCTATCCCTCACTTCCTCCTTCGGCCTTACTCAGTGGTCTTTCGCAACCACCCGCAAAGATGGCCACACTCTGGACCTCATCTTCACCCACCTCTGCTCCCTGTCTAACCTCTCTAACTCATCCCTTCTTCTTTCTGACCACAGCCTACTTACATTCTCTACCCTCTCCTCTCCAGGTCCTCAACCCCCACTCCACCAACTTGCACACCCTCGCAGAAATCTTAAACACCTTGACCTACACTCACTCTCTGAAGCCCTTCTCCCTCTTACAGACATTAGTTCCTTACATGATGCAAACGTTGCTGCCACTTTATGCAACACCACAACAGCTGCAGCTCTCAATTCGGTAGCCCCCCTCACACATACCAAAGCTCGCACAATGAACAGGCAACCCTGGCACACCAGCCTAACTGAAGAACTGTGAAAGGCCTCCAGTGTCTCTGAGCGTAAATGGAAAAGGTCCCACACCAATGAGCACTTCACCGCATTCAAATAGTCCCTCACTACCTTCAAGTCCACGCTCACTGCAGCAAAAAAAGCATACTCATCTCTCATATCCTCCCTGTCTCACAACCCCAAACAGCTATTCAACACCTTCAATTCTCTCCTGCATCCCCCAGTGCCTCCTTCCTCTCCTCTTATTTCAGTCGAAGACTTTGCCTCATTCTTCAAGCAGAAGATTGACACCATCAGACAAAGCATTTGCCTAAAGTCCTTACAGCCCCTCCTCATATCCACTCAACCTTCCTCCTCCAAAACCACCTTCTCCACCAATACGGAAGATCAACTTTCCTCTTTACTCTCCAAATCACACTTCACCACCTGTAAACTTGACCCAATCCTGTCCCACCTCATCCCAAACCTTACCACTATCTTCATCCCAACCCTAATCCATCTTTTCAACCTGTCACTAACAACTGGCATCTTCCCCTCATGCTTCAAACATACCTCAATCACACCCATCCTCAAAAAGCCCTTCTTTGACCCTTCCTCTCTGACTAGCTATCGCCCAATATCACTTCTCCCCTATGCCTCAAAACTAGTGTTGAGCGAGCATGCTCGACACTGCTCGGTACTTGCCCGAGCATCTCGCTACTCGGGATGTTCGGCGAGCACCGAGCATTTCCGGGTTACTCGGGCGGGAGCTCGGGTCTCCGCCCTGCACGTTTGGCGCTCTTTACAGAGCCAATGAACATGCAGGGATTGCCAGCCAGTCACTGTAATGCCGCAGCCATGTTTTTTGTGGGCATTACAGTCATTGGCTGGCCGCACAGCGTCACCTCGAGTATTTAAAACCGGGCGCCACCATCTTGGACACAGTCGCTCTGGATCAGACAGTGTAGGGTCAGTGCTGCAGAGCTAGGGAGAGATTTATACTGCAAAATAGTTAGTGTAGGGTCTCTAAAGCCTGCCAAATCAAACAAACAGTCCTTCTCAGGACTAATATCCATCCCAGATATCAGGCAGGCAGGCTGTATAGGAGACGCAGTGGTTATACCAACAAACACTGCATTACAGTCCTGTGTGCTCCTGCTGGTCAAATTGCTAGACTTATTCCCCGGTCTCAGGGGCCAGGAAAAATCCTTTTTTTTATCTAAATCCTGTATTTTTTTTTTTTCCTCAGTCAGACTGTACAAATATGCGTCTTATTAACCTTTTGGTATTTCCCCCCCCCAAAAAAAAAAATTGAGTGTGTCTGTGACTGTTCAGACACCAATATATCTGTTTAAACTATTCTGGTGTAGGCCAGATAACTAGAAGTTTGGTTTTGCAGTTCCACGGTTCAAATCTCTGTATTATCCAGCTTTTGGCCTTTTTTTCCGAAAAAAAACAGTAATAGTGTCTCCCTGACTGTTCAGACACAAATATATCTGTTTAAAATATTCCGGTGTAGGCCAGATAACTAGAAGTTTGGTTTTGCAGTTCCACGGTTCAAATCTCTGTATTATCCAGCTTTTGGCCTTTTTTACATAAAAAAAACAGTAATAGTGTCTCCCTGACTGTTTAGACACAAATATATTTGTTTAAAATATTCTGGTGTAGGCCAGATAACTAGAAGTTTGGTTTTGCAGTTCCAAGGTTCAAATCTCTGTATTATCCAGCTTTTGGCCTTTTTTTCCGTAAAAAAAACAGTAATAGTGTCGCCCTGACTGTTCAGACACAAATATATCTGTTTAAAATATTCTGGTGCAGGCCAGATAACAAGAAGTTTGGTTTTGCAGTTCCACGGTTCAAATCTCTGTATTATCCAGCTTTTGGCCTTTTTTACATAAAAAAAACAAAAATAGTGTCTTCCTGACTGTTCAGACACAAATATATCTGTTTAAAATATTCTGGTGTAGGTTAGATAACTAGAAGTTTGGTTTTGCAGTTCCACGGTTCAAATCTCTGTATTATCCAGCTTTTGGCCTTTTTTACATAAAAAAAACAAAAATAGTGTCTTCCTGACTGTTCAGACACAAATATATCTGTTTAAAATATTCTGGTGTAGGTTAGATAACTAGAAGTTTGGTTTTGCAGTTGCACGGTTCAAATCTCTGTATTATCCAGCTTTTGGCCTTTTTTACATAAAAAAAAACAGTAATAGTGTCTCCCTGACAATTCAGACACAAATATATCTGTTTAAAAGATTCTGGTGTAGGCCAGAGAAATAGAACTGTGGTTTTCCTCTTCCACGGTTCTAATCTCAATTTTATTACCCTTTTTTCATTGAGTGTAAGCTATTTTACTTCATTTACAATGGGCAAGGCGAGTGGCAAGGGACGTGGAACTGGACGTTCTGGTGATGGTGCGTGTAGAGGATGGAGCCGTGGCCTAGGTGAAAATGTGCCACAACCAACAGCCACATCTTCTCGCTCCCACTTCTTGACCGAATTACTAGGGAAGCACACTGCACACTGTGAACTGATCAGTGTGAACAGGTTATTAATTGGATAGCAGATAATACTTCCAGTTACCTGGGCACCACCACCTCCAGTCTGTCTTCCACACGGTCAAGTTTTAGTAGCTGTGTGTCTCGACTGCATACTCCTCCTCACCCTGATGCTCCTTCCTCTCACCATGCCGAGTGTCGTCAGACAGCAACTGATCTCACAGTTGGACACTCTGAAGAGCTGTTCACTGGTCCATTTCCATATTTTGGCCCCTCGCCTGCTCCGCTTGAAATGGTGGAAGAGGAGATCCCATGTAGCGATGCCCAAATATTTGAACAGCCACGGCCAGAGGACGCCGACACTGGCAATTTGTCACAAGAGGTGGACGATGACGAGACACAATTGCCACGAAGTGAGGAGGAGGATCGTGGTGTGCAAGTGGAAGAGGAGGAGGTGGTGGATGATCTAGTAACTTACCCATTGTGGCAGGAGGACACGCAGAGCGAGGCCAGCAGCACACAGGGGGAGGGAGGCAGAGTAACCCAACAGGCAGTATGAAGCAGTGTGGTGGCTGCACACAGAAGGCGGGCAACAGTTCCCCGTAAAACCAACACGTGGGACGTTGCCAGTACAACCGGTAGGTCTTCCAGAGTCTGGAATTTTTTTAAAGACTCTGCTGATAACCCCAAAAGGCCATTTGTACCACCTGCCATGCCAGCAACAGCAAGGGTGACAAAACTACCAGCCTGACCACCACCAGCATGATCAGGCACATGGCAGCAAAGCACCCGACTTTGTGGGGCGAACCCCAGGGTCCACGACCAGTGTCAGCGGGTGTCACCACTGCTTCTTCCGCTGTTGTGCGTGTAAGAGAACCCCCTGTTGTGTGTGGAAGGCAATCCCCTGTCCATACTGCATGCAAAGATGCCCCCTCCATTCAGTCTTCACTTGTTATGGCAGTTTCTCAAGAAACAGCATCAACGTCCACGTCCATGTCCCTCCGCAGCGTTCAATTGTCCATATCCCAGACCTTTGAACGAAAGCGCAAATTCGCAGCCAACGCCCCACAGGCCACAGTCGTAAATTCGCACATTTCACGACTGCTGGCGTTGGAAATGCTGCCTTTTAGGCTGGTGGAGACGGAATCCTTCCGCAACCTTATGGCGGTGGCCATCCCTCGGTACTCGGTCCCCAGCCGACACTATTTTGCCCGGTGTGCCATCCCAGCACTACACAAGCACGTGTCCCAAAACGTCTGCCGTGCCCTCAACAAAGCAGTTACTGGGAGAGTCCACCTGACAACGGACACGTGGACAAGTGCTTGTGGCCAGGGACGGTACATCACCCTGACGGCACACTGGGTAAACATAGTGGAAGGGGGGGCCCAGTCGGACCTTGGGACGGAACACATCCTCCCCACACCAAGGATTGCGGGCACTATGTCAGTCAGAGTTGCCCCCACAGTGTACAGCTCCTGCGCATCATCCTCTTCCTCCTCCTCATGTTCAGCCTCCATCTCAGATATCACCATATCAGTTACAAGCTGGAAGCACTTCAGTACTGCCTCAGCCAAGCGGCAACAGGCTGTGCTGAAACTCATATGCTTAGGTGATAAACCTCACACTGCTTGTGAGTTGTGGACAGCTGTGAAAGAGCAGGCAGATCTGTGGCTGAGACCGCTGAACCTACATCCAGGCATGGTCGTGTGTGACAATGGCCTTAACCTGGTGGTGGCTCTGAGGCGAGGCGAGATCACACACGTACCATGCCTGGCTCATGTGCTTAACCTCGTGGTTCAGCGGTTTCTTAAATCGTACCCCGAGTTACCAGATCTGCTCGTCAAAGTACGCCACCTGTCAGCTCATTTTCGGAAGTCGGCTACAGCTTCCGCCGCCCTTGCTGTGCTGCAGCAGCGTTTGCAGCTTCCGGCACAACGAACTGGTGTGTGATGTCCCCACAGGTTGGAACTCTACCCTCCGCATGTTGCAAATGATTTGTAAGCAGAAGAGAGCAGTTGTGGAGTACCAGCTGCAACAAGGCCGTCGATATTCAGGTCAGACTCCACACATAAGACCTCAGGCGTGCACCTGGATGTCTGACATATGTACCATGCCTGACAAACTTTGAGGAGTCCACCAAGATGGTGAGTGGCGATGACGCCATCATTAGTGTCAGCATCCCACTTGTCTGTCTTTTGCAATGCTCTCTGCAGAGAATTAAAGAGGAGGCATTGCAGCCAGAGTATGATGAGATGGATCAAGAAGCCGTAACGGGTGATTACACACAGCTCAGCCTCATGTCATCCCAACGTGCATTGGGGGACAATGAGGGAGAGGAGGAGGAGGATGAGGAAGAACAGGAGCTGGTATCATGCGCTGTAGACGGTAGTACCTGTACAACTGTCATACCGTCGGTTCAGCGTGGGTGGCCTGAAGACAGGGGGGAGGAGTAGGAGAAAAGCATGGTCAGTCATCATCTTGGTGAGGACACGGAAGTCTTGCCCGCTACCAGTTTGGCACGCATGGCTGACTTTATGTTACGCTGCCTTAACTGTGACCCTCGCGTTGTTAAAATGTTGGGTGACAGTCATTACAGGTTGGTGACACTTTTAGACCCCCGCTACAAGGAGAACTTTCACTCTCTTATTCCTGAGGTGGAGAGGTCTACAAAAATGGGGCAGTACCAGAAGGCCCTTGCTACAGAACTGTTAAAAAAATTCCCATCTGAGCACTCTAGCGGCAAAGGTCACAGTTCGTTGCCCAACAAAGGTGTACAGGCGAGACAGAAGCAAATCCAATCCAGTAGAGGCAGGGGAACACTGTCAACGTACTGGGACAGATTTCTGAAACCCGCCCAGCTTACAGGCCCTGAGGCGCGGGGTACTCTCACAAGGAGTGGAAAGTTTCAAAAGATTTTGAGGGAGTACCTTGCCGACCGTACCAGCGTCCTCCGCGATTCCTCTGTGCCTTTTAATTATTGAGTATCCAAGCTAGACACTTGGAATTAAATCACTCTGTATGCCTTGGAGATCCTTGCCTGCCCTGCCGCTAGCGTGTTTTCGGAGCGTGTTTTTAGTGCCGCTGGGGGAATTATAACTGATAAGCGCACTCGCCTGTAAACTGACAATCCTGACAAGCTGACCCTTATCAAAATGAACAAGGGCTGGATTGGGCCAGACTTCTCATCACCACCAAATGACAGCAGAGTAATATAAAGTCAAATCCACTGTATTATTTCGGGAGGTGTATTCTCATGCACCGCTTCACACCCACACATGGATATACGCTTCCTCATTTCGGCTGTATTTTGCTCTTCTCCTTATCCTCAGCCTCCACCACCACTATACTACCAGGGTGACCGTGGTCCGTGTTGCCAGCATTGCAAGTTCCTCCGTCCTAATTTTTGGCAGCTTTTGCTTGGAAGGCATAGGCAAAGACTATGGGGGACTCACCCCCCAACAATGGGAATAATGTTTTTAATATGCTGTACTGCATGGCTCTTGTAAGGGGCATGATAACCGTCTTGTTAAGCTACTGTGACCTCCATGTCTCTTCCAAGGGACATTAAAACCGTCTTCTTAAGCTACTGTGACCTCCACGTCTCTTCCAAGGGGCATTGATATTGTCTTTTTATTCCACTGCAACCTCCACCACTCTTCCAAGGGGCATTAAAACCGTCTTGTTAAGCTACTGCGACCTCCACCACTCTTTCAAGGGGCATTAAAACTGTCTTGTTAAGCTACTGCAACCACCACGTCTCTTCCAAAGGGCATTAAAACCGTCTTGTTAAGCTACTGTGACCTCCACGTCTCTTCCAAGGGGCATTAAAACCGTCTTGTTCAGCTACTGGGACCTCCACCATTCTTCCAAGGGGCATTAAAACCGTCTTGTTAAGCTACTGCGACCTCCACCACTCTTCCAAGGGGCATTGATATTGTCTTTTTATTCCACTGTGACCTCCACGTCTCTTCCAAGGGGCATTTAAACCGTCTTGTTAAGTTACTGCGACCTCCACCACTCTTCCAAGGGGCATTGAAACCATTTTGTTAAGCTACTGCGACTTCCACCACTCTTCCAAGGGGCATTAAAACAGTCTTGTTAGGCTACTGCGACCTCCACCACTCTTCCAAGGGGCATTACCACTGTCTTGTTAAGCTACAGCGACCTCCACCACTCTTCCAAGGGGCATTGATATTGTCTTTTTATTCCACTGTGACCTCCACGTCTCTTCCAAGGGGCATTTAAACCGTCTTGCTAAGCTGCGGTGACCTCCACGTCTTTTCCAAGGGGCATTAAAACTGACTTGTTAAGCTACTGCGACCTCCACCACTCTTCCAAGGGGCATTAAAACTGTCTTCTTAAGCTACTGTGACCTCCACCACTCTTCCAAGAGGCATTAAAACCGTCTTGTTAAGCTACTGCGACCTACACCACTTTTCCAAGGGGTATTGATATTGTCTTTTTATTCCACTCTGACCTCCACGTCTCTTCCAAGGGGCATTTAAACTGTCTTGTTAAGCTACTGTGACCTCCACGTCTCTTCCACGGGGCATTAAAACCATCTTGTTAAGCTACTGCGACCTCCAACACTCTTCCAAGAGGCATTAAAACCGTCTTGTTAAGCTACTGCGAACTCCACCACTCTTCCAAGGGGCATTAAAACCGTCTTGTAAGGCTACTGCAACCTCCACCACTATTTCAAGGGGCATTGATATTGTCTTTTTATTCCACTGTGACCTCCACGTCTCTTCCAAGGGTCATTTAAACCGTCTTTTTAAGCTACTGCCACCTCCACCACTCTTCCAAGGGGAATTAAAACTATCTTGTTAAGCTACTGCGACCTCCACGTCTCTTCCAAAGGGCATTAAAACCGTCTTGTTAAGCTACTGCGACCTCCACCACTCTTCCAAGGGGCATTAAAACAGTCTTGTTAAGTTACTGCGACCTCCACCACTCTTCCAAGGGGCATTAAAACCGTCTTGTTAAGCTACTGCGACCTCCACCACTCTTCCAAGGGGCATTGATATTGTCTTTTTATTCCACTGTGACCTCCACGTCTCTTCCAAGGGGCATTGAAACCGTCTTGTTAAGCTACTGTGACCTCCACGTCTCTTCCAAGGGGAATTAAAACCGTCTTGTTAAGCTACTGCGACCTCCACCACTCTACCAAGGGGCATTAAAACCGTCTTGTTAAGCTACTGCAACCTCCACCACTCTTCCAAGGGCATTAAAATAGCCTTGATAAGCTACTGCGACCTCCACCACTCTTCCAAGGGGCATTGATATTGTCTTGTTATTCCACTGTGACCTCCACGTCTCTTCCAAGGGGCATTTAAACAGTCTTGTTAAGCTACTGTGACCTCCACGTCTCTTCCAAGGGGCATTAAAACCATCTTGTTAAGCTACTGCGACCTCCACCACTCTTCCAGGGGGCATTGATATTGTCTTTTTAATCCACTGTGACCTCCACGTCTCTTCCAAGGGGCATTAAAACCGTCTTGTTAAGCTACTGTGACCTCCACGTCTCTTCCAAGGGGCATTAAAACTGTCTTGTTAGGCTACTGTGAACTCCACGTTTCTTCCAAGGGGCATTAAAACCGTCTTGTTAAGCTACTGCGACCTCCACCACTCTTCCAAGGGGCATTGATATTGTCTTTTTAATCCACTGTGACCTCCACGTCTCTTCCAAGGGGCATTAAAACCGTCTTGTTAAGCTACTGTGACCTCCACGTCTCTTCCAAGGGGCATTAAAACCGTCTTGTTAAGCTACTGCGACCTCCACCACTCTTCCAAGGGGCATTGATATTGTCTTTTTATTCCACTGTGACCTCCACGTCTCTTCCAAGGGGCATTGAAACCGTCTTGTTAAGCTACTGTGACCTCCACGTCTCTTCCAAGGGGAATTAAAACCGTCTTGTTAAGCTACTGCGACCTCCACCACTCTACCAAGGGGCATTAAAACCGTCTTGTTAAGCTACTGCAACCTCCACCACTCTTCCAAGGGCATTAAAATAGCCTTGATAAGCTACTGCGACCTCCACCACTCTTCCAAGGGGCATTGATATTGTCTTGTTATTCCACTGTGACCTCCACGTCTCTTCCAAGGGGCATTTAAACAGTCTTGTTAAGCTACTGTGACCTCCACGTCTCTTCCAAGGGGCATTAAAACCATCTTGTTAAGCTACTGCGACCTCCACCACTCTTCCAGGGGGCATTGATATTGTCTTTTTAATCCACTGTGACCTCCACGTCTCTTCCAAGGGGCATTAAAACCGTCTTGTTAAGCTACTGTGACCTCCACGTCTCTTCCAAGGGGCATTAAAACTGTCTTGTTAGGCTACTGTGAACTCCACGTTTCTTCCAAGGGGCATTAAAACCGTCTTGTTAAGCTACTGCGACCTCAACCACTCTTCCAAGGGGCATTGATATTGTCTTTTTAATCCACTGTGACCTCCACGTCTCTTCCAAGGGGCATTAAAACCGTCTTGTTAAGCTACTGTGACCTCCACGTCTCTTCCAAGGGGCATTAAAACCATCTTGTTAAGCTACTGCGACCTCCACCACTCTTCCAGGGGGCATTGATATTGTCTTTTTAATCCACTGTGACCTCGACGTCTCTTCCAAGGGGCATTAAAACCGTCTTGTTAAGCTACTGTGACCTCCACGTCTCTTCCAAGGGGCATTAAAACTGTCTTGTTAAGCTACTGTGAACTCCACGTTTCTTCCAAGGGGCATTAAAACCGTCTTGTTAAGCTACTGCGACCTCCACCACTCTTCCAAGGGGCATTGATATTGTCTTTTTATTCCACTGTGACCTCCACGTCTCTTCAAGGGGCATTAAAACCGTCTTCTTAAGCTACTGTGATCTCCACGTCTCTTCCAAGGGGCATTAAAACCGTCTTGTTAAGCTACTGCGACCTCCACCACTCTTCCAAGGGGCATTGATATTGTCTTCTTATTCCACTGTGACCTCCACGTCTCTTCAAAGGGGCATTAAAACCATCTTGCTAAGCTACTGCGACCTCCACGTCTCTTCCAAGGGGCATTTAAACCATCTTGTTAAGCAACTGTGAGCACCACGTCTCTTCCAAGTGGCATTGATATTGTGTTTTTATTCCACTGCGACCTCCAAGTCTCTTCCAAGGGGCATTAAAACGGTCTTTTTAAGCTACTGCGACCTCCACCACTCTTCCAAGGGGCATTGATATTGTCTTTTTATTCCACTGTGACCTCCACGTCTCTTCCAAGGGGCAGTAAAACCATCTTGTTAAGCTACTGTGACCTCCACGTCTCTTCCAAGGGGCATTAAAACCGTCTTGTTAAGCTACTGCGACCTCCACCACTCTTCCAAGGGGCATTAATATTGTCTTTTTATTCCACTGTGACTTCCAAGTCTCTTCCAAGGGGCATTTAAACTGTCTTGTTTAGCTACTGCGACATCCACCACTCTTCCAATTGGCATTAATATTGTCTTTTTATTCCACTGTGACCTCCACGTCTCTTTCAATGGGCTTTAAAACCATCTTGTTAAGCTACTTTGACCTCCACGTCTCTTCCAAGGGGCATTAAAACTGTCTTGTTAAGCTACTGCGACCTCCACCACTCTTCCAAGGGGCATTGATATTGTCTTTTTATTCCACTGTGACCTCCACGTCTCTTCCAAGGGGTATAGAAACCATCTTGTTAAGCTACTGTGACCTCCACGTCTCTTCCAAGGGGAATTAAAACCATCTTGTTAAGCTACTGCGACCTCCACCACTCTACCAAGGGCATTAAAACCGTCTTGTTAAGCTACTGAGACCTCCACCACTCTTCCAAGGGCATTAAAATAGCCTTGTTAAGCTACTGCGACCTCCACCACTCTTCCAAGGGGCATTGATATTGTCTTGTTATTCCACTGTGACCTCCACGTCTCTTCCAAGGGGCATTTAAACAGTCTTGTTAAGCTACTGTGACCTCCACGTCTCTTCCAAGGGGCATTAAAACCATCTTGTTAAGCTACTGCGACCTCCACCACTCTTGCAGGGGGCATTGATATTGTCTTTTTAATCCACTGTGACCTCCACGTCTCTTCCAAGGGGCATTAAAACCGTCTTGTTAAGCTACTGTGACCTCCACGTCTCTTCCAAGGGGCATTAAAACTGTCTTGTTAAGCTACTGTGAACTCCACCACTCTTCCAAGGGGCATTAAAACCGTCTTGTTAAGCTACTGTGACCTCCACGTCTCTTCCAAGGGGCATTAAAACCGTCTTGTTAAGCTACTGTGACCTCCACGTCTCTTCCAAGGGGCATTAAAACTGTCTTGTTAAGCTACTGTGAACTCCACGTTTCTTCCAAGGGGCATTAAAACCGTCTTGTTAAGCTACTGCGACCTCCACCACTCTTCCAAGGGGCATTGATATTGTCTTTTTATTCCACTGTGACCTCCACGTCTCTTCAAGGGGCATGAAAACCGTCTTGTTAAGCTACTGTGATCTCCACGTCTCTTCCAAGGGGCATTAAAACCGTCTTGTTAAGCTACTGCGACCTCCACCACTCTTCCAAGGGGCATTGATATTGTCTTCTTATTCCACTGTGACCTCCACGTCTCTTCAAAGGGGCATTAAAACCGCCTTGTTAAGCTACTGTGACCTCTACGTCTCTTCCAAGGGGTATTAAAACCGTCTTGTTAAGCTACTGTGACCTCCACGTCTCTTCAAAGGGGCATTAAAACCATCTTGCTAAGCTACTGCGACCTCCATGTCTCTTCCAAGGGGCATTTAAACCATCTTGTTAAGCAACTGTGAGCACCACGTCTCTTCCAAGTGGCATTGATATTGTCTTTTTATTCCACTGCGACCTCCACGTCTCTTCCAAGGGGCATTAAAATGGTCTTGTTAAGCTACTGCGACCTCCACCACTCTTCCAAGGGGCATTGATATTGTCTTTTTATTCCACTGTGACCTCCACGTCTCTTCCAAGGGGCATTAAAACCATCTTGTTAAGCTACTGTGACCTCCACGTCTCTTCCAAGGGGCATTAAAACAGCCTTGTTAAGCTTCTGCGACCTCCACCACTCTACCAAGGGGCATTAAAACCGTCTTGTTAGGCTACTGCGACCTCCACCACTCTTCCAAGGGGCATTAATATTGTCTTTTTATTCCACTGTGACTTCCAAGTCTCTTCCAAGGGGCATTTAAACTGTCTTGTTTAGCTACTGCGACATCCACCACTCTTCCAATTGGCGTTAATATTGTCTTTTTATTCCACTGTGACCTCCACGTCTCTTTCAATGGGCTTTAAAACCATCTTGTTAAGCTACTTTGTCCTCCACGTCTCTTCCAAGGGGCATTAAAACTGTCTTGTTAAGCTACTGCGACATCCACCACTCTTCCAATTGGCATTAATATTGTCTTTTTATTCCACTGTGACCTCCACGTCTCTTTCAATGGGCTTTAAAACCGTCTTGTTCAGCTACTGTTACCTCCACGTCTCTTCCAAGGGGCATTAAAACCGTCTTGTTAAGCTACTGCGACCTCCACCACTCTTCCAAGGTACATTAAAACCATCTTGCTAAGCTACTTTGACCTCCACGTCTCTTCCAAGGGGCATTAAAATCGTCTTGATAAGCTACTGCGACCTCCACTACTCTTCCAAGGGGCATTAAAACCGTCTTGTTAAGCTACTGCGACCTCCACCACTCTTCCAAGGGGCATTAAAACCATCTTGTTAAGCTGCTGCGACCTCCACGACTCTTCCAAGGGGCATTAAAACTGCCTTGTTAAGCTACTGCGACCTCCACCACTCTTCCAAGGGGCATTGATATTGTCTTTTTATTCCACTGTGACCTCCACGTCTCTTCCAAGGGGCATTTGAACTGTCTTGAGAAGCTACTGTGACCTCCACGTCTCTTCCAAGGGGCATTAAAACTGTCTTGTTAAGCTACTGCGACATCCACTACTCTTCCAATTGGCATTAAAACCGTCTTTTTATTCCACTGTGACCTCCACGTCTCTTTCAATGGGCTTTAAAAGCGTCTTGTTCAGCTACTGTGACCTCCACGTCTCTTCCAAGGGGCATTAAAACCGTCTTGTTAAGCTACTGCGACCTCCACCACTCTTCCAAGGTGCATTGATATTGTCTTTTTATTTCTCTGTGACCTCCACGTCTCTTCCAAGGGGCATTAAAACCGTCTTTTTAAGCTACTGTGATCTCCACGTCTCTTCCAAGGGTCAATAAAACCGTCTTGTTAAGCTACTGTGACCTCCACCACTCCTCCAAGGGGCATTGATATTGTCTTTTTGGTCCACTGTGACCTCCACGTCTCTTCTAAGGGGCATTAAAACCGTCTTGTTAAGCTACTGTGACTTCCACGTCTCTTCCAAGGGGCATTAAAACAGTCTTGTTAAGCTACTGTGACCTCCACGTCTCTTCCATGGGGCATTAAAACCATCTTGTTAAGCTACTGCGACCTCCACCACTCTTCCAAGGGGCATTAAAACCATCTTGTTAAGCTACTGTGACCTCCACATCTCTTCCAAGGGGCATTGATATTGTCTTTTTATTCTACTGCGACCTCCACCACTCTTCCAAGGGGCATTAAAACCGTCTTGTTAAGCTACTGCGACCTCCACCACTCTTTCAAGGGGCATTAAAACCATCTTGTTAAGCTACTGCAACCTCCACCACTCTTCCAAGGGGCATTGATATTGTCTTTTTATTCCACTGTGACCTCCACGTCTCTTCCAAGGGGCATTTAAACCATCTTGTTAAGCTACTGTAACCTACACGTCTCTTCCAAGGGGCATTAATACCGTCTTGTTAAGCTACTGCCACCTCCACCACTCTTCCAAGGGGCATTAAAACCGTCTTGTTAAGCTACTGCGACCTCCACCACTCTTCCAAGGGGCATTGATATTGTCTTTTTATTCCACTGTGACCTCCACGTCTCTTCCAAGGGGCATTTAAACCGTCTTGTTAAGCTACTGTGACCTCCACGTCTCTTCCAAGGGGCATTAAAACCGTCTTGTTAAGCTACTGCGACCTCCACCACTCTTCCAAGGGGCATTAAAACCGTCTTGTTAAGCTACTGTGACCTCCACGTCTCTTCCAAGGGGCATTAAAACCGTCTTGTTAAGCAACTGCGACCTCCACCACTCTTCCAAGGGGCATTAAAACCGTCTTGTTATGCTACTGCGACCTCCACCACTCTTCCAAGGGGCATTAAAACTGTCTTGTTAAGCTACTGTGACCTCCACGTCTCTTCCAAGGGTCAATAAAACCGTCTTGTTAAACCACTCTGAACTCCACAGCTCTTCCAATGGGCATTGAAATGTTGTTTTTAATTAACTCTAACCTCCATAACTCTTCCAACGGGCATTGCATTTCCTCCTAATTTTAGTCAGCTTTTGCTTTTCCATGCATAGGCGAACACTAAGGGAGACCCACTCCCCAATAATGGGTACAATGTTTTTAGTACGCTGTAATCCACGTCTGTTTCAAGGGGCATTGCAGTTCCTCATAATTTTTGGAAAGCATTCCATTCACTGCTTAGGCCAACAGTGTGCAGGAGACCCAGTTGATATAAATGGAAAAAACGGTTTAGTTAAGGCCCTCTGACCTCCATGTCACTTCCAAGGGGTTTTGGAGTGCCTCGAAATTTTTGGTAGGCATTACACTCACTGTAAGTGACGCGCTCCCTTGGCCGTGGGGTACCCGGAGCCGGGCCTGTAGACGCTGGGGGTTGTAGTCACCGTGGCGGTGACCCAGGGCGGTCAAACCAGGGTAGTCTATGTGTGTCTGTTATATAAAGTCCGACTACACCACCTGTGGGATGCGGTTATTGGGAACCGCCGCTGCGGAGCAGTCCACTGAAGCTGATGGTGTGTGCAGCAAGATGATGTGACTCCCCACAGGAAGAGTGGAGCTTCAGGGCAGCGTGTATGGATGATGGTGGTTATGGTGCAGGTAGCCAGTAATGACACGGAGTCAGATAGTGCAGTCCCAGGTCTTTTACTCACGATTATAGCAGTTCCAGATATAGGGCCAGTGTAGGGGCCCACGGCGTCCTGTGTTCACGCAGTGAGGGGCTCGGTCGACCCTCAGGTAACTCCGGAGCATATTACAGGACCCCCTTCTATGTGTCCTCTCTCTGGCCTGCTCCCTGCACCTCACACCCAGCAGCACTTCTATCCGGTGTCCTCGGGCCTTGGCGGGCGAGTATGTTCCGTCCCCTGGCTCCTATGCGGCCACCTTCTTAGTGTACTGGTGTGGACTTGTGGCCTGCAGTACTTCAAATGTTGCAGCCTCCGGTTTCCTAGTTGGGCCTTGTAGCTCTGTGCTAGTTGGGGGACCGGTTCCCCTTATCTGGCCTGACCCCCCTACTCTTCTAGTAGCAGCGGGCGTACGGGTCGCTTACTGCACGGCCCGTACCCCTAGGGTCCCTTCGGTTCCTGGAGCCTTCCTGCTCCATCTCCTCTCTTCTCCTTCCAGGCTCAAGCCTACTGACTAGGCCCGCCTGTGGAGCAGAGCTCATGCAGAGCCTCTGCTCCCTGTCACTTCTGCTCAGCCTGAACTGAACTACTACTCTAAGATGGTTCCTCCCTCTTATACTCCTACTCCAGTGCTCCCAGGAACTACGTCCTCCACCCATCCAGTACATTGTTCCCCCTCTCTAGGTGGTTCCTCCCCACTCCAGCCAAGGATCAGGGACTGTGCTCTCCAGTAGGAGCAATCTCGCCCTGTCCCCCGGAAATGTGGTGTAGTGGATGTAGTGTTAGGGTCCTGAGCCATACTCCTTCCTTACCTGAGAGTGAGGTACCACATCTCTGGATGAGATGCAATAACTCTGTGGCGACTGAACTCTCAGGGGCGCCACATATGCCCTATAACTGTGTAGCCGAACAGCAAATTTTGGTACAGAAGCATATCCTACAAGACATGTATGGTTAACTGGCCTGATATTGATGTGAATGGTCCCTGTTCCTCCTGCTCTTTCTCCTTTGCCACCACCTCATCCATCATTCATCACCTGAAGCTTTGTTTTAACGGGAGTCATAGAACTGGGATAGTAGCAGGAAAACATCCAGCAATCCTCGGAGAAGGTAGGATATGCGCCAAAACGTTGACCACCTCAGGCCTAGCCGCTACTACATACATGCGCTTGCATTCCAAGGAACAGAAAGCTAAGGGGATGGATGGTCTCATGATCATGAATAATTTACTCGTTGTGTAGGAGGCCGACCACTGCTGCTGTCTACCTTCTGAACTTTGTGTTGAAGCCTGATTGACCCAGGACCCGCAATCCTCTATGTCTGGAGGACGTGTTGCATTCCAGTGTCCAACTGTGTCCCGGCTTCCACAATATTAACCCAGTGTGAAGGCGTCAGTGAGATGGACCATCCCTGGCCACATTCACTTGTCCACATGTTTGTGGTTAGGCTGTCCTTCAAATAGGGGCGGCTGGGGACCGTTTATGGACACCTGGCCGCCCCCTGGCGGCTGGGGACCAAGCGTGGATACCCGGCCGCCGGGCGGCTGGGGACTGAGTATGGATACCAGGCCGCCGACGCAGCCATGACGTCTGCCTCCACAAGCCTAAAAGGCCTCATTTCAAGTGCAAGCAAGCTAGCAGTATGGTATTGCAGCCTGGGGGTGGGTGGGTGGCAGGCTGCACACTTACGCTTGCATTCCAAGAAAACAAAGCAGATGCTAACTTCTATCATCATCAACAAGCTCCTCACCTTGGCACTCTCAACTCCCCTGATGGAGAAGCCAGGGCCCACCGGAGTAGTCTGGTTGTCTGGTGGGCTCGGCCAATGCTGCCCTAAAGCAGGCCAGGCTAAGAAAAGTGTGTGGAAGGTTACCGGGACAAATAGGGGCGGCTGGGGACAGAGTATGGACACCCGGCCGCCCCCTGGCGGCTGGGGACCGAGTGTGGACACCCGGCCGCCCCCTGGTGGCTGGGGACCAAGCGTGGACACCCGGCCGTGGGGAGGCTGGGGACTGAGTATGGATACCAGGCCGCCAACGCAGCCATGACGTGGTGGCCAGATTCCACCTCCACATGCCTAAAAGGCCCAATTTCAAGTGCAAGCAAGCAAGCAGTATGGTATTGCAGCCTGGGGGTGGGTGGGTGGCAGGCTGCATACTTGCGCTTGCATTGCAAGGAATGGGGGAGGTACAATTGAACACTGCCCTGGGACAAGGACTTGCACGGGGATAGTTGCAAGTCTGCATCTTCTGATGCGGCAAGGATCACTTCTGATGGGCACACTTTTATGCAGTGACCTGGGTGTCAGAGATGCTTCCAGGGGTCCTCCCCATGCTGTTCCCATGTCTTTTCAGCACTGCATGCATGTGTCACACAGCACATGGCCAGATAAGGTTGTAAAATGTTAAAATGACATTTCCCGGTGAATGCATTTGTCACGGTTGAAAGCAATACAAAAGTGCAAAAATGGAGAAAAAATGCTACTTGTGAACATAGTCCAAGGTGGGGAGGAGTATTTTTGTTTTTGGTTATTTATTTTACCTTATACACAAGTCTTTACCCTGGAAAGGATGTTCCTTAACATATTTCACAGGAAAGCAGTTTCAGTTTCGTTTTTGAACGTTTTATTGTGAGCCCGTAAAAGTGGCTTAATACCTCTGACCACGTTGTTGACAACAGTGACTTGGGGGTCAGAAATGCTTCCTGGGGCGATCCCCATGCTGTCCCCATGTAATTTGAGCACTGTCACTATCGTTTTGGGCACTTTTTAGGCTTTCTACAGACTTCCGGGGGTGCCGCCGCAAAAATGCTCGGGTCTCCCATAGACTAACATTGGGCTCATTGCTCGGGTCGAGCACCCGAGTATCACGGTGAGCTCGGCCCGAGCTTCGAGCACCCGAGCATTTTAGTGCTCGCTCAACACTGCTCAAAACTACTGGAACAACATGTCCATTCTGAGCTGTCCTCCGACCTCTCCTCCTGCTCCCTCTTTGACCGCCTACAATCTGGTTTCCGACCGCACCATTCTACTGAAACTGCCCTGTCTAAAGTCACCAACGACCTACTAACTGCCAAATCCAAGCGACACTACTGTCCTCCTCCTCTTGGACCTCTCATCTGCCTTCGACACAGTGGACCATTCCCTCTTACTAGAGACTCTCTCATCTCTCGGCATCACAGACTTGACCCTATCCTGGATCTCCTCATACCTAACATTCAGTGTCTCCCACTCACACACCACCTCTCATCTCGCCCCCTATCTGTCGGTGTTCCCTAAGGTTCAGTTCTAGGACCCCTGCTCTTCTCCATCTACACCTTAGGCCTGGGACAGTTCATAGAGTCTCACGGCTTTCAGTATCACCTCTATGCCAATGATTTACCTCTCTGGACCCAATATCTCCATCTACTAACCAAAATCCCACTATGTCTGTCCGCTATTTCATCCTTCTTCTCTGCTAGATTTCTAAAACTTAACATGGATATAACAGAATTCATCATCTTTGCACCATCTCACTCAACCCCCCCCAACTGACCTATCTATCAACGTCAATTGCTGTCCACTCTCGCCAGTCCCTCAAGCTCGTTGCCTTGGGGTAACCCTGGACTCGGAACTCTCCTTCAAACCACATATCCAAGCCCTTTCCACTTACTGCCGACTCCAACTTAGAAATATCTCCCGGATCCGCACATTCCTCAACCATGAATCTGCAAAAACACTAGTGCATGCCCTCATCATCTCCCGCCTCGACTACTGCAACCTCCTGGTCTGCGGCCTCCCTTCCAACACTCTCGCACCCCTCCAATCTATCTTAAACTCCGCTGCCCAACTAATCCACCTGTCCCCTCGCTATTCCCCAGCCTATCCTCTCTGTCAATCTCTTCACTAGCTCCCCATTACCGAGAGACTCCAGTTCAAAATCCTAACCATGGCATACAAAGCCATTCACAACCTGTCTCCTCCATATATCTCTGACCTAGTCTCCCGGTACATACCCACACGCAACATTCGATCCTCACAAGATCTCCTTCACTACTCCCCTCTTATCTCTTCTTCCCACAATCGCATACAAGATTTCTCCCGTGCATCCCCCCTACTCTGGAACGCTCTACCCCAACATATCAGACTCTCTCCTATCGTGGAAACCTTCAAAAGGAACCTGAAGACTCACCTCTTCCGACAAGTGTACAACCTGCAGTAACCACCGCTCCGCCATACAGCTGCACGACCAGTCCTACCCTCACCTACTGTATCCTCACCCATCCCTTGTAGACTGTGAGCCCTCGCGGGCAGGGTCCTCGCTCCTCCTGTACCAGTCGCTGTCACGTTTTGTTCAAGATTATTGTAATTGTTTTCGCTATATCTATACCCCTTTCTCACATGTAAAGCGCCATGGAATAAATAATAATAAATAATAATATTTTTTGCAGCATAGATCTCACTTTCATATGACAAAAATAAGGAGTAATATCTTTTAATTTCAAGTTTTAGATAAAGAAAATGGTCAGAAATAATACTGAGTTCACATTTTCTTTTTTTTCTATGTAATAAAATATTACATAAAAAATAATCCTTTCCTGTCATTATTGAAGAAACTGAGAACAAGAGTCCCAGTTTTTCTTCTTGTCTGGTTGTAGTCATTAGCTGCTATGGGCTTCATTTGAGGCTATGTTTAGAACTCTTTGTGACAAGCAGCTGAGCTTTCAAACTTCAGACACGTCAATAACAGACTGACAAAATGCCAAACCAATATTTTTAATGTCAGAATATTTTTGCTGCGAGATTTGCCATTAAGGTGGTGGCCATCTATTAAATCATAGTCTTACAGTTCATCAACAATTAGGACATTTACACAGAGAATGCCAAAATCTAGTCAAAATTATCATTCGATATTTGACAGATACATGAGGAAAGATGACATTGACTGTGATCTTGGACCATCACTAATTATTACTAGGAGAGGGCCTCAGAGAGAGATGAAATTTCATTGGAACTGCTCTAAAATTTCTGTTTCTGGGAGTCTGACACGATCTTATAAGCAAAGTGTTCGCGCTAGTTCGTAAAACAATGTGGCCCATACATCAAAGTGTTCATGCCAGTTCATAAAACACTTTGAAAATGTATATATACTGTGTGCACAATTTTTAGGTACCACATTTTGTGGACTATAAGACGCACCGGACCATATGACGTATCTCAGATTTTCCTGAGGAAAATAGACAAAAAATTATTATTTTTTTAAATAAAATGGTGGTGCGTTTTATAGTCTGATTTTATAGTAGATTACCAGGAAGAGACAGCTTCTGTAGAGCAGGATCACAGGAGGCAGGGTCAAAACCCTTGTTGGCAAGCACAGCAGTCAGACGTTTTTTGTAGTTGATGATGAGGATTGCGCACGTGTTAGTAGGAATTTTGGTCCACTCTTCTTTGCAGATCATCTCTAAATTATTCAGATTTTGAGGTTGTCACTTGGCAACTCAGAGCTTCAACTCCCTCCATAAGTTTTCTATGGGATTAAGGTCTGGAGACTGGCTACACCACTCCATGACCTTAATGTGTCTAAAATTATAGACTGTTCATGTCATGTGACAATTTTAAGGGTAGGTTAATTTTAACGCTTAGAGATAGAATATCCAAAAAAAAATCAAGAAAATCACATTGTATAAATTAGATAGATTTATTTGCATTTTGCAGTGAGAAATAAGTATTTGATCCCCTACAAACCATTATCAGTTCTGGCTCCTACAGACCAGTTAGACACTCCTAATCAACTCGTTACCAGCATTAAAGACAGCTGTCTTACATAGTCACCTGTATAAAAGACTCCTGTCCACAGACTCAATTAATCAGTCAGACTGTAACCTCTACAACATTGGCAAGACCAAAGAGCTTTCTAAGGATGTCAGTGACAAGATCATAGACCTGCACAAAGCTGGAATGGGCTACAAAACCATAAGTAAGACGCTGAGTGAGAAGGAGACAGATGTGGGTGCAATAGTAAGAAAATGGAAGAAATACAAAATGACTGTCAATCGACATCGATCTGGGGCACCATGCAAAATCTCACCTCGTCGGGTATCCTTGATCATGAGGAAGGTGAGAGATCAGCCTAAAACTACACAGGGGAAACTTGTTAATGATCTCAAGGCTACTGGGACCACAGTCACCAAGAAAACCATTGGTAACACATTACGCATTAAAGGTTTAAAATCCTGCAGTGCCCACAAGGTCTCCCTGCTCAAGAAGGCACATGTGCTTGCCGGTCTGAAGTTTGCCAATGAACACCTGGATGATTCTGTGAGTTATTGGGAGAAGGTGCTGTGGTCAGATGAGACAAAAATTGAACCCTTTGGCATTAACTCAACTCGCTGTGTTTGGAGGAAGAGAAATGCTGCCTATGACCCAAAGAACACCATCCCCACTGTCAAACATGGAGGTGGAAACATTATATTTTGGGGGTGTTTCTCTGCTAAGGTCCCAGGACTATTTCACCCCATCAATGGGAGAATGGATGGAGCCATGTACCATAAAATCCTGAGTGACAACCTCCCTCCCTCCGCCAGGACGTTAAAAATGGGTCGTGGCTGGGTCCCCCAGCAAGACAATAACTCAAAACATACAGCCAAGGCAACAAAGGAGTGGCTAAAAAAGAAGCACATTAAGGTCATGTAGTGTCCTAGCCAGTCTCCAGACCTTAATCCCATAGAAAACTTATGGAGGGAGTTGAAGCTCCGAGTTGCCAAGTGACAACCTCAAAATCTGAATAATTTAGAGATGATCTGCAAAGAGGAGTGGACCAAAATTCCTACTAACACGTGCGCAATCCTCATCATCAACTACAAAAAACGTCTGACTGCTGTGCTTGCCAATAAGGGTTTTGTCACCAAGTATTAAGTGTTGTTTGCCAGAGGGATCAAATACTTATTTCTCACTGCAAAATGCAAATAAATTTATCTAATTTATACAATGTGATTTTCTTGATTTTTTTGGGGATATTCTATCTCTCAATGTTAAAATTAACCTACCCTTAAAATTATAAACTGTTCATGCTTTGTCAGTGGGCAAACTTACAAAAACAGCAAGGGATCAAATAATTATTTCCTTCACTGTATATATACATGTGTATATATTATATATATATATATATATATATATATATATATATATACAGTATATATATATATATATATATATATATATATATATACATACAGTATATACAGTGCTGGCCAAAAGTATTGGCACCCCTGCAATTCTGTCAGATAATACTCAGTTTCTTCCTGAAAATGATTGCAATCACAAATTATTTGGTATTATTATCTTCATTTAATTTGCTTGCAAGGAAAAAACACAAATGAGAATGAAGCAAAAATCAAATCATTGATCATTTCACACAAAACTCCAAAAAAGGGCCGGACAAAAGTATTGGCACCCTCAGCCTAATACTTGGTTGCACAACCTTTAGCCAAAATAACTGCGAACAACTGCTTCCGGTAACCATCAATGAGTTTCTTACAATGCTCTGCTGGAATTGTAGACCATTCTTCTTTGGCAAACTGCTCCAGGTCTCTTATATTTGAAGGGTGCCTTCTCCAAACTGCCATTTTGAGATCTCTCCACAGGTGTTCTATGGGATTTAGGTCTGGACTCATTGCTGGCCACCTTAGAAGTCTCCAGTGCTTTCTCTCAAACCATTTTATAGTGCTTTTGGAAGTGTGTTTTGGGTCATTGTCCTGCTGGAAGACCCATGACCTCTGAGGGAGACCCAGCTTTCTCACACTGGGCCACAGTGCCATGGGCTTTAAACTTCTTGACGACACCGCACGGAACATTCAGGTCTTTGGAGATGGACTTGTAGCCTTGAGATTGCTCATGCTTCCTCACAATTTGGTTTCTCAAGTTCTCAGACAGTTCTTTGGTCTTCTTTCTTTTCTCCATGCTCAATGTGGTACACACAAGGACACAGGATTCCAAATATGTTTTTTATTGTTTTGATTTCATGATGTTAAGAAAACTAAAAAGGTGTATTATTGCCAACCAAAAAGCCTTCTGAAAATCACATTGATCCTGAACATGCCAATTTGTCATACAAACACACTGATGTGATTGAATAGTTTATAAAGTAACATCCAAAGCTTTAATTAATTCCAAGTAAAAGTGGCCATTTCAAGGCAAACGATCAACTAAAGCTTTACTTTCTTGTAGATCAATACAATGTTTTTCTGAAGTTATTAGCAATTGTACTGTCCTATGTTATTAAATGTTTTTTTTTTATTCTACAACAATATGTAATTATTACTTAAATTTGGTTGGCTTAAAAGACGTATTGTACCTGTTCACTCCTATTACTGTCAAATTAGGTTAATTGGCAAAAATGTCATTATGGTTCTTTTGTCAAAAGGATTGCCAGTTAAAATGTTTCTTTAATAATCCCTTAATTGAGCAGATTTTATATATAAAGCAAATCACTCATTTTTAAGCCAACTGAAATTTAATGGTGTTCTGAGGAAGGACAGACGGATGTGGTTTTTAAGTGACATAACTTTGAAGTATATACAGTGCTGGCCAAAAGTATTGGCACCCCTGCAATTCTGTCAGATAACACTCAGTTTCTTCCTGAAAATGATTGCAATCACAAATTCTTTGGAATTATTCTCTTCATTTAATTTGTCTTCAAAGAAAAAAACACAAAAAGAATTGTCCTAAAGCCAAACTGGATATAATTCCACACCAAACCTAAAAAAAGGGGGTGGACAAAAGTATTGGCACCCTTTGAAAAATCATGTGATGCTTCTCTAATTCGTGTAATTAACAGCACCTGTAACTTACCTGTGGCACCTAACAGGTGTTGGCAATAACTAAATCACACTTGCAGCCAGTTAACATGGATTTAAGTTGACTCAACCTCTGTCCTGTGTCCTTGTGTGTACCACATTGAGCATGGAGAAAAGAAAGAAGACCAAAGAACTGTTTGAGGACATGAGAAACCAAATTGTGAGGAAGCATGAGCAATCTCAAGGCTACAAGTCCATCTCCAAAGACCTGAATGTTCCTGTGTCTTCCGTGCGCAGTGTCATCAAGAAGTTTAAAGCCCATGGCACTGTGGCTAACCTCCCTAGATGTGGACGGAAAAGAAAAATTGACGAGAGATTTCAATGCAAGATTGTGCGGATGGTGGATAAAGAACCTCGACTAACATCCAAACAAGTTCAAGCTGCCTTGCAGTCCGAGGGTACAACAGTGTCAACCCGTACTATCCGTCGGCGTCTGAATGAAAAGGGACTGTATGGTAGGATACCCAGGAAGACCCCACTTCTTACCCCGAGACATAAAAAAGCCAGGCTGGAGTTTGCCAAAACTTACCAGAGAAAGCCTAAAACGTTTTAGAAGAATGTTCTCTGGTCAGATGAGACAAAAGTAGAGCTTTTTGGGAAAAAGTATCAACATAGAGTGTACAGGAAAAAAAAGAGGCATTCAAAGAAAAGAACACGGTCCCTACAGTCATACATGGCGGAGGTTACCTGTTTTTTTGGGGTTGCTTTGCTGCCTCTGGCACTGGACTGCTTGACCGTGTGCATGGCATTATGAAGTCTGAAGACTACCAACAAATTTTGCAGCATAATGTAGGGCCCAGTGTGAGAAAGCTGCGTCTCCCTCAGAGGTCATGGGTCTTCCAGCAGGACAATGACCCAAAACACACTTTCAAAAGCACTATAAAATGGTTTGAGAGAAAGCACTGGAGACTTCTAAGGTGGCCAGCAATGAGTCCAGACCTGAATCCCATAGAACACCTGTGGAGAGATCTCAAAATGGCAGTTTGGAGAAGGCACCCTTCAAATATCAGGGACCTGGAGCAGTTTGCCAAAGAAGAATGGTCTACAATTCCAGCAGAGCATTGTAAGAAACTCATTGATGGTTACCGGAAGCGGTTGTTCGCAGTTATTTTGGCTAAAGGTTGTGCAACCAAGTATTAGGCTGAGGGTGCCAATACTTTTGTCCGGCCCTTTTTTTTAGTTTTGTGTGAAATGATCAATGATTTGATTTTTGCTTCATTCTCTTTTGTGTTTTTTCCTTGCAAGCAAATTAAATGAAGAGAATAATACCAAAGAATTTGTGATTGCAATCATTTTCAGGAAGAAACTGAGTATTATCTGACAGAATTGCAGGGGTGCCAATACTTTTGACCAGCACTGTATATATATATATATATATATATATATATATACTGCTCAAAAAAAATAAAGGGAACACTCAAATAACACATCCTAGATCTGAATGAATAAAATATTCTCATTGAATACTTTGTTCTATACAAAGTTGAATGTGCTGACAAAAAAATCACACAAAAATCTTCAATGGAAATCAAATTTATTAACCAATGGAGGCCTGGATTTGGAGTCACCCCCAAAATTAAAGTGGAAAAACACACTACAGGCTGATCCAACTTTGATGTAATGTCCTTAAAACAAGTCAAAATGAGGCTCAGTATTGTGTGTGGCCTCCACGTGCCTGTATGACCTCCCTACAACACCTGGGCATGCTCCTGATGAGGCTGCGGATGGTCTCCTGTGGGATCTCCTCCAGAATGGCACATCAATGCGAGCTGTGGCAAGAAAGTTTGCTGTGTGTGTCAGCATAGTGTCCAGAGGCTGGAGGCGCTACCAGGAGACAGGCCAGTACACCAGGAGATGTGGATGGGGCCATAGGAGGGCAACAACCCAGCAGCAGGACCGCTACCTCCGCCTTTGTGCAAGAAGGAACAGGAGGAGCACTGCCAGAGCCCTGCAAAATGACCTCCAGCAGGCCACAAATGTGCATGTGTCTGCACAAACGGTGAGAAACCGACTCCATGAGGGTGGTATGAGGGCCCGACATCCACAGATGGGGGTTGTGCTCACAGCCCAACACCAATCTTGGTGTTCTGTGATTTGCCACAGAACACCAGGATTGGCAAAGTCGCCACTGGCGCCCTGTGCTCTTCACAGATGAAAGCAGGTTCACACTGAGCACATGTGACTGACGTGACAGAGTCTGGAGACGCAGTGGAGAGCGATCTGCAGCCTGCAACATCCTTCAGCATGAACGGTTTGGCAGTGGGTCAGTAATGGTGTGGGGTGACATTTCTTTGGAGGGCCGCACAGCCCTCCATGTGCTCGCCAGAGGTAGCCTGACTGCCATTAGGTACCAAGATGAGATCCTCAGACCCCTTGTGAGACCACATGCTGGTGCTGTTGGCCCTGGGTTCCTCCTAATGCAGGACAATGCCAGATCTCATGTGGCTGGAGTGTGTGAGCAGTTCCTGCAAGATGAAGGCATTGAAGCTATGGACTGGCCAGCCCGTTCCCCCGACCTGAATCCGATTGAGCACATCTGGGATATCATGTCTCGCTCCATCCACCACAGACTGTCCAGGAGTTGGCGGATGCTTTAGTCCAGGTCTGGGAGGAGATTCCACAGGAGACCATCCGCAACCTCATCAGGAGCATGCCCAGGCGTTGCAGGGAGGTCATACAGGCATGTGGAGGCCACACACAATACTGAGCTTCATTTTGACTTGTTTTAAGGACATTACATCAAAGTTGGATCAGCCTGTAGTGTGTTTTTCCACTTTAATTTTGGGGGTGACTCCAAATCCAGGTCTCCATTGGTTAATAAATTTGATTTCCATTGAATATTTTTGTTTTTTTTCTTGTCAGCACATTCAACTTTGTAAAGACCAAAGTATTCAATGAGAATATTTCATTCAATCAGATCTAGGATGTGTTATTTGAGTGTTCCCTTTATTCTTTTGAGCAGTGTATATATATATATATATATATATATATATATATATATATATATATATATTATAATTATATATAATTATATATAATTATATATATAATTATTTGTACATGTAGATAAATAATAATAATAATAATGTAGATATACATACAGATATTAAATAGATGTCGCGTAAGTTGGGCATGGAATAAACGTTTTTTCACCTATTTTTCGCTATATACTGTACATAGTGTGACCTCTTTTTCCCTATATCATTATCCATGAGCCAGTGGATTTGGAGGACTGCACCCACACTCTGAAGAACTGGTACTGCTTAACTTTCTTTATATATATTGTATACTGCATGTCTTTGTCTAGGTATATTGTGCTGGCAGAACCAAGCATTTCACAAGATGAGCACAACTTGGGTCATCATAGTCAGTTAGAGAGAATACTGAAATCCTGCAATTAATAATCTGCATATGTTGTTACACAAGTTAAAGTACAAATGATTGTTACTATAAGTATAAGTAATATAAGTGTATAATAATTGTTACTTGAAGTAACTATGCCTATCTGCAGCATTAGGATTTATGGCCAGCAGAGTATTCAGACAACTGTTGCATATTATATCTTCCCCTATTATAGTCATAGAGATGCATTTCAAATCCTATACTTATGTGCAATGCTTTCCACTTGTTTTTTTTATTGTCCTAGTATTATCAGTTTGTTTTCTTGCTGCTGGTTAAGAGAAATGTGAAAGACGTCTTCTATGTAAAAATGTTGGTGCCTTTATTACACATTATTCTGCACAAAAGCAAGATCATGGAAGTAATTTAGGCCTGATGCTTGAATGTAAATGAATAGTGGCATAGTAATCAATCCTGATACATTCTGTATGGAAAACACATTATTCAGTGATAATATATGTGTTTTCCATGGCTAATACAATAACCAGAGCTGACACACAAGGAATAGCTGTTACACATGGCTCTGCATTACTCTAGCTTTGCAATTACTAATTTATTGACAAAGGCGCTATAAATCTCTTGCATTCATGAGTGTAGCTGATACCATTAACCCGATGCTCCAATGTGCTAAAGGATATATATATAATAAGGTATGATGCAAAGAACAGAGCAAACCTGCTGCACACTGATGTGTATTCTATAACTAGAAAGCTAAACATTAATGTTAAATTTGATGGGAATTTAAAGACTATTATATAGTGTCATTAATAGCCCCTTGTCCACTATATTTACCCATAAAAATGTAAGTAATTTTCAAATATTTTTGTCAGACTAAAGAATGGAAAAGATCCTCATGACGTGTTTTCCAATTTAATAAGGCACCTTCATGACTCATGAAAAATATTAACAAAGATTGAACAAGATTACCTACTACGCATCATGATGTATTACATAGAAAATATTGGGGCCTCATAGCTGAAGTCGTAAATGGAAAATATATATATATTTGGTGGGGTCATAGAAGACCATACCTCATAACTTTGCAGCCCTTACAAAGTAATTTAGTCCCTACTAAATCCCCTTAATGTTTCCACACACTACGATATCCCTTTCATGGCCCCCATAAAGTATGATGCAAACAAATGTGTCCCCCAAACTCAGTAAGATTCCCCACAATGAATTAAGCCACAGTACCTGACGCGCCCCCTGAGCCGTGGGGTACTCGGCAGCCGGGCCTCTGGTTGCCGGGGGGGGGGGATATCACGGTGGCTGGCCCGGTCCGTGACCCAGGGCGGTCAGTAAAAAGGGGGGTATATTTGTAAAGTATTTAAAGTGTTCGTGACGCCACCTGCGGAATGCTGCTAAAGGGTGCCGCCGCTGCGGAGCAGTCCTCTGGAGCTGGTGTTACGGCAGCAGGGATGGTGTGGCTCTCCACAGGTAGAGCTAGCTCCAGGGCAGTGTAAGGCAATGTAGGTTGCTCTGGGCGTTGTAGTGCCGGGAGGGAGAGATGGCGCAGATGAAAGAAGGGACGGAGGCAGTGCGGTGCAGTCATCTGAGTTTTTACTCACAGTTCTTATGACAGTTCCACTGGTGCACTGTACAGGTGTCAGCCTCCCACGTCGCGCTGCGTTCACCAGGCAGGGGTTCAGCACTTCCCCAGGCAGATCAGGAGTACCTGATGGAACCCCACTTTCTTGTGTTCCTAGCTAGACCGTCTTCACGCTGGGTCTTTCTCCCTCCTGCTCTGCGCTTCCCACTCTCAATCCCGCTCGGGTGCTCTGAAGTCCCTCCTGTCTCGTCGGAGATCCCGGACCTGCTTGACCCTCACGGGGATTAGAATGAGGCTTCAGCAACTGGCTATAGAAGCCAGAAGCCTCCGGTTTTCCCAGCCGAGACGTAGAGTAGCACGGCTTGACCAGGGGCCGGTCCCCTTCTTGCGGTCTTCTGACAGATGCGGGGCGTACGGGTGCCGTCCTGCACTCGCTGTACCCCCTAGGATCCCTTCTCTAGAATGGAGCCTACTCCTCTGCTCCCCACCTGGGCCTCTAGGACTGGGCCCTACTTGTGGAGCAGAGCTCCTAAAGAGACTCTGCTCCCTGACTGAATTCTCTCACTCACTGCGCTGCCACCCCAAGATGGCTTCCATTTATATACCTCCTTTTATGGTGTTCCCTCAAACTGCTTCCTCCACCCACACCCACTACTGGTTCCCTGCTACCTTTGGGTTCCCCCCACTCTAGCCAGGGACAGGGCTCAGCAGCTGCGCTCATGCATGTTGCCCCTCCAGCCGGCCTGGAGCAGTGTAGTGTTGGATGCCAGTGTTGGGGTTCCGGGCAGCACTCCCTCCTTACCTGAGAGGAGGAGATACCACACCTCTGGGTGAGATGCAGTACCTCTGTGGCGACTGAACCCTCAGGGCGCCACAGTACCTTCCACACGCAAAATATGATCACCTTACAGTATTAGCCCCCGCAAAAGTTGGTACTTTACAGTGACCCCAACACAGTATGATGGCCCCCATAGTCCTTTACACACATTATGATGGCCCCAGCACAGCCCTCCACACAATAATGGCCCCCACACAGCCCTCCAAATAGTATGATGGCCCACACACATTATAATATCCCCCACTAGCCCTCTAAACAGTATAATGTGCTCTCACATAGCACTCCAAACAGAATAATGGCCCCCACACAACCCAAAACATGATATAATGGCCCCCACACAACCCTCCACACAATATAATGGACCCCACAAACCCCTCCAAACTGTATAATGGCCCCCACTAACCCTCCAAACAGTATAATGGCCCCTACACAGACCTCCAAACAGTAAAATGACCCCCACACAACTATCCACACTGTACAATTGCCCACCACTAGCACTCCAAAGAGTATAAAGGCCCCCACAGAGCTCTCCAAACAGTATAATGGCCAATATACAGCTCTCCAAATAGTATGATGGCCCCCATAAAGCTTGCAGTGTGGACTGTCCACCCGGCAAGGGCCCCAAACCTGACATGTAAAAGTGAATGGCCTGCATATGACTGGGCTACTAGACTCAGGAAGTTTGGTGACCCTTGTGAGGTCCACACTCCCTCTCCAATTGATCCCCCGGAAGAAGGTGAGTGTCCGCTGCATTCATGGGGTTGCTAAAGACTATCCATTGACCAGAGTGGTCATTGAGACGGCCCGAGGTACTGAGTCCCATGAGGTCGACGTGGTCCAGAATTTATTTTACCCACTTATCATAGGTTATGACTTTGTGTTATTTTTGGACTTGTGGGGAGGGGCGGAGACCTCGATTGCTTGGGTAAAAAATGGGTTGGCCATAGAAAAGTCTTTTCAACCCAGAATCTGACGAGTTTCCCTTCTGTGTATTGAGTGAAGACGAGAAGGTAATATTCCCTGAGGCAGACATTCCTGAGATAGGGGTGACCATAGAAAATTTTGAGACCTAACACTAAAAGATGCGTTTAATAAGGTAATCATTATAAACAACATAACACAGGAGTCGGGGGCTCACAACAGATTTCCCTATTTCATGTTGACTCGGGGCTTATTATACTGGGTTACTAAGGTAAGGGAGGAGATATTTGAGCAATTGTTGGTACCAGGACCCTATAGACAAAGAGTGTTGGACAGGGCCCATTCACATGTATTGGGTGGCCATCTGAGGGTGGACAAAACTCAAGAATGGGTCATGTGGAGGCACTATTAGCCCAGATGTCACTGGGAAATCCTAAGATATTGCAAGTCCTGTCCCACCTAACAGCTAATCACTACCGCCTCTCCCACCGCAAGGTGATTTAGAAGAAAAGGGTTCAATTTGACGCATATGCGATACCCCGCAACGATGAACTCATATCAAAGCTACGGTCAGCCAGATACATCACCTCCCTGAACCTAACAAAAGGTTACTGGCAAATCCCCCTCTCTCAAATTCCTAAGAAGAAGACGGCCTCTTTCATACATGACGGTTGGTTCTAGGATACCAGAAGCCCATTCGAGCTGCAAAGAGACCCAGCTACCTTCCGGAGGGCCATAGAGCGGATCTTAGCCCCTCACAAAAAGTACCCCTCAGCTTACCTCGACGATATTGTGATATTCAGCCAGGATTGGGGAAGTCATCTGCAGAAGGTCCAGGCCATGCTGGATTTCTTGAAGAAAAGGGGGTTTACCATAAACCCAAAGAAGTGTGCCATTGGGTAAAAGAAGGGAAAATACCTGTGCTACATCACTGGAAGAAGCAAAGTATAGCTGTAAGTGAATAAGGTGGAGGCAGTCCAAAATTGGCCGAAACCGGTCTCCAAGGGTCAGGTTCGGGCATTTCTGAAAATGGTGGGATGCTAATTTTGCCATGATAGCCACACCGCTGACCGACCTTCTTAAGGGTACAAAGACGTCAATGGCAAAATGGCCTCTTGAAGCAGAAATGGTGTGTTACGGATCCAGGTGGTGGAACCTCTGTGCTGTGATACAAGGAGGGACCAGAGGGGCGAAACTAAGTGCCTACCCGGATGGACCCTGGCCACACGGCGGCTTAGTCGACTCCGTGAACCAAGGAGGGACCGGGAAGGTGAACCAGGTGCCACTCTGAGACCGACCTTGTGTGAGAGCAGGCAACTCCTACGGGACTGATGGCCAAGGCCAACAGGCACAGCAGAGGAGCACGGCTGGTAGACAGGCAGGTGATGCGGGTAGACAAGCAGGCGGGCATGGCTGATAGGCAGACAGCAGGCATGGCTGATAGACAGGCTGGCGGGCACGGCTGATAGACAGGCAGGCAGGTACGGCTGATAGACAGACAGGCAGGCACGGCTGATAGACAGACAGGCGGGCACGGCTGATAGACAGGCTGGCGGGCACTGGAACCTGAGGACTGAAGAGAGTGTTAGCACAAACAACAATGCACAGGCACCTCCATTTTGGAGGAGGTGCCTTATATAAGGGCAGTCCTCCGGCCATTGGCCGGGGACTCTTTAGGATGGCGCGTGCGGCCCCTTTAAGAGGGTGGGAGAGTGCACACCCTAAATACAGTGCCCGGGGAACTGCACGCTGTGCGCGCACCCCGGGCAGACGCAGGAGGGGAGCCAGAGGACGCCGGACCGGGACCACGGCGGTGAAGGGATCAGCTTCTCTGCCCGGCATGAGGCAGAGACGCAGATGCTACATGGTGTTCCAAAAGTTGAAACTCAGGGCTCTAGGTCTTCATCTTTCATGTGGAACACAGGCCTGGAAATCTGCATGGCTTTAGGCAGAGGGGGTGATATGTGACAAAGTCACTGACAAAGTACTGGAGGGGAGATATGTAGCACTGAGATTGTTAGCTCCAGTAATATAAACATAGGAAAAATATTCCAGCACACAAAGTGATGAGGAGTTAATCAGCCATGTTCAGTGTTATGGTGATTAAACACCTGTAGAGAGGGAGGAGTTCAGAGGATAAATTCCCAGCCTTTTAGAGCATTTGGTGTGGGGTGAGTCTGGAGACACAAGCTCTGGAGCTGTATTGCCATGTGAAGGAAAGCTAAATCTTGGGTTGTTTGTCCCTGCAGCGGGTGGTTACCAATACCGACAAGGACTGTGCCATATGTTATGTTTTGTTTTTTTACTGTTAGGCCGGGAAGGCTGTGTTTGTTTTGCTAACGTTGCTGTGGTTTATGCTGAACTCTTAATAAAGCATGGGAGGTTTAAAGAAACAGTGTTCCTGTGTCTACCTCTATGTGCAACCAAGTGAGCTGATCTACCACAGTATAAATATATATGTACTGTATGTGTGTATATATAGATGTATATATATATGTGTGTGCGTGTTTATACTATATACATACAGTGAAGGAAATAATTATTTGATCCCTTGCTGTTTTTGTAAGTTTGCCCACTGACAAAGGCATGAACAGTCTATAATTTTAAGGGTAGGTTAATTTTAACATTGATAGATAGAATATCCCCAAAAAAATCAAGGAAATCACATTGTATAAATTAGATAAATTTATTTGCATTTTGCAGTGAGAAAGTATTTGATTCCTCTGGCAAACAACACTTAATACTTGGTGGCAAAACCCTTGTTGGCAAGCACAACAGTCAGACATTTTTTGTAATTATTGATGAGGGTTGCGCACATGTCAAGAGAAATTTTGGTCCACTAATTTTTGCAGATCATCTCTAAATCATTCAGATTTTGAGGCTGTTGCTTGGCAACTCGGAGCTTCAACTCCCTCCATAAGTTTTCTATGGGATTCAGGTCTGGAGACTGGCTAGGCCACTCCATGACCTTAATGTGCTTCTTTTTGAGCCACTCCTTTGTTGTCATGGCTGTATGTTTTGTCTTGCTGGAAGACCCAGCCACAACCCATATTTAATGTCCTGGTGGAGGGAAGGAGGTTGTCACTCAGGATTTTACGGTACATGGCTCCATCCATTCTCCCATTGATGCGGTGAAGTAGTCCTGTGCCCTTAGCAGAGAATCACCCCCAAAACATAATGTTTCCACCTCCATGCTTGACAGTGGGGATGGTGTTCTTTGGGTCATAGGCAGCATTTCTCTTCCTCCAAACACGGGAGTTGAGTTAATGCCAAAGAGCTCAATTTTTGTCTCATCTGACCACAGCACTGTAAGGGGGAAGACCGGGGTGTAAGTACTTTCAGAGCAAGGGATCCGGAACTGCCAGGTCCGTGCCTCTGGTTGCAGGGGGAAGACAGACTGCCGAGCACAGGAGTCAGGTGACTGGGAAGCTGGGGGCGTGTTCAGAGTGAGAGCTGGGAGGTCAGGTGACTGAGAGACTGTTGACGTGGGGAGAGAGAGGAAGAGACGAGGTTTGCACGGGAAAGCGGAGCTGGGTCCTGCTCAGCAGAGCAGTTTGAGAGGGTCCAGGCTCCTGGCTCCAGGACTGGGAGCAAGAGTCGAGTGCAGTGGACCGGAGGAGTCAAGCCGACTAGAGAAGAGTCGCAGGGTCGGTGGAGCCGGGCACGTGAGGTGCCGTGTTATGGACTAGGGGCTCAGCGGGTAAAACCGGAGACCGCCTGCTGCCGCCAGAAGACGGAGCATTGTTTAGGCGGGGAAGCCTGAAGAAATCAACACCGGCCCCAGCTGGCAACTGCCTTGTGGAGAAAAAGAGTCTGCTAAGTGTAAAAACTGTCGTTTACAACCGGTTTGACTCTGCTACATCTAGTTAAACTGTGAACTGCCAGTTATAGACTTCTACCTGCTATTTCCCTTGTTTTTCCCCATATTTTCCCCTGTTGCTCCCTGCGTGGAGATTTACCCTGCTATTATAAACTTCCCCTGCTTATTAACCCTGTATTGGCTGCTCTGTGTTTCTGTGTCGCTGCATCTAAAGTACCCGTGTTACATTTGGCGTAGTCAGCAGGATGCAGTCGTTAGACACAGACACTGCAGAGCAGTCCATCCTGGGAGCCCCTAAATCTAGCTTGCCGCTGGGGGCCATGCTCAGCAATCTCCCAAAGTTCACCGGGAACAATATGATGCTGTGGGACTGGATTGAGAGAGTTAGGAGTATGTTACGTATGCATTCGATGACCCCAGCTATGCAAGCCGAAATAGCGTTACTGGCCCTGGATGGTGAAGCCCGACAATCCGTGATGTACCGCCCTCCCCATGACCGGGATACTGTAGAAAAAGTGGTGCGGATACTGGAGGAGATGCATGGGGATCCCACCAATGTAGGAGAGCTGAGGATACGGCTGTTTCACCAAGTACAGCAGGAGGGGGAGACTGTGACGCAGTATGTTAATGCCTTACAGAGGGTGCATGCCTATATCACTAGAAAAGACGACATGGGGAATTTGGGAATGGGCCCCCCTGACGTGATCTAAAGAGACCAGTTTGTGGCAGGCCTCAGGGATGTGCAGCTGAAGCAGGCCTTGCGGGAGCGCCTGCGCGCCAACCCACGTATGACTTTTCTAGAAGTGGGGGCGGGGCACGTGTGAGAGAGCAGGAGATGGGAGTGACGACCCTGGCGGGGATGGTCCGGAGTAATGAGGTACCCACCCCGCCTGCAGCTGAACCGGAATGGGCACGAGAGATGCGAAACGAGATACAGGAGATGTGGGATGAATGGTCCAGTCTCAAGAAGACCCCTGCCCCGACACCAGAGATACCCAGATCGATTGCTCCAGTTATGGAAAGAATTGAATTCAGGACCCCTCCCTGCAGGAAAGTTCCGTAGGGGAGTGAGGCAGCCCTACACAGACAGAGACACGACCTGCTGGAAGTGTGGAGGTGCCACCCTCGGCTAGCACGGCCCCTGGCGTAATGTCCTGCGCCTCCACACTTCCAGGGGCTGTCACGGCAGCCGTTAAGCTAGCGGGCTCCGTGTTTGGGGGACACAGCCCGGAGCCTGAGGAAGGGGAAAGAAAAAGAGGAAGTCCCAAGGACCTGGTTTCCACCAGCCCAACTGTCTGGGCCGAAATAAGCGGTCGGGCTGTTCACTGCCTGATTGACACGGGATCCCAGGTGACTACTATGACAGAAGCCTACTTCCAACAGCGATTTCCAGAGATAGCGCGGCCTGAATGGGGACCAGTAATTAGACTCACGGCAGCTAATCAATTACCTATCCCAGTCGCAGGGGTGGTGTGGATGAAGATCCGAGTGTGTGGAAAAGATGTGGGAAAAAAAGGAGTCGTCCTGGTCGCAGGGGGAACTGGAAGTGGACCCCTGGTGACCCTCGGAATGAATGTGCTGAAAGAGATCGGGCAAATCCTGATTAGTGAGCCAAAGGAGATTCCTCTAGACCAGTGGGACCCGCGAACCCCCCAAAGGAGGGTCTTTCAACAACTAATCCGAGCTTCCCAGCCTCAGGAGACGTCAAGTGAAGGGAAGATGCTGGGGAAAATAATAGTGCCAGCAGCTACGGTGATCACCAAACTGTACTCACATTATCCGCACAAGCCTGCACACCTCTTGAGGGGGTCGAAGTTCAAATAGAACCAACATCGATGGACAAAGTACCCCCCGGACTCTTGGTGGCTCGGACACTGGCCACCGTTAGGGGTGGCAATGTTATAGTGCGGTGTTTTAATCTGGGCGAAGATGATCTCACACTCCCTCCCAGGGCGGAAATAGCCCAGATTCTGCGAATGCCAGAGAAGTTGGTGCGACCT
Source organism: Phyllobates terribilis (assembly GCF_046119375.1). Classification (NCBI taxonomy): domain Eukaryota; kingdom Metazoa; phylum Chordata; class Amphibia; order Anura; family Dendrobatidae; genus Phyllobates; species Phyllobates terribilis. Next base: position 646,878,093 of record NW_027362762.1, read on the forward strand.
GATGTCGTACAGCTGTCCGCTGTACGAGGAGACCCCTGGAGTCTGGCAGTCACCGTGTCGCCAGAATCCCATCGTGCTGGTGCGAGGGGTGGACGAAGAATCCTAGAACGAATCCTCAAACTGCTTCCTCCACCCACACCCACTACTGGTTCCCTGCTACCTTTGGGTTTCCCCCACTCCAGCCAGGGACAGGGCTCAGCAGCTGCGCTCATGCATGTTGCCCCTCCAGCCGGCCTGGAGTAGTGTAGTGTTGGATGCCGGTGTTGGGGTTCTGGGCAGCACTCCCTCCTTACCTGAGAGGAGGAGATACCACACCTCTGGGTGAGATGCAGTACCTCTGTGGCGACTGAACCCTCAGGGCGCCACAGTACCTTCCATACGCAAAATATGATCACCTTACAGTATTAGCCCCCGCAAAAGTTGGTATTTTACAGTGACCCCAACACAGTATGATGGCCCCCATAGTCCTTTACACACATTATGATGGCCCCAGCACAGCCCTCCACACAATAATGGCCCCCACACAGCCCTCCAAATAGTATGATGGCCCACACACATTATAATATCCCCCACTAGCCCTCTAAACAGTATAATGTGCTCTCACATAGCACTCCAAACAGAATAATGGCCCCCACACAACCCAAAACATGATATAATGGCCCCCACACAACCCTCCACACAATATAATGGACCCCACAAACCCCTCCAAACTGTATAATGGCCCCCACTAACCCTCCAAACAGTATAATGGCCCCTACACAGACCTCCAAACAGTAAAATGACCCCCACACAACTATCCACACTGTACAATTGCCCACCACTAGCACTCCAAAGAGTATAAAGGCCCCCACAGAGCTCTCCAAACAGTATAATGGCCAATATACAGCTCTCCAAATAGTATGATGGCCCCCATAAAGCTTGCAGTGTGGACTGTCCACCCGGCAAGGGCCCCAAACCTGACCTGTAAAAGTGAATGGCCTGCAAATGACTGGGCTACTAGAATCAGGAAGTTTGGTGACCCTTGTGAGGTCCACACTCCCTCTCCAATTGATCCCCCGGAAGAAGGTGAGTGTCCGCTGCATTCACGGGGTTGCTAAAGACTATCCATTGGCCAGAGTGGTCATTGAGACGGCCCGAGGTACTGAGTCCCATGAGGTCGGCGTGGTCCAGAATTTATTTTACCCACTTATCATAGGTTATGACTTTGTGTTATTTTTGGACTTGTGGGGAGGGGCGGAGACCTCAATTGCTTGGGTAAAAAATGGGTTGGCCATAGAAAAGTCTTATCCACCCAGAATCTGACGAGTTTCCCTTCTGTGTATTGAGTGAAGACGAGAAGGTAATATTCCCTGAGGCAGACATTCCTGAGATAGGGGTGACCATAGAAAATTTTGAGACCTAACACTAAAAGATGCGTTTAATAAGGTAATCATTATAAACAACATAACACAGGAGTCGGGGGCTCACAACAGATTTCCCTATTTCATGTTGACTGGGGGCTTATTATACTGGGTTACTAAGGTAAGGGAGGAGATATTGGAGCAATTGTTGGTACCAGGACCCTATAGACAAAGAGTGTTGGACAGGGCCCATTCACATGTATTGGGTGGCCATCAGAGGGTGGACAAAACTCAAGAATGGGTCATGTGGAGGCACTATTAGCCCAGATGTCACTGGGAAATCCTAAGATATTGCAAGTCCTGTCCCACCTAACAGCTAATCACTACCGCCTCTCCCTTCCAAAATCCTCTTGTGTCGCTATCTGTCAAGGCAGGGCAACAGAGAAACCACATTGAAACTCCATGTTGGCTTGACAGACCAGAAGGTGACACTAAGGGTATCACCGTGGCAAAGACACGGTCACTGGCCCAGAAACAACAGTGCCAAGACCTGCTTCAGCAGGTGAATATGGAATCCTGACGGAACCACATGTGAAGGTGAACCAAAAGCCATATAGCATCCCAAAAGCCCACCGCAAGGTGATTTAGAAGAAAAGGGTTCAATTTGACGCATATGCGATACCCCGCAACGATGAACTCATATCAAAGCTACGGTCAGCCAGATACATCACCTCCCTGGACCTAACAAAAGGTTACTGGCAAATCCCCCTCTCTCAAATTCCTAAGAAGAAGATGGCCTCCTTCATACATGACGGTTGGTTCTAGGATACCAGAAGCCCATTCGAGCTGCAAAGAGACCCAGCTACCTTCCGGAGGGCCATAGACCGGATCTTAGCCCCTCACAAAAAGTACCCCTCAGCTTACCTCGACGATATTGTGATATTCAGCCAGGATTGGGGAAGTCATCTGCAGAAGGTCCAGGCCATGCTGGATTTCTTGAAGAAAAGGGGGTTTACCATAAACCCAAAGAAGTGTGCCATTGGGTAAAAGAAGGGAAAATACCTGTGCTACATCACTGGAAGAAGCAAAGTATAGCTGTAAGTGAATAAGGTGGAGGCAGTCCAAAATTGGCCGAAACCGGTCTCCAAGGGTCAGGTTCGGGCATTTCTGAAAATGGTGGGATGCTAATTTTGCCATGATAGCCACACCGCTGACCGACCTTCTTAAGGGTACAAAGACGTCAATGGCAAAATGGCCTCTTGAAGCAGAAATGGTGTGTTACGGATCCAGGTGGTGGAACCTCTGTGCTGTGATACAAGGAGGGACCAGAGGGGCGAAACTAAGTGCCTACCCGGATGGACCCTGGCCACACGGCGGCTTAGTCGACTCCGTGAACCAAGGAGGGACCGGAAAGGTGAACCAGGTGCCACTCTGAGACCGACCTTGTGTGAGAGCAGGTAACTCCTACGGGACTGATGGCCAAGGCCAACAGGCACAGCAGAGGAGCACGGCTGGTAGACAGGCAGGTGATGCGGGTAGACAAGCAGGCGGGCATGGCTGATAGGCAGGCAGCAGGCATGGCTGATAGACAGGCTGGCGGGCACGGCTGATAGACAGGCAGGCAGGTACGGCTGATAGACAGACAGGCAGGCACGGCTGATAGACAGACAGGCGGGCACGGCTGATAGACAGGCTGGCGGGCACTGGAACCTGAGGACTGAAGAGAATGTTAGCACAAACAACAATGCACAGGCACCTCCATTTTGGAGGAGGTGCCTTATATAAGGGCAGTCCTCCGGCCATTGGCCGGGGACACTTTAGGATGGCACGTGCGGCCCCTTTAAGAGGGAGGGAGAGTGCGCACCCTAAATACAGTGCTCGGGGAACTGCGTGCGGTGTGCGCACCCCGGGCAGACGCAGGAGGGGAGCCAGAGGACGCCGGACCGGGACCACGGCGGTGAGGGGATCAGCTTCTCTGCCCGGCATGAGGCAGAGACGCAGATGCTACATGGTGTTCCAAGAGTTGAAACTCAGGGCTCTAGGTCTTCATCTTTCATGTGGAACACAGGCCTGGAAATCTGCATGGCTTTAGGCAGAGGGGGTGATATGTGACAAAGTCACTGACAAAGTACTGGAGGGGAGATATGTAGCACTGAGATTGTTAGCTCCAGTAATATAAACATAGGAAAAATATTCCAGCACACAAAGTGATGAGGAGTTAATCAGCCATGTTCAGTGTTATGGTGATTAAACACCTGTAGAGAGGGAGGAGTTCAGAGGATAAATTCCCAGCCTTTTAGAGCATTTGGTGTGGGGTGAGTCTGGAGACACAAGCTCTGGAGCTGTATTGCCATGTGAAGGAAAGCTAAATCTTGGGTTGTTTGTCCCTGCAGCGGGTGGTTACTAATAGCGACAAGGACTGTGCCATATGTTATGTTTTGTTTTTTTACTGTTAGGCCGGGAAGGCTGTGTTTGTTTTGCTAACGTTGCTGTGGTTTATGCTGAACTCTTAATAAAGCATGGGAGGTTTAAAGAAACAGTGTTCCTGTGTCTACCTCTATGTGCAACCAAGTGAGCTGATCTACCACAGTATAAATATATATGTACTGTATGTGTGTATATATAGATGTATATATATATGTGTGTGCGTGTTTATACTATATACATACAGTGAAGGAAATAATTATTTGATCCCTTGCTGTTTTTGTAAGTTTGCCCACTGACAAAGGCATGAACAGTCTATAATTTTAAGGGTAGGTTAATTTTAACATTGATAGATAGAATATCCCCAAAAAAATCAAGGAAATCACATTGTATAAATTAGATAAATTTATTTGCATTTTGCAGTGAGAAAGTATTTGATTCCTCTGGCAAACAACACTTAATACTTGGTGCCAAAACCCTTGTTGGCAAGCACAACAGTCAGACATTTTTTGTAATTATTGATGAGGGTTGCGCACATGTCAAGAGGAATTTTGGTCCACTAATTGTAGCGCCGGCGTCCCTGCCTTCTGCTAGGCAGGGACGCTGTTCCCCTCACCTCTCTGCTCTGTGTCCGGCGTCCTCCTCCCGCTCTGCTGGCAGCGCGCGCTCCTTCCCGGCCACTGTGCTTAGGGTGCGCGCGCGCGCTCTCCCTCCCTCTTAAAGGGGCCGCGCGCGCCGTCCTAAGGAGTCCCCGGCCAATGGCCGGAGGACTTCACCATATATAAGGCACCTCCTCCAAAATGGAGGTGCCCGAGCAATGTTGTTGCACTGTTCACTACTCTGCTTCAGCCCTCAGGTCCCGTTGCCAGTTACCTGCCAGATACCTGCCAGATTCCTGCCAGCTTGCTGTCTTATTCCTGCCTGATTATCTGCTACCTGCCTGCTAGTTTGAGGTCCGACGGTCTGCCTTACTACTCCTGTCAGTCTGTCTAAGGACCAGCCTGTCCGCTCACCTGGGAGCGCACTTCAGCCACCTGCCTGCTTGCCTGAGGTCCGACGGTCTGCCTTCCAACTCCTGTCAGTCTGTCTATGGACCAGCTTGCCTGCTCACCCGGGAGCACACATCTGCTACCTGCCTGCTAGCCTACCTGGAGGTTCCGCCGTCACGTGCTGTGACCACCTGCCTGTCCAGTGACTCCTGCCCGCTCACCTGGGAGCGCTCATCTGCTGCCTGTCTGCTAGCCTACCAGGAGGCTCTGCCGTCACGTGCTGTGACCACCCGCCTGTCCAGAGACTTCTGCCCGCTCACCTGGGAGCGCTCATCTGCCGCCTGTCTGTTGGTCTTCCTGGAGGCTCCGCCGTCACATGCTGTGACCACCCGTTCATCCAGAGACTCTCGCCTGCTCACCTGGGAGCTCACGTCTATCATCAGCCGCCACAGGTCGTACCTACCCTTTACCCAGAGACTGCCCCGGTCACTTGCCGTGACCATCTGCCCGTTCATCCAGAGACTGCCCCGGTCACTTGCCGTGACCATCTGCCCGTTCATCCAGAGACTGCCCCGGTCACTTGCCGTGACCATCTGCCCGTTCATTCAGAGACTGCCCCGGTCACTTGCCGTGACCATCTGCCCGTTCATCCAGAGGCTGCCCCGGTCACTTGCCGTGACCTCCAGCCCGTTCACTCAGAGACTGTCCCGGTCACCTGCTGTGACTTCCTGCCCGTCTTCCCTGGTCGCCACCCGCTCCCTTACAAGGACCGCCCCCTTGTATAGTAGCTCAGAGGTTCCGCCTCCCAGACCCGTTACAGTTTGCTCGGGCCATGGAACCCGGTGGCACCCAAGCTCCCTCGCTCTCGGACCTGTGTCATGAACTGTCCCGTCAAAGGTCCCAACAGGAGTCCATCCTGGGTCACCTGCGGAATGTCAATACTCGCCTGGACACTCTGACTGCTCCACCAGCAACCTCCGCCAGTGCCTTGTCTCGCAATCCGGCAGCTCCGCTGCCCACTAATACCATGGTATCCTACCCCGGACCCCGGCTTTCTGCACCTCCTCGCTTCGGAGGCGACTCCGCCCAGGCTCGGGGCTTCATAAATCAGTGTACCCTGCACTTTGAACTATTGTCCTACCAGTTTAACTCCGACCGAGCCAAAATTGCATTCATCATGTCCCATCTCACCGGGGAGGCCCTGGCCTGGCTAAATCCTCTATGGGAGAGAGGAGACCCCCTGGTGTCCAACTTGCCTGCTTTTCTCACGGCTTTCCGGAAAGTCTTCGACGAACCCGGACGGAAGACCTCATCCGCATCATCACTGCTACGCCTCCGTCAGGGAAGTCTCACCGTGGGCCAATATGCCATACGGTTCCGTACCCTTGCCTCGGAGCTGGCCTGGGATAACGACGCTCTGGTATCCGTCTTCTGGGAGGGTCTGTCCAGCCGTATTAAAGATGAACTTGCCGGTCGGGACATCCATACCACTCTCGATGACCTAATAACTCTTGCCACCCGGATTGACCTACGGTTCCAGGAGCGTGCCAAAGAGGTCACCCGTGAGAAGAGGTTACCACGTCTAGCTCCTACTTTTCAGAAACCTGTCACTCCCTCCGTCTCTACCCAGGTGCACTCTCCTGAGCCTATGCAGGTCGACCAGACCAAGATGGTCAAAACCCGTCAGGACTTACGCCGTGCCGAGGGGAGCTGCTTCTACTGTGGCAGTAAGGAACACCGGATCCGTACCTGCCCGGAGAGGTCGGGAAACACCTGTGTCTAGGCTCGCTCAGAGAGGTCAACCTAGACAAGAATAAATCCTCTCCATCTCTGCTGTTGTCAGTCTCAATCGTCTGCGGGGAGAACCGTTATTTCGAACTAGCCCAACTTGACTCTGGAGCAGCCGGGAATCTTATTTCACAGTCCCTGGTAGAGAAATACCGCATCCCCACCAAACCTCTGGCTGTACCCTTGTCTGTTGCTGCCGTGGATGGGGGTCTCTTACCACGCCCCATCCAACTCATCACCGAATCCATTACTCTGCAGGTGGGAATGCTGCATTCTGAGAGTATCTCCTTTCATGTTCTGCCTGGACTCTCCCACGCCCTCTTGCTAGGTCTACCTTGGCTCCAGAGACATGCACCCGTGCTTGACTGGCAGACCGGAGAAGTCCTTCGCTGGGGACAGGACTGCCATAAGACCTGTCTGGTTCCCGTCCATCCCGTCCGTCCTTCTCCTACCCCAGCTAATCTACCTGGACTTCCGATTCCTTATTGGTCTTATGCTGATGTCTTTAATAAAAAGGAAGCAGAGACACTACCCCCTCATAGACCATACGACTGCCCTATCGACCTGTTACCTGGTACTACTCCTCCCCGTGGGCGTATTTATCCATTATCCGCTGCTGAGACCCGGTCGATGTCCGAATATATTGAGGAGAATCTGGCCAGGGGATTCATCCGGAAATCTACCTCCCCGGCGGGAGCAGGCTTCTTTTTCGTCAAAAAGAAGGACGGCTCTCTCCGTCCCTGTATAGACTATAGAGGCCTTAACCAGATCACGGTGAAGAATAAGTACCCCCTTCCGCTCATTCCGGAGTTATTTGATCGTCTGAGGGGGGCTAGAATCTTCACCAAACTGGACCTCCGTGGGGCATACAACCTGGTTCGTATCCGTCAGGGGGATGAATGGAAGACGGCATTCAACACCCGGGACGGCCACTATGAATATCTGGTAATGCCCTTTGGTCTCTGTAACGCTCCTGCCGTCTTTCAAGAGTTGGTCAATGACATCTTCCGGGACCTTCTCTACTCCTGCGTAGTGGTGTACCTGGACGACATCTTGGTCTTCTCTCCGGATCTCCAGACTCACCGGAGGGACGTTCGTCAGGTCCTGCTCAGGCTCAGGCAGAATCACCTCTTCGCTAAAAACGAGAAGTGCCTCTTTGAGCAGACCTCGCTTCCGTTTTTGGGCTACATTATTTCTCAGACCGGCCTACGAATGGATCCAGAGAAACTGTCTGCCATCGAGAAATGGCCTCGACCGGAGGGGTTGAAGGCCATTCAGCGATTCCTGGGCTTCGCTAACTACTACCGCCTCTTCATACCACACTTCTCTTCCCGGACTGCCCCAATTTCCGCGCTCACCCGTAAGGGTACTAATCCCAAAGAGTGGCCGCCCGAAGCAGAGGAGGCATTTCTTTCCCTAAAACAGGCCTTCTCTTCCGCCCCGGTGCTGCATCGCCCGGACGGCAACAAGCAGTTCTTCCTGGAAGTTGACGCCTCCTCCTCTGGAGCCGGAGCGGTACTTACTCAAAAATCATCTTCCGGGAGAATGGTAACTTGTGGCTTCTTCTCCAAACTCTTCTCCTCTTCTGAGCGCAACTATTCCAAAGGAGACCGAGAGTTATTGGCCATCAAGCTGGCGTTGGAGGAGTGGCGTTACCTACTCGAGGGGGCTCTTCACCCGGTAATAATTTACACTGACCACAAGAACTTGGCTTACCTCCAGCATGCCCAGAGACTTAACCCGCGCCAAGCCCGGTGGTCCTTGTTTTTTGCTCGCTTTGATTTTGTTCTTCATTTTCGCCCGGCTGACAAAAACGTCAAAGCAGACGCCTTGTCCCGATCCTTTCTGGTGTCCGATCTCGAGGAAGAACCTAAACATATCATCGATCCCGCCAGAGTAATGCAGGTGGCTCCCGTGAGTTTAAATCGTCTCCCTCCCGGTAAGACGTTTGTTTCAGTACCTGATCGGAAGAAGATCCTACACTGGGGCCATTCGTCTAAACTAGCTGGCCACGCCGGTCAGAAAAATACCCTCCAGCTTATTGCCCGGCACTACTGGTGGCCTACCCTGCACAAGGACGTAATAGACTTTGTTTCTGCCTGTGTGTCCTGCGCCCGCAACAAAGTCCCGAGACACATGCCAGCCGGTCGCCTCCTTCCGCTTCCTGTGCCTGCTGCCCCCTGGCAGCATATTGCTATGGACTTCATAACTGATCTCCCCGTCTCCGCCGGTTGTACGGTCATTTGGGTGGTCGCTGATCGCTTTTCCAAGATGGCTCACTTTATTCCCCTGCCAGCCCTCCCGTCTGCACCCGAGCTGGCTAAAGACTTTATCCGCCACATCTTCCGTCTTCATGGCCTGCCCCTCCACATCGTGTCGGATCGTGGGGTACAGTTCACCTCACGTTTCTGGAGAGCCACTTGTAAACTGCTAGACGTCACCCTGGACTTCTCTTCCGCTTACCACCCACAGTCCAATGGTCAAGTGGAGCGGATCAATCAGAACCTGACCAGTTACCTCCGGCACTTCGTTAATGCCCATCATTCAGACTGGGTGGATCTCCTACCATGGGCCGAGTTCTCTTATAACAATCACGAGAGCGAATCCTCCTCCAAATCCCCGTTTTTTGTAGTTTTCGGTCAGCATCCTCGGATTCCTTTTCCTGTCTCCACCTCTGTGGACAACCCGGCTGCGGAATCTCTCGTTAGCAAATTTTCCTCCATTTGGGAGAGTACCCGATCCGCACTCCTTCAGTCGTCCGAACGGATGAAAAGACACGCTGACAAAAAACGCCTGGATCCTCCACAATTTCATCCTGGAGATAAAGTCTGGCTCTCATCTAAATATGTCCGACTCAAGATACCTTCTTACAAGTTAGGGCCTCGGTTCATCGGTCCTCTGGAGGTCATCAGTCAGATCAACCCGGTGGCCTATAAATTGAAACTCCCGGCCAACTTACGGATCCCTAACTCCTTCCATGTATCTCTCCTCAAACCTGTGGTACTTAACTCTTTTTCCAAGTCTACAGGTACGCCTCCTGCTCCGGTTTCTGCTGAGGACGAGTTTGAGGTAGAGAACATTCTTGCCACCAAAAGGGTAAGAGGAAAGACCTTTTTTCTAGTAGATTGGAAGGGGTTTGGTCCTGAGGAGAGAACGTGGGAGCCCCGGGAGAACATCCATGCCCCTCTTATCCTAGCTAAATTTCTGTCTGGCCTAAAAAAGGGGGGGCCTAAAGGGGGGGGTACTGTAGCGCCGGCGTCCCTGCCCTCTGCTAGGCAGGGACGCTGTTCCCCTCACCTCTCTGCTCCGTGCCCGGCATCCTCCTCCCGCTCTGCTGGCAGCGCGCGCTCCTTCCCGGCCACTGTGCTTAGGGCGCGCGCGCGCGCTCTCCCTCCCTCTTAAAGGGGCCGCGCGCGTCGTCCTAATGAGTCCCCGGCCAATGGCCGGAGGACTTCACCATATATAAGGCACCTCCTGCAAAATGGAGGTGCCCGAGCAATGTTGTTGCACTGTTCACTACTCTGCTTCAGCCCTCAGGTCCCGTTGCCAGTTACCTGCCAGATACCTGCCAGATTCCTGCCAGCTTGCTGTCTTATTCCTGCCTGATTATCTGCTACCTGCCTGCTAGTCTGAGGTCCGACGGTCTGCCTTACTACTCCTGTCAGTCTGTCTAAGGACCAGCCTGTCCGCTCACCTGGGAGCGCACTTCAGCCACCTGCCTGCTTGCCTGAGGTCCGACGGTCTGCCTTCCAACTCCTGTCAGTCTGTCTATGGACCAGCTTGCCTGCTCACCCGGGAGCACACATCTGCTACCTGCCTGCTAGCCTACCTGGAGGCTCCGCCGTCACGTGCTGTGACCACCTGCCTGTCCAGTGACTCCTGCCCGCTCACCTGGGAGCGCTCATCTGCTGCCTGTCTGCTAGCCTACCAGGAGGCTCTGCCGTCACGTGCTGTGACCACCCGCCTGTCCAGAGACTTCTGCCCGCTCACCTGGGAGCGCTCATCTGCTGCCTGTCTGTTGGTCTTCCTGGAGGCTCCGCCGTCACATGCTGTGACCACCCGTTCATCCAGAGACTCTCGCCTGCTCACCTGGGAGCTCACGTCTATCATCAGCCGCCACAGGTCGTACCTACCCTTTACCCAGAGACTGCCCCGGTCACTTGCCGTGACCATCTGCCCGTTCATCCAGAGACTGCCCCGGTCACTTGCCGTGACCATCTGCCCGTTCATTCAGAGACTGCCCCGGTCACTTGCCGTGACCATCTGCCCGTTCATTCAGAGACTGCCCCGGTCACTTGCCGTGACCATCTGCCCGTTCATCCAGAGACTGCCCCGGTCACTTGCCGTGACCTCCAGCCCGTTCACTCAGAGACTGTCCCGGTCACCTGCTGTGACTTCCTGCCCGTCTTCCCTGGTCGCCACCCGCTCCCTTACAAGGACCGCCCCCTTGTATAGTAGCTCAGAGGTTCCGCCTCCCAGACCCGTTACACTAATCTTTGCAGATCATCTCTAAATCATTCAGATTTTGAGGCTGTTGCTTGGCAACTCGGAGCTTCAACTCCCTCCATAAGTTTTCTATGGGATTCAGGTCTGGAGACTGGCTAGGCCACTCCATGACCTTAATGTGCTTCTTTTTGAGCCACTCCTTTGTTGTCATGGCTGTATGTTTTGGGTCATTGTCTTGCTGGAAGACCCAGACACAACCCATATTTAATGTCCTGGTGGAGGGAAGGAGGTTGTCACTCAGGATTTTACGGTACATGGCTCCATCCATTCTCCCATTGATGCGGTGAAGTAGTCCTGTGCCCTTAGCAGAGAATCACCCCCAAAACATAATGTTTCCACTTCCATGCTTGACAGTGGGGATGGTGTTCTTTGGGTCATAGGCAGCATTTCTCTTCCTCCAAACACGGCGAGTTGAGTTAATGCCAAAGAGCTCAATTTTTGTCTCATCTGACCACAGCACTGTAAGGGGGAAGACCGGGGTGTAAGTACTTTCCGAGCAAGGGATCCGGAACTGCCAGGGCCGTGCCTCTGGTTGCAGGGGGAAGACAGACTGCCGAGCACAGGAGTCAGGTGACTGGGAAGCTGGGGGCGTGTCCAAAGTGAGAGCTGGGAGGTCAGGTGAGGACGTTTGCACGGGAAAGCGGAGCTGGGTCCTGCTCAGCAGAGCAGTGTGAGAGGGTCCAGGCTCCTGGCTCCAGGACTGGGAGCAAGAGCCGAGTGCAGTGGACCGGAGGAGTCAAGCCGACTATAGAAGAGACGCAGGGTCGGTGGAGCCAGGCACGTGAGGTGCCGTGTTATGGACTAGGGGAAAAGAGTCAGCTAAGTGTAAAAACTGTCGTTTACAACCGGTTTGACTCTGCTACATCTAGTTAAACTGTGAACTGTCAGTTATAGACTTCTACCTGCTATTTCCCTTGTTTTTCCCCATATTTTCCCCTGTTGCTCCCTGCGTGGAGATTTACCCTGTTATAATAAACTTCCCCTGTTTATTAACCCGGTATTGGCTGCTCTGTGTTTCTGTGTTGCTGCATCTAAAGTACCCGTGTTACAGCACCTTCTCCCAATAACTCACAGAATCATCCAGGTGTTCATTGGCAAACTTCAGACTGGCCTGCACGTGTGCCTTCTTGAGCAGGGGGACCTTGCGGGCACTGCAGGATTTTAAACCTTTAAGGCATAATGTGTTTCCAATGGTTTTCTTGGTGACTGTGGTCCCAGCTTCCTTGAGATCATTAACAAGTTCCCCCCATGTAGTTTTAGGCTGATCTCTCACCTTCCTCATGATCAAGGATACCTCACAAGGTGAGATTTTGTATGGTGCCCCAGATCGATGTCGATTGACAGTCATTTTGTATTTCTTCCATTTTCATACTATTGGACCACCAGTGTCTCCTTCTCACCCAGCGCCTTACTTATGGTTTTGCAGCCCATTCCAGCTTTGTGCAGGTCTATGATCTTGTCCCTGACATCCTTAGAAACCTCTTTGGTCTTGCCAATGTTGTAGAGGTTACAGTCTGACTGATTAATTGGGTCTGTGGACAGGAGTCTTTTATACAGGTGACTATGTAAGGAAGCTGTCTCTAATGCAGGTAACGATTTGATTATGAGCGTCTAACTGGTCTGTAGGAGCCAGAACGCATAATGGTTTGTAGGGGATCAAATACTTATTTCTCACTGCAAAATGCAAATAAATTTAACTACGGTAATTCATACAATGTGATTTTCTTGATTTTTTGGGGGATATTCTATCTCTCAATGTTAAAATTAACCTACCCTTAAAATTATAGACTGTTCATGTCTTTGTCAGTGGGCAAACTTACAAAAATAGCAAGGGATCAAATAATTATTTCATTCGCAGTATACATATACAGTATATATACAGTTATAGCCGAAAGTGTTAGCACCCTTGGAATTGTTCCAGAAAAAGAAGTATTTCTCCCAGAAAATTATTGCAATTACACATGTTTTGTTATACACATGTTTATTTCCTTTGTGTGTATTGGAACAACAAGTTCTAACTTAGTAATTTCACAGACATTATGGTCAAACAGCAAAGCAACTTGTAGTGGATATACCCTGTTATAGTATGAGCCCAGTTATTGTACACCTACACTAGTTCTGGCACAAACTCAAGCTTTTTATCCTCTTGTCATCTTGACGAGTCCTCAACATCTGTAATAACGTTCTGTTGAAAAGTTCACACTCTCCATTTTCCTGATTTCCTAATTTGTATGGTACCCATTTTGGTGTATAGTCCTTATCCTGGTATAATGTCCCCCATCCTAATATTTTGTCTCCCATTCTGGTATAATGCCTCCCATTCTGGTATAATATCCCCATCCTGGTATAATGTCGCCCATCCTGGTATAATGTCTCCATTCTGATATAATGCCCCCTATTCTGATACAATGTTTCCCATCCTGGTATAATGTACCCCATCCTGGTATAATGTCCCCATTCTGATATATTGTCTCTATTCGGGTATAATGTCCCCATTCTGGTATAATGTCCCCATTCTGGTTTATTGTCCCCATTCTGGTATAATGTCCTTATACTGGTATAATGTCCCCATTCTGGTATAATGTCCCCATTCTGGTTTATTGTCCCCATTCTGGTATAATGTCCTTATACTGGTATAATGTCCCCATTCTGTTATATTGTTCCTATTCTAGTATAACATCCCCCATGCTGGTATAATGGTAAATGTCCCCCATCTTGATATATTGTCCCTGTGACGAAACGGCAGCATGGAGATCCCGCAAAATCTCTCTGTTGCCGCCACTTATGATGGATCCACACGCCGCCACCCACCTGACATCGCACTACGCCAGATGAAGCATGTGATATGAATCTACCCTTTGCACCAACGTGACGTTCCGCACCCCCCTCAAGGACGCGTAATGTCAGATTGTTACAGTTCTACACAGTCACCCCCTGTCCACACGGGTACAGAGAGGCACCAGGGAGTGAGCAAAGGTGGTCCACTCAGTCACTGACGTGGCACCACACTCGCTCACACCCCCTGACAGGCTGAGATGCTCTTTCAATGGCTCCAGTGAGGCAGAGCTTTGTCGGCCTGATAGAGCTGCCACCAGTTTCTATTTGATATAACTTATATCGGGCTAGAAACCAGCCCGGTAGCGTGTTCGTTGGACCGAACAACAGACGTAATTTCGTGGATCGAGATAAAAGAACAGCCCAAGGTTAAATTATATATTTAATCTCCATAATGGCACGCTAAACAATATCCTACATACAGTACATAAGGGTTATTCATATACAGTGGTCACAGTTACAAATACAAAAGTATGGGTACAACAAGTATAAGCAGAACTTAAGAGTCAATTACCAGTTTAGATGGAAAGGCCTGGCTTGTAGGGGAGGACTGCCACATGGGACGCTGTGGGCCCTCACTTGGTGGATGGACTTTTCCCACATGTCTTGATGTCACGACCTCCCCAGGAAAAAGACACTGGTGTCAGGGTTCCTGGATTACTTAACCCCTCTGAAACACTCCCAATCCAGCCTTGTGGCTACACCCAAATCTCCTGGTCTCTCTTAGCTAATAGACTCCCAAAACTAAAATTGGCTATACCTCCTTACTGGATGGTCCAAGGGAACCGGTTCTGGTGTCAACGGACCCAGCCGGGCCCCTGCGAGACCAAACACAGGGGCCCTAGGGGCTTCTGAAAGGCTGTGCCGCATATCTCCCTATCTTTGCTTGCTGGGCGGTAAAGAAAGGAATGGTGAGATTCTCCATTCTTTTAGGTTTCCAAAAATCTATCTTGTGTATCGTTTTCCCATAACTCACTGTGGAGTTATAGGTTCTTAAACAAAGAAGCACATGGTGTGGGGGAATCGACATCCTGTCTGCAGCAGCTCTATAGCTGCTGCTGGTGGGGGCTTTTGTCACTCACTGGGTCTCTCAGCCCCCTCCCCTCTGCTTGAGCTGCAGTGGTGTCAGATCTGCATATGTAGGGCTCTGTGATACCCACCTGACAGTGCACAGTGATCAACAGGGAATTACCTTGAGTATCTTCACACCTCCCCCCTTTAGAGGGCGCTAGGGGGCAGCACCACTCGGTGCTCCCCCTCACGCCCATCCGCAACTTCTCCATGTTGGGATAAGCCGTCAGGATGTTCGCGGCGCTTTTTGGGGCAAATGGCGAAGTGGTACTGCCGGAGTGCGAGACTTCAGCGTAGCAGCCTCCCATTCATCCCAGATACGGTGTGTAACCAGCTGAGGTGGTTGTGGTCTGTTTCCATGGTGAATTGGCGTCCATACAAGTATGGCTGCAGATGCTGCAGGGCCCACACAATTGCCAGACATTCCTTCTCCATCGTGTAATAGGCCACCTCCCTCGGCAGGAGCTTCCGGCTCAGGTACAAAATGGGGTATTCCTGGCCCATAGTGTCAATCTGGCTGAGCACACCACCGAGGCCAAAGTCACTGGCGTCGGTCTGCGCTACAAACGGCCATGTGAAGTTGGCTGCCTGTAGTACTGGGAAGCTAGAAAGGGCGGTCTTCAGTTCCCGAAAGGGCAGTCTTCAGTGCCCGGAAGGCCGTCTCACAGTCGTTTGTCCAATCGACTGCGGAGGGCAGCTTCTTCTTGGTGAGGATCGTCAGGGGCTTCGCCAGGCTACTATAGTGAGGGATGAACCTCCTATAGTACCTGGCGGTGCCCAGGAAGGACATCACCTGTTTCTTGGTCCTGGGGGTGAGCCAGGATGCGATGGCATCCACCTTCCCGAACAGGTCATCAAAGCGGGGCATTGGGTACGCATCGGTGACCGTGACAGCGTTGAGACCCCTGTAGTCCACGCAGAACCGGGTTGTCCGGTCTTTCTTTGGGACGAGGACCACAGACGAGGCCCAAGTGCTGATGGAGGGTTGGATGACCCCCAGCTTCAGCATCTCATCAATTTCCTGCGGCATGTGCTGCTGCACTTCAAGGAGACCCAATATCCTGAACGCCGGATTGGGGCGTGATCCCCGGTGTCCACGTGATGGACGGTCGACTTTGTCCTTCCAGGCTTGTTGCTGAACAAATCCCGGAAGGGGTGCAGGGTTGCCTACAGCTGGGACCATTGGTCCAACAACAGCTGGTGGCAAACCTCCACGCCCTCGATGGTCCCACCCGCCCTAGCCTGTGCAAGCATGACCGGGAGGGTCTCCGCCTCTCCATCCTCTGGCAGGTTGCACATGGCAAGGGTGCAGGCCTTCCGCTCATGATGTGCCTTCATCATGTTCACGTGGAAGGTCTTCCGCCTTCCCCGGGCATGGTCCAGGGTGACCAGGTGCGTCACTGCACTGAGCTGCTGGTGCACGAGGTATGAGCCTTCCCAGGCTGCCTGAAGCTTGTCCTGAGGTACAGGGACCAGTACCCACACCTTTTGACCTACCTGGTATTGTACATCCTCTCACAAGCATTCTGGTCGTACCGTCGCTTCTGGTTGGCCTGGGCTCGCGTCATATTGTCGTGCACCATCTGCGCCAATGCCTGCATTTTGTCACGGAAGCGCTCGACATATTCGATGACCGACACACCAAGGGTGGCTAAGTCCCCTTCCCAGACCTCCTTCAACAGAGCCAGAGGGCCCCGTGCACGACGGCCATACAGGAGAGCAAAGGGAGAGAACCCCGTTGAGGCCTGTGGAAGCCCCCGGTAGGCAAGTAGCAGGTGTGTGATGTATCGCTCCCAGTCGCACCCGTGGGAGTCGACCAACATCTTAAGCATCTGCTTCAGGGTGCCATTGAACCGTTCGCACAGGCCGTTGGTCTGTGGGTGGTACGGGCTGGTCATCAGATGTTGCACCTGTATTTGCTTACAGAGGGACTCCATCAGCTGTGACATGAACTGGGTCCCCCGGTCGGTGAGCATTTCCTGGGGAAAACCCACTCAGGAGAAAATCACCAGTAAGGCTGTGGCCACCTTGTCGGCCCGAATGGATGACAGGGCTATTGCTTCTGGGTACCGGGTGGCATAGTCTACTACCGTCAGTATAAAGCGTTTCTTGGAGCTTCTGGGAGTGGCCATCGGGCCAACCAAATCCACAGCTCCCCTCCTGAAAGGCTCTTCAATGATGGACAGAGTTACCAGTGGGGCTTTGGGGCGCTGCCCCGCCTTCCCCACCCTCTGACAGGTGTCACACGACAGGCAGTAGGCAGTCACCTTGGCCCCCATCCTTGGCCAGTAGAAATGCTGGGCTAACCTGGCCTTAGTCTTAGTGATCCCTAAATGTCCGGCCATCGGAATCTCGTGCGCAATCCGCAACAACTCCAGCCTGAACGGATAGGGTACAACTAACTGTAAGTCCTTGGGCCACTCCTCTGGTGAACCTCACTGGACCGTTACCCTGTACAGCCATCCTTGGTCCCAGACCACCCGATCGAGGTCTGAGTCTGAGGGAGGCTGTGCCGCCTGCTCCTTAAGAGCTTTCAGGCTGTTGTCAGTCTCTAACGCCGCCTGAAACCCCTGACTGGATGTGGCCAGAATAGACGAAACTGCCAGGTCTTTTGTCAGTTCCCCGGGATCTGTCTCCTGCCCTCCGTCTGACCCGGTAGCCACTTGGTCGGAAGGGGAGAAGAAGTCGGACTCCCTAGGGGCCCCTGGGGCCTGGGTGCCCCCATTGCGCGTAACAGCAGCCACGGCCGCTGTGACAGCGGATAGCACCCGCTTCTCCTCAGCTTCTGACCAAGCCTCCAGTCTAAACGGACAATTCTGGCACATCCCGGTTGTGGGGGAACCCTGCCATGCGGCCTTACCTGGGAGCCCTACTTCTCCTGGGACTTCTCCGCCCTCTATGGCATGCTCCTCCGCTGCAGCTGTTAGCCCCCTGTCTGTGACTTCTGTGACACCCTCACAGGGCGAACTGCTCCTGTCTGGCCACACTCTAAGGCCTTATCACAGCTGACTTGATCAATCCCCCCCCCTCCCGAGGGGAGAGGGACACAGTACATGACCCACCTCCACATCCCCATCAGTAGGCATGTTCATAACATTAGCAGCAGTAGGGGTGGACAGGACATTGTCTGGAGAGTTAGGGCTTGGGGGTTCAGTGGCCACATAGTGGGACATTAGCCGTCCCAAGTCTCTCCCAAGTAAAACACTTGTGAAAATGTTCAGAGTTACCCCCACCTCCTGCACTCCCCTCCCAATGCCAAAGTCCAAATACGCCTTGGCGACGGGCAGCACCGTCTCCACGCCTCCAATCCCAGAGACGGCGAGAGTCTCACTCACACACAAAACAGTGGACGGTTTATGGAACGGGCCCTTCTGGCACTGGGGACACATGGCTTTGAAGTGGACCAGCTGTCTGCAAAGGTGACACAGTTGGGGTTCCCCTACCGGCGTGGAGAGGAAAGCATGGGTGGGTGGTCCCTTGGGGCTGGGGGCAGGGACAGCAGGCACTGGGTTCGTCTTACTCCCCCTCCAGCCGGCAGGTTTCTTGGCCTCTGGAGTCCTGTTGTTGGAGTACTCATTAGCAAGTGTCGCTGTGGCAGAGGCCCCCTTTGGCTTCCAGTCACGGAGGTACTGCTGGAGGTCCTCCGGGCAGTTACACAGAAACTGCTCAATCGTGATGAGCTCCTTCAGCTGCTGGATGGTGGTGAGCTCTAGTCCTGTGGTCCATTGATCAACGTCTTTCAGTAGGTCCCATATGTGATCGACGCTAGTGTTGAGCGAACATGCTCGACACTGCTCGGTACTCGCCCGAGCATCACGCTACTCGGAATGTTCGGCGAGCACCGAGCATTTCCGGGTTACTCGGGCGGGAGCTCGGGTCTCCGCCCTGCATATTTGGTGCTCTTTACAGAGCCAATGAACATGCAGGGATTGCCAGCCAGTCACTGTAATGCTGCAGCCATGTTGGTTGTGGGCATTACAGTGATTGGCTGGCCGCACAGCGTCACCTCGAGTATTTAAAACGGGGCGCCGCCATCTTGGACACAGTCGCTCCGGATTAGACAGTGTAGGGACAGCGCTGCTGATTTAGGGAGAGATATAAACTGTGAAATAGTTAGTGTAGGGTCTGTAAAGGCTGCCAGAACAAACAAACAGTCCTTTTCAGGACTAATATCCATCCCAGATACCAGGCAGGCAGGCTGTATAGGAGACACAGTGGTTATACCAGCAAACGCTGCATTACAGTCCTGTGTGCTCCTGTTGCTGAAATTGCTGGACTTAGCACCAGGTGTCGGGGGCCAGGAAAAAAAAAGCGTGTCTCTGATTTTTCAGACACAAATATAACTGTTGAAAATAGTCTGGTGTAGGCTAGAGAAACAGAAGTGTTGTTTTGCACTTCACGGTTCAAACCTCTGTATTATCCATTTTGGGCCATTTGTATCTAAAAAAAAAACTGTTTGAGTGTGTCGCTCAATGTTCAGCCACAAATATCTCTATTTAAAAAAGTGTGGTATACCCCAGTAAACAATAACTGTGGTTTTGCCATCCCACGGTAAAAAATCTCTATTATTCAGGTTTTGGTCGTTTTTTCCGTAAGGAAAAACAGTAGTGTCTCCTGACTGTTGTGACACAAAAATATATCTGTTGAAAATAGTCTTGTGTAAGCCCGACATCCCAGTGTGGTTTCGCAGTTCCACGGGTCAAATCGCTGTACTATCCAGTTTTGGGCCTTTGGTATCTAAAAAAAAAGCAGTTTGAGTGTGTCGCTCACTGTTCAGCCGCAAATATCTCTATTTAAAAAATTGTGGTATACCCCAGTAAACAATAACTGTGGTTTTGCCATCCCACGGTAAAAAATCTCTATTATTCAGCTTTTGGTAGTTTTTTCCGTAAAGAAAAACAGTAGTGTCTCCTGACTGTTGTGACACAAAAATATATCTGTTGAAAATAGTCTTGTGTAGGCCTGACATCCCAGTGTGGTTTCGCAGTTCCATGGGTCAAATCGCTGTACTATCCAGTTTTGGGCCTTTAGTATCTAAAAAAAAAGCAATTTGAGTGTGTCACTCACTGTTCAGCCGCAAATATCTCTATTTAAAAAAGTGTGGTATACCCCAGTAAACAATAACTGTGGTTTTGCCATCCCACGGTAAAAAATCTCTATTATTCAGGTTTTGGTATTTTTTTCCGTAAAGAAAAACAGTAGTGTCTCCTGACTGTTGTGACACAAAAATATATCTGTTGAAAATAGTCTTGTGTAGGCCCGACATCCCAGTGTGGTTTTGCAGTTCCACGGGTCAAATCGCTGTACTATCCAGTCTTGGGCCTTTGGTATCTAAAAAAAAAGCAGTTTGAGTGTGTCGCTCACTTTTCAGCCGCAAATATCTCTACTTAAAAAAGTGTGGTATACCCCAGTAAACAATAACTGTGGTTTTGCCATCCCACGGTAAAAAATCTCTATTATTCAGCTTTTGGTAGTTTTTTTCGTAAAGAAAAACAGTAGTGTCTCCTGACTGTTGTGACACAAAAATATATCTGTTGAAAATAGTCTTGTGTAGGCCCGACATCCCACTGTGGTTTTGCAGTTCCACGGGTCAAATCGCTGTACTATCCAGTTTTGGGCCTTTGGTATCTAAAAAAAAGGCAGTTTGAGTGTGTCGCTCACTGTTCAGCCGCAAATATCTCTATTTAAAAAAGTGTGGTATACCCCAGTAAACAATAACTGTGGTTTTGCCATCCCACGGTAAAAATTCTCTATTATTCAGGTTTTGGTAGTTTTTTCCGTAAAGAAAAACAGTAGTGTCTCCTGACTGTTGTGACACAAAAATATATCTGTTGAAAATAGTCTTGTGTAGGCCCGACATCCCAGTGTGGTTTCGCAGTTCCACGGGTCAAATCGCTGTACTATCCAGTTTTGGGCCTTTGGTATCTAAAAAAAAAGCAGCTTGAGTGTGTCGCTCACTGTTCAGCCGCAAATATCTCTATTTAAAAAAGTGTGGTATACCCCAGTAAACAATAACTGTGGTTTTGCCATCCCACGGTAAAAAGTCTCTATTATTCAGGTTTTGGTCGTTTTTTCCGTAAAGAAAAACAGTAGTGTCTCCTGACTGTTGTGACACAAAAATATATCTGTTGAAAATAGTCTTGTGTAGGCCCGACATCCCAGTGTGGTTTCGCAGTTCCATGGGTCAAATCGCTGTACTATCCAGTTTTGGGCCTTTGGTATCTAAAAAAAAAGCAGTTTGAGTGTGTCGCTCACTGTTCAGCCGCAAATATCTCTATTTAAAAAGTGTGGTATACCCCAGTAAACAATAACTGTGGTTTTCCTCTTCCACGGTTCTAATCTACTCTTTATTACCCTTTTTCCATTGATAGTACAAGTGTAAGCTATATTACTTCATTTACAATGGGCAAGGCGCAAGGGACGTGGAAGTGGACGTTCTGGTGATGGTTCGTGCAGAGTACGGGGCCGTGTCCAAGGTGAAAATGTGCCACAACCAACAGCCACATCTTTTCGCTCCCACTTCTTGACCGAATTACTAGGGAAGCACATAACAACACCAGTATTGAGAACTGATCAGTGTGAACAGGTTATTAATTGGATAGCAGATAATACTTCCAGTTACCTGGGCACCACCACCTCCGGTCTGTCTTCCACACGGTCAACTCTTAGTAGCCGTGAGTCTCGACCGCATACTCCTCCTCACCCTGATGCTCCTTCCTCCCACCATGCCGATTGTCGTCAAACAGCAAGTGATCCCACACTTGGACACTCTGAAGAGCTGTTCACTGGTCCATTTCCATATTTGGGCCCCTCGCCTGATACGCTTGAAGTGGTGGAAGAGGAGATCCCATGTTGCGATGCCCAAATATTTGAACAGCCACGGCCACAGGAAGTCGACATTGGCAATCTGTCACAAGAGGTGGACGATGACGAGACACAATTGCCAGGAAGTGAGGAGGAGGATCGTGGTGCGCAAGTGGAAGAGGAGGAGGTGGTGGATGATCTAGTAACTGACCCAACGTGGAAGGAGGACATGCAGAGTGAGGCCAGCAGCACAAAGGGGGAGGGAGGCAGAGTACCCCAACAGGCAGGAAGAAGCAGTGCGGTGGCCACAGACAGAAGGCAGGCAACTGTTCCCCGTAACACCAACATGAGGGACGTTGCCAGTACAAGCGGTAGGTCTTCCAGAGTCTGGAATTTTTTTAAAGACTCTGCTGATAACCCCAAAAAGGCCATATGTTCCACCTGCCATGCCAGCATCAGCAGGGGTGACAAAACTACCAGCCTGACCACCACCAGCATGATCAGGCACATGGCAGCAAAGCACCACGACCAGTGTCAGCGGGTGTCACCACTGCTTCTTCCACTGTTGTGCGTGCAATAGAACCCCCTGTTGTGTGTGCAAGGCAATCCCCTGTCCATACTGCATGTAAAGATGCCCCCTCCTCTCAGTCTTCACTTGTTATGGCAGTTTCTCAAGAAACAGCATCAACGTCCACGTCCCACCGCAGCGTTCAATTGTCCATATCCCAGACCTTTGAACGAAAGCGGAAATTCGCAGTTAATGCCCCACAGGCCACAGTCCTAAATTCGCACATTTCATGACTGCTTGCATTGGAAATGCTGCCTTTTAGGCTGGTGGAGACGGAATCCTTCCGCAATCTTATGGCGGTGGCCGTCCCTCGGTACTCGGTCCCCAGCCGACACTATTTTGCCCGGTGTGCCATCCCCGCACTACACAAGCACGTTTCCCGAAGCATCTGCCGTGCCCTCAACAACGCAGTTACTGGGAGAGTCCACCTGACAACGGACACGTGGACAAGTGCTTGTGGCTAGGGACGGTACATCTCTCTGACGGCACACTGGGTAAAAATAGTGGAAGCCGGGACCCAGTCGGACCTTGGGACGGAACACATCCTCCCCACACCGAGGATTGCGGGCCCTATGTCAGTCAGAGTTGCCCCCACAGTGTACAGCTCCTGCGCATCCTCCTCCTCCTCCTCCTCCTCATGTTCAGCCTCCATCTCAGATATCATCACATCAGTTACAACCTGGAAGCATTGCAGTACTGCCTCCGCCAAGCGGCAACAGGCTGTGCTGAAACTCATAAGCTTAGGTGATAAACCTCACACTGCTTGTGAGTTGTGGACAGCTGTGAAAGAGCAGGCAGATCTGTGGCTGAGACCGCTGAACCTACATCCCGGCATGGTCGTGTGTGACAATGGCCGTAACCTGGTGGCGGCTCTGAGGCGAGGTGAGATCACACACGTACAATGCCTGGCTCATGTGCTTAACCTCGTGGTTCAGCGGTTTCTTAAATCGTACCCCGAGTTGCCTGATCTGCTCGTGAAAGTACGCCGCCTGTCAGCTCATTTTCGCAAGTCGGCTACAGCTTCCGCCGCCCTTGCTGTGTTGCAGCAGTGTTTGCAGCTTCCGGCACACCGACTGGTGTGTGATGACCCCACACGTTGGAACTCTACCCTCCACATGTTGCAAAGGATTTGTAAGCAGAAGAGAGCAGTTGTGGAGTACCAGCTGCAACAAGGCCGTCGATATTCAGGTCAGACTCCACACATAAGATCTCAGGAGTGGACCTGGATGTCTGACATATGTACCATCCTGACAAACTTTGAGGATGGTGAGTGGCGATGATGCCATCAATAGTGTCAGCATCCCACTTGTCTGTCTTTTGCAACACTCTCTGCAGAGAATTAAAGAGGAGGCATTGCAGCCAGAGTATGATGAGATGGATCAAGAAGCCGTAGCGGGCGATTACACACAGCCCAGCCTCATCTCATCCCAACGTGCATTTGGGGACAATGAGGGAGAGGAGGAGGAGGAGGAGGAAGAACAGGAGCTGCTATCATGCGTTGTACACGGTAGTACCTGTACAAGTGTCATACCGTCGGTTCAGCGTGGGTGGCCTGAGGACAGGGGGGAGGAGGAAGAGGAGGAGGAGGAGGAGAGCATGGTCAGTCGTCATCTTGGTGAGGACACGGAAATCTTGCCCGTTACCAGTCTGGCACGCATGGCTGACTTTATGTTACGCTGCCTTAACCGTGACCCTCGCGTTGTCAAAATGTTGGGTGACAGTCATTACTGGTTGGTGACACTTGTAGACCCCCGCTACAAGGAGAACTTTCACTCTCTTATTCCTGTGGTGGAGAGGTCTACAAAAATGGGGCAATACCAGAAGGCCCTTGCTGCAGAATTCTTAAAAAAATTCCCATCTGAACACGCTAGCGGCAGAGGTCACAGTTCATTGCCCAACCAAGGCGTACAGGCGAGAGAGATGCAACTCCAATCCAGCAGAGGCAGGGGAACACTGTCAACGTTCTGGGACAGTTTTCTGACACCCACCCAGCTTACAGGCCCTGAGGCGCGGGGTACTCTCACAAGGAGTGGAAAGTTTCAAAAGATGGTGAGGGAGTGCCTTGCCGATCGTACCAGCGTCCTCCGTGATTCCTCTGTGCCTTTTAATCATTGGGTATCCAAGCTGGACACTTGGAATGAACTCACTCTGTATGCCTTGGAGGTCCTGGCCTGCCCTGCCGCTAGCTTGTTATCGGAGCGTGTTTTTAGTGCCGCTGGGAGAATTATAACTGATAAGCGCACTCGCCTGTCAACTGACAATGCTGACAAGCTGACCTTTATCAAAATGAACAAGGGCTGGATTGGGCCAGACTTCTCATCACCACCAAATGACAGCAGAGTAACATAAAGTCAAATCCACTGTGTTATTTCGGGAGGTGTATTCACATGCACCGCTTCACACCCACACATGGGTATACGGTTCCTCGTGTCGGCTGTTTAATCTTCTTCTCCTTATCCTCAGCCTCCACCACCACTATACCACCAGGGTGCCAGCATTGCAAGTTCCTCCGTCCTTATTTTTGGCAGCTTTTGCTTGCAAGGCATAAACAAATACTATGGGACACCCACTCCCCAATAATGGGACTTATGTTTGTAATATGCTGTACTGCATGGCTCTTGTAAGGGGCATTGCAAGTTGCTCCGTCCTAATTTTTGGCAGCTTTTGCTGGGAAAGCATAAGCAAATACTATGGGACACCCACTCCCCAATAATGGGACTTATGTTTGTAATATGCTGTACTGCATGGCTCTTGTAAGGGGCATTGCAAGTTGCTCCGTCCTAATTTTTGGCAGCTTTTGCTGGGAAAGCATAAGCAAATACTATGGGACACCCACTCCCCAATAATGGGACTTATGTTTGTAATATGATGTACTGCATGGCTCTTGTAAGGGGCATTGCAAGTTGCTCCGTCCTAATTTTTGGCAGCTTTTGCTTGGAAAGCATAAGCAAATACTATGGGACACCCACTCCCCAATAATGGGACTTATGTTTGTAATATGCTGTACTGCATGGCTCTTGTAA
Organism: Phyllobates terribilis; assembly: GCF_046119375.1. Lineage (NCBI taxonomy): Eukaryota > Metazoa > Chordata > Amphibia > Anura > Dendrobatidae > Phyllobates > Phyllobates terribilis. Next base: position 646,903,441 of record NW_027362762.1, read on the forward strand.
GGGGCATTGCAAGTTGCTCCGTCCTAATTTTTGGCAGCTTTTGCTGGGAAAGCATAAGCAAATACTATGGGACACCCACTCCCCAATAATGGGACTTATGTTTGTAATATGCTGTACTGCATGGCTCTTGTAAGGGGCATTGCAAGTTGCTCCATCCTAATTTTTGGCAGCTTTTGCTGGGAAAGCATAAGTAAATACTATTGGACACCCACTCCCCAATAATGGGACTTACGTTTGTAATATGCTGTACTGCATGGCTCTTGTAAGGGACATTGCAAGTTGCTCCGTCCTAATTTTTGGCAGCTTTTGCTGGGAAAGCATAAGCAAATACTATGGGACACCCACTCCCCAATAATGGGACTTATGTTTGTAATATGCTGTACTGCATGGCTCTTGTAAGGGGCATTGCAAGTTGCTCCGTCCTAATTTTTGGCAGCTTTTGCTGGGAAAGCTTAAGCAAATACTATGGGACACCCACTCCCCAATAATGGGACTTATGTTTGTAATATGCTGTACTGCATGGCTCTTGTAAGGGGCATTGCAAGTTGCTCCGTCCTAATTTTTGGCAGCTTTTGCTGGGAAAGCATAAGCAAATACTATGGGACACCCACTCCCCAATAATGGGACTTATGTTTGTAATATGCTGTACTGCATGGCTCTTGTAAGGGGCATTGCAAGTTGCTCCATCCTAATTTTTGGCAGCTTTTGCTGGGAAAGCATAAGCAAATACTATTGGACACCCACTCCCCAATAATGGGACTTACGTTTGTAATATGCTGTACTGCATGGCTCTTGTAATGGACATTGCAAGTTGCTCCGTCCTAATTTTTGGCAGCTTTTCCTGGGAAAGCATAAGCAAATACTATGGAACACCCACTTCCCAATAATGGGACTTATGTTTGTAATATGCTGTACTGCATGGCTCTTGTAAGGGGCATTGCAAGTTGCTCCGTCCTAATTTTTGGCAGCTTTTGCTGGGAAAGCTTAAGCAAATACTATGGGACACCCACTCCCCAATAATGGGACTTATGTTTGTAATATGCTGTACTGCATGGCTCTTGTAAGGGGCATTGCAAGTTGCTCCGTCCTAATTTTTGGCAGCTTTTGCTTGGAAAGCATAAGCAAATTCCATGGGACACCCACTCCCCAATAATGGGACTTATGTTTGTAATATGCTGTACTGCATGTGACGTGCCCCCTGGGCAGTGTGTACACGTGTGTGGGATACCCGGTGCCGGGTCTCTGGGGTCTGTAGTCTCCCTGGCAGTGACCCGCTCCCGTGGCTCAGGCTGGTCAAACCAGTGGCAGTCTTTCTTAGGTTTTGAGGTTAATTGTCCGACTGCGCCACCCGTGGATTGCGGTCAGGGAGTACCACCGCTGAGAGGCAGACCGCTGAGGCTGGTGTTGTGTGCGCAGCATAGAATGGGATAACTCCCCTCGGGAGGAGTATAGCCTCAGGGCAGTGAGTGTGGATGATTGGGATGATGGTGCACGAGCGCAGCAGGAATGACTCAGAGTCTTTGCAGTGCAGTTCAGGGTCTTTACTGATGATTATAAGGTAGACCCTCCCGGGAGTACTGGCTAGCATAAGAGGCCTGGTCATTCTGTGAGCAAGCAGGAGTTCCCCTGGCCAGGTGGAGTTGTAGGCCTCCCCGTCTGTCTGCACTCTTTCTGGCTACCTTGCTGTAAGTGGGTAGAAGTAGCCCACGTCCCTGAGTGTACCGTGTAGTGCTCACCCGTATGGCTGGTGACTTGGGGCCTTCTGTTAGCCTCCGCTCCACGACGACGGTGCTGGTCCCTTGCTTGTGACTGAGCCTCCGGGCTTCTATGGCCAGAGGACCTGAAATCCCCTGTCGGCTGGTTTCTGCTGCTGGATATATAAGTCCTCACAGCTTCGGACTCCTGTGTCCGGTTCCTATTGTCTTCTGCCAGGGCGAGCTCTGCTCAGCTTCCAGCCCCTGGTCTTTAGCTCCTAGCTCCTACAGAGCTCCTTGCTGTTACTTTCCCTTGCTCTCACTCTGAATCTGACTGTTCTCTGACTCACTCAACCCCGCCCCAGATCCAGTTTATAAGGGCAGAATTCTCCCCTCCCAGGATTGGGGCAGGAGGATGTTGCATGTTTAAGGGATCCTGACCAGGAAACCTCCCACTTGCTCTCTGACGTAATATCTCTATTACTATGGTGACCAGACCCCTGGCGTGCCACACATCGCTCTTGTAAGGGGCATTGCAGTTCCTCATAATTTTTGGAAAGCCTTCCATTCACTGCTTAGGCCAACAGTGCACGGGAGACCCAGTTGCTATAAATGGAAAAAAAGGTTTAGTTAACGCCCTATGACCTCCATGTCATTTCCAAGGGGCATTGGAGTGGCTCGAAATTTTTGGTAGGCATTGCACTCACTGTATGCACTATAACTGTGTAGCCGAACCGCTCCTTTTGTTACAGAAACATATCCTACAAGACATATCTGGTTGACTGGCCTGATATTGATGTGAATGGTCCCTGTTCCTCCTGCTCTTTCTCCTTTGCCACTACCTCATCCATCATTTATCACCTGAAGCTTTGTTTTAACGGGAGTCATAGAACTTGGCTAGTAGCAGGAAAACATCCAGCAATCCTCGGAGGAGGTAGGATATGCGCCAAAACGCTGACCACCTCAGGCCTAGCTGCTACTACATACATGCGCTTGCATTACAACAAAACAAAGCAGATGCTAACTTCTATCATCCTCATCATGCTCCTCACCTTGGCACTCTCAACTCCCCTGATGGAGAAGCCAGGGCCCACCGGAGGAGTCTGATAGTCCGGTGGGCTCGGCCAATGCTGCCCTAAAGCAGGCCAGGCTAAGAAAATTGTGGGAAAGGTTATCTGGACAAATAGGGGTGGCTGGGGACCGAGTATGGACACCCGGCCACCCCCTGGAGGCTGGGGAGCAAGCGGGGACACCCGGCCACCAGGCGGCTGGGGACTGAGTATGGATACCAGGCCGCCGGCACAGCTATGGCGTGGTGGCCAGATTCCGCCTCCACATGCCTAAAAGGCCCAATTTAAAGTGCAAGCAAGCAGTGTGGTATTGCAGCCTGGGGGTGGGTGGGTGGCAGGCTGCATACTTGCGCTTGCATTGCAAGGAATGGTAGAGGTACAATTGAACACTGCCCTGGGACAAGGACTTGAATGGGGATAGTTGCAAGTCTGCAACGACAGGTGCAAGGTGGGAGGCATCTTCGCATGTACCATGAACAGGGGTTTGGCATGCACACACTACAGCGCAATAGGCTCTCCTTCCCACTAAATGCACTGGGGAGGGCACAGGTAATGTTTTGGTATACGCTCTTAATCTTATGTATTTGGCACACCAGGACAAATATGGGCGGCTGGGGACTGAGTATGGATACCTCGCTGCCGAAGCAGCCATGAGGTAGTGGCCAGCTTCGGCCTCCTCCAAACTAAAAGGCCCCATTTCAAGTGCAAGCTAGCAGTATGGAATTGCAGTCTGGGGGTGGGTGGGTGGCAGGCTGCACACTTACACTTGCATTAAAAGAAAACATAGCAGATGCTAACTTCTGTCATCATCATCATGCTCCTCACCTTGGCACTCTCAACTCCACCGATGGAGAAGTCAGGGCCCACCGGAGGAGTCTGGTTCTCTGGTGGGCTCGTCCAATGCTGCCTAAAGCAGGCCAGGCTAAGAAAAGTGTGTGGGGGGATGTTCCAAGGAGAAATAGGGGCGGCTGGGGACCGTTTATGGACACGCGGCTGCCCCCAGGCGGCTGGGGACCGTGTGTGGACACCCGGCCGCGGGGTGGCTGGGGACCAAGTATGGACACCCGGCCGCCAGGCGGCTGGGGACTGAGTATGGATTCCAGGCCGCCAACACAGCCATGACGTGGTGGCCAGATTCCGCCTCCACATGCCTAAAAGGCCCAATTTCAAGTTCAAGCAAGCAAGCAGTATGGTATTGCAGCCTGGGGGTGGGTGGGTGGCAGGCTGCATACTTGAGCTTGTATTGCAAGGAATGGGGGAGGTACAATTGAACACTGCCCTGGGACTAGAACTTGCATGGGGATAGTTGCAAGTCTGCATCTTCTGATGCGGTAAGGATCACTTATGATGGGCACACTTTTAGACAGTGACCTGGGAGTCAGAGATGCTTCCAGGGGTCTTCCCCATGCTGTTCCCTTGTCTTTGCAGCACTTTATGCATGTGTCACACAGCACATGGCCAGATAAGGTTGTAAAATGTTAAAATGACATTTCACGGTGAATGCATTTGTCATAGTTGAAAGCAATACAAAAGTGCAAAATTGCATAAAAAATGCTACTTGTGAACATAGCCGAAGGTGTGGAGGAGTATTTTTGTTTTTGGTCATTTATTTTAACTTATACACAAGTCTTTACCCTGGAAAGGATGTTCCTTAACATATTTCACAGGAAAAAAGTTTCACTTTCGTTTTTGAACGTTTTATTGTGAGCCTGTAAAAGTGGCTTAATACCTCTGACCACGTTGTTGACAGCAGTGACCTGGGGGTCAGAAATGCTTCCTGGGGCGATCCCCATGCTGTCCCCAAGTCATTTGAGCACTGTCACTATCGTTTTGGGCCCTTGTTAGGCTTTTAAAAGACTGCCGGGGGTGCCACCGCAAAAATGCTCGAGTCTCCCATAGACTAACATTGGGCTCGTTGCTCGGGTCGAGCACCCGAGTATCACGGCGAGCTCGGCCCGAGCTTCGAGCACCCGAGCATTTTAGTGCTCGCTCAACACTAATCGACGCAGCTGTCTGCAGGACCCTGCAACATACTCCGGAGCTTCTTCCGGTACGTCTCAGGGGTCAGGTTGTACTGCCGGACCAGAGCCTGCTTGATGTCCTCATAGCTCATGGCCGTCTCACTGAGCAGGTACCCAAAGATTTCCAGGGCCTTACCCCTAAGGCCAGGGGTTAAGAACCGGACCCACTGGTCATCAGGCAGATGGTACTGATGGCAGGTTCTTTCAAATGCCAGCAAGAAAGTGTCCAAGTCCCCTTCTTTATCCAGCAGGGGGAAGTTCTCCGCCAGTAGCTTTGGGACACAGATATAAGGGGACTTGCGACTGGCTGGGACCTGCTACTGGAGTCAGAGTTGAAGCAGTTTCTCCTGGTGCTTGCGCTCCCGCTGATGTTCTGCTGCGGTGTCTGTCTCGCGATTGTGAGGGCCTCATAGGTGGCCTTGTCCCCAGCCATGAGACGGGCAAAGGCAGCTTGCACAAGGTCATCCAAGCCTGCCTGGCGGGGGGGATGGGCAGTTGGTGGCGGTTCACTGCGGGACCAACCCTGGCGTGCCTGGCTTGGACTCCCCTTCTCTTAGAGCGTCATTGTCTTCAACCTACTCAACACCATCTGGAGTGTTGGACATCTCATTGATTATGCTCCTGGTGCCACTGGCCATCCTTGCACTCTACGGTCACTGACACCGAACCACAACCTGATGCACCCACACACCTTACAGTATTTGCACTCTGACTGTCTAATGCTGAGCTGATCTTAAGACCCCAGCAGCAAAAGCTACTACTGGCAGTCCTTAGTGTCTGTGAGTATGCATTCCACACTCGCACACTATTATCTCAATCCTACACAGCTTGCTACCAATGTGATGAAAAGACAGCAGGGAGACCCTGCAGAATCTCGCTGCTGGATCCACACCCCGCTACCCGCCTGACGTCACACTATGCCAGGCGAAGCACATCATACAGATCTACCCTTTGCACCAATGTGACGTTCCACACGCCCCTCAAGGATGCGTAAGGTCAGATTGGTACAGTTCTACACAGTCACCCCCTGTCCACACAGGTACAGAGAGGCACCAGGGAGTGAGCAAAGGTGGTCCACTCAGTCCAGTGAGGCAGAGCCTTGTCGGCCTGGTAGAGCTGCCACCAGTTTCTATTTGATATAACTTATATCGGGCTAGAAACCAGCCCGGTAGCGTGTTCGTTGGACCGAACAACAGACGTAATTTCGTGGATCGAGATAAAAGAACAGCCCAAGGTTAAATTATATATTTAATCGCCGTAAGGGCACACTTAACAATATCCTATATACATAAGGGTTATACATACACAGTGGTCAGAGTTACAAATACAAAAGTATGGGTACAACAAATATAAGCAGAAGTTAAGAGTCAATTACCAGTTTAGATGGAAATGCCTGGCTTGTGGGGGAGGGCTGCCACATGGGAGGCTGTGGGCCCTCACTTGGTGGATGGACTTTTCCCACACATCTTGATGTCACAACCTCCCCAGGAAAAAGACACTGGTGTCAGGGTTCCTGGAGTACTAAACCCCTCTGGATCAATCCCAATTAACTTCAGGGAGCCTGCAGCTTATATCTTTTTTGAGCCTGCTTTCAAGTTTGACAATCGACTTGGAAAATGAAAAAATCCTACTCCTCTGCCCTCAGGGCAAAAGCCCACCTGCCTCCCCTAGATTAGATACGCCACTGCGCTTACATTGGTGGTTAGCGATAATTTCTGCTGTCTGGGTTGCATCAACTGTAATGAGAGAGAATAAAGACCAGGCAGTGGTCATACCCATGGCAACTGATGCACAGCTTCATTCTGGTCAGTAATGGTACGCAGAGTGGCTGTAATGGTCTCCTTGGTTTGCTGGGATCTGTTGTACTCCTTCTAAGTTCTCTCCTGTTCCCTATATAGGACCTCGGGCTGCTGTTGCTGGGTGTGATTACTCCTGTGTGTGATTACTCCTAAGCATTGGTATCAATTAGTGTGGAGCTAGCATGCTCGACACTGCTCGGTACTCGCCCGAGCACCTCACTACTCGGGATGTTCGGCGAGCACCGAGCATTTCCCGGTTACTCGGGCGGGAGCTCGGCTCTCCGACCTGCACATTTGGCGCTCTTTACAGAGCCAATGAACATGCAGGGATTGCCAGCCAGTCACTGTAATGCCGCAGCCATGTTGTTTGTGTGCATTACAGTGATTGGCTGGCCGCACAGCGTCACCTCGAGTATTTAAAACCGGGCGCCGCCATCTTGGACACAGTCGCTCCGGATCAGACAGTGTAGCGTCAGTGCTGCTGAGCTAGGGAGAGATTTATACTGCGAAATAGTTAGTGTAGGGTCTCTAAAGCCTGCCAAATCAAACAAACAGTCCTTCTCAGGACTAATATCCATCCCAGCTGTATAGGAGACGCAGTGGTTATACCAAAAAACACTGCATTACAGTCCTGTGTGCTCCTGCTGGTCAAATTTTTAGACTGAGCCCCAGGTCTGAGGGGCCAGGAAAAATCCTTTTTTTCATCTAAATCCTGTTTTGTTTTGTTTTTCCTCAGTCAGACTGTACAAATACCCATCTTATTAACCTTTTGGTATTCCCCCCCCCCCCCCCCAAGAAAAAAAAAATTGAGTGTGTCTGTGAGTGTTCAGACACCAATATATCTGTTTAAAAGAGTCTGGTGTAGGCCAGAGAACTAGAACTGTGTTTTTCCTCTTCCACGGTTCAAATCTGGGTGTTATCAACCTGCTTGCCTTTTTTCCATAAAAAAAAAAAACAGTTTGAGTGTGTCGCTGACTGTTCAGACACAAATATATCTATTTTAACAAGTCTGGTATACACCAGGAAATTATAACTGTGGTTTTGCAGTTCCACGGTTCAAATCTCCGTATTATCCACTTTTTTGTCTTTTTTGCATAAAAAAAACATTTTGAGTGTCTCGCTGACTGTTCAGACACCAATATATCTGTTTAAAAGAGTCTGGTGTAGGCCAGAGAACTAGAACTGTGTTTTTCCTCTTCCACGGTTCAAATCTGGGTGTTATCAACCTGCTTGCCTTTTTTCCATAAAAAAAAACAGTTTGAGTGTGTCGCTGACTGTTCAGACACAAATATATCTATTTTAACAAGTCTGGTATACACCAGGAAATTATAACTGTGGTTTTGCAGTTCCACGGTTCAAATCTCTGTATTATCCACTATTTTGTCTTTTTTGCATAAAAAAAACATTTTGAGTGTCTCGCTGACTGTTCAGACACCAATATATCTGTTTAAAAGAGTCTGGTGTAGGCCAGAGAAATAGAACTGTGTTTTTCCTCTTCCACGGTTCAAATCTGGGTGTTATCAACCTGCTTGCCTTTTTTCCATAAAAAAAAAACAGTTTGAGTGTGTCACTGACTGTTCAGACACAAATATATCTATTTTAACAAGTCTGGTATACACCAGGAAATTATACCTGTGGTTTTGCAGTTCCACGGTTCAAATCTATGTATTATCCACTTTTTTGTGTTTTTTGCATAAAAAAACATTTTCAGTGTCTCGCTGACTATTCAGACACCAATATATCTGTTTAAAAGAATCTGGTGTAAGCCAGAGAACTAGAACTGTGGTTTTCCTCTTCCATGGTTCAAATCTGGGTGTTATCAACCTGCTTGCCTTTTTTCCATAAAAAAAAACAGTTTGAGTGTGTCGCTGACTGTTCTGACACAAATATATCTATTTTAACAAGTCTGGTATACACCAGGAAATTATAACTGTGGTTCTGCAGTTCCACGGTTCAAATCTCTGTATTATCCACTTTTTTGTCTTTTTTGCATAAAAAAAAACATTTTGAGTGTCTCGCTGACTGTTCAGACACAAACATATCTGTTTAAAAGAGTCTGGTGTAGGCCAGATAACTAGAACTGCTGTTTTCCTCTTCCGCGGTTCAAATCTCCTTTTTGTTAACCTTTTGCCATTGATAGTGCGAGTGTAAGCTATTTTACTTCATTTACAATGGGCAAGGCGCATGGCAAGGAACATGGAACTGGACATTCTGGTGATGGTGCGTGCAGAGGATGGGGCCGTGGCCAAGGTGAAAATGTGCCACAACCAACAGCCATATCTTCTCGCTCCCAGTTCTCGACCGAATTACTAGGGTAGCACACAACAGCACCACTATTGCGAACTGATCAGTGTGAACAGGTTATTAATTGGATAGCAGATAATACTTTCAGTCACCTGGGCACCACCACCTCCAGTCTGTCTTCCACACGGTCAAGTCTTAGTAGCCGTGAGTCTCGACTGCATACTCCTCCTCACTCTGATGCTCCTTCTTCCCACCATGCCGAGTGTCGGTAGACAGCAACTGATCCCACAGTTGGACACTCTGAAGAGCTGTTCACTGGTCCATTTCCATATTTGGGCCCCTCGCCTGCTCCGCTTGAAGTGGTGGAAGAGGAGATCCCATGTAGCGATGGCCAAATATTTGAACAGTCACGGCCACAGGAAGGCGACGCTGGCAATTTGTCACAAGAGGTGGACGATGACGAGACACAATTGCCATGAAGTGAGGAGGATGACCATGGTGCGGAAGTGGAAGAGGAGGAGGTGGTGGATGATCTAGTAACTGACCCAACGTGGCAGGAGGACACGCAGAGCGAGGCCAGCAGCACACAGGGGGAGGGAGGCAGAGTACCCCAACAGGCAGGAAGAAGCAGTGTGGTGGCCGCAGACAGACGGCGGGCAACTGTTCCCCGTAACACCAACACGAAGGACGTTGCCAGTACAACCAGTATGTCGTCCAGAGTCTGGAATTTTTTTAATGACTCTGCTGATAACCCCAAAAAGGCCATTTGTACCACCTGCCAGGCCAGCATCAGCAGGGTTGACAAAACTACCACCTTGACCACCACCAGCATGATCAGGCACATGGAAGCAAAGCACCCGACTTTGTGGGGCGAACCCCAGGGTCCACGACCAGTGTCAGCGGGTGTCACCACTGCTTCTTCCGCTGTTGTGCGTGTAAGAGAACCCCCTGTTGCGCGTGCAAGGCAATCCCCTGTCCATGCTGCATGAAAAGATGCCCCCTCCTCTCAGTCTTCACTTGTTATGGCAGTTTCTCAAGAAACAGCATCAACGTCCAAGTCCACGTCCCACCGCAGTGTTCAATTGTCCATATCCCAGAGCTTTGAATGAAAGCGCAAATTCGCAGCCAACATCCCACAGGCCACAGTCCTAAATTCACACATTTCAAGACACGTGTCCCAAAACATCTGCCGTGCCCTCAGCAACGCAGTTACTGGGAGAGCCCACCTGATAACGGACACGTGGACAAGTGCTTGTGATCAAGGACGGTACATCTCCATGACGGCACACTGGGTAAACATATTGGAAGCCGGGACCCAGTCAGACCTTGGGACGGAACACATCCTCCCCACACCGAGGATTGCGGGCCCTATGTCAGTCAGTCTTTCCTCCACAGGGTACAGCTCCTGCGCATCATCCTCCTCCTCCTCCTCATGTTCAGTCTCCATCTCAGATATCACCACATCAGTTACAAGCTGGAAGCACTGCAGTACTGCCTCAGCCAAGCGGCAACAGGCTATGCTGAAACTCATAAGCTTAAGTGATAAACCTCACACTGCTTGTGAGTTGTGGACAACTGTGAAAGAGCAGGCAGATCTGTGGCTGAGACCGCTGAACCTACATTCAGGCATGGTCGTGTGTGACAATAGCCGTAACCTGGTGGCGGCTCTGAGGCGAGGCTAGATTACACACGTACCATGCCTGGCTCATGTGCTTAACCTCGTGGTTCAGCAGTTTCTTAAATCATACCCCGAGTTGCCAGATCTGCTCGTCAAAGTACGCCGCCTGTCAGCTCATTTTCTGAAGTCGGCTACAGCTTCCGCCGCCCTTGCTGTGTTACAGCAGAGTTTGCAGCTTCTGGCACACTGGTGAGTGATGTCCCCACAAGTTGGAACTCTACCCTCCACATGTTGCAAAGGATTTGTGAGCAGAAGAGAGCAGTTGTGGAGTACCAGCTGCAACAAGGCCGTCGATATTCAGGTCAGACTCCACACATAAGACCTCAGGAGTGGACCTGGATGTCTGACATATGTATCATCCTGACAAATTTTGAGGAGTCCACCAAGATGGTGAGTGGCGATGACGCCATCATTAGCGTCAGCATCCCACTTGTCTGTCTTTTGCAACGCTCTCTGCAGAGAATTAAAGAGGAGGAATTGCAGCCAGAGTATGATGAGATAGATCAAGAAGCCGTAGCGGGCGATTACACAAAGCCCAGCCTCATCTCATCCCAATGTGCATTGGGGGACAATGAGGGAGAGGAGGAGGAGGAGGAAGAACAGGAACTGGTATCATGAGCTGTAGATGGTAGTACCTGTACAACTGTCATACCGTCGGTTCAGCGTGGGTGGCCTGAGGACAGGGGGGAGGAGGAGGAGGAGGAGGAGGAGGAGAGCATGGTCAGTCGTCATCTTGGTGAGGACACCGAAGTCTTGCATGTTACCAGTCTGGCACACATGGTTGACTTTATGTTACGCTGCCTTAACCGTGACCCTCGCGTTGTCAAAATGTTGGGTGACAGTCATTACTGGTTGGTGACACTTTTAGACCCCCGCTACAAGGAGAACTTTCACTCTCTTATTCCTGAGGTGGAGAGGTCTACAAAAATGGGGTAGTACCAGAAGGCACTTGCTGCAGAACTGTTAAAAAAATTCCCATCTGAACACGCTAGCAGCAGAGGTCACAGTTCGAGAGAGACGCAACTCCAATAAAGCAGAGGCAGGGGAACACTGTCAACGTTCTGGGACAGTTTTCTGAGACCCGCCCAGCTTACAGGCCCTGAGGCGCGGGGTACTCTCAAAAGGAGTGGAAAGTTTCAAAAGACGGTGAGGGAATAACTTGCCGACTGTACCAGCATCCTCTGTGATTCCTCTGTGCCTTTTAATTATTGGGTATCCAAGCTGGACACTTGGAATGAACTCGCTCTGTACGCCTTGGAGGTCCTAGCCTGCCCTGCCGCTAGCATGTTATCGGAGGGTGTTTTTAGTGCCGCTGGGAGAATTATAACTGATAAGTGCACTCGCCTGTCAACCGACAATGCTGACAAGCTGACCCTTATCAAAATGAGCAAGGGCTGGATTGGGCCAGACTTCTCATCACCACTAAATGACAGCAGAGTAACATAAAGTCAAATCCACTGTGTTATTTCGGGAGTTGTATTCCCATGCACCGCTTCACACCCACACATGGGTATACACTTCCTCATTTCGGCTGTTTTTTGCTCTTCTCCTTATTCTCAGCCTCCACCACCACTATACCACCAGGGTAACCGTGGTCCGTGTTGCCAGCATTGCAAGTTCCTCCATCCTAATTTTTGGCAGCTTTTGCTTGGAAGGCATAGGTAAAGACTATGGGAGACCCACTCCCCAATAATGGAAATAATGTTTTTACTATGCTGTACTGCATGGCTCTTGTAAGGGGCATTAAAACCGTCTTGTTAAGCTACTGTGACCTCCATGTCTCTTCCAAGGGGAATTGATATTGTCTTTTTCTTCCACTGCAACCTCCACCACTCTTCCAAGGGGCATTAAAACCGTCTTGTTAAGCTACTGCGACCTCCACCACTCTTCCAAGGGGAATTGATATTGTCTTTTTATTCCACTGCGACCTCCACCACTCGTCAAAGGGGCATTAAAACTGTCTTGTTAAGCTACTGCGACCTCCACCACTCTTACAAGGGGCATTGATATTGTCTTTTTATTCCACTGCGACCTCCACCACTCTTCCAAGGGGCATTAAAACCATCTTGTTAAGCTACTGCGACCTCCACCACTCTTCCAAGAGTCATTGATATTGTCTTTTGATTCCACTGTGAACTCCACCACTCTTCCAAGAGGCATTAAAACCGTCTTGTTAAGCTACTTCGACCTCCACCACTCTTACAATGGGCATTGATATTGTCTTTTTATTCCACTGTGACCTCCATGTCTCTTCCAAGGGGCATTAAAACTGTCTTGTTAAGCGACTGTGACCTCCACGTCTCTTCCACGGGACATTGATATTGTCTTTTTATTCCACTGCTACCTCCACCACTCTTCCAAGGGGCATTAAGACCATCTTGTTAAGCTACTGCGACCTCCACCACTCTTCCAAGGGGCATTAAAACCATCTTGTTAACACTAGAACTACTGATGGAGTCATTTTGACTCCTTTCGTTTTTTATTTCTGTTCTGTGACTACATTTTTCAGAATTCCGGCCTGAAACTCGGTGACTTTTCCTCAAATATGATGTGAAAAAAGATTTTGTGAGAATAAATAATTTTGGTGAAAAATTTGCGCTTTTTTTTCAAAATTTACCAAGAACTACTGAAGGGAGTCATTTTGACTCCCTACTATATTTTGAGGTCCTTTTGTCACTAAATGTTGCTATAAAGTTTTGTGCATAATTTTTTCACTCTGTCTTATTTACCCTGATGTTCATATAGATGTAGTTCAATTTACATGTCAACTTTTCACATTTTCCTTGTGTTTTACCTGCTTGTATTACTGTGTAATGCTGAACAAAATAGCTTGTTTACTCTAGGCTCTTATCTTATGCTAATGAAGGGTGGTGTTTTTCTAAGGTCCTAGCAGGAGACAGTATTCTGGATAGTAACTTTACTTTCAGTTCAGCTGAAGAGACAAAGAGAACAGACGCAGACATACGAGCTCTGAAGACTCATACAGGTATGAATTGTTATGAAATAGTTTAGCTGTCTGTCAACTGATTCAGCCCACCTACTTTTGAAGGTGGCAGAACAGTTATTATTTCTTTTAGTTTTCATTTCATTTCTATTTTTCAGCAGGTAACTATATAGAATTATGGAATTTGTGAGGAATATGGAGAGAAGACGTTTGATAAAGCCTCAGGATATTCTGGCTACTTTGCAATCCATACCGGAGGATGAATCAGAATCCGAATTGCAGGAACATGTATTTGATTCTGACAGTGATGAAGATTTCATTCCTCAGAACATATCAAGTGAATCTGAAGACTCAGAAGGAACAAATCCAGAAGGTAAGTAGTTATGTGTATTTATTTGTTCTTCCACACACTGAGTTAGGGCCTGTGCACACTAGCAGAATTCTGGCTGAATAGCCATCTGGATATTCTTGCCGCAATACAGGCCGTACCTGCCCGCTCATGCCTGAAGCTCCGCTCCGAACCCCGGGCTGGAGCCGCTGTCAGGGACAGAGCAGCGCTTGCTTACGCGCGAGCACGGCTCCGTCCCAGACAGCGGCTCCAGCCCGGGGTTCGGAGCGGAGCTTCAGGTATGAAACTCCGCTCTGTACCTGAGCGGGCAGGTACGGGCCGGATTGTGGTGAGAATATCCGGTCGGATATTCCGCCGCTAATCCAGCCAGTGTGCACGGACCCTTACAAAACAAAAATTCTAAATATTCATCAACTTTCTTACAGATATTCCAAGCACATCAACTGGGGATCGGGCTCATGCAGTTATGTTGCCTCGTGACCATCCTCCTGGTCGTGGACAGAAAAAATAAGCAAAACGTCCCAGAAATGAAAGAACAACAGATAACGATGGCGGCGAAGGTAATGCAACAACAAACACCAGAGAAGGCGAATCTGAAGGAATACTAGTTTCAGCGGATGGTATTCAATGGAAACCTGTTGAAATTGGAGAACACTTGCCTGGTAGGCGTGACAGCCAAAATATTCTTCGAGAAGCACCTGGCCCTACAGGATACGCCAGAAGAAATATCATTATCGATAGTCCTTTGAGCGCATGGCGTTTATTTTTTGATTCATATATATTGACACATATAAAGAACTGTACGCTTGCAGAAGCATGCAGGAACAATAATTTACAGTTTACTCTATCTGATGAGGAGCTAGATGCATTCATTGCGATATTCTATGCTCGTGGAATATCTGGCACGAACCGTCACTCGATTAGCAGTAT